>NC_080718.1:10510656-12910656 GCF_019097595.1 Hemibagrus wyckioides
TATGATGGCACTGTTCCAGTGCAATCGTACCACCTCCTACAGGTAGGTCCTGAGTTCAGTAACATGGTGCACTTCCTGGTCTTCATGATTGTCACATTGCCAATTTTTCATGTGAACTGTGCTCTGTTTCAACTGCCAGTGTGAAAGCTCTTTATTTACTGAGACAGTAAAGAATTTCTGTCATGTCAAACTATCACATTCAAAGCGTCTAGCATGTTAGAAATTTAGTGAAGAGAGGAAATACCAAAGAAACACATTCACTCGGCCGCTTTACACCTAGTCGCTTAAGCAATGCTGTTCAGACCTGCACAGAGATGACATCAGTATGATGTTACGGTATAGCCAGTCTGTTTACAAGTACACAGGTTAGCAGGCTGACTCAAGCCTCTGCATGATCACCGAGAGTACAAACTCCTGCCATCCACGCTCAGACTCATGACTCGGGTATGAGCTCACTGTCAGGAAGCTGTGACAGTCTACATCGAAATACCCACAAATCCTCATAAATAATCTTGTATTTTTATTTCAGAAAGGCGTTAGGCCAGATTAAAACAAATGCACAATAGGGGATGTTGATTTCCACTTGATGCAAACAAACACGGTTCAACTTTTAGTTTCCTTCCAGCATTTGGCAATGTTCAGAGTGTTGGTTGGGGTGAGGCAGAAACACTCCTTACCACTGTGGTGAGAAACGGCTGAATCACACACACACACACTCACACACACTTTGCCTATGCATATCTGTGGTATGATGTTACACTGCAAGATAATATGTGAAAAAATTCTGAGGTGTGTGTGGTCTGGACACAACCTTAAGAAATAAAAGTTAAGAAATAAAATGGTACTGTACTAAACTGTTTTGACATGTCATAAAATAATTAAAATAATTAAAAACAAAATAAAACAAAAACTAATAAACTCTGCTTCCATTAAATACACAACTCTACTGGAATTAAGAGCAGTAACAACCACACAAGCTTCTCAACAAATCAAGGAATATACCCAATTCGGCTATACCTAGACATATCAAAAAGGTATCAGGTATATCATAAAGACATCAGGAAGGATCTTCTATTAAGTTTCTTGTTTCATCACTAGAAACCTGCTGTGCTCCCCACCACCAACCGAGCCAGCTGTTCAGTTTCATCTGCTTCACATAGGACAGAGAAGCTTAGGCATGTAGTCTGACCCAGTAAACACATCAGAGGAGATAACACTGTCTGAGAGCAGAACACCGGTCACTAGTTAAACAATAACGAAAAGCAGAACAAGAACCAAAATATCTAACAAGCAAAGACTCAAAGCAAAGATAGTGATAAAGAAGAAACAAATTCTCCAAGAATAACATACTGTTTAAACTAATGATCTAATCCTAATTATCTGTGGTCTAAATCTGCCTCTTTCATGACATGATTATATATGATGCATGGTCCACTCCGGAAGTATTGGAACATCAATTCCAATTATTTTGTTTTTGCTCTAAGACATCTGTGTTGGAGATCAAAAGATAAAAAATGATACGATAGATCAGAATTTCAGCATCTTAATGTGTTAAACAACTTGGAACATGGCACAGGTGGCAGCACACCGCCTAGCCATTAAATGAGCACAAGTATTGGAACAGCAGATAGCAGTTAATATCTGGTTGCATATTTGCTTTCAGTAAGTTCAGCAGCATCATCAGCAAACTGATGCATTCTTCTTTTGTGATGCTTTTCCAGGGTTTTTACCGCAGATTCTTTCATTTGGTGTGGCTTGTTTTGTTACGTTTCTGCCCCGATTCAATACGATTAGTTTCAGTTTAATTGATGATTCTAGATTTCACTCAGCATGGCACAACATACACTAACAGTCATATTTATCTATATAATTTATTACATTTTTATATTTATATATATATTTTTTCATTCCTATCTTTATAGTAAAATTTATTTATATTGCAATTCTATTCATAGTCTATTTTTATAACAGACCTTTCCCTGCATGTCATACTGTGTATGGTTGTGTATATGACAAAAAATATATTTTTTATTTTTTTCTCTCCTTTGCTCTCTTGCTCTTTCTTTCTCTCAACACAAACACAGACAGACAGATACAGACACAGCCAGACAGCCAGACATACAGACGGAGACACACAGGCAGAGACGCACAAAGATGCACAGACAGAAGGACACACAGACAGAGACGCATAGGCAGACACACATGCAGACAGACAGAAAAAAACGACACGTACATTGAGTGTCATTTAAATACTGTGTTACTTTTCGATTCAAACCAGATCTTGTGATGCGTATCGTACATTGATATACCTACTTCCCGATTTGAATCGTTCATTTCTTTACATCCCCACTAACCATGGATAACAAACAGTCTTTATATGATATGCTACTGTACTACTCTGGCATAGTATGTAGGATATGGTATTTAATCTCTGTGTCGTTTGCATTATCAGAAGCCACAAATGAGAAAAAGCAAATTCTCTACCCACAGCTGAGTTATGCAATGTTCTACCTTCTTTATCTATTAAAATTTCTGGCTATGGTTTTCCAGACACATACAAACCCTGCATGCAGACTAACATGATCCACTGTACCGTACGTATGGGTAACGGATCCGTAGAGGCTTCTTTATCTACAGTTATTACTGAAGTGCTCCCCGGATTCTTCTTTAAATTTGCGACGAATTGTCTGCATTGACCTTAAACTAAACATGACACAAGCGCTGTACTGTTGAGAAGTGTCTAATCATTAGCCGACGGATTTTGAACGCGGCCTTCTTAGCAGGTGGCCGCATTCCATCTGAGGCCAACAACAAAATTCCTCACACCTGACAGAGGACCAATTTACATTCTTTCACAGCAAGGAAGCTTGTCAGAAACCCGAGTAAATTTTCCTCCCCTCCTCACATGAACGTCACTTAATGCTCAGACGAAGGCAAAAACATTAGAAGAGTAGGTCAAAGCGGGAAACGAAGAACAGTGAGCAATTCTGTCCAGACATCAGACCTAGACGTGCACAGACAGGCAAAGCTGACGTTTCCTAAGATAAGCAGGAAACAGAGAAATGACTAAAACAGACTTGCTGTATTTCAGCCGGAAGGCATAAGTTTAGTTACACAATGTCCACTGAAATGTGATTTCAAGCACAGTGACTTTCATTGCCATTTTCAGACAAAACGGATGTTCAGTAAAACAGGATACTTTGGAGGTAATAAATTTACACTGTATGTGTGGTTCTTGCACTAGAACCACCTAACATAGGAGTGCTGATTTCCTGATCATATCATGCCAGTAAAAGGGTCTGGGTTTCAGAAATCGAATCTTTTAATCTTACCTTCACTGTGTAAGCCTTAAGCTCATTTTAACCTCATTTTACTGCAACATGTGAAATTTGAATCCTTATCACGTTTTTCCTCAGTGAGCACGAAGCAAACGACTTTATCATCACGACAATCTAAGGGGAGGGAAAAAAAATTCCCAACAATTCAGTAATTATTAACTCAAGTTAAAGCCAGTGTAGTATTCTGAAACTTTAAGCTCATAGTCAGTTACCTCAGCTAACTTGAAAGTGTTCACACTAAAAATTCCAATAAGAAGTGAACTTCAACAACCCGGATGATGCATTTATCCAACTGAAAAACAAAACAAAACGTGTGGAATGTTGGACACTTCATGTACTCAACGTTTGCAGCTTTGCTTATGTAGTGGCAGAGGTGCGGAGCTACCAGGAGCTGACACTTGGATGAGAAAATCTTTCATGACAGCCATCAACACTCCGCTGAACAAGACATCTTACAAAAGTCTATCAAGTTAAAAATTCACCGTATTCTTCTAAAGCTGGCAATGCAACACCAATGAGTGCTTCCTAAATTCCTTTTTTTTTTAAAATTCCTTAATTTTAAAAAAAAAAAGTACTTTGTTGGTTTATTTTACAGGGACAGTGCTCCTTAAAAAACAAAGAAAACTGAGCCAGAGTTAGCCCTAATTTTCATCGCTTGTGTCTGGTCAGTAGCAACCTAGAGTTAAAATAAACTCAAGATTAAAAAAAACAAACAAACAAAAAAAAACAACACATACCAATAATAAAAGTAGCAGGGAAAGATTCGTCCAATAAAAGTGCAGGACAACTTATCTTATAATAAGACAAGTTTAGAAATTCAGTTCAGTTCAAATAAAGTGCATCAATAAGTGAATGCTGGAATTGTTGGTGATCTAAAAGCAATAAAAAAAATGTTATACTTAAATGAATCAAAATATGGAGTTTTTCCCTTTCCTTTAAATAAGAAACCAGTCGGAGTATATGATGTTTTCCTGCATGGGTTTGTGTGGTTTCTGCTTGTGGTACTGTGCTGGTTTATTGTCGATTTTCCATTTTATTTTTTTACTTTTTAAATATTCAGAAATATTTCCTGAGCCGGCAGAAAATGTTTGCTCGGGTATTATAGAAAGATGACAAATCTAGCTGTGACAAAAAAAACATTTATTACATCTATTGCAAATTGCACTGTGATATTTATTAAAGCTGTAATTAGATTTTTTTAAAATTACTTTAAAAATCCCTCATTTTGAAGCTTATTAGTTATTAACAAACTTTCGATCAGAATCCTATATACTGTAGGTTTTAGCAGGAAATGGCAGCTTAGTGGTTAAGATTTTGATCTATGAATTTGATGGTTGTGAGTTCATATCCCAGGACCAGCAAACTGCCACTTCAGAGCTTCTGAGCCCTTAACCCTCAGCTGTATAAAGGAGATAAACATAAGTTGGTCTGGATAACAGCATTGGCCAAATGCCGTATAAGAAAAAGTGAAATCATGCCATTACTAGTTACCAGCAAGTTTGCCATCTCTTATTTATTTCTCACCTGGTTGCCAGGTATTAGATAATTCTACAAAAGATGCAACTGCTTCTCTGCTGTTCTTCCGCACATAATATACAGCAGAAATGATTTACCATACAGAAGCAGCACATAAATCCACTGTGTTAACATATAAACATTACAATACCACATGCAGAACAAAGTCATACAGCCAAATCATGAATATCAAATTCTCTGTCTTTCTGCAGGATGCATCCTGGCCGTTTAGCTGTGAACATGCTTCGAGCTTACTGTAAGAGCATGCCTTGCAAATTTCATCTAGACGAGAAGTCTGGTTTTGTTTGTCTCGCCCGAATTTTCCACACAGTCAAAGCAGTTACCATGGAGCCTTCACGGAGGACAAACGCGGAAATATCGGAAATACCTTGAGTAAATAATAAGGCTGGATTAAAGAGCAAATAAAAAAATCTCTTAGCATGGAGGCATAATGTCTGAATGCGCATGTGAAACTCTGAATATTTTTTTAGTATTACAACATATACAGACATGGATGCCAAAAATATAGAGTAACGCAGAAGTAAAAGACATTAACATACCTAGAGAATGAGGTGAGTGGAAAACATCTGTGTCTCAGGTATTAACTATTACAGGTGAGAAAATCCAAATGTCTAACTTTAGACATGCAAAGGACAAAATATTTCATCTCGAATATTTCCAAAGGGAAAGAAAAAAGTGCTAGTAAAAAAAAAAAAAAAAAAAAGTTATGAGTCAACTCCCAAACTTCAGGGCATAAGCTATAATCTGACTAATGTGAGCAGATAGAGGAGAGGAATCATGGGGAGTGGCATTGTCAAGACACTCCTTTCGCACACTATTAAAACATCCCTCATTACGTCATACATCCTCATCAAACTTTAGACTCTGATCCTAAACGAGCCGCCCCATAAAACCTAAAAATGAAAAACTGACCTTACCTGAGTCTAGCCTGCTGAAATTGCACTCAATCTAGCGATACAGCGTAGCAGCAGAAATGTATTTCTCCAGCCTTAGCTTTTGAAAAAATGCAAAAAACCTGCAAACATGTAAACATCCACATGATCTTTTCTGCAGGAAGCAGGAACCATAGGCAGAGTTAACATGCACTTACAGGGAAATTCAAGGCCAGTGCTTTGGCCTCATGCAAATCTCGTCCTAGCAGAGAACAGACAGTGACGGAACAGAGGCGGGTGCTGGCAACGGTACGGTTGGCTTTCATAATGTTCTCCACGATATCTTTTGCATCATTTGCTTTCCATTGGCGTGAGTCTCAGAGTAGGAATAATTCTGCTAATTCTATCATGACCTGTCACGTGATAAGGAAAGATGGAAAAATGCAGGATAGGCACAAAACTTACAAAGAAATAAAAACAGAAGATTCCATACAAAAAAATATCTTGAGCTTCTTTCATCCATCCATCCATCCATCCATCCATCTTCTATAGCGTTTATCCTCACAGGCTCACAAGGAACCTGGAGTCTTTCCCACAAAACAAGGTACACCCTGGACAGGGTGTCAGCCCATCACAAGACATGTACACACAGATTCACACACTACACACAATTTAGAGATTTACAGTCAACCTATAATACATGCCTTCGGACTAGGGGAAGAAAACAGAGTACCTGAAAGAAACTCCATAAACTCAAGGAGAACACACAAACTTCACACACACAGAGCAGAAGCGAGGCTTGAACCTTCAACCCTTGGCAAATGTGTGGCAAATGTGCTGCTATTGTTAATTATTATCAAAATAAATAATTAGTTGATTAGATGGAGCAGACCTATGGTGTAAGCAGACATTATACACAAGCCCAAGAGTAATAATTTAGCAGTCATAGTGTGTGTGTATATATATATATATATATATATATATATATATATATATATGTATATATATATATATATATATATATATATATATATATATATATATATTTATATATATATATATATATATATATATATATATATATATATATATATATATATATATATATATATATATACACACACATACATACACACACACACACATACATATTCAACAGTCAGCACAAAATCCTTCATTAGCTTAGGCACAGACCCTACAAAGTTGCTTTCTTTGATTCCATGTTTAAATTTCCATGGGTTTTTAAAGAATTTACACATAATAGATGCACCAAGCAAATGTAACCATTGCTTCATAAGCTAAATAAATCCAGAGATTCCAAAGAGTTTGTAAAAATCTTTATGTGCAGGACTTCTCACTGCTGTGTTTACTCATAGCATGTATGATACTCTACACATCAAAATGCCACATTTATCTCTGTCATATCTTCTAGGGAGCATGCAACTAGATGAGCAACAAGTCTAATACGAAATTAATTAATTAATTGTAAAATTACATTTTTTTTTTAGATATTTTTTTTGATAATTGTTAGATAATAGTTTTTGTGCCCATAGAAATAAGGAACTGGAATAAAAAGCTCTGAAATAACTGTTTTGATCTGAGGGGAATTTTAATAATAATAATAATAATAATCTGAATTTATATCCTGGCTATAAACTAACCCCCTTAAATACATGCCATGAATTAAAACCTGAATACTCCAGTGCTCTTGACATGAGAATGCAAACAATGCAACCCTTCAGGTGGCAGCAAAAGACCATGCTACTGAAAGCAAGAAGCAAAAAAAAGGAGATGCTCAGTGTGTGAGCAAAACGCAAGTCAGGGTCAGCAGGCTTTACTTATGATTGTATTCAAGTTTGGTATTTCAGTGCAATTCAGCCTTAATTACAGTCTCAGGGGAAAGGGATTTGAGCAAATTTGTCCTTCATCAAGTTCATCATTTAGCTAATATACATGTCTAAGGTTAAAGACAGCTGGGGCTAAGCACATTCCAGATAGAAAGGACATCATTCCATCAATAAGCAGTTATCACAGACTTGTGCATCACATGCTTAGAAGTGAAAGAAACTAGTCTGGACAATCCATCCCATGTGCTCACCATACGTCCCTCAAGACCACGACTGTATCTCGCTCTTTTTAAACACACAGAGTTCACAGACCATCACATGGCATCAACGCTAGCTTCAACTTTGACACAGCGTTCAGTTCTATACACCACAGAACCGAAATATCATATCTCGCTGTTATCTTCTTCTTCACGCAAACCCCACAATTTAAAAGCACTTAGTGTTTGCGTCTCTTCGTCTGCCTTATAATTTAAATAGATTGCAGGGCTCAGGGAGGAACAGAGCCAAATACTTAGATAGCAACAGATGGAAAATTGATGACAAAGGGCAAGGCATATTCAACTTCTCCAGAATATCACAAAAAAACTGTGGTTAGGCTGAACAATCATTAAAATCCACATCGTCCAGGAAGTAATGCCAAATTACGCTGGAGATACGCAGACGTGTCATTGTTGAGATTCAAGACAGATTCCACTAGAGAAAAGTATTTTCTCATAACCCCCAAACCATCAAACAGTCCACACATCAAATGGGTTGCCAGAGATTATTTTCTTAAAAAAAAAGACTTTTCCCCAAAACATGGTAGATTCTTACAAAAGGTTCAGTCAGAATCCCAGCACAATCAGACTAACTTTCCATAAGAACAGCAGGAGCCAATTAACCCCAATGGTATTACACGGGCCTTCCTGCCCCCTTCTGAAGTACCTCTATTCAAATCTCCATTTCCTTCCAACAGCATAAGCCATCTGTCAGGTGGAGAGGATGTAGAGGTGTAAGCCCATTGCAAACCTTACCAGTGAGACTGAAAATCCACATTAGCTCCTCAGCCTGGGTGATACACCGTGCAAAGCCAGATGTTCTGTACGTTTTACTTTACACTTCTCCACAACTTGGACGAGGCCACTTTCCTTCAGTTAAAAAAGGGTAAGTTGGACGAAATCTCCATGGCTACATGGAATGCCTCATTAAGCTAATGTTCACAATAAGTGCCTTCCCTCTCACACTAACCACCCCCAGTGTTATCAATAGCTCTTTTGCTGCAGACAAACTAGCCTGTCCTAACAAAAGTGCAATGAACCGACAGAAAGTCAAAAGCTAATCAGACTAATCCACTGTAAAGGTTTTTGGAAATGCAAGCTATTGTGATGCGGAAAAAAAAATAAGTGGGAATATAATGAGAGAAGGGTGGGCTGTGTGTCAGTGCAATAAAAAAAGACAGTAAATTCCTGTCCAAAGCCCTCTTTCATTTAGCATTTGTCTTTGCCAGACTGCAGCATTCATGCATGGGCCATATGCTATTCTTCTCTGGTTAAAGCTGAATAGAGGAGATTTTAGCAGACCCTGAGCCTAAAAATGTCCTGGGGCAGGAATGTGGTGAAAGGCTTTGGATCTTTATCATTCTGCTAAAGATATCGTCTAGATCTGGAGTCAAGTTTACTGGTGCTGAAAGGCATGGAGAAAACTCCTGTTTATCAGCAGCTTCAAAATGAATCATGCTTTCGGAATACGTTGCAAAACAAAAGACAAAAGACCACAGAGAGAAGCCACTTTCATTACGTTACTATATTTTCACTGATCTAATTTCTAAGCTCTACATATCAGACCAGGCCACCTGGACTAATACTTTAAAGACCAACTATTTACTACAACAGCTAAAAAAGAAATAATCAGGCTAATCAGGATTTTTTTTCCTCTTCATCTTAACCACAAGCAAGCATCTGCATTCTTTCCTCAGCTTCTTTCCTGAAGCCCAGCATTCTCTTTTACCATCTCAACCTGTCATTTATTAATCCGAGAACAATGGCTAGTGAATTCAGAGATGGTGCTGAATGAAGCAGTCATTGTGTAAATTTAGGAACGACTCTCCAGTCCTAGTCCCAGGCTCTTCTCGGCCCCTGCTGATTATGAAACAGGAGAGAGGAGATGGAGCCAGTGACATATTGGCATTCTTCAGCAAGTCGTACAACAGTGCCAGCGCCAAGCACATTCAGCACCCAGCCAAAAGAAAGACTTACTGATGGATGCTATCCGACAAGTAAAAAGGCTGGGTCTGTTAATATTTCCACTGTAAAAAAAAAAAAAAAAGATAAAGAAAAAGAAAATTTCTCTCTGGCAGTAGAACCTGGTATTCAGACATTGTTGTGCTCTGAATGTGGAGATTCATCAGTGCATTCAAAAGCACAATTACACAAGCAGGCCAGACGTCCAGCTTTTCCTACATAATCGGATGCTTTTGGTCAGTAACCGATAGAACTGCTCATTTTCCCAGGGCAGTTTGACTGACAGTGCAGGAAGATCTTGCCATATTTAGTGACCAAGTGACCCAGTTCTTTTTCTTCTTACTTTTCTAATTGACACTAATCATTTAAAAATCTTTTCAAAATGCTATGCTATACACATTTTTCTGTGATTCTACACAGGTCCAGGAAGCTCATGTTCAAAATATCATTTAGTGTCTGGACGCACATTTAGACAGAAGTGCAGACAGCCAATCAGCCTGCAACATTTAACCACAATCAGAACAGCTGCAGCTGAGATTATGGGGGCTTTCACTCTGGCAGTTTAGTCTGAAACAGAGCGTGGTTTGCATGAAATATTGACATGAAAGCTGTCATGTGGACCAGGAAGCGCACTGCGGGACTGAACCTGAAGCTACCTGTAGGAGGTGGCGCGAGTTCGCTTGCACTCGCACTGTACTGTGTTTCCTGTAAACGTGAACACAGCTCGTACTCTGCTCTGGACTTCTTTAGGAATTTAAGTGTCCTGCACATATGTTTTAACCGATTAGGTCTCACATCACGCATGTAGCATGAGAACTTTTGGGACACAGAAGAGGCGAGGAGTCTTATTCAGATATGGGGAGAAGAAAAGCTACAGAAGCAATTAAACAAAACTCAGAAGAACGAAGATGTATAATAGATTCGAACTAAAAATAAAAAACTAACAAAAAATGTGTGTTATGTTTTCCATGCGAATTTGTGATGTAAGATGAACACAAATGCACAAGGGTTCAATAGAATAGAAATAGAAGTGAAACCAAACCAATGCCACATGGGAACTGGGAACAATCACGCTCTCAGATTCGGACCACAGCAAACGTGCCCAGTGTGAAAATCATCTACGAGCTATAGATGCATTAGAACACAGAAATGCATTAGAATTTATAATACAGGAACTATTTATATTTACAGGAAATTACCTTCACCCATTGCAACCTGATGATGTCTGTGATGAGACTTCTCTGGCATGTCCCTCAGGCTTCAGACACTTTAACCTAAAAACAGAAAAAAACAAAAATGAAACTTGTGCTTGCCAGACTGACACAAGATATTATGTTTAAAGATGCTATCTGGTGTCTGCTTTTCAGAGTCCTAACAAGACTGGACAAAAACTGTGAATCTGAATCTGAAGAAACGTCACTAGTGTGAGTCAGAGCTGTTTATCAGCTGCAGTGTCGTTGTGAGCAGTTTGGCCAGTCATTTAGTTACAGACATTGTTGACATAGGATGTGAGTAAAATCAGGTTTGAATATTTACACTGGTGTCAGATATCCCATACTCACTAGGAAAGAAGAATTAAAAAACCAAACCTTTTTCCAGAATCAACTAAACCACAGAAACTTAACCTTCAACCGAGATTTAAAAGCAAGCAATCCAATGATTCTATAGAAATATCCACCGACTATAGGAGTTTGGAAGCTAAAGGCATGTTTATCTGCTCAATTCACTTGAGATTTGTTTTGGAGCCTTCAATAAGAAAAATAGGCTTTCCCAAATCTGTCTGAACGGTACCACTATCTGTCCCGGCAAGTCACAGTCTGATCGAAGTAAACGACCTCACCCTAGCAGCTATATCACATAATAATAACAACAACAACAAACACTAGTTTTTTCCTTCCTCCATCCAAGACTTTTAATGCAACTTCAATCTAAATATTTTGACATGATTTGTCCTTCGATGCAGCCCTTACTTCATGGCTCAAGCATTCAGATCCATGGAGTTAACCCAGAGCCATGCATTCCAGCTGCCCCCTGCTTTTGCCCTCCATTCTGAGGGAAATGGCTATGAAGCGTTATCGGGCCGCAAGAGGGGAAATTCCTGCCATTCCTGTGCAACAGAGTAAATCAGTGTTCTGTGTAAGCTTGTGCCAGCCACTTGCCACCTCACTGTATATCTGCCAGTGGGCAGAGAAAAGCCAGTGGGCTGCTAGAACTGCGGCTCTGAAGCTTTTTCCAGCTGGACTGATTGACCAAATGCTGAAACCAAAACAATGTATGAAAAAAAAAGTTCCTTAATTAGACTTCATATAAAATTCATGCATTTATTACATGTACAGCACAGTCCTTGATTTAAAATAAATAAATAAACAAACAAACAAACTCACAGGAGAATCCTGACCATTGATAGAAACATACAGAATTATATATTATATATATATATATATATATATATATATATATACACATGTATATATATACATATATATATATATATATATATATATATATATATATATATATATATATATATATATATATATATATATATATATATATAATGTATATATAATATACAGAAATCTCTATGCAGTCTATGCAATATTAACTATAATAATATTTGTGCAACATAGCTATGCAATATTTTGTTGTTGCTCAGGAAGGAAGTGACCTCACATCAAGATGATAATGAAAAAATTTACAAAATGCATGCCTGATAAAAAGCTACATGGGGATTCAAGAATTATTAACTAAATCTCACCTTGAAAGCTATAACATAGAAAAGCACAAAGCCTTTCAGACAAGCTATGAATGTTAGTACGGATATAATGGAATAAGAAAAGATGGATGGATGGATGGATAAATAAATAAAGGTGCAGATGAAAAAGTTTTAGATTTTTAATCCATGCTCCAAATGTTAATCAGACTGTGTAATAAATATTGCACTGTGTAAATAGCCAAAGTCAAATCTACATATCTAATCAGTCTTTGCCAAAAGAAAAGCTCCAAAACAAAGGACTCAAAGTCAAAGGCAGGAAATGAAAGTTTTGCTACTTAGACAAGAGCTGGACGTCTGTGGGTTGTTTCGCTGCAGCAAGATCATGGACAGAACTCTGCAGCATTTCCTACATCAATAATCAACCCTCGAAAACCTAAGTTAGTTCATCACTCTTGAATGAAATTAGATTAATTATAGAGAAAGGACTCGTGTACTCGTCTCCTGCTATTCCGGTGAGATTCTGCTTTTGGAATGGGAACAAGATCAAAGATCACAGCAGCAGGAATTCTTCAGGGATTAAGTTGGGCATTGTTCCTCAGTGTAATCACCGAGCTCCGCTATGAGCCGACAACCTGCTCCACCAAAACCATCGGCCACGAGAGGGTTGGTGATTATCTCTCAGAGGCTGAGTGGAGCTCTGTGTGTGTGTGTGTGTGTGTGTTATATACTCAAACCCAAACACATTCAGTTAAGCTGCTGGTCTACAAGCACACACCTTTCACTAACAGATTTAAGTAGTGCTTCTACATGTTAGTAACTTGTGCAGGAGTCAGACTGGAGTTTGAAATAGTGCAAAAAAGGAGCTGAAGTCCCTTTAAATGGTGTTTATGGCATGACCCCAGGACAACTCCTCCATAAATATGCAGGGGGCAGGTCACAATGTGTCCAAGGCTATTTATGCTATTGTGAAACATGCACAAAAAAAGGAAAAGACTAGTTCTTATTGTTACTCGAAAGAGCAGTCTTTACAACTAAGTGGAACTTTTCAACTAATCAACAATATAGTATTTTTTAATTAAAGAAAACATGAACTAATTCCTAATATTCAGTTCTCTTCAGTAAACACTTTATCTTAGTCAGGGTATACACACAGACACTCACACACTCGCTCACAAGCTCACACACACACGCTCACACACACACACACACACACACACACACACACACCTAGCAGCAAATCCGCTACCAGCAGGTTTGTGGGATAAAACCAGAAAATTCTAAGGAACCTATAAACATGAGGTGGACATGTAAAACTCTACAATAGGACTTTTCCCACTGAGCTTAACCCCGGATTATCATCGTTCTAAACCCTGCTTTGAACCCAGAGTAGAGGAACATTTCACTAATTTAAAAGTGGGGCAGTAGTTGGACAGAAAATAAGAAAAATGTCAAAATGCCGATAAAACAAGTCAGTTGTTGAGAGAGTTTTATTGAAGAAGTCAGGACAAGTTCAGGACAAACTGGATAGAACAGTCAGAAATAATAATAATAAGAGTATTAAAGGAACTAACTGAAATATTAGTGAAAGCTGGATATCAGTGAATGCCTGACCAGTTGGTGGTCTATTTATGTGGCAAAAGCATCACTGGAGCGTGAGACAAGCCTGCCCTTAATTCTGTATTTATCCAATCACGGTTGTTGACGGCACAAATTTGCAAATAAGAAGGTTTAAGCCAGGGTTTAGGAATGTACAGTGTGAAACAGTATCAGATTATGAAGAGCCAGGATGAATTGGTAAAGTGTGAGCAGTGTGAAACGGGACACTTGATAACCCAGGATTCAGTTTACAACAATGCAGGATTAACTTCAAGTGTGAAAAGCGCTCGAGACAGTAAGCTGAGCTCAGGATTGAACCGAATAATGAAATGTCCTACACATATCTGCAAACCTCTCGTCCATCTGGACAAACCCTCAAGTCTCACGTGAAAGTGGAAATGTGTCATATCTGTATGTGATATGTAACAAGTTTTAAAAAGAGTTTAAAATATTAAAGATTTGCTCAAACATAGTTACATTTAACAATGAAGCAGTCACTCCTGTAGCTGCCATTAAAAGCCCAGCTTCAGCTCAACACGTCTCAATCAGCTCAGTTCAATCGTCAGGGCACTGATCAGGGAGTCGCCATTTTAAGGTCTGTCTGTCTGTCTGTCTGTCTGTCTGTCTGTCTGTCTGTCTGTCTGTCTGTCTCTCTCGCTCTCCTTATCTCTCATTCTCCCTCTCTCTCACACAGTCTCTCTCTCTCTCTCTCTCTCTCTCTCTCTGTCTATCGCAAAATCCTTCCAGTGCACTGAAACATTCACTGTCAAAAATATCCCAGAATGCACCACAAAAACCAGGGAGCATCATGCTTCCAGTATTTCCAAGAGATGTGGTAGCTTAGTGGTTAAGGTGTTGGACTACTGATTAGGAAGGTTGCGAGTTCAAATACCAGGTCCACTAATCTGCCACTGCTGGGCCCTTGAGTTAGGCCCTTAACCCTCAGTTGTATAAAATGTGGAAAAGTCACTCTAGATAAAGGTGTCTGCCAAATGACAAATGTAAATGTAATGCTTTCTATGTTCTCTAACTGGAAATGACATTTTCGGAACACTCGCAGCTCGATTTTTTTATTTATAAATAAACTTCGTAGCAAAAGTCGCTTGCTCAATGATTACTCACTTCAGCATTTTTCATTTAACTTTATTTCATATTCTGTATTCGGGTTTGTTTGAGTCTAACAAATTTTAAGTGTGAAATCGTTTGAAAAAAAAGGAAAAGGTTTTAAAACAATGGTCTAGTCGTGTCGCTGGAAATCGAGTCATCGGTGTCCCAAAGTGTAGTGAGCCAGGGCCTGACCTTGTAGACAATATACCGATTCACAACCTAGAGAGCTATGAGCTGATTGAGACGCACCCTAGGAAAACACCACATAACACACACACACACACAGATGTGTAACTGCCCAGCTGGCACCAAGTCAACAGCAACTAGGGAGCATTTGTTCCTCCAGCTGATAAAACATGCTAGCCACTCCATGACCTGTGAAACAACTGCCATAAAAACCACAAATAAGCAAGTGGATATTAAGGACATGTTCTCTAATTAGAGACAGATGAAGTAACTGACCACGTCTTTTGCATGCTGCTCTTCGGGTAGTAACAGTTTTGTTTTGTTTTGTTTTTTTTTAGACAGAAACAGATGCAGTTTAAGTTAAATCAGAGCCCTCAGTGGGACAATAAGAGCAAGCACCAAATATGATGGGCTTGTTGATTGAGAACAGGCTAACCAGACCTAAAGAGACCTTATTCTTCCTTTGTGACATGCTGTTCCTGGAGCTATAAAAGCTCCCCAAAAGAGCAAGAATGAGCTCTGCAAAATAGTTGATCCTAATTATCTGCCCAACATGAGAAGAATGTTAAGTATCTGCTTTTGTTGCCCAAGTCTGAGCATTTGTAAAAGAAAAGACTCCCAAGGGAGCTTTTTATCTACAAAGAAATGTTTTAGATAAGAAATAAGACATACGGCGGTGAAGAAAACATAAGAGAAATCGCTGAAATATATCGGGAAAGGAATGATATTCATCATGTTGTGTAACCGCGCTGCAATATTTTGTTGTTGCTCGGGAAGGAAGTGACATCACAAGATCACAAAAAAAAAAAAAAAAAAAAATTACAAAATGCATGCCTGATAAAAATCAAGTGAATCATCTTAAGGTGGTTCATAGAGAAACCCATGCATCGTATATATACAAACTGTCACCTAAGCAGAAACGGACTCTTCAGGGTCAAAAATGCACAAAGTAACACTAGACAGCTTCTCTCTGCGAGTGAGCGACAATTACTTCCTCAATTAAAACACGTCCGACAGCCAAACAAACAGCGTCTGAGCTGCCCTAAAAATAGCCCCTCCTTTCTTCCGTTGAAGCGAGGCCACAAGTAGACCCATGGGATCAGTGGCGTACTCCATGGGCCTCTGAGGATAAAACAACCCGGTTGCACAATCTCTAGAGAAGCACCACAGCTAGATCTCCTTCAACTAAAATACTGTACATTGTGACAACTCTGGGCAGTGCTGAGTGATGGGCTGACTGAAGCTGAGGTTTTATTATTTCAGCACTGTGATGCATGTTTGTCCTGGATGACCTTGTTCTTACCTCAGACATCAGGCCTTTTTCTTTTCATAAGAGAAAATTCCTCTTTCCACACAGTTACACAATATAAGAGGAGTGTCCACTTTCCCACATTTTATCTTTGGCAGCTTAACTCCGACACAAATCAGCTGCTCGCCGTCTGTCCTAACTTGGGGGGGGGGGTGACAAAACCCGTCATTCACTCCCAACCACACTTTTCACACACACACACACACACACACGCGCTATGGCTCCAATAACACTAGCATGTTAAGTTCCTTTCGGCTTCAGCTCTACACAAACCAAACAGCCCAATGAACACACTGCCTAATTAATCCATCGCCTGAAGCACAAGAACAAATACAAGGCAGACCAATCAAGACAGACGATATCCTATAAACTTACTTTCTTTTCCAGACCATGCAACACCATAAAGAAAAATTCTGTTTGTACTTTCACAAAAAAAAGATTTTCAAGACAAACAGCACACACTCCTGCATCCCGCTCTGCATTCTCTAATGGGTTAATGATCATTTCCTGCTGTATCAAGATTAAGGCCCCGCAGCACAATTTGAAATGAAATAGTCCCAGAAACCATTAGCTCTCTGCAGCATAGTTAAGGCTGGAAAGTCTATTAAAAGATACCTTACAGAAATGTTGGCACTTCATGCGTGCAAAATCCAAAGAAAGGAACTGACCTTGAACTGGGTCCAGCATACCACAGGCATTTCAGTCTCTTTTCTGGAGACTTCCTTTCAAGAAAAGTCTGAGAGATTTCTATATTTAAAGCCAGAATGTGGATGTAAAAAAAAAAAAGAAAAAAAAAAAAAAAGACATCACTTAACATTATAGGAAAGATTTTTTTTAAATTATAGCATGAAAAGAAGCAGCAAATACTATTTTATTCCAAATCAAGCACAAGTGTCCATTATGGATGAAACTGCAGTGTATTATCATAAACACTGGCACAAAAGGAGAACTAAAATCGTTTTACGGTCGATTCTGTTCGCAATCCTGACCTCTCCAGCATGTGTTCTACACTGCTCCATGTTCAACCACAACTCTGGCAGGAAAACAGTACTTCAGACATGCACTGTGAATCCACAGGGAATTTTAAGGTAGACAAGGTCAAAGCAAAAAACACTGGGCCTGTCTCTTTTTTTTTCTTTGAAACAGCTGGGTTCAATTACACTCATTTCAACCGGCAGAACTCGCAAAATCTACACATCTTCCGTCTGTCAAAACTAGAAGACAGGATAACACACGCTGGCACACACAAGTGTAAAATGAAAACGACAACAAATGAATCGGTTAGGAAGATCTCTCCCTCTCTCTGTGTCTCGCTGCTATAGTACATTTCAAGGCACAGCATCTGGAGTTCATTGTGGAGAATTATTACATTCTACGACCGTTTGTGTTAATGTCAAGTCCTTCTATAAAAAGCGTGAAGCAGAGAAGCATGTGCCATTTTCTGCATGGTACAGAAGAACATGCAGAACGTTTCTCCAGCCTCAGTACAACAACACACATTACTATTGTGATCAGTGAACAGGGAGGAGTATATAATTGTTGTAACTGCTAAGTCTAAAGTAAATAAAACGCTGCAAGACCTGCCACATTAATCCATGGCCATGAACGCAGGCATTTATCCCACATCATATAAAACGTACCAAAGAAATTCCCTCCTATGGACTAATTACACATCTGCTCAAACTTAGTGAAAGTTCTAAACACTGTAAAAAAAAAAAAAAGAAAAAGAAGGCTTGTTTATGTTCTTCACCTTCTCTGGAATCCCACTGAAGACATTTTGTGTGTCTATTTGGGGGAGTAAGCGAAAGAGTCACAAGTATGTACATGCTGGGATTTATATAGAAAATCAATACATGTAAACTCTGATCCAGACCAAAGTTCAGCAGAAAGAGAAACTTTTTTTTTCTAAAGTAAACACATATTATCAGTTCCTGTCACTCCTGGCCTTGCCGAACCTGTGTGAATGTTCTCTAGAGCCTGGGTACAGTGTCTGATGACGCATTCAATGGGATGTGATGTGATGTAAGATGAAACCTTGCACACCAAATTAGTGAGCTTTCCTTCAGCATACAGAGTAGATCCTTTTCCCCCCTAAAACACTGCAAATATACAAAGTGAAGAAACAAGGATCACACTAGGATTTGTAGACAGATCATCTATATCATATCTACATCATGCACTTTTACTACGAAACAGAATGAACATCGAGGAAACTTTCAACAGTGTTGGGGAGAAGACTTTGCTTTTTTTCCATGTCTTATATTTTTATCTTATCTTAACAGTATCTCAGGTATTATCTTAATATCAGGGCAGCATACTTGGAGACAAAAAGTCACACAAAGCCTGCATGTGAGAACACTAATGTAATATTTGGAGCGCGTCCCATCTTACACTCTCTGAAAAAAAAGTGAGAACTCAACTGCTGTCATTTTTTTAAGAAGAAATTGTACTAGAAATGTGTACGCAGTATATTTTAAAGCTTTACTTTACTGCTCTGTTTATTTCTTAAGTTATATTTCAAGTGAATTATATCAAAGGTACATGGACAGGGTAAAAGAAAAAAAAACAGGGTTTGTGTTATCTTTTCTGTGTAGCTTTGGCATTGGATGTCATTGCAAATGTATGAAAGGTTGTAAAAGTTTATAAATTTTGGCGTATATATATATTCCGCACATGATCACATATTAATCACATAATCACGTCTGAAAAGCGTGTGATCACGTGAAGCGAGTTTGATTTTCGTTAACGGAATATACACACTCAGACACACACACACAAGAGGGGGACCTATAATATACAATAAATGTTTTGGATGGACACACACACACACACACACACACAAGGGGGACCCATAATAAACAATAAATGTTTTGGATTGATAGACACACACAAACACACACACACACAAACACACACACACACAAACACGAGGGGGACCCATAATATACAATAAATGTTTTGGACACACACACACACATAAGAGGGGGACCCATAATATACAATAAATGTTTTGGATACACACACACACACACACACACACACACACGAGGGGGACCTATAATATACAATAAATGTTTTGGACACACACACACACGAGGGGGACCTATAATATACAATAAATGTTTTGGACACACACACACACACACACACACACACACACACAAGAGGGGGACCCATAATATACAATAAATGTTTTGGATACACACACACACACACACACACACACACGAGGGGGACCCATAATATACAATAAATGTTTTGGATACACACACACACACACACACACACACACACGAGGGGGACCCATAATATACAATAAATGTTTTGGATACACATACACACACACACACACACACACACGAGGGGGACCCATAATATACAATAAATGTTTTGGATACACACACACACACACACGAGGGGGACCCATAATATACAATAAATGTTTTGGATACACACACACACACACACACACACACACACACGAGGGGGACCCATAATATACAATAAATGTTTTGGACACACACACACACACACACACACACACACACACACACACACACACACATACACACACAAGAGGGGGACCCATAATATACAATAAATGTTTTGGATACACACACACACACACACACACACACACACACACAAGAGGGGGACCCATAATATACAATAAATGTTTTGGATACACACACACACACACACACACAAGAGGGGGACGTATAATATACAATAAATGTTTTGGATACACACACACACACACACACACACACACACAGACTACATCATATTAAAGGTACGAGGACAGAGTAAAGAGTAAAAAACAGGGTTCTTGTTATCTTTTCTGTGTAGCTTTGGCATTTGATGTCATTGCAAAAGTATGAAAGGTTGTAAAAGTTTATAAATTTGGCATGCAAAAGACCAAACAACAAAACCTGATTCAGGAAAAACTAGTCAAGAGTAAACAAAAAGTGCTCAACATTTCAGTTTGTCAGCATTAAGTAATCAGGAAGCGCACTTCTCAACACACCACTCAAAAACACACTCAGCAACGCAATGCACTGAAGCAATGCCCCGTACTTACCAAGATCACGCCTGGTTCTTCACTCTAAATATGATTTATCTCAGGATTTATCTCTACGCAGAAATTCATCGCTCACTTGAAGTCTTTGCTGCAAGTCTGTTCTCCTACTACATCCCACATGTAGCGGATAACTTCACTACACACTTCTGTAATTACTGAAGGCGCAGATAAGCCCCGCCCACACCGCGCGTCACTGAGCGAGCGAGGACTGAAGGGCGTGTCACTGGAAAGCGGCGCAATTACACGCCAAAGACATTCCTCGTTTTCCGGTAGCTATTGTTCATTATTCCATGTGGTTAAGTCAGCTGATATATATATATATATATATATATTTTTTTTTTTAAAAAGTTGTTTAAATACTAATTTGTTGCTGTCATTTATAAAACAATAAAGTGTTCACTAACTTCACACGTGAATTTTACGCACGTGAATAAGGACATGATACAACTCGCTACTCTGGTGCACGTGCTTTGTTTTTGTTTTTTTTAATTAAATTAAATAAGCTTTTTGTTTATTCATTTATTTTAAATTATGTAGAACATATATAAATATATGTTCTCACGTTACTGCATTTATTTGTGCAGGTTTACACACGTGGTTTTACGTTTCACTTGTGTTTACACGTTATTAACATGGTGTCACGTGTGCACATGAAGTGACGTGTGACTACGTGTTCAGTTTAGCTTAACAGTGTAAAAAGCACCCTCACATATTTTCTGCATATGATCAGATGTTACTCATATAATCACATCTGAAATGCGTGTGATCACGTGAAGTTCGTTAGATTTTTTTTTACGTAACGGAACATATACACACACACACACACACACACACAAGAGGGGGACCCATTATATCCAATAAATGACAGATACACACACACACACACACACACACACAAGAGGGGGACCCATAATATACAATAAATGATAGACACACACACACACATATATATACACACACACACACACACACAAGAGGGGGACCCATAATATACAATAAATGATAGACACACACACACACACAAGAGGGGGACCCATAATATACAATAAATGATAGAGACACACACACAAACACACACACACAAGAGGGGGACCCATAATATATAATAAATGATAGACACACACACACACACACACAAGAGGGGGACCCATTATATCCAATAAATGATAGATACACACACACACAAGAGGGGGACCCATAATATACAATAAATGATAGACACACACACACACATATATATACACACACACACACACACACAAGAGGGGGACCCATAATATACAATAAATGATAGACACACACACACACACAAGAGGGGGACCCATAATATACAATAAATGATAGAGACACACACACACAAACACACACACACAAGAGGGGGACCCATAATATATAATAAATGATAGACACACACACACACACACAAGAGGGGGACCCATTATATCCAATAAATGATAGATACACACACACACAAGAGGGGGACCCATAATATACAATAAATGATAGAGACACACACACACAAACACACACACACACACAAGAGGGGGACCCATAATATATAATAAATGATAGACACACACACACACACAAGAGGGGGACCCATTATATCCAATAAATGATAGATACACACACACACACACACACACATGCACACACATGAGGGGGGCCCATTATATCCAGTAAATGTTTTGGACACACACACACAGACACACACACAGAGATAGATAGATAGATAGATAGATAGATAGATAGATAGATAGATAGATAGATAGATAGATAGATAGATATTGATCCCATGAGGGAAATTCTTGTGTTACAGCAGCTTAGTCAGTTATAAGATGCAACACAGAAATATAAAATGTATGTTGAGTTATATCTATGTATGGTGAGTATGAAATAAATAGATTTTGTTTTTATTACGTGTGATTGATGTGAATGGCTAAAAGGCATTGAAGGCCACAGTTGATTTTTAAAGATAATCAGGAGACACAGATGCGTGAAATCCTATGGACAGAAACAGCGAACAAAGCAGAATATGAATGCGAGCTACGTCTCTACAGTTCTACCTCAGCACAAAGGTATGTAAGTAGATCAACATCGCCCTCTGTCGGTCAAACCACGAAAGTACAAACGTCTTTCATTAAAAAAAAGGGCTGGCGTATTTTAAATAATGTTTGCCACACCGACACTGACCTTAAATTAATTCTTGAGAGGTCTATTTATCGTATGATCGAGTTCATGCATGTTTAATGATTCTATTCAATTCAATATTTTTTTTAGGATTTTTCTTCTTTTGTTCATCTTCTCTCTTGGTCAGCAGGTAGTACTGCCTCCGGGTACTCAGGCAAGTGATCGAGCACATTAGGCCTGATGGTGGTCAGGTCTTTACAAACAAAAATGATTTTTCCTACTGGTTCTCTGTGCATGTGTTCAGAAGAAAATCTTCCCAGAATGCACAACCAGTCTGCCAGTTTGCATGTGTGTACTGTAATGTAAATAGTGATGTAAAAATGGTTAAATCCACAACTGTGTATGTGTCTCATACCTGCACATTTCTTCTTAGTCTTTATATTTTTGTGTGTCCTGGGTTTGAATTCCGGGTTCGAACAGCCAGGCAGGCAGGCAGCCTTTCTGTGTGGAGTTTGCATGTTCTCCCCATGCCTATGTGGGTTTACTCCAGGTATTCTGGTTTTCTCCCACAGTCCAAAAACATGTACATTAAGTTGATTGGTAATTCTAAATTGCCCAAGGGTGTGAGGATGTCTGTCTATATGTGGCCCTGTGATGGACTGGTGATCTGTCCAGGGTGTACCCCTGCCTTTCGCCCAATGTGTGCTGGGATAGGCTCCAGCAGATCCCTGTGACCCTAATTAGGAATAAAGCGGGTATAGACAATGGATGGATGGATTATTTCTCCCAAATGTTCTAAAATGTCCACCAGTTTACAAACCTCAGGATGACATATTGTTTTGGAGAGAAGGGGATTATTCATAGGCACACTTCAATGAAAGCCATATTTGTTCATTCCTCTTCCATGTTGTCATTTGATGGATATAAGCCACTTGGTTGCTTGTAGTTCTAGATGTTGCACAATTGTGGGGCAGCATTGCCCTGTTTAGCTCCATAGAAGAGCTACTGCACCAAGTGGCCAAAATAGGAACTGCAACAAGAATTAATAGAGGCTCACTGGGGAAAGAACCATGGAGGAGAAACAGACAAGACTGTTGTTATTGGCCAGGGTACCAGGATGGGCTGGTTAAAAAAAAAGTACAACAGCCACTACAATCTTGTTTTATAGCAAATGATCAGAATTTTATCTAATAAATGTCCACAAATATAGGCAAAAGTCTAAGTGCAGACAGTGTGTCTATGATGTACAGAAACACAAGCTACACTGGAAAGATAAGGAAAGGGAGAGGGAGATTTTGAAGTGGATAATGTTTGTACATTGTGCACCACACTGACCTTGCAATGATTGAGAAATTCCATTGCCCAATTTTCTAGGCTAATTTCAAGTCTTTCGTGTGTTTTTTTGAGAAATAGTTCAAATGAAATGTTGCTGAAACCTGGCAATACTGGTTATTGCTATTAGCTTTTCAGTGTGCTTTGTGCATGTTAGCAACAGAGAGCACACTTGGTGTATTGACCGTTAAAAAAAGGTACAGTTGGAGTCATACGTTTGTGTAAACCTTTTTCATATTAATAATTTTAAAAATAATAATGATTTTGTTTTTAGTTATTTCTTCCCTTGTTTGTCCTGAGCAGTCAGAAAGCTCACTGAAAGAGAGATCGATCCCCAGAGTGGTTCCCTAAATCAGACTAAAATGTTTAGCAGTGGGATACTGTGTGTGTTTCGAATGATTTAGGTATTGGCATTACTATTTTATATTGGCCAAGCTACAAATGGTGACTGGTGACATTTGGGCAGAAAAATACAGAGTTTGAGGATGTGATAAAACAAGTCTGCATCTCTTTTCTCCTCAGTTTGCCTCATCAATCAAACACAAGGTCACACTATACATTATATCTTTTATTGAATCATTAAAAACAAGTGAACACACTTCAAACTTAATAAATTTATAGATATGTACAAAAAGAAGTGAGCAAGTTGTTCACATATGATTGTTTTAGCTTAAACTGTCAAAATCTGGTTTACAGAAATGCTTTAAAAGTTTTTTTTTTAGTAAAAGTCTGTGCAGTCAGTTATATGTATAAACCACCATAAAAAATGTAATCTAAAAATCATAAACAGCAATAAAATTTGTACCATGTGGTTAATTGACTACATGTTTACATTTTGTTGACTCTTCAGGCCAAATCTTGAAGAATATACTGGTTTTAGTCTAGGTCTGAAACTGATTCTCATGTCAAAAGCAGATCTGAACAATTATATCATAATATTAAACCCTGAGTAGAGAGATGCTGATTAACAACTAGTATAATGCAGTACATATAATAAAAACAACACAGTTTTAATGTCCAGAAGATAGTTATATCAAATATACAAATATATATATATATATATATATATATATATATATATATATATATATATATATATATATATATATATATATATATATATATATATATATATATATATATATATATATATATATATATATATATATATATATATATATATATATATATATATATATATAAGAAACATGTTCAAACCAAGTGGATTGCCAAGTAAAATTAACTATTTTAAAAACCTCTATCAACGAGTCATTTAAAAGCATCCACAAGCATTTGGAAGAGTTGATTGCTGGTGTAATAGTTCAGAGGAAGTGGTTCCAGTGGCTCCTGCCTGCACATGCTGATGTCTTCCCTGATTCTCTTACCGAAGGGCTCAGTTAGCGGACAGTCCGAATCTGCTGTGTTAGCACTAAAACAGTGTGTTTCCTGTAATAGTGTAAAGCAGTAGTTCTTTTCAATTCCAGTGTTGGGATCTCCATTTATTGCACGTTTCTGTCATTTTCCCAGCATTTGCCTGGGAAAACTTCCTGTTATGCTGAACTGAAAGTGTTTACGCATTGCTATTTTATTTATTAGATAAATATGCCAGTGGTAGTTCTTACTTAATGTTTATCTGCGTTCAGGTAAAACATTCTAGCATTTCTTTCTAATCTTCAGTAGAAAATCCACTATATATAATCCATAAAAAAATCTTAAAACATTTTTACAAAACTCTTTAAAACCTATAAAAAAAAAACATGCATGATTATGTAGGCTGTTGCCTCCTTATAAGTTTTGGTTAAAGAAATCAGAAGTGTCAAGAAGTGTGTAAAATTCCTACATGATTCCTACATGGAGGTCTACACGGTGGTATTTACAGTAATTCTTCCATTTTAAATAATCATGAATGTGTTACACATGTTATTCATACCAACAGCTAATTATTAAAGCCTTAAATTTGGGTTTTTAAGATTTGGGTGGTTTACAGCAGGAAAAGCAGTGTGTCGGAATACAGAAGCACTGCTGTAGATGGAGAAAGATGGTGGTGGAATCAGATGGGTTTGATGGTGCTGTTGTAGACGAGTTTCTCAGTGTCGTCTACATGAAGCAGGTGTGTACCATTGGCAGAAACATGCTGGTGCCTTGACTGCTGCTTCTTCTTCCTGTCCTTTAGAAGGCAGTAACCAATCACAGCCATCAAGATCAAGATGGCCAAGCCTAGTGCGACAGCAATGGCAATGGAAACTGAAAGAAAAGAAAAAGGACCAGGGAAGACAGGAGTTGAATTAGTGGTGTGACAGGGCAAGAAAACCTTTTAGAGATGTTCAAAGAGTGATGATGTATGGACATTTCACAGGATCATTGCATTCTAAAGCCTGCTTTTGACCCCAGCTAGAGGAATGTTTCCCTCTTGTAATTTAGAAGCAGGGTCTTTACCCAGGGTCATGAAACCCTGCTCTGAAGCAGGGTCAGTGTGCTAGCTCTTTTCTAGTTCTCACCCCACACTGTGGTGACAAACTTGTACTGTGTGAAATGTGGTGTTTGAATGCGGCTAGATGCTTAGCGACAGAAATCCAATCAGAAATTTGTGTGCATGTCTCATAACACATTTTGTACAGTCTCAGTAACCCAGTGTCTTGTGTAAACAGTAGTCGCAGAGTTTGATGGAAAAGAAAATGTCCAACAGCGATGGAAAAGATGGTTTTATTTTTACAGCTATGGTCCGAAAAGTCTGTTCAAGACAAGCTGGTATTTAAGGAACTGACTGAATAATTAGTGGAAGCTGGATATCAGTGAATGCTTGATCGACTACACAACAAACTTAGTTTGTTTAATCGTTCTTATACCGTCTCCATTGAAGAACAGCAGACCTGTCTTTTTCCCCTCGTCACTGACGTGACAGCATGAGATAAACTGTTAATTAAACTAGTTGTGCGATGTATTTATCTAGTCATGGCTGTTGGCAACCCAAATATGCAAATATGAAGGTTAGGCCAGGGTTTAGGAATGTAAAATGTAAAAGGTCAGATTATTAATAGCCAAGATTAACTGTTACAATAACATACAATAACAATCGAACAAAATGAAATAAACGATCGGTGTCCGTCGGATCTGTATAGCTTCTAAATGCATCATCATTTTTCTTAGGATGTTGAACAGTAGTGTAATAAACAATTACCTGACTGAGTGTCTTGTTTCTGCTGCTCAAAGTTTCCCGGATTGTTGTAAGCATCTCTCTCTGTGAAAGCAGAGAGTCGGACATTAATGATGATACACTTATTAGGAAAAAAAAATAAATCACTCACAAGAAGCACTGATACTGCAATGCATGATATCAATACACTTACAAAAATTTACAAAAGTTCTGAAATTATCAGAACAAAAAGGTTTTTCTAAAGCTTGAAATGATCCATTCTATACTTCAGGATTGTTGAAGCATGGTAGAAAGGTGAGCATTATTTCTGAATTAAAATAAGCATGGCTCAGAGAGTAGTTCCAGCTGTAGTAAGTCTCCATATGTGGGTATGGTGGACACCCCACATGATTTACAACGGATTTTTAAATAATACGCTGTGATGTGAAGATGTTTATTAAACAATTGTGCAAGGGGTCTCAAGTGTGGTCATGGTGCTTTGCGTGTGTTCTTTTCAATTCCAACCAGTGAAGACACATATGTAATTACTTTCTATGATAGCTGTACTCATCTACTCTGAGGAAAATCAGTGGCAATAGTGAAAAACTGCAGGCTCTGGAGGATATCAGAAAGTTTGCTTGATTTTGTGTTCATTTTTGAGATCGCAAAAATACTGATTAGTTAGGTTTTATTAGTGAGTGAGAATTCCCTAGCCAAAACTCACCAGTGATTTTACTGCAAAGTGTCATGCACTTCTCCTCAGTATCAAATTTGTTCTTGTTGCCATCGCAACCACCATAGTTGAAGCGCCTGCATTTCCGCTCATACGGGTTGTAGTACCACATGGTATTGCTGTCTCGGCAGGGTCCTGTGAGAGGAGGTTGTGTGCAGTGGCTGGGTGCTTTGTCTTGATCTTGATAATGGAAGAAAAGAATCAAAATAAGACAGAAATATTGACACTTGAGAATTCATCAGTGTATTTTTTTTTTAATACTAAAAATCATAGCTGATGGTGCAAACCTTTGTCCTTTTCACTTAGGTCAAGCAATAGACGAAACTTCTTGTCCACTGTTCAGGAAAAGAAAAGAAAATATTTGAATTAATTTTAAGTATATATTTTTTTGAAGATCCATTAAGGTTTATGTGTCCCTAGGCAGTTGAAGTGGCACAATTTACATAGCTAAATTATGTAAATAAGCATTTCTGTCTATCTTGGACCAGAAAAAAACACAGAAGATAAATGCTAATTAAATGGACATTAATTAAGTTGACCATGTTCTTAATTTAATTGAAATTAACACTGTTAATGGGTGACTAGCTAGTATTTGGAGTATGAAGTGTAAGGCTAGGTTGCTAGCTTGTTATTACTAGCTATGACAACAGTCTGTTGGCTTTAAACTTAGGGCAGTTCAAACACCAATTACTTATCATTTTTCTGGAATTATAAGGACATATTTTAGCCTGTTATTGGCACCTGTCTGTACTTAACTGCAGTGATATTGAATTCTTTAAAGCATATAGTTTTTGTCAAATGTTCAGGAACAGCCCAGAATGTGAGCAAAAGATTTTAGTCAACATATCATGATTCTGCAAGACTAGCAAAACATAGCAAGACTAAATGAAGGTCAGAAAGCACTTTCTGCAGAGCAACTTGGACCTTGATACCTACAGTTGTCACATTGCTCTTCATCTGAGCCGTCACTGCATTGCTTCACCTGATCACATTTGAGCCCTTTATCTATGCAACAACCATTAGCACAAGGAAACTTCTCTGATCCACATGGCGAGCCACACTCCTCGTCTAAAAGAGAGACCAACTTTGTGAGTTAGGCATAGGAAAGTATTTTATAGTAATATAAACATAATAAATAATTCAACATAAGCATAAAGGCATGAGGTCAAAAATCCAGTGCTTACTGATGGCCTGTAAAGGTTTCAGGAGACCTTAGGTGTTACAGGCAAGTTATGACATTTATACATATGGTTTTACTGCTCGTATTCATTTTGCTCCAGATATGGCGGACATTAAGATAAAGCCATTATAAACTTACGTGAAGGATAAATTGGACCATGTCTTCCTGGAGTGGGGGCCACTGCATCAGAGAGTTGAACACATTAGTAGCAAGCATTTGAGGTAGCATTCAAGACAAGACCAAGATCTATCCATGCTTCTGCTCTTTAAACCCTTAAGATCTTGTTTGACATGCCTACAACTGAATGATATCTGAATGAAATCTGTCACATTACCAAAAATATTACCAATCATAATTGAACATGAATGCTACCTGAAACTTGATCACAGGCTTGGGTGCATTCATTCTTGGACAGATAGTTATTGCGGTTTGGATTGCAGCCACCGAAAGTGAAGTTCTCACATTTCTCGGTCAATGCGTTGTAGTGCCAGCGAAGGAAGGAACCACGGCATGGTCCTACCTTCTTAGGCACCAGACAGTGGTCTAGAAAGAGAGATCAGATAAAACAGACAAGAATAAAAAAACTGCGTAGAAAAATGCAAAGTCAGGTGATGGACATAATTACATATTTACATTTTCCAACCTAAAATTTTCATAGTGGCAGCTTGTCCACAGAGGCTGGTGGGGCTATCCTTTTAGCCATTTATTTCCATAGCCATTTAACACATGTTGATTTTCATAAAGTCCTCATTTACAGCTTCATGCATTTTAAAGTCAACTTGCAAGACTACTCAAAGACTAAAAAAACTGTTGCAATATGCCCACTTAGTGGTCATTGGTCAAAATGCCAAAAAAACCAACAGGTGCTAATAAAGACCCATATAGGAAAGAAACTGACTGCTTTTTTGTTTCAATAACATCCATCCATCCATATCTGGGTCCAGATTGCAGGGGCAGCAGTCTAATCAGAACCTTCACTGGGAAACCCATAATAATTTGGTCCATGGTCTGCCCTGGGGTTTCTCCCTGTAGGACACCCGACCCCCCAAAAAACAGGAACGTGTCCAGGGTGCATCCTTACCAGATGCCTGAATCATCTCAATTGACACCTTTTTATGCAAAGGAGCAACAATTCTCCTTTGAGCTCCCCCATTCCATATGGATGTCTAAAACCAGTACAAACTGGACCAATAACCTACACTTTACTGTTACACTCCAACTCTAGATTGAAGTGAAATGGAGTTTACTACAAGGCTGCTGTCTACCTTACAGCTATTTATGCAGACGTTAAAAGCAGCAACGAGATATTATATATATATATATATATATATATATATATATAAATAAAATATATATATATATATATATATATATATATATATATATATATATAATTAGTATGATTAAGTAAGTAATAATTAGCTAGAAAGACTTTATTGATAAATGTTAAATATAGTTACTGCAATATTTACTGTACAACACCTGACTGATTTCCCTTTCACAGGAAACATTTCACAATCCATGAAAGATTTGGAGTTAAATATCTTCTGCTAACACAATTCACAAGTAGTTGATGTTTCTCAGTATAGCACAATCAATGGCAGATGAGGTAGCAGATGATATGAAGCATAATTACACTAAAATATTACTTCTGAGTATTATCTTAATTTCTCAGAAATTCACATCTGGGGAAAATGTTCCAAACTCTGTAGTCTAGTTTCCACTGCATCTTTGCCTTGTCTGTAGACTTAGCAGAAATGCACTAGCTAGCTAAATCATTAACCTAATTCCTGGCAAATCATCAGCTTAAAACAAAAATGACAAAAGAATGGATTTCCTTATTGCAGGAGAATTATAGCCATGTACTCTATATGGCCAAATACATGTACACACCTATCAATCACACCCATATGTGGGGCTTCCCTAAACTTTGCCGCTAAGTTTAGGCATACCAACTGTATAGAATGTCTTTGTATGCTGTAACATTAAGATTTCCCTTCATTGGGTCAAAGGGAGCCAAACCTGTTTCATCAGGACAATGCTGCTGTGCTCAAAGTGAGCTCCATAGAAAAACATGGTTAACATGGCAGAACTTGATTGGTCTGGGCCTTGACCTCACCAGATCAAACTGGGGCACCAGATCTCTCACTTACTTCCTGACCTCACTAATGCCTTAGTGAATGAATAAAGCCAAATTCCAAAACCTAGTGGAAAGTTTTACTTGAATAGGAGGCTGTTATGATGGCAACAGGGGTAGTAGGAGTAATTTGTTTTTAAAATTGACCTTTATGATTATGAAGCCAGACACACAGGGTCTATGTCAAAGATGTTGAAATTAAACATGAATTTCAGCAGTTCTTGGTACTTGGTATGTCTTTATTTTGCTTTAATGACCATGTGCACATGAGCTGGCATGGACTCTGCAGGTTTATGTATAACCATTTGTTCTAGAACTTTAGACACCATGGACTGCTTATCCAGCTCTTCCAGCAGAGAGAGCCCAGCCTCGGCACTGGGACCATAAACAAAGGTGGGAGAAGCAAAGCTAAAGGCAAACCCACATTGACCGCCTCTCCCATTTTTTATACAAATGTACAACCACTTGTTGATCATGCTAAACTATTAAACCACACCTCTCATTCCACTCATCTCATTCATGAGAATTAACACAAAAATATGCCAAGCATGTGACTTTTGAGCCACAGCTAGAGAAAGGAGGAATAGAGCTGATGAGATTAGACCATACATCAGAAACTGCATGTTTTTTTTTATATTTCCAGAGAAAACTGGCCAAATGACCAAGAATAAAAAAAGCTTTTATGATTAATCATTAATTTTTAACAAGAACAAATACTTCTCACTGGATATCAAAGCAATAATATTTACATCACCATATGCCATCTGTGACAACCGCAGAGACCAAAACACCACAATACAATCAGCAAACAAGAGAGGGGATAAAAACAGATATGGGAACAGAATATGGACACAGATAGTAGGCTACGATTTGGATGTGAATCATTATGTAAATGAAATTCTACACATTCTGATAAACACTTTTTAATTAAAAAGTGTTTGATATCATTTCTTAGATTTCTCAAGGGGTCCAACCTTGAGGACACCTCCATGATCTCTTGGGTGACAGACCTTCATGTAACTGGGGAGACACTCAGATGGAGACATCTCTCTTTACCCTGTACACCACAGACTTCTAGTTCAAGTCAGACCTCAGTCAACTGTAGAACCTCTTCAGCAGCTGAGTGCATCAGGAATTGATAGGGAAGAGGAGTATAGAGACCTGGTAGACAAATGTGTTGACTAGTGTGACTATCTTGAACATGGCCAATATGATAGTGGTTGACTCTAAGAAGACAAGCAGACCAGCAAATATCATGAAACAGTCGGCTGACAACTATAATTACTTTGGTGTCTACCTTGACAACAGGCTGGACTGAAAGGAAAACACGTGGACTGTGTACAGGAAGGGGATGAGCAGATTCTAAAGGACCTCCGAAAGTAATGTTCGCAGCAAAATGTCGGCGATCCAACAAATCTGTCCTTGTCTACTTTGTGGCAGTATGCTTGGGGTAGGGGCAAGGGAAGCATTAGAGCAGGATAAACACAGTTGACCAAACTGATAAAGAAGGTTAACTCTGTCCTCAGATGTTCCCTGGACAGTTTTATGCAGACATGGAAAGCTCCTCGATAATGGATCCCATCTTTTCTATGATTTATTGATTAAACAATGAAGAACATTCATTAACAGACTTATTCAACTCCGCTGTAGCAAAGAAGTGCTTCAGACAGCAGGTTATTATTTAACTTTTGACTGCATTGCTGATAATTGCACTGTACACTAGATATGTTGGATGCTCAGCTGATCATATCAAATCGGCTGCTTATCTGTTAATGCTTACACTTTCACATTTACTCAGAGGACTGTTTTTTATAGTTTAATAATAATAGTATTTATTATATTATATTATATTATATACTGAATACACTATTTATTTGATGAGAGCTAAAGTGAAAATCTAATGTATTGTACAAAAAAAAAAAAAACAGATAAACTGCAAGTGGGTGAAAAAAAGGACTCAGCAGACTAGCCTAAACAGAATTTCATGCTTTCTCACCAAAGTGACTCACCTCAGGTATGAACTGAAGTAAAGCTAACTCCTCATAGATTATTCATTGAATCTCACGCACAGGAAACAAAAAAAAAAGATGAGTGTCTGGCTTCTCTTTCACTGTGTGTGAAACTCCAGCAGAAAACCAGCTCATCCAGTTTCACAGCCTCAAAGACGAAAGCATATCCCAAACCAAGACTCATTTCTGCTTTCTTCTCACTCACTAGACCACGTTTTACATTACTGGAGCTAAAGTCCCTTGGTTTATTTAGTTTTTTTTACCTTTGTAAAATCAGATCGTAAAATAATTTTATTTAAAATAGAAGGATTTTGCTGAAGAACATCATCATCAAGTGTCCCTAGTATGTTTGTCTACAGAGTTACTGTGTGTGGGGTTAGTTTTGGTTGGAATATCAAAGTTTGATTTAAACTTAAACAAGGCAATTATTAAAAACCAAAACCAAAAAAAGGACAACTAAAATTAAAGGACATGATGTGAGCAACATGTAACATGGCCAAAGATTCTTAAGGAGAGAAAGTTCATCAGTTGAGACAGACATCAAGATACAAGTTATTAGTAGAAATAGAACAAGTCACCATGACACAAAATTGACCGGTTCATCTATTATACGCTCACTGAGCACTTGATCAGAAACACCTATACACCTACTCATTCAAGCAGTTACCTAATTAGGCAATCACGTGGCAAGGTAATGCATGAAAAAGCATGCCGATACCAGACAACAGCTTTGGGTAACGTTCCCATCAACCACCAGAATGGAGAAAAAACCTGATCTCTATAATTTTCACCATGGCATCAATGTTGGTACCAGATGTGCTGGTTTGAGTATTTCAGAAACTACTGGACTTTTCACATATATATCAGTGTCAAGTTTACACACACAATGGTGTGGGAAAATAAACAAAAAAAACCTGTGAGCTGAGGCAGAGTAACCCGGATAATAACTCAATTAAAAACATCCCAGAATGCAGAACATGTCGAACCTTTAGACGGATGTGCTACAACAGCAGATGACCAGATCAGATTGTCAGAGCAAAAAGGTGAGGCTGCAATGGGCACAGGTTCACTCAAACTGGACAAAGGACTGGAAAAATGTAGCCTGATTTCAGCTGATGCTCACAGATGACAGGGTCAGATTTGGTGCCGACATCATGAATCCACAGACCTAACCTGCATTGTTTCAACAGTCCAGGTTGATGGAGGTGGTGTAATGCTGTTTTTTTAATGCACTTTTTGGAACTAATCAATCATCACTTGAATTCCACAGCCTATTTCACCATGCATCCCTTAATGGCTTCTAACGGATAATTCCAGAATGATTACACACCATGTAACAAAACAAAACTGGTTTCATGAACATGACAGTAAGCTCAGGTTCTTCAGTGGCCTTCCCAGTTACCGGATCTGAATCCAATACAACACACAATCCAATCCAATCCAATCCAATCCGAATCCAATACAATACACAATTTTAGGATGTGGTAGAACGCAAGATTCACACCATGAAAATTCACCTGACAAATCTGCAGGAAATGCGTGATGCAATCATGTCAACATGGATTACAAACTTCAAACATCTTGTGGAATCCACACCATGAAGAACTGTTTTGAGACCCCACCCAGTACTGTTCCTAATAAAGTGCTCAGTAAGTGCATATGGACAATATCTAAATAAATAAAAACTTTTGAACAATCCAGTTTGTGTGTTTGTCAACCCTTTGTCCAGCATTAGCCTTTGTAAAGGTGAAAAGATTCCACTCCCATGAATCCAACCTGAATCAAGCAATTAAGACATGAATTGCTTTCAATTCTACATACATCACTTGACATACTAACCCCTTTTTTGATCTGTTACCAAAAAAAAGTTACATTATTGACTTTGTTCCAAAAATACTCACTAATAATTTGACTAAAGAAACACAACAGAAAGAGTTACATGTATAATGTGAAAGCGTTCATTTCATGTTGATTCCATTTACTCATCAGTAATGATCGGACAGGGTTGCGATCCCAGGAACAGCCAATTTCAGTAACAGTGGGTACAAGGTGGGAGAATTCATCCTGGATGGAATACTATTCCATCCCATCACATCATGCATACACACATTCACACCTTTTAGTGTAACCAGGCCGCCTACAGGCATGTTTTAGGAGGGTTCAAAGAAACCAGAGAACCAAGATAAAAACCCACAATCATAGGGAGAACATCATTTGAGACAAGTTCATTAACATGGTATAAACTGACAGAACTCAAGTCTTAGGAGTGTCAGTATCAAACTGTGGTGGCAGCTTATAATAGGTTTGTGTTAAGACAAATACTCACGGTGTGACTGCTCAGGTGTGAGAACCAAGAGAGTGACGACTGCTGAGTCAGACTGGCCAGCGTGGTCTGTGACGGTGAGCTTGAACTTATACACTCCAGCAGACAGGCCGGACACCTTCACTTCATCTTTAAAATTGGTTTTCTGAAAGAAATGGACACACTTCAATATCCATATCCACAACTGTGCTTAAAATGTGTGAGATACTATAACATGTACCACATGTTCACGTGAGATCTTAATGAGTTTATCTTAAAGAGTTTACAAAATAAGGAATGCTATTTAACAAGTCAACAGCCTGTTTAAATCCATAAGCAGTTCCTGCCTTTCGACTAAAACAGCAGTAGAACCTTGATAAGAAAAGTCACACACCTCTAGGACAGCTGTTTGGCCTCCAGACACCTGCTCCCACAGGTATTCAATTTCGTGACCCTTGCTCTCAAAGCCACTGAGTACCACAGATTCACGAGGCTGTACCACTCTGTCCTGTCCTGCACTTGCCCTCGGAAGGCGATTCTTATCTGCCCAAGACAAGAAAGCAAATGGTAAACACGATCACATTTTATAAACAGCACTGAGAGCAGGTTGCTATAGTCCACAGTCAAACAAGTCATCACAAGTCTGGGGCATGTTCACATACGTGCGCTCTTTATGAGTATTTTAACAGGAAGGCCGGGGGGAATCTTGAATTACAGGAACTGTTTTCCCAGTAAACTTGTGTTTTGAGTAGCACAGGATGAAAACAAAGCAAAACATGTAAAATAAAGACATGAGAAAAACGATCACTGAAGTGGTCACATTCTAAACCCTTCAAGAGGTTCACTTTGACAAAACAGGATTAGATCTTAGATGATTTTAAACTAAAACTGGTTACATAAGACACATAATATCGTATGAAGCATATTACAAACGTTCAGTATTTAGGTAGATATTTTGATGCTGCACTGACGCATGACTTCGGCGTTATAAATTGTGAATAGGAAGGGACCTAGGCTATTTAGCAAAAGTGTCAGGACTGAAAACAGAAATACAACGTTGAAAACACAATGAATCAAAAGCTTTGAATAAATGCTCTTCATGGCAAGTTATAAGAGGACAAAAAAAAAATCACAAATAGTAGACTAGATCTAAATCATGTGAATTTATGGAAGAATAGAATTAATTAATTAATTTCTTATTTTTTAAGGATACTTATACTAATTGTCATAGTACATTTTTAGTACTGGGCAGTATGACAACTAAATCGTCACTTCTGGTTTGCTGATTAGGTATAAATTGGTAAATTTCTAAAAATAAAAAAAATAAAATAAAATAAAAATAAAAAATATTCCCTAAATTCCCTACATTTCTGTAAATCTGCTTTGTGACAATGTCCACTTATAAAAGCTCTATACAAATAGAATTAAATTAGGCAGCAATATTCAACACATCATTAATATTGTACAGTGACAGACTGCGTTATGACATATAATCAATATGATTATATTTCTTCACTACCTGAATAATAATTTTAAAAAATGTGTTTCAATTTACCATACTTCTCCAAGTAGATTTTAAAATAAGAGGTCAGTATGTAGTTGCTGAAACCCGTCTTTCGGACAAAGCTGCACACATCTTTCTGCTTATACAAACAGTTGAGCAGGAAGCAGGACTTGATGGTCCCCTCTTCATCTCCTTTCTCCATTAAAGCCAGGTTACAATTGGGATCTTTGCAGCATTCCGACACACACTCTTTGGCTCTGGTGACCTGCGTAGGAGATCCGAGGAACTCGGCGCCATGCTTCACCGACTCGTCGGTGTCTAAAACGAAGTCATCCTTTCCTTCTGTAAACTTGCTAAAGCATTGTTCTCCGGGGATCTGGGCCAGGAGAAGAGTTTGCATCAGCGACGTGGTGAGAATCAACACACAGATCCGATAGGGAGCCATGATCATGATCATCAGGTCCCTTCTTCGTTTCGAGTGCTCTAAAGACAAAAACACAAACACAAGGCTTGTTGTTATTACATTAAACAGACACAATGATCAACATATACTCTCATGATCTACCGACTTCTGAACAGGATGTATGTTAATCAATTAATTAATATCGAACAAACTGTATAGAGAACTTTTTTTTACCCCCAGATATTAAATACCCTTCTGTAGGCCTTAACGAAAAAAGGTGAACACGTCTTACCGGTTAAACTGACTTTCAGATGTCTCTTGGAGTGTTTCTTGAACTCTATGAGGCTTCCTCTTTTATTTCCTCTGAGAAATTTTCATTTCATATTACTCGAAGAAATTGAAAAGATACGAACGTTTAATAGAAGTTTCAGGTAAGCGAATGACGTCCTCTTTTCTCGGCAGGTGTGTCCGATACCTGCGAAACAGGAAGTGAAATCTGATGCAGCACAGCCTGGAGCGTACCTGGTGGAGGCTTTGTACACTGCTGCCTGTGTGTGACTGCAGCCTTATAGTCACAACCTGTTATCTTAATCTGGACCACTCCTCTCTGACGCTTAAAGTAGTTTATTAACAGACAAAATAACCCCAAAACTGAGCAAAAAGTACATCAATATGTTTTGGATTTACATTTTGCCCAAGGGAAGGATTATTCCAGTATTTAACATTATTATTTGAACATCTTTTCACCCTAGAAGTGCGACTTCATTGTTTACAATTCGCCTATATATTAGTTACCCCCTTTTTTAAAAGGTGTATATTACTGCTACTTCTGGTAAATAACTTTTATTAAACATTTACTAGTTACACTTGTATAGGATCATGTGATTTTCTTTTATTTATAACCTTTAAGAAACAGCATTGTCACGAGACATTAGAATTTTGTTATAAATACAGGCAAACGGCCACAAGGTGGAAGTCATGTACAACTGACAAAGAAAGGAAAAAATTAAAAATAAATTAAAAAAAAACATTTCATGCCACACAGACAGCCCACATGCTTAAGGTGGACAGTTTGGGTTTCTGGTGGGCATTGGATTGTAATTAGCTCCAATGAAAATAATAGTAATAATAATAACATACATGAACCTTACACGTCTTGGGTTAAATTAGATTTTGTTCACATTCAGATATCAGGACCTTGGAATTACAATTCGGTGATATTGAGCCACGGAGTGTTTTGACATGACATGAGGTGCAACTTTTTAACTCTTTCATCCATCCATTCATCCATTAATTTATCTTCAGGAACAATTTTATCTTGGTGAGGGTTGCGGTAGATTTGGAACCTCTATCAGGAACCCTGGAAACACATACTGTATGAAAGGGCAAGGCACCACACACAGACACACAAACACACACACACACACTTATTTGCATCTAGATGCAAATTGAAATACCCAGGCTACTAACCTTCATGTTTATGGGAGAGGGAAGAAAACCAGAACACCTGCAGGAAACCTACACATGTGCATGCACACACACACACACACACACACACTCACACACACACTTGACCATCACACCTGTGGTGCTTCTTGAACATCCCAAGGTCTAAAATAAACTTTTCCATAAAGCCAAGGCTTTATCTTTATCTTCTTGATATTCTGCACAAAAATACTGCTTCCTTAATACCCTTGCTGAATGAGATCCGGCTTCATTATTTTTAATGCTCTGCGCTGCCACTTGTGGCCAAAATCTATCCTGGATCCCTATAAATAAGCAAAACAGTTTGTGCCTTAGGCAGAATATAAGTATTGCCCAATCCAGAGCTGCATGAAAACACAAACACACAAACACTGTGTCAACTTGCTGCTGAAGTTCAGATTAATCCAAACTCTACCTTCAATCCCAGCTCCAAGCTTATTTCCACTATTTGGCAATTAATTCAATGAAATATTACAATTATAATGCATGTAGCTGTATTTAGAATTTAAGATAATTTATAATTTTTATTATTTTTCTCATGATAATTAAGCTTAAATCATATTTCAAATAAATTGAAAGACTCTGAGTACGATGTAGAATGCAATTAGTGCAACTCATTTATTATTCATTCATCTTCAGTAACTGCTCTATTTGTGCCATCATTTCACATCATGGGAGTTAAAGATCCATTAAGTGACAAATTTGCTTGCTTAAACTGCCATAGAAGCCACTGTTAATATGTACTTTTGTGATTCTTGTGCAATATTGTTAATGTGGATGCACAATAGCTGGTAAGAATAAAGTGGATGATTTTCAGGACAGTTTTGTGGGTCTGAGATTAGCTAGTGGAGTGGGCTCTGGTTGCTAGTACGTATAAACATGACTGATTTTGCTGCAGCAAGTTTTTTTTGTTCAGAAATTGAATTGAATTGATAAAACTGCGAGCACACAATTCTTCTTTTAAATTCCCAGTTAAGACACATACACGTAATTACTTTCTATGATAGCTATACTCATGTTTAACGCACCTGATTCGAAGAGGCTTGGGCTGAATCTGCTTTGTGATGATGTCACAAGATGGATCTTGGCACAAATCTGCAGTACATTTTGAGAAATTGCAAGCTCCTCTGGATATTGCAGAGTTTGCCTGGTTATATGTTCGTTTCTGTGATTGGAAAAATCACAAAGTCCTGAAGGGACTGACTCAAGACTTGGCTTCACCCTCTCTTGCAGATCCTCAAAAGGCTCAGGAGACCTAAACAAAGTCCGTAGTTAGTATGTGGTTAGCGTTCATTGGAGCCTCATCATGGAAAAGCACAGGTATAAAGCTTAAACAGAAGGTAATTCCACCATCCATTTATTTCACATAGTAAGCTTTATTTTTATGGGGGGGTTTGTTGTTGTTTTTTTTTTAGTTTTTCACATTTTGCAGTGATTGCTTCAGACTTGAACTTATGTCTCTTAGAGCTGCTGCGATGTCCTCCGGCCCTCTGAGAATAGCGTCCTGCTTTTCAGCATCAGTAAGGTCTCTTGGTGACTGCTCCAGAGGCTGTAGTGTGAGAGACCACTGCCTACTGTCAGTCACTGAGACCCTTGGCTCTGAAAGAAATAATATAAGTTTAAAAAGTTTTCTGTAATGTGCTTTGTGCTCATAATCACCTCCATAAAATAAATGTGATTATTTCTTAATTTTATAAATATTTATATTAATATATTTAAATAAAAATACTATTATACATAATACTACTATTATTTAAAATATTAGAAAGGTATAATGGTAACAGTGAAAGCCGACTGTGGGATTTGTATTTCAGTCGCCTCAGTCACCTCAGGCTTGCTCACTTGGGATAACATCTAGGACTGTCTGTCTGTTTGTCTGTTTATATGTTTGTTGTTTTCTTATGTCGTTTCTCATGTAAAGCTGCTTTGAGACAATGCTCTTTGTTAAAAGCGCTATACAAATAAAATTGAATTGAATTGAATTGAATTGAATTTCATTTCATTATCTGTACCGCTTATCCGATCTATTCTTGGGTCACGGGGAGCCTGTGCGTCATCGGGCATCAAGGCAGGATACACCCTGGACAGAGTGCCAACCCATCGCAGGGCACACACACACACACACACACACTCTCATTCACTCACGCAATCACACACTATGGGCAATTTAGAGTCTCCAATCAGCCTAGAAGCATGTCTTTGGACTGTGGGAGGAAACCTGGGATTTGTATTATTTAGTCTTATTGTATTATATGTATTATTTACTTGTGACTTGATCTTTTTTTCCCATCAGCCAGTGTATCAGCAACTTCTATGACTAAATATGTATTGAATAAAATAGAGTGCTGAAGACTTTCACACAGTACTGAAGGCTTTCACACAGTAACTCTAAACAGAAGTATAGGTGAGTGAGATCTGGGCAACCTGAGCAGTGATTATCTTTAAAGTCAACACACTGCTGTTTAGCCTATTAGCCTACCACTTACATTACTCTGAATACTAGCTAGCTAGCTAAGTTACCCACTAATGTTTTTGTTCAGTTAGGCCTACATAAACATTCAAACCACCACTTACATAAATGAGTGTTTTTGTGTCCCAGTTTTTGTGCTGTGAACTGCGAGGATCGTGATACATGCATAATATATATTTTTGTACAACATAACATTCTGTACGATATATAAAAGCCACTATTTTTTGCATAAAATACAGGGAAAATCTCCCTTCTTTCCCAATAGTTTTCTAATGTTTCTAATCTCACCTCTCTCTTGCTCTCTCTCTCTCTCTCTTCCTGATGACCTGTTATAGTAAAATGGTAAAGGGGGCCTTTATAGTATCAAACATAATTGTGTTATCGTTATGTACATATAGGTTTTTTGCCTAACATCTAATTCAAATGCTCAAGATCTGTCAAAAAAGCATTATAGACTTACTTGGGCCTTCATTTGGACCATGTCTTCCTGATGAAAGAGGCTGAAGAACTGCTATAGAGAGAAATGTGTTAGCAGAAAAGTAGCATTTTACTAATAGACAAAGATAAGCTCAATTTAAGCTTCTGCTTTCTAACCCTGGCAGCTTAAGGGCTTGTATGGGATGTCTACTAATACAAATAAAAGCAATTGAAGAAACCACGGCATGGTCATACCCTCTTAGGCACCAGACAGTGGTTTAGAAAAAAAGATCAAATGCATTTTAATGATTTTACACTGATAAATAAAAGGGAAAGGCCCTCTTCTATTCCAGCATAGCATGACTGTGCCCCAGTGCACAAACCAAGGCCCATAAAGACATGGTTGGATTAGTCTGATGTTGAAGAACTTGACTGGCCCACAGACAGCCCTGATCTCAACCGCACTAAACACCTTTGGGATGAACTGGAATGAGATTTCGAGCCAGGCCTGACATCACAAATGCTTTACTGTATGATTGAGCAGAAATTCCCACAACAAAATCTTGTGGAAACCTTATCAGAGGAGTTATAGTTGTTATAGCTACAACTGGGGGATCAATTCCATATAAATGTTTGTGTATTTAGAATACAACGTCATTAAAGTCCCTGTTGGTGGAATGGTTAGATGTCCCAATACTTTTGTCCATATAATGTACTGCAAGAATTGTAAATCTCTAGACAAGTGAAGTCTTGACAAGTCAAGAAAGTTTTATTGTCATTTCAACCATGTGTAACTGACGCAGTACACAGTGAAATGAAACAACGTTTCGCTATTATCAAGGTGCTACATAAAACAACACAGAGCTACATGACAACACAGAGCTAAGGACTTAAAGTTCTCCTAGCCACAAAAAGTGCATCATGTGCAACCTAGTGCAAACAGTGCAAAACAAAAGAACTATATGTCTCTTTTCTTTTCTAGTGTTCTTTTCATTGTCACATTTAGTGTGGCTCTTCTGCTCATCTAGCTCCAATTAGAAACAGTTAGGACCAGTGGCAGCTTGTGCAAAGGGACAGGTGTGGCAGAGCCCTAGCATATTAATCAGCTGTTCAACAAATGCTAATCTTCATATGGTTCTTATTCATTCAAGTGCATTTTAAAATCTGTCGACAGATTAATAAAATACATTATTACATAAACTAAAGCCTGGTCTGGATCTGCATGATATACTGTACTGCTGTAACATGATAAGTGTTCCTAATAAAGCGGACGCTTTCAGACTAACTAGGATAACTGGCCACATTGCACAAGTCACATGGGCCAAACACACACACACACACACACACACAAATATCACTAATGCTTCAACACCTCTTATATGTGGTAATTCATCTACATTCTGTATAAAAAAACAAAATATCACATACAAAAAAGACAAACAGACAGCAATATATAGCAAAAAATTTCCAAATGATGGTTTTTAACATATACCCATAGCATTTGTTGTCACAAATCAAAAATATAAAAATTGTGAGAGAATAAATAATAACCACCTTTAGTGGGAAACCTCTAAATTATAGTTCTTAAAAAAAAGACCCACAGTTTCATTCAAACTCCATTACAAGGTGGTCAGTAGTATAGCATGAAAGTGTAAACTACTGCACAAATAAAACAGATTAACAGCCAAGCCCCAAAAGAAAAGGCTTCATCAGGCCAGTAGTAAGCAGACTAACATGCAGGTCATCAAAATGGCTCACCTCAAAAAATGAAGTGAAGATCATCTGCACAAAGACAAGTTAAGTCATCAAATATTATTTATTGAATGTTATGCAACAAGACAAAAAGATGAGTGTCTGGCTTGTGAAACCCAAGCAGAAAACCAGCTCAACTAGTTTCACTGCCTTAAACATGAACGCATGTCGCAAACCAAGACTTAATTCTGCTTTCTTCTCACACACTAGTTCACTTTTTACTTTTCTAGCCTTTAGTAAAAATTGACAAGCTGTGATGCACTGTGTGTTGTGACACCTTTCTATCATAGTTAACTTGAGGTTTTTTCTGCTTTTCTGTGGATTCGGGCCAGACAGGCTATCCTTCACTCCTCATACGCTTCAATGTGCCTTGGGTGCTCACGACCAATTTGACCTCCTGCTTGACCAATTTTTCCTGCTTCCAACACATCAAATTCAAGAACTGATAGATTAACAATGGACTTTTAACAATGGACAGTGTCTCAAAGCAGCTTTACAGAGCAAAAAGTTAAGATTAATATTAGACTTGTTTGTATTTATCCCTAATGAGCAAAGCTGAGGTGAGTGTGGTAAGAAAAAAACTCCCTTAGATGGTAAGAGGAAGAAATCTCGAGTGAAATCAGACTCAAAATGGAACACATCCTCATTTAGGTGACACCAGAGAATGTGATTATAAATTATTAGAAACACTGGAGAGTGTGATTATAAAATATTACAAATACTGGAGATTGTGATTATACATTATTATAAACACTGAAGAGTGTGATTATAAATTATTATAAACACCGGAGAGTGTGATTATAAATTATTATAAATACCAGAGAGTGTGATTATAAATTATTATAAAAACTGGAGAGTGTGATTATAAATTATTATAAATACCAGAGAGTGTGATTATAAATTATTATAAACACCAGAGAGTGTGATTATAAATTATTATAAACAATGGAGAGTGTGATTATAAATGATTATAAACAATTGAGAGTGTGATTATAAATTATTATAAACACCAGAGAGTATGATTATAAATTATTATAAACAATGGAGAGTGTGATTATAAATTATTATAAACACCAGAGAGTGTGATTATAAATTGTTATAAACAGTGGAGAGTGTGATTATAAATTATTATAAACACCAGAGACTGTGATTATAAATTATTATAAACACCGGAGAGTGTGATTATAAATTATTATCAATACCAGAGAGTGTGATTATAAATTATTATAAAGAATGGAGAGTGTGATTATAAATTATAATGATAAAGTCATATACAGTCAGTTGGAGTGTAACCATGGGCTTCTGAGCAACCCATAAATTAGCTCAGCATCTGAGTTCATTATAGATTCATGCATTTCCTCCATGCTGAAGCCTGCAAATGTTCAATGATGGAGACACAGCATATGTAGAATGTTATTTTGTGTATTGATTAAGAGTTTGATATCCTCATAGTCCTCACGGGGTTGACATCTCTTTGAATGTCCAAAATCTTTATGAAGAGATATGTCTTTAATTCAATCAACCTGATAGGTTAATTTACTTTTTAGCCTTTAGTCCTGTGTTGTCTTATGTAACTCTGTGTCTTTATGTAGCACTAGGGTCCTAGAGGAATGTTGCTTCATCTCACTGTGTACTTTATCAGCTATAGATGGTCAAAATGACAATAAAAGCTTCATGACTTGACTTGTATGTTCACTTGCTGCCCTATATATACCCACCCCTTGCCACTGTAACAGGATAATTAATGTCATTCACTTCACCTGCGAGTGGTTTTAATGTTATGGCTAATCAGTGCCTAGTACAATTGTAATTTAAAAAAGGGAGAATTCATTGAAGAAAATCATGATGCCATTTTTGCATGAAGTTTGTCTAGTCGTTCAGTCTGGTGATGTTTACATGTTTACAAAACAAAGCAACACATGTAAACATGACCAGGGATTCTTAGAACAAAAAAAACATATCAATGTACAAATTAATAATGCATCAAATCACCACTAGACAAAAACAACCAGTTGTTCTATTACATATGACAATATTTATTGATTGTCCATTACCTAGATTTGTTTTGAAGATTTAGTTGTAATTTATAAACTTTGTAAACATGGGCCAATTAAATATCTACTTCATTCATCGTTGTCCTCGTTTATCTTGTCAGCATTAGCCAAACTGAGTCCTCTCCAAAGAAACCAAGCCAAGTGAAACGATTAGGACCAACAACTTGCTTTCAGTTGACAGTTTTGTTTTGTTAAATTACTAAAGACCAGTCACATTACAGGTCACAGTACAGTATTAATTGGGTTTTCTTCGTTTAATAATTCTTACTGATATGACAATTGTTGACATGACTATTTTGAATTGGAGTCAGAATACTGCATGTATGAAATCCTAGGAAAGTATTTTATTTTTTAGAATAATCACATTTATATAATCAGATTAATATTCAGATTAATATTTCCTAACAGAGTGTCTGTATCAAACTGATGTGGCAGCTTATAGTGCTTGGGTTAAGACAAATACGCTGTCTGTGGTGATGAGCATGAACTTCTATGCTCCAGCAGACAGGCCAGACACCCTCACTTCATCTTTAAAAGCACTTTTCTGAAAGGAATGGACACACCGAGCAGTACTTCAGAATGTACTTCAGGTCCATATCTACAAGTGTGCTCAAAATGTGTGAGATAAAACTCTATGACAGCTTTGTGGCTTCCAGACACCTGCTCCCACTGGTATTCCACAATTGCACCTTGCTCTCAATGCCACTGAGCACCACAACATCATGAGGCTGTACCATTCTGTCTTGTCCTGCTATTGCCCTTGGAGGGTCATCCTTAGTATTGGCCCAACCTAAGAAAGCAAATGGTAAAATTGGTAGATTTTAAATGAGAGCAATGGGAGCAGGTTGTTAAGAAAAAAAACGCCACAGCCTGTAATCAGACAAGTTCTCACAAGTCTGAGGAATGTACTGTACACATACGTGTGTTTATCATAAGTATTTCATCAGGAAGTGCAGGAGGTTTCCTGAATTACAGGAAAATATGTTTCATAACAGTTAAGCAGCACAATATACAATCAAATCACTTTAAATTAAATTGTTATAAGGAAGGTCACAGATGTGATTTAACAATGATTTGTGACAATTTCTGTGTAGCTTAATTAAAGGGACAGGTATTGAAACACTGACAAAATCGCAAACTCCTCTGAATATATCACAGAGTCTGCTTCATCTTGTTTTCATTTCTGTGATCTCAGAATCACAAAATCCTGGAGGAACTGTTTAGATACTGAAAGTAGTATCATGTTTGTTGTTTCCAAAACTACAGTGTGGCAAAAATTGAATTCTGCAACTTTTTCTGTACATATAAATGTTACATATACATTGGTTTGACTTTCAGTATACATCTAAAATAATATTTGTTTATTTATTTATTTATTTATTTATTTAATCATAGGGTTTTTTGGAACTTGGTATTTTGATATTATGCAGTTAAACCAAGCACTTGGGATGATTCAGTACTGAACACAATCACTTAAAGTGACAGATTGCAAGCTGAGATATGAACATATTTGTCCACTATTTATTTAAAAATAAATGAATAAATAAATAAATACATTTTATATGTATATTCAATTCAATTTTATTTGTATAGCGCTTTTAACAAAGAGCATTGTCTCAAAGCAGCTTTACATGAGAAACGACATAAGAAAACAACTAACATATAAACAGACAAACAGACAGACAGTCCTAGATGTTATCCCAAGTGAGCAAGCCTGAGGTGACTGAGGCGACTGTGGCAAGGAAAAACTCCCTTAGATGGTATGAGGAAGAAACCTTGAGAGGAACCAGACTCAAAAGGGAACCCATCCTCATTTGGGTGACAATTGTGTGATGCAGATACAGCGTGTGTAGAATGTTATGTAAATCAATAAGGAGGTTGTTGTCCACAGCGCTGCTTTGAATATCCCAATCCTCACAAGCAGAACCCGGCTGGAGCTGATCCATCTCCGGATGCCACTGGAGCCGGCACAGTCTCTATATGCCTCGGGATGGGTAGAAGAAGGGAAACAATGGAACAGCATTAGCGTAGCTGCTGTTCATAATATTAGCAATACTAGATGAATGTGCATTTAATCAGATGTACTGGAGTACAAGGTTATGGGATGTGTTAGATGTATGCCAGGCTGAAGAGAGAAGTCTTTAGTCTACATTTAAACTGGGAGAATGTGTCTGAGCCCCGAACACTGTCAGGAAGACTATTCCAAAGTTTAGGAGCTCTACCCCCTTTTGTGGACTTTGATATTCTGGGAACTACCAGAATTCCGGAATTTTGTGATCTTAAAGAGCGTGGTGGATTGTAACGTGTTAGAAGACTGGAGAGATAGGTGGGAGCTAAACCAATTAGAGCCTTGTACGTGAGTAGAGCTAATTTATAGTCAATTCTAAACTTCACAGGTAGCCAGTGCAGGGATGATAATATTGGGGTTATATGATCATATTTTCTGGTAAGAACTCTGGCGGCTGCATTCTGGACTAACTGTAGCTTGTTTATTGAAGATGCAGGACGATATATATATATACCAATTAACAAAAACAGATAATAAATATTATAAATAAATATTTATATATAAATTTAGAAAGTATAAACAAACAAACAAACAAACAAACAAATAAACAAATAAATAAATAAATATTATTTTAGATGTATACTGAAAGTCAAACCAATGTAACTGTGTGACAGATATAACAAAATTTACATGACATCACATTAGGCATCACATGCCATGTAAATGTAAGTATAAAGGTGGTGTGGGCAACAGAAGGAAAAGTAAAAGCAATAAACCAACTTCTACACTTTATTTAAAATTAATAAAATTTTTATTTTTTGCCCCCCCCCACACACACAGTTATAAAATTGCCAAGACTAATGCAGTTGACATCCCAAGTTTAGATACTTGCAGAATATACAAAATGTAAACAAACAAACAAACAAACAAATAAATAAATAAATGTGAGGGACCATAAATTTTTTTTTTAGCTCTGTCCTTGTAAGGCATTTGCTGAGACAGGATTAGGAGAATCCATGTGCAGAGTTTAATGGTAAACAAATAGCAAACAATCCAATCGGGCAAAAATTGGGTTCAAATAACCAGAAGGTAGCAATACACGTGGCAGACAAAACCATAAAACAGAAAACTAGACTAAAGCAAACATGAGCAATGAATCAAGGCTTGGAAACGCAGGACAACTTACAATACTTCACACTTAGCTTAGACTAAGCATGACTTAAATGGCTAAACACAGTGAACTGATTGACCCGGAAGTGTCAGTATTCGGGTGAGGATCCCCTCTGGTGGTGAAGAGCGGGAGGTGCGACTGAAGATGTTACAGAAGGCCCCAAAGCCCCCCCCCCCCATTAACACCTCCTGGTGTTCTCCTACTAGGGCATCCCCTACGTCTGGGGTCTGGGTGGTTATCATGGAATTCCTGGGTCTGGGTCAAGGATGTCAAGGATTCCTAAGTGCTGGGTCAAGGATGTCTCGCTTGTCCACCCATGATCTCTCCTCTGGGCCATAGCCCTCCCAGTCCACTAAATACTGGAGTCAACCCTCTCTTTGCCTGGAGTCAAGAATCTCCTTTACTAGGTATGCCAGGGAGTCTTCTAGGTCCTCTGGGGGCAGAGGGGCGGTGACTGGGGCATTTTGGTTGGCATTTATATAAGCCTTACTAAAAATACTGTGCATACACAACTGTTACAAAAGGTGCAAACATTCTCTGATACTCAAGAAGGTCAGCACAATACATTAAGAACCAGGGACAGGGTAAAAATTTTAAACGGGATGATTATGTTTCTCACCATTTACACCAGTCATTCTGTTAAAAAAATAACGTTTTAATTTATTTCATAGTGTAGTAGCATAACTACTATTATTTATTTCATAAAAATTTACAATATTTCTTGGTATTGGTAAGGAAATATTTCTTTCATTTCATTTTACCATTTCATGGTCGGACCTAAATATGATTTTAGGTTGCTGTTGTTTTTACATAAAACACTAGAAAAATGCCTTAAAAGATTGCTGATTAAAACATTTTTCTTCTTTATAAATAATAAAGTTAAGGCTTCATTTAAGGATGTAGTTAAATCAAGGTTCAAGTTCAAGGTTCAAGGTTCTTTATTGTCAATACCACCATATGACAATAAAGAACCTTGAACCTTGAACCTAATGAAGTATAATTCAATTATAATGAAGTATCTTGTGCATTTGTCAATACTATTCCATATAAACAAATCCACTAAGACGTGTTATATGGTGTCATCTCAGATTTATGATCCTTTACGATTAGAATTTCAGACCATAATCCTGAAAGGTTGGGTCTTGAAGGATATTTGAAGGCTATGAGTATTTTGTTATTTGTCATTTTTTATTTCAGACTGTAGTGAATGACTCAAAGTTTCTGACACTCTTTAAAAAGGATTTGTACATTTGTCAGAAATTAATTTCATGTATTTGAGTTACAGTGAAAAGGAACATTATTTATTTATATATCTTGATCAGAAATGATCAGCTATAATAGTTAGATGCAAATAAAATATTTGATTGAAGTCAACTAAATAAGCACTATAATAAAAGCTACAACTATTTACATATGGGAATTGGGGAGGTGTAGAGGTAAGGGAAGGACATTGCTCAAAGCCTCTCCAGAGTCTTCATCATCATCCCGACATGCTGCCGAAAGAGATGCCTAATGGTGCTGGCTAAAGCTGGTGGGTCGTTGTACAGCTCCAGGGGCTGAGAGAAAAATATTTCAAAAAGGCCTGTACGCTGATCCTGTCAACAAATCACACACACACACACACACACACAGACACACACACACAAATCCAGTATAATGTCACTGTCTTAGAGATACAATGCTGAGAATTTGTGTATCATGGCATCAGAAGATATTCGACACTTACAATAAGCACTGTGAAGTAGATCTCTCCTGCAGGCTCCCACACGTTTACATCCCACATGCTGATGAGCGCAAGCAGGCACTCCAAGAATCCTCCCTTAAACTTTGGAAAAGAAAGACGACAAGCTCTGTTAATGCCAGGGTTAAAAATATGAGAAAACAAAATGCAATAAAATAGATAAACTAAACTCTAGCATCTCTTTTAAATCCCCCTGATAAGACACTTACTGGCTGAGGTGTTGAGCCGTTAATGAAGTATCTACAGAGAAGCAGATCATAAAACACGTCCATGAAGTTGTAGTGGTAGACCTGCAGAGAGGAGAAAAGATACAAAAAGAAATTAGCTTTACATAATGGAGTCCTACTGGAGTTTTCTATAATCAAAATCTTTTAGATTTAAACATTTGTCATGTTACACAAGGCATTTATAAGCTTACATAGGACACGGAGAGCTCTGCTGCAATCCAGTCCTGATAAGAAGGAGTCTTCAGGAAACGAATCAGAGCCTCGTAGGCCAGCTGTACACGACCTGCATCCTGTTAAAACAAACAAAGAAAAAAAAATCTCTGTAATTCACTTATGATGTTCTATGTGGTTACTTAATTTATTCCCTTACACAAACCTGAATGTAAACCTAAACATGTCCTTTTACTCCAATAAAGATAATGTGCTGTATATTACCTGTTTTGGTTTACTTTTTATTTTTTGTTTTTTTAACAACTACATCATTTTCAAGCCCAGTAACTGAAAGTATTTTGCACAAGGAAACAGTCTATCATCATTCTGAAGTCACCTGGTTGTTAACTGCTGCCAGATGCATCACAATCTTCTTCCCCATAATGAACAAGAAGTTCTGATTGTGGATGCAGGTAAGATGAATCTGAATATAAGACAGCACATAATAGATGTTAAAGCAGAGTGAACTTCCCCTGAGCAAAAACAGCAGCTAAACAAAGGTTTTACTCACAGCGAACGCCTCACGGAGAGCATGCAGCTTCAGGCCGATATCAGTTACCCCTCTCTCTGTAAGATGGTCCCTAAGAAAAAAGATTTACATGCTTAGTGTATTAAACATACATTACACCTTTATACCATTAAACTGTGAAGAGAATCGTACCAAGTAAAGGGCACCTCCATCTCCTCTTGGCTAAGGCTCTCCTCACTCTCCTGCAAGACACATTAGCAATAAATCATTAAAACTCACACAGTAAATGTTACAGCCTCCCATTCAGGGGAATAGCAGCATCTGTAGATACACATCAGGTCTGAAACACAGAATTACCTCAGAGTCGTACTGTTCCTCTGAATCACTGTCCTGCTCCTGCTCCCAGGTGGAGGTGTTCACCTGACCATCTTTAGCCACGTGCAGGAACGTGCAGGACACCTTTTTAAAGGTTTGCTGTTAAATTAAAAAAAAAAACATTAACACTGCAGACACATAAATGTCCAAAAGACAAAATTTTAAAAGTAACTTTCTATAATACAGAGTTCATGACATTGCAATAAATTTACCACATAATCCTTAAGTGGCATGAAGATGGATGACTCCATGCGGTTACAGGAAATGAATTCTGTAACCCTCCCAGATTCACCCTTAAGAGAACAATTTGGAGTGATTAGTCACTGCAACTAACAAAAGTTTCATGATGCCACAACGGATAATCCCTCACCTGTATGGTGGTGGCAGTGAAACCCAATACATACAGATTCCAACTAAAACTTTGAATCCAACCATGTGCTAGTACTTATTTATGGGATGCAGAATTTAATGCCCTTGTGTGCATCACAGCTGCAATCAAAATTACCATCTAGGTGACCATACCAGCTGAAATAAGACATTTTGTGAAATTTGCATGCTTTGCATTGTCTCCTGACTTGGTTAAGCTGTGTGTAACAGCCCACATCATTGTTAGTGTGCTGTTACATACAGTGATTCATAAAAACATTGTTAAATATATAAACGCAAAGTAACCACGTGCTTTTATCATGTATTAATGTTTAAACCTATTTTCCTCTACTAAGAAAAAAGTAGAAATCCCTCAGAATCACCTAACAAAACCCAAAAACATCTGGTGAATTTTTTCCAGAAAACATTTAAAATGTCACCATATAACGCAAATCAAATCAAAAACTAAAACTTTTAAAACCTAAAACAGGTAAGCAGTATTTTCCTGCTGTTTTGTGGAGTAACCATATCCAAAGAGGCACTTCCATGTACATGTGTCAGTAATTAATAAAAAAATAGATTTAGAGCTTAATTGACCAATACAGAGCAAAGCTTTCTACAAAAGTTTAAACTTTCCTCATGAACTGATGCAATGTCTGGTTCAGGTGTGAAAAAGAAGGGCAAAAAAAGTGAGAAACAATTGCAGGCAACAATAGGATCTGGACTGTCTGATCAGGATAAAACTGATCCTAAAGCTACTTTGATCCTTTCATCTAGAAGTGAACCTGAAGGGGAAACACCTGCCACTAGATGTGGAGTGAATGAACGTTGTTGGCTGTGAAAGCTGAGCTGCTGCAGCGCTCAATAATTCAGCGCGTGTAACAGACGGCGCATCAGTGGGGTGAAACAGCCGACTGATATTCCCTGCCAAAACAAAAGGAAAATATCGCAGGCATTGTTGTTAATGTAATCAGACCTGCGGAAGATCCATAGTGGCACTCTGGCTCTTGTTGAACTCCGTGTTCTTTATTGTAACCTACTGGCATGTGAACACAACACAAGTTTGAGCTCTGTTGTCACTCTGTACACTTTTAAAACTAATATTAATACCATCTAAACTATGCTAATAATTATACACTGTCCACAGTGCATTATTTATAGCTGTGTTTACAAAGTAATATAATATTACAAAAGATATTCTTATTATACCGGCTATAAATACTGTAAATTAGAGCCATAAATGCACATTAATTTAATTGCACATTAAGGGCAATGTAAAGCAGCCATTAGCGAGACACATAAATGGTCGTGGACGTGACTATCACATTCCTGTTATGTAACCTTATAGCTGATACAGGAATAGTAATGAGAGGTAACAGGCATCATAAAAATGCTGCTTCGTCATTTCAATCCTGCTTCTCCGTATGGCACTTTGGTCATCATCAGATCCTCATCAGACAAGCATATTATGAGTAAGATGAAAATAAAACAGAAAAGCTAAGCTTTATATTTGCCTATGAGTGGCATGTGGTCGGATACATAAAGCTACATTGAAGGATATTGTATTTTTTTTTTTATAAAAATGACTGTATTTTCTTAATAATAAAAAGGTTATTTGTTTAGTTAAAAGAATGGGTAAGGAATCTGACTTTTAATAACCATAAAATGAATTTATACCACAGTTCTCTTGTATTCTTGATTCTGATGGGTCAGAAATTGTTGATAAATTTTGTATAACAGTAGCTCTGGCTAACCATAGCACCGACTCTAGTTCAAATTAAATTAATGTTCTTATCAAAATACATTATTGTTACTATTCTAGCACCACAAATACATGGATGTACATAATCCAAGGCTAATAATAAATGGTTCAAATGTGTTTTTCCGCAAGAAAAAACACAATCCTTAAACCCTAAGGATTTTTTTATTTAACATATCCAGTGTCAGTGCTTTAAAACAGCCAGTAAGTTTTCCGCCACAGGAAAGGTCTTTTGGTTTCTTGCTAATATAAAGACGCTGGGTACTTATGTCTTATTCACTTCAAGAGAGAGTTAAAGTTAGAAAGGCTGATAAGGGAGTGACAGTTTATAGCTGTTACAGCACAAGTGATAACAGGAACTATTTTTTGTGGACATTTCCATAACATTAAAAGTAACTATAAACAGATAAAAAGTCATCTTTTCATTTTCTGTACCGGTTATGCTAGACAGGGTCACAGGGAGCCTGGAGCCTATCCTAGGGAATACAAGGCACAAGAAAGGGAACAACACACAATCAAACACACGCTCACAAGACCATTCACACACACAAAGAGTATGCAGAGGAAACCCCAAAGCATGGAGAGAACATGCAAACTCCATGCATCTGTTATAAAAGAATTGTCCACTTCAGGGCAGCAGCATACCAACCTGATTGTTGTTGATCATTTTTCTATAATAGCACACTGTATTGTTTAATTTCTTACATGCTACACCATGATCTTTAACATTACTACAGTACTGTAATGTACAAATCATCAACCTATTCACTAAGGTTTGTTTTTTTTATCAGCAGTTTGTGGGCAGTTTAGACAAATTACAACTGAGACATGAGCTAATTACTTCCTTTAAGTGGGTAAGTGGACCAGGTTTTAATGCACATTAAGCATTTAACCATGTCTCACTCCCATGTATAATGAAAACGCGGAAAAACCAAATCCATTACTTCCCAAAGTTTCCGGGCACAGGATATTAAACCTGCATAAAACACTGTTAGCTATGAAAATTGGATTATAATCTGCCAAGCTTATATTAAATTCCCAGAAATCTGTGGGTATACAGAGTAAGCAGCTGTATTGCAGCAACATGCAATATTTCCCCCTTCATTAAGCAATTTACAGCATAAGCTGTGTGAATATAGCTATAAGGAGAAACACAGGAGTGTTTCACTGTCACTATAACGAGTGACATAAAAATTGGGTGTTTGTCAGTACACTGCCCTCTGTCAATCATCTTTACTCTTTAGCTTATCAGTCTCTCTGTGACCTGTGCTCGTGGACTCTCATAAAACACTCCAGGAAACAACACACACCCACACACCGACACTCTCTCTCTCTCTCTCTCTCTCTCTCTCTGTGTCTCTGTCTCACACACAAAAAAGCGTCTTGCATTACAAGCCTCCAAAAGAACAGGCGGTGAGCGTGCAAGTAACTGAAACACAGTGAGAGGAAGACAGATAGAAGAGGATCTGTAATAGAAAGCCTGCTAGAGAGGCTGTTGTACAGAGCGTGAGGATTCTGAGAGGTCCAAGCAAAAAGAGCGGGGAGGGAGGCTGAGTAAGGGGGCGAAAGAGAAAGAGAGAGAGAGAGAGAGAGAGAGAGAGGGAGAGAGAGAGACGGCTTGCCGATTGCTCTCCCTGGTTTGTGTGCAGCCGTGGCAGCCATGGCGTCGGAACCAGGCACCCAGTCAAGGGTGATGTTTCAGACCAAAGAGGAGGAGCCCCCCCATCGTAAGCTGGGCAAACTAACAGTAAAATACAACCGTAAAGACCTCCAGAGGAGATTGGACATTGAGGAATGGATTGACGGGCAGCTGCACCTGCTTTACGACTGTGAGGTAAGAGACAAGAAGGGTCTGAGGTAGTTTATGTTAGACTGCTCAGTCTAAGTCCTAAGAGTGTTGCATGTTTGTTCTGGTATAAACCAGTTCTGTAAAGACAGGAGAGACTCAGCGTCAGTCTTTATCAATGATGGATTAACTAGTTCAGCTACCAGACCAAATTCTAAAATACTAAAGGACTAATTCTGCACTGTGGCACTGATCTGGATATTGCAATGGAGAAGTGATCAGCGAGATCAGTTTTGCTTTCTCACAGCAGTACTTCAAATGACACGTCATGTATATCACTTGAGTGATACTATCTGACCTTAGGTATTCTCATACGCTTCCCTGCTGAGGCAGTGATCTGGCAAGAAATAATAACTCAACTCACAAGTACCTGTCTGAAAGCTAAGTCATTGTAAAGCCCGATAAAAACAATCCCTTTCTTTCTGCTAAATATCTACATAGCTATCCCTGGGTTTGACATGGGCTTGAACATACATCTATAGTATGAACTTCACTGCTGGGTGATATTTTCATTTGCTTATCTATCTTATGCTTTTTTAAAATCCAAAGTGACATTTGAGACTGGATATAACAGAGCAGGTAAGTGAAGGGTCTCACTCAAGGACCCAGCTGTAGCAACTTGATGGTTTTGGGATTTGAACTCACAACCTTCCAATTAGTTGCTCAATGCCTTGAGCTCCTAGACATGGGATTGCCCATGTTTCTACTTGAGGAGGTGGTGGTGGGAAAACATGTGAGGGTAATTGTGAGGGTTATATGAAAATGCACTGTCGCTGGGGATACCATGGCAACAAGGCTCAGGCTGCCATGTGCGATAGGCAAAACAGATGCCCACTGATCCATAATGAAAAAATGATGAGTGCTGATCCAAATACTGATGATGATGATGATGATGAAGATGACATTGGGACACAAACACAGTCAGACAGGGAAGGACAAGAAACTACAAGTATGCCACTCAATTCTGAAAACGGCATATGATGTTTGCTTTCCTTAATGGAAGAATCTGAATAGTTTTTAAAGTGATTTGTGTGACTCTCGGACACACAAAGGACCCTACTGAGTTGTAAATCCCGATTCCTGTCTCCGCTGATTATCAGTGGGCTCTCGACAGAACGACAGTGTCAGTTGGTGGGTTGCGGCAAAAACCTGCCTACTGTAGACTGCCAGGATCTGTATGAGATTCAGCTTACAGAGGAACAGTTTTAGTGTAGAGTTTATTGTTGATTCACTTTGGGAAAGCTATCTTGTTTTTGTTGATCATTTGTGGCTCGTAAGATTTCTTTGAAATGAAAAGAAAATATATTAAAATCTCTCAACAATGTTATACGTTTAAACAAGAAGTGGTTGTGAAATCGTGATAGTGGATTACTGGCAATGTGGTAGATTATCTACTAAATTTCAAACACCATAAACAGTTGACATGTTTGTAAGAATCAGTTGATAAGCTGGTAGCGAACCATCACCTGACAGGTTCATAACAGTCTGTAGATGGTTTGTTTACTGTACAGTATCTAAAGCGGTGTATCCAAACACATCCATTCAAAATCGAAATAATTAATAAATGAACAAACAAATAATCAAATAAACAACAATAATAGTCCATATTAATATAAAATCACAAAACTATTCATTAGTATTATATCTAGCTAATTGATGCCAAATGGTTTCCAAACGAAAGACAGCTGACCTGAAGTTACCTTTTTACAATGGAGGAAGTCTAGTGCTGCAATCATTCTGTTCAGTCTCCATCAAACTGATTCATGTTTCTGTTGTGTGTGTGTGTTTTTTTTATAGATGTCTATGGCAAGCTTAAAACTAATAAAAATCCTAACATGGTATCGTGAATGCAAATTTGAAAAATTTATTCATTCATCTTTGCTGCTTTATCTAGGTCAGGCTTGTGATGGATCTTAAGCCTATCTCAGAAGCACTGGGTGTGAGGCAGGGATACACCCACCAAGGGACACCAGTTCATTCCAGGGCCATGTGCGCACATGTTCACTTGCTAATTCACCACAACTGCAATTTAGTGTAGCTAATATTTCTTTAGTTGGGAGGAAACCCAGAAGAAATCATCATAGACATGGGAGAACATACACAGAGAATAAGGTGAGCTCAAGATTAAAGGTATATATGAGATGGCAAAGTCGATATCTAATCATTGATGAGATCTAGTAAAAAATTAGCTTTGGACAGAGTATGTTTACATACAAAGCGATCTGAACAGCCACAACATTTTGATGCACTAATATGCAAACATTCATTATGGTGTCTGCGGTATACACCATCCTATTGTTCTGTGGGCTGTTCAAACGCACAGTTATCTTTGTAGTGGTCAGACAGAATAGAATAAGAAGCATTTGTTTGTCACATATACATTGCAGCAGAGTGAAATTCTTTCTTATATATCAGCTTGGGGTCAGAGCACAAGGTCAGGCATAATACAGATTTACTGGAGCAGAGAGGGTTAAGAATTAGGATTTGAACCAACACCTTCATTCTCCAGAGAGCAGAATAATGGGTTTTACCTAATGGAAATGGTAGACAGGCAGCACATCCTCAGCACTGTCTGATCTTTTGTCCCTCTGCTTCACATGTCTGAGATGTATTTGTTTTTCATCGGTTCTGCTGTTGAACTAAGACTGTTTAATTGTATCCTACATCCCTTCAAAAGCAGGCAGTATAAATGCAGAACTTGAAAGGTTTCCTGAAGCATTCAATCCCTCTGGTGCTTTTAGGTGATATATGCAGAGTACTTTCCACAAGATATTAGGCAGATTGTTGAGGCTGATTTCCTCCTGTGGTGTAGTTGATATATACAATATTTCAAATCTTCTGCTCCCTTCAAGGCTTTATAGAGGCCATGACCTAAAGTGCTAATTCAGATAGTTGTAATATTACTGAACAGCTTACTTTCATTTTTTCTTGGTACATTAATAAAAAAAAATCCTTCTTGAATGGCTAAATGTGTACACCATAATCTCAGAGAGTAGAAAGAGTATAATTTCTTGATTTTTTATTTTTGAAAGATGCTTACATGCCACACAAACATCAAGAACTGTAACTATGGGGTTTCTTTTGTACTAGTAATTAGCTATTAAGCTCATACAGTTTTCTGTTTAGAAATCACTCAACAAGGTGCTAAGTCACAGTACATGAGTGGCAATGCATTTGTCCACATGGTCAATAAAGAGGCTGAATTTTGCATGGCTTGGCTGAAAGGTTACGCTCTGGGTATGCCGAGTCTTCATGTGGAAGCGTTTACTGTCAGTCCCCTGTGTCACTGCATTAATTATTCATGCTCATCTCTAATGCATTCAGCCACTCATTGGATGCCACAGAAGCTCTGTGCATCTTTGACTGCATTTTCATGTACCACAAATAAATAAATAAATAAATCATATAAACCAGGATGACTTCCTCCTGGCAAAGTTGTTTGAACAGAAGCCAAGGTGAATGCATGGAAGCTCAGCTGAAAAGCACTTTGGCTATATGAAAGCTATCATGGGGCCATCAACTAAAAATGTGATGGCCTTATGCTGAACAGAGAAATAGGAAATGTTTGGTTTTAAAAACAGAATTATTGTTTGTGTAATGAAGCCACACTACAAAATCAGTTACACTGACAGATACACTGAAGAAATCCTTTACAAAGATTGTAATTTTTATTGAATGGTCTCCGTTGTTGTATGCTGCAAAGTTATCCATGATAATGATATCTGTAGTAATGGTCTGAAGGAACAATAAATAAATATAATCACAAACACTCTTCTGTGAAGATATGTGTTGCGCTAACATGCCTTGCATAGTTACATCAACGACATATGCATAATACAAACAGAATATACTATCTGGTTTATATTCCCAACATAAATATCAGTAGACTCTGATTATGTGAACTAATTATGTAATGAGCCAAGGAAACAAACATAAAATAAACAGCTTAGTGGGATAATATTCATTTGGTTTAATTAACTAATTAGTAAATTTCTAGAGGCAAATAAGCACAAAGACAGACAAACATCGGCTGTCCTGTCTTCCTGTATGCAAACTGGAACGTATGGAAAACATCTTGAGTTCCTATAAAAGGCTTTCTGAGAATTTGGGTAACTGTGCACTAAATGTTTCCTCACAAAAAGCTCATACTATAGATTTTCACATAAGATGTATCTTATGTGATACATAAGAATGTCTGATTCATAACATACTTTTAGTAGAAAAGTAGTCCTATAATTCTCTGGCAGGAAGTGGTGTAAGGATTAGTAGTAGACATTAGCTTTTGCAAGCACAGCGTTTCAAACAAGAGAGGTGTTAGGATTTGACACTAGAGCAGGCTATGTCCAAAATGTTCTTGTAATACTTGTCTCGAAATAAATTATTCAGCCACCGGAGCTTCAACCAGACAATAATTTTGGCTCCGGTGTAGATAAATGATGATAGATGGATAGAACTCTTCAAATCTTCAAATGCCCCCAGAGCGTTACGAGGTCTATATCCAAGTGCCAGTTCAGCAGGGCCCGCTACAGTTGAATATTATATTACTTAAGAGTTGCAATATAATACTTTCTTTGTATATCTTAATAAAGAATTCCTTCTAGAATCATTAAAGTGCCATGTTACATTTTTCTAACAGAAGAAGGAAAAGCACTAAAAGATGTTAGCTTACATTACCATCATTATGCTAATCTTGCTGTCTTCCATAGCAGTGGTCATTTGAATTTCTTTTTCAGCATTGTACTGAAGATAGTGTACTGTGTTTAGATGTCATTTTGGGCAAAAAATCGCAAATTTCCTGTCACTATCTTGCAATATATTATAGCGTGAAAATTGAAAAATGATCGTATTGTGACATTAGCATTGTGAGGGTCTGTATCCCATTAATTCTTTACCCAGACGGAACAATACTTACAATACTATAACCATGATACCTATACGTAGAACATGTACAGTATAAGAGCTCTTCCAGTGACTAATCCAGTGAGAAAACGAACTGTCCAGCATTTATCATTTATCAGTTAGGACAAACTGAGCATTACAGGACTCAGTGAAGCTTCTCAGTCCCTCTTCACTGGAGCAGAGAAGCTGCAGTGTCAGATTTTGTCTGAGAGCTCATGACTAACACTGCGAGCAAATTCTGTTTTTTATTAAGAGTAACCTTTTTACTATTATTTTAGAATCCATTTTGTAGAACTATTAGAAAATCTCATGAAACTGTCCATGAGACAGACAAAAAAATAACTTTAATGATGGAATAGCTTCTTCTTTTGCATGTGGTACCCAATCATAACCTTGATATAATATCAGATTAAAGGCTTGGCCATTTATGTAGTAGCAAGTAAAATAAGATTGTGGCATTGTATACTTTAAGTATCTCTGTGTTTATCAGTGTAGGTGGTAAAGTGATGCAGAGCAAGGGACAATGTGAATGGGGTGCCAACCCATCACAGGGCACAATGGCACACACTTAAACACCCCTTGACGCACTATGGACAATTTGGAGATGCCAATCAGCCTACAAGACATGTCGTTGCAATTGTGGAGAAAATTGGAGTACCCAGCATAAACCCCCAAAACATGGAGAGAACATAGGGTAGAGGCAGGAATCAAACCCCCAATCCTGGATGTGTGAGGCTAACACGATAACCACTAAGCCTCCATGCCCCTCTAATTAAAGGCATGTCACTGCAATAACTGGTCAGATCCGCTCAGACTGTGAAGTGAGTGTAGGCAGTACAGCATAACAACAAATGTTCTGTTTGGTTCCATTTAGAGATTTCATATCACTTTGTAGCAGTAGACATAACCATTTTACTGTTCTGTTCTTACTGATCACTATATTTACACCATGGCTTTAGTATCACAAATCAGCAGATTCAGACACAACAAGACTAACATACAAGAATTACTTCAAAATCAGGAATAATTAAAACCAATCATTATGTCTTTCGTTGTTCAAGAGCAATCACAATGGTTCTCTTTTTTCAAGACCAATCACAGTGTCTTTCTTCCTTTAAGACTAATCATATTGTCACTCTTCATTCAGGACTAATCACATTGTCTCTCTTCTTTCAAGACAAATCACATTGTCTCTCTTCATTTCAAGACTAATCACAATGTCTTTCTTCCTTCAAGACCAATCATAGTGCCTTTCTTCCTTCAAGACCAATCACATTGTCTCTCTTCTTTCAAGAATAATCACTGTCTCTCTTCCTTTAAGACTGATCACAGTGTCTTTCTTTCCTTAAGACTAATCACTGTGTCTCTCTTCCTTCATGACAAATCACAGTGTGTCTCTTCCTTCAAGACCAATCACATTGTCTTTCCTCCTTCAATACCAATCACAGTGTCTCTCTTCCTTCAAGACCAATCACTTTGTCTTTCCTCCTTCAAGACCAATCACTTTGTCTTTCCTCTTTCAAGACCAATCACAGCACCTTTCTTCCTTCAAGACAAACCACACTGTCTCTCTTTCTTCAAGACCAATCACATTGTCCTTCTTTTTCCAAGACCAATCACAGTGTCTTTCTACTTTCTATACCAATCACAGTGTCTTTCTTCCTTCAAGACCAATCACAGTGTCTCTCTTCATTCAAGACTAATCACAGTGTCTCTTTTCCTTCAAGACCAATCACACCGTCTTTCTTCCTTCAAGAAATCACAATTTTCTTTTTCTTCAAGGCTATACCATCCTTCTGCTGCCATTTCAGACTCTCTCTATTAGTGTCTCTCTCTTCAAGACCAATCATAGCACAAAGTTGGTCATATATTTAACATTAATTTCTACCTAAATTTGTCCTTTGTCTTTGTGTATGGTTAAAGCCAATGCTGTCAGTTGGAAAACATCATTTTATGGAAAGATGGTTACAAGATTACATATTAAAGAATAAAACATACCTATGTTCACTGTAGTTTAAAATCATTTATTGCATTTGTTAAAAGGGGATTGCTAGACCAAGCCGTGCTGATCCACATCCTTCGGAATGTCTGTCTTGGATTTTGGATTTCTATGATAAAGTCCATGAAATATCTAGACAATTTTAATTCTAAAAGTTCTGTCTGATGTACATCTTTGCTAATTGTTTGAAACTGGCTGATTTACACATATACCTTGACTGGGAGACAAGTACTGATTCATTCATTCAGTTTTAGTAGCCGCTGTATCATGGTCAGGGTCACGGATCTGAAACCTTGTAACACTAGCGCAAGGTGTGAGAATTCACCCCAGATCAATGTGAATCACACACCCATAAACATACTTATTCACATCTAGGGGCAATTTAGTGCAACTCTCTACCCATCAGCCTATTTTTCAAGAGCAGGAGAAAACCAGAGAACCTGCAGCAAACTCATGAGTACATACAGAGATAATGCTGAACTCCACACATACAATAACCCAAGCAATACTTGTAAAATAGAGCAGTTTGTTCCAGGTGTTCCAGGTGTTCCAGCTACCCATCTTGAGTATCTTAGAGTACCAATCACATCTCTCTACTTTCAAGACCATAGTGTCTCTGTGCCATCTGAATTAAAATGAATTTGTCTCTAACTGCAATATAAGCTGCATTTAAATATGTTTCTGATGTTCTTGCATTCAAATTTATGATTTGCGTAAATTAAATATGGTTCTTGTATCAAAGCTTATCACTTCACACCTCACTTCTCTCCCCAGGAGGAAGAAATTCCTGAGTTAGAGATTGACATTGATGAACTTCTGGAGCTCACAGATGAAGAACAGAGAACCAGACTACATGTAAGTTCTACATTGTTCTTTATCATGCACAATTCTGCTTACAACAGTATGACAATAGATCATAGTCTAAATCATGTTTTTCGTATTGGCTTCAAACATTATATATATATGTTTGTGCTCCTTCATTTGAACACACAGTATTATATTCCAAACTCATATCAGTCGGGATTTACTAAGGTTTAATATTTACTCTTGTTTATTCTTATTCTATATTGTGGTGTTGCTGAGAACGAGGCTTGAACAGGAAGCGTTGAGATTGCTTTTATTGGCAACAACACAATTACAACCCACAACAGTAGGCTCGGATAGCCACAGAGCTAAATATGCCACGAAAAAAACAACACATGGGAAACAAAACCCACCAGACTTCTGCTGAAAGTCATTACATTTTATGACATCATCTTGCAAACAGATTAATGTGTTCTCTTGAGAGCTGAACACTAACGTTGTGTGCCTACTCAATATTTTTTATTTTATTAACATCTATGGATCAGTGTGTTCCGACATGAAGAATCCTAATACAAGGGCCTTACTTGGATATACGATGACTTAGTCTTGTAGCGACATCAAATTGATATGAAATCTATGTTAATTAGAATGTTTTAACGGCTTTTTAAGTGGTTACAGAAATTAAATAAATAATTTAGATATAATGAGAATTATTTAAATATACACTCTCAGAAAGAAAGGTACAAAACTGTACCTTTTAAGGTAGAAGTGGCTGATTGCTGGAGTGGTACCCTGAAGGGTACAATTTTGTACCTCTAGTTGTACCTTTTTAACTTGTTTTTTAACTCGTTTTGACATCTTCTTGCATTGCTCAACAAACATTTTCACCAAATTAGACAGAGAACGTACGTGGACAGCAGTTTTCAGGTCATGCCACAGATTTACAATTGGAGTCTGGGATTTAATTTTTTTTGTTTGTTTTTGCCATGTGCTTTGGGTCACTGTTCTGTTAGAATGTACATTTACACACTTGACACAGATTTCTGGTTTTCCTGAAGAGGTTGCTTGTATATGGCTCCATTCATGTACCCCTTGATGGCAACAAGATTTGCAGGTCCTCCTAGTTGAAAAGCAACCCCAGAGCTTGATGCTATCACCACTGCCCTTACTGCTGGTAATGGTGTTACCTCGGTGGGTGGGCTGTATTTGGGCTCTGCCAAACATAGCATTTTAGACCATCTATTTTCTGTACTGCTTGGGAGGTAGCCAAAGTACCTAGAGGAACCCCATGAAGCACATGGAGAACACGCACAAGCCAAACACAGACATTAGAGACAGGAAATTCAACTTTATTTGTGCAGTATTTTAACTATGGATAAATTTTTACCCCTAATGAACAATCCAAAGGCAATGAAAAACTCCCTGAGACAATATGAGGAAGAAATCTTGAAAGGAACCAGACTCAAAAGGGAACCCATCCTCATCTGGGTTACATCAGATTATAAATTGCTTATAGCAGTTATAAAATAATTTCCTTCTATTACAATACACTATATAGTCAATTACAATCGTGTAACCAGGTGTTATGAACATGAACATCAGCATAATTTCTGAATTAAATGTAGCAAAGCAATCTCCATGCTTTCTTAGTGATAGTATCCACAGCAATCCCATATATCTCCAGGCAGGCCATGTGGAACCATCCTTGGCATGAGTGAGCGACTTCCAAGTGATGAGACTCCAACCAAAGTAGGGCATCAGTATGGATCAGTCAGGTCTGGAGAGTAGAAGTAACCAGGAACATTAGTATCCCAGGAATAGTATGTTCTGCCTGACAGAGAGAGAGAGAGAGAGAGAGAGAGAGAGAAGGCAGGCAGGGACTCTGGTAAGACAGATATGACAGCATAACTGAAAGGAAGAGCCAGAAGGTGACAGACATGAAGGGTTACCTAGGACATAGAGCAGCCAGACACTCCATGAGCAACAAACCTGAATGAACATGAGTGTGGGAAGGCAACAATATCCACACATCCCAGTTCACCAATATACTCTATGCCCATGAACCCCCCAGATCTGCTATTCTACCTGCACAAAAGGCTTGACTAAATAAATATATTTTCAGCCTGCAGTTAAATACTGTGTCTGAGATGTGAACACTAATTGGAAGGCTAACTGCATGGTTTTGTAAGAAAGAAACTTGTAAGAGTAGCCTTTACTTCTTGCTCATTTTTTTTTCCAGAAAGGATGGTCTGATCATGCTAGTATCTGGATTGTGCCATACTTCTTCCACTTCGTTATAATGGATTTCACAGTGCTCCTAGGAAGGTTCAAAGCTTTACCTTCTCCATTTTATTTCCTCCTTTAAATTCATCTTAAAGCTTCAGGAACAGTTATTTGGCCCACATGACAGCAGGACTGATCTGATCTTCAGTTTTTGTCTTCTGAGACCTTCCAAAGCCATATATATTGTGTAACCATAAAATTGGTGGATTTAGAAATAAAACACACTAGTCCTAATTTAATTTGTTAAAAGCAAGGGCGTGAATGCTTTCATGATTTTATCAATCAGCCAGTTTTTGCTTTAATAATTATTTTTAAATGATTCTGAGGACATTATTTCTGTATAGATTTCTGTCCCATTCTAATATACATAAATATTATTCGTCATAATTGAGTGAAAACAGAAATAATTACTAGTGTGTGCACTAGTGTGTGTGTTTCTGGAGACATTGTATGCATGTATAGCTGGGAAACTAGGGTCTCAAAAGAGAATGAGAGGAAAAAACTAACATAAATGACCTTATATATGAAACAGTGGTGTCATGGAGCCATATTAATTTGTGCACATATTGGGAGTTTAACATGGTTGAGAACTGAAATGGCTCCATTGTGAAACTGGCTCAGTTATTTTATTGATTATGTTGCTGTAATCTACCTGTGCTGTCAAAAAACATGCTCAAACACTCATGCCTGAAATGCTTCAAAACACATTGGATAGTCTTTCACTTCCAGCCTGACAAAGCATCCAATCATAATGATGAAGCAACTGATTGGGACCAAATGTGCAATCAGACCAAGTCAGTAACCTGACCAGGACCACACTGTTAAATTTTACCCTAATAATTGCACTCTACTTGAACAAATTGCAGGCTAAAAGAAACTGAAAATGAGCAGAAATATACAGGGAGAAGCTTCTGGTGAGATATCTGGGTTTCAAGTTTCAGTGACTACAAAATATTAGTAGCAAAATATGTATTTTATAGTGCTGCATTTATGTAATTTATGTTTCTTGGTCTTGGAAGGTGCTGTGTGATAATTCTGTGAGGGCAGAAGGTTTTAACCCAAATCAAAGCAGGTGATTTTGAAAAGAATATGTCACAGTATCTGTGGTTCTGTGAATACAGCGATACAAATAAGTTTTTCAGCAATGACTTAACTTCATAGTCATTATTTATAACACCAAAACTGAGACTAGACTTCACTGTGTACACAGTTTCCCTCTTCAAAAAGAAAATGAATATGGTGTTCTTTGTAAGCGTCCAACATTTATGCACCACAAATTATGTAGAAAGAAAAAATCATTAACTTGGGTATGGGTGTTCAATCTTATCCGCTAAGAGCTGGTGTAGATGCAGGTTTTCGTTCCAATCAAGCAGTAGTCACACCTGATTCCACCTGTTTAATCAGTTGATCTTGGCTTTCAATAGACTCAGGTGTGGGTTCTGTTTGACTGTAATGGAATGGAAACCTGCACCCACACCGGCCCTTTGCAGATAAGACTGGACACCCCAAGGTGCAGACTGACAAAAACAGGGGTGTCCAATCTTATCCAGAAAGGGCCGGTGTGGGTGCAGGTTTTCGTTCCAAACAAGCAGAAGCCTCGTCTGAGTCTATTGAAAGACAAGATCAACTGATTAAACAGGGGAAATCAGGTGTGACTCCTGCTTGATTGATATGAAAACCTGCACCCACACTGGCCCTTTGTGGATAAGATTGGACACCCCTGGACAAAAACCTAAAGTTCTATTTAACCCTTTCTAGCCACCAGGGGCAAGGTGAATTATCTGGATATCATTTCATTCAACCAGGTCATAAAGTGTATGTTCTGCTCTCACATACTTACATTTACATAATTATCCAAAATTATCTCCTTTTTATAGAACTGAGCAGTTGAAGGTTAAGGGCCTTGCTCAAGGGCCCAGCAGTGGCAGCTTAGTGGTCCTGGGATTTGAACTCCAATAGTAGTTTAACATCTTAACCACTGAGCTCTTACTTCCATCTTTCCTTTTACTCTTCTCACTCATGTACGTGCTGGACCACATGCACACCATTTCAGCACTGCACACTCAGTTGGAGGATTTAGACCTTGATTCAGAACTGAATCTGATTTAAGCCCTGTAGCTTAGACAACTCCCTTTTTGAAATACCAATGCCCAACATTATTTGCTAAACATTATAAGTAGCCCAGAAAACAGTTGGCAGTTGACTTGGCAGTAGACATAGTTCAGATGATTCACAGGCTGAGACAGCTGTCCACCTCAGTGGCTTTACTCAAGACTCTTCTCAGTTGTGGCACATGTGGTGGTGCTGTGGTGGTAGAATGAATTTCCCCTATATATCCAAACAGTTGAGTCACTGGATGTCTTTGAACAATGTCTAAATACCTCTTTTTGAAGCATGTGAAGCTAGTGAACAAGCAACAGAATTATTCATTGATTACGATTGAAAAGAGATCTGTAAGTCACTCTGAATAAGTGCATCTGCCAAATGCCATAAATGTAAATGTAAATGTAAATTTTGGGTGATTTACCACTACTTGGTTTATGCATGGCGCCAGGTGTGGTTATCACTAATCGCTCTGCCATAAACGTGCAAATAAACTACCTTGTTTACTGGGATTGCACTTTGGACCTGTTGCCAAAGAAGCCCTGGACAGAAGCGAAGGTTTCTGAATCATTTCCATTTGGCAGACACCTTTGTACAGAGTGTCATCCAGAAGTCTCTATTAATAAATAAATCCTGATTCTGGTTCACTAGGTCAAGGAGTAGGAGTACTATCAGTCTAAAAACTCTTTGGGAGGTAATATAGTATGAGTATAGTACAGTATGACATCCTATCATTGAAAGATACAGTATAGTGTTGTAGTGTAGTGTAACACATATAGATTATAAGAAACGCACAAGAAAATAGAAAAGAAAATAATCATGAAACTAGCATGGCCAAATGGACCCTCCATATGTGGTCTGGATCCATGACGTCATTTCACCCATTTTTCTGAGTCAGTCAAATGACTTTTCAGTGTTTTAGGAGGGAAAACCCACAGAGGTTTTCTTGCTCCTTCTGGTAAACCAGACAACAGCCAAGACCAATAACCGGACGAAAGCTTGAGAAACCATTTCTAAAAACCATAACATTCTACTGTATGGAAAATCTCCTTCTATTAGAGGTGTGTTACTTCAGACAGAGAAGTCAGTGCTTCTGCCAGCAGGGTGTCACCATGGTTGTGAGTGCTGCAGTCACCTTTCTGGTGATTTCCATATCTCATGACATTTCTGGCATATGTTATCCATGTTAGGGCGAGTGAAATAGGACACTAGTTAGGTATATAAACTGTGGCTTCATGAACCCTGGATAACTGCCATGTTTCCTTGTAACTCAGAACCGTTTCTGACCTGGTGAGAACTAGATGAGAACACACCAGGGAAAGATGGCTGTGTGACAACGGTGTTTATTGCAAATACTGCATCATATGTCACTTTGTGACTGTTTAAAGGTTTCTGTATATCCAAAAGTTATCCAAGTGATTTTCACTGTGCATGCAGACTACAAATATTGTACTGTAAATGAGCCATAAAAAGAAGCTTTCTTTTTATGGCTCATTTATAGTACAATATTTGTGTTGAATCCCATTAAATTACTCATTTGGAAGCGTTTATGTTTTTATAGTGAGGAATTAATTTTGCATTAAAGGGGCTAGAGAATTCACAAGCACCAGGTTTTATAGTAGGACTGAAATCATAATGTTATTTACAATTATTTACAACAGAATGTGCACCCAAAAATGGAGCACAGTTATATGTTATATAGAAGCTTAATGATGTTTGAATAATTTTCTATTTTTTTGTCCTCACCAGGAGCTTTTGCAAGAATGTGGAAAGCCAAAAGAGGTACGGTGCATATCTTCAACCTCTTACTTTTCTTAGTTTTGAAGAGAACATGAGAAATCATTACTCTGTGTTTCTTCATCCTCACAGGATTTTATCAACGGGTTACTTTATCGGATGAAGGGTCTGCGCAAGATGTCAGGGCCCCTCAAGAAATAGTCCTAGGTCAAAAATCCATAAGCAAGATAATGTGAAAAAGAGTCTGAAAATCCATATTCACTTGTATAGAGCTGAATATCTGACAATGGAATTATGTAAACATTTCCCTTGACAAGTGAGTCAACATGGGAACTGACCATAAATATCATTTTTAAAATATGTATTATCCTGTATGTACATTTCTGACACTTCTTCCAGCAGACATAGGATTGCATCATAGATCTAATTGTACTCTCTATTACTCCATATTTTTTTTGTGACTTGTACATTTTTGGTTGCCTATTTATATGTTTTTGTTCTGAAAAGCACTGTATGTGATCATAAAGAATACCTTTTCAAATGTAGACTGTTGGTACTCTTTAACTACGCCGTGAAATGTTTTCCTCTCGGTTTAGTAATTAACTGTTAAACACCACAGTTTGGTTTAGCTGAAGGAAATGAATCATTCACGCAACACTAGACCACGTCTGCAAGGACGCAGTTTCATTTACATAAAGGAAGCTGGTTGTTCATTTAAAATGTCCAACCAAACATCTTACATTAACATGGATTAAAAATGTGTTAAAGGTTGTTAAATTCTATAAAACTTGTCCAAAAAAACCCCAAAAAAAACAAAACATGGAAAAAAGTAGGGAGCAACATTCTTTCAAGAAGTAACCCAACATTCAGAATATTATTCTGAACTCTATAAATAGGTAACATGTAGAAAATAGTAATTATACAAACCTAAGTCACGCTGCCATTTTCTATTTCTATAAAAGACATACTTTTTCAGTGTTTTTCTGATTGTGCTGTCGTGACCATAAACATTTAATGTGCTTACAGAGTACTATAGGTCACATGATGTACTTCTTGTTTTTTCTTTTTTATACATAGTAAAAGGTCTGACTTTGGACTGTATTTGCCAGGACACCCACTTCTGGGAAGATCAGCAACTGTCTTAAAAGCTGTTTCTGTTTATAATCTATCCTTTTCACTATAGAATAGTGAATTTCAAATGGCCTTATAACCCTTCCCAAATCACTAAGCAGCAACAGTTGCTTTTCTGAGGTCATAGCTGATATCCTTTCTTCTATCGTGGTATATACACACACCTGAGCGGTCCCGAACATTCATCGGATACATTGGATTTTTATAGAGGTAGTCACATTTCTTGATGACTAGTTAACTTGTTAACTAACTAGACTTGTGTATTTCATTAATTACACATGGTTCCTAATTACTCTCTTGATGATTGTGGAAGCAGGATGGTTGTACTTCTAATTTTTCCCATCTAGTTTATGAATGTTTCCTGTTTTGGGGGTGTAAATTGCGTACATATTGAAATCTGAAATCGTTTTTTTGTTTTCACCTGAGGTTATTTGTGTGTTTATAGAAATTAGTGAGGACCACACTATTGTTCTTTAGGCCATGATTTAAAAAGAAAACCAAAAAACAACAACAAAAACCATACAACTGAATGAGGAAGTACTTTCTTTTTTCCATGACTGTATGTAGAAGATGATAAAACTACAACAACAATGCATTAAGCCATGGCATTAGCAATGGTATATAATGGTATATTCTTTTGGTCCAGAATGCTTGTTTATGAAGTCTATGTGCTTCCTATCAATCATTTTCTAAACACTTTACTGGCCAGTGTAGATCATGAGGGCGGAGCTTCATGAAAAAGGACGGGAAACATTCAAAGGTTGAACTGTTAGACACTATGTCTTGAAAAAAATCACTAATCTCACATAACACAATTTTAATTATGAAGAAGCGAATAAAAATCCATGTTCTATAAGTGTAATATTCTTCACAAGATAAACCGAACACATTCCTTCATATATGTCGTGACTTCTGCATGTCTCTCTGTTATCCAGTTTCCTTCAAACACGTGAGAAGCTCACAGAGTAAACTGAAAACCGTTGCCATTTCATGTACGAGGCTGTGCCACAGCAGCCATTATGCCGTTTATGAAACATACTATTGTAAGCTCATGAATAGATAATTGTGTTTAGAGCGTCACAGAATGACAGCATCGGCACAGACGTCAAGACAATTCACTGTGGTCAGCGTGCGGCTGTCTGAAGACGTCTGTCTGTGTGCGTTTGTGTCTTGTTCATGTCTGAAACACTGGTTGCTTTTGTATGAGCAATTTCAAGGCATAACAGGTAAAGCCTCTGTTTACATGCCAAGCTTCTAGAAAGATGTTTCTCCTGTCTGCTTGTGTTTAAATACAGCTCATTATTGTCTGTACATGCCTGTACAAGTTCTGATCTTACTTTTATATATGGGTTGGCTGGTATAAATGGGACAGCAAAGCGAAACCCACCTTTCTTTCAAAGATGAAAGAAGGCATCAATACGAGGTCCATTTTTTTTAAACAACCATGAATGATCACGCATTCAGCGGAAACACAGCACAAACCCAGCCGAGTACCACAGACATGAAATGCTTACAAGAAATTGAAATGACTAATGCAGCTGCCTATTTACCCTTAAGTGTGGTTGTGTACTAGTTTGTTCCACATCATTTTGTATTTTATTGATGATTTAATGCACTGCTCAAATGGAAGAGCTTCATTATCAAGCTATTGAGAGATATTAGATTTTATCCCCCTCATTTAACATCGCAGCCAGCCATCTATTATAGAATCTGTTGTATAATTTGATTGGCCTTTGTTGTCTCTCAGCTAAGAACAAGTGAAAGAGCATAAACTGGCAGTCGGTAGAATTTAAAGCATAACAGGTAAAAAATAAAAGCAGTAATCATTACAAAGCACTTTTCATTACAGAGTTTTGTGGAAATATTGCATGTTGGTTTGGTAATGTTGAAGGAGAACTGATGTATTTATCGCCATCAATTTGCACAGAAGCAATTACTAGTTATATTACAGAGATGGAATTTTCTCTCATGATGTACACATCGTCATCACATCAAACACTCCATGCTTACCATACACACTACGTACAAAATGTTTCTCTCATAGTCATTTAGCTTTTTATGGAGGCTCAGTGGCTAGCGTGCTCGTCTCGCCTCTCTGGGGATGGGGCTTTTGACACCTCCGCCCCTTTGTTCGTAGAGTTTGCATGTTCTCTGGGTACTACAGTTTCCTCCCAAGTCCAAAGAAATGCGGTGTAGGCTGAGTGGCATCTCTAATTTGTGTTTGAATGAAAGTATATGTGCAAGTGGTACCCCGCCTTGTTCTCCAAGTCCCCTGGGACTGGCTCTAGGTTCCTGGCAACTGTGTGTAGGATAAGTGGTACAGAAATGGGATGGATGAATGGATATTGAAAGGTTTGTAGCTGCTACAACTGCTCTTAGCTGTTACAACTGCTCTTAGCTGCTACCACTGGTGCACAGTCAGTGTTCTAATTCATCCAAAATGTGTTCAGTGAGGTTGAGGTCAGGGCTCTGTGCAGGCCACTCAATTCTAGTACATTCTCAGTTTTTGTATATTATGTCTTTATGGACTTTGCGCTAAGGAGACACACTGGCTCCATATTTTCAGTGAAGGGAGATTGTAATGCTGCAGCAAACAAAGACATCTATACAATTGTGTTCTTTCAACTCTGTGGCAACAGTTTGGGGAAGAACCAAATTTGGGTGCAATGGTCAGGTGTCTACATACTTTTACAAAGATTTTTTTTAAAGTTATAGCACCCCACAAGTAGTCAAATGTCATGAAAATTGGTGCATACCCACGACTGGTAATAGCAAAAAAGTGTACCAAGTCTGGCATCACTCCAACAAAGAACTCCTGAGAGATGACTCACTTCATGATAGATACTAAAATTGGTGGTGATTGCATCAGCAGTCTAGGATTAATACACAAAAATAAAGTTTCCAAAATGGTGGAAAATGTAATATGGCAAACTATTTCACATAACCCACGGATTCGTAAGAAAAAATGCTAAACAATGCTAGGACAAAAAGTTGTAAAGCTTGATGGATGGATTAACCCCAAAACTGGTGCCTAGATACCTTGGACTGTGTTCTATGATAGTACCAGATTCTACCTACATCAACCTAGGACTTTTATGGTCTGCCATAGAAAACTTTTAAAAATAATAATAATAATACCAAGATGGGCAAAAAACAAAAAGGCTGACACATGGGTTTCATGCTTTTCCAGCTAGGGTTCTCTACTCTGATCATGCACAAGAAATTTGGTTGAAATATCTGCTTTGGTGCCAAAGTTATAGGCATTTGAGGTATAGCGCCCTCTATAGAGGTATTTGTGGCCAAACTTCCGGAAACTTGGTAGGCATCCAATATCCTCTCTATTAATAAAGTATACCAAAATTTTGGCATCATTCCAACCAAGCATTGCTAATATGTTTCGCTTCCCCTTTTGGTGTCTTCGTCATGACATTCATTGGATGACAGCAGCCACATCGTTTGACCCAGCAAAATTCTTTGCATAATTTTGGAAGAACCCTCTGTAGATGATTCATACTAAATTTGGTGGTAATGATCTAGGACTAGTTTACAAAAGTGGGTGTTTCGAAAAATTCAAAAGACAGAAAATCCAATGTGGTACAAATTAAAGCCAATGGGTACATTCAAATCGTCATGAGTCAAGGATTTAGAAGAGAAACACCTCTATTAATGTGTCAAATTGCTTAAAAATCCACCAAGGGGTTCTATAGGCTGCCATAGAACCTCATAAGTATTAATGATGATAATGAAAAATTCTAACAATTAAAATAGGTACCTTGCACCTTCAGTGCTTCGTCCCTATTAATAATCATATCAAAAAATATATTACATATTAAAAATACACAGAAACAATACTTAAGTATAGCTAGTATTGTACCCTCAAGTATTTTCCAGCCAAGCTAAGAAAAAACCCCTGACGTCATTTCCCTAAATATTGAGGAACAAGTGCAATTTCTAGGCACTCTTACATGAATGTAGCTTTTTAAACAAGCAATTTTAGTCTTGAAATGATTTCTCATTCACCGAGACAATAAGCATGTTCTCCTCTTTTAGCAAAAAATAAATAAATAAAATTGAAAAAGTGGATGATTAGTGTCCTAATGGATCACTCACTCATAGTTAAGCCCCATAATGCTGGAGCACTTGCTAATACTAAGGCACTTCCTCACCACTCATCTCCCCCTTTCACATTCATTCTGCCTCTCTATGATGGACCAGCCAACATTTAGATGTCCCAAGAGCTGGTCTGTAATGCCTGCTAATGCACTCATCTCCCCCTCTTACATTTGTTCTGCATCTGTGATGGCCGTTCTACTCATAACAGCTCACTTTAAATTCACTTAAATTCTTGCCAGTACAATCACAGTACAATGTAATTAAGCACCCAGTAGGAACAATATGACACACTGATGTTGGATAACAACCCAGAATCAGATGGGAGAATTAGAGAGAGAGAGAGAGAGAGAGAGAGAGAAGGGGGGTGAGTGGGTTGAATGGTGTAGTGACTCATGTCTCTGTTAAACATAACCGCAAGCATCACACAAGCCACCAGCCAGACACAGCTGAAGCTCAGTAACCTCTCTGGCATTACTAACATGAAAGATTAACCTATGAGACTGAATTTAAATCCTTCAAACATGTGTCTTTGTGTTTTATTGACTAACACCGGCAGCACATGAGACATGATTAAAACAAGAACCTGGAGTAAATCCACAACATACATACTAAAGCTATTTTAGCCTTCTGCAGCTTTTCCATAATTCATTCGATGTCCATCTTACTATAATAAATAGTTTATTTAATTTGTTTATCATAAATCTGTCATTATTTACATATTTAGTTTTGTTAAACGTACATATTTTACATCAATGGAAATCCTGCCCTTTTCTCAGCCTAGGGATATACTGCTTCTTGTATTTAAATGTAGTTTTTATTTCATATTTACCACAATACATCACTGTAACATCTTTTCTGAGGGACACCACAACTGTCCCCAGTGAAAGAGGACTTTTATCAATGAATTTCATTTTATATAAAAAAAAATTCTTTTTAGTTCCCTGGTATGAAAGTCTTTAACATGTAACCTCCATGTAAGTGTATAATTAAACATTACTAGGGCAGTATGGTGGTGCAGAGTGGACTGTTCCTGCCTCACAGCTCGAGCTTGTGATACATGTGAAAGATGCTGCTAGGTGGATTGTCTGTGTTAATGTGCAACGGATGGCCTTGTGCTTGCCTCAGTGCTTCCTGGAAAGGCGATCGCATTGGGACCCTGAGCAGGAGAAAGCGGTCACTGAATATGAATAAATGAATGAAGGAATAAATAAACATTACAATCTGCTAATCACTTTTAATAAAAACCACAACAAATATGAAACAACGGAAATTAAATTAGTTATCAGAAAACATTTTTAACATGTTTTAATGTTAAAGTGCACTTTAAAGTATATAGGCTGCTCTTAACAACCATTTCTAGATTTGTTAATGTTAAACAATATTTACTTTCAGGTTGTTAGTCACACACTTTAACTGCGGTTTGAAGCTCTGCTCTTCTTCTTGCCTTTCTTAGGGGCTGTGTAACTGGATGTGCGGTGTTCCTTTCGATCATATTCATCATGGCCTTCCCTTTTGGGGAAATAAAAAATAAATAAGTAGAATTAGTCTATAATTAAGAGAATTGGCTCATCGGGTAATATAGTAGAGTAGAGGCAAAAAAAAATAATTATACTTGATATATAAAATAAAGGAGGTGTATTCCATAAACATATTCAGGGTTCAACTGCACATGCAATTAAATGAATATGCAGAATATCATAACCTCCATAAAATACACAAATATGTTAACAATTAAAGCAGCAGTACCAACAAGTTTTGATCTTCTTGACACTAAATGAAGAAAAACTATTACAGACATTTGACCTTGCGATGCTCTTGACCCTCTCAGTTCTTCTACTGGTTGCAATTCCATATAAATCTTACAAACAATCAACTGCCTGTCTAGAGATACTGTGCCAACAAGTTTCTTAGACAGACACATAGATGGATGGATGGACAGAAAACCTACTGGCAGAGGTATAAAACCTAAATCAAGGTCAGCAGTCAAAGTTCTGACTTGGGTACACTGACTACAGCAACATTACAGGTGAAGGGATATTTGATCAGATGATGCTCTTTACAGTAACAAGTGCAGTTATTCTAACCTTCTGCAAATAACCTACAGTTGCTAGATGGCCCATTTATGTGCTTTTGCCTAAAGCCAGATAGCTGAATATTACCACATCCATTATATGTAACTTTTTTCTTACAGCATGCATAAAAGAAAAAAAATTGTAAGTCTTCAGATTCACAGCTATAGGAAATGAGGTAAAGTATTTTCATTTATAACTGTAGGAAATGAAGTATTATTATTTACAGCTATAGGACGTGAGGTAAAGTCTTCATATTCATAACTATAGGAAATGAGGTAAAGTATTCACATTCATAAATATGAGAAATGAGGTATTCTCATTCACAGCTACAGGAAATGAGGTAAAGTCTTCACATTCACAGCTATAGGAAATGAGGTATTCTTATTCACAGCTATAGGAAATGAGGTAAAGTATTCACATTCACAATTTCGGGACATAAGGAAAAGCATTAACATTCACAACACTAGGAAATGAGGCATTCACATTCATACTATGTGTCTCCTCATTCACAAATACAGGTAAAGAGGCAAGTATTCAAACTTTACACAACCTGAAAAAAGAAAATATTCATTTTGTTTAATGGTCTTTACCTAAAACAGCGGTTGCAATACAAGTCCTGGTCACATGTGTGGCACCGAATGGTGGCATCTTGATTACAGATACAGCACCAGGGCAGCTCATCTTCCTCATCATCATCTTCCTCATCACGTGCATTACCCCGGTTCACAGAGACAGCAGCAGGTTTTGTTTTAGATGCCTGAGATGGAATATAATACATAGCAAGAATGTAGTAAATACATGTCAGGCAAGTGTTAATGAAGTTTAAAAGTGTGCTAGTTGAAGCTGAAGTGCCCCCCTGTGTCTAAAACATGAATTACACCCAATCTCTCCCAATGTGGCATTCTAACCCACCGCCACCCCCCACAATAAAAGTCATTTTTGTCAGATGTAAATATGGCAAGCAATATACACCTTTGCAATAATTCGCTACCCTGTTGGGCTGTAATTAGCAGGAAATGTGGACCATATGAAGAAGAAAAAATGTGCACATGCCCTGGCTTGCTGTGTGATAAACTTGACAGACTGAGGGTGAGCTAGAAAGTATGTAGGACTTTTGTTACCTGCTTCTTATTGGAATTGAGCTTTTCTTCATTTCCTGGATCACTGTGTTCTAGAGGGATGTTATAACCACTGGCCTCATCTAAGGCAGTCTCCTCTGACATCTAAAAATAATCCAACAATAATACAAAGGGTAATAAATGACTAAATGAGAATCAAGTTGTGTTTCATTAATAGTGATTGATAACTGAAAAAAAACCTCAATAACTGAAATGATTATAAACATTTTTATAATGGCAAGAACAAGTCAGCTTCAGGGCTGGGTGATATGACCATGGTTACGCCATGATGGCTATCATCTGTATGTGCACAACGTTTACAAAACTACTGTTTTGGTCACAAAGCTTTACATCTTGACACATATGAACTATAAAAATGTCACCAGGTATAATTTTGTTATATTGTATGTACCTAGTCATCATCATTAGTGTAGGCAGTTAATAATGATACACAATGGACATGAACAAAATCTGACAATATTTCTAGACATTTATATTGTTATTAATACTTTTCAGTTATGTGTGTATACAGACCCTTTTCAGGATCCTGGCGATTGCCTCCTCCTCAGTCTCTTCATCACTGTCAGGCTGCTGGAAGTCTGTCATAGTGACTGAAACACACAAACACAGCCATACTTAACATTAAAAATTCCTGAACCAATGAATGTAATGCAGTTATATTTTGAAACTATTCCGGTGGTAGCTCAAGTGGTTAAGGCTCTGGGTCATTAACCCAGAAGATTGGGTGTTCAGGCCCCAGCACTGCCAAGCTGCCACTGTTGGGCCCCTGACCCACCCTGCTCCACAGGTCCTGCATCATGGCTGACCCTGTGCTCTGACCCCATCCCCGAAGGATGGGATATGCAAAGAAAGAATTTCACTGTGCAGTAATGTATATGCAACAAATAAAGACAACATAACTAACTTACAATAACAATTACATTATGATGAACAGGGTCATGGTGGATCAGGTACCTATCCCGAAAACACACTCTGGAAGGGATGCTAGTCCATCACAGAGCACCACATGTATACACACACATCTATGTGTGATTTATCTTAGTCAGTCCATGTGCTGGCAGGTTCTTGGTAGATGGGTGAAAACCCAGAGAACCAGGATGAAATCCATTTGAACATAAGGAATATGCACGGAGACTCCGCTTCTTCTCCACGGACATTGAGCTAGTCCGATTTGTCAATTTTGAGCTACAACATGCCCTAATCCTACAACACAATGCTGTTTATCTTCGTTCTAGTAGATATTCTGTCTGTTTAATCAGTTTCTGTATTACGAATGTGCCTTTTAGATAAACACAGTTAAAATAACACATTTAAGAGGATATATTGATGTGATATTGAGCTATTAAACTCATACTTTTGGTCTGGCTCACTTGACATTGGACTGCATGAAAAGTGGCCTGTTATATGATGTATGAAAAAAATGATTAAAGTCATATATAATTTAGTCCATAGGAAATATTATCACAGTGCCGATAATCAATTATTCTTCGCTTGTTCTTTTAATTATATGTATGGATCTGAGAGCAGAGTTGAAGGTATGTGTTGCTACTGAATTCCCAACTTTCACAATCCAAAGATTTTCACACTACACCTCCAGCAAGGTGAGGTTACCTTTGTCTGGGTCTCGCCCCTGCAGCACAGCCAGTCTCTTAGCTACATCAAGAAGCTGGCTCTGGCAGTTTTCCCCACGTTTCAGCTCCTCCATGGCCTCGGCCAGCAAGCGGCTCTTTTCCTCCTCCATCTGTTTGAGTGACAGCTGCTCATCATCCAGATTCTCATCCGCTGTCCCGCTTGATTGCTTGTTGAGATCGTTTAAGGGTGTGACTGGATGCTCTGAATGATCAGCTATGACAGTGGAACAAAATGGCCAAGATATCTGTGAGCGTAACACTAAAAAAAAAAAAAAAAAAAGGATTGACCTGCAATAAAAAGGACAAATGAAACAAGACTGTGTAATAAATACCATCTGGACACTGATGTCTGTCAATGGCAACTTCCTCTGTCATTTGCGTGATCAAATCATTGGCCTGTTCGGTTTGAGTCCTGCTATCAGGCGGCTGGTGAACCTGCATACAGTAAAGCCGTGCTGATTGTACTGAAACTGAGACTACATTTTTGGACGTCAGAACACACACATACATGGTGTCTCCGTTATGGTATTTGTCATGATGTAATAAACAGATAAATGCTACAGGGAGTGTAGGAAACAGTCACACTCCGATTCGGACCACAGCAAACATTTCCTGTGCGAAAACCACTTATGACAGTATTTCTGAAATAGCTACACTAATAAACCTATACAATAATGGTATAACTAACAATATTATAAGAAATAATGCATCCACCTGCATCATGTGCTTGAAATATTCAACAAGAAATGTAAAGCAGTACAGCCAAAATTTCAATACAATATAAGAGAACATTTTTATTCCTTTTGCTTCAATAAAGTTCCTTATAAAAGGTATTGAATATATCTTCTGTTTAAACCTTAATGCATACTAACAAGCTGACATCACTCCAGGTTTGAATCTTGTGGCTGTTGCTATAAATTGTAGGATCAATTATCCAGATGTTGATGAACTCATTTGCATAGAATTCAGACAATCTTTATATAAATGTTGCTTGCTGCATTTCTGTGTTGTTTCTTGTTATCCGGGGTTAACAATTAATCCTGGCTATTCATAATCTGATGTTTAACACTGTACCTTCCTAAACCCTGGGTTAATGGTCTGATTTCATATTTGTCCTGTTACTAATCATGAATAAATACAGCATTCGACTACTTTAAATAACGGCTTGTCTCATGCTTTTACATCAGTGAGAAAAACTTTTTGCCACATAAATATATATATATATATATATGTATTTTAATTCCTTGTGTTTACTTATACAGTTGAACATGGCTGGCCAGAACTGTAAAACTCTTCATTCTGTAGACACTGTAATAATATACAGAAACCATGAAACTATTTGTCTAAGGCTTTTAACAATAAACATTGTCACAAAACAGCTTCACAGAAATTTAGAAATAGAAATTTAGGATATAAATTATACATTTATAAATTCATCCCTAATGAGCATGCCGAAGGCAACAGGACAATGGAGAGGAAAAACTCTCTGAGACAATTCAAGGAAGAAACCCCAAGAGTCAAAAAGGAACCTGTCCTCATCTGGGTGACAAGGGATAGCGTGATTATAAATCATTTCTAAAGCTGTGTACTAAAATTGACAAAAAGTGCAATTGTGTAACCAGGAAATTCATTCTAGTTTTTAAACATGAAGTCTATCTTGCTGAAGTTCTCAGCTGTTCATTGATGAAATCTGTTATCAGTTGAAGACCATAATCTTTATTTTTTCTAAGTGAAACCCTTAACAATGTAAATAACCCATAAGAAACCATTTTGTTTATCATCTGAAACTGTGCCTTATACGTACTGATGGAGGAGCTTGGGAAGGAGGTGGTCTTCCTTGTAAAGCAGCCAAGCGGTCTTCCATCTCTCGAGCTGAAGGAACCGGCTGATTCGGAGCTTTCAGAGCAGCAAGACGAGTCTCTATGTCCTTCTCAGATGGTATAGACTCTGTATATGATGAAGTGGAAGCTGTTTGTCTGGTGAACTGTACATCTTCACTGTGTTAACGCATGTGGATCACTCTTACTTGGTTTTGTTTCCTCCTTCAGTTTCTGAAGTCTTTGTGCAATGGCTTGGTCCTCCTTACTAAGATCCTTGGCTGATGTACTACTCGTTCTGCCAGCATGTCTTGGAGGCTGATGAGACTGGGACTGTTTGGCTTCGAGGGCAGCAACCCGCCTGCAACACCAAGACAACGTTAACATTATCTAATGACCTGGAGTGATTCAGAGAAGATTTCGACATGCAAAAAGCTTCTCAGCTCTTACTTTTTGTAGTTTTCAGGTGGTGACCATCTTGCAGCATCATTCTGTTTTCCACCACTACAAATACAAAAGAGTATTTATACATCATTTCATCCACAGAGCAGATTATAATGCATTGGTGTGTTAGAAAACAAACCTTGTGAGATTGCCATGGCACTGCTTGCAGACTTTTTGCTGAGTGTTACCGCAGCGTGGCACCAATGCACTAAACGTCAGACAGCCTGAACAAAATGAGCGCCCACAGTTTTTGCAGCCCAACTGTAAAGAAATGAAATGTTCATTAGTTCATATCAAACCGGAACGAAATCTACACTCACCATCTACTTTATGAGGAACATACACTACATTCATACAGTTGTCTAATGAGAATGTAAAAAAAAATCATGCAGCTACAAGTCAAGAACTTCATCAGAATGAAGAAAAAGTGTGATCACTGTGACTGTAACTGTGGCATGGTTGTTAGAAATGCTTATTGTAGATAAGAGAGGTCAAAAGAAAATGGACTGAGTGTTTTAATCTGTCAAGAAGTCGCTCAAATAATCACTCTTTACAAACGTACCAAGCAGAAAAACATCTCAGCATTCACAACAAATCATATCTTAAGGTACAACAGCAGAGGAGCACATCAGGTTCCACTCCTGTCAGCCACAAGAATCTGAGGCAGTCATGGGCAAATAATCACCCAAATAAATCCAGTTTTGGTGAGTCTGCTCCCACTGTAGCCTCAGATTCTTGTTCTTGGCTGACACGAGTGAAACCTGGTGAACTCTTCTGCTGTTGCGGCTCATCCAGGTCAAGGTGTGATGTGTGGTGTGATGCTGTTCTGCTCACCATGGCTGTAAAGAGTGATAGTTTACTGTAGTTTCCTTGTTAGCTCTAAGCAATCTGATCATTCTCCTCTGAGCTCTCTTACAAACAAGGTAACAACCCTCGCTCACAACATTTGGAGTAAACTCCCAGGAAAAAAAATCCAAGGGGATCAGCAGTTTCCGAAATACAAATATGCCATGGATAAGATCAGAGATCAGACTTGTCCCCAGATGTTTGACGTGACTGTGATATGATCAACTGAAGCTCTTGACATGTATCTGATTATCTGCTGCCACATGACTGGCTGATTAGATAACTGTCACCTCTGTAAAATATGGAATTATCCACCAATATTTTTCACGAAATGTTATCCATTTTATATGCTCTATATAGAAAAACAATATACATACAAAATAAACTGTAACAATACTATGTCTCCCTATACATGCCACTGTGAATAGATTTGTAAATCATTTTTAAGTAATATCACATCAATGTATCCCTTACATAAGATATCAATTCAATTCTAGGAATACATATAAATTATTGAATATTTTTTATTACTCATCATACAAACAAACAAACCTCTTTTTTGAAGAGAGTGAACTTTGAAGTACATCCATAGCATCGCTTATCCATAGCTGGCCTTCCACTGGGACTGTTTCAATTACAGTCAATCCACCAGGCTGTATTCAACACAACAGACAATTCCAGGTCAATGACTGAACACCTTTTTTTTTATAGCATTATCAATATACTTGGAAATACACTTAACAACTTCATTTGTTGCCAAACTAAACTTACATGTTTAATGAAGACAAACTGATCATGCACAAACACCAAAATTCAACTACACTCCCATTTGGCAAAGAGGAAAAACACGGGAAATGAAAACATGACTGGTAAGCTCACGGGAAATGTAGTCCAAGTAAACATATTAACAGGCAAAAATGTCTAAAATTATCATGTTATTTTTTATTTAATAATAAATTAAACGTTTTGTATTTACACAAATATACACGAGTCTGCTATATCTAAACATACACCCCAACATAACCGGAAACTGTTTCATCAAACTATTTTATAAACTACATTACCCAGAATGCTTTGTAAAGCGCAGGGTTCGTTTTTCAGCCGCGTAATGATTTAGCAGGATAACGACAAAACCGGAGGTTATACTAATTTGCAAAAAATATCGACATTAAACAATGTACAATATTTATCAGAAAATAATCTGTAATTCAGAGTATTTATTTATAAGTGCACGCCGGAAGGTTGGGTTGGGTCACATGAACAGAGTTTACCCAATCAGAGCGCTGACAGTCTCCTCGCGGTTTTGGTTCAAATCTGCAGAGAGACGGATCTGACCAGCCTACAACGGTAAAAAAAAATAATGAATCAGTCAATAAATAAATGCATATATGAGTTTGTAATTGATGGATTGTTCTGTCTAGATATTGATTATGAAAGGGAAAGTATTGCGCAGGGGAAGAAAATGATGTAATTACTGTGAATTCTTTGTTTGCAGTAAGCCCTCTGATTAGCCAGCTAACACCGAGGAGCTTAGGAGCTGGGAACAGACACGCTTCTCTAAGTGTGATCACAGGTAACTATAACCTGTTTATGTGCTTTCTCAGCTTGATAATTTTCGTGCATGCAAGCAGAAGATAGTAAACCCTCATCCTTGGCTGTTATTGAATGTACTTGCTTGCAAACTGACAGTAAGATAACCATCCAGCCATAACCACCATTTAAGCCTCTTGCTTAATACTGTGTAGGCCCCTCGCCCAAAATAGCTCTGACCCTTCGAGGCACCAAGACTTTAGCAGTAGATCCTTTAAGTGCTGTAAGTTGCAAGGTGGACCACCTTATTAGATTGCTACATGCTCCAGTTCTGACGCTCCAATGCACCATGGGGGGGAAGGTAATCCGGCAGAGGCGGTGTAATGCTCTGGGCAATGTTTTGGTGTGTCCTGGCGTTCACGTGGATGTCACTTTGACATGTACCACCTACATAAACATTGTTGCTGAAAAAGTTCACCCCTTCCAGGGCCATGGTGTTCCCTTTCAGCTCCCTGTCACATTACAAAAATCGTTTAGGAATGAGTTGAGGAACATGACGAAGAACTCAAGGTGCTGACTTGGCCTCCAAATTCTCCAGATCTCAATCTAATGGGTGTTTTTCCGGGTGTGTCGGCCTTTGGGTGTGTTTTTGTCTCTGGGTGTGTCTCCGGGTGTGTCTCTTGATGTGTGTCCAGGCCTTGAATGGTCAGAGCTGTTTTGATGGCTTAAGGAGAAGCTACACAATATTATAAAGGTGGTTTTAATGTTATGGTTGAACTGTGTGTGTGTCTCTGTCTTGGTGTGTGTGTGTGTGTGTCTCTGTCTGGGTGTGTGATGTATATCGTTACAAGGCCTGAAGTGAGCAGCTGCATTTTTGTTGTCAATTTACAGCATTTAAAATGAAAGAGTTGAACTGAAAAGTTACACACTAACTAATTAGCTCATCATATGTGAGCTATTCATAATGTACAATAGTTCAACGTACAATACAGAACAAGAATCATGTCTTTAGAAATTGGACTTAAAGTATGAATTTGCTTTGAATTTGTGTCAGATCATCTGAAATTGAATTTTAATTTGCATAGATTATAAAAGATCTAAAATATGAAGTAACATTCAACATAAGTGTGTGTGACTTGAATGTTTTAACAGTGCAAAATGAAGGATGAATATAATTAGTTTTCCTAAGTGTTCAGTAATTCACATTTTTATTTGCTTTATTTGGTCCTCTCCCACTGTCCGAAACAATCTTATTTAAAATGGTAGAATCTTTTCTTTGTTATAAGATAGATTAAATGTATGCTTTCAAAGTGCTCTGAAAATTGGTCTTTCAGAAATTGGAGTTTTAGTACGTGTCTCACAGTGTTCTGGACATCAGTATTATAAAATATTTAAAAAGTGTAAAAGAAATAGTTTGGGAGATATTCTTCTTATCATTACATTGTCCATCACTCTTGGATGCGTTGTGATTCATATCTAGACAAAACATCATGATTATACAATTAAACACTCTCTTGTGTTATGTACACTGATCAGCCATAAAATTATTAGCAGGTGAAGTGAATAACACTGATTATCTCCTCACCATGGGATCAGTGGGTGGGATATATTAGGCAGCAAGTGAACATTTTGTACTCAAAGTTGGTGTTAGAAGCAGGAAAAATGGACAAGTGTAAGGAGTTGAGCGAGTTTAACAAGGACCAAATTGTGATGGCTAGACCACTGGATCAGAGCGTCTCCAAAACTGCAGCTCTTGTGGGGTGTCTGCAGTGGTCAGTATCTATCAAAAGTATCCTTTATAAGTGTAACTTAAAGGATCTGCTGCTAACATTTTGGTGGCAGATACCACAGCACACCTTCAGGGATCTGTGCCTTGATGGGTCAGGGCTGTTTTGGCAGCAAAAGGGGGACCAACACAATTTTAGGCGTGTGGTCATAATGTTATGCCTGATCTGTGTATGTCCAGCCCCTGAATGTGACTTTTTCTCCATTCTGTAGTATTAGCTCTTTAGCAAGAAACCATTGTTCATTGTTGTGTTTTGGTTGGTGCATGATATGTAGTTTCATCCTTATTGCCCAGTGCCCATTGCCTAGTTTCCGCTAAAGGAAAAGCACTGCAGTAACAATTAAGTTGCGGGGGGAAATACAGCCATTATTGGCCATAACAATGACAAAAAAACCTGCAGAAATCCTGAAGGGACTGATTCTTGGTATTTTTTTAGTTCTCATACAGATCTGTGAGATAAGCGATGTAATGTGCCTTTTCTAGTCTGTCGGCTGTCAGCTAACAATGGCGGAGGGAGAGGTGGAGTGGGAGTTATGCAAAGAGAACATCCAGCCTCTGAAACGTGGCCGAGACATCTCCACCCTGCACCAAGCACTCAGCCAGCAGCAAGAGGGCACCACTAGTGCCATCAACCAACAAAAGCAGTAAGCACTTCTTTTCTGTTCTAGATGTCATGTTGCTACTCACCGAAGCCTTGTTTTGTGACAATGACTTCACCTGTAAGGGTTTGTTTTTCCTGTGGTAATTTCTAGAGCATACGAGTTAGAGCTTCGGATGTATGATGGAGATGACCCTCTGGATGTCTGGGATAGGTGAGATTATCTTCAACATTATTCGTAGGTGCTTTTCAGACTGGGCAGGTTTGCTGTTGTCCGAATCGGAGTGTGATTGTTCCTGGTGCCCTGCAGCGTTGGTTTGGTTTTTAGATTCACTTGATTATAATGAACCCTGGTGCATTTAGATTCATTTTCACAAACTCACACGAAGAACACATCCTCACTCACCATATATATTTTTTAATTTATTTATTTATTCTTCAATTATGTGCTGTAAAAAATGTTGTGGAAACTACATGATAGCATCACATGCACAGGTTGCTTTACTTCCTGAGTGCAGACCTGTGTACCTGTTCACGTTCACAGGAATCACAGCACAGTTCCAATGGAAGCGAACTCACATCACCTCCTACAGGTGGCCTCGGGTTTAGTACCGCTGTGCATTTCCTGGTCCTCATGACAGCTTTCACATTACAAATTTTTCATGCAAACCGCGCTCCGTTTCAGACTAAACTGCCCGTGTGAAAGCCCCATTAATATCCATTTGCCATGTGACCGAGGAAGCTGACAGCCTTTTGCTTTTTCAGGTACATAAAGTGGATAGAACAGACATACCCACAGGGTGGTAAGGACAGCGGTTTGAATATTCTTCTAGAAAGAGCAGTCATGAAGTTTACAGAAGAAAAAAAGTATCACAACGATTCCCGTTATGTTGACCTTTGGATCAAATTTGTAAGTATGCTTACATAACAGCATCCCAGTGCCCCCCCCTTCATATACACACTTGATGCAATAATGTCCTTGTGATCTGTTGTTTTGACCTGTAGACAGAAAGCTGTTCTGATCCACTGGATGTCTACCGGTACATGCAAGCTCAGGGAATAGGGACAATGCAGGCGTCGTTTTACATTGCATGGTCTGAGGAGTATGAGAAAAGGGGAAACTCACGGATGGCGGACAGCGTATTCCAGGAAGGTTTAAAGTGTGGGGCTGAACCTCTAGACAGACTACAGCAATTTCACAAGTATGAAATCTATTCATTTGTTATAGAAATTGATTTTCATGATTTAATGTGATTCACAAAGCCCTTCAGACACCTCCGACATAACCGTAAGCAAATCCTGATCTCTCTCCCCTCAGGGCTTTACAGGCACGTGTGTGTAGGCAAATGATGACATCAGCACTTAATCAGGAACTCGATGATGAGCTTCATGATCCTCAGAGGGCTTCACTCGCAGAGCTGAAAGCCAAAGGAAAGAAGAAAGCTGTTGCTCCTATCAATAGGGTGGCTGGAACTGTAGGCTGTGAGTAACTGATTTGCTAACATAAAAAAGATGAATGAGATGCAAATGATAATATGCAACATTGATAGCTTATTAATTTCTTTCTGCACAGATGCCAGGGGGCTGCAGTTTAAACAACCACTCAGGCCAGGTCAGAACAGTCGACTCGTGATATTTGATGAGAATAAGGAGCACCCTGAGCCGCAGGAACTCAAAGAAAGTTGGCCAGCCCCTCCAACTGCTAGGGCCAAGGAGAATGAACAGAAACCTGATAAATGGAGTAATGCTAAGGTGCATGGCATGGCATTCATTTGTGTTTTATTTTAATTATGGGAAAAAGTCGATCTATAAAGTTCCATTTAAAGATTTTATTTTCTAACTGACGTGTGTGTGTGTCTGTCTGTCTGTCTCTGTCTGTCTGTCTCTGTGTCTGTCAGTACTAGTATTATCTTGATCTACATCTGAACACATTAACACTGATACTTTCTCTCTTGTTGCCAGTTGCCTCAGAAGTCCCGCTTTGGCCACAGTGTCATCGCTCCGCCACCCAAGCCAAATTTCCAACCCTTTGTTGAGGAGAGTGATCAGCCTCCTGTTGTGTGAGTGCTCTCTGAGATACCGCAATCCGCTTGTCTTATCACGCTAACACATGCCAATTAGCCCTTGAGCATTTGGATTTTAGTGTACATGCTAATGACTGAATAATTTATGTCTAGTTTATCTTAATCATTGCCTTCTAGGACACTTGCGGTCATGTTTAAAGCACGTGTTAAAATGGGCCTTGAGTCTCAAATAGCTCCCTCTTGAATAGATAATGCATTATATAGGATGAGAAGCCTTCATTTCATGCCCTATGTATAAACTGTTTGTATTCCTGGTGCAGGTTGTCCCTCAACAAGTAATGTTCGGATTGAAAATGTACAACCCTACTGATTCTTAATGTGGCCTGATTCTGCTGCTGCAGACAAAATCTCACATTGTGGAAGAACTGAGTGACAAGTTGAGAGAGCTTAGTGGCTCCTGAGTGGTGCAACTGCTGTTTGGAGGTTGTAGTTTTAATCCTAAAGTCAAGTCAGTGGGGTTCATTCAAGATGCTTTAAGTACTCAAATTTCACTTTTTGAAATTTAAGTACTGGAAAATAGCCATTTTTATCCAGTGGTGCTTAAGTATTTAAATGATTAAAACTACTTTTTGATAAAATACAAATATGACCTATTCAGCCTACTGGTGGTCCAGTGGTAGGATCCCTCGCTCTCATTACCGCGGCCCAGGTTCGATTCCCGGGCAGGGCGCTAACCCAGCCACTGAAGCCGGGTCCCAAGCCCAGATTAAATAGGAGGGTTGCATCAGGAAGGGCATCCGGTGTAAAAACCTGTGCCAAAATTGAAACATGCGGACTAAATGATCCGCTGTGGCGACCCCAAACCGGGAGCAGCCGAAAGAACAATAAATATGATCTTTTCACTCAAAAAATGACACACTGCTGTAGCCCCTTCTCCTGTTATTCACGCACTCATTTAGACAGCTCATGATGAAGGAAAAACAATGCCTGGCTAAAATTACCTTCTTGAGACACAACTGTATGTATGTATGTATTTATTTATTTAGATTGTTTGTTTATTTATTTATTTTTTTAAAAAGGAAAATGTTTGAATGACATCTCTTGTATAGACCTTTAAAAACAAAAAAATAATGCTTGAAAAGTCCTTGAAAACCCAAGAGAGTGTCTGACTGACATGTAAAGTAACCAATCACAGTTCGTTATGTTTAGGGGCGTGAAAATTTAAATTTGAAACAGACCGATGTGCAACCACAGATCATCCATTTAAGAAAGTCGTGCAATTTAGAAAGTCTGTACTGTGACCTTCACGTCAATCTGATCCTCGTAAGCTCTCGTTTTAAACAAGGCAGCCTCCTTCTTCCATGAGGGAAGTAGAGCATCATGACAGCTTTGTTTCAGGGAGGATTGTTAAAAACACAACCATACACGTTTCCTGGAAATTAGGTGACTACTTCAAAATTCCTAGTGTTTCCTATTTTGTGTGCCATATGCATCAGGCGTTCAGCCAGCAGTTAGTGGGCGTGACGTCTAATGCTAATACTAACAGTGAAACAAAACACTGTTCCTCCTGGTCCTTGGTGTGACATAAAACAACACTGAGCAACATTGACACAGACCTTAATCTGGCTACACAGACCTACACAGAACTTTATAAAGTGCATGTGTATGTAAACGGTACAAGACAGTACAGTACAATAATTATAAGAACAGGACAATAAGAGAAAATAACAGTGATAAAGTTCTTGTATGGATGAAGTATCATATGTAGCTTGTAGTGCAAATAAACATAATATAATAACAGATGGCTGTAATTGTAAACATACAAACAGATTAGCCATAATATTAAAACCACCTGCCTAATATCATGTAGCTCCCTCTTGTGCCACCAAAACAGCTCTGACCCGTGAAGGCCTGAACTCCACAAGAATGCTGTGGATTTGACACCAAGACATTAGCAGCAGATCCTTTAAGTCCTGTAAATTGTGAGGTGGAGCCTCTATGGATCTGAATAGTTTTGAACAACTGAACAATTCTTGCAGTTAGGCTAATTTTGGCATCTCTGTTTTAGAGATGCTCTGACCCAGTCATCTAGCCATCACAATTTCACACATTTTACCTGCATCCAGCACATCAACTTTGATAACTAGCTGTTCACTTGCTGTGTAATATATACTTTGACAGCTTTCACTGTAATGAGATAATGAATGCTATTCACCTGTCAGTGGTTTTAATGTTACGGCTGATCAGTTTATATACACCGATCAGGTATAACATTATGAGCCGTGAGAGGTGAAGTGAATAACACTGATTATCTCCTGATATGGCATTCTTGAAAAGTCCTGTTTTTTAAACACAGAGTCCTGTGTAAGCAGGAAATAAACAGCTGTTTACTGATTACTATTATTATTGATTACTGAAATGTGTTTATCAAAGACTTTCAGTGTGTGTATACACATGATTTTTAATTGGATTATGCTGTTCTTCCTGCAGAACCCCATGTAAGATAAACCCAGCAGTGAACACTGTTCTATCAGCCAGGAAGCCGCGTCGTGAGGAGCAAACACCACTGAAGAGGCTACAAGAGTTGCAGCAGCACATGCAGCTCCAGCAGGAAGATGAGGACAAAAGTGGAGAGAAGAGCATGTACTGCAAGGAGCTGCTGTTCAGTGGGGTCACCGAGCTTTCCTTCGAAGAGCTGCGTGCTGAGCGATTCCGCCAGAAATGCAGCCAGAAACCGGAAACTGCTTGCAGCGAAGAAGAGCCTCATACTAGTCAAAATGACTGACCAGGGCATATAGTTTAGATTTAGACAGTCAGTGTTGTTTTTTTATGTTTGTCCTGTTGTTTGTAGCTAAAGAAATAGAATCTGAGGAGTTGTGGTGTTGTTGATCGCTGGTAATGTTTCAGTACCTGGGACCTTCTCATTCAAATATACTGATGCTTGACCGATGACCAGATTTCTATTTCTATAGTTATACTTATCCATGTGTTTTTGTACATATAGTTTTTTTATATATAAAACCACTCTCACTGTCTTGTTGTTTTAGCAATTAAGTGGCTGTCTAGTATAAACCTTTTATATTAAAAAGCTCTTGCAGTTTTTGAGCATGTTGACACTGCTACTGTATGACCTACACCTTGAAGAGAACAGCATTTTAATAAACACAAGCAGTTTGTAAGCAGTGCTCATGGTGATTTTTTCACAGGTGGCTTGTTGCATGAAGAGAAATTTGAGGCAGATGTGCCACTGAAAAATTTCGTCCTATTAATCATTTATACACTCAGAGTAATTGCTTAGTCATTAGGAAAGAAAAGGAGGACAGAACATGTAGTGACAGATGAGAAGTGCACAGCAGGAAAATCTGTAATGTTAAGTTGACAGTAAAGAGAGTTAAAAAGGACAGACTTGACATCTTAGTCAGGTTTAAAATGTCAGTTTTAGAGTTAAGCAAAATGTTGCCTTTTTTCTCTGGCTGTATGAGGGGAAATATCTCTTTTTCTGGTTACCTTTCAGTGGGAAAATGAAGTAATAATACCTTGGTGGTATTTTTTTTTTATACTTTACTCAATACACTGAAAAATAAATTAAGATGTTCTACTTAAACTGAAAGGGGAATGTTGATGTAGGATTTTATGTATAATAAATGGGGACATCTGACCTTCACATCCAATTGAAATTCTGTTCAATTCAATTTATTTGTATAGCGCTTTTAACAATGGACATTGCCTCAAAGCAGCTTTACAGAAGTATAGAAACATAGAATGTTTAAAGTTAATTTACTATTTAGCCCTAAAATGAGCAAGCCTGAGGCAACGGTGGCAAGAAAAAAACTCTGAGATGATCTGAGGAAGAAACCTTGAGACAAGACTCAGAATGGAATCCATCCTCATTTGGGTAACACTGGACAGTAAATAATGTAACTGTGGATAATCTCCTTTCTACAAAGACCAAGAGCTCTTGAACTAATAGGTCAGTGTAGTTTCTGAGTTCATTATAAACTTAGCACTAATTCCTTCCTGCCGAAAGCTGATGCAACAGCAATTCAAAGATAGTCTCCAAGTGGTTCTATCCCCAGCAGCAATGAGCACCACCAAGCGACGAGACTCCACTCAGGGGTTGAGCATGTAGATGGGTCAGACAGGTCTGGAAACTCAGAACACTGGGAGTTTGGGAGCAGGATGTATAGCTCAACAGAGAAAGAGAGAGGAAAATGAGAGAGAGAAAAAATCCATATGTGGTTCTTCCTCAAACTGTTGCCACAAAGGTCGATGCAAATAATTGCAGATAATGTCTTTGTTTGCTGTAGCATTACTATTAACCTTCACTGGAACTAAAATGCTCAAACCTGTCCCAGCATGACAATGCCGTTGTGCACAAAGAAAGCTTTATTAACACATAGTTAGCCAAGGTTGTAGTGAAAGAACCTGAATGTCCTGAATGAACACAAATCTCCACCATCAAAATCTAGTGGAAAGCCATCCTAAAAAAGTGGAGGTTATAATAACTGCAAAGTGGGAGAAATCTGAAATATGGGTATGATAGAACGTGTGTATGTGTGTTTATAGGGACAAACCGATGTCTTAACAGTGCTGAAGTGCTAAACAGAAACTCATTGGCCAAGTGTTTTGTTTTTCACACTCTCCATTCTGTGTAAACTCTAGTGGCTGTTGTGTGTGAACATCCCAGGAGATCAGCAGTTTTCTGAAATATTCAAACCAACCCATCTGGTACTAACAACCACGCCATGATCATGCCATAATCAAAGTCATTAGGATCACTTTTCCCCCATTCTGATGTTTGATGTGGACATTACCTGAAGCTCATGATCTGTATTATCATTTATTCATTGTGCTCCTGTGATTGGTTGATTAAATAATTGCATGAATTAAGTACCTAATAAAGTACCTAATAGAGTACTTAATAAAGTGGCCAGTGTGTTTATATGTGTATATGCTTTTTTATTTTTTTTTTGTGCTGCTTCATTTTTAAGATGCTTTAATGTCATTTTCCTAATTTTGTCCTAATGGCTCACCTAGAACTAACATTTGTTGCTGATGAACAATGATGAATAAATATGAATAACAACTCATGTTCCTTGTGTTTATTAGTTGTGTTTGAAACTCTAAAGCATGTTTTAATGCAAAGAACCTTGTGGATGTAGTTGGTCACCCCTCAATTATCAGGTTGAGGATTCTTCACAAGGTGTGGTCTTAGATAGCTTTGGTGTGCATTATTGTTGGAAGGAAGGAAACCGTCTCCAGCTAGCTCTTATCTGTGCACCGACACACTACACTCAAAAATTGCATGCAAATTAAAAGATCTGGTATGATTTTATCTTATTTCTTCTTTTTTTTAACAAACGCCTGCCATCCACCCCAGCTGAGGTAAACTACTGTCCAGTGGCCTGACCTTTTTAGTGATGAAGTGGCTTGAGAGACTCATAAAGACTTTATTGGATCCTTTCTGTCCAGCATTCTAGCTCACTGATTACTTACCTGTAACATCCATGAATGATGCCACAGTTTATTTCAAGTTTATGAAAGTACAGGTGGCTTCACCTCAAACAACCTCACACTCAACACTGGAGCACTGTTTTTCAAGCCCTCTGTTGTTCTCTCTATGCCAGGGGTGCCCAATACCCAGGAAGTATGGGTGCAGGTTTTCATTTCAACCATGCAGAAGACACTCCTGAGTCTAATGAAAGCCAAGATCAGCTGATTAAACAGCTGGAATCAGATGTGTCTCCTGCTTGATTGAATGAAATTCTGGCTCTTTGCGAATCAGATTGGGCCACTGCTTTGTACACACATAGCTGTATAGGTCTAACACCATTGTAAAGTTTAACACTGTGTTGGTCACCAAAAAAACACATAATTTATGATTCCAAGTTAATAACCTTTTTGTAAATGACAGGAAAACTAAAGACCAAAAGAGAACATACACAGTGTACACATCAGCATGGTTTTGTCTGCAATGACAATATGGAAGGTGAGAAAGCATCTTTATCATCTCTGACATCTCCACACTCTCCTCAAGTCCTTCTACACTGTCACCATAGACAGCATCTTCCCTAGAAACATCACCACCAACTACCGTGCTGAGGACCACAAAGCCCTGCAGAGGGTGCTGAGCTCTACTGAATGCATCATCAGGTCAGCACTGCCAGCCTGCAGGACATTTACCCCAGGTGGAGCAGGACTAGAGCACAACTTAAGACAGGGCTGTTGCGATGGCTGTGGTGTGGAAATTATGACGCCTCCTCTATCACAGAGACACTAAGGAGAAGTTTCTTCTTTCAGGCCATATTATGAATAATATTTTACCTCCTCTGGCCACTAAATGAACACACACACACACACACACACTGTTCACACATCTCACGTGGTACCTTTGCACATAAGCACACACAACTGTATATATTCTGTACACACCCACACACATACATACATACACACATGTTCAAATGTTTGAGAACAATAATGAAAATTGTTGTATTTTGCATTTATTGTGAAAAGTAGAAATATTTGCAGAATTTCTTAGTATTCCCCTTTTCCTCTAATGACACTGTGCACTCGCTGGCATGGACTCCACGAGCTTGAACAAAACCTTATGATCCATTTTAGATCAAATCATCTGATCGCATGCTTCACGAGAGGAGATCAGACATCTGGCATTTTGTAGAAAATAGTTAACATGCTCAGTATCACATTTAAATGAACATAGAATATAGTGCAGTCTTGCATATTTAATATGTAATGTATTGAATATTTACTCTGTTTTAAATATTTCAAAATTCTAAAACCTTTGTTTATTTCTAATTTTAAATGTACATAGATATTTGTTTATGTGTTTGCTGTAGCTCTTGTTGTTCTTTTGTAGCACTTTCTATACATTGTCTTTATTGTCTGTTTATTGTTAGATCATATGCCCAGCCTTCAGAGCTGTTACATGTCACTTGACTGCACCTTTGTACCTGCTATAAATGCTCATGTGACAAATAAACATTTGAATCTTGACTCATTCACTGGAACTTATTTTTCTGATGATATACACAACTATTGGCTAATAAAAAAATAGTGTGGGGAGGAAACAAGCTATTTAACTTATAATCATTGATATGGTAAAATCTTATCATATCTTGTAAGATGATTTATGACAAGCCACTGTCTGATTATCTTCAAGAGAAAGGAAAAAAGCGAGCCTGGTGAGTAATTATCGTTGCTATAACGAGAAATAATTTGTCCATTGCAGTCAATTCAATGCAATCTTTTTTTTTATTAAAAATGTACAAAACATAATGCCAATCTTGAATAATCATTCATTCTGTGTGAAGAATAAAGGGAATAAAATATTTGATTCCACTGTTGATGGAAAATAATCCACTTTGGGTGGTCATGGCCATTTTCTTTCATGTCAGTCCACATCACATTACCCTGCCAGGGATTATTTTTCTATAACAGCACACTCTGATGAATTTTTTTTTTTTTACATAATTACTTTTGGTCATCTGAGTGACACCAGGAGTTTCCACTTCTTGACCACACTTACAGCCAGGATCATTTCTCACACAGAGATATAGCAACAACAAGGGAAAAAGCTTTCTTTATTGATGTTAAACCCAGAAACTGCTGTTAAACCCACAGGCTTAACAGCAGACAGGCTTCAATAATAGAAGTATACCATCAGACCTGTGTGTTTTAGCTAGGATGTGAAAAACAGTGTAGAAATAAAAGCACCAGAGCAGACTGGAAGACTGGGTCTGGGTCTGAGCATCAATGACTGTGTGCTTGTTTATTCTTCCAAATCTATATGCTGTCAGTCATAGGGTTAACCAGCTCAGGTATTTCTGATTTTGAGATGAAAAGTCTCAGATAAGTAAAAAGTATTATCATTTTTATTAGCCGTCCTAATTCAAATGACATGCTTCATGAAATTAAAATTATTTCACTGTCTATTCTGCTACCTTTGCATTGGTTAGTTGCTAGCGCAAAGGGAATATCTGAGGCAGGGACTTTGCGAGACACTTTTTATTTAATTTTGCTGCTAAATCATTGTCTGATGAGGTGGATTACAGTCTGAAAATATTCTTTCCTATTCACTGAATGTTATCATTTACATCACATGAATGATTTAAAGCATGACGGCTGACTGTAATGCGAGTTGAAGAGAAAAAAATATCCTGTACATCCTTTTCAATCACATGCCCCGCCCCTTCACTGTGCTCCTCCTCTGTACTCTTTTCCCTGTGGAAACCTCCACTTATAGACAGGCAATAATTCATAATACCACACTGTGGCTGAGGACTGAGGAGAGGAAATGACCAGGCTAACATTAAATGAGGACATCCCGTATTCCAGATCCTATTTATCAGATACTTGATGTTAGCTTTTTAATTTGAAAACGCTTATTGCATTTTGCCACAATGTGATTGTCATTTAGTGTTTTTTTTATATTTAAGTTAGTTTAACTAGTTTCATGTTATAACAATGTGGAGATTTCCATTGTTATCATCCGTAACAGCAACAGTAACAGTTTTGATACCTAAAAAAGCATACATAGGCAGTTTTAACAAAGCCCTTCACAGTAAATTAAAATGTATGAGATGTAGAAATTTGTAAGCACTTTTGTAAAATTCTTGCGAGGTACTGCTCAAACTCTAGAAACCCCCCTGATCTGAGAGCCAACTTTATAATGCTGTTACAAACTAGGCATAATGTTACTAATCTGATATTACTTGACACTTGCCAGTGTATAAAAGAGCCGAAGCTTGTGGATTGGTCCACCAGATGTCTCACAGATCTGTGTGCTCGCTATGCTTTCTTCTACTTTTTTTTTTTTTTTTTTTTACAACCTCCAGTGTTCATAGATCAGTCAAGGGCACCACTGGGAATTTTAAGTCCCCTGATTTGGACAATATCCCTGTCTACCCTTGGAATCGTCCCTGGTGGCTCAATTTATGGCACTTCATTGACACTATGGTCAAGATCTCCTGATGTTGCACCTCTCTTGGGTCTAATTAGGTGCAGCAACATGGCAAAGTGCAGAACGGCAGTGGGCAGTGCAAACATTAAAAAAAAATAAATTACAAGCTATCATCTAATCTGCTAAGATCATGTGTTGTTTAAGATCTTTAAGGCCTTTCTAATTCAGAAAACAGAACAAATACCATTCAACCAGTTATACTATGTACCAGGCAACTATTTAGCATTTCAGCTGAAGTCAGATATTGTTAGCTTAAAAAGGTTATGCTGAATTTTGGGTTAGACACAGTATGGCCTAATGTATTTTTTAAACAGAAATGTGTCCTGTGATGTACTGCTGTCACATCCAGGGTGTTTTCCAGCTTTGGTTGTAATATTCCCAAAAAAGGCTCCAGATACACAGCAACTCTGACATGGATAAAGCAATTAATAGACAAAATTCATAGTTTTCCTCAGGTCTCTGTCCATACAGTATATTGCAAAGGCCAAAATGTGTCACTAATTATAACATTTGGTGTTTTAGAACAGAAGGAAAGCCATTCTTATTTAAAACCCCAAAAGTAGTAAAAGCTTTTGTGTTATTCCACGCTTTCAACCACTAATTGCCCATAGTCTATTTTAACGCTCTTTTCATCATCTCAATGTCTCCTGCATTTGTGGCCTAATCCTGAATCACAATAGGCTTAACAACCAGTGGGGCAAATGCATAGACCTTTAGCAGCAAGTCACTTGTTGCCAGGTCAAAGGTCGCCCAGCTTGGAAGTCCTTGAAAGTCTTGAAAGATCAAAACACAATGTATTGTTTTGGCATATGTAATGTAGACTTTGCCAAATATAGACTGTTCATGTAGCCTAAAGGTTAGATAAGTGTAACATCCTCTTGAGGTTTAGCAATGGGAGCTCCAATTACAAAAAGATGAGGGTGTTATTGTGGAAGTGGTCCTCAGTGGAAAGAAAGGAGTCATTAAGATGCAAATGTAAAGCAGTCTTTTCCCCACTGTGAGTAAACCATTGATTTAATGGCCTCTTTTTATACTTAATTTGTCCAAAGTGTCAAGAAGGTCAACATTGCATATGTTGTAGTTGGTTAAGGAAGACAAAATATCCCAGCCCTGTATTCTTCTTGGCTTCTTGATATGATTTCAGAATAAATATTTTGCTAATATATTCCTGTATTCATCTTCAGCAATAGTAGTGCTCACTCTTGGAGAAGGTTATGGTAGATCCAGAGCCTATGCCAGGACCATTGGGCATGAATGCACTCTGAAAAGTCATTACATTATGTGCACACACACACACACACACACACACACTTGTTCATTACTCGTGTAGTCAATCAACCTAACTGGTGAACCCAGAGGAAACCCTCATGTACACTAGCCTCCTGAGCTCAGGACTGAACCCTGAGACTCTGGGGCAGTGAGCTGGCACCGCTGTGCCACCCTTATTAATATATTACACCTTTATAAGAGATAATTATTAATAATTATATTTGCATTTATGCAAATTCATAATTTGAATTTATGACTACTCGAAGCGCCTTAATACAGCCTCCTTCATTTCATGCTGCATGCATCAACAGCCTCCTGTGACCCCTAATCATTGCATAGATTATGATTTAACTAGATCAATGGCATACAGAGTCCGAAGGGCAGGAACCTGACGTCTCCGCTTGCTGAGAAGCAGTGTCCGGTGGCTGAGCCATCTCACAGAGAACAGATCTGTTCACCTCTATTTCTGTGAAGAAGTTAAAGCAGATGCACATGCTACAAATGCTGAAAAGGACTCAGTACACAGCAGAAAGCAGAAGAGGGAGAGGGGGGAGGGAGAGAGGGAGGGAAGGAGGAGGGAGAGAGAGAGAGAGAGAACAAGGGAGGGGGAGAGCACACAAGTGAGGAGGAAAGAGAAAGGAAGGAAAGCGCGGAGCCATCTCTATGAGGTAGATGAGTCCTCCAGTCGTAGAGGGTGATTCTTTTCCTCAGCGTGGTTTCAGTATTGCCTTCCCCATGCTGTGCTTGGAGCAGGAGCTGATGGAGGGAGGTGCAAATCATCTCCAACAAAGAGGCTCTGAGATGGCTGTATGCGCCTGGAGGGAGAAACGCATCAGGCTTTCGCTGGCAAGCAGCAGCCTGCAGTACGAGGCTGCTTAAGAGCTGGCCCTCCTTGGTGTGTGTGTGTGTGTGTGTGTGTGTGTGTGTGAGCACACGGCTGTGCGCTCACAAATCCTCCTCCTGGTGGAGAGGCTCCTCACCTCTCATCACAACAAGGTAAGCAGACCTGCTTTTTTTACTGAGTCCTTTATTCACTCCATATGATCCCTCTTTTATTGCTTGCTCCACTGCTTACAAGACAATCGTGAAGATGAAAGCAAAACACAGAGAGGTTCATTGACAAGAAATGGAGTAGTGGGTCATGTCAATAGGCAACACATAGAGGAGAGAGGAGCAGGATAGTATAGTAAGAATATTAGCAATGAATCCAGGTAGTGATAAAGAAGAAATGGAAACGATGAAATAAGCACTGAAGGACTGCAACGCTGTGGAAGCGCTTTCACCTTCCCCTCACCCAATCCCACCTCCCCCTCTCTCTCCTCTTTCTCCATCTCTCTCACATCCTTTCTCTCTATTCTGTGGTGCTTCATAGCAGCCACCCCATGGTGAGGCTCCTGCATTTGTACTCTGAGACGAATTGTCTTCGTATCTTCCCTGTGCAGTGTGGAAAACAGCAAATGGAGGTCTGCAGGGGAAAAGCTGAGAGAACTGGGCCAGTTGTTGCTGTCATACCGTGTTTGTCATTGGCCGCAGGCAGCGAGCTTAGGTGAACGGATCTGCACACAATCCCTTAAAAATGTTCCAGATGCTTCATGCAGTCTTAAGTCTGCAGGCTGCTCTGAAATGAGGTTTATCAGGTTTGTAGCCCTGAACAAATGTAAAGCTGCAACTTCTCTTGTGTTGTGAGGGAAAAAAAAGAGAAATGCATGCGTCTTCTTCCATTGTCCATGCTCCTGTGTTTGCTCAAGTTTGGTCTGATCAAACAACAGACGTGAAGGTGTGGGGAGTTGTTTGCTTGGTAGAGGTGCCAAACGATTTATTTGTGAAAGTAGCTTTTATTTGAGTTTCCTGCTGTGAACTCAGCTGTCTGTCACATGGTTGGACAAAAATTGAGCAATACAGCAAGGCAAGCATTAGAGACATACTTAAAGCAAGAGATGATTTTTTTTTATTTTGCAGGTAACATGCCACAGTAGATGTTGGGAGTGTGCTCTGTGCTATGTGACAGGTCTGATAATCAGTCTCCCCAGAGAGGACAGAATCGTGTAGATCCAGTAAGCCACTCTATATATCAGATAGTGGAGAGTCGGTATTTCTAATTGTTTTGTCTTCAACTTCCCAAGGTATTTATAGGTCACATAAAAGCTCTTTTCCAACATGAATACATTTCCATGCTGATGTGGAGTAATTCCGTTGTTTGCATCTACTGTTGCTCGACTTTTGTTTTATTTCTGCCAAAAATTTGTACAAACCTAAGATTATATAGATTGCAGAGACTGTGAGAATTTTAAGTATCCTGTTTATATGTGCTTTTACATTTCCATTTATCTCATCTGGTTGATGATTTTACATGGCAAACAACAACAGCAAGACACACACACACACACACACACCAATATATTAGCAAGTAAAATATCTAAAATACAAGCAGTTTCAACTATAACAAATATAATATTACTAAGCCTGTTTCTAGATTTTGTGTTACTATTTCACGCTTCAAATGATCCTTTTCTTTTGGTAGATAATTGCGTTGATTTGAAGTGCTTTATTTTTAGAACAAAGTAAAACGATCTGTTAATAAAAGGACTATTTTAAGCTTGAAATGAGTAAACGTCTAGAAACAGGCTTAATGATTTTAAATTTATTATAACTATTATTATGAACACATATTAAAAATATTTCATTCATTTATTATAATAATCTCCTAATAAGAAACATCCTTTATTCATGAAATCTTTATTTGCTAAGATATAATTTTTTTTTGCATTATATCTAAAGCAACTCGGAGGTGCTGAGATTGACAGCCATTACATCTTAGCCCAATGTTTTATCCACTGCACCATCACTCACCGTGCTAGGGTTATGAACTATTTTTTTTAATAATTACTCTGGCATTAGTTGTTGCTAAGGATATCCTGAATTGTAGCATTGGTAGAAATATGAGTTTTGAATGTGACTTGTCATACGCTTTAGCCTGGAGCTGTTCTGCTCCTAGGTGGCTGCATGACGCTGTCAGACTTCAACCTGCTGGAATATTGAATAAAAAAAGATTTAGGACTATTCCAGAGAGTTTCTACTATATAGAAGTTGGTCATTGTGTGAACACTGCTAAAGCCCTTTAACTCTTTGTCACAGCTTTCACATTGTGACAAGGCTTAATTAATTGTCAATAATTCCTGGGCTTAGGTCAATCACTGTCTAACCTGTCTTTCATGAAGGAGAAAAGGCAGGAGAAATAGAAGGAGGGAAAAAAATAAGAGTGACAGTGAAGGATGAGTAGGAGAGCTGAGGACTACAGATGTGGCTTAGCCATGAATGCCCTAGAAATGAACTTTCAATACCCATTAAGGGTTTTTTTTTTAAAGAACTGATCTCTTCCTAGCCCCCAGAGTGTCTGCAGTCATGCTTCATGGTAACGTAGCATCAGTGGACTGTGACTGTCCGCACTTTAGAGTAGGACCTGATCCAGTTTCTGCAAAGCCTAGCAGGAACAGCTGACTGTCAAAGGGACTATTTTCTATGCTTTTCTGCAGAAAAGAGCCCTTCTTCTTGCTGTCCCTGTACACCCACACTGCTACACTTTAAACCTGGCTTTTGGAAAATAATGCAGTGTCAGTAGCATTTCATCGAAAATCCATTTTAGATCAGGACTCACCTTAACCCCTTAAACTCTCAGGACAAATCTGCCCTTACATTCCTTCACTGTATTACTTTCCTTCTACTTGCTGAATAAATTTTGAGTATTGAGTAAATAATAGTAGCTTAGTAACTTAAATGAATGTTTAACTAATTAAACCTTATATCGAAATCCCTACAACAAAAGTGTTTTAATATAAAATGACATTAATGTTGCTCAGTGATCATTATTAAAACAGCTTTGGTTCTCCATCACTGTTTCCCCTTTAAAGCTAATGATCACGATTAACCTTCATTTCCATCAGTGATGTAAAATGTGTGGACACTAAAGAAGGAGATTATTCCTCTTTTATCCTGTAGTGAAGCAGATTATGTCATTTAGCAGCGAACATGCTACAGTAGGGATTTGGTGTGTTTTATTTGACCAGTCTGATCAGTAGTAGATGTTAGTAGATGTTCTCTCAATAAATTATTAAATTGAAAACTGATTTGGAGTGTCTTGTTTGGCCAGTGTGATGATACCTCATTTTCCACAAGAGAGAGGAGAATTGAGTAAGGGCCAGATGGAAATCATGGCGAATATCCAAACTATGAAAGCATCTGTACTTCTTTATCAGCTCTCTAATTGTCTTTGTTTTCACCTTCCCGAATTTGTTTAGAAGTCAAATAAAAGTTGCATTTAGATAGGATTAAATTCCATCATTTGCAGGTTTTCCTATTTTTGTATTTCCTTCCTGTTTGGTCATGTCACTGTTGCCTTGCCTTCTGTTTTCTTTTATCTCTTTGGTTTCATCTAGATCTTTCTCTTAGATCAGTATATACAGTCATTTTACAGGCAGATGCTGTCTAATCACTTGATTTAGTCGCCTGGTATGAGTATATACTTCTCTCAATCGATGCACAAAGACTTTAGAGGAGTCTTTCAGCAGCTTTCAGTGTGTGATCCTGAAGCCTGATTAAAGGGACTATTATAAAATCAGCTAAAGTATCCGTTCATATTTACTTATGCAACAATATCAAGTAAAATTTAGTTTCCTGGAAGTCAGCAGCTGTATCTGTATTGGTTGTATTCCTTAGTTTCCTTATGTTCACTGCTCCCAAATAATCTAAACATGATCATATGACCCTGTCTAATGCACTCATCCAGGTTTGTAGAAAAAGACAACCTGATAGAAAGTCACCCATCCTGTGTGTTTATCTAATTGGTGCTCAGACATGTGTCAAAGCATTTTTTATTGTCACTGATGAGACAAATAAAATATATAATTATAGACCCAATGATAACAATTCTATCAGGATATAATAGGCCTCATGTTAAAACTAGAATGAATTTCCTGGTTACATAATTGCACTTTTTGACCTCATAGTACACAGTTATAGAAGGGAAGTTATTTATAAACACACTATCCCGTGTGACCCAGATAAGGATGGGTTTCCTTTTGAGTCTGGTTCCTCACAAGGATTCTTCTCTAGTATTGTCACATCTGGTTTGCTCATAAGAGATAAATTAATGCATTTATTAGTATAAAATTGATATATTTCTGTAAAGCAGCTTTGTGACAATGTCCATTTTTAATATTGAAATAAAATAAAGCTAAAGATAGGTTAGAGTTTAGAGCTAGATATTCAGGTCTGAATCATAAAACAGGGTTTTGATGTGAAGGTCTTAAAACTAGGCTTGTTTGTGGCATTGGTTTTCCGCTTATCCTACACAGGTTCTCATCCCATGGGACTCAGGGCACCAGACAAGGCATAGCCTGGATGGGGTGCCAACCTATTACTGGACAGGATCTCACACACACTATGGACAATTTAGAGATGTCAATCAAAGTACAATGCACATGTTTAGACTAGGGGTAAAAATCCCTGAAACACATGTGAATAACACACACACATAGGGCATAAGCAGAAATCTAACCCCCAACCCTGAAGATGTGAGGCAAGTGTGCTAGCCACTAATCTACCATGCTACCCCTGGCATCAGGCTTATATGACAAAATTGGCCTAACAATATCAACATAATCTGATGACACTATTTTGTCAGGATTTTGGTTCCTCAGGTAAGAAAATTGGCCCAAAATAAAAAATTGAGAACAATATCTTATAGATGCAGTACGCAGAACTACTGTGTCTAAATAAAGGGTTCCTAACCTATTTCTGGTGCACTCGCATTTGTTTGACACAAAATAAAATGAGCTTCTTACATATTCCTCCCCCCAGTTACGATAATGGGCTGCAGTATCTGTGCCACTGGGATTTAACCAGATGAACACCTTTTCTGTCAAGAACTCACAAAATCCCTCTTTCAAATGACAGAAACTTGTGAAGATACTGCATATCACTGTCTGAGGCCTGAGTTTCACTTCATTTTGAGTAAGATCTATTTTCCATCCTGAATGTTGAGTACTCTGTAATCCCTGTACAGAAAAAGAGCTTGATACAGTTTATGTGAATGGAATTAGAGGCAAGTTTTAAAAACAACTGTGCATACCTTGAATATCTTTGGTTTTCTTTTTCTCCTGCACACTTCACTCAGTCCATTTGTCAAATGTCTCTTATAACTAACTGTAGCTCAGAATGCTTTAGTACCAATTAAGTTTGTTTGTTTATGATGATGACTTTTACCTCAGCGAATATAAGTGCTTCCACTTTTCAACCAAATGCAGCTTGTTACAGAGGAACCGCAAAGTCCTCCTCTGTCCTGTAGACTTTCTCATGGTGGAAAACCTATTGACACTGGAGACTCCTTCCGTAAAAGTTAAATAAATAGATAACATTACCATACTAACAATTATATTTTATAATATAATTTATATATATATATATAACACTACCAGTCAAAAGTTTGGACACATCTTCTAATTCCATGGTCTTTCCTGATGTTTATTTCTTTCTTCATTGTAAAACAATGCTGAAGGCGGCCGAAATACACAATAATCTTGTTTGAACAGTTGATATTGAGATATGTCTGCTACTGATGCTCTGTAAAGCCTTCATAACGGCTCTAATCTGAGGTGCTGTTAATTGGTGATTTCTGAGGCTGGTAACTCTAAATGAACTTCTCCTCTGCAGCAGAGGTAAGTTTTGGTCTTGCTTTACTGGGATGGTCTTCATGTGAGCCAGTTTCATCATGGTGCTTGATGGGTTTTGTAAATGCACTTGACAATACTGTTCTTGCAAGAACTATTCCAGAACACCTGACCTTCATGTCTTAAAATAACAACTGACTGTTTTTTGTTGTCATTACATATGGATTACTTAAGTCCATGTGTGTTATTTCATAGTTTTGAAATCTCCAGTATTGTTCAAGAATGTAGAAAATAAATCCCTAAACAAAAAACATTGAATTAAAAGGTGTGTCCAAACTTTTGACTGGTAGTGTATATATATATATTATTATATATTTTTTTATATATATTTTTTTTATTAAACAACACTTTTTTTTATTATTATTATTCAGTTCAGATTTAGCATTTTAACATAAGATTTTGATTTATCTTACAGCTGTTTTGATTTTTTAAAATACCTTTAACAGTTTCTGACCAATCAGATTTGAGAATTCAACAACATTGTGGTATTCATACCAAATGTTGTTTTTGGTTTGTTTTTTTCCACAGAAGTTGATCAGTGACACAGAATTACTTTTGTTACTTTACCCCATGAAACTAAGGTTACATTAAGGTAAAATACATACATATCTACAACATAATATCATGTATTTTAGACATATTTAGCCAGCACAAGTGTGTGGTCATGATAACTCAAAGTCAAGCTCTGCTAGTTTCTCCTAACATGCTAATGAGATACTAATGTGAAAGTGAAGGTAGTTAGCATAATACACAGTATAAGCTTGAGTATGCTGTACTGCTTTAAAGATTTATTATATACATCCTGTAGCTTCATTTCAGTTAGCATTTCAGGCCAGTGGAGCGTGTACAGTGTGCAGAACATGATTTAAGCAGAGCAGATAGGTGAGAAAATAAATGGTTTAAACAGAGGTCATTAAGTTAACTGTGTGTGCGTGTGTGTGTGTGTGTGTGTGTGTGTGTGAATACATCTTTGACAGTGAGGGAGCTCCTATACACATACATGCACAAACACTGCAGTCTCATTATACTCAAAGGGCAGAACGGTCACAATAATGAACGTGATGAAGGAGTCCTCCTGCTGTCTCACTCCTCTGCAGAGCAGCACACAGCAGCCAGCTCTTGATTGTATACACACTACCAAGCAAATCTCACTGTGGAATTCAGATGGGATTACACTTATTTCTACCTCGACCATCACATAGAGAGGATAATCTGGAATCCTGCACGCATACCTCACAATCTGACAAAATCTTTTTTATAAATGAATGAATGGTAGCCCCAAAATTGGTCAGGCATGTTTCCTGCTATTCCCACTACACCTGCTCAGAGAATAGGTAGCAATGTTACTGCACATCTATGAAAAATAAAAATATTCACACCCTTCTGCGGTTGGATTTTTCTTCACATGGGTGTCAGGGCTATGCTTGGACTTTTGCTGCTGGCATGCTAGGGTGGTTTTCGGCAGTGTACATTTTTGTACTGTCATGTGTTTTTGTTTATGTTACGTGTTCATGTGTCTTCGCCACACCCTAGCCATAGATTCCTCCCTGCCTGTGCTCATCTGTTCCTTATGTGTTTGTAATTGGTTATATTTATCCCTGTCATGTTGCGTTTTGCAGTGCGGAATCCTTGTCTTCGAGTTCTTGTTTTCTGTTCGGTGCGCCCAGTCTGCGTTTTTATGTAGTTAGAGTTATGTTTGCCCAGTTTTCCCAGTGTTTCCCATCCCTTTTGTCTGTCTTATTTTGTTAATAAATAGTAGCTTTTGTTATCCCTGCATTTAGGTCTGATTTTACCCTGAGAGGCACCCCGAACATCTGACACTGGGTTGATTTGTGTGTTATTCTCCAACTATTTTTAAGGTCAAGAGTATTGGCTAAATATTCTATATTATATGTATTATATATATTTGTAACATTTTGCTGAGTTTCCCGAAGTTGACATCACCTTCTCCAGGAGAAAGAGTGTTGAATGTGATGCTCTCTCTAGCATAACCATGCTCTTTGTGCTGTGATGTTATTAGGAAACTCTTCGCAAGTTTCTAGGAACAGGGATGTTGTGATATCTGTTATTATTGATCACATTTTTTCATGAATATATACAGAAGCAAATTCATGTCTGGTCAAAGTGAGTGCACATTTGTCACCCACGAAAGAGGCAATTTCACTGACATGAGCAGATAACCAAACACAGCCCTTGTTCTGTAGCCTGCCAGCAAATAAGAGATTAGCTCACTACCAAGTGCTTTAAAGAAAAACGCTCTTATAATTGTCTAAAGAACCTTTGAGAACTACTTTACATAGAAATGAACTGTGTCAGTGTCTAAAACCTTAGAAGGGAAAGTTTACCTGCTGCCTTAAAAACATAAACTTGAATTTGAGCTTTGTCAAGTTTCATTTCTGAAAATGTGTCACGTCAGTTGGAGTTAAAGGGGAGAAACAAGTTCACATACCGTAAAGGATTTCTCATGTTTTACAATAAATAAACTTCTAAAATAAAATAATAATGCAAACATCGAAACAATACTTATCAAGCAGCTACAGAAAATGAAACTGAATTAATAATTGAAATCTTCACTATAATTAAAAGTTCTTAATTGCAGTATTCCAAATACAGATCTGCTAATTTTGTCTTCAGTGCTTCCAAGTCTGAGACTCAAATAAAACAGACCTGGTGAGCATTTATCAGCGTACAGTATATACTCACATAATCACATCTGTAAATAGCATGTTTCTTCTATTTCTTAATAACTAAACTTGATTTTATGATGAAAAAGGATAGATATTTATGCAAATTTTAATAGCAGTTTGTTATTATCCAATTATTAACAGTTTTGTTGAATATTTTATTGATTTAGTCATTTTAAATCTGGGGGAAAAAAACTGACAGCGAAGGCGAAAACTGCTAATGGAATAGATTACACACCATAACCACAGTCGGATTTTATTCTATTTGTAACACATGAAGACATAAACCCGTCACATTTTCATAAGATGGAAGAGGTTCTACATAATTATCCTCCTTGAAGGGTTATGAGTCCTAAGGACATGTAGACAAATAGTAATCTAGCACTTGATCTCTGCGTGCTATGGATATTAATGCATCATTGTCACTTCACAGCTCCAGGGTCTACAGTTTATGATTATGTTGTTTTGTTGTTTCTTTCTATTTTTGTATGGATTTCCTCTGGGTTTTCGTGTTTTCTCCATCTGTCCATAAATATTCTAGTGGATGGACTGGCTACACTGTCCAGCGGCAGATCCTGTGCTTTCATTGCAGTGGCCTGGGTTCAATTTCTGGGCAGGGAGCCACTGAAGAGTTTAACTCTTAATGCCGGTCCCAAGCCTAAATAAAATGGGTTGGAGCTGAATGAACAAAAACATGTAATAACTACACTAAATTGCCCCTAGGTATGGGTGTGTGTGTGCATAGTGAACAGGTATGCCTTCTCCTACCCTTTTGCCCAGTGTTCTTGGGATGGGCTCCATATCCATCATGACCCTGACCATGGTACAGTGCTTAATGAGGGCTAATGGGAATGTGGTAGTTTAGTGGTTAAGGCGTTTGACTACTGATTGGAAGGTTGTTAGTTTGAATCCCAGTCTCACCAGGTTGCCTCTGCTGGGCCCCTGAGTATGGCCCTTAACCCTCAGTTGTGTTAAATTAAATAAAATGTAAGTTGCTGTAGATGAGAGTGTCTGTCAAATGCCAGAGATGTGAATTTTATGAAGATAGATGAATGACATACTGCATATTTAGTTGGATATTTTCACAACCTTCTTAATAATCAGCAAATAATATAATATACTTAAATATACAAGACTTCTGTCATCATGATTAGAGTCACTATAGTTATGATTACTATGAATAGAGTATAATAGATATTGGATTATTGGATTGGAACAGTGCAGTATAGGACTCCAGACTGTTTCTTGTACTCTTTTAACTGTCTCCTATTCAAATGAGTGTAAAGCATTTTTCAGACCTTGTAGGAGTCTCTTATGGTCAATAGTGTCAGAGGCTGCAGGCTGATGGAGTAGCCACTGGCACATTTGATTTCAGCTCAATTGTACCTTTCATTAGAGAGACTCCTCTTTCTACCTGCTGTTACTGCACATACGAATCCTGATAGGCTTTTCTTTATTACTTATTCTCAAAATTTTTTATTTTTTAAGAAATATGTTTATCTGGAATGTTAGGAGCTGAGTTTATCTGTAAAAGCATTGCTTTAATTTGATACTTCACATCTTAGTGCCTTGGATTTCGGGCAGTGTGGTACTTAATGCAGCATGAAAAAATAATGCAGATATTTTGTTTTTCATATGTGTTGAGTCAAATCAAAGATCTGAAAGGCTCTGTGTGGCTGAAATCAACTTATGAGTAAATAAAATTGCATTAGTTGGCCATTTGTGCACTATTCACAATCAGATTATAACACTAAGTTGTTGGTTAGTTATTAGGAAGAGCTTCACAACACAAACCTCAGTGAGAAAGTGCTGTGCGAGGTGTTGGCTGAGCAATCTGAGAAATCATTTTTGAAATTTTAATAACACCCTGAGAGTATTTAAATAGCGATTCAACCTAAATACATCACGTTTCTGCTAAACACACACCCGATCATTTGATCTTGTATTAATGTAGAGAACACACACTGCGTGCAAATCGTGAACGGACAATTTTACGCTCATCCTGCATGGAGGTAAGGAAGGAGACTGGTCATGCTTGGACAAATCGTGGGTGGTCATGCTATAAAAAAATCAATAGCAGTAACAGTGACACCAGAGTGCTTTTGGAGAACACAGATCCTGTTTGTGGTCATTTGGTTTAGAGGCTGTTATCACATGCAGCCAGAGAGCAAAGTAGCTTAGATTTCATCCTCCAGTCAATACACATTGATCTGTTTGTACAGGTAGAACAACCTAAGTATAAATATTTGATCTGACGGCATGTTGTACATAAAATGTTCATCGCTGTGTCATTGTGCTGTTAGCTGGAATGAATGTAATCCGTGAGCAGCACAGATCAGTTGGAGCATGCAGTGTTTAAGGCACAAGAGATATGATGGATGAATTTTTTTGGGTAATGTTAAAATACCTGAAAAGAATAATCTATGATATTCTATGATAGTTTTATTCTCATGAGACCAAATATTGGCTACTCTTTCAAGGATTACATGCTTGTGTACTGTTCATAAACATTCAGATCAGTAAAATTTCATGGTGAGGATAGGGCAAAACTTGTTATAAATTTAGAGAGCTTGAAAAAGGCATTTTCATGAGAGAAAGAAGTAGGGAAAGAGAGGCATGACTGGGATTTTGCTATCACTCTCGCACTCGTTCAGCCCCCTTCTTCCTAACATGAATAACCTCATGCCGTAGAGTCCTTGTCAGATGAATTTTTTTCCTCTGTGTCATATGTGCACACAGAAACAGCCCCAAGTGATATGCTTATGCAATGCTTATGAATGTCGCTGACTGAAGTGTGTGTGTGTGTGTGTGTAACCTGAAATCTGTTTTCTCATCGCATGATGATAAGATTTACGGTTCATTTCGCAAAACCTTATTCCAGGATATAAAGGCAGCCTTCATTTATGCTATGCAGCATTTTCAGATGCAATCTTTTTCTCTTTAGTGAGAGCAAGAACAGTAATGTCCATCCACTTATTCATCCAGATCATTAACTTAGGGATATTAACGCTGACTATGCATTGCTGACTACAACTATCTGCCTGCACAAGCTAGATTTAGCACAAAGAATTAGTAAGTCATGTAGTTGACTCAATACTACAGCTTTTTCAGGCATGTAAGCAAAAATGTTGTGCCAAATGTGTTTTTTTTTTTAAATCAGAGACTTGCTTAATCCTGTTATAGCTTTAAATCCAGAGATGTTAGACGTTTAGAGAGCTTAAAGTTGTTTTTTTTTACATTAAAAGAACACCAAGCCAAAAACACACAGCCTAAGGGCAGGTTTTTACAAAGCTCATGAAAAAAAGAAAGGAAATAAGGAAGGCAGGGAAGCAGGCAGAAAGGAAGGAAGGAAGGAAGGAAGGAAGGAAGGAAGGGAGGAAGGAAGGAAGGATGGAAGGACGGGAGGACGGAGAGAAGAATGGGAGGCAGGAAGGAAGGAAGGAAGGAAACAACCCCACTGGTTTGAATGGCTGAAGTCACAGTTAGTAGAAACTTGCTGTCCTGGTCACAGATGCTCCAGCTAGACACATCCCAAAATTTGTCCTCTTTTGAACTCTATGTCTCCCATTATGTTATGTGGATTGCAATATTTTATGTACAGCTGTGCTATTGCTCTACTTATTCAACCATCACATTCTGCTCTTAATTATGAAATGTAAAATCAGTAGATTTGCCAGTAGATTGGCCACTAGGTCACGCTTATATAGGTGAGAAACCTCAAAAAATGAATTAGATAGTGTTTCAGTTTCATTGTCAAACCCCTGTATATGTGTATACTGGATTTAGAACAGTGCAGTATAGGACTCCAGACTGTTTACTGTACTCTTTAACATGTCTCCTAGTCAAGTGAAAGTAATGCCAATGCTCAGTGTAGCTGTTTTCTACAAGAGCACCAAGCCAAAAAAGGAAGAAAGAAAGAAAGAAAGAAAGAAAGAAACACACTGGTTTGAATGGCTGAAGTCAGGGTTAGTAGAGTTTGTCCACGACATGGCATTCAGTATGTGGGAAGGTTGACTACATGAATATTTTCATCCTCCTAATGCACTCTTAACCCTGAAGCCCAGGAAGGCTTTTTATGTATTCTGTGCATTATGTCTATCCAGGGAGCCTGATATTTATGGGCTAGCGGTCTTTTAAAGATAAAAAGAAGGAAAAAAAAAACATTAATGTAAGGTTTCATTCAGATCACATTGTTTGCAGTTAACAAATGGCTTAACCTTTACGGCTTTAACCGTAATGTTCACGCTTTGGACCATTTGGTATTGTTCGGATCAAATAGACCCGGGACATTATTGGGGTTTTAAAAGCACTACAAAAATAATAATAAAAAAATGATACAGAATCAAATTCCTTTATACATATCGTCTTTATCTCAATCACAAACAATGTAGATAACATTTGTGACTAACGATTACAATTACTAGATCACAATTAACAATGAAAGTGTCATTTGTTTTTGTGATGAAGTTATAATGTGTGTAACAAAATATACTATAACAAATATCTTGGTGGAATAAATCTAGAAAAAAATGAAACGGAACGATTTTTTAAGAAATGTTTAATATTTTGAACTGATTTATTAATACAGGTGATGAACAGCAATAAAAGCAGAGGAAACAAAAAAAATTGTTGCAGTCACTGCCTATGAAATACAGCTCTCAAACATGCATCTGTGAATGCGAATGATTTACAACACTGTTAGTCAAAATATAAAACTGGTCAATTTGACCCAAACACCACACAAGGGTTAAGGCAGCACTACTAATGGTTTTAAGAAAAATGAAAAGAATACAGTGGAAGAAGGCTGGATCTGATTTCTTTCTAGCCCAGAAGATAGAGTCAAGCAGCCCCACCTCAGAGCAGAAATAGACATAGCACATGTTGTCTAGCTTGATACTGATAGCTAATAGACTTTTAGTCCACATGTCTAATATCATGACTGGCTGTCACTGAAATTGTGGGTGCAAAAAGAAAACCTTAATCAAGCAGCTATCCTTAAATTTCACAGAGTACCACAAATGTATATCCCATGTCCAAGTAATAGCGGTCCTCTCAAACATGGAAGAAAATAGGAAAATAAAATTGCATCCAGATAGCATAAACAAAAAAATATGAAAAATGTATCAGATGTATTCAGAGGCATTGCATTTTTTTAATGAAGAAGACCTGCAGTGCTGAGGGCTTGAATTAATTTAGAGATAGGAGACATGGCATCCATTTTTCATAGTGAATTGCTTCTTGGCCAGCTACAGTTCATTGGTTAAATTCCAAATTTCACAAGGCCCTAAATCATAGCTTTCTTAAATGGGAGTGCAATTTAGAAGGGCAAACCGGTGATCTGGAAATCTGCAAAGAAGCTCTACTTAAAAGCACATTGGAAAATTCTCCTATCTACAATATATTAGGGGAGACAATGACAGAAAACTTACCTTGCTATATTTGGAGCAAGGAGTCAGAGTACATCATGAAGGAATCCAAATCCCTCATTCTCTTAGGAGTGATACATTCTTGTAGAATAAATTTTTGTCATTTCTCTCTTATTTTTCAAACAAAGCTATCTTTTCTTGGACAGGTTGGCAAACTAGGACCCAATAATGTTCCGTAAAAAGAAGAAGAAGAGGCCAGAAATTTCTGCACCAAAGAACTTCGAACACAGAGTCCATACCTCTTACGATGCAAAGCTCGGGATCTTTGTCGGTCTACCAACGCAATGGCAGAGTCTTATAGAGAACCTGCGAAGACCCAAACCTATGGTGGATCCGTCCAGAATAACACCAGTGGAATTAAAACCAAAGAAGGCAGGTATCATTATAGAAAACTAAAGTGCCTATAAACTAAGATTTGGCATAGATTCTTTAAGCCTGACGAATTTCTGCATAATGTTAGTCCTGTTCTTCAAAGCCATCACAGCAAGTTTCTTGAATCAGGTTAAAGCTGAGAACTGAGCAGCATAAAGTCATTTTGCTTTCTTATCTCTTATGTGTTTGTGCTTGCAATCCTGCTATGTACACTGACTCGATGGCAGGAATCCTTGGATTACCCTAAAGATTTATGACCCCATGCTGGCAATTAATAATGGTCTATGCTGTGTAGCACTAGCATCAGAGTCAGGGATAAAAACTGCAGTTCCAAGCAAAGGGAAAGCTACAGAGCATTAGAGCATGACCATGGCAGATTTCCCCTTGGCCAAAGTCTAATGATGCCTTTTCAGTAAAACTGTACATGCCATGACACAACATGACAGAAATTAAATAGCAGTTTTCCCCTCTCCACATCTGTAGCATTAAATGTTTTGGGTTAGATATCAAAAATTACATTACACGAAACTACGCTTAGTGTAGATTTCTACCTTAGTCCTTTTCCTACCTTAAATAACTGGATACTTTTTTTGGCTTCTCTACCATCTACCCTAGTCTACTTCACTTCAAGTTTGAATAACAGGGCACTGGGCTTTCTTCTAACAGGTTAACCAAGTGTTCCTGAGCTGCATTATTGCTATGAGTAACGGCTACTTTAGGGTATATTTATATCTCCCGTCAAGGGCATAGTGACTGAAGCACATGGCAGCTGACATAAAATGTCCTTTGCGGCCAAACAGCCCTGCCAACTGGCTCTGAAATCGAGGTCGACATCAGCTTTGAGAAAAAAATATCTGCAAGAAATAGTGTACAGTCTTTTTAAACTGAATTTCCCTAATCCTCATGTTGTATTATTTTGGCCAAAAGAAACATTCAAACAAGATTTTACTAAATTACTAGGAACCAAGAAGGTAGCTCTTATACACTGTATCCCAAAATAGCCTTGCTTTAAGGAAGCATAAGCCCCAATCGAATTCTCACTACTCTACTCACATTAATCATAATGTCTCGCTTTCTTTCTCAGACGATCGTGCGTGGGACCATCGTCGGCCATGGAGACTACATCTCAGCCATGCTGTCAGATATGAGCCGTCTGTCGGTGACCAGCTCCAACTCCCTGCGCAAGAGCAGCCCTTCGACCCGCAAGAGAGCTCAATCTCTGGGCCGCCTTGGCGAGGTGATGGAGGGTGATGGCTACCAGTATGAGGACCTGGAGCGCACTGAGCTGGACCCAGATTCCCAGAACCACTGGAGAGACCAGATACGGAACATCCACAGTGAGAGTGGCACCCCGTTTATGGGTATGAAGAAGAGCATCACCCTGGAACCCAACGGCATCCTACCTAGAGCTAAATCTACTTACGAGGTTAATGTTAACTCACTGGATGGACGTCCTCCTCCTCCTCCGCTCTTACCCATGCCTCCACCACCACCAATCCCTGTGCCACCCAGGCCAGTGTATGTGGGTGGAGATATGGGTAGTCCTAATGAAAGACTGATGATGAGAAGGGAGTTTCCCATAGTGCTGTCTCACAACCCAAGGCCTATCACCTGCTTTTATAGTCCAACTATTCCCATGCAGCAGGGACCAGGAGAGACCGGAGGGTTTAACACAGATGTAAGGACTGCTGACAGGCTGCTGGTTCATCCACAAAACAGCCCTGGGAGACCGTACTCTTCTTATGACTTGAAGGTAAGCAAATTCTCAAAACCTCAAGCTTTTATTCTGCAGGCACACTTAAGAGCAACACCAACAGCCAACCAACATCATCTTTATATTTAATGCTTCAATTCTAGTTGAGCAGATCAGCTCTCAAGTCTCTTTGATGGTAAATATTTGAGACTTTCAAACACACATAATTCCTTCTTCAACCTGTCTCCAAGGATGGAGGCAAGTTTGATTTGTCTCTTTAGTTTTTTGCAGTCATGCAAGCATAGTTGTGATGGATAGACTTGCGCAATTATGTCTTGAGGCAGCATGTTAAATAAGTACACCACAGGTTCCTCTATCTTGTCCTGGAGTACCTAGTGTCCTCCAAATTTCAGTGTTTCACCTGTCATGAATAGAAGTGGGTGTGTAGGAGCAGCAACAACCTTTGTCATCATCATGAGCCACATAAGTAGCTCATGATGATGGCATATGACTAGTGTTTTTTCCTGAAAATTTCAGCAACACATTTTAACATGGTATAACAGTTGCCTTCTTCATTAAATTAATCTGTAAGTAAGAGCTGAGAAAAAATTATAACTGTTCAAAAATCCTAGAGTGTTTTTCAAGCGCTATGAAGTAATTTGTGTCTGTCTCTGTTTTGACCATTGAATTGTTGTATAGACTTTAGAATTTGTGTGTAGTCTTATGTTTGTTTTCTTCACACAGCTTCTCTTTCTTGATTCTTTAGAGGTTGGAGGACAGTTTAACACAGCAAAGATTAATGTATTATAATGGATTGCACAAGGAATTTAGAAACATTGTCTGAGGAAGAATAATACACAACCTGACTGATACACACCCTTTACATTACAGGTGTATATCTCCAGAAATCAATCGTGAAACTTGAAAGCTTAAGTCCAGCTTTAACCAGGATTGTGCCTCCATTTGTTATCAACCTTTAGAGTAAATGTACATGTAAATGTGACACTAGAGAATGTATAGAAATTTGTCAGCAACAGCCTCAGGATAAACACGGCCACATGACTGTTATACATACAAGAAAACAAGAGCAGAAACCCCAAAGTAACCTGAAACCCTGAAACCTTCCATAATGCTGCATTATGTTTTTATTTTTACTCTGAGTGTGCTGCCAGACTGCATACATCCAAGTGCCTATAGAAATGCTGTATATAGCTTGAAAATGATGCTGCAGCACTGAGTGTCTTTCACACTTTTTTTTGCCCTGCAAATCACTTCCCTTTTTACACTGCATCGAGAACAATCTATTATCAGAGACTTGTTTTCACAAAACACACGAAATCATGTTCATGTTTAGAGAAACCTATTAATAACTGCCACTGACAGAACCTTTGTAAAAGGGTTCATCTGAGGCCACAGGATATGTGAACATCATCACATAATGATCATAAACAAATCTGTTACACATTTAAAGCTCTTCATGGGTGAACAAAATACAGCTGTCACTCCTGGCGATCTTCATTACATACTGTAATATATTACTTATTGCTTTGTTTACTATATTATTTATCCTTTTTTTTTTAAACAAAATTAATTAAACGAAGTCATGAAATGGCTTGGCATTCTAGGGTAGCTGACTAAATTAAATAAAGCTGTAAGATTCCACTGATAGACTCTTACAGCTTTATCGATCTCCTTAATGATGGCCGTAACCCGAGGTGGTAAAATACTGAAGTACTTTAATACAGAAAAAGTGCAATTAATCATCTATATAAATACTTTTCCTACAGGTTCACCTCAACTTGCAACTTTTAAATGTGCTAAAAATAACAGTACAGGAAAGGTTGATGAGAGAAAAAGGTAGATATCATAATAAATAAATCACACATTGATTTTATTTAGACATGGTAATTTAGTGCCTCTTTTATCAAGTAACTTGGTACCTGGAACCAAGCTAAGGTTAGCTAAGGCTAACTAACAACAATTTCATACCCAATCTCTTAGAATGTTAGCTAGCAGCCAGCATGTACAGTAGCCGCATGGTTTTATGCTTTCTGGTGCTGCCACGTTATCGGCTGATTATATACCTGCGTGATTGTCCAGATATACCTAATAATGTGGACGGTCAGTGTATAAATCAATGAACCTACATTAGAATAAATAAATAAAAGAGATGCTTTAATAATGCTAAGAGCTCTATTCTAGTGTCTGATATTATGAAGTCAGTTCACTGGACAACTGAAAGTCTTCTACTCAATAAACCAAGCACATCCCTGATATGGTAAAATTTGCTTTCAGTAATACTTTCTGCTTGTTGTTTAGGCCAGATGTGGATTAACCTTTTACTCCTAACACTTTAATATTCATATCATAAGAGATTTTGTTCAAAATCTAACTAATATTAATTCATATTTGCAGTGCCAAAGTTTTTTTTACTTATTTATCATCAAACCCTTTGTGAGTTAATGCTTTAATGATGCATAACATTAAGTCAGTGTATAAAGGTTCTATGAAGGAGTGAGACAGAAGAAGACACAATACTAAACGAAGAATCTTTAGACAGATCTATGAATCCTGAAGTCCTCTACTCAATGAAAAGGCTCTTACTTGGCATAGAAAAACATATTACAATCTGTAAACTAATGTATTAACATGGAAATCCTTAAGATAATAGATTATTATTTAATGGAAGCAATTGCATTCACTCATCTCTGCAGTGAAGCCTTGATATATAACTCAGGTATGGCTTACACAGTTTTATCGTGCTATACTGCATTATGACGCTTAATTTATAGCTACATTATAATTAGACATACACTTTAGTACATTTATATGATTTTGGATGTAGCCTAGATTTCTCCTTCTGCTCCTGCTTCCAGAGATCTAACCTCCTGCACAGATTAGTTTATGTGCATACTATCTTAATGACCCAGATCACTATGTAGATGTTAGATTGTGTGTAACTGACTCGTAATAGTAGTATTAGTAGTATATGCGCATATAAGTTATTGCTAATTACATGCATAGCTGCTTAGTGCTTATAATGTGAAAGCAATTAAATATGCATGCCCTTAAAGTATTTTATAATTCGAACCCACAGTGTGATTATAATCCATTTTGTAGGTTTTGATATGTCTTAGACTTTCATTTCTGCCTGCAGTGTTTTGCTGGTGTCTCGGAAGATTAAGGACGCTGGCACACTTCCCAATCTGTGAAGCTTGTTCAATGAATTTTGATGATTTCTCAAGGTGATAAAAAAAATTGATGTAAAGCACTTACAGCTGCAATCTTCCTGTGGTAGTGGGATGCTATTTTTGGAAGTGCTCATGCTCCTGGGAGTAAATGTTCTAAGTGCGGCACACACTTAACAGAAAACGTAGGATGGCATGAATGAGAGGATGGCAGTTCTGCAGTAGCAGGGGCTGGCAACTAATGAAAGGATGTCAGGTTTTAATTAGCATTAAAGCACTTTGGCCCTGGGACATCAGCCAATATGTGTCTTTTTGTTATTCCCAAAGTTACAGGCAGATACACTCCTGAGACCTCAGGGAGGCTTCTTCCACAGTGGAGCGAGCAGTCCCTTGGTGAGCACCACAAGGCCTCACAGGACCGTGCGCTCATCCTCCAGCTACACAATCGGACTCTCTCCCAACATCAGTTTCCGGCCCTCAGGCCCTGATCCCTTCCTGAGGCACTCAGGATGCCCCAATCCAGGGCTCTACCCCAGACAGGACAGTCCGTCCCAGCCTCGGCCTTCGCCCACTGGCTCTCTGGCCACCAGTCCAGCTGGAACTTGTTCTCCAGCCTTCAGACCACAGCAGCACCCTTCCCCACGGCCTCCGCCCGACCCTCCCAAAGTCACCCATGAGCAGTTCAAGGCAGCTCTACAGATGGTGGTCGACAAGGGTGACCCTCGCTCCTACCTGGAGAACTTTGTCAAGATTGGCGAAGGCTCCACTGGGGTGGTGTGTATTGCAAGAGAAAAGCACAGTGGCCGTCTGGTGGCAGTAAAGATGATGGACTTGCGGAGGCAGCAGAGACGGGAGCTGCTGTTTAACGAGGTTTGATAAATATTGTCATTTTGGTAGCATAGTTGCTCAGTGGTTTATGTATGGTTCAAGACCTGTGGTGTAATTCTATATGTCTTTAAAATAGTCAGAAAGAGTGTTGAAAGAGTGTCAAAACTCACCAGACGCAACCGAGAGACAGCTTATTAAAAGACTGCTTGTTTTCAGCTGTACAGAATTTCTCATGCAGTTTATTTCTGAGGGTGGGTCATACTCTTTCTACAGAGCATTTGATTGGATGTAAATAAAAAAGGAAACACTTTTTAGCTGCAAATGAAAAACTGATTAAATAAGACTGTCCATGAACACATGGCTAAAATGGATGAACACACGATATATATATACCAAGAGATTCATAAAAAAAAAAGAGCAAAAATTCATATTAAGAGCAAAAATAATTACTTATTCCTGTCTCTGTCTTGGGTAAAGGTTTGGATTAAGGCCATGTTTCACACTCTTGTATCTGTTTAAATTGTCTAGTTATAACACACATACGCATATTACATAAGTGACATATGTACAGTGTGCAGCTTGAGATAGAATTAGTCAGCAAGCATTTACATTCATTCTTTGTATCCAAGCATATAATCTTTGTCACTCTACTGACAAAAGTGTGTACATGTAGGTAGTGATCATGCGGGACTACCAGCACAGGAATGTGGTGGAGATGTTCAAGAGTGCACTGGTGGAGGAAGAGCTCTGGGTTATTATGGAGTATCTCCAGGGAGGAGCTCTCACTAACATAGTGTCTGAAACCAGGTAAGCCATTAAAGTGTTGGAAAGAGCAGATCTATCTATCTATCTATCTATCTATCTATCTATCTATCTATCTATCTATCTATCTATCTATCTATCTATCTATCTATCTATCTATCTATCTATCTATCTATCTATCTATCTATCTATCTATCAGTCTAGTTAATTAATTTTAGAGTTACCTGTTTTTGAGACTAGATTAAACCCATTCAATTCCAGTGACTAGTCAAACTGGCTAAGAACTATAAAAATTAATTAATTAATTAATTATTAAATAATTAATTAATTCTTATTATCATTAATAGTAGTAGTAGTAGTAGTAGTAGTAGTAGTAGTAGTAGTAGTAGTATTGACTATTATTATTTTATTATTATCACAATTATTTTTATGAATATAGAAAATATTGCTTAAAAGCTGCTTGTTTTAGTCTGGATTGCTTGGTTGATAAAATCCCATGAAGCAATGTGTGGTCAAGATTTTTCAGATTTTCATAACTACCTGATGTTGCTATTAGTTATACTTTAATTGATTTAATTTTATTATTGATAACTCAATAATAAGCTAGAATACAATAATAAACAATAATAAAATAGTGCTTTGACTATACAACTTAGATCTCTTGGCTTGGTGCAGTTGTTTGTTTGTGATATTGTATTGCAGGGTTTGCTAAAGATACCCCAGCATTCTGCAGTCAGGTTCATGTCTTTCATTTGTTGTAGCAGCTTATTTGGACCACAGGGAGGCAGTAGACTGTCAACTCAGCTTCTAATCAGGCTGTGTACCTCAAACTAGACGCACAGTAAAACCCTCTAAAGCTACATCCCATTTAAATTGGGCCCTTTCTTAATATGGGCCTTGGGCTTTATGATTTATCTGCATAATTATATTTGTCAGTGATGTAATGATAGTGACAATTTTTGTCATAATATACAGTATATGTCACATTAGTGCATATACATTATAGTAGTATATCACCTCATCCACTCTTTATATTAATAAAATTAAGGTTGTTGATATGCAAATCCCGCCCTGTTAAGTTTATTTCAGGTGCAATACGGCTAGTATAGAAAGCTGTACAATCATCTTAAACCCTTTCTCACTCTTAAAACTTTATACAAATGTATTTTTCCTTCTGTATTAAAGAAAATGACACACATAAAGATTTGAGCATATGAAACAAGGCTTGGACCCATATTCATAATTCTGACGATTATTCATCTCAATGCATATTATTCAGTGTTATTGCATTGAAACTAGTAGGGAAGATGTGTAGTTATGAGAGTGAGGAATGTGAATGAATATACTGTGTGGATGTGAATATAAATGAGAATGGGGATGTGAACAGGAAAGCATAAATAGTTAATATCAGCCTGTTAATCTAGGACTAAGATTTCATCATTTGTCTTATTGTTTATCCGTGCAAGACATGGAATCCAGAATAAGACAAGGAATGGATCAACGGATAAATCTGGACTATGATTTGCTGTGCACTTGTACAGGTTGAGTGAGGAGCAGATTGCTACTGTGTGTGAAGCTGTCCTGCAGGCACTGGCTTATCTCCACTCACAAGGCGTCATTCACAGGGACATCAAAAGTGACTCCATCCTGCTGTCCTTGGATGGAAGGGTAACATCAACCTTACGGTCCTCTTCTTCCTCCTTTTCTCTCTCTCTCTCTTCCTCATTTGCTTTTGCACTGAATGCTTTAATTAACTAGATGATGGAGCACATTATGGATTAAAATGATTTCACCATATAGCTGGCATGAACCACAATGTTGTTCTTTTCGTTTCAGATTAAACTGTCAGACTTTGGCTTTTGTGCTCAGATCAGCAAAGATATTCCTAAAAGGAAATCACTGGTAGGGACACCATATTGGATGGCCCCTGAAGTTATCTCAAAGTCACCATATGGCACTGAGGTAAACAATGGCAACATATCATCCTACAGCAGTTTATATTTCAATTAATATATTTCTATTTTACAATTTTGTTACTTGTGATAATGAGGATATACAAACTTTTGTCCTCAGTGTATTCAACCTTTTTAGTATTTTTTTTCCTGAATAATAATATATAAACCATGTTAATGTACAAGTCACACACCACTTAAAACTTAAATCTAAATTCAGATCTATTTCAAATTCAAGTTTTATTGGTCACATACATAATCATACACAGTACAACATAAAACTGTCTGTATTACATAAAATATAATTAAAGACACAAGAATGCATATATCTATTCATAAATGGCTTAGTGGTTAGCACATTAGCCTCACCTTTTCAACACTGGAGGCTCAGTTCCCACCTCCATGCTGTGTTCTCCCTGTGCTTCTGGGATTTACTCCGTTTTCTTTCCCCAGTCCAAAGGCATGCATTGTAGGCTAATTGGCATCTCTAAATTATGTGATTTTACTCTAAAGTCGGTTAACATCTTGGCCAGGGTGTCCCTGGATTATGCTCTACGTTCACTGTGACCCTGTATATGTGGTACAGAATATTTCTGGATATCTATACATTGAATTGTCTTGTTTAGACTTTTTAGTCTCTCACATACATGATAAAACTATTATTACTATATATATATTTTACTGAGATTGTTTAAACAATATATATATATATATATATATATATAAATATATACATATCTAATATGGCTTATACTTGTTTTGTGGACTTGTTTAAAATGATCCCAGGTGGATGTGTGGTCTATGGGCATAATGGTGGTGGAAATGGTAGATGGAGAGCCTCCTTACTTCAGTGAAACCCCAGTGGTGGCCATGAAGCGGCTGAGAGATGAACCACCACCTACGATACGAAACATTCAGCAGGTACCTACATTCAACTCACGCATAGCAACATTCTAAACTTCCAAGCATCTTCACCAGCCTGTACTGTTAGACCTTACTCATCCTGCTCTTAATCCTTCTCTTCACAGGTGTCTCCAATGTTAAAAGACTTCTTGGACCGTATGCTGACCCGAGACCCGGTGGAGCGTGCTAGCGCCACAGACCTCCTTGAGCACCCGTTCCTTCTTCAGAGCAGCTCTTCACAGTGCCTCGTGCCCCTCGTCGAGCAGTACCGCAAGCGCATGTCTCGCTGTTGAGTCCCTTATTCTTCCTGACTCCCTCCTCTAAACTACAAACCATCGTAGGCTCTTAGCTAGAGGCTCGCAGGGCTACTGGTCTGGACGTCCCACATATGAACGTCCGGGGCGGAAAGAAGTGAGCTGATACACAGTACAGCTTCAATTGACTCACAAAAAAGAGCACTTGTTATCCTCATGCAAGCAGGATGACCATGGCTAATGTAGATGGAGTGTTAATTAACTGCACCGTAGGTCAAAGACAATTTTTCTTTGTCCTGAGGACCTTACACATGGGACAAATGGTGCTTGGCAGCCGAAACACTAAGACTGTGTTCATGCTTTTACATGTGTTGTTTAAGCAGAGAATGTTTCATGTTCTCATGATGCTTGATGGCCAGATTAGGTCAGTATTTTGCCAGTATTCTTAGCACATGGAGACTACTGCACCTTGTCCAGGATTTGCATGCCAGTGGCATTTGTAGGCCAAATTTAAGCTAGAAATGACTTGAAACAGAGCTTAGAACCTTGTCGTTGACTGTCGTTCAGCTTCTGTGTTGGCGACTGTTTTTAATGAGCCATTGGAACCAACTGTATATCCTACTGATTTCGCTATTTATTGTTATGTTTGTTTCTTTGACTTTTTTCAATGGACTAAACCATCTGCTTTTCAGAAGGGGGTTCTGAATCATTTGGAAAATGTGTACACTGTATATATATCGCTCCTCAGCTCCACAGGATGTTTTTTTTTAAAAAAAAACTGAAAAAGGAATAAGGTGTACATACAATCATGTCGAGTCAATACTGTATTTACATTCTGATCATTATTACTGAGTGAAAAAGGTACATATGAAATAAGTCATCTGGCTTTGGTGCGTTTGTTTACAGTGTGTGTGTGTGTGAGTGAGAGTGAGAGTGTATGTTTACACTTAGGATGTGATGTTCATGTTGGCATTTTCGCATCCAACCTGTTGTACTGTGACTTATTTTCCTAACAGTTCGTGGAGTTTTCAGTGGGAGTGTGTGAATGTACAGGTATGTGTGCTGCTAAGGATGTTGAAAGACTGTGGTTACGTTCGTAGAGGCAAAGCACACTGGATGGTACATGCTGAATGGTTTCTCACCAGCTGTGTACATTCTGTACATCATCTCTAAATTTCATTGTGATTTTATTTATATGTCAGTTGTTCATGATGAGAGAAATAAAACCTAATTTAATTTTTTTTTAACAAATAAAAGATGCATACTGAATATTCGGGGACGATGTGTTTTTTTCATACACACACACAGGCAGGCTTATTTTTCAATTAAATTTTTTAACTTTATTTAACGAATATAAATGACTGACATTCACAATATGCATAGTAAAATGGCAGCAGACCACAGCTATGGTGCAAACATTCATTCCAGTTAAATATAAATTAGGATGATTTCATTTCACATATAATATATCTCTTATCTATACACAAAGTGAATATATTCTTTGTTTTTATGGTATACATACACTATACACAAACCTGGAACGTCTGAGACGCGAGTGTCAACAGATTTCATACGTTTTCAACTGCCTATGTTGTGTATTAGTGAATACATAGAGGAATATATTAAACTTACTAATTATGAAGAGCAATATGACAGTTTTACAAAAATCTGTGACCCTGATCATGAACATAATCATAGACAGCACATTTATGTATCGTGTAGCACATTTACTTTAGAACTGATCAATTTTAAGCATTGTCTGTTTATATACAGTAGTGTATCTGTGAGAAAAGTTTCAGTATGAAACTTGTAATAGTTCTGAGGGAAATGAACTGGTGATGATCCGAATAGCCTTTATCAGAAAACAAGCAACAAACAATTAAGTTGCTTTATTCTCCAATTTTATAAAGTGGTGCTATGATGGTGTTTAAAAAAAAAAGCAACTTGAAAGATGTGCAATCCCGGTTGTTGTTGAGTTTTACTTTTCCAGACATCTAAAACTGTACGAATGGCTTTGGCGAAGTAAATAGAGGACTGGGAATCGAACTGAGAGTCGACTCTGAAGCTTGGGAGTCAAGTCCAGACAATGAAATTGATTCGGCACAAGTTCATTCAAAGACGGCGTGAAGTGAAAAGAAAATAGGGGGGGGGGCAGATTTCGTTTCTTGACAAATTCAATTAATTGATATTGCACTAATTTATATCACAATATCTGTGTTTAGTTCCCGGATCAAGACGATTATTGTGATGAATCGACTCTATCGATTCCCAACTCCAGGAATTGATGGTGATAATAATAATAATAATAATAATAATAATAATAATAATAATAATCAATATTGATTAAGCTCGACTGATTGGAGGACTGCCTTCAAATTCGCACCTGACACCGCTTATGCTATCAACGCTGGGTTGACTATTGACCAGTTTATGTGTGTGTGAAAGGGGAAATGTCTCTGATCGAGCAATCTTGCCTTTGTTTAACGTCGCGCCGGACTGACAATCTCTAACCAGACCCATGAACTCAGGAGCGGTGAAGCGCCGCAGTAACCTGGTCCCGAGCCCGTTGAAGCCCGGAGGCCGGATTTTGATCCTTTCCCGTGGAACCTCGTCCCGAATGAAGAGCAGTTTATTTGGTCTGTCGTTCTTGAGAACGCTGCTGCGCTTTATGGAGCTTTTCTTCTTTTCCGAGTTGTCGCTGTTCCTCTGTTCAGCAGTAACCCGAGACACTCCGTTCATGTGCTGTAAACTCGCTCTGTCCACGTCGCTCTTCTTCGCGGAAGTGTTGCCATGGCAGTAGAATTTGGGGATGAGAGGTCTCTCGTCTGGAAGAGAAGCTCTTTTTAATTGGCTGACAGACTGCGTGACGTCACGCGCCTCGCCCTGGTACGACTGTTTTCGTCCCGTCTGTAGGTCCAGGTTGAATGACTTTGCTTTTCCCCACTGGGGTGGATCTTCATTCTTCTCACGGTGGTCCATTGTCCTGCAGAGCTCTGAGACAAAGTTGTTTTTTCTCACAAAGCCAGCTTCTCTAGAATTTTGAAAATGTTTCGAACTGAACAGGACCTGTTGCTCCTTCTCAGTAAAGCGCCTCTCCGGAAACCTGGTTAAACTTTGGTAGCCAGTTGAGTTGGTTCTTTCGGGGGAGTGTTGCTGACTGAATTGTCTCTTCGGGTCTTTGCTGTCACTGACCCACATCTGCTTCTGAAACAACGACGGCAATGTCTCCTCATTCTTGCTGTGAACCTGCTTTGAGAATTTTTCCAGAATTTGCTTCGGGAGTCGATTAGGCCACAGAACAGCTTCTTGTGATCCACCTTGAATTTCGTGAGTTTGCTCGATGCCACTGCATACCCCCTTCCTCCCTGCACTGCTGAGAATCTGAACACAATGACCATGTCCCAAATATTCAGCTACCTGGATGGCGGTGTGGCCTGCGTGATTAGTGTGGTCCAGTCTCAATCCGAGCCTCTTGAAAGCCCGAATGAGAAAATCCAGCACCTGGCTGTGTCCCCCATAGGCAGCGTATGTCAGGGCGCTATTGCCCCATGTGTCTGTGAGCTCAGGGTTGGCATTGAACTGTACCAGGAGCTTGACGGCATCTAGGTGGCCAAGCTCGCAGGCCAAACTGAGGGCGGTGCGCCCGTTCTCGTCCCGGCTGTTCACGTCGGCACCTTTCTCCAGCAGCAGCTGTGTGAACTTGGACCTGGTGTTGTGCTCCTGCAGGCACACTGCACACATAAGTGGCGTGCGGCTGCTCTCGTTCTTTGAGTTGATGATACGGCAGTCCAGTGCATCAAGAACAAAGCGGGCCAGGTGAACTTTGCCACTATTCATGGCCTCCAAAAAGGTTTTGGTGCCAGAGCCCTGGCACAGGTCCTTTGGCCTCAGCATGGTGGAGCGCCTCTTCTCTAGAAGAACTCTCACTGGTGCTGGAGCGTGAGTGTGTGTGCACGCGTGTGTGCGTGGCTCAGCACTGTCTCAGTTTACTAGATGGCTTCAGAGTTTCTGTGTCTCAGTCAGGGACTGTCAGCCGTTTTATACGTCCCTCACTCTGTGCACCCGCCCCACGTTGCTACGGCAACTGCCATTTGAGTCCAAGCGCTGTTATAGCATCCATTCAGAATCTCATCCCTCTCAGGCAGGAGAGGCGAAAGATACACTGTTTTGAAAGGCATAATTACTTAGAGAAAAAATATCTATCACTGCCCTGTGCTTTAAACTTGTGAGTTGCATCAAAGGAGTAATAATAGACTCCTCTTAATTGAAGATGAAAATTAGGTATACCACAATTTTGCCACTCAATGAATTTGCAGTGAATTTGAAACCACTCATGGTTTAAGGACAAGGGGCTAAAACTATGAGTCATGCTTCTTAAGAACCAACACATATCAGATAAATGAAGCAAAATGAATGTCACATGCTTCTAATCCATGCTCATCTTACCATTTCAACCACATTTTACACAGGGTCTGACATATATTTACATTTTTTCTGTTAAAAATACCAGTAAGTTTTGTATGAGGACAAAAACATATATCTTTATATTAAATTAACTATTGATATTTGTTTGCTAGAAGCTCCTGCTCATTACATCAGTATTTTTTTTAATCACACTAAGGCAATATTAATCTACATGATTTAATGGGCTCCTAGTCATTTCAGTGTTGTTTGGTTTTTGAGCAAAAGCCAAACATGGATGTATTTCAGCTTTTTCAACACTCTTCACACTAGCTAGTCGAGCTGGCAATTTGAGTGGGTGAAGGTCATGTTTGTGTGAGTGCTGTAGCTGATATTTGTTGATTTTTTTTGAGGTTTGACTAAGGCACATGTTATTCCTGTTGTAATAAAGATGTAGAATTTATAGTTGATCAAACCAGAACACAATATTTTATGTATATTAACAATAATCATGTCTTTGGAAGAATGGAAAGAAATGGAACTGCAGTGTCTGGTACAATGATCTCCCCAGTTTTTCACATTGCTGTTGGGGAACTTTATACCACTCTTTTTGCAAAAAAGCAAACAGCTCAGCTTTGCTTGATGGTTTGTGACCATCCATCTTCCTCTTGATGACATTCCAGAGGTTTTCAATAGGGTTCAAATCTGGAGATTGGGCAGTGCTGTCTTATTTTTTTTCCAGAGCTGTATATATATATATATATATATGTGTGTGTGTGTGTGTGTGCGTTGTTGTAAGGTAGATTATTTTGGAACCAAGTACAATAGCACCATCACTAAAAAAAGGGCACAGAGTTGTATATCCCCAAAATGCTTCTAGAGGAGAAACTACAAGTAGATGGAAACTCACACATTGTTTAAGAACAAATTCTGAACAGTGTTTTTTGTTTTTTTTTATGTTTAAACTTTGCTGTTTATCTTGTTTGAAATAAGACAAAAACAGTATAAATATACATACAGTATAGACAATTTATTTATTATTATTATTATTATTATTATTATTATTATTATAAACAAATAAGCCAAAGCCTTTTGGTTTTGTAAAAGACATTTGTAACTGACAAACTACTACTACTACTACTACTACTACTACTACTACCAATAATAATAATAATAATAATAATAATAATAATTGATAAATATTTTCATTTCACAAATAAGAAATCATGAATGTAGCTACCTGTCTGACTTTAAGTGTGTGTGTGTGTTGTGTTTGTGTGTTGTGTGTGTGTAATAGTTTGCCCATACATCCCATGCATCATTCTAATTATGGCATCAATGAGACTTGTAATATTTCAGATCGCTCAGCCATAATAATTTTATTAATTAGCTAAGGATAGATATTAGATGTTAATCCTCCCGTCTGATATCACAGCCAGACATCACTGGAATTAAGCATAATATGCTAAACTGAAATAAACTGTATGAAATCTGACAAATGACTATTAATATCCAACAAAATGGACTTTTACCTAAAACCAACAATGTTTCATGCATTCTTCTTCTTCTTGTTCCTCTTATAATAAGTAGTAATAGTAGTAGTATTTTAGTTACAAATGTCTTTTACTAAACCAAAAGGCTTAGTAAATACTGCAGTTATAAGCTAATTTAAATAATAACACGACTTTGTGAGCTTTTTTGAGGACTGTCAGGAACAAGCAAGTTTAGCTAGCTCATACAGAAATGTTTCTTCACCCCGCTGACCTTTATTGTAAATCTACAATGATCAGCCATAACATTATGAGCAGTGAGAGGTGAAGTGAATAATACTGATTATCTCCTCATCATGGCACCTGTTAGTGGGTGGGATATATTAGGCAGCAAGTGAACATTTTGTCCTCAAAATTGATGTGTTAGAAACAAGAAAAATGGACAAGCTTAAGGATTTGAGGGAGTTTGACAAGAGCCAAATTGTGATGGCTAGACGACTGGATCAGAGCATCTCCAAAACTGCAGCTCTTGTGAGGTGTTCCCAGTCTGCAGTGGTCAGTATCTATCAAAAGAGGTCCAAGGAAGGAACAGTGGTGAACCGGCGACAGGGTCATGGGAGGCCAAGGCTCATTGATGCACGTGGGGAGCGAAGGCTGGACCGTGTGATCCGATCCAACAGATGAGCTACTGTTGCTCAAATTGATAAAAAAAAGGTTAATGCTGGTTCTGATAGAAAGGTGTCAGAATACACAGTGCATTGCAATTTGCTGCGTATGGGGCTTCATAGCCACAGACCAGTCAGGGTGCCCATGCTGACCCCTGTGCACTGGCAAAAGGTGATCATAAAGTTATGGCTGATCGGTCTGTTTGCTATATTTATTATTTGGAGGCATAACATTGGATTTCTTTATTTTGTCATTAGCAAAAGTTAACCAGAGATTAAATTCGCAGTGCTGGCATACTTCATAAGATGTAGCATGATTTTATGTTAGCTAGTCTATTTTTTGTAGATTGTTAGCAAAATGTTGCTAAATGTTACATATGAACATGTGTGTCGGGCTAAACACATTATGTCTATATCGACATCTATATCTTTTCCATGGATGCAGATTAGTGTTCTAATGCTCTAATAACATCATTGGGTCAAAGCCTGGCCACCAGATTGCAAAAGGTCTCACTGTGTCATTAGAGCTCATAAAGAACAATGATCCCCAGAAATAATCAGTTAATAGCAAGTTCTTCATATTGATCATTTCTTATCCCTGCTGTCACTTCTTTAAGGAATTACTTTTTACTGTTCAATATTACAGTATTATTAATGTCTTATTAACTGCTAATAGTTGGCTGGGTAATTTGGCTTACTGTAAATTTAATATAAAAGACACCATGTGAGAAGTGAGGTGTGTGTCACTGAAGTGAGAAAACACCAGCAGAGCTTTTATTTGCTTTTGCCTGACCATATGCTCCTGTTATTAAAAACAGTCAGGGAGCCATGGACATGTATGGCATATGCCGTGTATACTGTATCAGCCATAATATTAAAAATACCTGCCTAATATCGCATAGGTCCATTTTGTGCCACCAAAAACGCTCTGGCCAGTCGAGGCCTGGACTCCACGAGACCTCTGAAGGTGTGATCAGGCACCAAGAAATTAGCAAATCTGGCCCAGTCATCTAACCATCACAATTTGGCACTTGATCCTTGCACTTGCTCATTTTTCCTGCTTCCAACATATCAGCTTCAAGAACTGACTCTCGCTCTCTCTCTCTCTCTCTCTCTCTCTCTCTCTCTCTCCATATATCATATACCGAAATGCAATCTGGCAAAACATATCATTGATTGCAGCTTTACTTTTCCATATGGATTGTGTTAAATTTAAAAAACGAAATAATGTCACACAATCCTAAATGGCTGAACTCAATTCCATGAGCTTTCATTTAATCAGAATACTTGGCATTATATTAAGAGTTATATCTGCCTCATGAGGGATCTTCTGAACTCTGTTAATTAATCTTTTGCCCTGTGAATTAAGATGTGTACTGCTCCAATATCCTGCTCTGAAATGCATTTCCCTTGCCTGATGCTATTCTGCTGGATCAAAATATCAGTCAATTGCTTTTTCATAATGTCCCAGGTTTAGCTGATTTATTTTAGATCGTTCTGCTCAAGTTCACTCAACGTTTATACAGTCATAAGATATCGTAAATTCGTGGGGTTGTGAATGAGGACCGCTCCTATGGATGAGTTGCCACTATTTATGACATTAAACAAGCTCATTGTGCACTATGCAGTTTACATGTAAGACATATTAACCATAATAAAGGTACGGTTCTATTTTTGAGTTATTTCTTGCGTCTTAGTACTTGGAAGCTATTTTTTGCTCTCTGCTGGTCAATAAATAGATTCCTGAATCATTGCAGTCAGGCTTTGAGCTTGCAGTGAGTTATTGTGCTAGGTCAATTGCTTTCAGTGAGAATAGTGCTTTCAAGATGCGCCTGCTTCTATTTTTGGGGCACGGGAGTCTAACAGAAATGTACATAGCTCTTTCCTAGAAGCAGTAATATGATCAACACACATTTTACTGAAACCTATAAGTGAGTCATTAATATTCACCTGCCATCCACACAGGACAGGATACAAAGTAAGGCCTGATTTAGTACATGATGCTGACATGCCTCTAATTTATCCACCATTTCTGCAATTCATGTTGAAGGGGGAGTGTGGTAATCAGGTTTTAAAAATATCTTCTACATTATGCAAACTCGCTGCATGAACGGCCAAAGGGGAAATCAGGGAAGGGGAAATTGGGCAGACGTGTGTCGAAATGAGAGATGTCACCATAAATACGGAATCTCCCATTTGCTCGTCAGCCTGCATCTAAAGCCAGCCTTGTAGAATAGCTAATTAGAAATTAAAGCTCATTTCAAGTTAATGTGTCATCCTTCTCAGTGTGTGTGTGTATGTGAGTGTGTGTGTGGTAGTCACAGGGGAAGTTCTGGTTGGCTGTGTCACTGACTATGTTGGAAAAAACATTTTTAAAAGCTATTTAGAAAGGCATAAAATGATTATAGTTTGTTATAGTTATAGTTTGACAAACTAAAGTAATAACAAGACTCGAGGCTAGACTATTCTTATTCTTTCTTCGTTTTTTTAACCTAGATTCAAGAACTTTTTTCTCTGTAATGCAACGTATAAGTACGACATACATACACCGACCAGGCATAACCTAATATTGTGTTATTGTGCTGCCCAAACAGCCCTGACCCGTCATGCAGTGTGTATTCTGACACCTTTCTATCAGAATCAGCATTAGCTTCTTCAGCAATCTGAGCAACAGTAGCTCGTCTGTTGGATCGGATCACACGAGCCAGCCTTCACTCTCCACATACATCAATGAGCCTTGGCCGCCCATGACCCTGTCACTGGTTCACCACTGTTCCTTCCTTGGACCACTTTTGATAGATACTGACCACTGCAGACCGGGAACACCCCACAAGAGCTGCAGTTTTGGAGATGCTCTGATCCAGTCGTCTAGCCATCACAATTTGGCCCTTTTGTCAAACTCGCTCAAATCCATTTTTCCTGCTTCTAACACATCAACTTTGAGGACAAAATGTTCACTTGCTGCCTAATATATCCCACCCACTAACAGGTGCCATGATGAGGAGATCATCAGTGTTATTCACTTCACCTCTCACTGCCCTTAATGTTATGCCTGATCGGTGTAAATCCACACCTGTCATTGTACCATTTATTGTAAGAAAAAAAAACCTTCATAAAACACAGATACATACTTCCATACACTGAAATTCACCAGAATAAACAGAATTGTGCAAGGACACTTTAAAAAACTAATCCAGAGTTCCAGGGTCTATCACTGGAAAGGTCTCCAGAGCGTCACATGCACATCCAGTCACTTAAGCTCACCCAAGACCATGGAGCTGTGAGATGCCAATGCTTTCCATTGTGCCACCACACAACCTGCAAAATTTTGGAACCTAAACCAAAAAAGATTTCATACACCATATGCTCCATATACAATGGATATAAAAGTCTACATACCACCAGAAAAATCCTACAGAAGAGAAGGATCTTCATTTGCAGTAAATCAGAACAAATTCACTGCTGTATGATAAATACTTTTGAGTATGAGATTGAATGTGATTGGTTCTGAATAAAGCCACAGCACCAATTACAATTCAGATAAATTGTGACAAAATTTTTATATAATGTAATTTCACATTGAGGGTGAAAAAACCTCTGACATGATTTATTTTGCTTAAATTTTTTTTTTGCATTACAAAACCTTAACAGAGGTACGTAGACCTATTGCATGATATACTGTACAATCCCTTAGGTTTTAGCATAACCTTTTATGTTTTGGATTGTGTGAAACAATCTACAGCCATGTATTAAATGCTAATGTAACCCAATTATTCAGAGAAGATATGCAATACACACACACACACTCTCTCTCTCTCTCTCTCTCTCTCTCTCTCTCTCACACACACAGACACACACACACACACACAATCAACAATTTCATTTAATTGGTCTAAACCCAGGTCTCTGATGAAATAGGACTGAAACAAGGTCAATTTTAAGTGCCATTTTCTTAGTGACTTGGAAAAAGAAGTAGAGTTCTCAGGATTCATGCTATACTTGTCTGTGTGATTCCCTCGGTACTCCTCCTGGAACAAAATAATATGGGGAAAACCCTCAGAGGAGATCTGAATAATTAATTAAAAGTCTTGTGAGTTTTAATTAAGAGCATGTTTACACTTGAAGCAGGTAAGCCTGAAAGACCACACGGTATGTATAATGTGTGTTTTATTAGCTGCATTGAGAAAAAAAAATTATTTCTTGTGAGTAAATTACTCAATTTAGCAATGCTAATTTTGGTCTGTTTGTGAATCCATTATAAGGGATGTCTGTATTCTCTGTTTTATGGTCTAGCCCCTAAAGTGTTTTTAAACTGTCTACACAGATGATAAAATAAGTTAATCTCTCTCTCTCTCCCCACATGCTTTTATGCCCTCTGATTTGAGATGAGGATAGTTGCCAGCAGGGGTTCAGCAGAAGTTTTGCACTGTGTCATTTGAATCAGGAAGAGACAGCAGGACATCACCTCAGTGCCAGTCAGTGTGTCCTCACACTTAGCTTACAGGTTCAGAGAGTTTAGTACATGCAGACAATTAGAATAATAAAGAAAATGTCATTCATATGTGTGTGATTATTGTGACTAGTTTACATTAAATTAATTTTAATTACAATCATTTCTTTATTTTTTTTTATTGCCAAACAGACTGTAAGCAAGGCTATATATTTTTTTTATTTTTTATATAAAAAAAAATTTATCCAAAAATGGTTGGATCTGCATTTAAAGGTTGTCCATTATTTTGAATTATCAGAATATTTCCCAAATTTATTATAACTTTATCAACTGTGCCATCATAACTCCAAATATAGTAGGGGACAGGGAGCTAGGACCTGGGGGAATATAGAGAGAGACCTACTAGAGAGAAGCATTAGTAAATACAAAATTTACAAGCATATTTAAAAATTTATTTGTAATTTATAATCAGTTTTTGAACCTGAGCAAGAATAATACTGATTTGTTATGTAAATCAACTGCTTCTGCTTGTCCTGACCTGTGTTCTTGCTGATTATCCAAAATCAGTTCAAGGAAGTGAACAATGAAATCTGCTTGAAAATTAGGTTGAGAAGAAAACAAAAGATGTATGATTAAACTGGTATATTTATGTGTGTGTGTGTGTGTGTGTGTGTTTGTGTGTGTGTGTGTGTCTGTCTGTCTGTGTGTGTGTGTGTGTGTGTGCATGTGTTACATGTGTTACGTGTCACTGAAAATGAGCTTGCAGAAATCATACCAAGAAATAATAAAAAGTTCAGCAGCAGAAGCATCAAAGCCGCCATCACTCAGCACTAACTCACATGGCTCAGACACACCATCTGAATCCCTCTATGGCCAGCTGAGACTGGGGCACACAAAGAATGCTTTAAAGATCAACTGAAGAATTTTCTCAAGGAGTTTGGACACACTGCAAGCCACAGCCACTGATTGAATCAAATAGATTTAGATGAAAGGATGTTGACAAAAAAAAAACAAACAACAAACCTGGTTATGAAACAGAGGAAACTTCAAGCTATAACTAAACCTGTCACACCACATCATGCTTTTGTGTTCACTGTCTGTAGCAGGCAGAGTGCACCCTGCATTGGACTCTACAGCCATCAGAGAACCCGCAATAAGCAGTGAATCATAATTAGATATGAAGGAGCATCAGCAATCAATCAAATGCATGTGTCATCTGGGCATCTTAATGAGGACCAGTTGTTGGTAAGAAGTTAAGTTGTCATTATTTATCACATATGCATTACTGCACAGAGAAATTCTCCACCATGCGCAGGGTCAGCCATGATGTGGCACCCCTGGAGCAGAGTGGGGTGTGGCCCTTGCTTAAGGGCCAGTGGTGGCAGCTCAGCGGTGCTGGGGCTTGAACTCTGATCTTCCAGGACAACGACCCAGAGCCTTAACCACTTGAGCTACCACAGTCCACTGAACACCTGTCAGGGCCAATGTGAGAACATTTGGTTCAGTGAGGACATTGACGACTACTTTAAAAAATAATTTTAAAAAATAATAAGAAAGCCATGAATTTTCATTTTTGGTTACTGAAGTCAAGGTTAGTGTAAGATTCATATGTAGGCATAATATTAATTATCTGCCGAATAATAATAACTAGAAGGTTCTTACAAGGATAGTAAGGCAACGTGTGTGTGTGTGTGTGTAATTGCATGTTGATTAATTCCTTATTAAGAATTCTTTTCCTGGAAAATTCAAGTCCAGGAAACAATCATCCAGGAAACAAGCCATATCTTTAGTGAATGTTTACATGCAAACAACAGGCTCAAACAGGGTCAAATGATTTGCTTCAGTCTGTTGGGCTCATGTGGTCAAACAGGAAAATAATTATTGCACAACACAAACACTGAATGAATGCAGGCATGCACATGTCGCATGCAATGAAAGAATGTCATAGGTTTTCAACCTTGGGGATGTTAATCAATGTTATAACAGTGTTAATTATTTTGTGCATTCTCATAATCAACCAGTTATATTTCAGGCTGGAGCTGAGTCAGTGTTTATCATGGTATAGGGTAAACTAAAAATTATGTAACCATTCTAAATGTTATCATATACAGTATATGGTGAAATGCAGTTTTACCTGTCATGTGACTTCAGTAAGCTGCAGTGGGTCACACAAACATGGTCCTGTAATCAGAATGCACATACGGTATCATGTTTGGTCATGTTATTGCATATGGCATATAGTGAGTTTCATACATATTCACTGCCTAAAACCTGTCCACATTTTGTAGTGTTACAACCTGGAATTAAAAAAGACATAACAAAAATGTCCTTTTGCTGCAATTACATCTGCAAATCTTTTGGGATATGCCTTAGCTTTGTACAGCAGGATTCTTTTTTTTTCAGGAACAGTTCTTCTTGATAAAATTGGATAAGCTTTGTCAGTTTGGATGGAGACTGTAGTTGAACAGCATTTTCTGAGCTACAGATGCGTAATAAGAGTGATGTCTGGACATTGAATAGGTCATTCTAACTAATTTAGGTTCTTGGTTTTAAACCTCAATCATTTAGCTCTTGGTTTTGAAGGTAGGATGAGGGCCGTTGTCCTGCAGGATGGTTAAATTTCTTAAAATTTGGAACAGGTTTACTTATTGGATTATCCTGCTTTAGGCTCCATCCGAGTCCATGCTGATCAACAGCATCTCCACTACATGATGCTACCACCCTCATGCTTCACTGTGTTCTCAGGGTAATGACTAGTGTTGGGTTTCATTCAAAAGTTTAATACCAATACAATAATATGAGAATGTAAATTGTTAAGATCAGTTTTAACAGCAGAAAGGTTACTTATTATTTTGCAATCACAATGGATTTTGACTAGAGGACTAGTAGACCTCTAGACCTAGTGAAAGATTAAGGCATGTGTGTGGGAGGAGAGTCAGTGTGTATTTGTAATAACCATTGAAATGAGGTCACTGGCCAAAAAAAAGGTTGAGAACCTCTTGAGAATGTGAAATTGAATGTATGTGACTGTGAACATGGCCATCTGAGGCCATGCCACTAAGCCAATGCACCAGGTACAGTAGATGACCTGATTGAAATTTCTCTGCCCGTGACAGTGCACACAAATGTGTTAAATAACAACTCAATAAATTGGAAACACACAGCAAATGCATTTTTCGCAGGCTTTGTTAGACCATGGCCTGCTTATTTTTCCCAGAGTAGTTCTGAAAATAGCCAGACTTACATTGTTGATATACATAAGATGCTATAGACCTAGGTAGAAGATTTTCAAAAGATTTTTTAACCATAAGATGTTTGTGAACACCCTGAGAAGCCTGCACTTAACTTGAATTCAGTATTCATGGCTGTAAAGCTTCACATTCCAGGGACACTTTTTTGGCTTCACAACTTGCTAGTTTTCCTTTCAGTGCCAATCTTGAACCACCAAGGTTATCTCTTTAGTCCTGAAGCTGAAGAGCAAGCAATAAAAACATCAGAAGTCAGCCTTGAAGCAGTAAATAGGCTCACATTGCATTTTGTTGAGTGACATGTCCCCAAAGCTTCCTCTGCACTCCTCACATTTTCGCACTTGGCTCCAGCAGTTGTGGAACTTGTGAATGTGCCACTTATAAGTGCAGGTGTGGGATATCATTACACATTAAGCTATCCAAGTGTTGTTGTGCCTCTCAGCTTGTTTTGTTCTCATTACCTGTGGGATCACTGGGTTGTTTTTAAGGAAAATGCAGGGGGTGATGTAACTGGAAATTAGCACTTAGGGAACAAGCAAGAGAATGATCATCAGGTGGATTTAAATGTTTGTAGAGTAATATAGTTACAGAAAATTAAAGTGGAACATATTATAGTACAGCTTAGGGTGTATATCACATTTGCAATGCAAATGCATTGACCATTATTATTCATTATTATCATTTCAAGTAATATTTAAAATAACTCTGCATGTACAATACACATCAGCTTTAATAAACCCAGCAACTGGTTGCTGCAGTGTTACCACAAACAATACAGCTTATTATTCTACAAATGATTAAGATTCATAATCTATCAGCCTTGCTACCTCTAACACAAAGTAACACTCGGCAGTCAGATCATTTGGCAATGGTGTTGTCATGGAGTGAGATTTTCGCATCCTGTTGGGATTATTTTTGCTTAGATATTTTTGGACATGGCTCAATTCTGTGGCAACTTCTTGAAAGACTCACTCAAGTGTATGAGAGTACTTTAACACTCAATACAAACCAAACAATTTCTTACTTTTATTATATAAATCCATTATTTATTGCAACTTGAGTAATTTATGATGCAGTACAAATATTTTTTTTTTTTTTTAATTATAAGTCTACTTAAGTTATTTATGCAAGAAGCATGGTGGGAAATGTGGGGAAAAGCCTGTTTTTATTTGTCTGGTATACTGAAGTGCACTTTACTTTGAATTAAAGATGATATACATTTGTTAAATATAATCTCATGGGGGGAAAAAAGAGAAAGAAATTAACTGTAGTTAAAAATACATCAGCATTGTAAAGTAGCACTGGACTGCATTACCCATCAGCCCTGCACATCACATGACCCTTCACATCACACGTCTCACTGAGCACTCACACCTGTTCTGCTCCTGTTTATGTCCTGCCTTCTGCATCCACTATTGTCATGGTTTTATTTTTTCAATATTGTGTCTCGTTTGTTGCTTTTCTCTTTATAGCCTTGCTCACAGTCTGTATGTTTTACCGTTTTACTTTGTTCTCCCTATTTTGTAGTTTTGTTTGCACCTTGTCAAATAAAAGTCTGCACTTGCATCTGCTGCCTCTACAAATCCTGACAAGACCATTAATAACGTTAGGACGTAGTGTTACTATAGTGCAATGTGTAAAATCTACACTCACTCCAACCCTCGCGTTTAAAGAAATGAATAGATACATACATAAACTAATACATAAATACATATAAAAAGCAAACATCTCCAAGATAGATGGCATGTATGAAATACACACACCATGGCTGTTTATATTAGTATTGGGAAAAAAAGGTTGACCAACATGAACAAGGGTTTCTTAAGACTATTATAAATATGTCACCTACTTGACTATCCGAGATGCATGCAGTGCAAATTACATTTCCATATCCACCTTATATCCTGCATTGTTTCTTCTGTTATGATTACTTAATATCTTAGAAAGTTTATTAAATAACTTATTGGTCCAGTAAAGGAGAAAATATGGTGAAAACAACATATTTACACTAAATGTCAGGTTTCCCATGATGACATAGATCTATCTCTTCAGGATATCTGACAGGAAGGGATTTCACAAAAAACATGAATAATGTCCTGCAGAAATATTTAAGCCCAACTTCCATCAGACTCACATCCTGCCATGCCATGACTGATTCTGATTATTAATTATTCTGGTCATCACTACGCACCCTGTTATCCAGATGGCCCAGGGGCGGTGAGAGAGGGTAGCTCTAATGGACTGGGCAGTCCTGACAACCTACGCTATGATGACTGCTCAGCCTGGCAACTAGCATGTGAATTAACACCCCACACAGCATGGAGAAAAGCGGGGATTTCTGAGGTGGAGGTGGAGGATGGAATGGAGGAAGACTGTGGAGGTTGGAGATAGAGCATAGAACCGAGCCAGGAAAGCTCTTGTACCATCAGGAACACCAGATTGCACATATTTACCAGAGAAACTTGGGGGACTGTTGAGTCAGTACCTTGCTTCGCTGACCAAAATAGAAGGCGTTATACAAAGAACAGCAGTGAACATAGAATCTAATCAGCTCCAGCCTGGGTAAAGCCTGTTTTTTCTAACTTGCACTTACTTACTTACTTATTTCGGGCATGTGAGTATGTTTTAAACATTCAATTATTGATATACAGACAACATTATTCCAGTCTAAAGATTACTGGCCAGTCTTCTCCTGTCTCATACTTCACATTTCTCAGATTATCTCACAGCTAATCTGAGCCATAATCTGTGATACCTGTCTGCCTGAAAAAACATGATCTAACAGCTACCCTACATTCACACTAGCAAGCGACAAATTGACAGATCATTCATTTTCTATAGATGCATGACACAGAGCTAGTGACAAAGCAATTTCTTTCTTTCTTTTTTTTTAAAAAAAGGGAGAAATTAGGTATGAGACAGTAAAGCAATAATTCCAAAAGATGACTCAAATGACTCATTCTATTAATTCTATGGTGTGTGTGTGTATGTGTGTGTGTGTGTGTGTGTGTGTGTATGGTCTAACACATTTTAACATCCACACTCACAAACTTAACTTCCAACATTTCCCATTTACTGTTTGAAGTCTAAAAAGGAACAAATACTGTATAGTTTCACATTATGAAGCCTGGTAAGAATGAGCACAGATTATACAAATCTATTGTACATATCTAGAGCATCCTGAGCTGCTAAAATCAACTGATTTGAATTGAATAGATCTTTACAATATCATCTACACATGAATAGCTTCTGGATTGTTCTCATCTTCTTACTGATGTGATGTTTATAGCTGGAACAGATTACTGAAGCTTCAACCTCTGCACATTTATATATTCCTCTACTACCACCCTGCTCTTAGCAGCATGCATTCAGCTCTTCATGTTCCCAGAATACTAACAACTGCAATCTGTTTCCCAGCACAATCAAGGAGTCTTTATAAGCACTCACAACCTCTCTGTCATTGTACAACATTACACCTCTTTTCCATCTCGTATTTCTATGATCATCTTCTGAAATATATCTCCTACGTGTTTGTATTTTTTCTTTAAGTTAAATATAATATCTCTGATATCTTCCTAAAATAAAACCTGTTGGGTTTAATGGTTCCTAATAGTTTACTTATTTGTTCATGCTCACCTTCTTGATTCGAGTCTTGTTTTGTGTTATAGTATTGTGTTAAAACCCCTGAAAGTTATAATTCTGCTTATCTCATGGAACTATGAAATTACATTTTGGCAGTTTAACATAACTGGCAATTAAAGATAGATAAAGAATGCTAATATCAGGTAGTTACAAATATTTAATCATAGATCAAATATTTAATATTTTAGTTTTCATGTTCAAAAACATTATTATTACTATTATTATTATTATTATTATTATTATTATTATTATTATTATTTTGGACAGGATTTTAAAGTTTTTTGTAATATAAAATGTGTACTTTTATATATAGAAGTTTTATATATATATATATAATATTAATCTTGAATGTTATATAATATAATATAATATAATATAATATAATATAATATAATATAATATAATATAATATAATATAATATAATATAATATAACATTTGCATTTATTTAAATACATTTTTTAAAGCATACTAGAATTTTTTTCTGTTGTTCCTCAAAGAGAACCTTTAAACGATTCAGCATGAAACCCGGTCCAAACAGAAGGGGGTCAAGAAGAACTTTTATTGGAGTTTATTAACTTTTTAGCACACAAAGCATCCTTAAAAGTGTTTTATTTATTTATCCTGGGGTGTAGGATGATAATACTCAGTGTGTGTAATATGAAACATCAGAAAGTGTACAAATATGGTGATGAACTTTTTTTCACTTCGTCACATGCAGACAAGAACGTTCCTCATTAGCATGTGATCATTAATAAAGAAGACAGGACAGGGAGAGTCCATTACCACCAGCTTGGTGAGATGGTGAGATGTCCATGGGTTTCTGGGAGTTGATGATTCGGTAAGACTGAAAAATGACTCACAGAGCCTGACTCATGCCCTCACACCCATCATGCTGTGTAAGAACATAGCAACCACACACTGGCCAGCCTGAAGAAAAATGGGCACCAAGGGCTAAAGCGGAATGTAAGAAAAGTGTGGTGGATTGAAAGAGCGTCCCAGTAACATGTGTTTAGGTAGGCACTTAGTGTCAGGTTCATTGCAGTGCTAAAACAGTAAAGCCTTGATTATAGTTGAGAAAATACATATTTTGAGGAGTTTTTTTTAGTTATTTTTGAACAGTGCTGTATAAATAAATAATCAACATTTCAGCACAATATCCAAACAAGCATACATGTATCTTACTTACTGAGAAGGAAACCAGGAACCCTATAACACAGACAAATAACACAAACTGACTTTAAAGAAAGAATGCAGTGAAATGATGATGTCTTCACTGTTGTTTAACCACTGGATACTGCTTAGTTTAATATGTCTCAGTAATAATGCTCAAGAAAAGGGAACAGTGAAGATGACATTATTCTAAAGAAATTAACTTCAAAAACACATAAATATTAAAGCATGCTTTTGTTTCATATAACGCAAGTTATATTCATACCTGTGTTTCTGTGAATGAGTAGTGAAGGTCACCCAGACACCTTCTTGTGCAGGGACATGCAGATAGGGGGCTTCAGGGACAGGGACCTTCAGCAAATTGAAAATTCCTATTTCCAATTAAAATGTGAAATGTTTTATTAAAGTTTTTTTATATATAATATTATATATTCTTATATTAATCTTGAATTAATATAATTAAAAAATATATTATTAATAATAATTAATTAATAAATATAATATAATAAATAATTAATATTAAAATTGAATTCATATACATTTTTATTTATTTATTTTTAATAAATTATATAATATATACTATTAACATTTATTTACATACATTTTTTTTAACGTACAAGATGAGACAACATTTATCCAGGATCATGGTGCTACATAAAACAATATAACAACATATATCTACAGAACAAAACAACAACACAGAGCTAAGGACAGAAAGTAACAGAAAGCTACATAAAGTGCAACATGTGCAACCAAAACAAGACAAAGTGCAAGACAAAACAACACAAAACAGTACAGGACACATACACAAAATACACAATATAGATAGAATAGCACCGAAAACTGTGCAAAATAGAAGAACTGTAAACATATACGTATAGCAGCAGCTGGTGGCAGTTGGAAATGTGCAAAAATAGCAACAGCAGCTATTGAATAGTGTGCAAATACAAGCATGTAAACAGTTATAATGTGGGGGGAGTTATAGATGTATGTGTTGAGTGTGAGTTATAACTTAACTTAAGGAACTTAACTTAAGGAACTTAACTTTTAGCTTAACTTAAGGAACTCATGTATAATGGTATCAGGCTTCTGTTTTTTTTTTTTTTTTGCTGGATCTTATTCCCTTCAGAATGGTTGTGCCCGAGAGATTTCACCTACATCTTTCCACTGTATAGCAGGTTCTGCAGGTAGGCAAATACCCAAGGGAATAGAGCCACAGATGCAGGTGCAAAGGGCTTTTTTCATTTATTCAGGACAATAAGGTCTGTTTAGGGTGGAAACTGTGGTTTAGCCAAAGGCTGATAACCCACTTCTAAAAGTTGCATACTTCCAACAATTCCAAGGGAATTTCAACAATCCCAATTCCACCTGCATACATCTAGAGAACACTCTATGTAGAAGTGCTAGAGAGGTGGAGCAGGGTAGGATTTCTAATTGGATTCCCTGCCCCTGGACGGCAAGAAAAAGTGACAGAAAATTGACAGGACTCCACTAGTGTGATAGCCTTAACTTGCAAAGAAGAGGAACAAGTTTAGGAAAAAACAGGGAACTCAGCCAAGACCACAGAAAAATAATTGTGGCTCTTTAAGTCCAGTTCCGACTTAGCAGCAGTTTCGATCAATTTATTTGCAATGGGGGCATGTGAAGGGAGACTCCACTCAGTCTCAGTTGCTATCTCAGGGCAGCTAGTTCAACAACAAGTGGCATGTCAAGGGAGAGCCACTTGACTGTGTTAGCCTTGATTAGACACAGGCAAATCAGAGGCTCAAGAACCGAATGGATGAAATGGCGATGGATGCATCGCTTAGTGTACAAAAGATTAGGAGGAATAGAGGGAAACCCAAATTATGTTTCAATGCACGTTACTGGAGTCTTAACTCTGCAAGCTCGTTGGTAGAGAGCAGGTATGGGAAGAGAGGCATATTAAACTCTGAGGGAATCACTGGGGGGAAATGAACCATCTAAGGATCTGAGAGGTGCGTGGCATCCTGAGCATCAGAACTAATAACTAAGGGACAGCACATGAGTGCTAGATATCATGAGTAGCAAACTAATGAGGAAACCTGACTCAAGTTAGGCGGCCATGAACATATGGACTCATTGAGATCAGTTTCCAGCTTTGGTGGGCAGGCTACCTAAAGCTCCGACTGACGTCAAAAGCTGTTATGCTCCAAAGTGTACAAGATGTCCGACATGGTGAGGTGAAGACGAGGAAACAATGAATATATGACAACTTTTATAGATTATTTTTATATCAAATACTAGGTCAACTGTGCACATTTTGAAAGTCTCAATATTGAAATAGAATTTTAATTATCTTTAATCAAAATTTAGCAGACAATTAAAATTTTACTTAATTGTCTGAATATCTTGGTTATATGAAGGCATTACTGTAATGATATTTTTTTATAGATATTCCTAATATTGGAAAGTAATCTGATTTTTTGTAGCTGTAGAAAATAACCTTTGCAAACGTCTGTATCATTTGTATTGTTTCCACTAATAAATAATATGCATATTGTTATTAGGGTAAAATCAAGCTTTACTCTAAGTGTACTGTCAAAGCTATACTGAGGTGTTTCAATACCAAGAATCTGAATGTGTTAGTCAAAACCCCAAGCTTGAAAACAGCTGTTGACAAACAGACTCCAATAATCCAAGAAACTAACAGAGCTTTCATTGATAGAGACTTCAAAGCTCTACATCGCACTGGATAAGAGCGTCTGCCAAAAGGGTTGTTGATCGGAAGATTTGGGTTCAAGCCCCAGCACCACCAAGCTCCACTGTTGGGCAATTGAGTAAGGCCCTTAACCCTCTCTGCTCCAGGGGCGCTGTATCATAGCTGCCCCTGCTCTCTGACCCCAAGATTCTCAGCTGGGATATGCGAAGAAAAGAATTCCACTGTGCCGTAATGCATGTGTGGCGATAATAAAGGCTTCATGCCCTCAGTGCAGTTAAGGGGTTCTACCCCATATTGACCAAATCACATACTGACAATAAAGAATATCACAAAAATATATATAATTTAATATATCATTTTTACCTTCAAACATTGGATATAGCAAAATACTACTTGCTTTTGTGATATTATTCTAATAGATATATTTTTATTGCTCTTCAGAATATGCACCATTTCCATCAAGTTTTTGTGCCAAATTTACATCTCCAAACCTTTGCCTCTTTTTTAAATGATATAGAAACACTGAAATTAAGAGGCCCAAGCATGTTCCCATATGACAATGCCTCTATGCACAAAACAAGGTCCATGAAGATGTAATTTGCCAAAAATCTGTGAAGAAGAACTCAAGTGTCCGGCACAGAGCACTGACCTCAACCTCACTGAACACCATCAGGATGAACTGGAACGCTGACCATGTCACAGGAAGCATACCTGACATCAAATCCCCATAGCCATGTCCTAAATTCTAGTCAAAGAAGAGTGGAGGTTGATGTTGATAATGTTCTTTTTTTACCTTGTTCGTGGTACACCATATTCAGTTATTCACTTCAGACTTTCAGAACTTTGTGTATGCTTCATACACATGTCAAAGTTCTTCACTCACCTGGGCTATTTAAAGAGACTGAGTCATTTAAGGATTTTGAAATCATAACAGTGTAATTAAGGAAAATTGGAGCCGAATCTGTCATTTTGACTAAAATTGCTTCACACAGCAGTGCCTCAGTGTGTGTTTGTGTGTTCAATAAGGCTCTCTGCCACGCTTCCTTTCAAAACAGGAGGAAAAGATTGTATTCAAACTGCATGGTTACAGGCCATGTGACAGAGACCAGTAGCCCAGCCACATGTCACATATTTATGAAGCCTCAAAACAAAATCCAGGCGGTTGTTTTTCTGCCTAGTTAATAAAAGCTCCTGCTGTCTAGACATAGTGTCATTGCATTTTATGTTTCTAAAAAAGGCACAAAGATAAAATAGATGCTTACATTTTAAAATGGTTAGATTAAATGTATGTTTATGTTTATTATAATAAATAATAATTATTCATTATTTATAAATGGTAACTAATGCAGTAAAGTCTTAAGTATCAGTGTAAAACGTTAACTATAATATGTATGTATAAAAATGTTAAAAAACTTTTTTTAACACATTCCCTAATCACTCGTGGCAGATAATTATGTTGAGACTTGTTAATATATTTCATACATAAATGTAGAATGAATACAAACAGATAGATAGATAGATAGATAGATAGATAGATAGATAGATAGATAGATAGATAGATAGATAGATAGATAGATAGATAGATAGATAGATAGATAGATTTGCACAAATATAGAAGACCAGCGTTCCCATGCATTATGTTTAATAATTAATATCTTGACTAATATCTTTTTACTGAAACCTGGTCAGCCTTAGGGCTTATATTATGCAACCTAGTATGTATTATGTAGGACACAGTTTCATTAAAGTGGTTTGATAATTGTGCGGTTGAATGACAGAGACAGAAAGATGAGTGTGTAGGTGTGGAGTGTTTTCAGAAAGCACGTTCAGACTGAACTGTGATGAACTAACACAGTGACTGCACTCAGTTAATGCAATGCAGAAACACAGACTTTTCCCTCATATGAGTTAGTGGCATTTGTTGAGTGAAATGTGTGAAGGCTTAACGGTCACACTGATAAACTGTGGTTTATGGTTCTGGGGAATGTTTGCCATCGTGCATGTGGCCTTTGTTCAAAATCTGTCATAATATTAATAACTTTAATAATGACATAGTTCATTACAGCTCTTAATATAGCGCTTCATCAGTCATATTATAATATAAAAAATGACATACATGTTAACTTAGCTGTAAATCTGACATTTATTACATTTTAGATAATATTAAAGAGAAAGTTTATTAAATAAAGGGATTGCACTACTATTTAAGCCTAAGGGGCCGTTAATTAACTTTATTTATATTTATTATTAAGAGCTATCAGTTTTATCTCCTTCATAAGTAACATTCATTGTATCTGTATATACTAAATGAAGACCGTAGACTTGTAGACTTGATTTGTCTGTATATGGGTCCCACTGTCACATACCAAAATGCTCCCATAAATAATTGGAAGAGCTAAATAAAGACCATACATTCAATACATCCTAAAACACAACTGACACACTGCTGTAACATCACTTTTCTGCAGGTGATCGTCTTTTATATCACTGAAGTTCACCCTTACAAATCTTTAAACCATGGTGCCAGTGTCATAGGAGAAATTCTGGCAAGTTGCATCCATTTCATGCTCATGGATTAAAATATAAGCATTGTCAAGTTTCTACAGCTTTCAGCTACACCTGCAGAAGTGCTAAAGAGAGCTAAGGAGAGGATGTTGCATAGCCATCAGCCCCGGTAAACTTGGCCATATTGGCCGTCCTGCTCTGGCTTGTTGTCTTCAGCCTTTTCTGCATGTTCAGGGAAGTGAGCACCCACACAGGCATTTACTGCTTCCTTAAGTTCACCTGGTAGAGACCACATCTTCTTAGCATGCTCTGATACAGCCTGCTGGTTCATCTGATGGTGTGGAGGATTGAAAAGGTTAAAGGTCATTCATTGGTGTTTGGCTTTATTACATTTTCATAATACACATATACACCGATCAGGCATAACATTATGACCACTCATAGGTGAAGTGAATAACACTGATTATCTCCTCATCATGGCACCTGTTAGTGGGTGGGATATATTAGGCAGCAAGTGAACATTTTGTCCTCAAAGTTGATGTGTTAGAAGCAGGAAAAATGGGCAAGTGTAAGGATTTGAGCGAGTTTGACAAGGACCAAATTGTGATGGCTAGACGACTGGATCAAAGCACCTCCAAAACGTTAGCTTTTGTGGGATGTTCCCGGTCTGCAGTGGTCAGTAGCTATCAAAAGTGGTCCAAGGAAGGAACAGTGGTGAACTGGCGATAGGGTCATGGGTGGCCAAGGCTCATTGATGCACGTGGGGAGCGAAGACTGGCCCGTGTGATCTGATCCAACAGATGAGCTACTATTAAGAAGTTAATGCTGGTTCTGATAGAAAGGTGTCAGAATACACAGTGCAGGATGGGTCAGGGCTGTATTGGTACTAAAAGGGGGACGAACACAGTATTAGGCAGGTGGTCATAATGTTATGCCTGATCAGTGTAAACTGTATATTCAGGTCACTTACATCCTCACAGCAAAAGATTACATCTTAGCAAGTGAATATATTTTGAATAAGGAAAAATTGATCTGCAATTTCTTATTTTGGGATGTTAAATATATTTAAAAAAACATTCATTTTTAGCTGCTTTTACATATTCCGATCTTCTATTTGCAGATAATTTTGCTCTCTCTAGATATAAACGCTTAAAGCTTAAAAAATATCTGCCCATATAACAAGAATATTTCATTTTTGAAATTAGTATAAACGGCTAGAAATAGATTTAATCATATATTTATTTATCGTCATTTTATATAGGAAATAATGGGGCAAATATGACTATATTCAAGATATTTTCACTTGATAAGAGATCGTTTTCACAGCGGTAAACAAGATGTCATATTATAGCATGTGTCCAGAGAGATCTGATCAGTCTGTCTACAAACTGTCCACAGACAAAGTGCTGCCCAGTGTATCATATAGATTTGTTACTCAAAGGAAGTCAAAGGAAGTTAGTCATATCATCTAATGGAGTGGATAAAAATGAAGGTTAGGTGACATCACATGAAAAAATTGTGATTAAGGTTATGATCTTGGGACAAACTAATAGATTCTGTTGAGGAAAGAGAAACACTGAGAGAAACTAATCAGCAGACAGACCACAGCAGCAACAAATTTAACATTATTGTCTAGACTCTCAGGGTACTTTATATTTATTATCTACTGCCAGATTGCACGTGTGTACTTAATGTAAATACTGATCTAAATATGGTTAAATCCACAACTGTATTTTTGTGTGTGTTGTATCTTGTAACTGACTAAGCTGCTGTAACACATCTATCCACTGCTACCTAAACACTATATCAGCCGCCACTGTTATGAGGTCTAAGCAAAGCCACCAGAGTAATTCAGTTGAGGAATATGTAAAGGGCATTTAAGGGCACTTTACTTTACTCAAACCTTCTTCCTATTTTAAGTTTAAAGGAAAAGCTTTGTTGTAGAAGTGTCTATTTCAATAAATGGCAATTAATGCTGTTGTCCTATTGTCTCCTATGTTCTAAATGGCATTGAATTGTTTGAAGTAAAACTGCTTATTAATATACATTTCAATACAGAAACGAATAAATATGGACATTAACAGTACATTTGTTTTAGAAGCCAAATTTGTTTAAGACAAAGTGAAATATGATCTTGTGTGTTCACACACTGCTGACTGGAAGCAACTGAATTTTTATTCTATCCTGACTGCATCCAGTCAGCACACAGAATGCCTATTTCACCACAGCCTCAATTTCAGCAAAATATCTTTGTAAAGCAGAAAACAGCTTTTAAATGCATTTACGTACACCATATACACCATATAATTTACTAGCTCTCCGCTCTTGAGTCTTTCTGTTAAAGGAGCATGGAGGGAGAAGGAGATGGACGTTACCTGACTGTTCAAGGCTCTGATATCAGCCAGAGTTTGGGCCTGTTTCTTCTTAAGCTTCTGCTCCTGCTCCTGTGATGAATTTCCATCCCTAGTTGCAGACTGAAGACAGAAGCCCAGTCACGTTTACAAGGCTCACACTGTGCACATATTTCTCACACTTACATTTACATAACTGAACGCATGCACATCCATTCTGTCAACATCCATGCCTGCATCTGTAGATATATTGTAAATATATTTCATTTCAAATTTTTCATCGTTCCCCAACATTAGGCAAAGAAAAATACAAGACTGGATGTGCTATTGTAGGAAAATAATCAACAGTAATGTGGTGTGATGTGGCCCAAGCTAACAGCGTGCTCGGAAGTGTTTTATTCTAATACCACAGCAATTTACTAACAATTCTATTTTGAATGTAATGAATGAATAATCTTTTTGTAATAAACATCTGTGAAACAAATTAATTTCTATTATCACTTCAATGGATAAAGAGATCAGCTGTAAATGAATATTTTCTTCACAAGCTAATAAGTCAACAAGCAGAACTCGATGCCTTTGCCTGGGGTTCAGGATGCATCTGCCAACAACAAGTCTAATCTTTCTTGTTACTAATTTTTGCGTCTCTTAAAATATACAACGAACAGGAAAGAAGCTATTTGAAGAAAGACCTTCAACTTTGTTGTAACCTTAAATCCATATAATCTCTACAAACATTCAACTGCAGGAACTCTTGAACAGATGCATGCATGGATGCACAGATGGACAACCCAGAGACATCAATGTTTAAAAATATATTTAAAAAAATAGAGCGTGTCTTTTTTTATCAAATAAAGCACAAATTGCAAAGCCCTCTGTTGTAAACACTGCTGTGTTGGAAACTTTTTAAGTTATACCTCTGACTCCAGCTGTCAAAGTCTTTTTGTTACATAAGATTAATCAAGACCTTATTGAGAGAGAGAGAGAGAGAGAGAGAGAGAGAGAGAGAGAGAGAGAGAGAGCACACACCTAGGTGACTATTTTCCCTAATGCATTATGCAGAAATGTAAAATTTCTCTTTAATTGTTTGAATCTGAAAAGCAATTAAATTACTGCAGCCATTCCTACAGAAATAACACAAAACTAAACACAGATTAATAAATGGTTAAAGTTCTTTAAACTTTGCTTTGGCACTCCACGTTTCCAGAAAGATTCGGTGCTGCAAAAGCACTGAATGAATTTTGATGAGCAAGTATGTGAAAGAGAATTAGTCAGGTCCCACATGCTCACAGCAAACTGCTCTTTAGTCAGGGTGCCCTGATTTCAGTGTGTGTGTGTGTGTGTGTGTGTGTGTGTGTGTGTGTGTGTAAGAGCAAATCTCTTTTTGTCTACAAGCTCGCTACAGTAGCCATGGTTACAGGTTTGGACACATTTGCTCAAACACTTTCTCTCCTCTCTGTCATTTTCTTTTATAGATGACCTCTCATTCTTCTTATTTGTCCTTCATCAATCGCTCGTTCTTTCGCACTGCACCGACAATGTTAATTACCTGTTCTTCGTCATTATCGTCCAGCTGTTCCTTGCTCTTGCTCTTCTTCAAGCTGTAACACATTAGCAGTACAGTCAAACACATAATCAAAACACTGAGTCACTCAGTGACTGATATGAGCAGGAGATAACAAATCTTTGAATCTGAACTGTCTCATGTCATGGCTCAGGCTTTTGCAGCTTGTGAGACTAATTTTGTACATTGTTCTGGTTTTTTGTCAGAAGCCAATTCATAGATCTGGCACTGGAGTGTGAAAGATGAATTACTTTTCTTTAGCAAGTGGATAATTTATCTAGAGAAAAAGGAAACAGGTTTTCTTAGTGTTTAATGTGAAATCATAAAAAGTTTGAATATCTTTCATTTGTATGTGATGCTTTAAGACTTTTTAATCCAGTCACACTACTCCTTTTAAGGCTTAGTAAAATCTCTCTAGACCACTGGATCTGTGATGATCCAAGCCTTTGTTATCTGCTTGCATTTAGTATATGCATGTTATGTCTGTTTTATCAAGCTCTTTTGCTTGTCTGCTGTGTTTTTGGTAAAACCAGAGCACATGTGTGTCTCTTTATGACACAAAGAAAATAATCACAGCGTAAAGTTTCTGGACTAATGGGCTAATGTTGGTATATCAGTAACATCCTCCACATTATGGCAACTTTTCAGATTTGTCCCCTACTGAGTTGAATTGAATTTAAGACTTCTACAATGATGTCGGCACACTGGGAATGATTTATCATTGAATAAAACATCAAAAGGTTTCGTCGTGTCTCTTTATGACACAAACAAACACTAACATTGTAAAGTTTCTGGACACCTGACCATCATACCAGCATGAGCTTTTTTGAACATCCCATTTCAGGTTTGGTTCTCTTTTGCTCTTATAATAACCTCCACTCCTCAGGGATGGTTTACCAGTAGATTTTGGAACGTGGCTGTTGACAAGAGGTCAAGAGGACATTCGCAGGATTCACGGGTGCTGGGTGAGAAGACCTGAGGTTTTCACTTCACTTTCACTTCAATTTTTGCAAACCATGACTTTAAGGGGCATTGTCATGCTTGAACAGGTTTCGACTATCTGCTGTAAATACAACTATATCTATAGGTGGCTAAAAAGGTTGGTGCCATGGTAAGGTGTCCACATTTGTATGTTTGGTCATATAGTGTAGTCCTAGCATATATACCACATTCATAGTGATCAGTGTTCAGTTACTCTGTGGAACTGGGAAGTGCTGGACTGGATTTTTAACCATTCTGAATACATTAGATTAATTACCTATGTATTATAATTCAAATTCAAAAGGAAATTTACTCACAACTATTAAAAGCAAAACACAGAAAAAGCATATTAAGTGAATCTGCAGTAATTAGGAATTTGGAGAAAAGAATATTTAAGGAAACTGCATGTATTAAAATATTGCTTTGGTAAAACTAATTGATGTTACACACTGAATATTACTCATAGCAAATATTGGCAAGGTGCTCAAAAGCAGGTTGCTATTAAACACCAAGATGATAATAGCAGTGTGTGTGTGTGTGTGTGTGTGTGTGTTTGCTGCGCAATGTGTCACCTCACCTGCTCTTCTCAGAATCTGAGCCCTTTGATTCTTTTTTCTTCCCTCCTTTACTGTCACTGAAAAGAGGAAAACAGCATGACATTGATACAGAGCTGTATCCACTGGAATCTAATTTAACCTCTCTCTCTCTCTCTCTCTCTCTCTCTCTTTCTTTCTCTCTCTCTCTCTCTCTTTTTCTTTCTTTCTCTCTCTCTCTCTCTCTCTCTCTCTCTCTCTCTTTCTCTCTCTCTCTCTCTCTCTCTCTCTCTCTCTCTTTCTTTCTTTCTCTCTCTCTCTCTCTCTCTTTCTTTCTTTCTCTCTCTCTCTCTCTCTCTCTCTCTCTCTCTCTTGTATTGGAAACAAAGGCACACACATTTCGATTTGGCTGGTAACACGATTCAGCATTTGTAAATGTATTCTCACATAACTAAACCACAAGAGCCAAAAAAAAAGTTCACTTTTTCAACACTCAGACACTCGATTCTCTCCATCACAACAGAACTTACATAAAAATTCTGAAAGGCAGTGAAGATACAATATAGATTGTATGGGTATATAAAATCACAGAGAATAGCCTTATAATCAAAACACATACATCACAAAGGGTCATAATACACACACACACACACACACATGCACACAGAGAATGCACTCCAATCCATTAGTAGAATGAAAAAGCTAGATAGCTTGCAACACAAGGTGACTCATCACTCATTTGTGTGTTTTTCTCTCTTGTAAAAGGTCAAGGGTACACACACACACACACACAAATACAAACCTGTTCAGTGCCTTCAGCTCATTGGCGTGTCTCTCTGTAGCCATCTCCAGCAGCTTGGTCAAACACTTTAACACAGAACACAGAAAGAACACAGGAAGTTGCACTTACACCCACAAGACACCCACCAGCTGTCCCATCTGGTCACTGTCACTCTGCCATATATTAATTATGACTGTTACGTCCTTACAGCATTGATGGTAAATGTGTCTTTCAACCATTCAACCATTCTCGAAAACGTACTCAGATGGTATTCATGTCAAAGTTTGTAATAAAAATTGCTCATTTCCTAACCAGATTATAGCCAACTAGTGCACATAGATGTCTACTTCAAGTTATGACAACATCAGAGAACTGCTTTGCAGTTGTTTTTTTTCTGCTGTGGGCAGGTTGATAGGTTCAAAAGAGTGCTTATGCAGCAGTTCTGATGTGCAACCAGATGTGAAGCCTTGCTTCCCTGATCCATGCAGATCAGCTGATTAGAGGGGACATCCCCCGAAAGAGCTCCACTTACACGGGATTAATGAGGGCATGTGATTTTGGTGAAGTGCCAATGAACTGAGAGGAGGGAACAAAGATAATAATCCAGGATGCCACTATGGGCTAATGTTGAGGCATCAGTAACATCCTCCACATGATGGCAACTTTCCAGATTGTCCCCATCGATTTTTAAGACTGCAATAATGGCAGTACACTGGGAATGATTTGGATGTAAAAATTATTGATTATTTTTTCCCAGAAGACAGCTCAGAGTATATGTGTAGTTATCATTGAATAACATTTCAAACGGTTTAGTCTGAGCAGAACTATTCTGTTACAGTACTTCCCTTTTTGTACTCTGATGCCAGCTAAACCAGTTATAAAACAAAATGAACCAGTCAAATTTGAAGTGAATGATTTTGAGATATCATGCTAATGAGAATCTCAGGTCTCAGACAGACACAGGGATGGACCTCTGGCAAAAATACAAGAATCTTAGTTCACCAGAAATGGGCTTTGAGTTACTGAACACATGACATAACATCTTTGTATCACAACCAGTAAGGATGTTACTTAAGAAAAGACATTTCAGCTATTTGACTTTGCTGTGATCTTGATCGTTTGGATCAATTCCAAAATCTAACATTTCTAAATTTCTAAAAATTTTACAATACACATTCTGGAGTCAATCTGTACATATATTCCACTACTAATATATATACATACATATATATATATACATTTCTATCTATCTATCTATCTATCTATCTATCTATCTATCTATCTATCTATCTATCTATCTATCTATCTATCTATCTATCTATCTATCTATCTATCTATCTATCTACCTATTTATCTACCTATCTATCAACAGTCATTTAATTTATTGTTGCTTGACGGTATCTTAATCATAATAACTTCCGCCCAGTATTCAGGATTAGCCCAGTATTAACCCTATGCATTTGCCTCTATTCAAATTATAGCCGACAATCTCTGGGAATGTTTCCCATCCAGCTGCATTTAACTAGCGATACAGAAATCTAATAGATCATTACTAGCACTACTGCTACTACTAGATATTAGACATACACTCACAATCCTCTTTATCAGGAACACCTGTATATACATGCATTTATCAAATCAGCCAATTGTATGGCATCAAATCATGCAGATACTGGAGAAAAAGCTTTAGTTAATGTTCACATCAAACATCAGAATAGGGGGAATGTGTACATGTAATCTCTTTGACTTTAACCATGCTATGATTGTTGGTGTCTCTAGAGTTTGCACTCTTTGCAACCATGGTGAGCAGAAAAGCATGTCATGTCAGAAAACACATAAAACCTAGGACAAGACTCTGAGGCTATAGTGGGCACAGACTCACCCAAACTGGGCAGATGAAGATTTGAAGAAAAAAAATCACCTGGTCTTTTTCCAGACCTGAAACTTGTTTGATTGAACATATATAAGCTGAATCAGGAGACTTCAAGCAGAGAAACCTGCAGCTCTCTATAGTAGGGATTGGATCATTGGACACAAACACCCTAAATGAATTCAGCACTCATGAATCAGAGCACTCACAAAAGTGCTTGCTTATAAGTTGATGATGAACCAGGCATGTGTTTTGCACCGTGGTGGACTCTATGTAAGTGTTTTAAGTGGCTTTATGAATATTTATCCTTGAACCTCATTTGCACTTCAAATAAGCCAAAAAGGCTAATACTATAACACTAGAACGAACTATCTAGAACGTGCACATTGCATAATGCTAACTAGGCTAAAAGACCTTACATTTATTCTTAACCAATATTAGAATAAGTATTAGTCTTTCTCTCTACCTATAGTATCGAGCCTCAGTGTGGAATTAAGATCTGATTGGTACCTCAGAGGCATGCTGCTCTTTCTTCTTCTTCAGCTGGTCGTTTTTCTCCACCCACAATGATCGAAGCTCCGTCCGCAGCTTCGTTTTCAACTCATTGATTTGCTCTGGCCCCTCAGCCCCTGCCCTGAACAGCAAAGAAATGAGTCAATCACTACAAACTCCCCTGGAACCAGGCAATTTGGTATTTCAATAAAGATAATGCTGAAGAAAGCACTTACAGCTCAACAATTGATCAGATGCATTGAACTGCTTTATCTCTTATGCTTGAATAATAGCAAATGCTTTAAAAAATAGTGACTGAATGGATTAAACCATGCCTAGTAGTAGATGCCTGCTTTATAGAGGATAGATTAGAAATAGAAGTCTGGGAGATCAGTTAAATAGAGTTTCAGTTACTCTATATGCAGTGTAGCCGGTCCCTGGATTGTATGCTTGACAATTCTTTTTGACATAATGATATATATGTGTATTGTATGCATTAGGTTTACTCTAGGCATGATTATGAATTAATTCTAGTCATGCAGTTGATTTAACCCCTTAAACTCATGGATATATTATTATTTCTTCACAGACTACATTGAAGTTCTGAGGGTGGGAAACAATATATGCCTGGGTCAAGTGAGTCATCATCGGCATTTAAGGGGTTAAACAAGGATTCCAACTAAGACCATTTTCACAACTCACAGCACAGCACAACACCATGACACAAAGACACAGACAAATATCTATGTCCTGAAGATTGCCAATTCAAAGAAATAGATATTCTCTAACATGACTGAATAAATAAAAGCAGTGGTAGGTCTCTGTTTACTCATTCTTCTTCTGTGAGGTCTTCTTCTTGAGGGATTTGCAGAGGTCACTGTATTTCTGAGTTAGCTCCTCAGCCTTCTTCTGGAACTTCTTTTCCAGCTCTTTCAGCTCTTTCTCCTGCTTCTTGGTGACCTTCAGGTAGTTCTTGTGCTGCTGCAGTTCATCACAGGTCACAGAGGCCAGCTCTGTGTGTGTGCATGATTGTGAGTGAGGTTGTGTGTGTGAATGGTTTTGTGTGAGAGACAGCAGAGAGACAAAGACGGTGAGTGAGACAGTGGGATTTTTAATAGTTTTTAGGTAATTTCAAACATTACAAGTTCAAGCATGCAGTAAAGTACAACTTTCTTTTAAATAATTTTTTATACATATATTTGACAGAAAATATACATGTATAGTGTGTTCTGGTTTAGACATCTACTGGTGTGTGCAATGTTAAGCCATTACCATTGAAATATAACTCATTGAGCTCTGGTTCACATCTTACACAGCCTACCCAGAGCTCCACAAAGCCCTGAACCCTCAGGTGCTGCACCAGCAGCATCCGCTGCCTTGGAGGTTCCTGCAGCAACCTCCACAGGTGCTGCAGAGTCAACTACAGGAGCATCCTGCTCCGCACTGGGAGCTGGGTTAGAGTCTGGTTCTGCATTAACTTGTGGTTCTAGCTCCACATTTGCAGTGGGCTCACCATTTGGATCAGCGGGATTCTCGGCCTCAGGGGTTTCAGGAGTTTCTTGGGGAGCCTCTTCTGTAGGTGGAGGTGCCTCAGAGGGAGGAGCCTCTTCTGAAGGTGGTGGGGCCTCAGTGGATGGAGCCTCTTCTGAAGGTGCAGGTTCCTCAGTGGGAGGAGCTTCTTCAGTGGGAGGAGCCTCTTCAGCAGGCGGAGCCTCTTCTTCAGGTGGAGGTGCCTCAGCAGGAGGAGCCTCTTCAGCAGGTGGAGGTGCTTCAGATGGAGGAGCCTCTTCTGATGTCACAGGGGCCTCAGCTTCAGAAGCTTTTGTCTCTTCATCAGCTGGTGGATTTTCGCCATCTGCAGGTGCTTCTGAAGGTTTAGCATCGCCCTCTGCTGGGGCCTCACTATCCTCAGGCACTGTAAATATATGAATACAGAAAAAAGGTCTATAAATACAAAAAAAGTCAAAGCCTATACATGAATATATAAACAAATTATATTTATAGTCTACAGATTATTTAAGATGCTGATGTGATAACATATTGGTGTATATTTCTTACCTGTGGCTGGAACAGCTGCAGCACCACCCATCTCATATTTGCTTACGAAGTTAGCACTCTACAAGCAGATTAAATACTATTTAGATAAATGACTCCTGCAATAAGAACAATTAGTGTACTCTCATTGCTAATAACATACATAAACAGTTTCCTAACTGTTTTTTGTGTGTGTAACTGTGTACTGCATCTAAAACTTACCTCCTGTTTTGCAGGCTTTGTAGTCTTTACTGGATTGAAGAGAGCGTCTGTGAAATCTGAGAACCAAAACATGCAGAGTTACAACACTGGTAAAAACTCCATAAAATATTTTTTTTTATTCAGAGATAGAGATAATGTGCATTACCAGCAAAAGCAGCAGGGATGTAATCCTTCACCTCAATATAGACAAAGAGGGAAGGGAGCATCAGAGGCATGTTACTCTCACTATGCAGACAAATATGATGGAATCCTGGAGACACACACATATGCACACAATTATACACTATACATATACAGTATTTTGTAGCAGAGTAGAAGGACTTGACATTTATATTTTGTAATTTGTAAATCCACAGGTGTTGAATGTGAGATTCTAAACTCTTTTCACTTACCTGACTGGATGGCATCTATGGGAATAATTCTATGCCCAATGAATTTCCCACCTTCCTCATAGGCCACTATTCTGAGCAAAGCCAATTCTGTCAGCAGAATCTGTTTGCAAGTAGACATCAGACATACAATCAAAAAATGTGTAAATTAATGTTCTGGGATTATGCAACAAAAACATCTTGATATAAATTTTGAAAATCATAGTTATCATAATATTTAGGTATCAGATATGATTAAATGATTACATATATGCCATTTAAAATATATTTACAGACCTTCTCAAACACGAAGGGCTCCTCATTCCACACAGGGTTGATGGCATTTGGTGTGGCAGTGTTTTTGGTGCGGTATTTGCGTTTGGGGTCTCCAGGCAAGCCAATGATCTCCACCTCCACTGCTGTTTTCACATTCTTATCAGATAAGAACTGGCCTGAGTAGATCTGTTAGAAACAGTGATAATGGAAGGGTGGAGATCACAATGTGCACCAAAACCTATTAAAAAAATCAAGGCGGTAAATAGAATTTGGATATTTTTTTAAATGTGAAGACACAGTAATAAAGGCTGATCCATATTCTCTGCATTTAATCAATGATGCTATACACTTAACCTCTGCATACATTAATTTGCCAGGTTACTTGGATAAATTGACCAGAAATATTGATTATATATTACGCAGCAATGTAGCAGATTAGTGTAGACCACTCAAGCACACACTTAATTAATTGAACATTGTCTTGCTCAGTTAGACACTGCCAACTGGATCCATCATTTAAATTGAGCTGACTTACCTTGATAGAGAGCGTGTTGGGCACGTTGGTGTCGATCTTGTCAGTGAAGGGGTCAAACGTCTTGTCGTTCCTCCGCATCACATCACTCTTTAAGAGGTACCCAGTCCTCCCGTTGTACTCGAACAGCGCCATGTTCAGTTGCATGGGGAAATCTTTTGAAAGAGTCAAAGTGCATCCAGTTAGGCTAAGTCCATTTTACTGTGAAACTGGCCTTGTTTCTTAATCTGGTTATTGTTTGCAGGAGATTTTGCACAAGAAATGAGTTCAACATTTACACACCACTTTATAAAGCTTGAGAAATCAGGTTCATTATGAGAATGTGGTAGTTACTGTAAAACACTGTCATCTTGTGGACATTTTCAGACAGTATGACGTTATATCATACAAAACCGATTAACAAATCCAAATATTTATCTAGTTTAGCAACTCATACAGTACTTCATATGCTCCAAGTCAAAATGTGGATTCTTCTGACTTGACACATATTGTATTCATTCATTGTATTCATCAATCCATATAGAATTTGAATAAAAAATCAAGATCATTCCTGTTATCACTTAACATAACATAACATCTTAGTAGTTATAAACAAGCATATCCTCACAGCATCTCTTTTTTAAATAAGACAGACAAAACACAGCTTGTGTAATTAATCCATCTGGGGATGCTTCACTTTCAGTCATGCACGTTTGCCAGAACGTATCTTCAGGTGAGGTGTAATGTTCCTCAGTTCTTTCAACCATGAACCACAACACCACAATGTTGAGACCACAATGAGACCACAACCGTCTCATTGGTGGGTCAGTGGTGGTAATTATTTTCTCCCTCAAGTTCCTTCCCTATTCCAAAAGGCTCTGCTTCCAAATCTTTAAAAACCATTATGGCTATGCTATGAAATCTGTATAGTGAGAGATTGTTAAAAACTGGATTTAGTAATATTTTTTCAACTGCACGTCGGCCAGTTGAAACGAGGTCTTCAAATGTGTATTAAAATGTGTATTTCTTCTTATTAGCATAAATTTTTAGAATATTAAGTGAACTTGCTTCTAGCCAAACTTTATGTTCTGCACTCTACTACCTCCAATGCTGCCATCTAGTGTAGCAGAGGTAGAGCTCATAAATAAACACTATTCTGTGCAACAGTTCTTGGTCCTGGTTGCATTATCTTTTAAAAACTTGCTCACGTCTCTCTTCACATGGGACTGTCAGACTAAAGAAGATCATTTTCTTAGCCTGTTTTGATCACAAGAACATGTCTGGCCTCAGATTTCTTTGGACAGCCTTATTCCAGGGTTCACTGTCATGTCCCATGAGTGAGTCATTTGCAGTAGGTTGTCCTTTGCACATTTTATGGTTAGTGGTTGTCTTTTTCTCCTCTCTCACAATTTTGACAGTTACCGTTTGTCTCACAGGGATGATTCTTGCATCTTATGTGCTTCAGGGTGACAAGTGACATGAACATTTTATCATGCCTACACCAGTATCTTCCTTGGGTGATGCAACTTTAGACCCTGCCAGGATCTCCCTGCAACGTTTACTCACGTGAACTTGAACAAATGTGTTGTATTTGGAAGTTGTCATAAACTAAACACAACAGAAATGAGATGAGTAACGGTTCCAGCTTCCATATTTTTCACTTAGGAAGTCTCATTTTGTCTACAGCTCCACTTCTCTTGATCTTCGTCCTTCTTCACTGCTTCAGATCGTCAGTATGCTTTCTGCTTATGTAACTGATACATCTGCTGCTCTGATAATCTTGTGATACCGGCTTCTCTAAAGTGTGATCATCCACAGAGTCTCTGTGCATCATTATGACTCACGGGCCTCTTCTTCCACTGATAAAAGTGGGAATTGTAACTGACTGACCTTAGGTAGAGTCTCACTGATCATTAAATAATTTAACTGATCATTAAGTTTTAAAGTTCTTGATTATTCTCCCTAATTTTGCCATGTTGCTGGGAAGCACAAACTCTTCTTCCGTAACAGAAAACATACTGACTGTTACAAAGCTCTGCCACACATAAACGTTGAACAATCTATAATCTCCTTACACGTGTATATTTACATAAATACCCGGTTAGGTCCTGACTAGTCACAGTTTAACTGTAAACTGTCCTTGTGAGTTACAACCTACTGAATATACTTTACAACAATTAGTACAATGATCAAATCTAGAGGTTATTACCCATGGTCTGGTAGTTCAGTGCCACCATCTGACAGCCTACGTTCCAGAAAGGCTGAGGGTTATAGTTAGAAGAATCCATACGTGTTCCTTTGGGGTAGATTCGACTCATCTGTCTCTTGTTATATCTGAAGAATGAAGTAAAGGAATCTACATACACAAATATATACAGATATTTTTGTATATTATATTATTGCAATAATGCTCTTACAGCAACATGGTTGTTTTCAGGCTTCATCTGAATATATAGATCACAAGTGCTGATACAAATTTAATTCAGATTATATTCATGATACATTCACTTTGTTAGTATTTCGTTGCATTGACTTTTAATTGCTTAAGCTTCAATCATAATCCACAAGCTTTACACTATACTTTGCTGGAATCTTTTGCTTCTTCCTCATAAAACAACTGGTGTCATTCAGACAAGTTTGGAGGCCTCCTTGTCCAGACATGCTTTTTCAAATTTTCTAAGGCCAGGACTTTGTGATGGCCACTACTATACTTTCATTTGACATCTTTAAGCCATTTGTTACAACTTTGAATATATACTTAAGATAATTGTCACAGTTCAGACAAAGGTTTAACTTTCTGCAGTGTACCAGTCCCTTGATGCTGCCATCCCCATGCTTCACAGTTGGGATGATGCTCTTTGCTCACTTCTCATTTCTCTTTATATAAAGTTCTGATCATTATGGTCATCAACAGTCTAACACTAGGGCCTAACATGGGCTTTCTGTTAGACTTTCTTAATTGTGAATGTACATATTAGATACATGATTCCTCCAGCTCCTTCACATGGAGTTTTCTGAACCATAGCTCATTCATCTCTGCAAGCTCATTGGTGCCTTTTTCCTGAATGATGCAGTGTCTGCAGTGTGGTTTCAAAATTTGTATATTTTCATACAATAGTTTGTACAGACGCTTGTGGTACCTTCACTTGTTTAAAAAATGTTCCTCAGGAGGAACTGGAGATGTGGAGGTCCAGCTTTTTTTTCTAAAATCTTGGTTACTTGAATTAGTTATATAATAGATATTTGTCATTAAATTCTTAAAGTATTGGCAAATGAAATGTAAAGGATACTCGACAAACTCCACAGCACTCTTGGAGATCATTTGCTCTCCTTTGGTTTCCACAAAAGAAGAGATGGCATAGCTCTTGTTCTTTTCTGCATTTGGAAAAAGCATACACCAAAAATGACAAGTTTGGGTAATAATCATTAGAACCGTAAAATGAACGCAACCAAACAAAGAAACGGAACAAGACCAAATAATCACTAATAATAAGTCAGTAATATTTAAATATACTTAAACGTATATATTTTTTATATGTGGAAAATTGTTAGAATTCATATATGAATATTTTAAATAAATAAATAAATAAATAAATAAATAAATAAATAAATAAATAAATAAATAAATAAAAAGTCTAGACATGACTCACGCCGAGATTGTTCGAAGGAGACAAACTTGTGTGGCTGAATATAGTTGACTATTGAAGACATCGCCTCAAAAGCTTTTACTTCCTGTCCAGCTGTACCCTAATGAAATGGATGCACACAGTAAAAATAGTCAAATACTTTTTGTTTCAATTAATAACTAAACACATGCAGAATGTTACAAATACATTGCAGCAGTACTCACAGGTTTATCATTACACATGATAATACGTAGGTCCATATACAAACCCTTTAGGACAACTAGCATAAATCTACATAAATATTTTTATAAATAAATTATTCTCTCAGATTGAAATAAAACTGAGCCTTGGATGAGTTTCAGTTTAATATTTAGAATATTTTTAAGAAAGCCTATGGCAGAGGTGTCCAATCTTAAAAAAGCAAAGCAAAGATAAACTGATTAAACAGATGGAATCAGGTTGAATGAATCCCTGCTCCCACACTAGCCCTTTGCAGATAAGATTGGACATCAGTGACCTATGGTAATAACTGTCTTAGTCTCCCATCAGCCCTCACAGTGTATAGTACATCACATGACCCAACTCATTCTCATCTATTTAGGTTTTTCTTCCTTCTTAAGCTTCTGTTGTCTATAGTGTGCTTCATGTAGTGTTCTTGCTTAGTTATTTTGTTAATATTACAATACCATGGGAGCTATGTATATTTATTCAGATGTTAAATTAGACTCTAACATATCAGTACACCAAGTACACCATGCAACAAAGTGATGTGATGTGACGTGTCATTATGGCCACTTTATGTCAACAAAATTCTGACAGCTGGCTCAGGTATTAAGTATTAAGTATGAATGCCTACTCCTTTATAAATTGTTACTATGACCGGAGATCCAGAGCACATTTTCCCCTGAAACTGAAAAACAGAGAGTGACTATCATAATCATAGAATTTCCATACTTCATCTGAGTTTTTCATCTTTTCCTCATCTTGTTCCTCATCCTCATGGTGCTCATCGTGATGGTCATCGTGGTGGTCGTCATGGTGTTCTTCGTGTTCAGCGTTCTGGTTCTCAGGGTTCTCAGCATTCTCTCCTATGGGAAGACAGAACACAGTACCACATGACTGTTAAGGGACTGTTTGCTCAACCTGAAAGCTAATATGAAACAGTCTATGATTATTCTCACCTCCATTCTCAGCAGAACCCTCCTCTTGTGCTTTCTTTGGTGGAGGTTTGGCCGGGCCTGTGGGGCCTTTTTTGTTTTTGATTAGAATTTTTCCCATCAGCTCAGAAGGACTGGGGATCTGTTGACCTGGTTTCAGCTGTAAGCAACACCCAATAAAAAAACAATTACAGCAACTTGGACACTTGGGAATCAGATCACAATAGACAATAATTCATATCTATGGCACATATATATATATATATATATATATATAAAACAAAAAATATATATGTGGTTTTAACTTGTAGAAGCATGTGGAAGTCACATACCGGATACTTCTCCAGTGGTTCACTGAGTAGAGCGTCTCCAAATATGGTCCTACAGTAGTTAGCCATCTTCTCCTGCTGCTTGACTCTAAAAACACAAATCAGTGAAATTCAGAGAAATGTTCTACCAGCGGCACCAAAATATGAAATGTAGAGTATGAAGACATTGTGTAGAAACAGTGTCTTACGTATCCACATGATTCTCAAACGAGAGAATGACTGGATATTTCGATGTTTTGAACGCGCTCTCGGCAATTGCCTCGATCACATCCTACCATAGAGAAGGGATTGAATGAGTAGTTAACTAAGCTAAAGTGTGTTTAGTTGTTAGGCCAAGCTCGCATCTGAGTTTAACCAAAAGTTAAGACATTTACTCATTTTGTGTTAAGTATGTATGTAACTGTCTTAATCAGTTAAGTATATAGAAGGAAACATTTCAGAATTTATATAGTTTGATGATTGCAGCTTTGATTATTGGAAATCTCACCTTAAAAAGGATCTCAGTTGTCATGGTAAAGCCGTGAGTGATGATAGGTTCTTCATCTGGAGGTTTGCCCTTCCAGCAATCCAGCTCCAGACAACGGCATCCAGCAAGCAGACACTGACGGTACATCTCTGGAGAGGAGGCGCCTGAGAACTGACCGGCTATAAGCACACACACAAAGAGAGAGAGAGAGAGAGAAACCAAACAAAGAGTAACAGAGTAACTGAGTATTGTGTCAAAATCTTACTCAAGTTGAAGAAAAGACTAAAGTTTGATAACCCTGATTAAATTAATATTAAAGTAGCATTTGCAAACAAAACTAGCTAGCATGTTTGCCATGATTAAAGCTAACTTCGAATTTGATTGGATGTCTTTCAAAGTAATAAAGAAATAAATTCATTTTATATTAAGAGTAAATACAGTCTACTCTTGAAAATAATAATATACAATGCTATACTATACACAGTATGTAATGATAATGACATATACTGCACTTTCTAATTTCTTGATAATTCATGGGGTTTAGCCTGCAAGATGGATATGAGTGATTTGAACTTATGGTACCAGTCAGATAGGTGTTGTGGGAGGATTTGATGTAGTAGTGAGGGATGGGCTGGGTCATGTCGTGGCACTGGGCCAATTTGTCTAACATCACAGGTGTTGTCTCAGGCCCCATTAGGAAGAAGAGAAAACCCTCTGCAGTTATCTGACCTGAAAAAGCCCAGCATCAATCCACTCATTAAGCTTTTAGAAAAAACATTTAACACAGAAATTTTGAAATACAGTGCATGGTGTCTATAAAAGTTCCAGATTCAGTCGTATTATGGACTCTGATAGTGATAGTTGACTCACCGCGGTTAGAATTAGAGGACGCGGGCTCGTACTTGTCGATGAGGGCCTTCACCTGGTCAGGTCTCAGTGGCGGGTAAAGCTCTTCATTAAGCCTCGAGTCTCGCTGCTTCTCGTACAGGAACTTGCTAAAGACCTCCTTGGTCATGTAGGGCTTGTTAGAACTGAGCATAATGATTATGATTAATAGTCTATTAATGTGCACAAGTAAATCAATTTCATTTGGGAATCACAAGCATGTATCAGGTGTGACTTTCTGGTCATTTAATGTTGAACTCGACTCCGAATTTATCACTATATTATGCATGTGGATTTCATAGGGCAGGCTTTAGAAATGCTTTTGTCTTAGACAAGAATAGCATAGTAAATAGAAACAAAACATTACATCTATATTTGCAGAGAAAGACTTACTAGCTGCCGAAGATTTCATAGATCTCTGGTCTAGGACAAAGGTTCATCAGGAAGGTCTTGAATGCAGCTTCAGTGAACACTTCAGGCTTTATGGAGTCAAACTAAATAAAAAAAATGGTGAACTTTATAATGCACAAACAGAAAGTGTTTATTTTTAACAAAATTTTCATAAAGCAGCTCGGGCTGTAGTTCTATGAAAAAACATTCTATGACTATGATTAAAGGTGGCCTAAACAATAATGATGTTATTGCATGTAATTCCATGGGGGGAAAAAATACATATATTGATAAGCTCTCTCACCTTTCCCTTAGGAAGCTTTGCAGCTGATAGTGCAGCATCAACCCTTTTCTTGTCAGCTGGAAACATCTTATAGATACTGTGGTATAGAAGTAAGGGTTAGATACGCACAACCGCCATAACACAAGCAATTATTATCATTATAAAAATAAGGAAAGGAAAAAAAAAGCTTACTATTTAACAGGAATCTTGCCATCCTTGTTGGTTTGCAGTGTGAGGCGAACATACCTATAACAGAGGAGAACAAAGATTAAAAAGGAGAAATCACAAGTATTTAAAGTAAAGTAAGTTTAAAGTGTGGATATGAGGCAATGCCTGTGCCAGCAGTCCCTGACAAATAATCTATTTTTAATAATCTATTTTTATTTTTAATGTATTTATTTCTTTATTTTTTTTTAAAAAACTTCTGGTTCTGATTATCATGGATTAAATGCTGTATGTATAGCCAGTGATTATGTAAGGAACACATACATCATTTATTTTTAAATGCAGCAGCACAAAATTCCATTTAACTAATGTAACTAGATCATATGTTTCATCGGAAATTTGGTTTCTTACAATTTATCCAGGTAGACTTGTCTGCAGACGTTGGCCCTGTGGGGGTTGTATACAATGGCCAGGATGTCATTGGCCCAGTTCTGAGGAACGAGGGATGGAAAAAAAAAGAGTTAATGTTGCATATTCATGTTGTTGCCAGAGATAAACTTAGACTCTGATAAGAGGAATTAATAACTTTAATGATGATTTTCAGTTTTGAAATCAGGACATCCAGGAGTTGTGTTCCCAAAAGAAAGGAAAAGATGCATTAAAAAAAAAAGTGGTGCTCTGGAAGAAAATTTCAGTGTGGATAAATTCTAGCTAAAATATAGAAAAGCTAGTTTTCTTTTTGTAACACACATGACTTTTTAAAAATGTTTATTAAAAAATAAATAAATAAATAAATAAATAAATAAATAAATAAAGATACAGTTTAACCCCCAAACAATTTGTAATTTTAATCATTTTTTTTTATTTTCATATATTATTATATTTTTATTTAACATTTTTTAATACTCATTAAAGATATATTTTGTATTTTTATATAGCATGTATTGCATGTTAAATTCAGTGCAAATGGATGTATATATGAGTTCAGTGTGTTGATTCTTGCTGTATACATAGAATAGAGCTTTTTTAGTGGTAACAAGATGTTATAAGTAAATAGCAAAGTATTTTAGTTTTATACATGTTAATGATAAGAAGTGTAAATAAAAAACATATAACCTAATAGAAAAAATAATCAAAAGGTAAACATCATTCTCTACATTATTTAATAGAAAATGTCCAAATGTCACCATGTTAAAAGGCTTCCTGGCTTTGCCACAACACTATATGTTTTCTAATGTGGATTAGGTCTTTTATTTTTCAGCATTTTTGTCCATTTAGCGTTTCTTCCAGCAGAGGGCAACAAGATACCTGAGCTGTACAGAAGTAACAGGAGTTTATACCCTCGCTAACCTGCACAATCAGCTTTCAACCACTGCTGACCATTTTAAGTGCCTTGGACTGAACTCTTCAAACACACATGGTCACATATTGACAGAACTCTGTAGATCTGCACCAACGAGCAGGATATTAGAGTCATAAACTCATAAAGTGCATTTGCCTAGTCACAGAAACCACAGCTGGTTTGTGTAATGCATTAGAGCTCATAAATTTGGGACAGCCTTCAGACACAGCTTATGAGTGTCAAGTGGAGATGAATATGAATGTAGGAAGTCAGTGAGGCTGAGGTACAAGCTAATAAAACTACAATTGTTTGAACAGTATGGGGATTTTGGAAGTATGATTTTGTATTTCAGAACATGTGCATACTATAGTCGAATGCTTAGCATGAAAAATAACAATTAAATATTATAAGAAATATAATACATTTATTATATGTATTAACTAGTATATTTAATGTAATTAGCATCCCATGGATATGCATATTATATTATTATTTTTTACTATAATTATTGCTGCTCTTTTTGTTCTTATTTAATGTCCATGCGATCTACTGGAATTTTTTTTTATTATTATTTATTTATTTATTTATTTTTACAATGGATATTTTTGTTCAGAAGTCAAAATCTGTATTTAAAAAAAATGAAGTTTGGAATTTATTTATTTATAAAACTGAGATTAGGATGGCTGAGATGTTTAGGGTGAAAGTCAGTAATGAGGGGAAATTATTACCTCCACTACATTGTCTTTGGCTGCAAAGAAGTTGTAGTAGGTGAGATTGACCGTGTCAGGGCCGGTTACGATGGTCAGGGTCTTGCCCAAGTAATTACTGTCAGGGAAGTCCATGTTGAATGCATTTCGAACCTTCTGATGCTGTTGATAGAGCAAAGATATGTCATGTCATTTGTTGTAAATTAACTGAAGACCAGTAGAGTGAGGAGACTTGGAAGTATGTTGCAGGAATCTTAATGAAAGTGTCAAAGAATCCCAAAAATGGTCCTGATCAAGGGTTTGAGGTGAGACAATTCTTTTTAATGTAAATGACGGAAGCATTATATGAACATATGAGGATATGAACAGTTAAAGGGTCTGACCTAGTGCATGGCAGATTTGACATACAGATATATAAAATATTAATACAGTCTTATTGTAACATTTTCTCATTTGCTATATTATGGATATATATATATATATATATATATATATATATATATATATATATATATTTCACATTAACAATAAATAGAGCAGATCATTAGACGTTTTCAACGTGTCTGAATATATTTCATTGTTGAATTATTTATCTGATTGGCCACCAAATATCCTTTTAACCAATACAACTGTTTATCTTTCACTTTAGGACCTGAAATCACTAGTGCAATGGCTGAGAGCATTTAAACTCTGAACACCCTTGCATCTGCTTTTCATACAAAGGACATTTGTGAATACAAGCCAAGCCGAGCCAAGCAAATCTGGCTTAATGCAAATCTTCAACACGACAACCCCAGCTGTTTGCGTATGTGTCTGATTGTGTGTGTCTGTGTGTGTGTGTGTGTGTGAGTGTTTGTGTGTGTCCTTGAGAAAAGGGATACATAAGAAAATGCACTTGTGTACTCTGATGCAACACATAAGTCGCTCTTTCATTTTATCACTTTATCACAGCAAACTCCATCCAATTTAGATTAGACAAAATATAAACTGTTTTAATATAGAAGCTCCTCTGTGCTATCTCTGTCTTTTCTACTGCACATAACCTTTTTTGTATATACAGCAATTCGCATGACTCGGATAATCAGCCAAACATGTAGGCAAAATATTGAAACGTCAAAGACAAATAGTCTCATTCTTTCTCTCACTCTCTCTCTCCCTCCCTCCCTCATTCTCTCTCTCTCTCTCTCTCTCTCTCTCTCTCACTCTCTCTCCCTTCCTCATTCTCTCTCTCTCTCTCTCTCTCTCTCTCACTCTCTCTCTCTCTCGCTCTGTGTGTGTGTGTGTTTGTGCAAATTTATACAAATAGTTCAATCACAAGCTCTTGGGTTTTGTAATCACAGAATGCTGCAAGCATATGAAAAAACATGTTGAAGCAATAAAAAAAAGCATTTACTTTGGGGAGTTTGGCATATTTCCCTGTCCGTGTGTCCCGTATGGTCGCCATATCCACAATTTCTACTTCCTATAGGACAAAAAACAACAAACAGCTAAAGAATACAGCATTATGACAGATTTTTAAAAAATGGTAAAGACAATAAACATTAAAGAATCTAACCGATACTATTATGAAGGTTCATGTAACAAATGTAATAATATAACAACATTTGGGAATGAGCTAAGCATGACACTGGAAACAGTGTTTCTGCTGTGTTTCAGTATCGTCACAATGATTTAAGCCCAGACTACATAATTTATTTAAACATCTGTATTCAAGGTATGGTTCAGATAACAAGCGTGCCAGGTCTAAACGTATCGTAATGTAATTGTGACTCATGGGAATGACACAGTCAGCACTTTTACAATGTGCAGAGGCAGCGAAACTGAGCACAGCACTGCGAACTGATTTACAACATTCAAATCAATAGGACAGAAAGAAAGAAAGAAAGAAAGAAAGAAAGAAAGAAAGAAAGAAAGAAAGAAAGAAAGAAAGAAAGAAAGTTTGTGACACTTTTTGTGTCTGCCTCTAAACTATGCCAAAATGACTGTGACATAAATATAAAAAATCTGACTAAGTATTTAAACAATGCTCAAGATAATAATAATATTTATAGTATATAAATATATAGTATATTTTATAGTATATATGGTAATATACTTGCTGGAACATTATGCTATATAAGAGGCGAGACAAATCCTGTAGGTTTAAGGAAGGAAATCTCTAAACTCTCCTAGACTCAGGTGCTTCAGGACTGGCGCTTGTTACAGATTCACAGCCTTACCTTGCTCGAGTTTATCCAGTAAATAAAGAATCCTTTCGGATCCATCTTCATGGTGACTGGCACAGTGCGTGACGAATCCTGAAATTAGAAACCAATAACAATACAAAAAACAATATACTACACTTTACAGAGTTAAGGAAGAATACAAGAAATGGATTTCTAGTCATACCCAACTGGCAATACTGATGAAAAATCCATAATGTACGCATCATTAGTGTCCTTTGTACAAATTAGTGCGCAGTTGACGTTCCTTCCGATGTTAAAGATACGCTTACTGAGTCAACGAAATAATAGATAGTTCCGTGATCAATGTTTACTTATCCAGACCAACTTAATCAAAAAACAAATAAATCAGCAGATGAATTAGTTGATTAATTAACAACACATATAAGGCTTAGCATGACTGATTTTTTCTTCAACTTATTTTTGTAGCTAGAATTGTGTTTTTTTCTGTAAGTAAACAAACCCAACAGGACACTTGCACAGGTCATTTTAATCTTGAAATGGTTTGGACTTTCCTCTATTTGAAAATTCTAAACACAGACACGATCTCACATAGTGCATCTTACAAGCAGTGACATACAACTCAAATTTAACCTGATAAACTCAAGGATACTTTTCTATCAGCGTCTCATGAGGAACAACAGCAACATTATTTGATACAAGAAGGAACTCTATACGAAACTTCGAAGAATCGACATGGCAACATCTTCGACATCTTTTTAAACAAATAACAGCACTCACTTCTTTCCATTTTGTGAATCGTTCTCCTTTGACCATATAATCTTTGATTTCAGGCTCGTTGAGAATAAAGCGTTTCCTGATCATGGTGTCCGAGTCAGCTCACTCTTGGGTGATGGGGCATCAGGGCTGACATGCACAGTGGAGACTCTGAAGGAACACTCCTAAAACCACCTTGCCTTTAATATGACTTGCAAATGAGCATTACGAGGGTGGAGAACGCAACTAGCAAAACATTTCAGGTGAATTGTATGAGCTTCACTCATGACTACAAAATGGTTTTTGAGTCTAATATGGATTAAAAAAAGAAAAAGAAAACAGGCCTTTACAGTATATCATAATAATACAAAATGTATACAAGATGGATTGGGTTGTATTGTGGTGAGGATGTTGTTTAAAGCATGGATTTCTCATCTGTTTCCACTTGAAACTTTCATTTTACTGGTACTTTTTAGCTAGCTAATTTTATTTTGGAATTAAGCACACTTCTAATTGTCGAAATTTTAAAGACGTTGACTGTACACTGACACACAGACCTATTTTATAAATATTTCAAAGTAAACAGTGGATAAAATATTAAAATTTAAAAGAATAAATAATAAAATGTTTTATAAAATAAAACAAAATTACTCTAAAAAAAAAAAAAAAATAGGACCATGGTTGAAAAATGATGAATTAGGATTAAAAAGGAGGTAAAAAAAAATGGCTAAATCATCTTTCTACAGAGTAGTTTGGGTAATAGTCAAATGTCCGAAAGCCCAACAATAACACATGTAAATCATGGAGTCAGGTGTTAGCAAGAGATTACCTCGCCAAAATCATCAGCTTCACTTAAGCTCCTGCATTTCCTCATTCTGAACTATTATTTTAAATCTTTTTATCTTTAGCAAAATTTCTATTAAAAACTAAAGTACATTATCCTTTCCAAGCCCTTTACAGTGCCCAGTGATGCTTAAGTTCACACTGTTTTATATAGTAAAATATGTTTTATAGCAAAAAAGTAACTATAAAAGTATTAAAGGCTTCTGGAGAGCACAAGTGTGATATTATAAACTCTGACCTTAACATTAATAAAGGTATTTGTTTACATTTTTGTATTTTTTTTTCACTTTGCAATGTGTGTATGTGTGTGTGTGTGGGTGTGTGTGTATGGGTGTGTGGGTGGGTGTGTTTTCAAGGAGGTTTGTGACTAGAAAGAGACTTCTTTAATTTACATACGTCTTAACACAGTCAACTTCAGAATTATTAACCAGAATTTGTACCATTTTTCATTTAATCTAAACTTACCTTGCCTCTGACAATCATTCACATAAAAAATTTTTTTTTAAATAATACTATATTCACAAAAAAATGAAGACCCTTAAGAATTGTCCTTCCTGAAAACAATCCATTAAACATTCTTCTCAATGTTCAGAGACTTTTTTATGAGTTTTATATGAGTTCGCCCACATAAAACATACTGTACATCAGTTTTTTTTTCATGATCACTTCGATCCCTATGTATGACAGAACCAGGTTTTGGACTAAAGCACTCTGTTGTCATGGTGGGTGTGGTATCTAATCTGTACTGTTGCTTTTGCTGTAGAAGGATTATACGTGGGGTTTAAGCTTAGCTAAGATGAATTTTGTACATTTCTGACTAAAAAAAGCATTATATTTGGAAAGTCACATAAGAATATTTTATTACTTGTACAGAGACAATAAATTGCGTTCCATTGTTTTGGGAATATTTGAATCTAATACATGTGGGTCACATATATCTCTTTCATATTTACATGCCAAAGAAACAGGAAATAATAAAAGGCAAAAACGACCCCAGATAAGTCACAGAAATCCATGGCAAGGAGTCCTAGAGAGCACTTTGTTGTGTTCTGTTCTGTTGTATATAAGTGGAAAGAGTATGGGTAGACATTGGTTAAAAAAAGGGGGTTGTGGAATATACTATAATTTGTTTAAAGATGTTACTGTGAGTAAAAATAATATCACCAGAAGGTGGATTACATAATAAGATATACACTTAAGAAAACTTCAATAATGGCTATCTAATTTGCATAGGTAAATAAAGAACCTGTACAATGACCTCCTTCATTCTCTACAGTAATTCACACTGTTGTTACTTTTGTTTGCAGGTGCTTGAAAACATCTGGACCTTTCTAGATGGCATATTGCTTAATCTGCATCTGACCAGGCCACTGATCTTCAGTACCGTCTAATTTGACTGGTTCCAGTGGGAATGGGTGGAGTGCTCCTTGCTTGACTGAATGTAATAGTGTAAAATGATTTTTTTTAAATATATTTTCATAGTAATGCTGAGGTTTTTTTTAATTGGTCAAACACAGGACATGAACAATTTTAATGCTTGCATATCATTACAGAAACATAAAATATATTCAATGTAAAGTGAATTCCTTAATGTTAAACCAACAGTTACATCAACTGTTGTCAATAAACACTGCAGGTGTTATTAATTTAACCCTGGAGATTTTGTTGAATATATATGATTTTGGGATATATCAGCAAGTCAACAGTCAGTTCTCAAAGTTGGAAGCAGGTAAAATGGGCAAGCATAAGGGTCTGAGTTAAAGCAGGATGCACCATGTAAAGAAGACAGGCCAGTGGAAGCCATGCTCTGGCACGTGGCATGTGGTTGTTGCTTTGACATGTACCACCTACCTAAACATTGTTGCAGACTTAGTACCCCTATATGGCAAAGGTATTCCCTAGTGGCCTCTTTCAGCATGATTATGGGCCCTGCCACACTGCAAAAACTGGTCAGAAATTATTTGAGGAACATGACAAAGAGTGACAACATGACAAGCTAAGGGGGTTGCCTTAAAAAATGCCCCAGATCTCAATCTGACTGAGCATCTGTGTGATGTGCAGGGCAAACAGGTAAGATCCATGGAGAACTGACCTTGCAGCTTACAGAAATTAAAGTTTATGCTGCCAGATGGCAGATACCACAGTACACCTTCAGAGGTCTTGTGGAGTCCAAGCCTCAAAGAAGCAGAGCTGTTTTGGTGGCACAATATTTGACCTACACAATCTTATGCAGGTAGTCTTAAAGTTATGGCTGATTGTGATGGTTGTGATGCTGCATCATGTTGTGATGATGCCTCTCTTCAGCAGGGACAGGGAAATTATTCAGAGTTGAGGAACGGAGCCAAATACAGAACCCTGTACAGGATCCAGACTTTGGATGACCCTAAGAATACTGTCAAAGCTACACTTTTTTTTTTTTTTTTTTTTTTACAGTGTTTCAATACCAAGAACCTGGATGTGTTAGTCAAAACCCCAAGCTTAAATATATACCATTGACAAACAGACTCCATACAAACTAACAGAGCTTAAGCAACTCTGAAGGGGAAAAAATATCATCTTAACTGTAATCAGAGCCAAAGGAGTTCTACCACATATTGACCAAATCACATACTGACAATAAATAATATTGCAAAAAATATTTTCACCTTCAAACATATGATATATTATAAAATGGTAAACCTGGTCATGTAAAAAAGCAAGGCACTTTTCAAACACATCATATGAGTTCAGACTTCAGAACTATACAAATAGCTGTGGATTTATATTGCTATCCAAGGTGCTGAACTAATGTGAACCCCCCCCACCCCCCCACAGCTCTTGCTCACTGGCTCACATCGCCTACATTCTGACACCTTGTGGACATAAGACCCAGTGTTTATCTACAGTAAACAGACTGCTCCAGGATGACATGAGTGGGCAACAGCACAGCTTTCAGAAATTAGCTGACAAGTTGAGTCAGGTGACCCGAAGCAGGGTAATCACTTATTCGAGCCATATGCAGTACTGCAGTTTGTACACCTTCTTTACATTAAATAATGATATTAAATACGACTGGATCATATTCGCCGGTTGAAGGATGGATGAATTATGCTGCGATCAATTCATTTTGCATTTACATTGACCCCCCCCCCTTTTTTTTTATTCTGGTGCTTGTTCTGGTTCCGTGGGAATCTGATTACACATCGCGGCCAAAATATCTAAAGATTCAGCTCACATGCTCCTAAGCACCTGAGCATCATCGCCCCCATGCTCTTCTCAGTTAATATCCATTCACTATGTCACAGCCGTCTCTTTAAGAGCCCTCGCCCGCCCCCTCTGCTGTATTTTTAGCTGAGCAATGCTCTACAGATGCTGAACAGGACGAGCAGCGGTGCGTGTGCCATAAATGATCACTCTTAAATCTTCAGGTCCGTTAAATGATGCGTTCAAGCGCTTGATCTCTCCTACGATAATCGCGCCTGCTGGAAACGGGCGGCTGGATGCTAGAAAAAAAAACCCGCTGGAGCCTATGAGGAGGGGATGAGGTGTGCCATCATGGATTTCTGAGAAGGCTTCGAGGAGCGAAAATGGACGAAAATAAATTGCTTTAAGTCGCAAAGCATCGAGCAGGCCCCAGAGCGTCCGGTGCGCCTCTCCGGTGCGTCTTTCGTACGTTTGCATCTAAAACGTCCCACTTTCTTCGATTTCTAGACCCTCCAAAAAGCCTTCAAGACGGACGGGGTTGTGGAGCACCGAGGCAAAAACCGGGCCAACATGCGGGAGAGGGACTTCATGCCCAACATGGAGAGGGGCAAGCCGGCCACGTACACGGGGGACAAGAAAGCCAAGATGGCCGCGAAGACCAACAAAAAGTGGGTACGGCTGGCCACCGTGTTCGCCTACGTGCTCTCCGTGTCCCTGGCGGCGATCATACTGGCCATTTATTACAGCCTAATATGGAAGCCGACAATGCAAGGTTCAGGACTTGGGGTGTCAGGCGGGTCCAAAGGAAACAACAGCGCATCCACGAACGTCTCGACCAGCGTTAACGGAACGAGCGCCAATTTCACTCAAGCGGACAACGGCACGAGCGCAAACGGTACACAAATAAACTTGGGGTTTAATGCGACTGCCGCCGGAAACGAGAGCGCGGCCGCAGAGATTGCAGAAAGAGCGCGCGCCTACTCGGCCGCCATTGAATACACGCCTGCCAGCGAACAGATAAAACCAAGCGCGTTTGAACAGTACAGATATGATCAAAACTCGGGCAGTGTTACGAGTCCGAGCGACGCGAAAAGGGAAAAGCGCGAGACGGTGCGCTCTCGAAACGAGCCCAGGGAACCGGAACAGAGAGGACCAGAAGGACCTAAACTGGTTTAAGCTTACACTTCAAACCGCATGCTTCCGCATAAATCATGTGCAAAAGCAGTACAATTTCGATATACTATTTAGTGCGGTAACGTGCGGTTTAGGACGTAGCCTAAGTCAGTTTGGTGCATAGGGGCGAGCGCGCGCGCGGCCGAAGCTGACAGCTAAAGGATTCGTGGAATGATGTGAAGTATTGTATGCCTGGTGCATGGACGCCAACTTGATTTTGCTAACGCACAGCAAAGACTTGGTTATATTTTTTTAAAACATTTCCATGTAACATAAAACTATCTTTCATTTTAGGGCACATGGCACCTGTTTGATGGACACTAAATTCAAGACTGTTTGGCATAGCCATCCAGCTTTCCAAGTCACCTCCATGTGCTTGCATAGTTTCTGAACAGTATAGCCTGCCATACGTATTTATTTGAACTGCAGAACGAAAATAATTAACAGCATCTCTGTTTCTTTAGAACAATGATACTTTTTCTTTTGGACCCGAGATTAAAATATTGTAAGAAGAAAATAGTTTGCATTGAATTTCATTGGAACAATGTCCATATAGCCTCCCAATTAAACAGGATTCCTAGTTCAGAGGAACCTGTGTCGAGTTCCGCTCAGGTATGTGCAAATATTAATGTAAATGTATTGTGTATTTGGTACATATATATATAAAAATGTACATAGGTCACATGTAGGCTATTTGGTAAATGTACATAGTGCACATGCTCAGGCCTTGAGTGAACTTTCAGCATAGGCTACTTTTTACAAAAAATCATGTATACTAGCTACAAATATATATATATATACACCACCCCAAAGGCAAATAAAGGCCCTTGTAAAAGCATGCATGGCTTCCATGTTTTTGTCAAAGTGTATTTTATCTATATGGTTTTTAAGCATCTTATTCCAATGCCTACAGACAAAGGCTATTTAAATAGTTAGGGGTCTTTAGATTCCTAAAAAAGTGCTACTTGAAGCTCTTTATTTAGGAAAACACTCTGCTCATATAAGCTACTTGAAAAAAATGAAGAACCATTGGCTGTAAAATGAATCCCAGAGTTTCTGGCTAAAGTGTTTATATTTTATAAATTGTCCTTTAGTTTGGGGTTTAACCAAAAGTTTAAACCAAAACTTCATCCTGAACTAGGGATACTACTCAGAATAGCACTCCATCATAGGTTGCTATAGTTACCATAGATTTTGACCTACTGTTTAGTGTACTACTGTGTGATCTAACAAAAGCGCTGGATTATTGAAACACTTGATGGAGTGATGGAGGGAAGTAGGGCAGTAGGCAGATAAGCAAAGGCAAAAAAAAAAACAACCACTATTGTTATGTAACTTATGATGTTATAAGGTCAACACTGCTGGGCGCCTACACTTAAGGTAACAAACTTTGAACATAAATGAGTTTCCTTTAATCACAGTAAAATGAAAGGAATTGAGGTCTACTAAAGAAGAAATGAATTCACTGTAAATAATGACAGGTGAAATAGTAAGCATTTAATCAACACCAAATACAGATATGATTTATACAGTACATCTGTGTGTGTCTGTGTGTGTGTGTGAGAGAGAGAGAGAGAGAGAGAGAGAGAGAGAACGGTAATGGACCATAGTGTTTATGGGCCTCTATCAGGAGACAACACTGAGAGCTCATTCATCTTCTGAGTCATTTCTAGCCATCTAGGATGTGATCAACATAATCACAATTTCACACACAAACACACACACACACACACACACAGACACACACACACACACACACACACGCACACAGACTGCTTAATGCAAGTCTGCATTGTATATAGTTGCTGCACTGACAGCTGTTCTTGTAAACAAGGTGTCCCTGTAGGCTTCTTTGATTCAGCCTGCCTTTTAGCAAAGAAAAAAAAAGTGATTAAGTGGTAGCATAGGAGCAAATCAATAGTAAGCACTGAGGGGCATCAAATGTATCAAACCCACTGTCCAATTTCGTTGTGGCTTGATCACTTTAGCTTGAATGTGTTTTGTGTATGTAGTTATTAAAAATTATTTAAAAATAATTATTAAAATAAAATGCAAACGATCCTCTTAATGGGACCAATCCCAGATTGTGTCCAGTGTATTGGCTCTGATGTCTTCATTTCAGACCAAAAAGGCAGATGGATGTACAGAAGACATCACTAATGAAGAAATGCACTCTGACAGCATCTTTCACTCTCATTACCCCTGCATTCCCATCAAGCCTAACGATCTGTAAATGTCTCAGCTAGGCCTGTATTGGAAATGGTGTTCAAAGAAGAATCGGGTCTGTAAGTGTTAGAAGCATGAGCAATTGTAAAAACCACAAATCGTAAAAGTAAAAGCATCTTTTGAAAGGGAAATAGCAACTGTGGTTTATGGAGTTACATAATGGCTGGGCTTTAGAGAGGATCTAGAGCTCCATTACTGATCTGAGTGAGACGTAGAGAGGATTGGGGCCATGGTGATGGCTCAATCACAGACAAACACACACACACACACATATGCTATCTGTAAACACAACCCTGTGTTCCTACACCTGCTGATCTCAAACTAACACCACGAACCACAGCTTGAGACATCCTCTGGAGCACTGGAGTAGCCCTGAGCTTGGTGTGTTTATGTGCGTGCTTGAGTTGATGATATGAGCATAGGACCCAGGTGCGGCTGATATAATGCAATGTGCGTCAAGAGACTCGGGAGCCATTTTACAATAAACAGCAAGCTGCGACATATTTAAAGGGCAGGAAGCAATGATGAAGAAATGACCCTGCATGGTTTTTTTTAGCTTCATTACTCACATATGAAGAAAAACTTTTGGGGAGTTACTGAAGGAATGAAGCTGTAAGTATAAGAAAGGTGTGGAGCCGTTCTCTCGTCTTTACTGTATATTCCTGAAGTGAGGTTTCAAGGCATCATATGTACATTATAAAGCATTAAAGAATCAAATCAGTGATTGATTATAAGAAATGCAATTCTGGGACAGTTACATAATCTGTATCTTAAATATGTGATGCACATGTAACACACCTGCACACCATAACACACCACAAAGACTCAGTTCTGCACACTGCACCTCTACTGTTACTGTAACACACCTGCACATTACTTTCCATTCTGTACTTATTCTTATTTCTTATTGTTTCTGTTTATTTTAATTCTCACGTCTTAAGCGGGGTCAGTTTTTCATTTCATCAATAAATATGAAGTTGTATATTGTCTGTATATGTGACAAATAAAATCTTGAATATTGAAATCTTCACTCTCCAGCTCAAAAGCATTGTTCTTTTGCACCATGATAAAGGTGATGAAGGCAGTTATAATGTATTAACAGGACAATAATCTGATCCGGGATCAGCACTTAAATAAATCTGACCCCATGTGACACCTTTTGCAGTTCTCTTCTCGTAACCATATAACAAGAGGGAAAAGAAAATGTGCTGCTGAGACTGTAGCAAAGAGAGCAGGAGAAACATGAGACAGTGCTGAACTCTCAGTACACTGCTCATGTTTACTTCACCTGAGACAAGAGAACAGGAAATTGTGGCAGCTTAGTATTGATCACAGAGTAGTGTCGTTCGAGGCACAGCTTTTATTCCAGTATCTGTCATTAAACGCCTTTAAACTCTTGCATGATGGTGCACCCTGAGGTTTGCTCACCTCACGTGTGAGTATGTGGTTTGAGTAATGGTAAAGATTCAGTGCAGTTCAATTCAATTTTTATTTGTATAGCACTTTTAACAATGAAAACTGTCACAAAGCAGCTTTACCAAAATATTTCAATTCAGGATATTAATTATAAATTAGGGATGACATGAGGAAAAAACCTTGAGAGACTTGAAAAGAAACCGTCCACATCTGGGTGAATTGAATTGAATTGAATTGGATTGGATTGGATTGGATTGGATTGGATTGAATTGGATTGGATTGAATTGAATTGAATTCTTTTAACTGTGTACTATATGGTCAAAAAGTTGCAATCGTGTAACCCAGAAATTCATTCTATTTGCAAAATGAAGTCTGTCTTGATCAATATGATCAATCTCACATGTTTACTCAGGTTTGTTGATGCTGGAGTATCTGAATATCGCTTTATGTCCCAGGCATCCTCATCTTCAAGCTCTTCCTTTAAGTGCTGCTGCCATGGTTAGTCTGATTCGAGTCCCTGCTTGATCTACTTAACCATTAAGTGATAATAATCAAGATTATGGCATTCTTTCTATACTAATTTTTAATTGCTATTATAACGAAATACAAACGTGTACAGTAGTGGTGTTTCTGATTGGTCAGAAGGTATCAATAAAATGTATATAATGTTGTAAGGTTGATGATAATATTCTTGTTTTATTACCTCATCATTTCTACAGTAACAGAAATTTGCATGGAGACTAGAATAGTCAGTAAGGACACATTATTAGGTATTTTTGGAAGGAATCTCTAGTGTCAGTGGTTCATAATAGTCAGAGGTAAAGCTGGAATTTAGTTTGCTTACATGTATAGATAGATAAATATAGATATATAAATAGAGAGAAAAGCATAAAGGCTGATGAGGGACCAGTTGATTAAAGCTGCTGTAAGTGTATAGTGATTACAGGAACTAACTTATCTCAAAGATGTTAAATGTAAAACATTAATTGTAACTATAAAGAGGTATGACATCATTCTTTAATTAATAAATAATATTGCAATCATGTTGCCGTGGTATAAGAGCATTAACACTCTTCAGCATAATCTGTTATTGGAAAATAATCTATTTATATTACTCATCAGTGATTATTTTCCATGAACGGCATGTCTTAAATTGTACACGTACACACATGAACACACACACATACACACACACACACACACACACACACACATACACACACACACACACTTTATACTGTATATATGTTAGTATATTGCATCCATCTGAAAAAAAAGTCTAAAAACAGACTTGAAAAATGTGAGACTGACATGAAGAAACGTATCTAAAGGCAGCTCGATGAAGTGAGACTGCAGCTGGATGTTTGGTATGAGGAAAAACAGATCTACCCTCTTGTACATTTAAGCACAAGAAATATGCAGCATTCACCGGCAGTAGTGTCACTGTTGTTTAAAAGTCTTGGTCCATAAATAGAGCCTTTGTCACCTCAGCCCTATGCGTTATTTCCTTTCCTGTCTTCTAAAAAAATGCTGTGATATCAGACTGATGATATCATTAACCCCTACATGCCACACACACACACACACACACACACACACGTTATATGGAAATGGCCCAAAATGATGCAGTCTAGCAAAACAACCCTTGTGCTCTAGCATCCTTCCAGAGACAGGAACCATTTTTCAGCCTCTCTGAAATCAGTGCATGCAGCCACACGAGCGCAAGCCTTCTGTGGAACATCGAATCCCGATGGATGATGCTGTCCCAGAGAGGGCCTGTTGGAAAATGTAATTAAAAGAGTAACAGAAGGGAAAGCTCCTTTCAGGAAGCAAAGGGAGCCATTTCCAGAGCAACAGGCCTTGGGGACGAATCATTCAACGTTAATAAGAGTCAATTCCCAAATGCCCGTGAACACCGCCAGCACCATGCAGCAGTTTTCAAAACACCTTTGTGTTTTATTTTCTTCACAAATATTCAACTGTTACAACATGATCTATTCACTCATGCCTTCTGATGACATACAGTCAGTGCCAGAATCACTGTCAGCCTGGGGAATGATCATTCTAAAATAAAAATGTTATGAAGAAAATGTCTTTTTAATTAGCTAACTTGAATGATTAATTAGCTTAATCTAACTCTTTTATATTATAAGATAAATCTAACCACTGCAATATATTTATTGTGTGAAAATCCCTGTCAAGACGATATATGTCAGAATTATTGGCACCCTTGTGGTTTAATACTTTCTTCCACTGTCCAAACCAATGGAACAGCACAGTCCTCTCCTACAGTGCTTAATGGGACTGGAGAATACAGAGAGAGAGGAATCTGAGGCTCTTCTCAATATAGAATTTCTCAATCATCCTCCTGGATCCTAATTCTTCTCTTTTGGATGCTCAGCACCCAGCTTTAAATGGGGAACTGGAGAGGCCATGTAAAAAGCTTGTTTCTGTGATCATTATCTTGCTGGAAGATCCAATCATAACTATTACCCAGTTGTAGCTTCTTAGTAGAGACATCTAGAATTTTATTTTATTTCAGACATTCATGATCAGTGAGGCTGAAAAAATGTTATATTTTGGTCATAAGAAATTCTAAGGGTGCCAGTAATTGTGACTCATAATAAAAGTACTTCAATTACTGCTCAGGATTCCTCTCATATTTTCCTGTGGTCTTTCTGTGTCTTATTAATTAGAATTTATTTTATTTATATATATATATATATATATATATATATATATATATATATATATATATATATATATATACACTATATTGCCAAAAGTATTCGCTCACTCATCCAAATAATCAGAATCAGGTGTTCCAATCACTTCCATGGCCACAGGTGTATAAAATCAAGCACCTAGGCATGCAGACTGTTTTTACAAACATTTGTGAAAGAATGGGTCGCTCTCAGGAGCTCAGTGAATTCCAGCGTGGAACTGTGATAGGATGCCACCTGTGCAACAAATCCAGTCGTGAAATTTCCTCGCTCCTAAATATTCCACAGTCAACTGTCAGCTGTATTATAAGAACGTGGAAGTGTTTGGGAACGACAGCAACTCAGCCACGAAGTGGTAGGCCACGTAAACTGACGGAGCGGGGTCAGTGGATGCTGAGGCGCATAGTGCGAAGAGGTCGCCAACTTTCTGCAGAGTCAATCGCTACAGACCTCCAAACTTCATGTGGCCTTCAGATTAGCTCAAGAACAGTGCGCAGAGAGCTCCATGGAATGGGTTTCCATGGCCGAGCAGCTGCATCCAAGCCACACATCACCAAGTGCAATGCAAAGCGTCGGATGCAGTGGTGTAAAGCACGCCGCCACTGGACTCTAGAGCAGTGGAGACGCGTTCTCTGGAGTGACGAATCGCGCTTCTCCATCTGGCAATCTGATGGACGAGTCTGGGTTTGGCGGTTGCCAGGAGAACGGTACTTGTCTGACTGCATTGTGCCAAGTGTAAAGTTTGGTGGGGGGGGATTATGATGTGGGGTTGTTTTTCAGGAGCTGGGCTTGGCCCCTTAGTTCCAGTGAAAGGAACTCTGAATGCTTCAGCATTCTTCATGCTGAATGCTTCATGGACAATTCCATGCTCCCAACTTTGTAGGAACAGTTTGGAGCTGGCCCCTTCCTCTTCCAACATGACTGTGCACCAGTGACCAAAGCAAGGTCCATAAAGACATGGATGACAGAGTCTGGTGTGGATGAACTTGACTGGCCTGCACAGAGTCCTGACCTCAACCCGATAGAACACCTTTGGGATGAATTAGAGTGGAGACTGAGAGCCAGGCCTTCTCGTCCAACATCAGTGTGTGACCTCACAAATGCACTTCTGGAAGAATGGTCAAAAATTCCCATAAACACACTCCTAAACCTTGTGGACAGCCTTCCCAGAAGAGTTGAAGCTGTTATAGCTGCAAAGGGAGGGCCGACGTCATATTGAACCCTATGGATTAGGAATGGGATGTCACTTAAGTTCATATGCGAGTCAAGGCAGGTGAGCGAATACTTTTGGCAATATAGTGTATATATATATATATATATATATATATATATATATATATATATATATATATATATATATATATATATATATATATATATATATATATATATATTTTTTTTTTTTTTTTTTTTTTTTTTTTCAAAATATTTATACTCTAAATTCTAGAGCAGATTTTAGCACCCATGTCTAGTTATTCATAAATATTATCATCATCATTAATCATGTATTATATGGCACATAGCAAAGATGGTAGGGAAAACATGGTGTATCTTATGGATCTATTTAAACCTCCATTATTAATTAATACATCAATATTAGTTTCAGACTACGTTTAATTAGACATCTTAGACATCTAAAACTCTCTTGGGAAGAAATATAGCACCAAGAAACATTTTTTGTAAACAAACAGGTAAAAAACAAGAGCTACTTTAAGTATTTCAGGAACAGTTCATTCGTCATTTGAAGACAGCCAGTGGCTCTAGGGGAAGTTCATCCCACCTCCTCAGTACCAGAACAGAAAAGAGTCTTGATACATAGCTACCTTGAACCCTAAGAGATAGTGGGACCGGTCAAGCAGTGCAGGAAAATCTGAGGGAGTGTGGTGCAGAGCAAGGAGTAATAAAACCTTTAAAAGAGTGACATGTCTCATTACATAACTGATACAAATTAATATTCATCTGATACAATAACTGGTAATTTCAGAAAAATGTCTTCTTGTGATGCAGTATGACAGAAGTGAAAAATAGAGCTCATGCAATTTATATTAGTTCATTTTGCTCATGAATATTAGCTTCCGTTTGATCGCACTGTTGCTTTCCTGCTCAAGAGTCAACATTGCTGACTAATTAACTTACAAATGAAGCATAACGTTTGTCATCAAAGAATAAGCACACTATTAAGCATCATTATTCACTAGTATTAAGCAGTATCAAAGAAGAAAAGATAGACAATAGGAACATATTTGATTTTATAGCTCATTTTTACTCCATGTATAACAATTTGATAAAGTAAAAGAATATACACCCTGATCAGGTATAACATTATGAGCAGTGAGAGGTGAAGGGAATAACACTGATTATCTCCTCATCATGGCACCTGTTAGTGGGTGGGATATATTAGGCAGCAAGTGAACATTTTGTCCTCAAAGTTGATGTTGGAAGCAGGAAAAATGGGCAAGCATAAGGATTTGAGTGAGTTTGACAAAGGGCCAAATTGTGATGGCTAGACGACTGGATCAGAGCATCTCTAAAACTGCAGCTCTTGTGGGGTGTTCCTGGTCTGCAGTGGTCAGTATCTATCAAACATGCTTCAAGGAAGGAACAGTGGTGAACCAGCAATAGTGTCATGGGCGGCCAAGGCTCACTGATGCACGTGGGGAGCGAAGGCTGACCCGTTTGATCTGATCCAACAGACGAGCTACTGTTGCTCAAATTGCTGAAGTTAGGTTCTGATAGAAGGGTGTCAGAATACACAGTGCACTGCAGTTTGTTGCATATGGGGCTATATAGCTGCAGAACAGTCAGGGTGCCCATGCTGACCCCTGTGCTCTGCTGAAAGCACCAACAATGGGCACATGAGCATCAGAACTGGACCACAGAGCAATGGAAGGTGGTCTTTCTTTAACATCACGTGGCTGGCCAGGTGCATGTGCGTCGCTTACCTGGGGAACACATGGCACCATGGCACTATGGAAAAAGGCAAGCCTGCAGAGGTAGTCATGCTTTGGGCAATGTTCTGCTGGGGAACCTTGGGTCCTGCCATCCATGTGGATATTACTTTGACACGTACCATCTACCTAAGCAATGGTGCAGACCATGTACACCCTTTCATGGAAACTGTATTCGCTGTTGGCTGTGGCCTCTTTCAGCAGGATAATGCACTGTGCCACAAAGCAAAAATGATTCAGGAATGGTTTGATGATGAATGAGCTTGAGGTGTTGACTTGGCCTCCAAATTCCACAGAGGCCCCACCTCACAACTTAGATTACTTAAAGGATCTGCTGCTAACATCTTGGTGCCAGATACCACAGCACACGTTCAGGGATCTAGTGGAGTCCATGCCTCGATGGGTCAGCAATGTTTTGGCAGCAAAAGAGGAACTAACAATACCAAAATTATTTCTTTTCAGTTCTCTCCTTGTATACAGTACATATTTCTTTCTTTCTCTCTTCCACTTTTATTAGAGCAACTGTAACATGGCAAAGCAATTTCCCCATGGGATTAATAAGTTCTTTGAATCTTGAATTCTGAATTAGGTGGGTGGTCATAATGTTATGGCTGGTTGGTGTATAATGTAACAAATATTAAAAAGGACATCATCATGGCAGGCTTTTTTACTTTATATTTCACTTCTTACTCTATAGATTAGCATTAAGATTTCTCCTCATAATTGGTATTTACATTTATTGATCCTGCATAGGCACTTTATATAAAGCAACACAATATAGCTAAATGTTTGTGGCAACGTAACCACAAATCAAGCTGTTGTTACAAAATTGAAAGCGCACAGTTGTAAAGGATGACTTCGTATTTCCCTTCACTGGAACAGACACATTCTATGATCTAGTGGAAAGCCTCTGGGTTATGTCTCTGGGTTGTTGATCGGAGGATCGGGGTTCAAGCCCCAGCACCACCAAACTCTACTATTAGGCAATTAGCAAGGCCCGTAACCCTCCCTGCTCCAGGGGCGCTGTATCATAGATGCCCCTGCACTCTTACCCCAACTTCCTCAACTGGGATATGTGAAGAAAAGAATTGTGGCAATATTAAAATCTAGAATGGGATTGTATAAAGTGTGTAATGGTCAGGTGTACTCAAACATTTGGCCATAAAATCCAACCCAAGTGTAAAATTAAGAGTTGATGGTTAATTACTTTCTTTGAAGGTGTAACAACCACCTGTAATTTTCAGACTTCTTAAATATCAACCTTTCTTTTTCCTTCTGATTCAATAAAATTCATTTTTACCATAAACTGGAAGTCAGGTAAGTTTAACTACTCACAATTTCCCCAAACTCAGAATTCTATATATTAGGACACTTCTGACTGTATGAACCACATGCTTTATCGTCAAACTCCTCAGACTATGTTACACTAATACACTAAGATACGTTCACACATACAGCGACCCGCAGAGACAAAAGCGTCTGGGGATCGTTCGTTTTCAGTGAGAGCTGACGACTTCCTGCGACCTGAATGATAGGAAGCGTTGGAGACATGATGTGGGCGTGAAGTTGTGAAGTTGAACTTGATGAACTATGGAGTGGTCGGCGTATCGAATACCACTGGGAGTGAAGACAGTAAAGAGAACAAACTTCATTTCCTTAATCTCGTATAATATGACACAAATGCGGAATTTTATACACAAACACATCTCCATTCAGAGTGTTTCATTTTTGAGGCAAGGAAACTTTGTTGTCATGTGGAATACTAGATGCTGCACCCACTGATAAACACTGTTACTATGGCAACCAGCAATAGCAGAACCACTTACTGCTGACTTCACAGTACAGCGTCTGGTGACTTGCGGCGATAAAAATCCTTGTATGTGTGAAGGCGGCATTACAACAATAACACAAAACAAACATGTGAATACAGTATACAACCCTTGAGCGAATAAATGCGATCACGGACAGAAATGTGAGCCAAAATCTGTTTAATACGCAATGTAGTACACAAAATCCATCTCAAATTCTGCTGGACACAAAGTGACAGTGGCAAATACATTAATTACAGCATGATGTACAAAATTAAATATTAAATTAGTCACTTAATCCATGCTTAAATAAAGCAAAAGAAAATTGCAACATTTAAGTGAACAGAAATATCTCAGAACTAAATGAGCAAAAGCAGTACTTTTATTTAGTGATTCAGAAAAGGCCTGGAACAATATATCTTTATTGAACCAATCGATCGATTAACAGTAATCATTTTGAAATGATGAAAATATTAAGTTTTTTTATATAATTGGGCGATTTTTAATACTATAAACAGGTACATATCTTTTCAACTTGACTTTTGAATCAAGTCGAGTTTTCCTTCTTCGTACCTCATTATTCATATCATCAAAATCAGCAGTGTGTTACTGCATGTAAGCATATTGCTTCAGGCCTATTTTTACTATATGTGCAAACAGAAAATGCATTTTTTTTTTTTCATTCTTCACAAGGGAACAAATGACCTTTCTGCATAAGCAAATGAAATCTGCACTCAAAAACAATTGAGTCATGTGACAGTGTTAAGTGTTCAGTCTTAAAGGGGTTTGTATTTCAAGGTACAGTGTTCATCAGATTTAACGGTAACGCTTCCGAACATAGCGAGCATTTATACAAAATAAAGTGCTTAGAAACATACTTTTAAAAGCAGTAAACATTGCTTGAACTCTCTTTGCACAAAATGTCACTTCCCAAAATATGTGCATACAAAAATACAAAACTCAGTAGCGTATGATCGACCTGTATATGTGTGATTGATCTCTGTGTGTGTGTGTATACACAATTTGGAACCTGTGGTTGATTTCCTGTGAGTGTGTTTTATTTTTGTGAATTCAAATATGTCAAATAATCTTTTAAAAATCTAGACATTCAATATGCTGCATAGTGCTTTTTAGCATAATGCGTACCGTACTTCCTTCAAACCACAACATCTAGACTGATTTCAGGAATCAGAAGCAACTAGTAGTGGGCAGTTTTTTGTGCAAGAGAAGTGGGCATGTGTGTTTCCCAGTTGTTAAGACTCGATTGGCTGGAATAGATGTCAGTTACACGTCAAAAAGAGGGAGGCGGGAGTAGCGAAGAAGTGTAAACAATAATAATAATAATAATAATAGTAATAATAATAATAATAATAATAATAATAATAGTAATAATAATAATAATAATAATAATAGTAGTATAAATAAAATCCTGAGTTAATAAAATCATGTAAGGGAAATGGGAATCGATAAGGGTTCAATTTGTGCTACACAAAGTTCAAATTGATGCTAAACAACAAGTTGCTGCTGATCATTAGGGGTATGATAAACAACCTTGCAATATGTACAAGTGAATTATGGGTGAAAGGAAAAGTGTGAGGGTTCAGTTTTTGTGATGCTTTTCTTGAATAAAGCCTAGTCACATCATCTGAAAGCATCCACAACATCATCAGCATCACCGATTTCTGAGCTCAATTACAGACTCAACACTGAGACATAAGAATCTCATCATTCTTAACCAGGGCATTTTGGGTTTATTTTCTGCGATTTGGGATTTATTTTTCTGCTATGACAAAACCGCGTTAGAATAATTCCTAATAAATGAGCAATATTAAAAAAAAAAAAAAAATCAATTTTAATACCAACCAGTGAAATGAGAAAAGCCCATGATTGAGAAAATTCCACATGATTTAGAAACTCTTCAGTCAGAAACAGCTACTCCATGAAATACAAGTACACTGTGATATATTGTGATCATTGTCTCCCTCATCCACTCCTATTATTAGTACTGTCCTCATATTCTCTACCTCATAAAATCTAATCTAGATCCAATCTAGGTCCAATATCTTTAAATGACGTTCAGGCACCTTCCTTGGTTTCCTCATTCCCAACTTTTCTTTTAGCCAAAACAAACAGTAAACATTAAAACCTACACATTAGTAAATCCCCAGTCCCTCCAGGATTTCATGATTCTGTGATCACAGAAATAAACACAAAATCAAGCCAACTCTGACGTTCTGTGAAGCTTTCAAAATTACAGTGGATCTTATGCAGGTTTGGGGCAACACACATTCAGCCGAAACCCTCTTCAAGTCACGTGAGTCGAACGTGAGTTCAGCTCCCATAGACAGTAATTACATGTGTGTCTTCACAAGTAGACGTTTAAACAAAGAATCCTGTGCTTGCAATTTTGGCAATTCAAATAAAAGCTTAAAATGGCAGTGCAATTTAAAAGCTTCGCAGATTTGGAAAAAACCTGCACGCAAATTAAGGATTTTGGCCACAATACTAGAAAACTAGAAATCCTGAAGGAACTGAAACGTGTTAAATGTCATGGAAGTATTGGGCAGTATGGGCAAAAATATATACTATGATTTATATTAAAATAGTCATTGTGTGTCATGGTTTACTGATGTTATACTGATGACCTTTCTGATTTCTTACAGAACGCTATACACACTTTATGCAGAAAAAGTATAAAGGTGATTATATGACTGAGGTGCCCTTTAGCCCTCTGTAATGCATATAATTCATGAATTCTTAACAAAATTTGGTCTGAAAACATATTCATCCATTTTTAGGCACCAGTCTCAGTTTTACAGGATTGTTTGGTGAAAATGGCTGCATTTTGCATGTAAACAAGGAACATGGTTTTGGCAAATACAAAAAAAATATGGTAAGATCTATGTTAATCGCATGAGGACATTAGGCTGGGTCACCATATTTTAATTTTTTAAGCATGGGGCACTCATGGTGGATGGGAGGTTATGGTTAGTCTTAACAAATGGCTCAATATACTACATGGCCAAATATACTACATGGACATTTTTTTATACATTTAAATAAATGTATAAAATTAACATAAAATATCAGTTGCCAACAAAAATCAGTCCTGCTGAGTTCTCTCATCTAAGCTTAAAGCTTCCCTTAAGGCTTACAAGTCAGTAGTTTTTCTTCATGTATTTAGACCCCATTTAGTTAGATCTAGTCCACTTCTTGACTGAAAGGAAAACAGGAATCTTGTCATTATTTATTTACTTGCTTATTTATTTACTTATTTATCTATCTATCTAATTTATCTGAAAATTTATATTCATGCTCCATACACTACTCTTCTCAACCAATCACCTGTCTCACTCGCTCTGAGGGTGATGATGGACCAGCAGTTTGACCAATGATAGAGTGCAGGGCGTGTACACAAGTGACCAACTGTGGAGGGCAAGAAGGCAGAACCTAAAGAGATGGGCTAATGCAATGCAAATCCACACAGTGTGGTGCAATTTAGATGAGGACATGTACAGGAAAAGGAGGACATATGGTCACCCTACATTAGGGGTATTTTGATTATTAGGATCATTAGGATCATTTGATTAATTAATTCAGTCAATAATTTTCAGATAACAGTGGTGCACTTTAAAGTGACCTCATCAGTCAATACCACTGTATCACTAGAAAAAAAGGTATCTATAAAAAAGGTATTTTTATCCTCAGCTTGGTGGTATTATATTATAAGTAGTATTGTGATCTTAGATGCTCTGAAGGTTGAAAGAGATTTTATTTTTCTTATGAGTTTGCTTCATTCAGTATTATTTATTTATACAGCAGCATTTGTGTCATTCTTTTTAATGTTGCTTCTCCGGTTTCTTCTTTCTTATGTAGAAAAGGCCAACAAATATAACAAAATAAAAAAGCATATTTTTGGACGTTTTCTTTAATTTTTTTCCTATATATATATGCCTTTATTATTTATCCCTTTGTTACTGGATTTCCACACTAATCCAAATAAGAATAATTTAACTATTACATTGATTATTGTGGTCTAGGACAGGCTCAAATGCTGAATATTTGACATATGCAAGAAAATATAACACAAAAAATGGTAAACCCCTTATGTTGAGATATAAAAAGGGGACATTTTGGAAAGAAATTATGAGAAAGATGTCTTTTTCTATGAGAAAGAAATTATGTTTTTTTCACTGTTTAAGACTGATACACTTTCCCTGCATGTCCTTTAATCAGTCTTTATTGCTGTTAACTGTAGGTAATTGTCTGGATCCACTTTACTTAAGTCAAATTGATAAATGGTTAAATAATATTTGATGACAGATTTTAAATTCTGATCAGAAATATGCATATAACTTATTGGTAAGGACACTACGTATGTATAAGTCTTTATATATGTTTATATATACACTCCTATGTGTATGTCTTTATCTTTTCTTTAAGTGCATTTTTGTAAATGTAATAGTAGTGGGACGCAAATGGCACTGCAATCATGGAATCCCACATAAATACAAACTACTTCATCACTGAATTAACTGGTTATAAATAGTTTAAAATAAAATGTGTGTTTTATGCTGGTCATGGTCATGGTGAGTGCTAATATGCATATTTAGGCCAATATCACCCCCTAATTTATCTAAATCTGTTTAGGTTTTTAACGTGAAAGATGAACGAGTTATGCGTAAGATCAACACAGTGAGCTGCTTCAATACTGCACATTCTCCCTCTTTCTGAACTTGATCAGCCATAATAAGGTATTTCTTTAAGAAAATCAAGAGGCTTAGCTGTAAGTTTGTGTATATGAACAAAATAACAGCCACTGAGCATCATTACAAGTGAGAATTTTAAATAGTGATCATAAACCTGCCATACTGCCCACTACTATGTCATGAAGCTAATTTCTATTAGTTCTCAAACTAACCATTTCTGAAGCTAGAACAGAATAAAACAGGCAAACTGCAGTGCAGCCTCTGGCTTTGTTTGGTTTCTGTCTTCCATCTTGAACAGATGTGGGCATAAAAGAACACGCCTTTTAAACTACCTTCCCGTTCTCTCTGGCCTGGAGGGAAGACGGAGAAAGAGGCAAATGTTAAATCACATACAGCATGTTAGACTATAGCTTCACAAACACAATTTCGTGTACTACAGAGTAAAACCATGACCAAACATAAGATGCATTTATCTGCCATCAAAATAAAATAAGCTGAAAGATAAAGTAGATGACTGAGGTGTACCTGTACTGTAGTATAAAGGATGCGTGGGTAGGTTTTATGTAACATGAACAAAGAAGCACAGGGAAGAAGAAATGCTACTAGTTATGCACACTGACTATCTGAACATTCTGCATTTTCTGGATTTTTTTTTTTATGTATAGCCATCCATCCATTTACTGTACCACTTCTCCTACATAGGGTTGTAGGGAAGCTGGAGCCTGTCCCAGGAGACTCCTCAGGGTGGATACACTGGACAGGGTGCCAACCCATCACAGGGCACAATCACACACACACAAGCATACATTACAGACAACTTAGACATGCCATTCGGCCTACAATACATATCTTTGGACTGGAAGCTTAACCTACAAGAGCCTATCCCTGGAAAGAATGGCAGTCTTTTGAAGGACACATTCACACACACTACAGACAATTTAGAGATGCCAATCAGCCTACACTGCATGTCTTTGCACTGTTGGAGAAAACAGAGTTTCACACAACTGTGTGCTTTCAAGTGCCAACAATTTGGGGAAGACCAACAGATTGGGGTCTTCCCCAAATTGGCCATACTTTTGACCACATAGTGTATGCATGTGTGTTTGTGTATAATGGTATGCAATGGACTGGTGTCCCATCCAGGGTGTATTTTTGCCCAGTTACCTCAGTCATCTCCAGATCCATCACTACACTGACCAAGGTTAAGCGGTCTCATTTGGCAAGCCAAAGATGTCATATGTACCTATAGCAGTTGGTCAGTCTTGCTGTACCACAGAGATCCTCAGTAAATTGTTACCCTGTTGCAAATGTGATCACTAAAATGAAAACTTTTCTTCTTGTTAGTTTTTCCGGTGATTAGACATCAAAACTCCTCTTGATTGCTAAGCCACACTCACAAGTTGGGTTAGAGGTTATTAAATATAAATAAATATAAATATAAATAGATTCATACAGTTAAGTGAAAAAAGAATGGACAGTCATTCATTAAATACAGCTCAGAGTTAGGTGCCTTACTTCAGGGATCAGGTCTTTAGAGCAGATTAGTGGCATCCATGTGCATATGCACCACGAACTATAGATAACACTGCTGTCACTGCTAAAGTCCACCCCCCTGCCACCCTCTGCCCTCCCAACACACCACAACAACGCATATCAAGCACTGACTGCTAGATATAGTAATATCTCAGGTGTACCTCTCAAAACTCAACCCTTTACCTTTTAGAGTTAACCCCAGGGGTAATGATGTAAGAGCTGTACAAGCAGCAAATAATTAAGACTTTACCCTATATATAGAAAAACAGAATATTCTTGAAGCCACCATTAAGATTTCTCCTTCCACTTTTGGTCCACACCAGATAAAACCTGACTGCGCGAACTGAAAGAAGTGTACCACTGAACACCAACAGTGCCACCTTCAAACCTCATGAATTACTTGAACTCTCTAATGTAGCTTCAGGGAGCCGCGCAGCCACACGAGACAGAGATACTTTGAATTTGCAAGTCAAATGAACAGTTCTCATCAGCATGCAGCCGGAGCATTACTAAACCCAGCCATTTCATGACGCACGTGAAGAAAATGACTCATTTGTATTTGAAATGTGCTCTGCCAGCCCTAAAAGAGACCGGCTGAGACATCTTGTAGGTCATACTATTGCTTAAAAAAGTCCACCTACTATCTTGTGGATGTGTTTGGTTTGGGCCAACTTATGAACCACTGCTCGTACCTTTTCAGTGCTGGTGCTGTGGACAGGTAGAGAATCTCCAGATTCCAAACTCAGTACAGAGAGACTGGAGTCGATCAGCTCGTCTGTAAAAGATAGGACATTAATCATCATGCTCCGGTAATCTGATCAGTTTAACTAATCTAATGGAATGATGCTTAATGCTAAAGACCACTTTTCTTATTAAACTGTTGTAACATCATGGATGTTAACATCTTAGTAATAACTAAACTAGGCAAGGTTCCTCAGGTAGCTAACTTAATTATGTAATTTAAGTAAACTGATATTGATCTTGACTTGAAACACAGAACTGCTTTGGTTTCTTTCTGGTTATTCAGGTTACACTTCCTCTGGGTTCTCTGGTTTCTACAAGTCTATAGATGGACTGGTGACAATAAACTGCCACTAGGTGTGAATGAGAGTGTGTCTGTATGCTAAATAAACAAATTAATGGAATATCATCTTATGTATTTTTTGTATGTTCCAATGCCATATATTTATGTATTTCCTCCAAGTAACTTAGTTTGGATTATTTCTTAAACAGAACAATGCATTACACTAACTGGACGCTTTTTATTAAGAACACCAACAGAGCTTAAGTTGTATCAAAATAGAGAAAACTGTTTGGATAACCATTCTTTATAAACATGATGAGCATCTCAAAAAACACTAATATGCCAAACAACGAAGTGAAGGACCACTTCAGATTCCACCCTTTATTCCTGGCAGCTGGGGATTGGGAAAAAGACCAGGTGATTTTTTTCCTCCATAATTGTGCTGTTACATAAGTAGATCTACAATACAATCATAGAGGCTGATGAGTGCGTGTTTCCCTTAGTTTTTATCCCGGGGAAAGTACTACAAAAACAATGTTTGAGTATTATTATAAATGTGTCATTTGCCTTTTAGTCAAAGTATTGTCAGAGCTGTTGTTACAAAAAAAATATTTCAGCCCACTTTCGAAACACTTTCGGCCCAATCACACTGGAGATCAGGAACAGCCCTGTGCTAAAAACCTAAGAAATATTAATCTCAGTAACAGATGATCATGTGTATTGGCTAATACTTTGTGATATCGACTTAGTATGGACAGACACTCATACTTCGCATACCCATATTGCAATTATTTACATTTCTAGCATTTGGCAAAAGTCCTTATCCAGAGCGATGTACAATTGATCTCATTTTATACAACTGAGCAGTTGAGGGCTAAGGGCCTTACTCAGGGGCCCACCAGTGGCAGCTTGGGGGACCTGGAATTTGAACTCCTAGGATTTAACCTTCCAATCAGTAGTCCAAGCCTTAACCACTAAGCTACCACATCCCCAATTATAGCAGCCTAACCTTGTCATGTTTACGAGATAAACAAAAATGAACACACTCCTACCAGTATTACTGGAGGTGTTATTTTTCAGAGGTTCCATAGTGTGAAGCAGGTTCTGTTCAGCAGAAGCTGTGGCTTCAGTGCCATTTTGAGAAGCAACACTTTCACAAGGTGATTCTTCAGATTTGTTCTCTTCCATCAGGATGCTCTCAGGGATTGGTTTCAGTTCTTTAATGCTTGTCTCTTGGGAATCAAACCGACCTGGTGTTTTGGCTTGAGGATCTGTTAGAAGAACGCCTGTGGTCTTTTGTTCCTGGGTGTTTTTCATGCCTTCCTGATCATGACTCAGGTCCTGCTGGGCATCCTGCTCTCCAAGCGTCGTTTTGGTCAGTGGCATGCTTTTCAAAGAACTGGCTTTGATCTCAGTCATATCAGTGTTCAAGTTCTTCTCAAAAGCTCCCTGAATGAGGTCTTCGGAAAAACGGACTTTCTTCTCAGCTCCCCTGGAGATGGAGGTGTTCTTGCTGGACGAGTCTGCAGGAATAACCTGACTCTCTAGATTAGTATGTTCAGAAACAGCACTGGTGGTTGTAGCCGTCTCCTCAGACGCACTAGATTCTGCTTCCTGGGTTTCACTTTCTGGGCCATTACTTTTAACCTCAGGATCACACAGAGCATCCAGCTCCTCCAAAAACTCCTCCAAACTGGTGTCTGTACCCACCTGCAGATTCGGTTCAAAACAGATGGCAAAATATTTCTAATAAATATCTTTTAGCAGATGGTACATTCAGATATCTATCAGGGGAGTTTTTGGTTTTTACAAAGAAGAATGATTTTCTTTTTTAGCTTAAAGGTCTACAAAACACATGGTACACATGGGAAGTAGCTTAATATTAAAATTGATATAAATAAACAATGGTATAAACTGTTTTTAAAGTAAATCATTTAGATTCATAATACGATTTAATATAATCAATCAAGAGTAATACTGGCTATAATTCTTAAATGCCAAGCGTTGCTCTTATCCACCATGACTGTGAAGACAGACTGTAGCAGCTGTAACCAGAATCGAGAAGACTCAGCTGGATCAAAACATCATTAATTAAGCTCCCTGGGAAAAGTAAGTCAGGGTTTTTTTGTACTCAGTACAGATCTTACCTGTAAATACTCTGCTTCTTCTTTAGCGTCCCATCTGAAAAGAAAAGTATACACTGATAAAACCTGCAAGTGCTTTAAAGGGATTATATTCTCTTTTAAATATTCTACATATTCAAGCACAGAGGAAGAACAGTGCACTGACAGGGTAAAAGGAAGAGGGAAGAAAAGCTAATTCTCAAGATAAATTCTTAAGAGCAACACCGGTATACTAACTATAATGCAAAAAATAAAGCAGAAGTATGGACACAAGGCTAGTGACATAATATATCAAGCTGGATACAAAGATTTTGAATAAATCAATCATACATTTATCATAAAAACCATTTTGTTTACTATTGAAGCTACTAAAACTGCATACATTTAAGTATAAGGAGACTCACTAATGTAAAACTTATAGTGACACTTGGTCAAATCATATATTTGGCCTGAGCTCAAACTGACCTTCATTTTTATGTATAGATTATTCTGTCAAATTTAAATGAATTAAAATAAGTTCAGTGTAATAGAATGAAAAGTGTTTGAATGGTTGTCTTGAATTTTTATGATAATGACTAAAAAGATGAAGACAAACATATGACTAGCCATTCATCCAGGACAAAAGAAACGGCTCTATAAAACTAAGAAAAAGCTGTGCGCATCAGTGGTAGATGACTTGCTGCATTACTGAAAGTTTTAGTACCCGCTGGACCTCAGAGACTCTCGATCACCCTTTAGTCATCAATTTGTCATGTCTCGGTGTCTGTGAGCTTTGCCTTTTATGGACTTTTGTGTGCATCAGTAAATTCAAATCAGCCGCATGGTTAATTTGTTTGGTAATTAGCACAAGTGACTTAAACCTAACCCTTACCTGTTTATCAACATAAGCACGTGAGTATGAACAAAATTTACAGAAACGTTTGTAAATCTGGAGAGAATTTTATTAAAAACAAGGTCCATTGTGGATTGCTATTTGAAGATACTCTGGTAATGTTCCTGAAGCCACTACTCAGTAAAAATCCAATAGAATAAATTTCAATTTCATATCATATAAATATGATCACATGACTAGCCCAAAATTTCTGATTTATTTAACTAACTGTTACTAAGTTACTACTAACTAGTTCTTTGGTACAAAGAAATTAATTATAAACACATTATGAACCATTACTGGTGGAGAATTGTCAAAATATTCTGATGAATTTTTGATAATTGCATTTTTAATAATAACAGATACTATCCATATTCAAATAAAAAGTCTAATACGTTGTGCCTGGATGTCTTTTGCTTGATCAGAGCAGCAGCGTGTCTTACCTCCTGGCTCGGCCAGTCAAGCGGTCCTTTCCTTTCACTTTACTGCCAACCACAGGAACATTCTTTGCTCTCTTATCACGCTGTCCACCTGGAGCACATTCACAACACACACCAATACACATTATAACACACTTGTATTATAAGAAATCCTGATTCTGGGGTTTTGTTTAGAAGGTTAAAGATTTTAGTTTGTTAGCACTGAATATATGCATTATAATTATTATTCAAATGTGTACGAAAGTATTTATCAGAGCCAATGTATATTTATTGAACACATGAACACATTCACATTGATGTTATTTATAGAACTATTTGTTGAGGTTTGAATTAAAGCCTATTACAGATAATACCTATAAACTATTCTGATAAATACACTAACCAGGCATAACATTATGACCACCTGCCTAATCTTGTGTTGGTCCCCCTTTTGCTGCCAAAACAGCCCTGACCCGTCATACACTGTGTATTCTGACACCTTTCTATCAGAACCAGCATTAACTTCTTCAGCAATTTGAGTAACAGTAGCTTGTCTGTTGGATCAGATCACATGGACCAGGTTTCACTCCCCGCGTGCATCAATGAGCCTTGGACGCCCATGACCCTGTCACCAGTTCACCACTGTTCCTTCCTTGAACCACTTTTCATAGATACTGACCACTGCAGACCGGGAACACTCCACAAAAGCTGCAGTTTTGGAGATGCTCTGATCCAGTCGTCTAGCCATCACAATTTGGTCCTTATCAAACTCACTCAAATCCTTACACTTGCCCATTTTTCCTGCTTCTAACACGTCAACTTTGAGGACAAAATGTTCACTTGCTGCCTAATATATCCCACCCACTAACAGGTGCCATGATGAGGAGATAATCTGTGTTATTCACATCACCCGTTAGTGGTCATAATGTTATGCCTGATCGGTGTATAACACCTATAATCTTTTTAGTAATAATAACCACAATAAGTATGGAATAAGTCTTCAAGAACCTCACTTGAAGAAACACTGTCAGAGCTTACAAGCTATCAAAGACATAAATTCATTAAATAAATAAATTTGCAGACTTTCTACCTCGTGATTCTGTCGCTGAAGGTCTGGATTGTCCTCTTCTAGCATTCCTTCCTCCTGTCAACCAAAATAAACATTATTTAATATATTAGACACCTTTCTAATGTAGTCTACGTATGAATAAGATTGGCTTTATGTAAATGGTTGTTTTTTATAGTCTATAGATTTAAGCAATATATCAACAACACAACAAGAGTTAAGTGAGTATCTATGCTTTATATTTCAATCTTGTTTTTTAAAATGCTGTTTAGTTTTACAGGAAGGAGTTTCGAAAATTGATTTCCTCACCTCGGCTCGGTGTACCTCTCTCTGCTGTGCCTTTTTCAGAAAACCTATAAAGAGTATATGTGGACAGGGAAACAAACCAGATAGGTACAGGTGACCGGGTCAATCAATAACATCGTGTGAGTGGTGCTACTACTGCTCAAAAGCACAGATGCAAACAGAAACGAAAACTCTTAGCCTGCGGGAAGTGTTTCTGTCTATTTATTCATGCCGGTATCCTAAAAGAAAGACTTCTGGATCCAACCCGAGTGATGTTATTTTTTTTTAATTGTACAACTCTACCGATCATCAGTCTGAATTTATGCAGCGCTCACTAAACATTTTGGCCTTAAACATTGACGTTTCCCACTCCACTTCGGTTTATGGTGTTTGCAAGCTAGACCAAATAAGGCAAGGTATTTTAAGCCTGTCTAAAAATAGACTTTGTTTCCCATGCAGTGTTTCTCTCACAAGGGAATTGAGGACTTCCAGACATGGGGTACAGAACTTAGCAGAGATTTGATGTTCTTACATACAAACAGGAAGAAAACGACTGGTGGGGACAAAGGAAAACGTTTTTCTGCTGTGACCTTCAGCAAGACATGAAACTAGAGGAGCCCAACATCTGCTTAAAACCCATCTAGCAGAAACTAGCTTGACATTATTAGAAGTATTATTAATTTTATTGATAATAATTATTATTATTGCAACTACTTTTTTCTATAATGAGAGGCCTGATCAAACAGATGTCCATGTTATTCTCCTTTCCTTCCCCGTCTAATTTCTGTCCCTCCCACACTTGCTTTCCTCTTGTTGGTCAATTCTTCTGTAGATGATTTTGCCAGTGTTGACTCGCACACATTCACCCACCTTCAAAAATTTCGAACAACAGGTCAGGACATGGACATACGCTTTCAACCGTTCTCGTGACTCAGAAGTGCCACCCACATTCTCTCTCTCTCTCTCTCTCTCTCTCTCTCCGAGTGTGTATCCGGCTGAATTAAAGCCTACTGAAAGTGTGCGTCTGTTGGAAGGTTGCTGGGTATTTAACACCTGCATCAATATAAACAAACAAGATGATGCTTTTTTGCCTTTTCTGCCATTTCAAAATGTTGGCCAGCCAACAACGGATTTAGAAAGTAGCCCAAAAGAAAATGTGGGGGGGAACAAACAAACAATACAGCCAGGAACTGTCTAAAATTTTAGCCATTTTTTAACAGTCTCAATTTGATGGGAAAAACATAGACTTGCTGCTCAGATCCCATAATTTCACACATAAAAGCACTTGACATAATTTAACAATAACAAACAGCTTGAGCTGATTTTTATAGTCTGAAATAACCTTTCAATAAAATTACATTTCAATAATACAGTAAGCTCGCTCTCCTCTGCATGAATATAACAAAAAAAAAAAAAAAACTTTCATTTTAAAACCCTTCCATTTTAATTCTAATTTTGTCTTTCCCATTCATACACACATTTAATATTTTCTTCTTTAATATCTAAAACAACTTAGAATTCTATTGCTACAATAGCTATTGTTGTTGTCACTCATATTATGCAAATAACAGCATCACCTTTTTGTCCAGTTTGAGTTAATGACCACTTCACGCATGTATCAGGGACACATGCATCATATGACCGAGTATTGTATTAGTGTAGGGTGTATGAGTGTTAAGCAACATGCATGTTACTGCTATCATTTTACTGTAATATGTAGACTGACATTCCCATGGTCATCTAATACAGACAAATGAAGGTGTTGGTCCACCATAATTGAGCAGAAAGGCTTCAGTATGCCTGAGCACAGATTCACACACTCCTGCTGTGTATGAGTTACCCTTCTTTGGAAGGGTAAAGGTGGCTAAAGGTTAATACTCAAGGGGGTTTCAAGACACAGAACTTCCATGGAGTCTTTAACTCCCTATGATCCAGGGATGCTATGTCATGGCTGACCCTGCACTCTGACCCCGGCTTCCTAACAAGCTGGGATACGTGCTGAAAGAATTTCACTGTGCTGTAAAGTATATGTGACAAATAAAGTCCTTCTTCTGCTTGGTTAAACCATTCATTGAGCCCTCATGTATTGTTGATGAAAAAACTTTATCCTGGAAGAGAGCACTCCCATCAGGATTAAAGGTTTCAGCATAAAGATCCTTCGGAGATCATAAGTATTGATTTGCAGCAAGTCTTTCTCCTAAAGGGATAAGTGAAGCCAAAAATAGTCCAGTAAACCAGTCTAACATCCCCAAGAGAGCTACTGGTCTTTCCTTTAATTTGTCACTCATCAGTACATTACCCATTTAATTGACCATAATGTTAGAATGACCATGTTAATTGGGGGATAATCAGAATTGCTGTGTTTAATTCATTTTCTGTACAACTTTCTAAAAAAAAAAAAAAAAAAAACACACCCTTTAAAATAAACTTCCTCTGGAATCTACTAAAAATCATACTGTTTTTTAATCCTTTTATTTATTTTTTTGTTTTTTTCGGTATGAAAAACACTGAAAAGGCACAAAACCCACAAACATTCAAGTCAGCTTTCACAAAAGAACTGAAAATGATCATTTAAGTGTCAGTTAGACATGCAGAAAGAGAAACAGCTCAACAAACAAAGACAAAGGAAATTAGGACAAGGCCCAAACCAAGACAAATGGGTTAATCGCAGATGTACACATGCACACAGACAGCATGCGACAGGCGGAGAATGGCCACGGCAGCTTACGTAAGCTCAGGTTTGTCCATGTCCCAGGCTCTCCTCCACTGGCCCTGGGAGTTTTTGTGGCGAGCCACACGCTCTCGGTCAATTTCTTCTCTCTCTTTTTTCCAGCGCAGGTACTCCAGCTGCTCCTCGCTGGAAGTGGGGACACTGAGATCAGTCAGCGCTTCGGTTTGCTAAAAAGGATAAGACAGGAATAAAAGATAGTCTTATCGTCTTAAGACATGGTTTAGACAAAGTCATTCATTTAGCTACTAAAATATTGTGTTCATTTTGGCTAAAATGATACAAACCAGTAAAAATCTAATCCTTCTCAATGTATGTAATACCAGTTAAAAGTTTGGACACACCTTGTCCTTCAGTGTTTTTCTTTATTTTTATTCTTTTCAACATCGTACATTAATACTGAAGGCATCCAAACTATGAAAGAATTAGGTTTTAGGTTTGATGATAGCTTGGCACACTCATGACATCCTCTCATCAGATTCATGAGGTATTGTTTTTAGTTCACAGCATTTGTGACATTTCTTGCCTTCTTACTGTGCTTTAGACCATTAGTCGCCTCGTGCAGAGGAAGGGTGGGTACAGAGTCAATAATAGAAAAGACAGTACATCATTACTTGAATGAAGGTCAGTTGAATGAAGGTCAGTCAATCTGAATAATGTCAAGAACTTTGTCTCCCCAGGTGCAGTTGCCAAAACCATCAAATGCTATGATGAAACTGGCTCTCATGAGGACTGTCCAAGGTAAGTAAAACCAAGAGCTAACTGTGTTGCATAGGACAAGTTTATTAAAATTTCCAGTCTCAGAAACCGCAGATTTCTCAGATTACAGCCCACATGAAAGTTTCTCATAGTTCAAGTGGCAGACATTTCAATATCGGCTGTTCAGAGGAGACTGCATGAGTCAGGCCTTCATGGTCGAACTGCAGCAAGTAAACCATTACTTCAGAAGAACAATAAGCAGAAGAGACTTGCTTGGGCCAAGAAATACAAGAAATGGACATTAGAGTAGTGGGAAAATGTCCTTTGGTCTGATGAGTCCAAATTTGAGATTTCTGGTTCTAACCACCGCATCTTTGTTAAACACACGTAGAGAGAGTGAACGGACGGTTCCTGACTGTGAAGCATGGAGGAGGAGGTGTCATGGTGTGGGGGTGATTTGCTGTTGACACTGTTGGTGACTTTAAAATTGATGGCACACCTAACCAGCACGGCTACCACAGCATTTTGCAGCGATCTGGTTTGCCCTTAGTGGGGCCATCATTTGTTTTCCAACAGAACAATGACCTCCAACACACCTCTAGGTTATGTAAGAGCTATTTGTCTGAGATGGAGAGTAATGGAGTGCTGCACCAGATGACCTGGACTGCACAATTACACAACCTAAATCCAATTTAGATGGTTTGGGATGAGTTGGACTGGAGAGTGAGAAAAGCAGCCAAAAAGTACTTAACAGATATGGGAACATCTTCAAGATCATCATCAAAATAAAAGGGGGCTACTCTGAAGAATCAAAAATAGAAAATATATTCTGGGTTATTTAACATGTTTTTGTTGACTACATAATTCCATATTTGTTCTGTCATAGTTTCAATATCTTCAGTGTTAATATGCAATGTTGAAAAGAAGGTGTGTCCAAACTTTGATTGGATATCTACACATACAGGGGTTGGACAATGAAACTGAAACACTGGCCAATTTAGTGTTGGAGGTTTCATGGCTAAATTTGACCATGGCTAAATTTGTCTGGTAGCCAATCTTCATTGATTGCTAATTAAACCTTCACACTCTGCTCTTACTGGTGGAATGTGCAGAGTAATAGCACAGTTTTGCTTAAAATATTGCAATGAACACAACATTATGGGTGACATAACAGAGTTCAAAAGAGGACAAATTGTTGGTGCACGTCTCGCTAGCGCATCTGTGACTAAGACAGCAAGTCTTTGTGACGTATCAAGAGCCACGGTATCCAGGGTAATGTCAGCATACCACCAAGAAGGACGAACCACATCCAACAGGAGTAACTGTGGATGCAAGAGGAAGCTGTCTGAAAGGGATGTCCGGGTGCTAACCCGGATTGTATCCAAAAAACATAAAACCACAGCTGCCCAACTCACTGCAGAATTAAATGTGGACCTCAACTCTCCTGTGTCCACCAAAACTCTCCGTCGGGAGCGCCACAGGGTCAACGTACATGGCCGGGCTGCTATAGCCAAACCTTTGGTCACTCGTGCCAATGCCAAACATCGGTTCCAATGGTGCCAGCAGCGAAAATCTTGGGCTGTGGACAATGTGAAACATGTATTGTTCTCTGATGAGTCCACCAAGCATGGGAGTGGATCAGTGATGGTTTGGGCTGCAATATCATGGCATTCCCTAGGCCCAATACTTGTGCTAGATGGGGGCATCACTGCCAAGGACTACCGAACCATTCTGGAGGACCATGTGCACCCAATGGTTCAAACATTGTATCCTGAAGGCGGTGCCGTGTATCAGGATGATAATGCACCAATACACACAGCAAGACTGGTGACAGAGTGGTTTGATGTACATGAAAGTGAAGTTGAACATCTCCCATGGCCTGCACAGTCACCAGATCTAAATATTATTGAGCCACTTTGGGGTGTTTTGGAGGAGCGAGTCAGGAAACGTTTTCCTCCACCAGCATCACGTAGTGACCTGGCCACTATTCTGCAAGAAGAATGGCTCAAAATCCCTCTGGCCACTGTGCAGGACTTGTATCTGTCATTCCCAAGACGAACTGATGCTGTATTGGCCGCAAAAGGAGGCCCTACACCATACTAATGAATTATTGTGGTCTAAAACCAGGCGTTTCAGTTTCATTGTCCAACCCCTGTATGTATACACTATATTGCCAAAAGTATTCGCGCACCTGCCTTGACTCGCATATGAACTTAAGTGACATCCCATTCCTAATCCATAGGGTTCAATATGACGTCGGTCCACCCTTTGCAGCTATAACAGCTTCAACTCTTCTGGGAAGGTTGTCCATAAGGTTTAGGAGTGTGTTTATGGGAATTTTTGACCATTCTTCCAGAAGCGCATTTGTGAGGTCACACACTGATGTTGGACGAGAAGGCCTGGCTCTCAGTCTCCACTCTAATTCATCCCAAAGGTGTTCTATCGGGTTGAGGTCAGGACTCTGTGCAGGCCAGTCAAGTTCATCCACACCAGACTCTGTCATCCATGTCTTTATGGACCTTGCTTTGTGCACTGGTGCACAGTCATGTTGGAAGAGGAAGGGACCAGCTCCAAACTGTTCCCACAAAGCTGGGAGCATGGAATTGTCCAAAATGTCTTGGTATGCTGAAGCATTCAGAGTTCCTTTCACTGGAACTAAGGGGCCAAGCCCAGCTCCTGAAAAACAACCCCACACCATAATCCCCCCTCCACCAAACTTTACACTTGGCACAATGCAGTCAGACAAGTACCGTTCTCCTGGCAACCGCCAAACCCAGACTCGTCCATCAGATTGCCAGATGGAGAAGCGCGATTCGTCACTCCAGAGAACGCGTCTCCACTGCTCTAGAGTCCAGTGGCGGCGTGCTTTACACCACTGCATCCGACGCTTTGCATTGCACTTGGTGATGTATGGCTTGGATGCAGCTGCTCGGCCATGGAAACCCATTCCATGAAGCTCTCTGCGCACTGTTCTTGAGCTAATCTGAAGGCCACATGAAGTTTGGAGGTCTGTAGCGATTGACTCTGCAGAAAGTTGGCGACTTCTTCGCACTATGCGCCTCAGCATCCGCTGACCCCGCTCCGTCAGTTTACGTGGCCTACCACTTCGTGGCTGAGTTGCTGTCGTTCCCAAACACTTCCACGTTCTTATAATACAGCTGACAGTTCACTGTGGAATATTCAGGAGCGAGGAAATTTCACGACTGGATTTGTTGCACAGGTGGCATCCTATCACAGTTCCACGCTGGAATTCACTGAGCTCCTGAGAGCGACCCATTCTTTCACAAATGTTTGTAAAAACAGTCTGCATGCCTAGGTGCTTGATTTTATACACCTGTGGCCATGGAAGTGATTGGAACACCTGATTCTGATTATTTGGATGGGTGAGCGAATACTTTTGGCAATATAGTGTGTGTATATATATATATACATATATATATATATATATATATACACACACACTACTCACAAAAAGTTAAGGATATTCAGCTTTCGGGTGAAATTTCAGGATGCACCTAAAATGCACTATAACTTTTACAGGTGAACTTAATTTGACCTTCTCTACATTTTTGAATGCACATGTCCAACTGTTCAGTGTTTCAGTACTTTTTGCGTAACTTGCTGTTCTCTAACAAGGTGCTTAACGGCAAAATTCACAACTGGTGTTTGATCCATGAATCGACCAATAAATTTTCTGGTTCAATTAGAATTGGTATTTAAACAGTCCTCTTCATCATGCTGTTCACATTTTCACATCATGAGACCAAGACGACACCTAACAATTGATCAACAGTACCTCGCCATTGTGAGGCTTCAAACAGGATGTTCTCAGAGGGAAGTGGCCACTGAGCTTAGAGTGTCACAGAGTGTCATCAGCAGGTTGCGACAGAGATTCAGAGAGACTGGAAGAGTCACAGCAAGGCATAGAAGTGGACGTCCTTTGGCCACATCCCACGCTGATGACCGCTTCATTGTGAACAGTGCCCTGTGGAACCGGATGATGAATGCCACTTAACTCCAGGCACATTTAAGGGAGGTGAGAGGCACCCAAGTGTCACGTCAGACCATTCGAAACCGTTTACATCAGCGTGGTCTGCGTGCTAGACGACCTGCAATGGTATCTGACTACACCACCAGGCACAGGCATCGGGCCAGGGAGCATTTACGCTGGATGAGGGACCAGTGGGCCTCAGTGCTGTTCTTTGATGAAAGTCGATTCACGTTGAGCAGAAATGATGTCCGCCAACGATGTTGGAGATGTCAAGGAGCGCGCTATGCATCAGCCACTGTTGTGGAGGTGTTACAGTCTGGGCAGGTGTGTCTACTCAATACAGAACTGCCCTACATCTTGTGAATGTTACAGTGACAAGCCAATACTACCTGAATAACATCATTAATCCAGTCATTGTGCCCCTGCATGAACAACACAGACGTAATTTCATCTTCATGAACGACAATGATCCAGCTCATCATTAGGGAAGGGCTGCTGGAGGCTGGGGTACCTCAAATGGAGTGGCCTGCATTTTCTCCAGATCTGAATCCCATAGAAAACCTATGGGATCAGCTGAGTCGCTGTGTAGAGGCTCGTAACCCTGCACCCCAGAACCTCAATGACCTGAGGGCCACCCTTCAAGAAGAGTGGAATGCCATGCCTCAGCAGACAATAAGTCGACTCATGAACAGCATGAGACGTCGTTGTCAAGCTATAATTGATGGTCAAGGGCACATGACAAATTATTGAGACAGTGACATTTTTTGTTGTGGTATACCCACCACTGTTAGCTTTTGTTTCAATAAATTGTTTGAGATGAGGAAATCACCATTGCATGCTTCTACTTAAATGCCCTACTTTCATGATATTATATCACTGTAGCGTGAACTTTTTACATTTTCCATGAATTTCACCCAAAAGCCAAATATCCTTAACTTTTTGTGAGTAGTGTCACAGGGTGAAGTAACACACCACACTTAGAGGAAAGTACTTTCCACCCAATTCCACATACATGAGCTCAAAAATATCCACAATTGGCTTCGCTATGACTGACAGAAGAAAGAGATAGAGAGAGAGAGAGAGAGAGAGAGAGAGAGAGAGAGAGAGAGAGAATGCCATGCCCAACAAGGCTGTGGCATTGTTGATATTCAAACCTGTGATCTTGAGACATTATGGTGTACTTTGTGCCATGTGTATATCTTATGTAATCAGAAGCGCAACTTAAATGACTTAAAATAAATATAAATAAAATAAATAAATATTAAAATAGAAATAAAACACTTTCTCACTAGCCTAAAGAGACACATTTATAAAAATATGCATTGCAAAACGCCCTTATTTTTCTTTAACATACAATAATTTTCATCTCCTTTACTATGATATAAGTATGATATATTATTACTATAATAACAATAATAATAATAATAATAATAATAATAATTATTATTATAATAAAAGCTGAAATATTAAGTAAGCATACTGTACAAAATATTTAAATATACATATATATATTCTAAAAGCCGAATTTCATGAAGGCAGTACATATAACTGCTTTTTGATTATTAATTCTCTCTAGTGGAACGTGATATTTTTAGATTTGAATATAAAAGGACCTGGACTTTTACATTATACTATACAAAAGCAACAGCCAGAGCAGGTTTAGATTTGTTCCAAGTGAAATCAGTTTTGAGTAAACAGGAAGTGCTACTACGAATACAGCGAAAAGTATGACGTACATGACAAGCCATGTGCTCTTCCCTCTGGAGCAGAGCCGTTAGGTCATTCGTGTCTGACAAGAAACAGCTTCCTCGACTTTAATTAATCATCTGCCTTCATACAAACAAGTTCAACACATTTGTTTCGTTTTTATCTGGAGGTTACTACAAGGAAAATTAGGCAAAGTCAAAGTCAGTTCTTGCTACGGAAACTCCTTACTTCATTTGATTTGGCATCGTTACAATAAGAACAAGCCAAGATATTTAGGTCTGTTATGAACAAAGCAAGTAACACAATTCCACAACATATCTACTCTCTGATCTCTGGAAAAGTGACCAACAGACTAAATGACTGACCAAACAAACTGACAGACTGACCGGATGACTGACAGGACTGAAGAAATGACTGTAAAACTGACAGACTGACTGAATAACTAAAAGATTAACTTAGACTGAATAAATACCTGACAGGACTGAAAGACTTACAGACAGACTGAATAACTGACAGACTGACTAAATGCCTGAATAAATGAAAGACTCACTAAATGCCTGATAGGAATGAATGACTGACAGACTAAATGAATGACTGTAAAACTGACAGACTGACCGAGTAACTGACAGACTGACTAAATAACTGACAGACTGACTAAATGACTAAAAAACTGACAGACTGACTAAATGACTAAAAAACTGACAGACTGACAATAACTGACAGACTGAATGACTGAGGGAATGACTGTAAAACTGACAGACTGTCTGAATAACTGACAGACTGAATGAACGACAGTAAAACTGACAGACTGTCCGAATAACTGACAGACTGAATGACTGAAGGAATGACAGAAAAACTGACAAACTGACAATGCCTGCCAGGACAGAATGATTTACAGACTAAGTGAATAACTGACAGACTGTCTGAATAACTGACAGACTGAATGACCGAGGGAATGACTGTAAAACTGACAGACTGTCTGAATAACTGACAGACTGAGGGAATGACTGTAAAACTGACAGACTGTCTGAATAACTGACACACTGAATGAATGACAGTAAAACTGACAGACTGTCTGAATTACTGACAGACTGAATGGTTGAAGGAATGACTGTAAAACTGACAGACTGTCTGAATAACTGACAGACTGAATGACTGAAGGAATGACAGTAAAACTGACAGACTGACTGAATGCCTGCCAGGACAGAATGATTTACAGACTAACTGAATAACTGACAGACTAACTAATTAACTGATAAACTGACTGTCAATTATTCAATCTGACTAAATGACTGAATAACTAACAAAGGGATTTAATAATCTACAGACTGACTGAATGACTAACTCCCTCATCACTGCAATGTTAGGATAATCACATACACCAACCAATCCATGCACAGTAACACACATTGTAATCTAATTCAATCCATTTATGGACTTGTTTTTGTTAATAATACCATTCAATGATATTCTTAGCATCTGTCTCACTGTCAGGCATTTTTATAGTCAAGTGATCACAGTTTTTGTTAATGTGCCATATTTCCCAATGTCAATTTCTACACATAGCTTTAGAAATAGAAATTTCCCTGGACGATATCCACACCTGCAGCTGCCGAGCATGTGATATGCAGTGCCCCCTGTCTGCAATCTGACCCTAGATCAGTTTTCCTGTTCCAGTTCTGCATGCACAAACCACACATGTGATTCTTACATAATCTTCCCAGCACAACCAGTAGAAACGCCACTTTTACCACAAAGGGGATTCGCCAGAGGTTTATTAGTTGGTGTATATGACAGGGGCATGTCTCATTTTAAACGGATCTCAAAGGATGCTAAGGAGACATGGAGCTGAAGATAGAATATAATAAATAAACCCATGATGAACAGCTGGGGTTCTGCTAACAGGGTTCTTTTATTGTTTCACCCTGTACACGATTCCTCCGAATGTAACTGCCTCAAAATACGGATGGGATTTCAACATTAAAGCCTCCTCTATGCTTATTGAAGAACTTAAAGAGTACAGATTTGGTAAATATAGTGTAATAATAAAATCTCATTTAGTATAGAGTAGAGATATAGTAAATCATAAATATTACAAGCCAAACAAATATTATTTATGATGCCTCATTTCGATTAGCTGTAATAGTTAATAAATGGATATTCAATGAAACACTAAGGGAAAAGCTTCTTTAATATTCTTTAATATCTTTTTTTCCCCCACTTGAATTAAAAGTTCTTCCTCTCCATGACAGTGCATGTGTTTGTCAGACAGAATATAGAGAAACAAACAAAATTATTACTTCATGTCAGTTTTCATCAACGCCAGCTTAATAATAGTTTAAATAATTTGTTGTCTGGTTTAGGAAAATATTAAAATACATTTTTGTAGATAATCAATAAACATAAAAATGATGACTGTCCATCGTTTGTTTTTAATCTGGGTAAAGGCTCCCAGTGTGCTTACAGTTTAATATCCTCTGTTACTCTGCAGATTATTAATTAATTATTTTCCTCAAGGCTACATGCAGGATGCTATTATTAGTGGCACTAGGCCTTGTTTTTCAGGTGATCGTGTATCACACTACTCTCTTCTTACTTACAGCAGGATTTGGGAAACGCAGCCAAAAAGAAAAAACCAAACCCGATACACAGCACTGCTACACCTGCTGAGATGGATGAGAATGCTGCTCCTAGTTTACTGAAATCAACAACAAATACATCCTGCAGAAGAGCACAACATGTCCTGTATGATATTGTCATGAGGTTTGTGTTCAGGTTTTATTAGAAAAGCATGTCTCCTTCTATGTCTGAAAAACAATTCAGACTCATGACACATGAAGCTCAAATTTTCCTAATGCTGTTTCAGTATTAGCTAGCAAGAGGATAGAGGGGGGGGGAGAGAGAGAGAGAGAGAGAGAGACAGAAAGACAGACAGAGAGAAAGAGAGAGAGAGAAGAGAAAGAGAGAGAGAAGGCAGGAAGAGACAGATAGAGACAGATAGAGACAAACAGAGAGTAGGAGAGAGAGAGAGAGCGGGAGGGAGGGAGTGAGAAAGAGACATCAAGACAGATAAAGACAAACAGAAAGAGAAGACAAGGAGAGACAGAAAGAGCCAACACACTGAGACACAGATACAGAGGAGACACAGAGAGAGAGAGAGAGAGAGAGAGAGAGAGAGAGAGAGACTCACCTGGGGATAAGGATTATAATCAGTAAATCCATGATGAGCACACTCAACTCGACACTTTCGTTCCTGCTTCTTTCCAACCTGAAGATTGAGAGATTAAATTAATGAGTAGCAGCAAACAGGTTTTTATCTGACAATAAAATACACTTAAATTCATATAAATAAGAAAATTCAGTTGTAAATATGAGTTTACTACATGTAATGTAAGTTGTATATACAGTAAGTATATGGTTGTTTATACAAAAACCTGCTAGGGATCATTTTACTATTTTAATAAATCAGAGAAAATGACTTTCATCTACAGAATTTCAGTGCAACATGCTTTTAGAAAACTGCTTGCATTTAGCAGTTCAACAAAAATAAAATGTGTCCCAACACACAAAAGAAACACAACAGACCAAGGGTTAAAGGTGCTTTGGGTAAAGGATTATACTGCCCTCAACTGGACAAAGTCAGTTGTTTCGGTGTAAAGGTAAAGATGAAATATTACAGGCTGAATGTTCAACACTACAATGACGACACTCAACACAACTCATGTGTGTGTATAGCTTTGACAGAGCCATTAAATACACATTTTTAATTTTTTTTTTATTTATGATATTAAAATTAGTTTTAATATCGTTTAGTTTTGATATGAACCTCAAATACATAAATAATATACACAAAAAATATATATAGACAAATAAAAACAATATTATTTAAATAGTTGGATCAGAAAAGACAAGGAATGAATTGTCTCATTGCAGTAATAAAAGCATTATAGTGTCCATCGCTTTAATGTCACATATATAACTTGTTCCATTTCACACACTTTTTCTACCCAGACACTGTACGGTCGAGGTTCAGGTTTTAACCATCTGGATGTAATACACTTGCAGTGAGGGGAAAAAAATGATTTGATCCCCTGCTGATTTTGTACATTTCCCCACTGACAAAGAAATGATCAGTCTTTAATGGTAGGTTTATTTTAACAGTGACAGACAGAACAAAAAAATGGCATTTCAAAAAAATTATACATTGATTTGCATTTTAATGAGTAAAACAAGTATTTGATCCCCTATCAATCAGTAAGATTTCTGGCTCCCAGGTGTCTTTTATACAGGTAACAAGCTAAGATTAGGAGCACTCTCTTAAAGGGAGTTACCTGTATAAAAGACACCAGTCCACAGAAGCAATTAATCAAATCAGATTCCAAATTCTCCACCATGACCAAGACCAAAGAGCTGTCCAAGGATGTCAGGGACAAGATTGTAGACCTACACAAGGCTGGAATGGGCTACAAGACCATCGCCAAATGGCTTGGTGAGAAGGTGAAAACAGTTAGAACAAGAAACACTAAATAACTATCAATCTTCCTCGGTCTGGGGCTCCATGCAACATCTCACCTCATGGAGTTTTAATGATCAGGACAACGGTGAGGAATCAGCCCAGAACTACACAGGAGGATCTTGTCAATGATCTCCAGGGAGCTGGGACTATAGCCACCAAGAAAACAATTGGTAACACACTACGCTGTGAAGGACTGAAATCCTGCAGTGCCCGCAAGGTCCCCCTGCTAAAGAAAGCACATGTACAGGCTCATCTGAAGTTTGCCAGTGAACATCTGAATGATTCAGAGGAGAACTGGGTGAAAGTGTTGTAGTCAGATGAGACCAAAATCGAGCTCTTTGGCATAAACTCAACTTGCCATGTTTGGAGGAGGAGGAATGCTGCCTATGACCCCAAGAACACCATCCCCACCGTCGAACGTGGAGGGGGAAACATTATGCTTTGGGGGAGTTTTTCTGCTAAGGGGACCGGACAACTGCACCGCATCACAGGGACGATGGACGGGGCCATGGGCATTGAAAATGGGTCGTGAAAGTGGGTATTCCAGCCTGACAATGTCCCAAAACACACGGCCAAGGCAACAAAGGAGTGGTGCAAGAAGAAGCACATTAAGGTCCTGGAGTGGCCTAGCCAGTCCTTAATCCCAGAGAAAATCTGTGGAGGGAGCTGAAGGTTCGAGTTGCTCTGTCTCTCATTGTTAAAATAAACCTACCATTATAATTATAGACTGATCATTTCTTTGTCAGTGGGCAAACGTACAAAATCAGCAAGGGATTGAATCATGTTTTCCCCTCGCTATAAACAGTTGGATTGTAGCCAATATGTTTTAGCTCTACCCTCAAAACCTTCAGGATACACTGGACTACTTTTTAATATATTTTTTTTAATCTCATGATGGCAGACTTCTTTAACAGCATCAAACACATGTTTCCAGTAATTTCTTCCTTTTGGCCATGACCACAGAATCAGCTTGTGATGTCCACATTTTCTGCAACAGTCATCTGGATTTGATCTTGCAGTCATTTGTAGAGTCCGGAAATATCTTGTTATGAACTCCCTCCAGATATCAGAGCTGATAGGCAATAGCTGAATTTAAATTATATCTCAAACTGTACATATTTATTTTAAAAACAAACACACAACTGCAAATACATGTTTGATGGATAAACAGACAGACAGACAGACAGACAGACAGAGACAGATAGATAGATAGATAGATAGATAGATAGATAGATAGATAGATAGATAGATAGATAGATAGATAGATAGATAGATAGATAGATAAGCAGACAGACAGACAGATAGATAGATAGATAGATAGATAGATAGATAGATAGATAGATAGATAGATAGATAGATAGATAGATAGATAGATAGATAGATAGATAGATAGATAGATAGATAGATAGATAGATAGATAGATAGATACTGACACTGTACATTCCTAAACCCTGGCTTAACCTTCTTATCTGCATACTGGCGTCATTAACCCCCATGCCTGGATAAATACAGCGTGTGACCGCTTTAAATAAACGACTTGTCTCAAGCTTTCACATCACTGACACATCATTCACATCATCTTTGGCTGTTTTATCCATCCTGAGACACACAAAGGCAAAAATATATATTAAAAAAAGACACTGAAGAGCAAGTTATATGAATATTTTTTTGGATAGACTTGTGTTTACTTTTACAATTATGCATCAGTCCCAAGAGTCATCACCTCACTAATAGCAAATGACACAAACAACTTTCATGTTTTTAGTAAAGGCTTTGTGAGACCACATTAAGAAAGTGTGCACTCGTCTATGAGCTACTATTGATGAGGAAGGAAGGGAGGATCGCAATTACGGACGAGACATTAACAGGGCAAAAGCAGCCGCTTCAGAGCAGCGTTTCATTACCCTGCATAAATAAAACCTCAAGCTGGGGTTAAAGGCAGGGATCAGAACAATGATAACTCAGGGTTAAGTGCAGTGTGAAAAGCTCTGGTGTTGAGTGAGATGTTGAATGCCAGACGGAGAGACACACAGGGGAGGGATGATGTAATAACAAGTTCTATACATTATATTGTTTGCTGTGAAGAATGTCCCAGTGTGGGAAAGAACTATCAATTAATAACAATAAATCTAGCACTTAACTCTCCATCCCTCCCTCCATCTCTCTCTCTCCCTCCCTCCTTCTCTCTCTCTTCCTCCCTCCTTCACTCTCTCCTCTCTCTCTCCCCCCCCCTCCCTCCCCCCCCTTTCTCTCTCTCCCCCTCTCTTCTCTCTCTCCATCCCTCCCCTTTTCTCCCTCCTTCTCTCTCTCTCTCTCTCTCTCTCTCTCTCTCCCCCTTCCTCCCTCCCGCTCTATCTCTCTCTTCTTCTCCTCTCTCTGTCCGTCCCTCCATCCTTTTTTCCCCCTTCTCTCTCTCCCTCTTGCTTTCTCCCCCCTTCTCTCTCTCCATCCCTCCCTCCTTTTCTCCCTACTTCTCTCTCTTGCTCCTGCTCCCCCCCTCCCTCCCTCCTGATCCAACTCTCTCTCCCTCCCTCCATCCTTTTCTCCCTCCTTCTTCATCTCCCCCCCCACTCTCTCTCTTTCTCCTCCTCTCTCCTTTCCTTGCCCCTCCCTCCCTCCTTCATTTTCCATTGTGGACACTAATATCTGAACCTTTTCAGATGTTTAAGGTCAGAAACATTATATTTGTGTAACATAAGTGACTTTACACATGAGTTCATGCTGCATGATTGTGCAGCAGCAACATGCGCACAACTGCTCACTCACACACTGACAAATTTAGCTACATCCACTAGATGGCACATCAGAGCTAAAACATCTCTGTCTAAAACACCAAGCCAAACTGTGAAATGTTGAGGGATTTTATTCAGAGCTGTTTTGTTAAATACACTGATGAGCTCCCTCACTATTAAAACTTTCACTTGTTGTTGTGATTGTTGTCATGATCTCCATCTCAAATCAGAATTCAAATTCATTTACTAGTTGTTACTAATCTAGACAACACAAATGATACCAAAAACACAGACCCTCCAGGAAATCTGAAGCACCCGAGATGGTTTTTAAACTATAAACCCTAACTGTAACAGGAAACCCGGTTAATGTTACTTAATAACAGTCTAGAACAGTACAGAAGTATGCGAAGATAAAAAATTTGTTCATTTTTCCTGATGAACCATTTAAATGTAGTGTACCAAGATATTAAGAAAGACTTAAATTGCATGTCCTCTATTCACAGTCATAGTAAATGAGGCTTGTCAGAATGTGACTCCCAGTAACAGCACACAAAAATCAATCTTACATATTCCTAAACTTCATTTGTAAGATAAAGAATGAAAGAAAAGGGGAGATTGTTGATACGTTTCTCTCACCACCACAGGATGCGAGCCCTAGTTTGAGAACTCCTGCATTAATTAGATGTTCTTGTCCCAACAAAGTTAGAAAAACATGAAGACACACACACACGTGCATACACACCAACATCAACACGCACACACAGACAGACAGACAGACAGACAGATAGAGAGAGAGAGAGAGAGACACTTCAGACACACACACAACCACACCAACACACACACACACACACACAAAGACACAAACACAAAAAAAACGCTCTCTCTCTCAGCCAGCCAACTCTGGCACCCTGCTTCTTGTCTCCCAGCTGAATAATTTAGTCTTTCAGAACAAAGTGCAGCTAAATGTTAATTAGTTTAAAAACCTACTGTTCATTATGCTGGGAAACAATGCTGCAGAGAGAGAGAGAGAGACAGACAGAGAGAGACAGACAAACGGAGAGAAAGGGAGGGAGAGAGCGAGACAGAGAGAGAGACAGAGAGAGACAGACAAACAGAGAGAAAGGGAGGGAGAGAGCGAGACAGAGAGAGAGAGAGACAAACAGAGAGAAAGGGAGGGAGAGAGCGAGACAGAGAGAGAGAGAGAGAGAGAGAGAGAGAGAGAGAGAGAGAGACAAACAGAGAGGGAGGGAGAGAGCGAGTGTGTGTATAATGAGCGAGCACTGAATCAGGCAGTCAGCGGTTTCTCGCTTCTCGCTCTTTCTCTGTGTTGTAGCGCTGTAGCTCTGCCCACACTGACATAGCCGTAAAACCTCCATGTGCTACAGCCTCTAGCCTCTGACTCTCATAACAGGAAGCGGCAGCGTTACACAAACCTTTTACTCATAGCTGCATTCTGCACTTTCAGTCACAGCTTTAATACACTATCTTCCCTCCAAGCTTCCAGCAGCAGCCTGGAAAAATATCTAGCCCTGTGACCACTCCACTTAAATACTGCAATCACCACCCACTTTATTAGGAACACCTGCACACTCATGCAGTTATCTAACCGGTCAATCATGTGACAGCAGCACAATGCATAGCATCATGCAAATACAGGTCAAGAACTTTGGTTAACGTTCACAATAAACATCAGAATGAAGAAAAAAATCTGATCTCTGTGACTCTGAACATGGCATGTGGGATGTTGGTACCAGATGGGTTGGTTTGAGCATTTCAGAAAATGTTAATCACACACAGAAGCCTCTTGTTTATACGGTTCATTTTAATATTACAGTTCTTTCTTCGCTTTCAGTATCTCCATCCACATAAAAACTGCAGAACACTTAATACTATGAGAAATGATCACATTCACTCTACATACCCTCAACAAAGTATTTGATGGGGAAACTTTCTTTTTCTTATGTCATCTATGTTGTTTTAAATCTGACTGACCACACGGTCTTTTTTTTTGTCTTTTTAGTGTATTACGAATACAGGCTGTCTGAGTAAGCTTGTGACGTAAAACAATCCGTGAAATAAATTCTCGGGAGATGAAACTGTACCTCACATCAAGCTAAACAACTACAGTATATAAGAAAATACTCAGCTGTATCAGCAACTTTACTGTTATGACTGTATCTCGAACACACAGCAGCCTTTACAGGGAGCTTTTATTTTTTAAATATTTATAATTTCAGTAATTGTGGTGATATCTTAATACAGCTGCAATATTTATACCTACCGTATATATTAAATAAGAATTAAAATTAGTATTATATAAGCTAGGCTTGTGAAACAGGCTAATCATACCCAGATATTTAATTTATTTAAATTTACATTTCCCAAAAAAATAAGAAAATAAATAAGATTAGCCAAAAGAAAAACAGGCTCTATTAGAAAAGCATTTATTTATGTGGGATCTGGTTATTATGAAATCTAACTAAAACAGGTTTTAGTTTACCGTCTTGGCTAAAACACAGAAATAAAAATGCTCAAGCCTGGTGGCTTTCTGCTTCTGCTAAAAACATGTAATCCCAGCACCCCATGTGGGTTTAGCCATTTCTCCATTTTGGTCTTGTTTTTTTCAATCCCTGAGGAAAACGTCATTACCTTTTGCAACAGATTATAATTATTGTTTTATTTTTATGATGGAAAATGATGTTAACCCACCTTTTTCATCAAAATGATCTTTAAATGCACTTCATATGTACATAAATTTAAAGCTAATCTTTAAATTAGCTATATATTTACCACATTTTGCTTTAGATATCTTATACTAAATGAAGTATTTCAAACCTTCACTCTGTTAGCTAGTCACATATGAGCCATCACTAAGCCAGTGCATATGGGGAGCTTATTCAGTATGTTATAGGCTATATTATGGCGAGGGGGATTGTTTGTACATAATTTTTGACATATCGATACCAAATATCAGCATAATTCCAGCAATGATACAGTTAGAAGGAGCTACAGTCATTCCTACCAGTTTACCCATGAGGAAAATACTTTTGGCAAACCTTGGGATAATCGGCTCCAACATCAACAGAAACAGCACATTCAACTAGTTTATCATGCGGATTTATTGAATTCTTGCTCAAGTGTAATGTTCATAACCGACAGGATGCACTGTGCTTTTAGGTTGTCCTTCCGTCCGAGATATCACGCTAGAGACTGTCTCAGGAATGAGTAGTTTGTATGGAATGATCAATGGCAGATAACCTGAAACTCCAAATTAGAAAATGGTTGCAGTAGCATCAGGCTCACAGTGAGGTCAAATGACTAAAATAGTTTTTCTTCACAAAACTGTCCTTTCTGTTTGTCATACAAAGATTTTACACCATCATGGTCAGGAAATCAAGACCCATTTTCACTGCTATTTACAATTTTTTGACAGTGGACCGTCTATCCATCCATCCATCATCCATCCATCCATCCGTCCAACCATCGATCCATCCATCCGTCCATTTATCCATTCATCTATCCATCCATTCATCCATGTATCCATCCATCCATCTATCCATCCATCCGTCCGACATTCTGGTTAGTGTCTGGAGCCTGATTTTCTCTGTACTCAGCAGATGTTCTGATTACACTTTGGAACTGATCCAAACAAGGCCAAATTTCTGAATGTTTTTCATCAATAGCTCCCTTCATGTTTGATATATATTTTAAGGGTATTTCAGGCATCAAACAGGCCTCCAAACTACCCCTCAACCAACATCTCTGCATTTTATTGAGACACTAATCTTAGTAAATCTAATTTAATCTAATCATGGGTCAGGCAGTAATGAAAGCAAACAAAAAAGTATTTCAATCAGTTATCTGTATTAGTATTGCAATAGTATTTAGATACACAAATAACAGTTGCACATTAAGCATCTGCAATAAACACTTTATGTGTCACGTAATAAAAAAATGTGCCGTCGTCTTTGTTGTGCTTTAAATCCTAGATGGACCAATCTGAATCTAAAATGTAAAGGCAGGGGACTTAGCGGTTGTGGAAGAGGGCAGTAAAATCCTTGGGAACAACTGAACAACTGTTTTCTGCTGCACTGTGTCTAGACAAGAGAACAAGGAACATTTAGCCCTGTTGAATATTCAAAAGCACGGGCAAAGAACTGGTGTGAATTGGCTATATGAGCGCTGTCGAGTGCAGCGAGCCTCTACATCAATCACTGCAGACTGTCTGTGGAGTCATGGGAGGGCCATTACTTAATGTCTGATAGTTATTTAAAACAGGGTATGAGACACCTGAAGATCCAGTGAAGATGTAAAAAGTAACAAAAATAAAATAAATAAATAAATATTAAAAATATTAAATAAATAAATAAAAAAAATAAAAATAATATTAATATTACAAATAAAAAATTTTTAATATTTTAAAAAATCATGGAAATTCCTTCAAGAGTTCATTTGCTTCTGTACACTGAAAACTATTGGGTTTAAGAACAAAAGGTGACTGAAATGATGGATCAGAATTTCAGCATTTATTTCCTGATATAAATGCATCCAGATTTAGAACATGGTACCTTTGGTGAAAGTCCAGCCAGTTTTTAGGTGAGCTAAAGTATTGGAACAGGCTAAAAGTTAAAAAAAAAAATAAAAAAATAAAAATAACACTTTATATTTGGTTGCATATCCCTTGCTTGCACTAATTGCATCAAGCTGGCAACCCACTGACCTCACCAAATGTTACATTCTTCTTTAATTTGCTTTTACTAAAACTTCTTTCAGTTGTTGTTTGTTTTGGGGGTTTATTCCTTCAGTCTCCTCTTCAGGAGGTGAAATGCTGCTCAGTTTGGTTAAGGTCTGATGATTTATTTGGCCAGTCTAAAAACTTTCACTTTTTCCCCTGAAGAAGTCCTTTGTTGTGGTGTTCAGTGTGTTTTGGGTCAGTGTCTTGCTGCATGATGAAGTTCCTTCCAATTACACTGGATACATTTACAACTGATAACTGGAAGACTGATTTTTTCTGTAGAGCTCTGAATTCATTCTGTTGCTTCCATCTGTCTGTTCCAGAAACAGCCATGCAAGCACAAGCCATGACATTACCACCACCATGCTTGACGAATGAGCTTATGTGTTTTGGTTTCGTCCTTTCTTTCTCACTTGAGAACATTTGTGGCTCAACTTCATATTTTCCGTCTTTTCTCAGCTTCTGGGCTTGGCCCCTTAGTTCCAGTGAAAGAAACTCTTAATGCTTCAGCATACCAAGACATTTTGGACAATTTCATGCCCCCAACTATAGTTTGGGGATGACCCCTTCCTGTTCCAACATGACTGTACACCAATGCACAACACAAGGTCCATAAAGACATAGATGAGCGAGTTTGGTGTGGAGGAACTTGACTGTCCTGACCTTAACCCGAAAGAAACCTTCGGGATGAATTAGCGCGAAGACTAAGTTGGGAAGTTGGGAGCATTGAAATAAGGGGTCAAGCCCAATCCCTGAATTCAATGATTCAGAGGGGTGTCCCAAAACCTTTGGCAATATAGTGTAAGTCATTTAAAAAAGGGTGGATTCAAATGAAAGGTGCTATATTCTAAGTTGTTTAACACATCTAGATGTAAATATCAGGAAATCAAAACTGGAATTCTGTTTCATATTCATATTTTGAGCTCAAATCCACATGTCTTCAGTGTATAGCAAAAACTAAGAATTGAACTTGCCATTCCAATACTTTTGGGCATATTAGGATGTGCAAATAGAATACAAATATTTTCACCAATAACTTGTGTGTTTGAGGTTGGAAATACTATAGCTAACATTCTTATCTAAACTCTAGCTGACTACACCTTTAATAGCGTGAGAACTAATACTAGGGCTGAAAATAGAAGTTGAATCTATCCTGTTGCGGATGAGGGGCTGCAGAATGGGGGTTCATGGTTTCTAATCAGAGCAGAGGTCTGTTGTGGATGATGGTCTGTACTGCATGGTACTATATTATTGACCAGATGTGCATTAGACTTAACAGCTTATACAAAACATAGTGTGTACACTGGTGCTGAAGAAGTGTTATGCTCAGGAAAGAAAGATGATGATCATTTTCGACAAGAGCTGGAAAGCTGCAGTGACGAGAGGTGAGGTAACTGTCAGAGGATGAGAAGTGAGAAGCAGGTGAACTGAAAAGCTTTATGCAAATTAGAAACGAAGCGACGAGGCGACTACATATGGGGGAGAGGAAAAATGGAACAGTTGCTTTTTCCCTCTGACTGTGATACATTATGCAGGTTTTTACCTCCTCAAATTTGTACCTGCTCACAGCTGCTGATGATATTTAGCATACCGATACAGGCAGGTGGTGATCACAGGTTATAATGCATTTTATTTTATTTTTTTGGGTCTTCTAACTTACACTATAAGCTTTATGCCAGAGTTGAAAAGCAGTTTTAGGCTCATTCTCGCATTAACACATGGTGATGTACTGCACAAATCCATTTCACACAAGCATTTCCCTCTAGAATCTTTTTTTTTTTAGCAGGAGTCCATTTAATTTGTCGTCAAAATAACCGAGCTAGTGCTAGCAAGAATAATATATTTAATTTGTGGTCTATCAAATGTCTAAGAAAATCCTAGCAGGTAAAAAACTCATTGACTGTTTTGGTTTTTGTAAACATTAAGAGATGGATACAACCTAGTAGACTAGCATCCTGACGTGACTTGGAATTTTATTAACATTAGCTGAAATGTTCTCCTCTTAATATTATGAATAATCAGAAAAGAGAAAGAGCCCATTTTAAGTAAGTGCAGGTGATTTTTCCAGTCAGTGACTAAATGATGCTAATCTTGCGGCTAACCCACAATGGCCAGACATACATACACATATCTCATAAAAACACCAAGCGCTTGTCCTCGAGAAGTCTTTTAATACTTACAAACCTTGTCACGTCATGAATGTGCCCACAAACAACAATTTACAACAGCAAAGACCACATGGCACTAAAAGCTAATGTTTACTATAAACTCGATTGTAAACATCTCCATTATAGACTACTCAGAAAATGCTAGACTAGTAAGAACCTGACCTAGCAATCTAGCATTGACTAGCTAGTTTCTTGATGTAGATTTCAGGTAGACTATAAGTTTTTAAAGCAAAGTAAAGTAGGTATGCTGGCTAAATAGCAAGCGAAGTCTGTTAAATTCTTAGCTAGCATGCAAAGCCCACAAATATGAAAGTTGAATGGACGTTAAATGAGATGAAATTAGCACCACAATGATGAAGCTAAGACCAATAATACCTCTTTTCTGCATGTAACCACAACCAAAAGGTATCTGATTCAATAGTATATAGTAATAATAGCTGTGTAATGTTTTGTTTTGTTGTATGTAATGTTTTTTTAAACAGTTTTTTTGATTCTGACCCCCAACACCACAATGGAGAATTATAGAATTTTTTTTTGCTTGCTCGTGAACATTATAGTCTCCTGCTTTGTTTCTTCGACCAGGATCAATCCATCCATACTCTGTCCCACTTATCTTACACAGGGTTTGCAACGACAGCACCCAGGATAGTGTTCCAACCCATCACATGGCACAATCACACACTCATTCACACACTAAGGACAATTCAGAGACGTCAATCAGCCTATAACACATGTCTTTAGACTAGGGGAAGAAACTGGAGTACCCAGAGGAAACCCCTACAAGAGGTGAGTATCAAACCCCAAACCACTGAGGTGTGAGGTTTACGTTAATAATTAAAGTCTCCTCTATTTTTTTTTACCGAGCATAGGTACCACAACCCTGACTTCTAGTTTCTACAGGCTCATAAGACCTTGGTTCACATTTTCACACATCAGTACAAAACCACAACCCAAAAGCATTTTTCACATCTTGTGCCGTTTCCCATTCAGTGACCTGCTATTTCTTTGGGAAGAATATCACTTACTACTGCTTTAACTGAGAAAGTAAAAAAAAGCTAAGTTTGCAGACGTCTCTCGAAGCTTGTAATGCTTTGTGTCAAGAGCCGTGTCATATTTGTGTCAATATAAAATGTAAAAGCATCGCTACTGGTGAGCACTGAAGTGTGATTTCAGTCTACATGAGGATTGAAGTCACTCTCAGTGTCAACGCACAATTAGAGCATCAAAAAATCATTGGCTGTCTCTGACGTAACAGTAAACCACAGATCACAGCTTACCCTTAATTCAGCACATCATGAACAAACACAAATAGCAATTAATTAATCTTACCTGGCTTTTTGGACAGTCCTTTCTGCCTGTAGTGTTATCCAGAGGCTCCCTTCTGCCCTCAGAAGAGTGTTTAATTGCTGCAAGACCAACAGGACTACTCTTCTCCACTTTTTCACTTACCACCCTCTTCCCCTGCAGTGACAGGACTCATCTTAGTTCATCAACAGCAAGTTATTCATATATTTTTACTTATGCAATAAGTCTGATTTTTCACCATTTACAGATTTGCTATCAGGCTTCACTATGCATCGTCAGCAATTACTTCTTCCCTCACTAATAGTACTGTTTTGTCAAAACTGTTTTATGTTTAAAATGTGAATTCTTGTCTACTCCAATCTTTCCATTCCACTTATTTGGGGAACATCTCAGTTGCTGTCAATACAAGTGAATCAATAGGATCTGACATGATCACTAAAAGAAATGTGTAACCATGGAAACAGCCAAGAAATATATATTTTTCAGCCCGGACAAACCAACAACATCCAGAACAGGGTAGATGTCATTAATATTCTTAGTTCACACACATTTATATGGACCCAATGCCAAGCTTGCCTTAGTGTTTCCAGGGGCAGTGACTAGAATCTGCCTCCTTTTTCCACGGCCAGCACTGAAAATGTTGGACACATCCTCCTGGTTCTGCACCCCTTTTGGAATCACATCTCCCGAACCCTTCTTGGTTACAACACGCTTCTCCTTGAATGAGGAAGAACAACAATCAGGGAAAAGAAACCAAAATGTGGTTATTTCAATAGTGAGGGCTAAACACATCACAAAGAATTAACTGCATTTTTACCAAATTCGTTGTTACATTAAAATTAAAGCTATAAATTAAAGCTAACAAGTTTAAACCATGAAATAAAAAACATGAAACTGCATAATGTAAACTGCAATAGGAGGTCTGCTTTGTGTATGTGCCAGGGTCAGTACTAAGCAGAAAGGCTAAAAGGCTCACAGTGGGGGACTTATTGATTGTGATGGTCAGGTCCTCAACCTTCCCTTTGCGGCTCTGCATTGCCATGCCCTCCTGCTCCGCACGTTTCTTATCCTCCTCTACCTCCTAAAAAGGCAAGACACAGGTCAGATTAAAGCTTTCTATGCAAACAACATGAGTAATAAGATTGAACTTCATAGTGCCAACTGACCCAATCTGAGGTGCACCCATTTAAGTGCAAGGCATGAGTCTGACGTGTGTGTATAGGCATGAGTCTGACGTGTGTGTATAGGCATGAGTCTGACGTGTGTGTATAGGCATGAGTCTGACGTGTGTGTATAGGCATGAGTCTGACGTGTGTGTATAGGCATGAGTCTGACGTGTGTGTATAGGCATGAGTCTGACGTGTGTGTATAGGCATGAGTCTGACGTGTGTGTATAGGCATGAGTCTGACGTGTGTGTATAGGCATGAGTCTGACGTGTGTGTATAAGCATGAGTCTGACGTGTGTGTATAAGCATGAGTCTGACGTGTGTGTATAAGCATGAGTCTGACGTGTGTGTATAAGCATGAGTCTGACGTGTGTGTATAAGCATGAGTCTGACGTGTGTGTATAAGCATGAGTCTGACGTGTGTGTATAAGCATGAGTCTGACGTGTGTGTATAAGCATGAGTCTGACGTGTGTGTATAAGCATGAGTCTGACGTGTGTGTATAAGCATGAGTCTGACGTGTGTGTATAAGCATGAGTCTGACGTGTGTGTATAAGCATGAGTCTGACGTGTGTGTATAAGCATGAGTCTGACGTGTGTGTATAAGCATGAGTCTGACGTGTGTGTATAAGCATGAGTCTGACGTGTGTATAAGCATGAGTCTGACGTGTGTATATAAGCATGAGTCTGACGTGTGTATATAAGCATGAGTCTGACGTGTGTGTATAAGCATGAGTCTGACGTGTGTGTATAAGCATGAGTCTGACGTGTGTGTATAAGCATGAGTCTGACGTGTGTATAAGCATGAGTCTGACGTGTGTGTATAAGCATGAGTCTGACGTGTGTGTATAAGCATGAGTCTGACGTGTGTGTATAAGCATGAGTCTGACGTGTATATAAGCATGAGTCTGACGTGTGTGTATAAGCATGAGTCTGACGTGTGTATATAAGCATGAGTCTGACGTGTGTATATAAGCATGAGTCTGACGTGTGTATATAAGCATGAGTCTGGTATGTGCGTATAAGCATGAGTCTGACGTGTGTATAAGCGCGAGTCTGACGTGTGTATAAGCGCGAGTCTGGTATGTGTGTATAAGCGCGAGTCTGACGTGTGTATAGGCGCGAGTCTGATGTGTGTGTATAAGCGCAAGTCTGATGTGTGTGTATAAGCACGAGTCTGATGTGTGTGTATAAGCGCGAGTCTGATATGTGTGTGTATAAGCGCAAGTCTGATGTGTGTGTATAAGCGCAAGTCTGATGTGTGTATAAGCGCGAGTCTGATGTGTGTATAAGCGCAAGTCTGATGTGTGTATAAGCATGAGTCTGATATGTGTGTATAAGCATGAGTCTGATATATGTGTGTATAAGCGTGAGTCTGATATATGTGTATAAGCGTGAGTCTGATGTGTATAAGCATGAGTCTGATATTTGTGTATAAGCGTGAGTCTGATGTGTATAAGCGCAAGTCTGATATTTGTGTATAAGCGTGAGTCTGATGTGTATAAGCATGAGTCTGATGTGTGTATAAGCACAAGTCTGATATATGTGTATAAGCGTGAGTCTGATGTGTATAAGCATGAGTCTGATATTTGTGTATAAGCGTGAGTCTGATGTGTATAAGCATGAGTCTGATATGTGTGTATAAGCACGAGTCTGATATATGTGTGTATAAGCGTGAGTCTGATGTGTGTATAAGCGTGAGTCTGATGTGTATAAGCATGAGTCTGATATTTGTGTATAAGCGTGAGTCTGATGTGTGTGTGTGTATATAAGCCTGAGTCTGATGTGTGTGTGTATATAAGCCTGAGTCTGATGTGTGTGTATATAAGCCTGAGTCTGATGTGTGTGTATAACTGAGTTTGATGTGTGCGTATAAATGTGAATCTGATGTGTACATAAAAGCAGTGATATCTAGGTATAAGTGCGAGTCTGATTTGTATGTATAGATGTGTGATTTCGAAGCAAGAGTTATGCATCTGTACGTGCAAGACTGATAAGCGTGTAAAAGCACGAGTCTGATATTTGTGTATAATCATGAGTCTGACGTGTGTGTATAAGCGTGAGTCGAAGGTCAGACTCAGCATGAGTCTGATATGTGTGTATGTGTATAAGTAGGAGTTTGACGTGTGTATATAAGCGTGAGTCTGATGTGTGCTTTCAAAGAGTGCTTTCAACACCCAAACCCTTCAACAGACCACATTCGCTTTGATTAGCACAGGCTAGGAAATAACACAAACGTCCTGATTATCACCTGATAGCGCTTCATCAGAGCCTCATTCTTCTTTCGCAACGCCTCGATCTTCCTATCCAGCTCAGCATCCTTCTGCTCCTTCTTCACCAGCATCATGTCTGTGGAGCTCTGAGGAAAAAACACTCCTTATTTATTTTCCCTATACTAGAATAACGTACAATAAATAGCTAAGTAGAAGTATAGCAGAATAGCAAAACATTCACATACACAGCCATTGTGTTGCTTGCTGTATACCAATACCTCACCCTGTGCCCTGAGGCATGGAACAGGAGAATAGGTTTGAGTATAAAAGACTATTTTTCAGGATTTTATTATTACTTTTTTCCCCAAAGACTTTTACATCAAAGATTCTGGTCTTGCTGAATGATGCAGCATTTTGATTCTCACTGTAAGCCAGCAGCTACCTCTTTGTGCTGTGGTTCACATATTGTTGAAATTCTGCACGTCTAATATCATACATTGCAGACACCGTATTGTTTTCCAACACTTTAACCTTCATGAAGGACGCTTACAGCATTGCACTGAGTGGGAATTTAGAAAAGAATGTACTCGGGAGTACAGTATAAGGACATTATTGACAAGGTAACACCTTTTAGTTTGTAAAACATGACAAAGAGCACAGATTAAATATATCCAGTATTCGAGTCTTTACAAATTTGATGAGCTCATTTTTAAATCCTTATCAATCTCGCTAAACCCAGATAAACTTTTTCTATTTAAGGGCTATTTAAGGGTCGGCTTTCAAAGCGGTTGAGACATCACTTAAATGAGTCATTTCTGCAACAGCTATTGTTAAAAAAATGAGACATCTATCTATCTATCTATCTATCTATCTATCTATCTATCTATCTATCTATCTATCTATCTATCTATCTATCTATCTATCTATCTATCTATCTATCTATCTATCTATCTATCTATCTATCTATCTATCTATCTATCTATCTATCTATCTATCTATCTATTGGAGCTCCTGTCCAGTACTGCACACCTGATGTATAATAATCCTGCTTTACTAATAATCTCTCTTAATAATTCAGTCTTCAGGAACCACTTCATCCGTGCTTATCCCAGTAACACTGAGTGTGAGGCAGGAATACATGCTGGATGTTATATCAGTCCATCACATTCAAACCCACGGGGCAATTCAGTGTAGCCAGGAGAGATAATGGTGAGGTGAGAGGAAAGCAGAGAACATGCAGGACAGCCATACAGGATCAAACTAAGAACCTTGGAGCTGCGAGGTGTCAAAATCATCTGCCATGCCACAATACTGCCCAGTCTTAATAATAAAATAACATAAAATAAAATTTAAAAAATTAAATAAAATACATTAGATAATATTATTATTATTATTATTATTATTATTATTATTATTAATTATTATTATTATTATTATTATTATTATTATTATGGCCTGTATAAGCTCTATATCCAGCACAAGCCTGACTATCCTTTGTAATCTGGTTTTAATGACATCACTGCTGAATAAAACCCAAAAAATGTAGACTTTCATCGGCATTTAAGACTATTTAAGCTAGCCTTAAGCTGGCCTTACAGTTACAGCACACAATAAGATAAATGTCAGGTTAACAATAAACAGTTAAAACTCTTCACAAAGTGGAAGACATTACAATGAAGTACGGAATTGTTTTTTTTTTGTCTCCAGCATAATTGTGCTTATAGCCAGACGTGTGAAATAGCACCGTGTTCCTGATCCCCATAGGGAGCCTCGGTTATAGGGTTCACTAAAGGCCATGTCTGAGAATCCTGGGGGGACACGGGGTTCACACTTCACGCTTGCTGGAGACGACACGTTAACCCATCCCGCAATGTCTTATGTTTAGCGACATCATCATAAACCGCGTTCTGGAGTTGGTTTTCTGCGAGAGCTCGGCTGCAGGTGGCCCTGCTCTTGCTTAAGGTATGTGGAGTTAAGCATTTTCCCCCCAGAAAGACATAAAAAGCAGCCTGGAAAGAAGCCAAGTGGTGCTTCAGGCTGATTCAGGAAAAAGTGCCGCAGTGTGAAGCAGCAGTGTGAAAAACACACGGCATCAGATGTGAGAAAGAGGGACAAACAGAACACTCAGCTCACAGAGGAAGAGATTATGAGCTGACAAAAACCTGTCATATGTGAAGCCTCTGATAACACGAATAGACATAACACTCACACTACAGTAATGAATGCAAACAGAGGAACAGATCACGTGTTCTAAACAGATACAGACACAAATAGAAGACAGGCTATTTGTATACGCTTGCGTCTAGATGTGTGCATGGGTGGAAGAAAAAAGCACAGTCTACGATTTTTCTGCTTTATTTGCTGGCATGAGTAAGAAGGTAGATATAAAACTGGCAGAAGAAACAAAGACCACATTCATTTATTCAATCATTCATTAACTGTCTGGTCAGGGTCACTGTGGTTTAAATGAAGCTACTAGCTTGCACTTGTTTTGGGGAAATAGAACAAATTACATTTATTAGGAAATATCGCAGACAGGTACAAAAAAAGCCTTCGTGTTTAAATTTGTAGGCAGAGAAATAAATATTTACAGCACGTTTGGGGTATATATAGAGATGCAGTGGCGTTACAATTTACACACACACAGCTTAGACCTCTTTAATCATGTCAAGTGAAAGTCGCACTCATTCACAAGCAGACTCTGATGAAGTATTTTACGCACGCACAATTTCTCACACATTTTATTGCCCAAGTATATTTCACACTATATAATTTGATCTATTAATCCATTCAGAGAAAAACACAGCATTCACAGATTCCAATTTCGCTGTGACACCCAGATGATAATTCAGGGTGTAAAGGGTTGAGGGTTGTTAAGTCCCACACTGAGAAAAATAAATAGTCCGAGGTAGAATGTCAGTTGCCCCAAAGACACTTACTATGCACTATTTAAACACCAGACCATCACACCCATCACACATGTGCTTCTTCCTCGCAAACTGGTGCCACAAAACTGGAAGCACATGATTGTATAGAATGTCTCTGTTTGCTGTAGCATTAACATTTCCCTTCAGTAGAACTAAGAAGCTCAAACCTGTTGCAGCATGGCAATGCCCCTGTGCACAAAGCGAGCTCCATGAAGACATCCTGATTTGCATACTTATTCACCATTCTATTCCAATGTAAGTAGTGTGTCCACAATGAACACTCCAACATCGACGACTTATGCACTTAGACAACCTGATACAAAAGAAATGGAAGGTTGGACACTTGCAGCTTTGCTTATGTAGCAGAAGGCTACCAGGTGGAGACGCTAGATAAGAAAACTAATTCAAAATGATTGACAAATCTGGAAAACGCTGCAATTTCCACAAAATTTCCATCGTATTATGATAAAGCTAGCAGCATCACATTGCATGCGTTTGATGCCGTTTGCAATCAAGTGGTAAGCAGTTTATATTTCTGCTAATTTCCCTTCTAAAATTCATCCACTAGTGGGTAGGGTACATGGTGCATAGCGCAGTGCATAAAAGTCATTTGGGACGCAGCTATGGTTTGCCACGGTTGGAATGGAAGAACTCGGGTGGCCAATACAAAGCCCTGACCTCAACACCAATAAACACCTTTTGGAAAGAACTGGAACCTCAGACCTTCTCGTTCAACACCAGTGCCTGATCTCATGAATGCTCTTGTAGCTGAATGAACACAAATTTCCACATAAAAGACAGGAAATCCTTCCCAGAAGTGAGAGTAAAGGTTATTATAACAGTATCAGGGTGATGTAACTGGATGTTAACTGGGTGTGATGGTCAGGATTCCACACTCAAAAAAAAAAAGCATAATCTGTACCATATCTGTGATCTGTACCACAGCTTTCTCCTTCTACCTGTAATTCAATCAAGGTTTTTTTTCCTCAAGACTTTCCTTTACTATAGCCTGGTAACTCCATTGAGCCGTCTCTCGCATTCATAAATCATGCACTTCTGCAAGAAATGCAATTTTAGTACCAAAGCATATTGATGAAAGATGAAGTGGCTGTATTTGAATGAATAAGGTATAACATTACAGTAACAAGACACAAAATGATATCTGTAATGTATCTGACCAGCAATCTCAAATTCTACAAGTTAAAAAGCTTTTATTGTCATTTTGACCACATACACTGATCAGACATAACATTATGACCACTAACAGGACAGGTGAAGTGAACAACACTGATTATCTCTTCATCATGGCACCTGTTAGTGGGTGGGATATATTAGGCAGCAAGTGAACATTTTGTCCTCAAAGTTGATGTGTTAGAAGCAGAAAAATGGGCAGGCTTAAGGATTTGAGCGAGTTTGACAAGGACCAAATTGTGATGGCTAGACGACTGGATCAGAGCATCTCCAAAACTGCAGCTATTGTGGGGTGTTCCCGGTCTGCAGTGGTCAGTATCTATCAAAAGTATCCTTTAAGTCCTGTAAGTGTCCTTTAAGTTCTGTAAGTTGAGTGTTTGAGGTGTTGTCTTGGCCTCCAAATTCCCCAGATCTTAATCCAGTCGAGCATCTGTGGGATGCGCTGGACAAACAAGTCTGATCCATGGAGGCCCCACCTTGCAACTTACAGGACTTAAAGGATCTGCTGCAAACATCTTGGTGCCAGATACCACAGCACACCTTCAGGGATCTAGCGGAGTCCATGCCTCGATGGGTCAGGGCTGTTTCAGCAGCAAAAAGGGGGACCAACACAATATTAGGCAGGTGGTCATAATGTTATGCCTGATCCTACATAAAGACACAGTGCTAAAGATAAAAAATAATATGATATACTATAAGACAATAGACAATACAACATGACATAAATAAAACAGCACAGAGGAGTAAACATTCTGCCTTTCTTCCATGACATTTTGTGCTACACAAATTCTCCTGATATTCAAATAGCCTATTTGTCTTTTAGTTATTAGATGAAAATTTTTGTGTTTTATATTCGTATTTGAACTAGGCTATGAATGCATTTATGGAACCTAATCTCTACAAAATGGGAGCTACGGATTAGAGACTCAAATACTCAAACACTCAATTCAATATACTATACATCCACGTCTATAGCACACCCATATTATAACTGTTTACATGCACATTTTTACTCAATTGCTGCTGCTGTTGTTTTTGCACACATTTCAATCTGCTGCTATTACAGAAGAGTTTACAAGATCCCTCTTTGTTTACAGTTCTTCTATTTTGCACATTGCACTGTATAACATATAGAGAATCTATACTGGTGCTATTCTGTTTATCTGTCCTGTACTGTTTTGTTTTGTATGGTCTGCACATGATGCACTTTATATAGCAAGGACAGCTTACTTTCAGTCCTTAGCTCTGTATTGTTATGTAGCTCTACTGTACTGTATGTTGTTTTATGTAGCATCAGGGTCCTGGAGAAACGTTGTCTCATTTCACTGTGTACTGCATCAGCTATAAATGGTTGAAATGACAATAAAACGCTTCTTGGACTTGACTTGAATCACTCATAACAAGCCGCTTTAATGTAGTTCATTAAAAAGGTACCGGCAAATAAACCACATTCAATCAATATCAGTTTCTTGCATTTTTAACTGAATGTTTTAACAGCTGCTGCAAATACAAGTGTTTTTTTTGTCTTCCCAGCCAGGATTTGTGTTTATTTACAATATTGAGCTAGACCATTAGGTTAATTAGGCTTGATTTCACCGATACACTAGAAAAACAGCTCGTCGTGCGACGTTTTCTGCACTCAGTGTGCTACATTTAGCTTCGTATAATTTCAGGAGCATCGTGTCACTGATCACAGACACAGAGTTAATGCACACAGCTACATTTCTGGAGAAGCAGTATAATGCTTGATCTTTTATCAACAACCTGGATATACATATATACAAGTTTCTATTCTAGTCTGGGTTAAGAAATAGAAACGCATTTTTCTATGCACATATAACGTAATTTATGAAGATGCGAGAGGATGTGTGTATATTTAGAATTAAGCACTAGAGTTAGAAAAAAAAAAGCTAATTATTTGGCACTAACACACCATTTATTATCTACTGACAGATTAATTACAGATTTAACATTTACAGCATTTGGCAGGCGCTCTTATGCAGAGAGACTTTCATGTATCACATTTATACAACTGATCAATTGAAGGTTAAGGGCCTTGCTCAAGAACCCAGCAGTGGCAGTTTGGTGGTCCTGAGATCTGAACTCACAACCTTCTAATCAGTGATCCAACATCTTAACCACTAAGCTACACCACTTCCATTTCAGACACAATATAAAGTAAAATCATGTACTGGGAAAATTCCTTACTGCGGTTTTAAACAACCCACACACACAAATGTGAGAGTGATGGACTGTGTTTGTCCGGTATAATTATAGTTGGTTTAAGCCCCACTTTTGGAAAAACACCATCATTGTGCACAATCAAGTCCTTTCAATTCTTGGGGTTTATAGCCACTGGTACATTTCTACAATGAATCAAGAGATACACAGCCAGCCATGAGCTGAATAATGACATATGCTTTACACACACACACACACACACACACACACTTTCATACACCGCAGCAGAAAATGAGAGATCTTCACGTTACTGTTGCCGGTTTTCCAAACGTAATTGGGGCAGCAGACTGCACACACTAGCCATAGGAACATTGTTTACCATATATGGCAATTTGGGGGCGTTTGTTTATGTAAATGAGCGTGGTCTTGAACCAGCAATTGAGAAGGTGGAGAATCGATCAATGTCTGCTGTATACAGCTGTGCATACGCACTCGCAGACTTTTACAAATGAGACCTTTGTTGTCTCGTAAGACGGACAACTGAACCTGCATCAGAGCAGAAAGAGGAAAACACTTACACTGATGACTATTTCAGCAATACTGTTTCAGAGAGACCGGAAAAAAGACGACGGGAAGCCGCTGATCAGTCGACATCGTGTCAGGAACGACATAAAGGTTAACCTCCCTCGTTCATGTGACATCCATTTAAAGCAAAATGATGAGTCAGAACGCTGACGCTGACCAGTGCACAGAAACGCTCAGGAGCACCTCTGTGGAATAAAAGCAGTAATCTGACCGTCACAGAAACTCTGACGGAGGTTTTCTCTTCTCGTCCTGATTCAATACGAAAAAGCAGAAAGCAATCCCTGATATGCGCAGCAAATCGATGCACTAACTTTGTTAGGATTCCCTGCAATCTCATTCACAGTTGTCCTGGCATACTGACTGATTAGTGAGCACATTACAGGAGCCTGAAAAACAGGGTCAGCAAAATCATATGCAAGAAAGTATGTCCTGTGCAGGAAAAAAAATCTGATCGAAAGAAACAATAAATCTGATCGAAAGATTAAACACATGACTAAACGGCTGGATTAAACGGACAAGCCGAGATAGAGGGTCTTACGTCATGTAGACTGGGACATGGAGGTCTTGCAGGCCAAGAAACTCGAGCTCTGGTTGTCAGGGTACACAAACACAAGCATGCACACACACACACTCACACACATGCTCGCTCTCTCACTCTCACTCTCACTCTCTCTCACACACACACACACACACACACACACACACACAACAGAAGGAGAGAATGTCTCCCTCACAGTGCCCAAATGAGTCACTGGCTCGCGAAAGGAAACAGAGACCATAATAATCTCAGCATGCACTTCCCCACCCCCAGCTTGAACTGAAAATACCCACACATATTAGCCCAGATGATCAGCTGACAGCAGCGCCCATGCCTAAAAACAGAGGCCTCGCTCCCAGCAATCATCTTTAGCCGGACAGCATAGAGGTAAATGCGAGACGCTCACGAGGAAAGGGACAGAAGGACGCAGATGACAGCTCGAGCTTAGTGACAGACAGACAGTGAGGGAGGGCAGGAGTGAGGAAGAGAGACAGTGCAAGGCAGAAACAGAGAAGAGATAGAGAGTTAAAGCCACTCACAGATCGGTCCATGTCAGCGACAAAAGCTGGATTGCTTCCAGACACAAGGCAGCCGAGGAGGCACGGAGAAGTGAGTGGAGTGTGTAAGCATGCCTTGATTACAAATGAAAAAAAAAAAAAAAAACAGACCCTAATCTCCAGCGAACGCAAAGAGCGCCCCTGTTCGCAAATTTTATAGCAACAGCCCACTTACTCATGCACACGCACACACACACATACTTTCTGCTTCTCGCACTCTGTCTGTCTGCCACTCCTCCCTCTCCACCACCCCCTTTCTCTCTCTCTCTCTCTCTCTCTCTCTCTCTCCCTCTCGACCCTTCATCCTGTCTCTCTGCTCCCTTTGTGCCGAACTACAAAAAGAAACAAAGCAGTCCATTACTCTTCGGCTTTCAGTCTAAAACTTGCCTCCCTTGGCTTAACCTATATCATTAAATTTATTCTGTACCACTTAAACAACCACTGGATGTGGGCGTGTCCAATGACGTGACGAAGATAAGGAAAAGGTGAACTTTATGTAAATATGGAGCAAATTGGTGCCGCGACTACCAATGCGAGTGAAGACGGTAGAGCGCACGTGATCCGTGACAAAGAGCACACGCTGCTTCTCCTTCATCTCGTATGATATGATGCTTATATACGCTTATAACACCAAATCTCCCTCCAAAATCTTTCATTTTAGCGGCAAGAATAGATGTGGAATATTAGTTGCGACACCTACTGATAAACGTTATTACTATAGCAGTAGTAGAAACACGTAATGATGACTTCATAGTACAGCAACCTGCGAGGTGCAGCAATAAAAATCACTGTGTGTGTGAACACAGCTTTAGGGAATTAAGCCTCTGAAACTCATTCATAAACAGTCATATCATATCTGTCCCCGTAGGCTTGCTGATTAGGGATATATATATATATATTTTTTTTTTTTTTCCTTCTCTGTTTCTCTACTTCTGTAAAGCTGCTTTGAGACAATGTCCATATATACAAATAAATTGAACTGAATTCAATCTCATATCATATGATCGGTTATTGTATTGTATTCATATGCTGTATTTTCCATACATTTTTCATCTGTTCTATACAGCATGCAATTTACTTTTAAATTCATTTCTGACGCTTTTAGTTTTCACTCTAATAGCATGGACAGTCGTAAACAGCATTTCACTGTATGCGGTACTGTGTACGATTATGTTTGGGACAGAAACACAAGCTCAGGATTGAACTGGAGGATCCTGGAGCTATAAGGCTGTAATGTGGCACCACCATATGCCACCCTGTATACCACTGCATACCATCAGCATCAACAACATCATCATTACTATACCATTCAAGTTCAAGTAAGGAAAAAATGCAGCTCATTTTTTTAAACCTTCATTATCCATTCATCCACCTTGACGAACTGCTTTATCTTTTATGACCTTTTATTTTCTGGGTGATCGGAGGACACCAGAAAACCCTGAGGAAACCCACAGAGAAATACTAGAAGATGATGCAAAGCTAGACACTGAGAGTAACTCAGGTTACTTATATAAAGCACACACTTTAACGAACCAGGGTCTAGGAGAAAGACTACAATACAGAAGATTCTACACACGTGGACAAAAATTGTTGGTTCCCTTCCAATAAAGAAAGAAAAACTCACAATGGTCACTGAAACTGCCAAAAGTAATAATAAATAAAAATTTGCTAAAAAATTGAACCACAATTTTGAATTGCGGTTCAACAGAGGCATTAAAAAAAAACTAACTAATGAAACTGACCCGAATAAAAATGATGGTACCCTTAACTTAATATTTCTTCCACAACCTTTTAAGGCAATCACGGCAATCAAGTGATTTCTGTAACTCTCAATGAGACTTCTGCACCTGTGCACAGGTATTACGGTCCACTCCTCATGAGCAAACTGCTCCAGCTGTCTCAGGTTTGAAGGCTGCCTTCTCCAGACTGCATGTTTCAGCTTTTCCCCCAGATGTTCAACAGGATTTAGATCAGGGCTAATATAAGACCACTTCAGAATAGTAAAACGTTTTCTTGGGTGTTTTTAAGCTGTGTGTCTTGGGTCATTATCCTGCTGGAGGACCTATGAGAACCTGCGACTGAGAAATGTGCTGCCCAGTGAAGCTTTCTGACACTGGGCAGCAAATTTCACTCCAGGATGCCTTGATAGTCTTGAGATTTCCATGTGCCCTACTTTGTGTATGTACGTTCCAAGACAAAGACCAAGCAAAGGTAAAAGTCTGGATTTTAAAAAGAAGTCATTCAGCTAGTATTTCTCATATTCTCTGCAACATTATTCCATAGTTTATTGCTATGGTTTATAGTCTACATAAACCATCTATCTGTATGGTTTATAGTTTATAAACTATGGTCTATATTCCATAGTTTATTTCTATTGCATAGAACATCATCTCCACATAATTTCCGTAAATCCTTTTTTTCCTCCAATGCACAGCTGCAATGTCCTAAATAACTAGAAACATAATGCTGTGAAATAACTCTGATTCTTGTCTGGTTATACACACTGTGTGCTATTTTGTTTGAATATTTTGTACACATTTTTCTTTTTCATTCCTGTGTAGCTTTGGGGTGGTGTAGGAAATGTGCTCTACACCAACAAAGGGTGTTTCCATAAGGCTGTGCATATTGTATCGTCGCTAAAATTCTTCCCTTCGATAGAAATCTGTCATCCTGTAACAATGACAATATAAGAGCAAGGCAGACTTCCAAACCTTAAGGAGAAAGGAGAATTAATCCCACCCAAAAAAAAAAAAAAAAAAGGAGCTTCCTCTGGAATACAGGAATGATTGGATGCAGAAGATCAGAAACATCTGGGATTTGTAAGGCGTGTCCAAAACTTGTATCAACAAAAGATGGAAACACAGTAAATCTTTTCCAACACCTTAAGCAATAAAAATACAACCAGAATGTGAAGAAAGGCCAGAAGAAAGCAAGAGGAAAAAGCGTCAATAAGTAACGTCAAATCTGAACTGCGTTGATAAGGAAGAATTCAGGATAATGATCCAGAAAATGAATCAACATTCCATCAAGGAAATATATTTCAAAAGCAGCCCTGACAATCTACACCGATCAGGCATAACATTATGACCACCTGTCATAAATTGTGTTGGTTCCCTGCCAAAAGCCCTAACCTGTCAAGGCATGGACTACACTAGATCCCTGAACGTGTGCTGTGGTATCAGGCACCAAGATGTTAGCAGCAAATCCCCATAGAGTCCCCACCTTGCAACTTACAGGACTTAAAGGATACTTTTGATAGATACTGACCACTGCAGACCAGGAACATCCCACAAGAGCTGCAGTTTTGGAGATGCTCTGATCCAGTCGTCTAGCCATCACAATTTGGTCCTTGTCAAACTCACTCAAATCTTTACGCTTGTCCATTTTTCCTGCTTCTAACACATCAACTTGAGGACAAAATGGTCACTAGTCTGCAGTGGTCAGTGTCTATCACAAGTGGTCCAGGGTCATGGGTGGTCAAAGCTCATTGATGCACGTGGAGAGTGAAGGCTGGCCTGTTAGGTCCGATCCAACAGTTGCTCAAATTGCTGAAGAACTTAATGCTGGTTCTGATAAAAAGGTGTCAGAATACACAGTGCATGATGGGTCAGGGCTGTTCTGGCAGCCAACACAATATTAGGTAGGTGGTGATAATGTTATGCCTGATTGGTGTATATACACGCATATACGTTTGCACGGTAAAGTATGTTATGCAAATAATTTCAGAGTTATAAAAAAAAAAAAAAACAACATTTAACACAAAATGATTATTATTTTCTGGCACAAAAATATACCTTTTACACCTTTATATAGAACTTTTAGATCCCGGGTAAAGATATAAAACAGAACAGTCTGCGTTAAGGAGAACAGAAATCAGGGTAAACTTTTAGGTTCCATCACAGTTTTCATTCATTTAAACGTACATCTTAATTTGTTTGTCCAGTAAGAGTGGACACTGTGCATGAAAGGGTTGATATAAGTCTGACGATGAGATGATGGAATTCTGTTTGGTCTCCACAATCCTCCATGAAACACACACACATCTGCACTCACCTTTTCAATGATGTTAACATTTTGAAAATAGTCCTCAATGTTTATGTGGTAATCCGGGTCGATGAATGTGCACTCGGTATCATCATACTGGCCTGTGTTAGCCCAATGTTTCCCCTTTTTCTTCCCTACATTTAAACACACACACACACACACACACACAGAGACAGAGAGAGAGAGAGAGAGAGAGAGAGAGAGAGAGAGAGTCAACCCTTCAGCCTTGTAATGCAGCTAGCCAACGTCCATAATTTTAAAAGTCTCAGGGAGTATAAACTGCTTCGCGTTCATTAACAAACAATTCATTATCTAACACATGATCAGAAATGTACCTTGTATGTAACACGCCATTGAGCTGAGGAAACTCTAACTAATGCCCCTGTACTGGTACCACTGAGGCCTGAGTACACAATTAAAGCAGTCCTTTGTATTTGATTGACCGTGCTCCGTAGTAGACTAGTATGCAGATGCAGATGCAGCGTGTGTGTGTGTTTGATGTTTCACCACTAGATGGCGTGTTTGGTGTAGATTAGTGCAGTACTTTTTACCGTTCATTTAAGTTCAGTATGAATGCCTGTATACCTGCATGAAGCTAACATGAAGCTAGAGTGCGGTCTTCTGCTGTTCTGTATGTTTTTCTCACCCTAATCATGGACTATTTACCCTCCTTCCATCAGGAACCAGTTGCTACCTCAGCGCCTACACAAGCTGACTAAGAAATAGCTTCGCTGACTATAGTCTATTCTCTATGTATATATTTTACTATGTAAACAAGCGTATATATATCCTGTTCAGCATACATACACTATATTGCCAAAAGTTTTGGGACACCCCTTCAAATCATCCAATTCAGGTGTTGTTTTTCAGGGGTTGGGCTTGACCCCTTAGTTCCAGTGAAAGGAACTCCTAATGGTGCAGCATACCAAGACATTTTGGACAATTTCCTGCTCCCAACTTTGTGGGAACAATTTGGGAAGTTTCCCTTCCTGTTCCAACATGACTGCACACCAGTGCACAAAGCAAGGTCCATAAAGACATGGATGAGGAAGTTGGGTGTGAAGGAAATTGACTGGCCTGCACCTCAATCCTCAACCTGATAGAACACCTTTGGGATGAATTAGAGCGGAGACTGCGAGCCAGGCCTTCTAGTCCAACATCAGTCCCTGACCTCACAAATGTGCTTCTAGAAAAATGATCAAAAATTCTCATAAAAACACTCCTTAACCTTGTGGAAAGCTTTCCCAGAAGCTGTTAAAGCTGTAAAGGGCAGGCCAACTCCGTATTACATTCATGTGCATGTAAAGGCAGACGTCCCAAAATATTTGGCAATATAGAGTATTTTAACATATCTTCACTATTGCACATTCTTTGTACGTACATATAAAGACCATATATCTCCCTACTTATAATACATACTGCGTCTCATGTACATAAGACATCCACTCCTCTATATATATCACCCTCCATAGCTGTATATCTTTCTTTGTAATTTATTGTAAATATACCACTTATGCACTTCTGTTTAAATGCTAACTAAAAAGCATTCCTTTGTCTTTGTACATGTATGTTACACAATGACAAAAAGTAGAATCTAATCTAATCTAATCTAATCTAATCTAATCTAATCTAATCTAATCCAAAAAATTCTGTTAGCTCTAACCCAACAAGCTATTCTTCTCTGACCTCCTCCTCTCAACAACTTGTTTCTGTTCACAGATATCACTGTGTGTTCTTCTTGTTTGTTTATTTCTGCAGCATTCTCTGAAGACTCTACAGTACGGTGACTATATTTTGTTTTTCTAAAAAAGAGGACATGGGGGCAGGAGGCGTCTCCCAACACGCACAGGCTTCAGTAGAAGGTGGGAGGTTTTAGCTGGAAGGTTTCATGTAGACCTGAGTAGAAGCACCATGGTAATGTGTATATGTGTGGGTGTGATGGATAGTTGATAAAAGCCTCCAAAACCATGCATCTGTCCTCATAAACTTTAATACATAAACAATTAGTCTTAACAAATGCCTTAATGACTTATAGGGCTTATAGGATAATCTGAAAATGAAAATTAACTGATTTCACTAACTATTTCTAATTGTTTTCACTTTTTACACAGATGCCCTGGTAATGGACACAAGATAAAAAGGTTTTAAAGTAATTAAATGCTTCTACATTTCCTTCTGCTCCACCTTTTCTGTAAATCATCTATGTATTTACGTGTGTTTGGCTCCATGCGCTACTCTTCTTAACCAATAAGATGTCTCTCTCTGGTTGTTGTGGTGGTGCACCGCTTCCTACACTCACACTGAGGGTATTGATGGACAAGCAGTCTGACCAGTGGTAGCCTGCAGGGCGTGAATGCCAGGCAACCAATTGTGGAAGACGTGAAGGTGGAACGTAAAGAGACACGTGAGAGCAATGCAAATCCAGCCTGAGGACTGTAGAAAAAAATGTTGACTTGGTAGTAAAGTAAACCCTGGACATTTAATACAGTTTAAAAATCCCGTACATGTTATGAATCTTCCCCTGAAAAGCCGACGTATGGTCAGCCTCTAGTGGCTGTTGAGCAGTTTCTGAAATGCACAACCCAACCAGCAACCTATTTCATTTTCTTCCCTGATTAACTGCTAAGCTCCCAGTATTTGCATGATTTCATATATACACAAATATATAAATGTAGCAATTTACTAGAACACTACTATACTAATACTGGATAGGATCCCCCTTTGTTCTCAAAACAGCCTCAAATTTTCTTGGTATGAATTCTGCAAGATTTGTTTGTTGACATGATTACATCATGCATTTCCTGCAGATTTGTCAGATGCTGTGAATCTCGTGTTCTACAACATCCCAAAGCTGTTGTATTGGATTCAGATCCGGTGACTGGGAAGACCATTGAAGAACACGTCATGTTCATGAAACCAGTTTGAGATGACTATTATTTTGTGACCTGGTACGTTATCATGCTGGAAGTAAACATTAGAAGATGGGTGAATTGTTGCCAGGCAAATGGTCAGCTACAATGTTCAAATAGTCTGTGGCATTCAAGTGATAATTGATTGGTATTAGCGGGCCCAATGCTTACCAAGGAAACATTTTCCACACCATTGCACCACCTCCACCAACCTGGACTGTTGGCACAATGGAGGTGGGGTCTATGGATGCATGCTTTTGGTGCCGAATCCTGGCCCTACTTTCTGTGTGCCTCCAACAGACCATTTTTCCAGTCTTCAGCTGTCCAGTTTTGGTGACTTTGTGACCACTGCAGCCTTCTGTTCTTGGCTGACAGAAGTGGAACACAACATGGCATGTTGACATGTTGTGCATTCTGAGATGCTTTTCTGCTCATCACACTTGTACAGAGTGATTATATGAGTTATTCTAGCCTTTCTGCCTTCTCGAACTAGTCTGACCATTCTCCGTTGTCCTCTCTCATCAAAAAGGGTTATTTGCTTGTAGAACCTCTGCTCACTGGATTTTTTATCACTATACAGTAGAGTAAACTCTAGAGAATGTTGTGTGTGGTAAATCCCAGGAGATCGTCAGCTTTAGAAATACTCAAACCAGCCTCTCTAGCACCAACAATCATAGCACAGTCAAATCCTATTTCATTTTAAACCACTGCAGGATATAAGCATACCTAATAATATGTTCTCTCTCTTTCCCTTTGTTGAGCTGATACACTTCTACCACTCATCTCACCCTCCGGATCTGCTTTATTCATCCTGATACCTCTTCAGCTTGAAGCTTGCTGCACGTGTGATTCACTCTATAATAACATGAAGGTTTTCACTTCCCAAAAACAGCCCATGTTGCATGCTTGCTTTAAGAGGATAATCTCACCTGGATACTGTAGACATATTATCTACGAAATGTTGCTGAAATCTTTCCTGTGTTTATCCTAGCACTCTTTTTCACAATACGCTCATATAGAAAGTATTTTTAATACACAGTATTGTAAGCCTTTAAAGCATGTACATCATTTTATTATTCATTAGATAAATTTGTAAAGTTTTTATTTTTAAAAAAATATTTTTAGCTAAGGACTAGAGTTAGGTTTAAGCATTTACAAGCTACACCAATCAGGCATAACATTATGATCACCTGCCTAATATCGTGTTGGTCCCCCTTTTGCTGCCAAAACATTCCTGACCCGTCATGCACTGTGTTTTCTGACACCTTTCTATCAGAACCAGCATTAACTTCTTCAGCAGTTTGAGCAACAGTCTGTTGGATCTAACCACACGGGCCAGCCTTCTCTCCCCACATGCATCAATGAGCCTTTGCTGCCCATGACCTTGTCACTGGTTCACCACTGTTCCTTCCTTGGACCACTTTTGATAGATACTGACCACTGCAGACCGGGAACACCCCACAAGAGCTGCAGTTTTGGAGATGCTCTGATCCAGTCGTCTAGCCATCACAATTTAGTCCTTGTCAAACTCACTCCTTACACTTGCCCATTTTTCCTGCTTCTCACACATCAACTTTGAGGACAAAATGTTCAATTGCTGCCTAATATATCCCACCCACTAACAGGTGCCATGATGATCAGTGTTACTCTTTTCACCTCTCACTGCTCATAATTTTACACCTGATCGGTGTATGTGAAAGGAAGGTCCTCATAAGGACAGTAAGACAAATATTGTGTGTGTGTGTGTGTGTGTTTATATCTCATTAGGAAAAATAAAAGGATTAAAGTTTAAAAATAAACCACGGTCCTCTAATTGGACCTGAAGGATCCCCAGGGGTCTGAGAAGCCTATACTCATAAGGGCTCATCAGATAGTTACAGGTTTTTAGCCTCTGTAAAGGTTTATATATTTGGAGCATCTATGCACTGACATGCACTGTGATGCAGATAACAGATGGATCCTGAGTCTAATATTCTGCAAATTTGGAACTTGTATGTAATCAGCTGTGAGACAAGTTATGAAATCATTTACAGTAAAGGCTTTAGAGATGCATCATCCTGCCAGTGAGAAAGCATGAGTAAAATCACTATTCACAATCACATAATTCTTGGTTGCTTGAATTTTCAGAATTCAGATCTATTTATTCATTTGACCCTAAATAACTTTCTCTTGGCCTCTGATGGTAATGATGAGATGAGAGCATCTGGTCTTCAGTACCAAAGATGAGTGCTGGACAGGTCATTTCCCTGCTCTGAGCTTAAAGACAAGATGAAAAGCATCTGTTCGGTTTTGAAGCTGTTGTCATGTCATTTTTCATTATCAGTATGACAAGTATATACCTGCTCTGATACTGATCAGACACTGACTCTTTGGAATCCTTCTAATGAATGTTGCCTGTATTTACATGCACCATCACGTATGTGTCATGTGAGTTAACATCACATGCACCCACAGCAAAGAATATGTCAAGCGACTGGACAGAAAATACTCCCAAAAAGTATATTAACTGTTTCAGGCCATTATCAACTATGATACTGATACTCAGTGGATCACTGCAGCTCTAGTCTGTGGTACTGTGGCTTATGCACCGGTTACGGTCCAATAATTTGATTGGTCCAGCAGTTTTCCAAAGAGTGCCTATATTTCCTATAACCGAATTAGGAAGTTGCACTCTGTGTAGCACTCACACCTTTAAAATATAAAATATAAAATATGAAAACTTGACACAGGAAGATGAAAAGGAAGAAGGAACGCCAAATTTACAGAGAACACATTTTATCGAACCTCAATGTAAGTTAGCTAGCCAGCTGATGTGCTATAAATTAAACGTGTCTTCTTTGTGTCTCCTAGCAGAGCAAATATAAACACAATATTTGGCCTTTTTGTGTCCTAAATGTCACGTAATCTAATTTCTTGTTTATAGAACTGTTGTAGAAAAGCAATATCACCCTCACATATTATACGAGCGTAGCTGTCCTGAATATCAGTGATAACCTACAGCACTTGCTTTGTGGCTCATGCCTACGGTGAATCCCAGCGGTACTAATATTCAGTACAACCACACTGATGCTCGTGCAATATTGCTTAATTATAATATTTTAGAAAGCAAGTCTCATTAGGTGTAAATTCATGGATGGAAGATTGACACTATGATGCTTTATTCAAACACAAAGACAAAAGTTCTTTAAAAGATTTTTTAGTGCAAACTAAGTTCCTGAAACTGTAGGAGGAGAAAGAATTTGCTATTCAAACTGCCTAAAGTAATTGTTATTATTGTCAAAACATGACATTCATTCCATGGAGTTCCCTTAGCAACAACCAATGATACAAAAGGATAATATCTTCGTTGTTACTCAAATGTGTCATCAGTGGAAAGGAGAAATCCATCATTCCAAACAATCAGCCTCAGTCTCCCCTTGGTTTCTCTGATGCAAAGCTGATTGCATCTTTTATACAATAATACAATAAAGAGCTTCTGTGGTGATGCATGACGAGCGACGGCTGTCAAAAACTGATTCCTTTGGGATCCCTTAGTAGCTGTCTTAATAAATATACATTGTAAGCTGGTGGGATATTGATCAGACACTGACTCGTTTTAGTCCTTCTAATGAATGTTGCCTGTATTCACATGCATTGTCATGTACACCAATCAGGCATAACATTATGACCACTGACAGGTGACGTGAATAACACTGATTATCTCCTCATCATGGCACCTGTTAGTGGGTGGGATATATTAGGCAGCAAGTGAACATTTTGTCCTCAAAGTTGGTGTTAGAAGCAGGAAAAATGGGCAAGCGTAAGGATTTGAGTGAGTTTGACAAGGACCGAATTGTGATGGCTAGACGACTGGATCAGAGCATCTCCAAAACTGCAGCTATTGTGGGGTGTTCCCGGTCTGCAGTGGTAAGTATCTATCAAATGTGGTCCAAGGAAGGAACAGTGGTGAACCGGCGACAGGGTCATGGGCAGCGAAGGCTCATTGATGCACGTGGAGAGTGAAGACTGGGCCGTGCGATCCGATCCAACAGACGAGCGACTGTTGCTCAAACTGCTGAAGAAGTTAATGCTGGTTCTGGTAGAAAGGTGTCAGAATACACAATGCATAATGGGTCAGGGCTGTTTTGACAGCAAAAGGGGGACCAACACAATATTAGGCAGGTGTTCATAATGTTATTCCTGATCGGTTTATGTGTCATGTGAGTCATCATCACATCTTAACCTAACCTGTTTGTTTAAAGTCCCACTAAAATCCTTTTCATCAAAACAGGAAGGAGCCAACCAAGTACACTAAAACTACACTAACTTTATCCCTAAGCACTCAGTGTTTATTTTAGGATTTAGTAAAAAAAGAATGCTTGCTGGCTTAGGTAGCATATTTGCCTCACAGGTCCATGACCGGGGGTTTGATTCCCTCTGCATTTTCTCCCTATGCTTTATGGGCAAGTCTAAAGGCATGTCTGGCAGGATAATTGGCATCTGTGCAGTGTGTGTGATTGTGTCATGTGATAGACAGACACCTCATACCCTGCATTGTGAGATTGCAGAGTCCCCTGGGAGAGACTTCAGGTTCTCCGTGACCATGTGTAGGATGAGCAGTTCAGAAAATGGATGGGATGTGATATATTTTGAATATATCTCGGCATGCTCTGCCCAGGGCTGACTGCGACCTTTGGCTGACTGTGTGATATAATTTGTTTATGACCTCATCTTATGACCATGATATAAATTGTTTTGTCCTAGAAATTCTTTCTGTTTGTTTTGATGAACATGTGCCGAACACAGCCACTCACTGACTTGTTTATTCATCTGTAATTTAGATAACCATTTTGCCAAACCGCCAGTGAATACATCACCCACCACGTCTGTTTCTGCTGGCGTCTTTTGTTTACTTATAGATAACAATGAATATTACACTTTTCTTCTGTATAAATACTCCCTGTTGATATTTAGTAAATTTTGAAGAGTTTTGCTACAATCACTGTCTCTGTGTGGCTCTCTGGCAAAAAGCTTCCCTGATATCAGTAATGGCAGTGGCAGCGCCGCAGAGCTCAGAGTGAGTGGCATATAATGTTCTGTCAGACATTTTAAACCTCTGACAAGCAACTATATATAGCCTATTGTTTTCATATTTATAATAAACCAATGAGTTAGCAGAGGACATATTTCATACAGTACTAAGAGTTGAAAGTGTCTGAGATTTGTTTTTTTGAATAATAGTATTGGTAATACTTATTTTGAATCAGGTACATCAACCTTATAGATCAGATCATTCAGTTACATTAAAATGATAAAATGGAGTCAGATATTTGAAATAAACACACATCTGCACCTGTTTCTGCATCTGCTTTTACATTTATGGTATTTGGCAGACGCCCTTATCCAGAGCAACTTACATTTTGTTTATTTTTTATACAACTGACCAATTGATGGGTAAGGGCCTTGCTCAAGGGCCCAACAATGGCAAAATGGTGGACCTGGGATTCAAACTCACAGCCTTCCTATCCAATACCTTACCCTCTAGGCTACCAAATCCCCCTGCATTTAGCTTAGAAGATCAAGAGGATTTTTCCATCTACAGCTTGTTAGCCATCTTGAACAGTTGTATGCAGGAATAGTGTAGTTTCTGTTAGATCATTTAATTCATTCCTGACAAACATGTCGTTAATTCTTTTGCCTTGTCTGTAAGAGATCGGTGGAGATTCCTTAACAAGAGCAGCAGTCTCAGGATGGAGGATTCTAAAGATTTTAACTAGAATTTAGCCCTTTTCTTGACATGTTCTAACACCCTTTTTTCCCCCATTCCTCAGTTATAACATTATATAATAGTTACTGTTTCCAGGAAGATAGTGGAAGACATTCACCATTCCAACAATGGACTCTATTCTCTGTGCATTCAGGGAAGTGCTTCCACTCCTTGAAAGCAAACACAGAGAGAATGAGGAGGAGATTCTTTCCACAGGCCAATTCGGGCCCTTACCTGAGGAACACCTAGAGCCTGGACTTTTACTTTTTCTCACCCACTACCTCAGCCAGACTTTTGCACAATTGCAGAATAGTACAATTGCACTACATGCAAATTTTCACTGTACCATATACAGATCTTAATGACTGTAATCACTGCATTCAGGTACTTCCCTTTTCAATATTTTATATCTATTTATTTTCCTTTTGCAATTTTCCACCATATATTTCTCAATATGCACTATATTTCATTTCATTTCATTTCATTTCATTGACTGTACCGCTTATCCGATCTATCATCACCAACATTACATTACAGCATTACAACTTTACCATCATCACCTGTTAAAATTCACCAGATTACAATGCTTGTGTGCATTGTTACAGCTCTACACTATTATTTGTACAGTATTTGTATTTATTTATTCTATTTTACAGTTTATATAACAGTGTATATATTTCTATCTATATGTTCCATTTTATTTTATTGTATCTTTTCTTTTCTTTTATACTTTTGCATTAAATTTCACTACATGTTGCACTGTGTATGATTGTAAATGTGACAAATTAAATTTGAATTTGTTTCTCATCCAAGCAAGATTGACACTGCATTCCAATGCATGCTGACTTTTTACTCCGATTCCAAACCCAGCGTAAAAATAGACATACCTTAGCTAGACAAAGTCCTCCCAAAAACAAACGCTGACATCATACCTCACAACTGGTTGAACCAGGTATGTCAATTTCCCCTGACACACCTACAAAGTGGCCACTGAGTATAACAAGAGACAGCATGTGATAAAGTGAGTATCTGACAGCTGAGGATTACTTTCTGTGACTTGAGGTCAAACAAGAAACACTAAAATAAAGCTAGAATGCATATGCTGTGTACACAGGACTTTTCAGAGCCCTATTAGGAATAAAGATTTTACAAAACAAACAGCATGTCTGCTTAGGAAATTGATGGCATTTCAATAATAATGAATAAAAGTGAATTAATCTAATAATTATGAGGCAGGGGAGGGGTGGCTTAGTGGTTAGCATGTTTGTTTTGCAACAATACAAAACAGTATCTGATGACACACACACACACACACACACACTGAGAAGACATTTTCAGGGTGGGGCTTTATAGTCTACACAACTGACATGAGGATTTTTTTTTGCCAGGGTTAGAGATTCAGTTGCTTTCTCCGCATTGTGTGTGTGGAGTTTGCATGATCTCCCCATGCTTCAGGGGTTTCCTCTGGTTTCTTCCTCTTGTCCAGTGACATGCATTATAGGCTAATTGGCATCTCTTGATTAGCAAATTGTCCATAGTGTGTGAATGGATGCGGGATTCTGCACCGTAATGGGATGGCACCATCTCCAGGGAGTCCTGGGGGATAGTAAAGGCTCCATGTTCTATGCAACCCTGTGTAGGATACCTGGAATAGAATCGGTGCAAGGATCATTAAGAAGAGCAAAACTTCCAAAAAGTAAATGTTATCTAGATTCTATATAGGGTGCAGTGATGTAGGGTTTATATGTAGGACTTTTAGTCAGAAAGTTCACATCCCAATACTGTACTCCTGTTGAGTCACTCAACCCTCAACTGCTCAGGTGTGTAAATGAGATAGATGTAAGTCGCTCTGGATAAGGGCGTCTACCGAAGGCTGTAAATGTAAACACTCTGTTGTACAAAACATGAGGGTGACCACACAGACAGACACTACACAAAGCCAGAGATACAATGACATATAGATAGACTCCAGACACCACCCTGTTTGTGTGTTGTTACAACAACTGCACTGTAATCCTGACTTCATTACTGTGTCACTCATAAAGGACAATATCTAGTGACACACACACACACACACAGAAAACATTTTCAGGGTGGAGTTTCATAGTCTACACAACTGAAATTTTTTTTTTGCCAGTTTGCATTATGGGTATTGTGGTAAAGAGTCCTTGACCACACCTCTTTCTTCCTGAAGGTGGTCAATCCTGTGTTTTTTTAAATAACCCCTGGGTGCAGTTGTATAGATTTTTGGTTGCACTTAGTTTTTGGATAGTTTGTAAACCGGTTACACCATGGCTTGTAAATCTGGTTTTCTTTACATAATTGTACAATATATTATATCAATTGCGGCAAATACATGTTATTATTGAATTATTATGAAGTTATGCTTTTGTTTCATCTCCTGATCACCATGTAGACAGAATGCTGAACACATCCTTCTACCTCAGGCAGGTATATGCTTGTCAGGCAAGAAAAATGCAGGTGTAATTGTGTAATTATAATTCCTGTCAGCATATCTACACAATTATTGTAGGCGCTCCCTTTGTCCATTTGCAGAGCAAGGCAATCCGACTGAAACACAAACAAACCCAGTTTTCACATACACTGCCTCCAGAAAAGAGATTTATTTCACTTTTTCATAAATTTAAGTTTATCATGATGGGAATTTCTTTTCCGCTGCATTTCTACAGAAATGAAATAAAATTCAGGATTTAGATGTGCTCTGAATGATCTGACACTAAGACTTCTAAATTGATAAGACACACCTCTAAGTGTGAAGTGTCCTTTTACAGATTAACAGGTTTGAGTTGTCTCTGATGTGTCTGTATGAGCTTTGAACATTTTTGTACATTGGGCATTCCCCCAGTGCAGAATTCCTCAAACTCAGATGGAGGACATTTAAGGTCATGTCGCCGATTTTCAATTAGATTTAAGTCTGGGCTTTGAATCAGCCATTTCATAACACTGTTATTTTACTACTCCTGGGCCCTTGAGCAAGGCCTTTAACCCTCAACTGCTCAGTTGTTTAAAGTTAAGTTGCTTTGCTGCAACGTGAACTACAGTGTCACTTTAGAATGTAGAATATATCTTTTTATAATGTATGTGTGCAATATGCCGTTTCCTGGTGGTCAGGCCGCAGGATCCCGTGCTCTCTTTGCCGTAGCCCAGGTTCGATTCCCAGGCAGGGAGCTAACCCAGCCACTGAAGTGTTAACTCTCAGTGCCGGTCCCAAGCCCAGGTTAAATGGGAGGGTTGCGTCAGGAAGGTCATCCAGTGTAAAAATCTGTGCCAAATTTATTAGGCATTATGTTTCCGTGCAATCAAGTATAATTTTTTTATGGTGTAAAATATTTATTCTTAATTGCCTCCTAGTGGTCCAGCAGTAGGATCCAGTGCTCTCAGAGCTGTGATCCTGGTTTGATTTCCAGGCAGAGAGCTAAGCCAGCCACTGAAGAGTTAACTCTGTGCTGATCCCCGGATAAAAATGGGAGGGTTGCGTTAGAAAGGGTAGGATAAAAAACCTGAGCCAAATCAAAACATGTGGACCAAGTGATCCGCTGTGGTGACCCCGAATAGGGAGCAGCCGAAACAACAACTCTATTTATTCTTAATCCTGTTTTTTACTTCTAAGCTAAATTCCTTCATTGTTTTATGTTTAAATGGCCTTATTGCTGTTGGAGAGTTGCCAACTAAGTTCCGTTGTATTGCATACAGTGATAATAAAGTACCTTACCTTACCTTACCTTATCTTATAAGGACATTTGCCAAATGCTTTAAAGAACAGGTTCTTCCTAACAGTTGGGTAAAATCTGGCTCTATCAAGATTTCCAGTTCTTCCATCTGAAAGCAACCATAGAGCATGATGCTGGCACCACCATGCATAATCAAGTAATCATAATCAGTGTTACCTGGGTATTGGGCTGTATTTGTTTTGTGCCAAATATTATGCTTTGGCTTTTGACCTCAACGTTAGTCTCATTAGTCCATAAAACCTTTTTCTACAAGCACACAGGTTTTCTAAGACATTCAAGACAACATTTCACAGAAGTGACTTTGATCTGTCCATTCTCCCATCGATCTCTGAAGAGATGATGATATTGTTGATGTCTTCACAGGTTCACCTATGAACTCTGTAGCCCTTTCAATATTGTAACTGAACTCTCTGACACTTCTTTGACCCTTTGTGCCCAAGCACTCAGTTTGGCCTGATCTTGGTAGTGTTTGGGTTGTGTGATATTTTTTCCACTGTAAGTTTTCCAGTGGATTTCACAGTGCTTCTAGGGAGTTTCAAAGTTTTGCTGATATTTCAACAACATTCTCCATCTTGTTGAATGCTTATCAATTATTTTGGTTTTAGAATTTTTAATTTTCAAAGAGTGCTCAAAGCAGGAATACGCACTGGATGGGACACTAGTCTCATGATGCACACACAGTGCATATCTACATACCAAAATATTTTATGAGGTGCGAAAACCAGGCAGAACACTGAAAATTCCACACACACGGTAACCAGGGATCCTGGGGCTATGAGGCAGGAATGCTACCTGCTTCCCATGGCACACTGGCCTTCAGTAGCATTGCAATTCAGATTAACTTTTTAACTGTGTTTCCCCCCAAATTTAATTTTTTAAGCTAGCAAGGATGAAAGAATTCACATGCGTTTCCTTATACATAATGTTTTGAACCACAATCAGTAATTATAAGATGCATATCACAGCCACTGCAGCCACACCTGCATATGTCTCTGAAAACTCTATCCACCCCTTCAGAAACACACCTGTCTTGCTAGTACAGTCAAACACAAGGTATAAAGGTAAAAAAACAACCTATACACATCACATGCACAAACACGTGCAGATGATCTTCTTTCCCAGGAGCTGAAAAGGGATTTATTTAGGAATTTTAGGATAGTGATCCTTGCCAGGTCCACTACATGGCTGGTGTTAATACCGCTATATTTTCCAGGTCATCAGATTTCTTTTTTTTCACTCTATCAAATACTGCTGAATGCAATGCAGCCTTTTGGTTACCTGCTGTTTTACTTACTGGTTTTCTTCCAGCATTACTTATGCCTTGAGCAGTGTTTTTAGCTTCTGTTCCTTGTTATTAACCAAATGCGCTAGGTCTGGAGTTCGGAGCTGGATTCGGTGTCATTTCATTGCATTCCCAGATTACAAACCTATAATTTATAGTGTCCAGACTCTTATTTAGCATTCCTGTAGTGCTCCTGTAATTCACTGTGCTTTCAGCATCTTCTGTTTCTTTTCCTTTATACCAGGCCTCTTAATTCATGACAGTGACACCTCTAATAAATGTCTATTTGTGTTTTCACCCTAGTTAACTATCCAGAAGGATTCGATATGAATCAAGAGAAAAAGCACCGGCTTCTTCATTTAAACTGTTACCTGTGAAGACACTTATGTAATTACTTTCTATGATAGCTGTACTCATGTTCTATACTTGAATCAAAGAAGGCTTTGACTGAATGTGTACTGTGATGACACCACATGGTGGCAATGTATATGTCAAAAATTAAATACTAATCCTAAAATAAATGTATTTTAAGGGAACACGGCACAAAGCAGGAATACACCTTGGATGGGATGCTAGTATATCATTGAGCATCATGCACACACAGTGAAACACTAGGGGGCAATTAGGGATGTGTAGATACCAGCATATTTTTTGTGAGGTGAAAGGACACCAGCCATAACGTGTCTGGGTTTTACATTTACATTGCAAACCCATACAAGAGAGCTTGTCCAACAAGCTAATATTTGTTAGATGAATTTAGCTTAATGCTATTCCTGAATGATACACACTTCCTCTGCCATGGCAGGCAGGGTGACCACCTGGGTCTGAAAATGTTCTCATTAGCAGGCTTCATACTGCATAAATGAAATGTTAAATTTCTAAACATCTCAATTTTTCTCATTTTATCATCTTCATAATCATCATCTACACTGTACTGCCAAAGGTTTTGGGACACCCCTCCAAATCATTGAATTCAGGTTTTGTTTTTCAGGTGTTGGGCTCGGCCCCTTAGTTCCAGTGAAAGGAACTTCTAATGCTTCAGACATTTTGGACAATTTCACGCTCCCAACTTTGTGGGAACCTGTTCCAACATGACTGCACACCAGTGCACAAAGCAAGGTCATGGATGAGTGAGTTTCATGTGGAGGAACTTGACTGGCCTGTAGAACACCTTTGGGATGAATTTGAGCACAGACTGCGAGCCAGGCCTTCTAAGCCAACATCAGTGCCTGAGCTCACAAATGCGCTTTTAGAGGAATGGTCAAAAATTCCCATAAACACTCTCCTAAACCTTGTGGAATGCCTGCCGAGAAGAGTTGAAGCTGCTATAGCTGCAAAGGGTGGGCCAACTTCATATTAAAATCATGTGCATGCAAAGGCAGACGTCCCAGCTTTGGCCTGGCTCACAGTCTCCACTCTAATTCATCCCAAAGGTGTTCTATGGGGTTGAGGTCAGGACTCTGTGCAGGACAGTCAAGTTCCTTCACACCAAACTCACTCATCCATGTCTTTATGGACCTTGCCTTGTACACTGGTGTGCAGTCATGTTGGAACAGGAAGGGGTCATCCCCAAACTGTTCCCTCAAAGTTGGGAGCATGAAATTGTCCAAAATGTCTTGGTATGCTGGAGCATTAAGAGTTCCTTTCACTGGAACTAAGGGGCCAAGCCCAAACCCCTGAAAAACAACACCTGAATTCAATGATTTATAGGGGTGTCCCAAAACTTTCAGCAACATAATGTATATTTCGCCATCAATCTGAGTTTTGCAAGAATCACTGCCCTAATTCTCCCAAATGTGCACCCAAACTAGCTAACAGGTTAAAAATGTAGCTCTAAAAAAAGTCACAAGCTTACAGCTGGACTATAAATTGCAAGCATTTCTTAAACAAGAAACATTTGTGCACATGGTCAGCAAGTTTCATGGTTTGTTTTGTGACAAGAGTTTACTGCATGACTCAGTATGATCATCATCATCCTCATCATCATCATCATAACAGCAGACGTTCAGCCCATAAGAGGCTGGAATTTCAAGTTATCGAGGAGTGGTACAAACAGTTCCACACTGCTGCAAAGACAAATAAAAGCATATAGACTTATGAGGACACCCTAAAGCATTCACAGCCCAGTGCAATTAAAACTATTTATTGTTTTACACTGCAGGTAATAACGAATGGAATAATGTTTTGGTATAGAATGTTCTTGAAGCCAGGGTTCGGATCTGATGCTTTTAATCTCTCTCTATTACCAGACTATATGTAAATGTTTTCACTTTTGGGGGAAAAAAATCTGAATAGATTTGTTGTAATTGAGGATTTTATTATTAAACGCCTCCACATGGATAAGACTGAGATCCTAAAAATAGATTTCACTGTACATATATGGAGTGAGATTTCACTTTTGGCACAAATAATAAACAAAATATCATTTCTCATCATTCATGAGTGCTTGCAGAGCCTCTTTATGCAATGGACGTGTACATTGTAATGCATAAGCATTACAAAGCAACAAATGACTCTTTTTACATTAGGCATTAACTTTACTAACATCCTTAAGATACTTTATTCATTCATGTTTTATGTCGTTTTTAGTATCTGTTTATTAATGTTTGTTTCTAAAATATCTTTTAAGGATATTTCTTTTTAATATCCTTTTTAGAAATTATTTTAATAAGCAGCAACCAATAAATATTCACTTAAAAATCAACTCAACGTTCCAATTCTATTATTTTAATCAGAGGGAACACTGACAGTTTGTCCCGCATGCTGATTAAACTGATCTGTGGATTAAAAAAATGAGTTCATAGACAGAAACTGCTTAGGAAATATAAAAAATGTCAGAAACCTGACTGTGGGTGCTGTAGAAACATGCATTAATGCAGCACAGTAATTACATATGCATAATTAAACCCAAAGTAATTCTATTAATTAGAAATTTTTTCCCCCTCCTTTTCTTCACTCTCGTGCAGCATCAGCACTTTAATATCTAAAAAGGATCTTCCTTTACAGTTGGCGTAACCGGCATCCTAGGTTAGGGTTGTCCATAACACTTTTCTCCACTTGCTTAACATGTTGTACCAGTCTAGACCTGTCCATCTGCTCCAGGGTGTGTCGACACCATAAATTCAGATGGAGCAGAGCGATTCTTCAGAGGTGAACTAGTTGAGCTATCAGGTAGGACATGATACAGCGATTATTTCTGCTGATGCTTGTTTAGCAAGAGACGTTTTTAAAAATTGATGCATGTACACTGTAGGACTATTGTAACTATGTTATAGTGACCAAATATTTTAATCAAATGCATACATTTTCAATTTTTTGCTTTGTTTTTGTGCAGATTCTGCGCTAATATTCCAGAGAAAAATGGGAGACACAAACCCAGGTATGTATTTTCCAAACCATATATATATATATATATATATACCATATATACATATATACATATATATATATATATATATATATATATATATATATATATATATATATATATATATATATATATATATATACATATACATATACATATACATATATATACATATACATATATATATATATATATATATATATATATATATATATATATATATATATATATATATATATATATATATATATATATATATATTGTTTGTAACCATTTGCTTATTCAATCATATGTTTTCTCTTGTTTTTGACATGTAAAGACCACACCGCTCAGGTAAAATCTCAACATCTTTTCTTCTTTCTGATGATACACATGTATAGATACGATCTAGATATTTAATAGTAGCTTCACATGCTTTGAGAAATCTGAAGCTCATGTCTCTTTCTGCAGCAATGCACTAAGGGCAACAAAGAGTGCGATGGCAAGGGCAAAGGAAAAGGCCAAGAACACGGCCACGGCCACGGACCAGGTCAAGGCAAGGGTCCCAGTCATGGACACGGACACGGACATGGTCACGGACAAGGACAAGGACAAGGACAAGGACAAGGAAAGGAGTGCAAAGGCAAACCATAATGACAAGATGACAAGAAGCTGAATGAAGAGACGTCTGAAGCCTGTCTGATGCCGTTTTTCTTTCTTATGCAAAATATCTAGGAATGAAATAAAACATGTATAAGTAAGCCACATGTATTAGTTTTCCATTAAGAGCTAATCGATAAAATGTTCAATAATCAATAAAAAACAGCTTGTAAACATCATTGACTCCCTGGGTTATGGAATTCACACATGTAACATCAAGCTCCAGTGTTTTAAAACAATAATGATGTAGCTGCTGTGAGGTGTGTAACTTTAGAGAGGAAGAATGTGGACATGCTGAAAGAATTTCACATCCAGATTTCTGGAAAACAGAACCACTCTTTTCAGCACTGATCATGCAAAATCCGTGCAAGATTTGATTTGACAGATGACAAAATTAAACACACATGCAGTGAAAACATGTTTAAGGAGCATGAATGACTCAGAGAAGTTTATTTTTCCACAATAAAAGCTGCACTGAATACAAAAAAATCAAGAATGCAAATGAATCTTAATTTTAGTTTATTAAGGTTTTATTAAGAAACACTGATTTTTGCTTGTGGTCTTCTGTTATTATTCTTTAATGCTGGAAGTCTAGGGCAGACGTATATACACCTTAATCTCTCTAGCGCCACCATTGGGCCAGATTTCAGGGTACATTTTTGCGTAGAGGCTTTAAACCAGTTGATGAAGGAGCAAAGTTTGTTTTCTACATTAACCCCTGGCTCATGGCGATTTCAACAGACTGTATAATGTCGACTTATCTGCCATTTTGTGTTTTTCCACCAAACTTAGTTAAGTTATTCTTACCAAAAAAGGTTATCTGAAGGGTTTTTTTATCTTTAAAAGTGTTCACTTGTTCACTACAAAATGTTCACTAAACTTTTCATTCGTAAAAAAGAGCAAAAACAACAACAAGGGTTTCTAGCAAAGTTTACAGTGATGCCATGACTGACCCCAACCTCCAAGGATGGGATATATATGAAGAAAGAATTTCACTGTGCTGTAATGTATATGTGAGAAATAAAGGCTTAACCTGGCAGATACTACATGAGACTGAGAACCTCGTGAGTTTTGTCTAATTTGACCTCTAAGTGGTGTAATAATAAGGAAAAAAAATTCTTAAGAAGTGCTTGCTTTATATTCATGATTATTTTTGTTCCTGATTCCTTTAAGATCTTCTTGTCATGTGCACCTTTGTATTGTGTGATTTTTTTGAAAACCAAGTAAAACCTTTTATAGCCTTCTTTTTTTTTTTGTCCAGTTCTCCCCACCTTTGGTTAAGGTCATCTTCAGACCGAGCTACACAAAAAAAAAAAAATCAGAAGATATCGGGTTTTTACTATTAGGAACCATTCACCCCTAGCAACCTATGCAAACAAAAACAGGAAGTGAGGTGATAATTGGAAAAGGCATAGATGAATTCACTGAATATTGTAGAAAGTATGAATAATGTGCTAATGGTACTGAATCCAACAGTAGCGTTGTTCAGATATAATGACTACATGCGTACACAGCGTACGGAGCCATAGAAAGCACTGAGCTCTGAAACCTAATATTTATACTGCTGTCTCACATCATTCCGTCTGTAGACGATTTGGTCTGTATTGTTATTATTGTTATTATTATATATTTTTTTAATACATATACCAGCCACGTTAATAGGAACACCTGTACATTCATGCAGAATTCTAATCAGCCAATCATGACACAGCAGCATGTATACAAATCAGTTAATGTTCATATCAAACATCAGAGTGAAGAAAAAGTGTGATCTCTGTGACATTAACCATGGCGTGGTTGTTGGTACCAGATGAGCTGGTTTGAATATTTCAGAAACTGATCGTCTTCTGGGATTTTTACACACAGCAGGCTCTAATTAGTCCATATTAGTGCACATAATTATCTCATCATACTTTTGAGTTAAATACATTAGTGGTCAATTTTCGGGCAAGCATAGTATTGTATAGGTAGTTTCGGAATCATTAATTTTCCAAACCCTTTCTTCAAACACCCACACATGCGCGCACACACACACACACACACACACACACGTGTTCATCTTATTATTGCTGTAAGAAAGACCTTCCATTAACATAATTATTAAAGCAGCTCATTAATTCTGAGCCTGCACCTAAATTTAACCTCACCCTTAAACTCCCATAAACAAAATGAATCAATCAGGATCTTTTATTTTTTTTTAATAGAAAAGAATAATTTTGTCCAAAAAAACCCAGATTTTTTCTCCATCCAAATGTCCCAATTGCTAGTGGAGACATTAGGTTCCAAAACGACATAAAAACAGGTCCATGCACAGACAAAACACACACACACACATTCACACAATGAAGCATTCATTCTTAAAGCCCGTCTCTGATGGGCGATTCATTCAGAGCTGCTTTGTTGTCTGTTTTAGAAAAAATGAATGTGCTCGTCTTGTTTGATGTGTAACCTCAGCACAGGGTTTGCAGTGAAACAGGTTTCTGGTGCACTTTACTGTACAGGAGACACCAAACAACAGGAGTTTATTTTATTTTTTTTACTTTTAGTTATTATTTTTTTCCTTCTATGCCATGTATACATGAGACTATTTTAGGCTAGGTATATTAAGATCATGAGTGCACATGAGATCACGGAGGACGAAGCACATGTTATCTTTCTCCCTGTTTTAACACGCATGTTTCATCTGGGGTTATTATCAGGTTTACCAGCAACAGGAAACTGACATTCCAGGCCTGCAGATACACCCCAGTTGAGATCAAGTGGGTGTGACAAACAGGCATCAAAACAGGTTTTGTTAAACAGTGTCTCTAGATGGTTACTATAATTGTAGGACTTATTTGGTATATATAGTTTACATACATAAAGCCTAGATAAAAATAGGAAGTTTTTTAATAACACAGAATTTCTTTCCTATGACAGAAAGGTGTCAGATCAGACAGTGCATTAAAGTTTGCTGTGCAGACCGGTCAGAGTGCTATGCTATGCTAACCCCTGTACCACCGAAAGCACCTACAAAGAGCAAGTGAGCATCAGAACTGAACTGTGGAGCAATGCAAGATGGTGCCCTGGGGAGGTGTTAGTGGTGAAGATGTTGGACTACAGATTGGAAGGTTGTGAGTTCAACTCCCAGGTCCACCAAGCTGCCATTGCTGCACCCCTGAGCAAGGGCCTGATCCCTCAGTTGCTCAATGCACAGTTGTATAAGATAAAATCGTAAGTTGCCCTGGATAAGGATGTTTGCCGAATGCTGTAAGTGTGGCCTGGTCTGATGAATCATGTTGTCTTTTACATCAAGTGGACAGCCGGGGGTCTGTCTGTCACTTAACTGAAGAGGAGATGGCACCATGGCAGAGGCAGTGTGATGCTCAGGGCAATGCTCTGCTGGAAAAATTTGTGGGCTGGCATTCATGTGGATGTCTCTTTGACGTGGACCACCTACATAAACATTGTTGCAGACCAAGTATACCCCTTCAGGGCAACAGTATTCCCTGTCAGCTCTCCATCACACTACAAAAAAATGGTTCAGGAATGAGTTGAGGAACATGACAAAGAGCTCAAGGTGCTGACCTGGTCTCTAAATTCCCCACATCTCAATCTGATCAAGCATCTGTAGGATGTGTACTGCAGGAGCACTTGTTCATTAGTGTAGTTTATGAGGTTTGTAAATCACAATAGCACATAAATTGAAGCATCTGTGGAATGTACTGGACAAACAAGAACACAGCACACCATCAGAAGTCTTGTAGAGTCCTGGCCTTGACAGGTAGGAGCAATTTTGGCAGCCCAAAGGGACAAGATCAGACAGGTGGTTTTAATGTAATGGCTGGTCAGTGTGAACATGCAAGCAACTAGAAAGCTGAAGAGGACTGAGTATACCAAGTAGAGCAGTGACATCAGTTATGAGGACAGGAAATTAAAATCTAATATGATTTAGATAAGGCTACTTGAACGGATGCAATAGCTTTCCCATAAAACACAACACAGCACCATGTATCTATTGTCCTGCAGATTCACTGTTCTGTGGATTTTCCTTGCAGTGTTTTCACACTGTTGTGTATTTGCACTTTATGTAGTCGGTGTACTGTACTATTACACTGTCATTTCCAGCTATATATAGATTAAGGACAATAAAAAAAAAAAAGCACATGACTAAAAATGTGTGTTTATTCAGAAATGGTGATGAAAGGTCAAGCCTTTATTTAATGAGAAAGTGTCAGAAAGGGGATTCCAGTTTTAGGTTTAAATGATAAATATATATTGTAAAAGGACAACAGTGATTCAGACACCCAGAAAAAAAAACCCATTAGGAAAACATTCAAGCTTAAGACAGAACAGTTTATAAAGTCTTTACAATTTCAAAGTTGTTTTAATTACAAAACTGCATGTGAAAGAGTTTGTTTGGAAAAATTTCAGTCCTCAGCTTTAAACCAGCCTACATAAGCCAGGTTCATTACTGAAAATGTCAGTTCAAAAATGATTTACAAAACAGAATTAACACAGTGGCTCATTTCTCGTGTAGTGTATCATGAAAGGAATGCTATATGTAAGAAAAAAAAAAAAATAGAGGATTAAACAATTCTTAACCATTTCATCCATTCTGATTCTCAGTGCTTGCGGATAAACTGCTGTTTCTACGTTAGTAAAGAATGCTCTGGAATCATGTTAGTCTGTTATTTAGTAAACAACAGGTTTACTGATCAATTCTATTGTGCAATTTTACACACATTGCCAGTAGTCTTTCATTATGAATAAAACAAAATGGCAGAATAAATAACTCCATAATCAACCAGATTAAATGGAGAAAGCTCATTTTTTTTAATTTGCAATGCCGCACTTTGATCCATTTTTTTAGGATAATACGACTAAGTCGTGACTGATCTACTTTGTTAGTTTTTCACGCTTTCAACCACGCGTCAACTAACTGTACAGAAAATACATAATTACTCAAAAGCACAGCCAGAGAGTTTGAGGGTTTTAGTGATTATATGCTGTAATGATTCCACCCACCACACACAAATAAAAGAATCCAATTGGCTAATAGGTGTGGGGGTCTGAATCTCCGTTCCTATTTTTTTTAAACACTGTAATATATTTCAGGCTTTGTTTTTGGTTTTGAGAGTTATAAGAGCATCTCTTCATAGCAGAAGACTCTAGCTGTAAAATTGATTCAACAACTACAAAGACCATTTACATCAAACATGAAACTATGAAGTGAAATGATCAGGAAATGATTCTACTCCTAGATCTCCCCAATTAAAGCATTACAAAATGTTATTTATTTAGAAGTGTGCCTAATGGGGATTCAGTTCAGCGTCTGTTAGAAGAGTCCGATGACTTCTCCGGTCACTGGGTCCAGATCGATGTCATAGAAACAGGGGCGAGTTGGGAGGCCTGGAATGGTGGGCATCTGTATGGGAAAAGTGAGAAAACTAGTGAATTTGCGAGTCTAATTGTTGACAAGGTGTTGATTTATTTTTTAGACAAGCAGATCTTACAGCAGTGCTGCTGCAGTTCGAATCACAGGTTTATATTAATGCACTCGTCCAGATTATTATAAGGATACTGTATATGACAGTCCGAATCAGAGCACAATTCACATGAATAATTGGTAATGAACTCGAGACTGACTGTAGGAGGTGGTGAGGGTTTGGTTTGAACTGCGAACGTGAACACAACTCGTACTTGGGTCGGTACTTGTTCAGGCATAAATTTTAGCTGATAATGACATCGCTAGTTTTAGATGTTTATTTAGTGTATTTAGAAAGAGCCTCCAGGGTTAGCACTGTTTGTATTAGCCAGAGGCTTAAAAAATGCAAGCAGAGGGGGGGATTTTTGGGTTTTATTGTTTATATTAAGTTAATAAGACAAAATATAATTTTGGAAGTGTGAAGACTCGTGTCTTCACACTTCCAAAATTATATTTTTGTCTTATTAACTTAATATAAACAATAAAACCCAAAAAATGCTGGTGATTAAAAGACTGTTTATAATTGTGATGGAAACAAACCTGTTTCGCCACATTGACCACATGGCAGGTCTTAAATCAATAAAAAATATTAGTGTTGGCAATCCGCTACGGTGCAAGAGGAACAAAATGCTTTCTTAAATGTTGATACTCTAAATTTGCCAACAAGAGGACGCAAAACAAATACTTGCTAATTGCTAGTATTCAGAATCTAGCGTACTGGCTAGACCACAATCAAATCAGCAGCTTTTTATATCAGGTGAAGGACCCAGTGATAGACTGATGGAAGTGCTCACCGTGCCAACTAGCGGGTAGAGAAATCCAGCGCCGACGCTCGCACGAATATCACGGATAGGTAGGACAAAGCCGGTGGGCACACCCTTCTTTTCAGCATCGTGAGAAAGAGACAAATGGGTCTTTGCCATGCAGATTGGCAAATTGCCAAACCCCTAGAAAGAAAGAGGAGAAGAAGAAGAAAAAAAAGACTTTAGCAACATTATATGGAAGTCATTCATCTGCATTGCGAGCAATCGGATTTCTCGTACACTGGTCTGTACATGTGTTCATGCACAATTATTTCACTCATTATGCAACTAAATGATCTGATTCAACAATGTAAAAACAACAGCATTTCTGTCTCAAAGGGCCTCCACCCTCAACCGTCATGTAGGCGCAATGAAGACGTCTACTCCGATTTGAAGGAATTCTGTGACGTGACTCATGATGTCTAAAGCTATCTTGACAGATCATAAGTTCATTAGCTTACTGGGAAAGTGTCAGCAGTCCAGCATGGTACCCAGGACTAAAAGAAACAAATCAGCAAGTTCTAATCTAAGCTTCTTTTATAGTACACAGTGTCTCAAGAAACTTTGTGAAGCATGTTACTATGTCTGGCATTGTGCAGACACTTAAAACTTACCTGATACTAAGTAAGATCTTGAAGACGCACATTTGCAGTAATGACATACCAAATCTAAAACTAACCACTGTCAAGTCTTAAAATAACTGCAGGAGACTTCAGATTTATTGCCAGACAAGTTTTAACCAACAACGTTATTTGCTAATCTATTGGTTGAATGTAGTTTTTTCTATATTTACATGAATATTAGATTTTATTCATCTCACAGCCTGCAAGTGGCTCGTATCATGTCTTATTAATCCAGCAGATTAGGAAAAATGTAAATCTACACCAATGTATGACGCTACAGGGCGTTTCAGACTTAAACTAGTTCCTTCTATAAACTCTGCGTATAAAGGAATCCTGGGTTATCGTCTTTCACTGTTCATATGAATCCTGGCTATTTATAATCTGATGTTTTGCACTATACATTCCTAAACCTTGGCTTAAAATGTTCTTATTTGCATATTTGCTTAAGCAACAACCATGAGTGGTTAAATGCAGCGTACAACCTGTTTAAATAGAAGCTTCTCTCATACTTTTGCATCAGTAAGAATAAAAGGAACAGGTCAGCTGTGCTGCACCCGAGCAGGTTTTGTTATCTTTGTCATCTTTCTAATATTTTTGGGGCTTTTTAAGTTTAATGGGTAGTTAATCAGCCGTTTGTTGATGTTCAACTTCCGCTAATTTTCCAGCGTCACGTATTTTTCCTTTGCCACAGTGCACACTTACGTGAAATTCAGTGTTTTGCCACCTGACGCTACCGAGCTGTATTTGCTGCTAAGCATCTAGGCATAATGTTCTAACGCCACATCATCGTTCTAAACCCGGGTAGGGAGATGTTTCAGTTGTTACAATGTGAAACATTTCCCTACCCAGGGTTAAAAGTTGGGTTTAGAATGATGATAACCACTTGGGTTAACTACTGTAATTGGGGTTTAACACAGTGTGAAAAGACCACAAAGCCTTGTTGTAGTTCTTCCCCAAAATGCTGCTGCAAAGCTGGAAGCACACAATTATACAGGAGGTCTATAAATACTACACTTTCCCTTCACTGGAACTAAGAGGCCCACACATGTTCATCACAATGACCCTATGCACAGATCCATTAATGCTGGACTAGAGGAACTTGAGTGGCTGCACGGAGCCCTGACCTCAACCTCACTGAACACCTTTGTTATGAACCGGAATGCTGACTGCACCCCAGGCCTCCTCAACCCGACTTCACTAACACCCTCATGGCTGAACGGCTTATACGTTCAAGCACAAACTGTTAGGAAGACAGTACAAGTTATTGATAATTGCTCAGTGGTTATGACAATAAATTTCTGATTTGAAGGTTGTGAGTGCAAATCCCAACAACCAAGCTTCATGCTCAGGTAAATAAATGAGATCATTGTAAGTCGCTCTGGATAAAGGAGTATGCCAAATTCCATAGATATACAAGTGTCTTACAAAAAATAAAGGACACTCTGGTGACTAACTCAAATTCTATAAAAGTTTCTTAAACTACACCAAATCATTACATCCCACTGATTTTCTAAATAATAATTTGGATGCTGGGTCTGAAGCCAGAGCTCCAAGTTCTCTAGCATGAGGCATAACCATGATAAATGTCGTACCTGTTTGGTATACAGCTCCACTTTACGCTGGGCCTCTGGGAGGAGCTCGACATCATCAGCTCCGTAAATCTTCTGTGCAATTATTCTGATTTTATCGACAATGGGCAACTAAGGAAATACAATACAGAGCACTTCATACATCAATATGACTAACAAACAGCATGTGATGAAGTATACTCACCGTCTACATGTACATTCATGCATTAATCTAATCAGCCGATCGTGTGGCAGCAGAACGGTGCATATCATGATGCAGACACAGATCAAGAGCTTTTACACAACAAGTTCACATCAAACCTCTGTCTGTGACTTCATGGCAATGCAATGCACCAGTCACACGATTGGCTTACAAGGTACCTGCATGACTGTTCCTAATAAAGTGGACAGTGACCGTGTATAAAGTACAGCAGTGCTGCAAGTGGGATTATTACCTCAGTATCATACAGGAAGCTGAAGTTGCTGGGTGTGTCTGCTGCTTTCTGCACAGCTTTCCCCAACTCTGTGGCTCCAGCGCCCCCATCTGCCCAGTGAGTGCAGGGCACAGCGTCAAAAGCTCCTGCCTGTTTAGCCAGATCACAGATCAGCTGCAGCTCAGCATCAGTATCCGTCCTGCACACGAGCACACAAATATTTATACTCAAGCTTTATTCGAAGATATTATTAGAAGTGGTACTCTTAACACCACACCAATTTTCTAATGATTCTGAAGACATTTATGTAAAGTAAAGCTGAAAATTACACCATTACTGACTGTTACAAAGCACTGACACTAGAGACTCATTCCAAAAAGTCTTCTTTGTTAAATAAAGCTTTCATTTCATTTTTTATTAACTTTAGCTTATGTGGATTATCTGATATACACCTCCCTCTGTAATCCATTATAAAAACAAGCAGATTTCATTTTAAACCTTTATGAATTAGTGCCAGAACTACTCTCAGAGCTGTACTGTGCTGTTCCGGTAAACCAACCACACTGACCAATCAAAATCCAGAATTACTCAAATACAGTGGAACCACAGCATAGGAATGTAATTTGTCCTGTAGGAGAGTTCTGCTGTATTGCAAAACAAGTTTTCCCATAAGAAATAATGTAAATGTGGATAACCCGCTCCAGCCACCCAAAATATTACCAATATGACCAATACGAAGCGTATGGCTGCTCACAAAGAACTGACCCAAGCCAAGCATTCCATGTCAAGGCTTCTCACAGGAAGTCGTGCCACCAGGCTTGGGCTAAAATAAGAACAGACCACCCACACCACCCATCCATCAACAAAAAACGAGCGAAAGTTCACATAGCTTTTGAATGCATGCTGAAGGCAACGTCAGTATCGTGGGTCGACTCTTTTGAAACTGCTTTTGCTGACTGAAAAAATAATTGTAAAATTAGTAAACTTTGTTTGGCTTCGCTTGGCTTTCTACTGAGGCAAACAAGTTTTGAACGGCTCCCGGACGCACGTACAACTTAACTGCCGTTCATTTTCTTGTAAAATTTCAATTATTAAGGCACAAATTCATAAGGGCATTCGTACATCATTCAATGTAATATAATCTCTTCAGTGTAGTGTGCAGTCTACATGTTGTATTGAATACAAGTGTAGTCTCTTACTTGAAAGCATTGACTGCTACAACAACTGGCACTCCAAAGTGCTTGGCATTCTCGATCTGCTTGTGCAAGTTGTTGCAGCCTTTCTCCACCAGCTCCAGGTTCTAGAAGAGCACAAAACACAAGACATAGTTAGCTCTGGTTTCTATTAGCTTTATTTAGAGCTAATATTTATTTAGAGGTATAATACTAGACAGACATAATATTTCTAAACAATATTTGTCTAAAATGCACAAGTAAATTAGTTCCAGTAAGAGCTGATAAAGATCACCTCTTCTATGTATTCCTTTGGTAGAGGCATGCCAGCTGTGACCTAGAGACAAATATATACACACGTTACAGATGCATTGCAGTGAAGCCAGAGAGCAAGACTTTTTTCATAGTCAGAGATAGACACAGACAGACATACAGAGAGAGATATATAGACACAGACAGACACAGATACAGACAAAGATAGACAGACAGACAGAAATAGATATACACAGAAAGACAGACAGACATACAGACAGACACACAGACAAATAGATATACACAGAAAGAGAGACATACAGACACAGGTAGACAGATAGGTAGACAGAGACAGACAGAGATAGGTAGACATGAAGAGACATACAAACAGAGAGACAGATATACAAAGATAGATAGACAGAAACAGACAGATAGCTAGACACGAAGAGACAGACAGACAGAAAGAGATAGATAGACAGACAGACAGAGATAGACAGAGACAGATAGATACAGGCAGACAGACACAGACAAACAAAGAGGCACAGACAGACAGATAGACACAGACAGACACAGGCAGACAGAAAGACAAAGACAGATAAAAACAGACAGAAATAGATACACAGACATACAGGCAGATAAAAACAGACAGAAATAGATACACAGAGACATACAGAGATAGACACACAGACATACAGACAGAGATAGACAAAGACACACGCATACAGACAGAAATAGACACAGACAGACATACAGATAGATAGACACAGACAGACACGCATACAGACAGAAATACAGACAGAGAGACATAGATAGACACACAGAGACATACAGACAGAGATAGATAGACACAGACAGACAGACCAACCAATCATTACCTAAACTTCAGGCTGGTTAACAGATCACAGATTAAAGCAAAGCACACTTTAATACGCTTAATAAGTGCTCCTTCTCACCGTTGGTCCGCCCCCGTGCATCTTCAGTGCCCTCACTGTGGCCACCAGCACCACCACGTGAGGCCGCAGCCCGGAGTAACGACACTTGATGTTGAAGAACTTCTCCATGCCGATGTCTGCACCAAAGCCTGCCTCAGTTACTGCCAGGAAGAAAGAAAGCCACTAGAGTTGTTGTACAGAATTGCAGCACTGTTATTTCTGTAGTGATCATCAGTGGCTGAAGTTTCGGTCTTTCCTAAGCTGTGAATTGTGGGCAAATATTTACTAAAATGTATCTAGGGTGTTTTAAGAAATTCTATCTTGAATGTATTCTTGCATTTATTTCTTCTTAAAAAAATCCAGTTATATTTATTATTGACTTTCTACAGTTTGACTTGGTTACTAATCTAAAATCTAAACTGATTTTCAGGAATAAAAAGCTCTATAATGCCGATATAAATTATCAAATTATTATTAATATTAAACTCATTTAACCTTTTATACTGGTACACTGCCGCTCCAATGAGACATTTTCATTCAGTGTAAACGACTGAATTATTTCACCACCACAGGTCTGCTGTAACACACTGTCTGCTTTCAGTGTGGGATGTTTTTACCTCTGTTTGGAGAACCTTACATTAAATTTTAGTGGTTGAAGATAACACTGTCAAATTTTGAACACACTTGGGGCAGAGCAGAAAACGGTTTGATTTCTCCATTTTTGTTGAAGATATAAACATTTGTGTAAAAAAAATATTTAAAAAAATAATAAAATAAAACAGTTTTGGGGGCTTTTTAACTTTTCTTTATTAAAATATTGACCTAGTAGGCCAAGTTAAAACAGGAATACTTATGAAAAATTGCAAATTCTTAAAGCCCTGGAGTGTCATTAAACACTGTGGAGTGTGACAAAAAAAAAATTCAATATTGAACACCCTAAACTGGAGCAAAAACCATTTTATACCTTCTGGGGAAAAGAGTTAAATAATGATATTAATTAATGAAAATGGTTAAGCAAAACAGAGTGCTAATGTAATACTAGCTCATATTATTAAAAGATGGCTGTAACTCTCACAGGAAAATGCCAAAGATATCCAAAGATTTATCCGTCATACCTACAAATCCTTCAGGCCCTACAAGCTTCAGAGCGATTTTATCAGCCAGGATGGAGGAGTTCCCATGGGCGATGTTGGCGAAAGGCCCGGCGTGAACAAACACTGGGTTTCCCTGAGACAGACACATGACATCACTTTGGTCAGTTTTCTTAAAAGAAAAGCTATTTCACACAAAAAAAAAAAAAAAACCACCTCAGGGCATCTGTTACACCACAGAAAAAGCAGAGAAGTCGTTGTATGCTTTCTGTTTATTTCCATATTTTTAATCTTTTTCTTAACTATTATTATTATTTATTCAGACACAATTTGGGGTTGCAATACGTAATCCATTTTAATGACCTGGATGTGCATCAGCAGTTATCTTAAGAGCTAGAGGTAAGAAGGGTAGAGTAAACATTGCCGTTGGTGTCCGATGTGCTGCAACATGGAAGTTCTATTTAAAAACAGCTTCAAAAAAAATCAATACACCCAAAATTTATTTTACCATATGCATTTATCAAATCTTTTATAAAAACAAATAATGGTCCAGAGCAGACATCTTAAACAGAGAAGAGCATGGGGCTAAGCTTGCAGCCTTACTTCCATCTTCATATTTTTCCATCATATTTCATGAATTCTGATAAATTATAGAACACTTTATAAAATACATTTTATGCAAAGATTGCATGTGTCTTAAAATAAACAACTAAAAAGCTTGACAAATTTTTATTTTGAAACGTTAAATTTATGAATGCAAAGAAAAAGGAAAAAAAAAAACCCACACACCTCTAGGGTCTGCATAAGGTTGGGTTTGATGGCATCTCTCATTAGCACAGTCAGTGCTCCACACACCCCCTGAAAAAGAGATTGAGAGAAGATAAAGCAGAGCTGGACAATTCAACAGTTCATTAGCTAGCAAGTGAAAGCTTATCTGAAAGTAAGAGTAAGATACTCTACTTTCAGTGTATAGAATACAAAGAAACTTAGGGTGGCAAAGCTCACAAAGGACACTTAAAATTAAGCAGATCTTGCTCTTCAGAAGTTTCAGAAAACATTTAAATGTTTCCCAGTGAACAACATATTTCACATCAGTCGTCCTTTTCTGTAATAGTTGTGTACGAGTCCTGCAGTTGTCTTCAGTGTGAAAAGATGAATCTCAGAAGTCATAGAGTCTCTGCTGGAAAGAGGTCAAATATGCAGAAAATGCTGGAAAAGCAAAACTTGTGCAGGCCCTGGAAGATAACCATTTAACATTATGCAGATTCTGCAAGGTGTATGCAAACTTATGATCCCAACTGTACAGAAAACATAGTGCATGGGTACAGTGGAGGTATTTTGCACACCTGTAAGGGACAATGTTCTTGTGTAAAAATGTATTTTGCAAAAGTCAGTAGGGTGTAGAGGTTTTCTTTTGCTAGTTGCTGTGCAGCTTAACTGCAGAGCCAACCAGATAAAACTGATAGCTCTGATACACAATCAACTCATCTCTGCATTCATACTAGAGATTTACCCAAATTTTTAAAAAAAGTCAATGCATTTAAGTGGAACAGCTAGTTCTCCACACACAGATACCTGAGCTACAGTTACCCTAGTTACTTACCCTAGCTTCATTGCATGTACATAGAAATTGATTAGAATTTTGACCAGAACGTGTAATATAATATAATATAATATAATATAATATAATATAATATATACACACATACATATACACACACAATGATCAGGCATAACATTATGACCAGTGACAGGCCGTGAAGAACACTGATGATCCTCATCATGGCACCTGTTAGTGGGTGGGATATATTAGGCAGCAAGTGAACATTTTGTTCTCAAAGTTGATGTGTTAGAAGCAGGAAAAATGGGCAAGTGTAAGGATTTGAGTTTGTTTGAAAAGGGTCAAATTGTGAAGGCTAGACAAGTGGATCAGAGCATCTCTAAAACTGCAGCTCTTGTGGGGTGTTCCCGGTCTGCAGTGCATCAGTATCTAATAAAAAATGTATCCTTTAAGTCCTGTAAGTTGCGAGGTGGTGCCCATGGATGCCCCACCTTGCATCTTTTGGATCTGCTGCTAACATCTTGGTGCCAGACACCTTCAGGGATCTAGTGGAGATGCCTCGATGGGTCAGGGCTGTTTTGGCAGCAAAAGTGGGACCAACACAATATTAGGCAGGTGGTCATAAGGTTATGCCTGATCAGTGTCTACATTTGATGGATCTCAGTCTCTGTCTTGAAATCCTTCTCTCCCTCCCACCCTCTCTAACAAACACTTAAATAGACATACAAACAGTGAATACTTTAAAAAGACATACAGCTGTAGAATAGATGATTATTTAAAATGGACTGTATAGAATCTGCATTACTGACCAGGTCTTCTGTGGTGATGGGTTCGCCACTGCGACTGGTTGCCACCACCATCTTAGCCAGCCTCTGCCTCATGTCCTCCAGACTACTGGTGAGAGCCAACACAGCCATGATCTCACTGGCCACTGTGATGTCAAACTGAGCCTGCAGAGCACACATACACGCTTACAGCTTGAGAACTTATTATTAGTCTCCAATATGATACATCATACAACAATGTGTACAGTATTAAAGCATATGTAGTGCTTACGGTTCTGGTATAGCCCTTCTCCGTAGGGTTCTGGCCAATGGTGATCTTCCGGAGGAATCGATCATTTGTGTCCAATACTGCATTAAGGAAGAAATAAAATAACTAAACAAAAAACTAAAAAGAAATCTAAGGTTTTTAGCCGTAGAAGGAGGAATCAATATGTTTGCACATAGCAGTCAATTCATAGCCTGCAGTTATCCAGACCTCTTTGCCAGGTGATCGATTCAGGGTCGATGTCCAGCCTGGCAAAGCGAGTGATCTCTTCCTCCGTTAGTGCAGATGGATCGGTTCTCTCAATGCCAAGTTTCTGTTACAATACACGATCATATTTGTCACAGGCAAAGGATATTGAGGATATGATATGGATGAGAAGTACAGTTTAAAGTCTTTCATACTTTGAGACGGTTGATCTGCACTGGGGAAAATGTTCTCTGGCCTCCACTCAGTGGCACCAGGCGGTTATAGAGGGCCTGAATGAATCACAGACAGAGTATGAAAGGTGAGATACTTAGTAATCAGAAAACTACATTACATTACATTACACAAGATTATATCCAACCATCCATACATTTTCTATTCCTCTGATCCTACACTGGGTTACACAGAACCTGGTGCCTCACAGGCTCAGGGGACACCCTTCTGACCCATCACAAGGTACAACTGCACCCATTCATACACTATGGACAATTCAGAGATGTCAATCAGCCAATACAGGTCTTTGGTGGAGGGAGAACTGGAGTGCCTGGAGGAAACCCCCAAAAGATCGAGGAAGGCGTGCAAGATTGACACGTACATACACGAATGCAGGGCGGAGTTGGTAATCAAACCCACAACCCTGGAGATGAGAAGCCCCGCCCCCTCCTCATTCACCATACTGAAAGTTAATACTCCAATACTAGAGATGCATCAAGATATACAGGTTTGCTAGCAAACTGCCAGTTGGGTTACATTAATTGATGGATGACACTTAAAAGACTACAAAAGTTAACAATGAAAAAGAAGTAAATAAGCAGTTCACACTAAGATTCTATACAAATTTTTAGATCATAACTCAAGTTTGTAATTGCCATTAAAAAAAAAAAAAAAAAAAAAATCAGTAAACTGTACTGTGATGTAGTTTATCAGTATAGAGATATATTATTATATTGCACATCCTTATACCATGCTGATGCTTTCTCAGTAACTAAACCTGCAGAATTCTTTACCTTATCAGACTGAGTAGCTTCGTGAAACATGCGAGCATCGATAGCAGCAGCCACCAGGTTGTTTGCAGCAGTGATGGCATGGATATCTCCAGTGAGATGAAGATTAAACTAAAACGAAAAAAAAAAAGAGAGAAATCCTGAGCATGCTCAGTCGTTTTATTCCACTGAATATTTCCAAAGCGTTTAAATATGTTCACTGCTCATCATTTGCTGAATTATAAACAGCTACATTACCTCTTCCATGGGAATGACCTGAGAATAGCCTCCTCCAGCCGCACCACCTACAAGGCAGGAAGAAAGTACGTTGTGTCCGTGTTCAGACATGATCAGCAGATCCTACAAGCACATGACTACATGACGCACCTTTGATGCCAAACGTGGGGCCTTGAGACGGCTGGCGCACGCAGGCGAACACGTTGCGTTTGAGGTGAGCGCCAAGAGCCTGCACTAACCCGATTGTAGTGGTGCTTTTCCCCTCACCCAGAGGAGTAGGAGTGATTCTACAAAAGCAGAACAATATCAGAAAATTTATAGACTGTAATTAGACTATAATATATTCTATATTTTTGACCTAAAGCTGAAGAATTCATGTACAACATTGGAACAACGTTAAGCTATTAAATCCTTTATAATCAAATTGCTGACACAGAACATTAACAGTGCATTTAATAGAGTACAACTGTGGTACAGTTTTAGGAATCACGAGTACATTATACAATAAATGAAAACATCCATGTAATGCAAAACCCAGAGAAAAAGAAGGTTCAATAAAAAGGAAACGTAATTACTCTCTTATTATTATTAAAGCAGGTATGAATTCTCTCATTGCAGTAATAAAGACATTAGTGTCCATTTGAAGCTGAAGTACATATACCACTTGTTCCATTTCCTACACCTCACCCACTTTTTGTACCCAGACACTGAAATTGTACCTTTCCGACATCGATCTATAAACACAAATATTAGCTCAACTGTAAAAAAAAAAAAATTAATAAATAGATTTCTCACCCAGTAACAACCACGTATTTGCCATCAGCCTGGGACTTCAATCGATTGATCGTTTCCAACTGGACTTTAGCCTTGGTCTTGCCATAGAGCTCGACTTCATCTGAGAGCAGCCCGATCTCTCTGGCCAGACGGTCAATGGGCTTGGGTATACCAGAGCGGGAGATAACGATATCACTGAGAGAGAAAGGTAAAAATTAGGCAACACTCTCAATGGTAAAATGCCAGATAGTTACAGACTTATGAGTCACACAAAAAGCTGTGACTTATTTAAACAAACTATATTTATAGCTTGTATGCAGTTTGCAAAAGTCAAAATGAAAAATGATCCTGAACTGATGCTATAAACTCAAAAGGAATGAAACTGCTGGATGTGCTGTTAGGACATTTTTTAAAACCAATTAACATAGCGGTAGTGCACTGGATTACTTTCCTCAAACAGCAATTTATTCCATCTGTTGATATTTCAGTCCCGTTGGGATTTCAAGATTTTGCAGAAATTAACACAAATCAAGCAAACTAATATTTGGAGTTGGCAATTATTCAAAATTGGGCCAAAGCCCTCTTTAATTCACGTGTGTCGATCACGAGTACAGCGGTCATGGATTAAAAAGTGAATACTTGTGTCTTCACTGGACGAGGTTTAAAAGAAGAATCCAGTGCTTGTAAACCAATTCATGCAATTTTTCACAAAAAAAAAAAAAACTCCACAAGTTGCATCACAAATTTCCTGAAAAGTCCCAAAAAAAGTGAAATCCTGGAGGGAATGACAAATATATGTATTTAGGTGTCCATGAAACAAGTTTGTACCCAAGAACCAGGTACAAAAATGCAGCTCATCATGTCCAAAGTCCAATGTACTGAAAATACTGACTGTTACAAGGCACGAGACTCCTTCCATACAGTTTTAATAAACATTACCATACAGAAAGCCTCACTAAAAGCCTTGCATTATATGTAGTGTCTAAATGTAAGCTGTTACTATAGAAACCATAACGTATAAGACCGAATACATTAACAAACCTGTGAACTGGCATTACTGTATGTAGCATGCTGTTATCAACCCATACTGAACAATCAGGTTTGATAATTCACTTGAATTCAGATGCCACATTGTCAGACTCTGTAGTTTACATTAAAAAAGGGGTGAAGCCAAACCTAGGGACAGGTCTCTGCAGGTTGAGCTTGGTATAAGAGATGTTCCATTTGCCAGGTTCATGTGCTTGAAGGAAGCGCTTGGCACTCAGTACAGTGTTCTATGGAGAGGGGAAAAAAACAAACACAAACAGCTCATACAAAGACAATAACCTTGTGTTTATTATAGATTAATACAGAAAATATCAAATCTACCTGCATGAGCATGGCGACGGTCATGGGACCGACTCCACCTGGTACGGGAGTGATGAAGGCTGCTTGCTCTTTGGCAGTGGGAAAGTGAACATCACCTACAACCCGCTTTCCACTTGACTTGGTGCTGTCTGTGAAAAGATTTAACACACGCAGAGATAAACACTGGTTTAACATTAAGCAATGTGTGTATAACTAAACAGTTCACAAATCAGAGCATCAAAGCAGCCAGAGATGGTCATTTTTAGTGAGAGTTGAAAACTTTCAACATGAGTGACAACATGAGACATATCGGTGACTAGATGTGGGCGTGTCCAGGAACACAACAAAATTGAGAAAAGTTTAGCTTTTGTAAATATGGAGCAACCAGTAGCAGGAACACCTACTGACGACTTCCTAGTAGAGCAATAAAAAAAATGCTGTCTTCTGACTCTGCCTACACAACAGTTGGGGCTTCTGTTGTGTTTAACTTGCACCCTCTTTTCTCTCAGCCTTCACTTATCCTGGTTAGTGGCTGTATAACGTGTGTTTACTCTGAGACGTGTGAAGCAAGACGTCTTTTGTTTAAAAAGGTGGCTCATGATGCAACACTCATTTAGCAGAAAGCACCATTTGCCCTCTTCCTGATACAGCAGCTCACAGACACCCATGACTGGTTGTGTAGTGTCACTGTGATTGACAGGGATATTCCTTCTGACATTGATTCCTTCCCTTAGGGTAGTGGTGGCTCACGTGGTTAAGACACTGGGTTGTTGATTGGAGGATCAGGGTTCAAGCCAAGCTACCACTATTGGGCCCTTGAGCAAGGCCCTTAACCCTCACTGCTCCAAGGGTGCTGTATCATGGTTACACAATCAGGGCTCTGACCTCAACTTCCAAAAAAGTTGGGATATGCAAAGAAAGAATTTCACAGTGCTGTAATGTACATGTGACAAAAAAAGCTTCTATTCTAGTGACATCAGTCTGACTGGTAGAATAAGAGTAGACAGAAAGAAATTACAGGAAGTAGGTTCATATATTTAGGATTGGATTCATAACTTTTGGTCAGTCAGACTCTCACCAGCTTGAGATATCAGCCTACCTTAGCAAATCTTTCACTATTGTTTACTCTAAAGGCCAGTAAATAGAGTCTCCCATGAAGCAGCATCTCTGTCTGGATCTTTGGATATGAAATTCTGCTCCTGATCTGTATAATAAATATTAGTTGCAATGCCATTAGAGACACTGTGCTGGAGACAGAGGCGTCACTTGACCTTATTTACTGCAGCATGAGCCCAGTGCTGATAAATCATTGTCTGATGAGGTGGATTACAGTAAATAAATCTCAAAACATTCCTTTTCACTGAATGTTATCATTTCTATCATAAGAAATATAAATAACAGGAAAACATATCTTGCTCAAGCATATGCCCCACCCACTCCCTGTGCTCCTCCTCCCTACACATTTTCCCATGAAAACTTGACCTGCAGTCAGATGATAATTCATCACACTGTAGCTGAGGACTGAGAAGAGGAAACGACCAGGCTAATGCTGACCAGTGATGATGTGATCAATAGTGACGGCTTGTTAACACAAATGATGTGATTTAGTCATCGGTGAAAGGTGTTTGAAGTTAGTGGTTAGTTGAGGAATGATTGTTTATTTCCTTAAATCAACAACTAACAAAAACAAGCAAACAAATAAATACTATACTACTATCCAAGCCACCAGAATTGAAGGCTTTGGAGTTGATTTTGCATTTCTTCCTGGTTGGGCATTTCCCAGAACCCCCAAGATATTTTTATGCACTTTTGAAACATTCCAGACGTGCCTGTTCTCCAGTAAAATCTAATTTTCCTGAGAATAGGGTAAATGTTTTCTGATGCAACACTCAGGAGCCCAATTATGCATGTCTTTATAGAAAACAGGCTTTGGCTTTTACGATACTGGACGATTAATGTGATGAGAAGCTCACTCTGGAAAAACTGAGCATTAACATTCGATTTCTTCCTCCAAACTCACCTGGAACATGGTTGATGCCGCAGTCGATGACTACAGCACCCTTCTTCACCCACTCGCCTTTCACCATCTCTGCTTTACCAATCCCGGTCACCAAGATGTCTGCCTTTCCCACCTGAGATAAAACAAATGTTTAGCATAGGTTTAGCGCTTGGTCATTTCTGCATTAATAACAATGTGTCTATATTTTAGTCATACACAATATTACATTGCCACGATAGACAACAATGTTCATGTTTGATTATATTATACTACCAGAACCATCAACCATTACATAGCTTGCAAAGGAGCTTCACAAAAACACTAGAGTACTCTTCCATGACTTACCAGTCAAAATATATGCCAAAAGAGCAGCAAGAAAAAACGAAGTGAAAATGAGCCAATATGAATATATGGAATAGGAAATAATCTGGAAAGATTTGTGCAAGTGTTTTACAATCTCCAACATTAAGGGAATGGCAGTGAAATGAACACTACCTACACTCAGAACTGGCCGACTGACCATTTTAGATCACACATTTTCAGTGATGGACGGGTGAACTATTATTAGATGATCTGACTTCAAAGTTTCCGGTGCTGAAAGGCAGGATTTTGAGTCAGTTCAATGCCACAAACATTTAAAATTTCAGGCTGGGGTCAGTACATAGCTTTAGGTTGTGTGAGAGTTGAGGTGCTAAGAGCAGATACAAGAAAAAGTAAGGACTATGAGGAGCAAATGCATTTTTCACAGCACATCACAGGTCCTTTCCCTTTCAGAGTACTGGCTTTTTTGCTGCTTGTTTTGTTGCGTGAAGTTATGAAAGTGTAGTTTCCACTTGTGAATGTAACAGCCAAGTTGATGTTAGAGCCTCTGTGTGAGGACGGGATGCCCATGTCTCAGCAAGTAACTGAATTTAGAGTCTTTTTGGCGAGTACAAATGACATGAAGTGTATTTTTGAGAAGTTTTATAGACGTGTTCGGATGTTTACCTCAGCGGCCAGGTCAGCAGTTTTCGAGTGACAGGTGGTAACAGTGGCATGATTCCAGAGCAGGAGGTCATGCATCGGTGCACCCACGATCTTACTGCGGCCAACCACAACAGCCCTTTTTCCTGCCACGGAGACACCTGTGAAAAAGCTTCACGTTAATCAACTGCACTTTTCTACATTTCCATTACACAACTGCAGACTTTGTCATAGAATGCCAGTTGCCATAGACATTTCTTAAAACGATACAGAGGTGAGGTTGAAGAAAATCAGTGTCACATAAAAAAAAAAAAAAAGTTAATAAATCTGATAGGAATTTGTAGTTTCGGTACAAAACAGCAGTACTCAAGAGTGAGGAATGAGGTATGTTATAAATCAGAAGCCTGCACACTGACCTGTCTGCTTAATGAGCTCCATACAGCCATTGGGAGTGCAGGGAATGAAGCAGTCTCCAAGGTCACCCCGGGCTAGCTTCCCCGCATTAATGCTAGTCAAACTAGAAGAAAAAAAACATTATGCAAATATCCACAATTAATTCAGATGTTTCTGAAAGAGCATCTTTGAGCTTTAATCCAGCCTTTGATTCTGTATCATAACTTTTTAATTAGAGTTATTTACCCATCTACATCCTTCTCTGGAGCTACAGCGTTGGTGACCTTCTCAGTGTCGATGCGGTGAATGGAGTCCAAAGGCAGCTGCACTATAAGCCCATGCACACTGCTGTTCTCATTGACCTCTGTGATGCGCTGCAGGACCTGAGAAAGTGTGTGTGTTGAAGATAGAAGACGACAAACATTTTTACATTTACGGTATTTGGCAGACGCACATCTTTAATCTTCTCATTTATACAACAGAGCAGTTGAAGTTAAGGGTCTTGCTTAGGGGCCCAGAAGTGGCAGTTTAGTGTTTTTGGGATTTGAACTCACAAGATGGGAGATGTTCAACTTCACTTTCATGTTCATCAAACCACTCTGTCACCAGTCTTGCTGTGTGTATTGGTGCATTATCATCCTGATACATGGCACCGCCTTCAGGATACAATGTTTGAACCATTGGGTGCACATGGTCCTCCAGAATGGTTCGGTAGTCCTTGGCAGTGACGCGCCCATCTAGCACAAGTATTGAGCCTAGGGAATGCCATGATATTGCAGCCCAAACCATCACTGATCCACCCCCATGCTTCACTCTGGGCATGCAACAGTCTGGGTGGTACGCTTCTTTGGGGCTTCTCCACACCGTAACTCTCCCGGATGTGGGAAAGACAGTGAAGGTGGACTCATCAGAGAACAATACATGTTTCACATTGTCCACAGCCCAAGATTTTCGCTGCTGGCACCACTGAAACCGACGTTTGGCATTGGCACAAGTGACCAAAGGTTTGGCTATAGCAGCCCGGCCATGTACACTGACCCTGTGGAGCTCCCGACGGACAGTTTTGGTGGAAACAGGAGAGTTGAGGTCCACATTTAATTCTGCAGCGAGTTGGGCAGCTGTGGTTTTATGTTTTTTGGATACAATCCGGGTTAGCACCCGGACATCCCTTTCAGACAGCTTCATCTTGCGTCCACAGTTACTCCTGTTGGATGTGGTTCGTCCTTCTTGGCTCTTGATACATCACAAAGACTTGCTGTCTTAGTCACAGATGCGCCAGTGAGACGTGCACCAACAATTTGTCCACTTTTGAACTCTGATATGTCACCCATAATGTTGTGTTCATTGCATTATTTTAAGCAAAACTGTGCTATTACTCTGCTAATTAAACCTTCACACTCTGCTCTTACTGGTGGAATGTGCAATCAATGAAGATTGGCCACCAGGCTGGTCAAATTTAGCCATGAAACCTCCAACACTAAATTGTCCAGTGTTTCAGTTTCATTGTCCAACCCCTGTATATTGACAACAAAAAGGGCTTGAAACCTCAGTGTGTCATATGTAGTGAGCAACGAAGAGAATTGGCTGGTGGAGCAGTCATGTGATAAGATGCTAAAAAAGAAATTCAATGAGGTAAGCCTCTCCCAGTTTTGGTGCCGTGAAGCACTTTGAGTATCCGTCCCTCGCCACTCATGCGATCACAACCATCCTAGCATTCAGCACTACATATCTGTGCGAAAGTGGCTTCTCTTCTTTGGTGCAGCTTAAGTCAAAGAAAAGGAACAGGCTGAACATTGAGCATGATCTTAGGGTAGCACTGTCTACCATCACCCCAGACTTTGAAACTCTTATCAGGAGTAAAGCACATCCTCAGTTCTCATTAGCTTCCCAAATTACTGTTAAGTGAAACAGATGTTTATAATAGCTGTCATATTAGATGTAAAAACGGTTATGATTATTTTCACCATTCTACTGTTAAGTATTTGCTGGTTTGTTCTGTTCAATAGGACCTTTACCTGTCTTTATTAACAGTTCAGTTTAGTTCATTATTTACCATGGTAACTGTACTTTCGTTACCCTATCCACTGTTTGTTGTTTTTACTTTGTGATATTTCTATAATTTGATAAATTTTGTTAAATGACAGCCACAAAATATTGTTTATTCATCATTCAGGTCTTGGTGATTTTCTTACAATTTATCTGGCTTAAGTTAAATAGAGACACTACTTGTGTACATGTTAAATAAATAAAAAATAAATTTGCATAATTAAAGTTCCTAAAAATTTGGGTCGCGGCTTGATGACCATGTAAAAATGTGGGGTCCCATGGCCAAACCAGTTGAGAACCACTGCTATATGCTACACATGATATTATATCATGATCAAAATATGACCATATTACTGTTCAAATCAAATATTTCAAGCTTCCAATACAAACATTTGCTTTTAATTTCTTGTAAAGCGTCTACATTTACACATATATCCATGAGTTTTCTCTCACCTCTTCTTCAGTAGCAGTTTGTGGAAGCCTCATGTGCGTCGCATGGATCCCGATCTACAATGTCATTCAATCAGGAAAAAAAAAAAAGAACACAAATAAGTACATTAGACATTACATGGAAATGATGCTGCACAAACTGGTACAAGTAGACTATTAAGTGCGTCAAGCTTATTTCTTAAGCAAACATTCAACTGCTAGAGCAAATTGAGGTTGCTGACCTCAGCAGCAGCTTTCAGCTTCATGCTGATGTACAGGTTGGAGTCATCTCTGTTTCCCACCTGCAACACAGATGCGATACAATTGAGCAATGTTGTGAAGAGCTGCATTACAAACTAAATTATGATATATAAAGGATTATGAACGTTTATTTGCATCTAAATCAACTGGACTAAACTCCATATTAAATATTGAGCTATGTCTCCTGATTTATTGGTTCCAAAAAACAGATGATAATTTATTCAAGCCAAAATATGAAGCTTCAGGAATGTGTATGTTCACAGCAAACTTTAAAAGCCCTCATCGGTCGAGCCGCAGAAATCTTTTCAGTTACGGTTTACAATGAAGAAAAATCATAAGCAACCAGTTATTTTTTCCTCAACTGCTGTTGAAGTTTTGTAATCTCTTATGAAGAATACTGAAATATAAGCTGTGTCCTAAATGAACTCTGCACTATGTACTGTAGCATTTAGTGTATGAAATGGTAGCATCCTCTCAAATGAAGTCTTAACTGTTTTTTTACTCACTGGAAGTATGAGCCGTTTCCCCAGTCGAGGGCAAATGACATCAAACGTACGTTGTTACGCTGCTTTAACAGAATTCAGTGAATTTTTTTAAAAACGTTGAACAATAAACACAAAAGACGTTTGTAAGATGTCTTGTCCGCCGTCAGTGTGTGGTAGCCCTGCCCCTCTTTCTCTACATAAGCAGAGCTGCGAGTGTTGAGTGAATGAAGTGTCCAACATTCCACACTTCATTATTTCGGTTAAATAAGTGCATCATGCTGGTACCAGTCATGCACTTCTTGTCGGGATTGTTGGAATTTCCAGTGTGTGCACATGACTTACACTATTTACTACACCATGGCAGAGAGTAGGCACATTTATAGTCTTATTTTTTCAACTAAGTACGTACATACACTATATTGCCAAAGGTTTTGGGACACCCCTCCAAATCATTGATTTCACGTGCTGTTTTTCAGGGCTTAGCCCTTACTTCTTACACTAGAGTGTCAACCTACCAAGACACGCTGCTCTAATTCATCCCAAAGGTGTTCTATCAGGTTGAGGTCAGGACTCTGTGACGTTCCTCCAAACCAAACTCACTCATCCATGTCTTTATGGACCTTGCTTTGTGCACTGGTGTGCAGTCATGTTGGAACAGGAAGGGGTCATCCCCAAACTGTTCCCACAAAATTAGGAGCATGAAATTGTCCAAAATGTCTTGGTATGCTGGAGCATTAAGAGTTTCTTTCACTGGAACTAAGAGGCCAAGCCCAACCTCTGAATTCAATGATTTGGAGGGGTGTCCCAAAACTTTTGGTAATATAGTGTAACAGCTGCAGCAGAGACTGGCAAAAATAACAATTGCTTACATATAAAGTTAAACATTAAAATTATAATTTTCTTTGGGGAATGTAGCTACAGTTCAGTGTCTAGACTAAAGATGCTTTTTTATTATTTATGCTAGCTTTCTTTATTTTCCTATTTTATATTTCATTCTTGCTAATATGGAAGTAACTCTTTACTGGTGATGTAAAGTGAACCTGGCAAGTGATTAAAGCAAAATATAACAGACTTTAAAATAAAAATAATAATAAAAAGAAGAAGAAGAAGAAGAAGAAGAATGGTGAAGTGAAATAGAAGACACTTGTAATTAGATATTTAAAAAAAAGAAGTTTACGTTTCTTATTTTTAATTATTGAGACAGAAATATAATCATAGAGCAAATGTTTTCTTGGCATTATATTGCCGCAAATTTTAAGAAATCTGAACAACTGAAACAAACATATGGCAGCCATAATAGTCATGCAACCAAAGAGATGCATGTCTCAGTAGACAGCAAACAAACGTTTCCTCACTGACCTGCAACACCACCAAGCCTGGTCTAAAATTTGGGTCCTGAGTCTTCATTTCTTCAACTTCCTTCTTCAGCCTCTCTCGCACCTGGCTGTATTGTAAAAAAAAATAAAAATAAAAATAAATAAATAAATAATAATCATCAATAATTTCATCTATTAATTTAGAAGCTTCTCGGTTTCCTCGGTTCAAAACTGCCACTTAATTTGTGTCAAACTTTAAAGATCATTTCACCCTGAACAACTTGCACAATAATAGTCATAACTAACATGTGAGCTACAACAAAGTCCAATATTTTATTTATTAGTTTCAAATGTTCACAGAGAAGTGGAGGCTCAAGTGTTTAAGGCTCTAGGGCAGTGAGCAAAAGGTCAGGTTCAAGCCCCAACACTGCCCAGCTACTGCTGTTGTGCCCCTGAACATGGCCTTTAACCCTCCCTGGCTGTAAAATGGCTGACCCTGTGCTCAAACCCCAACCTCCAGAGCTGGAATATGCTAAGAAAAAGAATTCCACTTTGCTGTAATGCTAAGTGCAGCAACAATAAAGGCTTCTTTCATGAACACGTAGGTCTACTTTCACTTCAACAGTTTCCTACATTACCCACATTGCCATTTGACTACCTGCTGATAGCAGGAATGAGTCCTTGCTTCATCTCTGCCTTAAAAGATGTGTAATCCTTTAATCTGTCCATCTCTCTCAACTCCTCCTCTCTTCAGAGAGAAATCAATCAGAGTAACTGTTTCCACACATGAACGTTTACATTTCATCAGAGAGCAAGCTCATGACTTTTTACTGTGCAATTCGCTTGTTCAGCTTAAAATACCATTTTCGTTTGATTTGTAAGATTTATCTAGATCTCCAGTTCAAAGGTCATACAGAAAATAGAAATCTGGAGACATCTAGTTAAAAAAAGAAATAAACATCACTATTATAAACCAGCTGGAGGAGGAAGAACACTGTTCAGAGTCACTGTGCAGCCAATTTGACAGAAACTAGAACACCGGCTCTGTCCTTTATCTCGCAGTGATCTAAAAACAAAATCCATGCACAAAGGTCAGTGTGCAGGCCACAAGATTACCCAATGCCTCCGACTTCCAGGTCTGACCTCTTTAAAGAGAGTCATCAGATAAGGAAGCACAGAAAGTGAGAGTAGTAATGCTAGAGAGGGTCAGACACGGTTAACACATTGAGGCAGTGTCCCAAGCAGTGTCTGACCCACTCAGCCTTGTGACCAACAGAGCTGAAGAGTGAATGCTGACCATTACCTGGCACAGATGTGATCAGTTTAACATTTAATCTACATGATTACGAAAGATAAGCTCGACAATCTTATCGGCTATTTGTTATCAGTTGATCATCTCAACTTGTCAGAATTGTTATATGGTACAGCATCAATAAAGAAAGATACTTATACTTCTCAATCCATTTATTTTGCAAATCTCGTGCACAATTTAACTCCACTGAATAGGAGTCCTTTATTTTGATTAGTGCATGATATTTAGTGAAACGCGCACGAGCGCTGCACGTGCTCTAAGGTGCCTCCATAAACGCATGGAATTCCTCGTGCTTGTTTTCCGTGCAATACTTCAAAGTACAGACTTTCAAAGATTTTCTAATAGTAATGATTTATAAAAAAAAAAAAAAAAAAATCAGGTCCATGAAGACCCCTGGAATGAATCACATGCAAGCTGCCGAAACTTCATCCGAGTTGCGTAAACTGCGGTGTGTGTTTCAGAGTTCACTTACGCTGAGACTTCTTTTCCGCTGATGATTTGAGCTGACATGTTTAAGCCTTCTGGACTTCTCTTGTGTCAGAAACTGAAGTTGACTACCTTGAAACTTTTTTCCCAGAGCTTTATCACACTGACCCACACGCGATGAACTTGTCGACGCAATTTCCGCTGCTCGAGCTGCCCGCGTGACGCTACTACGGGCTAAAAACCTTCGTGAATAGCGCTAGGTGCTGACGTCAAAAAAAAGTAGGCGGGACTATTACCACCAATCAGACGGGAAAATGTGAACGGAAAAATGCTTCCCATTGTTTACTACAGGGGTTGGACAATGAAACTGAAACACTGGACAATTTAGTGCTGGAGGTTTCATGGCTAAATTTGACCAGCCTGGTGGCCAATCTTCATTAATTGCACATTCCACCAGTAAGAGCAGAGTGTGAAGGTTTAATTAGCAGAGTAATAGCACAGTTTTGCTTAAAATATTGCAATGCACACAACATTATGGGTGACATATCAGAGTTCAAAAGAGGACAAATTGTTGGTGCACGTCTCGCTGGCGCATCTGTGACTAAGACAGCAAGTCTTTGTGATGTATCAAGAGCCACGGTATCCAGGGTAATGTCAGCATACCACCAAGAAGGACGAACCACATCCAACAGGAGTAACTGTGGACGCAAGAGGAAGCTGTCTGAAAGGGATGTCCGGGTGCTAACCCGGATTATATCCAAAAAACATAAAACCACAGCTGCCCAACTCACTGCAGAATTAAATGTGGACCTCAACTCTCCTGTTTCCACCAAAACTGTCCGTCGGGAGCTCCACAGGGTCAACGTACATGGCCGGGCTGCTATAGCCAAACCTTTGGTCACTCGTGCCAATGCCAAACGTCGGTTTCAGTGGTGCCAGCAGCGAAAATCTTGGGCTGTGGACAATGTGAAACATGTATTGTTCTCTGATGAGTCCACCGTCACTGTCTTTCCCACATCCGGGAGAGTTACGGTGTGGAGAAGCCCCAAAGAAGCGTACCACCCAGACTGTTGCATGCCCAGAGTGAAGCATGGGGGTGGATCAGTGATGGTTTGGGCTGCGATATCATGGCATTCTCTAGGCTCAATACTTGTGCTAGATGGGCGCGTCACTGCCAAGGACTACCGAACCATTCTGGAGGACCATGTGCACCGAATGGTTCAAACATTGTATCCTGAAGGCGGTGCCGTGTATCAGGATGATAATGCACCAATACACACAGCAAGACTGGTGACAGAGTGGTTTGATGAACATGAAAGTGAAGTTGAACATCTCCCATGGCCTGCACAGTCACTAGATCTAAATATTATTGTGCCACTTTGGGGTGTTTTGGAGGAGCGAGTCAGGAAACGTTTTCCTCCACCAGCATCACGTAGTGACCTGGCCACTATTCTGCAAGAAGAATGGCTCAAAATCCCTCTGGCCACTGTGCAGGACTTGTATCTGTCATTCCCAAGACGAACTGATGCTGTATTGGCCGCAAAAGGAGGCCCTACACCATACTAATGAATTATTGTGGTCTAAAACCAGGCATTTCAGTTTCATTGTCCAACCCCTGTATGTATTTATTTAAGCCATAACTAAAAACCCAAGCTGGTTAGAAATATTCAATTCTAGCACGAGTTTCCAGTGAAACAGAAAGATGTGGTGATCTTCAGAAGTGCTTACACATCTTATGCAGGACTTATGCAGGTTTTTGTCTAAACCATTCTGTTTCAATGGAAACTTTGTGTACTATACCACCTCTATCATAATATTTGGACACTGACAAAGTTATTGTTACTTTATCTGTCTAACACATAATTAGATATGTACAGGAGCACAAACTTCCAGCTTTAATATGAGGATATTTACATCCAAATCAGGGTGTAGGAATGACAACGCTTTTTCAGGTACCAGATGTAAACGAACAAACTAACATGATCATAAATACTTGGTTGCATCACCAGATGCTAGATTTCTTTCCTGCTAATGCTCTGTCAGGCCTTTACTATAGGTACACTATATTGCCAAAAGTATTGGGACACCACAAGACATGAATGACAGAGTCTGGTGTGGATGAACTTGACTGGCCTGCACAGAGTCCGGACCTCAACCCGATAGAACACCTTTGGGATGAATTAGAGCAGAAACTGCGAGCCAGGCCAAAGCTGGGACGTCTGCCTTTACATGCACTTGAATTTTATATATAGTTAGCCCACCCTTTGCAGCTATAACAGTTTCAACTCTTCTGGGAAGGTTTTCCACAAGGTCTAAGAGTGTGTTTATGGAGATTTTTGACCATTCCTCTAGAAGCGCATTTGTGAGGTCAGGCTCACAGTCTCCGCTCTAATTCATCCCAAAGGTGTTTTATCGGATTGAGGTGCAGGCAAGTCAAGTTCCTCCACACCAAACTCACTCATCCATGTCTTTATAGACCTTGCACTGTGAACTGGTGTGCAGTCATGTTGGAACAGGAAGGGGTCATCCCCAAACTGTTCTCACAAAGTTGGGAGCATGGAATTGTCCAGAATGTCTTGGTATGCTGAAGCATTAAGAGTTCTTTTCACTGGAATTAAGGGGCCGAGCCCAAACCCCTGAAAAACAACACCTGAATCCAATGATTTGGAGAGGTGTCCCAAAACTTTTGGGAATATAGTGTATATCTAGTGTATATCACTTCTTGCTTGTTCTTAGGTGTAAAATGTCCAGATTAAAGTAAACCAAATCAACTCACGTCTATTTGAACAGATATTAACCGCAGATATAACAAGTTCAGAAATGACTTTGATGCTCATACTCATATGTTGTTCATGTCATCCTGTTTAATTTTTGACTATAGAATATACAATTATAGAAGAGAAATTATTTATAACTGCATTATCTGGTGTCATGAAGAGGATGAGTTCCCTTTTGAGTCTTGTTTCTCTCAAGGTATCATATCCTCATATCCTCTCAGTGGGTTTTTCCTTGCCACATTTAACTCTGGCTTGCTCATAATAAATTTAAAATTGTTATCCTGAATTCATATATTTCTGTAAAGCTGCTTGGTGACAATGTCCGTTGTTAAACATGTTATACTTATAAAATAGAATTGAACTGAGCTTTGGAGGACAGTATACCTGTAATTTTGACCATAAAAAACCCTATAGGCCAGATAGCTGTTGCTGAAAGCATTTCATAGCAAAATACTACAATGTACTGTGACCACAGGCTGTTGTTACACAACAAAGTACCCAGGTGTTTAAACACTGTACCTGGGGTTAGAAAGGATGAACTAAATCTGTATAAAACCACTATCATATAATTTGTGTTTGTGAAGAGTTTTCATAATATTGTCTGTGCAACGTCTGCATTTATGAACCAGACACATGACTGACACTTTCATGGAAATTGTGGGGGATATTTGAGACTCTTATTGTGGCAGAGTTTTGTTTTATGTGCCTGCTGTGGTGTGTGTGTGTGTGTGTGTGTGTGTGAGAGAGAGAGAGAGAGAGAGAGAGAGAGAGAGAGAGAGAGAGAGAGAGAGAGAGACACATTACTCAATCCGTACTGGAACCACGATTTGTACTGCGCATGCGCGTCTACTTATCGTCGATTTTAGATTAGATTAGATTCAACTTTATTGCCATTGAGCAGAGTACATGTACAGAGACAATGAAGTGCAGTTAACTGCATAAGTGGCTTATTTACAATAAATTATAGTAAAGATATACAGCTATGGGGGTGATATGTACAGGAGAATGGATGGATGTCTTATGTACAGGTGTAGTAGGTATTATAAATAGGTATAAATATGATCTATATATGTATGTACAACCAATGTATAGTAGTAGTTTCGGGTATTTATAATACTGTCTTTTTTAAAATAATATTACTAATAATAATATAGTTATAATGTGTTGTTTCGCGCATGCGCAGCACAAGGACCTGGGTTTCTGTACATGCTCAGTACAAATCATGTTTCCGGTACGGATCGAGGAGTAGTGACCGAGAGAGGGAGACGGAGGGAGAGAGAGAAGGAAGAAGGGAAGAAAGAAAGAAAGAAAGAAAGGTGCTCCGCTAGCTGACAGCTGTGCGAGGCGGCAGAGCTAACCTGCTAGCTACCTATCCCCGAACTAAGGTCAGTTTCCACATTAAACATTCTTCCTTTATTAAAAAGAGCGTGATAATGTGTTAGGAATACGAGGGAAGAGGAAGAGTTTGTGTTCTCTTCACATCCTCGTCATGTGAGCTGGTATCGACGGTGTAACGATAATAATACCTGACTTAATGAACACAAAGCTACGTTCCCGTTAAAGAAACCGCGGTGATTTAAAGCCCTAGCTAACACACAGGACTGTAGCTCCTCGGTGGAGAACAGCTAAGCTATTAGCTCACTGCTGCAGTTAATGTTGGTGAAGAGAGAACATTATGTTTTCTGCATCAGATCGCAAACAATGATTGGCTAACGCTGGCTAGCTATTGTCTGTGCTTCCTTTGTTGCTGGAACAGTAAATACGCACACATACACTACACAAAAAAACACAACCAGTTACCATTAAGGCACGTTTATTTTTATATCGTGTTTGGTGAGGTTTTTAAAGTTATAACTAGATAAACCAGCACTCTAGTGGGCGGCTTAGGTTTTGTAAACATTCTAGCCAGTTAGCTACGTTTCCGGTGTTGCTAACTGGAGCTTCAGCTGTACGCTCGCGCTTGATATGTTAAGTATAAAGAGTTATAAACAGTAATAGTGCGAGTGCCACGTCGACATTTATGAATTGGTGAGCTTTAAATGACATCGTGACATGAGTAAATGTTATGAGGAAGTCGGAGTTTCAGCGCGGATGTGTGGGCGGATGTGTGATGTAGCCTGCGCACTGTCTTCATGTGCTGCTTGTTCCTGGCAGCGATCTTACATCCACTGTTGCCAGATTGGACATTACAGAAAATACCAGCCCAAAATGTATACTGTGATAACTAGTACAGTGGTGGCTCAAGTGGTTAAGGCTCTGGGTTGATGATTGGAGCCTCGGGGTTCAAGCCCCAGCACCACCCAGCTGCACTGTTGAGCAAGGCTCTTAACCCTCTCTGCCCCAGGGGATGTGTGTCATAGCTGCCCCTGTGCTCTGACCCCAATTTCCTCAGCTGGGAAATGCGAAGAAAGAATTCCACTGTGCTGTAATGTATGTGTGTTTATTTTCTAACAATAAGAAAACCCAAAACAAATGCATGGATCCTCAAATCTGGCCCACGAGATCCACTTTCCTGCAAAGTTCAGCTCTAACCTTAATCAAACAGCATGCTAATCAGTGTCTTCAGGATCATTAGAAAATCACAGGTAGAGGAGTTTGATCAGGTTTGGAGCTAAACTCTGCATTGGATAGGGAAAGATTTGAGGAACCCTGGGTTAGTGCAAAGGACAGTATTTAGACCAGGGATGTCCAATCTTATCCGTAAAGGGCTGGTGTGGGTGCAGGTTTTCATTCCAACTGAGCAGAAGCCACACCTGAGTCTACTGAAAGCCAAGATCAGTTGATGAGCCAGTTGGAATCAGGCGTAGCTTCTGCTTGGCTGGAATGAAAGCCTGCACCCACACCGGCCCTTTCTGGATAAGATTGGACATCCCTGATTTAGACACACACACTAGGTTAGTTAGTTACCGTTCTTTTCAGTAGGACTTTCTATATTAACCCCACTTTAGCATGATGATGATAAAAACACTTTGCGATATTGACTTAACAAATACAATGATTACAACAACCTGCCAATCAAGATTGAAGTCTGACTGGACCTTATTGGCTAAACTGAACCATATTATTAAAATGTCAACATTACATATTTATTGTAAACTTTGAACGGAAAACTAATAAAATATCATGTTTATAGTCAAAAATAAAAACCTGCCAGTTGCATCAAAAAACAGCCCAAATTTGATCAACCCACCCAATGCATTTTTTCCTATTTGACCAAAAGGAGCCCAGTTGGGCGGGAACCCACCCAATCTGGCAACACTGTCTACATCAGTGTTCAGGGAATTAGCTAATGCAGACGGAAAAAAAAATAACCCAGGTGAGGTCATGGAGTAATTTGTACTTCACTGGAATATTAATAGATTTACATACCAAAATATGTTGCATTAAGTATATAAGACAAAATAAGTAAGGAATGAAGCACAATGCAGTGCAGCTTTTGTCAGAAAGTAATCAATGAAGGTGTGATGTGATGAAACCCAACACACACCTGAGGACCGAAAATGAAACAAATGTAAAATCTGTTCCCAACTAAAGTAAAAAATTTTTACTATAATAATATTCCTCTTATCACAGCTATTTATTAGTGAACATAACTTTTCATTTATTTATGAACACACCTTTTTAATGTGATGTCAGCACTTTAGTATATATTTAGCATTTGGAATTACAGCTACTACTCACAGAGATGGAAAACTAATAATATTAGACAGGTGGTTATAATGTTATGCCTGATCTGTGTGTGTGTGTGTGTATATATATATATATATATGATCAGTGATCAGTGACGGGTCATTGTGCTTGTGAAGAGCAACTTGTGAAGGTTTCTTACACTGGTGGTGTGTCGACCGAAGTTGGGTTTGAAAATGTCAAGTAGCCTAATAGTCTGAGTTATCTCAAGCTAGTGAGCACTGTTTGTCTGTATAAAGCTTCACACAGTCGATTTATTCTTTATTCTGATAAACTGTTAATATGTGAATTCTCTTCAGGAGACAGTAGCCCTGCCGCCGAGCAGTAAGATGTCAGAAGGAATCACTGAAGGTTGTTCATCGGTCAGTGTCTCATTGCCATTTTCTGCCCTGTCCTGGTCTCTTTTGCTCTTCGTGAGCGTGCTGTCTACTACACAAGCATCAAGTAAGTTCCCTGCAGACAGATATTGTTATGTCCTAGAGAATTTACCATTTTAATCCATTAAGGTATACTCTTAGCTCATGGGACAACATTTCTGTAAGAGTTAATGATTGAGTTAAGAGTTGAGGGACTGAGTTGAAATAGAACTAATTGCCCCACCCACCCCAGCCTACTAAGGAGCTTTGCACTACAACTTCATTTGTTCTTTAGCTTTAGTAAAGATGGGATTATATCTGATGCTTTTCCTTACCAGGTTGCGTGAGGCCGTTCCCCATCCAGCATGGCCGAGTAAATGTGACCGAGACTAACAGAGGCTCATTTCCTGTGGGCACTGTGCTGCAGTACAGCTGTGACTCAGGCTACACTGTGGACGGACCCAGCATCATCGTCTGCACCAGAGAGGGGCTTTGGTCCTCTGGCCCACCACGCTGTCTCCATAATAATTTTGAGCTTCTCTTTGGTGTGTCAGAAATTTGGGAGGGTTATTTGTGGGTAGCACCTGTTGCCTATCATCACTTTCTAAAATTGTAATATTGCAAGTTTAACAAAACCCAAAATAGTGTCAAAATAAGCACTTGTGTATGCCAAGCCTAGTTAATGGACTGTTGGAATATTTTTAAAACCAGCTGTTCTTTCACCAAATGACATGCAGCACAAAATACGTCACATCCTGGGTCAGAAGCTAATATTCTAGTATTTAATGTTCATTTTGTATTTAAGAGCCATCTATCCAAACAGTTTTCCTTACCCTACTAGGACTGTACCAGTGTGTGACTCATAATTGTCAATCCTTAATTCTGAAGGCAAAGTAGTGTTACTACTAAATATAAACATACAAATTCTATATTTGTCTTGCATTCACTTATTCATTCAGGTATTCATTATTCATTTATTCTTGATATTGACACCCTTGTGATTTGAAATTGTCTCATTTTGCCACCAGACTGCGTCCCCCCATTAAAACCAGAGAACGGAGGTTACACCTGCCACCCAGCTCCATGCCATCATCTGACTCATGGCACAGTGGTGGAGTATTTCTGTGACAAGGGCTACACGCTGAAGGGAGATTACAAATACCTCACCTGCCAGAAGGGTGAATGGAACGGTCCTGTGGAGATCAGCTGTGTGCCCAGTCAAGGTCAGTAGTGGTGTTTGGAATTAGACTTGAAGCAAGGATATGTTATTCTCATTAAATACAGCTCTATTTCACCCCTCCTAACCTCCGGGGCAATGTGAAACATTAGGATACTTCCTTGTGCCCATGTGCACACCTTCCACCTACCAGTTATTTGCAATAAATACTGTCATCATCCAATCTTTCCCTGTTGTCTTCTCGCCCGAGTGCATTTCGGATTACATGTACACAGTATAGAGCTCACTGCTTAGCATCTTGTGAACTCCGGTCACCTTTTCTTCATAACTGTGGATAGCCTCATCTCTTACTTTACATCTTGGTGGGTGCTTTCTTGGATAGAAACATTTTTGCAAAACGATACCAGACAGATGGATGACCTTAGTTGATCCAGGCCTCTCATTATACACAGCTTGCTATCTGCTAAAGCTTACATACGCCAATGCCTAATAAGCTCAACAAGACGACTAGTACAGTATTGATTATTGTCCTAGCAAATCAACAACCTGGTTGCAGACATGGGTCAATAACTGAAACTGTACAAGCCAGTGGTTTGTCCTTTTCAACAGAGGCCTCCTTACAATTCCATGGCCAGCCATCCTTCTTGTGGGGATTACAGAGGAGCTTGAGGATGCTAGGTCTACATCCATGTCTTGGATGTTTTCCCAGCTTGTTAATGACTCACCAGCCAAGCTGCAAGCTCTCAAGAGTTTGAGGAGAAGTCTGGCTCAGCCCCTGCCAGCACACAGGCCTCAGTGATAAGCACAGATGCTGGTTTGCTTCAACAGTACAAGGACTTGCATGGCATTATTAGTGGTCTCACCGGGTCTTCTATACCCAGATAAACACTAATCAAGCACTGAGTGCAGATGTACTTATGCATCTAGTGAGGACACAAAATATTGCCTTTTGTGTGGCACATACAATCAATGCATTTGCTAATTTGCAATCCTCCAAGTTTATCCCACTGTGAAGCAGCTTATTGTGACTTTACTCCTGATGGTGAAGCATCAGGATATGGTATAACTCTGTCTGGTTGGCAAAATCTACTGTCTGATGTGTGCAAATTGATCCTATGGAATACAATCAAAGGTCAGCCTTTGGTCCTGTTGCCAAAGTGCCCCTTTATAGGAGAGTAAATGTCTCAAAATTAAAAAGCCAGTACTGCCAACCAATCCATTTATGTGGTACCTTTAGGACACATTCTTTGTTCTAACTCATTTGGCTCACACTAACCTTAGGCAGGAGGTGCTGCCCCCTCGGGCTCCTGATAGACATCTGAGTGCCCCTTGTCTAGGGGCTAGTCATAGGGCACTTTACAACAGAAACCATCACTCATTGGATGTCAGCTACATTGTATCACTGGATGCTAGCCTCCAACCTTTTTGAGCTCAAGACCCTAATTGCTACCAGACCCCAACAAATTTTTTTTACCTGTCTAGAGCTGACCCCGGAACCCATGAGTATGGGAATATGTCTTTACTATAGTGATATACAGTATCAGCCACCACAGTGGCATAAGGTCAGCTGCTTTTCTCCACAAAATCTCCTCAGGTGTGCCTTATCCACAACTGGTCTCACCACAGTCACCTCATCTACTGGAGCTGCACAGTTGTGTGACAGACACTATCGTTTATGTACAGAAAAGTGAAGCAGAAGCTTTTTGGCCAGTGTCTAGCCAGAACACTGTTCTTTGTGGCAGAGCTAGACAGCCCACTGCAACAGGATGCCTTGGCCCATGACTGACCAACGAGACCTTTATTCCCACTACTCCTTTCACTGGTTGTCGGAACACCCAGATGGCTCTCTCTGTAAGCAGATCTGGAATCGTAACGGAGCACCAGATGTGGCATTAAACACGGCGCTGTTTCTGTTCTTCTGCTGATAAGTCCAGTTGGCAGATAAAGCCTGTTGTGCATGAAACATGGTCACTGTCAGGTTTTAAGGAAAACGGTACATGAAGCCAAGAATGACTTGCCCCATTCATTTCCATATATTTAGTTGTTCTTTCCTGATTCATTAAGGACACTTTGTACATTTTTAAAGACAAATGTGTTCTCTCCCTGTACAAGCGGGAGCTTGGGTAATTTGAAACATTTATTCAGATTAGTTTACTGGCATTGGATCTCCCCTGTTCTTCTGTAGATTCACCACATGACCTTCTGAGCCTGGTTTCTCTCAAGGTTTCGTCCTCATATCATCTCAGGGAGTTTTCCTTGCCACCATCCCCACAGGCTTGCTCATTAGGGATAAAATAGTTTAATAATTTAATTCAATAATTTATTTTTATTTCTAGTTATTATTATTTTATATTATTATTATTTCTCTTTTTCTCCTCTTTTGTAAAGCTGGTTTGAGACCATGTCCATTGTAAAAGGCGCTATACAAATAAATTGAATTGAATATATGAATAGATTAGATAGATAATATTTAATCACGTCTCAATAGATAGATTTCTGTATATTTGGTTACTTTTTAAATGTATTTGGTTTTAAGACATATTTGCTGTTATCCTTATCTTTTGTGTTTGTAACTGTTTTTTCTCATCAGGTTGTGTGAGGCCGTTCTCCATCCAGCATGGACAGGTAAATGTGACCGAGACTAACAGAGGCTCGTTTCCTGTGGGCACTGTGCTGCAGTACAACTGTGATTCAGGCTACACTGTGGACGGACCCAACATCGTCGTCTGCACTAGAGAGGGGCTCTGGTCCTCAGGCCCACCACGCTGTCTCCATAATAACAGTGAGTTCATCCATACTGTTTTTAAGAGTCATGTTTGAGCACTTCAGAAAACTAAAGCTGATTCATTTAAAAATGAATCAAATTATGAAACACTCTTGAAAATTTGTTTCATAATGTATTAAAAGATGATGTGTTTATGAACTTGACTTCCAGTAAATAAAAGTGAACTGTTGTGTTGGAATTGGAAATGTCGCTGAAGTAGGACACGATATTTTACTGTCACTGTGAGTTTTATTTCTATAGCTGTTTGTCTTGTGTATTTCAGTGTGCAGTCCTCCATTTGTGCCAAAGAACGGGGGTTACACCTGCCATCCAGCACCATGTCATCGCCTCACTGATGGCACGGTGGTGGAGTATTTCTGTGACGAAGGCTACACGCTGAAGGGAGATTACAAATATATTACCTGCCAGAACGGAGAATGGAACAGTCCCATGCAGATGAGCTGTGCGTTCAGTCAAGGTGAATTCTCTCTCCAGACTTCTGCCAAACCACTTCAGTGTTATCCATTGTTCCTTCTTCCACTTCTATTTTATGAGCCAATTTTTAGGCTCATCTGTAATTAGTGCTAAGAATGATTTGGCTTGAGTGAAGGAAACAGCCGTCATGAAGTCATATGAAGTAAAGGAGACAGAAAGGGTAAAAGTGTAAGATTTCAGTGGGGCTGTTACTAATCGTTTTAACCAGCGTGTTGTGTAAACTTTTTAAAAACATCATATAATAAATAAATTGTGCTCCCTACAGAAAAGCATGCAGCTCCTGTGCTGGGAATGAATACGCTGTCCATTGTGGCCACCACAGCCAGCTCTGTGGCACTTGTCCTTCTCCTAATGGTGGTGTTCGTGTTACTGCAGCCCAGACTGAAGGCGTTTCATCATGGACGGTGAGCTCACTTTTACTTCATAATACTATATAATAGAGTGTAAGAGCACTATCTGGATGAGTTTGATTCTGAATATATTCCTAGTTGCTTAAGTTAGCTAAATTATTATTTGAGCAGCTCTTTTAGGATAAATGGTTGTGCCTTGGTGAGACATTATCTCTATTCTGACATTGAAGTCTGTTAAATACTTCTAAACATGCTAACTGTGAATGTTTCCATGTTTTAAAAAAGTGTATCAAGAGCTAATGAATAGTAACGGAGGACTGAGACTAATAAGTTTTATAGTTGATCACCCCACAGTATCTGGACAAATAGCTCCACCTGGTGGATATTTATTTATTTATTTGAACAATGTAGGATGTAGCTATGAAGCTGGGGTTTAGACTTCATTCATAGTTCCTAGACTTCATTCAAGGGTGGAAGATTTCATTCACAAATCTTTTTACCTGGGGGAAAAAATTCAGTTTCATAAAATGTCAGATAACAGTAAGTACTTATGAGAAGTATCTTTCTCATAAGAATGTATATTAATTAATTCATTAATGTTTTCCAAAACCCTGTTTAAATAAAGTCTTTATTTGGACCTTATATGTACTTATAATGAAAAAGTTGAAATGATTTAGGTCACTCAAATCAAAGGTCAGTAATTTAGCCAAAATATTCATTATTATTATTATTATTATTATTATTATTATTATTATTATTATTATGTAGATTGAACACCTGATGAAAACTATCAGTTCTGCCACAGTAGGACTTTTTAAACCTCACATGATACAACTTACAAATAAATAAAAGTCCACCAGATGGAGCTATTTGTGCAAATAAGTTTATTAATCTTGTTAGAATATTTGATTTGGCACATAATAAAAACATTACTATATTATAATTCAGAATACATTAAAATAATAAATAATTCTAATATATAATGAGTAAAAAAAATCCACAATAATGTACACTGGAGCAACAAAAGTTTATAAAGTGTAATATTTAAAAGTAAATCATTAGTACCGTTAATATATCATTATAAAACATATGAAACTCTTCTGCTTCTTTGCGCTCTCCCCTGCTATAGGCGTGATCAGGCAGACTCCGGGCAGCCGGTGACCATCATGGTGGAAGGTGTGCAGGTTACCTTACCGTCATACGAGGAGGCTGTGTCCGGAGCCGGAGGTTCGGTTTTGCCTCGGCTGCTACCGCAAACACAGCTGGAGTCTATGGAGCATGTGTTAACCCAGACCTCAACAGCACACGCTCAGCACACAGAGATCTCAGTGGTACATCAGCCATCTTCCTCATCTGCCTTCTCTTCCTCCTGGAGTTTGGACGGTGCACAGGGAGCGACAGCAGCGTCCTCAGCCTTTCAGTGCCAGAATCCAGACGGGAGTCAGCAAAACAGTTTACTGTCTCTACATGGCTCAGAGCAGAACCTCGCTGACGGTACAAACTCATTACTCTTGTCTACTACTCCTTTAATCTTTCTGATCATGTCTTTTAAGCTTTTCAGTCTTTCCTGTCAGTTTAATGTCAGGGAGAATCTTTTTACTTGGGTCTTGTGTAGATTTTATACATTTACACACATCTGAGTGCTCTGCACCGATTGGGCATAACATTATGACCCCTGACAGGTGAACTGAGTAACACTGACATCTCCTCATCACGGCACCTGTTGAGTGGGTGGGATATATTAGGCAGCACCTCCAAAACTGCAGCTCTTGTGGGGTGTTCCCGGTCTGCAGTGGTCAGTATCTATCAAAAGTGGCCCAAGGAAGGAACCGTGGTGAACCAGCAACAGGGTCATGGACGGCCAAGGCTCATTAATGTATGTGGGGAGTGAAGGCTGACCCGTGTGATCCGATCCAACAGACGAGTTACTGTTGCTCAAATTGCTGAAGAAGTTAATGCTGGTTCTGATAGAAAGGTGTCAGAATACACAGTGCATGACGGGTCAGGGCTGTTTTGGCAGCAAAAGGGGGACCAACACAATATTAGGCAGGTGGGTATAATGTTATGCCTGGTCGGTGTATTGTACTAGGCATCTTTTATCCTTCTTTCTGTCCTCTGTCTCAGCAGTACATTATAAAATGTTTTAAAATTCTGTGCTCCAGTCTGTTCCAGTTAAAATTTCTCCAGTCTGATTGGTCAGAAGACTGGGACAGCAGTTTCTGCTGCACAGCAAGCCACAGGTTTATGACGAGGCTCTCGTTCTAAAACATTATCATTCCTATAGTAGCAGTTCGTTCCCTTTGTGTGGTGGATATGCTTCACAAAAGTCTAATAATTGAAGGAATCAAAGAAACGTGTTGGCATCTAACAAGGAGAAGGGTATAACTGTTCACATGAAGTTTTCTGCAAGGAGATGTTTATTTCATCACATCTATGGAAGTAGTTTCAAGTGTCAGTGCTTAAGAACAGTTAGTGAGTTTTCCACTATGCAACATTATGAACACTTTACTGTTCCAGTTTCTCAGGAGCGTGGCAAAAACTAATGGTTGAATATTGAATGTAATATTTATGTGGAATTAGCATTGAAACCAGCAGATGTGCTCCAGAGAGGCTTAAGGTCAGATGTCTGACATGGCTGTTCTTCAGTCATTTGCTTCCTGATTGAAGTGTACTTGAATCCTGCAAATTAGTAACAAAAAGGACAAGACTGAGCTCTACCTGTTCTATGTATTCATGTGAAAAGAGCTTTTGAGGAAACAACTGGAATTGGAGACAAAAACAAAAATGGAATTTCCTTTGGGATCAAGGATCTAGCTATATCTATCTATCTATCTATCTATCTATCTATCTATCTATCTGTCTGTCTGTCTGTCTGTCTGATATAGTGCAAGTAGTAACAATAACTAACTTTCATTTCATGTTAAATGTAACACTAAAGCTTTAATTATTCTGATATGTCACTCATTGGAAAATTGCTGTGGTTTAAAGAGAATGCAACACTTCAAGGCTAGTAATAGAAAACAATCAACCTCTGGGTCACAGCACACCTCTATAGTTGTTGATTACACTCAAATACACACATCATAACATTACGTTTATTATGTGCATCTCTCTTGTGCTGAAAAAACATCTGGATAAACAGGGCCTTATGGATCACACAAGACCTCTGTAGTTGTGCTGTTTTATTTGCCAAGTTATTCTCAGCAGATTCTTTAAGTCCTGTAAGTTGTGAGGTGGAGCCTCAGTGGATCAGACTTGTTTATCCAGCACATCCCACAGATGTGATCGGATTGATATCTGGGGAATTTGGAGGCCAAGTCACCACAGCATGAACTCTGTCATCCTCCACACACCATTCAACAAATTCTTGCACTGTAGTAGGAAGCATTATCCTGCTAAAAGAAGTGTGTTCTGGCTGATCCCATGCATATTGAGGATTAAACTAAATGCTTTTCAGGCTTGTGTTCCATGTATAAAAACTGTTTCTTTTCTCTCCCCATTAGACATTCCCTTATTAAAGGAATCCTGAGAGTTTCTGTCACAGCCTCGGTTGTTGAGGCCACAAAGACTGCAGCCGTACACGCCTGACTGCCGTGATCTGACTTTGAGCTGCATCTCTGCAACACATAGCCCATCTCAGGTGATTCTGATCTAGACCGAGCTGATGCCCTGCGTGAGACACCAGTTCTGTCCGGTCAAGGACTTGCAAATTATATACACATGTATTACACAGACACACGCTTAAATCCTTCACAGCTTTTGATTCCTCTGTGTCCTTGGACATGTAGCAAAGACACAACACTGTACAAAGAGTTAATGTTTTATGAAAGGCCTTTTATTGGATTTAAGTCTTATTTTGGCAGTAAACGCATTGATCTGAAATTGAACACCCCAACACACACACACACACACACAACAACAACTTTATAAAAACACCAGTGGCACCACCTGACATGTGATTGAAACTTTTACACTTGTGCTAGCACTGAGTGGTTGGTTGTTTGCTTTTTTAGATTTTTAGGATTGGTCAATTCATCAAATCAAGTGTCATCACACTCATGTCCATTTAGTGGGTTCTTGGAAGGGGGGGGTAATTGTGTACACCCTGCTACACCATAAGAAGGGCTATTTCTACCCTTATAGTGAGCTGGTTTTATTCCCGGTTATTTGTCACTGCCAAACATTATTTAAATAAAAAAAAAATAAAAATCTTATCAGATTAGCATGTATTATTTAAAAAAACCCATAAGATTAAGTAATAAGGCATGTGACTTGGTGTTTTAAGAAGCTTTAGACTAGGACTGAGGCGGTTGGTGATGTGTGGAATTTAAAACGCATGGATTCACTCTGAAAGAATAAAAACACATTGTAGACCCTTCAGTAGCACACGGCCTCATCTATAAGTTAGCTCTACATGCAGCCGGGCGCCATTTCTGTAGGGATCGCCTGACTTTTATTTTCATAGCATCTTACAGCTTGAGCAAATGTACTTGCTTTGACTGTATCACAGGCTCTTTTTTTTTTTTTTTGTTCATACGTTAATGTGCATTGATTTGCGTTAGTAAACTTGTTTTTAAATGACTTTGAATATGACGTGCTATTGATTAGCATCGTAAAATCCTTTTTAATTATATGAAGCAAGCAAGATCCTAACTCCCCTTGCTTTAATGATGATATTCTTGCAGGAGCTTTGGATAATTTAATGTAAATTGATTTATTTAATACCAAACAAGTGAAGTCCTGTACTGTATAACATCTGTTTTTCATTTTTTTGGAACAGAGTGACGTTCCTTGCCAGGCATAGGATTTAAAAAAAAAAATTAATAATAATTTAATTTATCTCTGTATTGTAAATAATTGTTTCTGATTAAATATCGTTTCACCTATAAAATGCTGTTTGTGTTTTTCTCTTCATATATATATATATATACACACACATACAGGGGTTGGACAGTGAAACTGAAACACTGGCCAATTTAGTGTTGGAGGTTTCATGGCTAAATTTGACCAGCCTGGTGGCCAATCTTCATTAATTGCACATTCCACCAGTAAGAGCAGAGTGTGAAGGTTTAATTAGCAGAGTAATAGCACAGTTTTGCTTAAAATATTGCAATGAACACAACATTATGGGTGACATATCAGAGTTCAAAAGTGGACAAATTGTTGGTGCACGTCTCGCTGGCGCATCTGTGACTAAGACAGCAAGTCTTTGTGATGTATCAAGAGCCACGGTATCCAGGGTAATGTCAGCATACCACCAAGAAGGACGAACCACATCCAACAGGAGTAACTGTGGACGCAAGAGGAAGCTGTCTGAAAGGGATGTCCAGGTGCTAACCCGGATTGTATCCAAAAAACATAAAACCACAGCTGCCCAACTAACTGCAGAATTAAATGTGGACCTCAACTCTCCTGTTTCCACCAAAACTGTCCGTCGGGAGCTCCACAGGGTCAACGTAGCCAAACCTTTGGTCACTCGTGCCAATGCCAAACGTCGGTTTCAGTGGTGCCAGCAGCGAAAATCTTGGGCTGTGGACAATGTGAAACATGTATTGTTCTCTGATGAGTCCACCTTCACTGTCTTTCCCACATCCGGGAGAGTTACGGTGTGGAGAAGCCCCAAAGAAGCGTACCACCCAGACTGTTGCATGCCCAGAGTGAAGCATGGGGGTGGATCAGTGATGGTTTGGGCTGCAATATCATGGCATTCCCTAGGCCCAATACTTGTGCTAGATGGGCGCGTCACTGCCAAGGACTACCGAACCATTCTGGAGGACCATGTGCACCCAATGGTTCAAACATTGTATCCTGAAGGCGGTGCCTTGTATCAGGATGATAATGCACCAATACACACAGCAAGACTGGTGACAGAGTGGTTTGATGAACATGAAAGTGAAGTTGAACATCTCCCATGACCTGCACAGTCACCAGATCTAAATATTATTGAGCCACTTTGGGGTGTTTTGGAGGAGCGAGTCAGGAAACGTTTTCCTCCACCAGCATCACGTAGTGACCTGGCCACTATTCTGCAAGAAGAATGGCTCAAAATCCCTCTGGCCACTGTGCAGGACTTGTATCTGTCATTCCCAAGACGAACTGATGCTGTATTGGCCGCAAAAGGAGGCCCTACACCATACTAATGAATTATTGTGGTCTAAAACCAGGCGTTTCAGTTTCATTGTCCAACCCCTGTGTGTAAATCCATATTTTACATATTCGGGTCATACTTGTGCTTCGACATATTTGTTGCAATATGTATGTGTGTGTATGTGTATATATATATATATATACACACCATTGCACTACTTATTAGGCACACCTGTAAATTCTATTATACTATTCTATTATGCTATTATACAACCATGCAGCAGCAGCACACGCAGAAACATGTCAAGAGCGTTCAGTTATTGTTCGCCTTGAACAATGAGGGGATAAAGTGTACAGTAACCAAGGCATGGTTGTTGAAAGTGATGATTTCCTGGAAATTTCAAACAAAATAGTGTCTCGAGTATCTCAGCATGCATAGAACATCAAACCTGAGGTGGACAAGCTCTAACAGCAGAATCCACATCAGATTCCTCTAGTGAACAAGACTCTTGCTCTGGGCCAGAGACTCGCCCCAAACTGGACAGATGAAGATTAAAAAAATCTGGTCTTTCTCTAGTCTTCAGCTGTCCAGTTTGGGGTAAGTCTTGTGTTTTGATGCTTTTCTGCTCACCATGTTTGCAAGAAGCCTGTCTGGCACCAACAGCAAACATAATGTGAATGGAACACAGTGAATGTATATACAGTCAGGTCCATATGTATTTGGACAGCAACACGAGTTGTGTAAATTTTGTCCCTTTTTATTTGAAATGAAGCAATCAAGATGTGGTTGTGGATTTGAAAGGGATTACAAACATTTTGCATGAAATGTTTAGGCATTACAGCCATTTTCATAGGCTGAAAAGGACAAATTAACTTGCTTAGAAATATAAGGATTATCTTTAACAATTCATTAGTCAATGACTGTCTGAAGTCAGGAACACTAGGGTGCAGACACTCCACCCTTGTGATGCTTTGCCATACCTTTAATACAACCGTCTTCAGTTGCTGCTTGTTTGTGGGTCTCTCAGTCTGTAGTTTAATCTTCGGTTAGTGAACAGCATGCTCAGGTCAGGGGACTACCTCTGAATTCTTTGCTTTAAGAAGCTGTTGTGGTATGCTTTGGGTTATTATCCATCTTTATTGTGGAGTGCTGTAGTGTCTGAGCAGAATGTATAACAGCTCTGTACACTTCACACACATCAGCAGTCACATCATCAGTAAACACCAGTGAGACATGCCCATAACCTTGTTTGACAGATGATGTGGTATACTTTGGATCATGAGCCCTTCTTCTCCTTCTCCATACTCTTCTCTTTCTATCATTCTGCTATCATTTGTCCACTGTCACATATTCGGCTTTCTTTACAGGATCTGCCACAAAAACAAAACACAACAATGTGAATTGCTGAATAGAAACCGACTTATGGGACATTTTCAGTCAGTGTAAACAAATGAATTACTTTATCACCACAAGTCTGTTATAAAATCAGTCAATGTTGGCTTTCAGTGTGAGATGTTTTTACCTCTGTTCGGTAAACCTTACACAGAATTTTAGTGGTTGAAGTTAATGCTTTCAATTTTTATTGGTTTGATATCACCACTGAATATAAAGACATACGTGTATAAAAAAACAACAACTTAGAGACACCAATCAGGCATAACATTATGACCACCTGCTTAATATTGTGTTGGTCTCCCTTTTGGTGCAAAAACAGCCCCTATCTGTCGAGGCATGGACTCCACTAGATTCCTGAAGGTGTGCTGTGGGATCTGGCACCAAGATGTTAGCAACAGATCCTTTAAGTCCTGTAGGTTGGTGTCCCTCATAACTTAAAGCATACTTTTGATTAGATACTGACCACTACAGACCGGGAACACCCCACAAAAGCTGCAGTTTCTGAGATACTCTGATCCAGTTGTCTAGATTTGGCCCTTCGTCAAACTCGCTCAAATCCTTACGCTTGCCCATTTTTCCTGCTTCTAACACATCAACTTTGAGGACAAAATGTTCACTTGCTGCCTAATATATCCCACCCACTAACAGGTGCCATGATGAGGAGATAATCAGTGTTATTCACGTCACCGGTCAGTGGTCATAATGTTATGCCTGATCGGCGTATTAAAATGTGTGCAAAAAAAAATTTTTTACTATGAAGATTTTGCAGGCTAGATAAAAACATTTTTCTATTTGGAAAGTTGGATTATGTTGCTTAAATAAATAAGGTGTATTAAGAGTCAGTGGAATTTATTTACAGCCTGTCTACAGAAAATGTGAGAACCTCTGATCTAGACAACAAACTACATGCATTTCAGTTCAGCAACTATATTAGTGACCTCTGTTCCATTTACCTTTAACCGACTGACCAGACGTCTTCTCTTCGATAGAGGGGTTAAACCTATGGTATATTCTGAAGAGCAAGATGAGGAATAGAGCTTCAGCACCCTGAAATACGATGTAAATCAGTGGAAAGAGAAACAGGGGTCCGATGACCTCTGGAGGGAAGGCCACTTTCAAAATCGCTGAGCACAGCTGGATGTTTTGACAGCCGGTCTCCATAGCGATTGTCCTCCTGCACCTGAAGAGACAGCGGCAAACTAGAAATGGACTATGGGTCTTTTACAATAATCAAGTTGAACAAACTTAGCAAGACCGAAGTTACTTTGTTCTTTTTGTTCACCTAAGCCAAGTTCATAGAAATCTATTCACTTTATATCTGCAAAGATGTTGTGATTGTGCAGACTATAGTTCCACAGAGAATCGTATAGATGATGGTGACAGTCCACTATTTTAAACAGTCCTACTATCTCATACCACAGTTTTAATGAACTATTTAATTCAGTTTTCTCCCTGAAACACTCCCTGAGGCTATAAGAGGAAGAAACCTTGAGAAGAACCAGACTCGAAACAAAAGTCATCCTCATCTGGATGAGCAAAAGTTGTAATTACAGCTGGCTCAGCTTCAACACTTCCTTCTGCCAGGTTTCAGTCACAAGGTAAATATGGTAGAAGAACATGTTGGGATGTGACAGTGCTTATTATTTACAACCACCAAGGGCCAACAGCTCTTTTTGTTTATATTACATTTGTGGGGTAATTTTTTAAACAGAAGCAAAAGTTAGAATAAAGTGTAGGTGTTTGGCTTGGTTGCTCACAGTCTTAATTTCAGTGCTCACTGTAGCCTCAAAGTCCTGTTCCTAGCTGACAGGAGTGAAACCTGTTGTGGTTGATGTGCATTCTGGGATGCTTTTTGGCTCATCGTGGTTGTAATGAGTGGTTATTTGAGTTACTGTAGTCTTGCTGAAAACCCAAAGCAGTCTGGCCATTATCCTCTCCTTAACAAGGTACACTGTATTGCCAAAAGTTATGGGACACCCCTCCAAATCATTGAGTTCAGGTGTTGTTTTTCAGAGGTTTGGGCTCGGCCCCTTAGTTCCAGTGAAAGGAACTCTTAATGCTTCAGTATACCAAGATATTTTGGACTATTTCATGCTCCCAACTTTGTGGGAACAGTTTGGGGATGACCTCTTCCTGTTCCAACATGACTGTACACCAGTGCACAAAGCAAGGTCCATAAAGACATGGATGAGTGAGTTTGGTGTGAAGGAACTTGACTGGCCTGCACAGAGTCCTGACCTCAACCCCATAGAACACCTTTGGGATGAATTAGAGTGGAGACTGTGAGCCAGACCTTCTCGTCCAACATCAGTGCCTGAACTCACAAATGCACTTCTAGTGGAATGGTCAAAAATTCCCATAAACACACTCCGAAAAGTCTTCCCAGAAGAGTTGAAGCTGTTATAGATGCAAAGGGTGGGCCATCTCCATATTACATTTATGTGCATGTAAAGGCAGACGTCCCAAAACATTTGGCAATATAGTGTAGATTACTGTGAAATTTGGTGTTGATTGGTGGTTATTGTGCTACATTACGTCATGTTAAATCTTTGTCATAAAGCATAATAAATGAGCTGGTGTGAATTCACAGAGTAGACATAGCAAATACTAACTAACATTTTAATGCTATAAAATTAAGCATCTTACAAAAAAATAACAAAAATGTATCTTATAAAATGGTTGTCCAAGCTGATCTTTGCTTTAATGCTTTACAGATGTTCTTAATACTCACGGGCCATTCTGCTTGAAGATGATGGACATGGTGTAGCCTAACAGGTAGCCTATAAAAGGCATGAGAAAAGCCACAGCCAGGATTTGAGGAGAGAGCACAATCCACACTGTTGCTCCTAACGTGATGCTGCACATCACACCGATCACCACAGTGGCTATTAGCAAGATGCTAAAACCAGCCTGTTGAAAAGATGAGTGTCAGTGATGTTTCAGTGAAATAAATGCAGTGTTGTGGTTAATAGCAGAAGCCTCACTCAGTAGATGTAGACCTGACTCAACTGCCTATATTAGAACTGAATGAAGAGCCACTTCCTGGATGGTCATTGATCCTAGCTGCCGCTTTTGAAAGATCTTTCAGTGATGCTGCTTTTAGTTTGTATCTGAAACTAAATCCTTGATTTGACACACAGTATGCTTCCAGATTTGTTATTAGTGCGCTGAAAATGACACCAAAAGGTCTAAAATGCAATAAAATGTAAAAGATTGCAAACATACAGACAGAAATGTCGTTTACAGTAAAAGGAAACATAAAGATTGTTTCCTGGTTAAATTAAAATTATGCGCACTCTGGTAGACCACCTTTACGAACTGGTAGGTGCTGGTAAACAGTTTCTGAATGCCTGTTACTATGGCAATATCACAGAACGGTTATTTTGTAATGAAACAGCATAATAGTAAGGCAATTTCAAAAATCTTCAACACCAATTAAATCAAGTAATAGGGAAGCTAGAAAATAACAAACTAGCTGGAAAAGATTAGGAGTGGGTCACACTAAGCCGGAGCTTGTAACTGTATGAGATTGTATAGATTAATGATTTTTTAAGGGCTGCATGAACACTATATTGCCAAAAGTTTTGGGACACCCCTCCAAATTATTGGATTCAGGTGTTGTTTTTCAGGGGTTAGGCTTTGTCCCTTAGTTCCAGTGTAAGGAACTCTTAATGCTGCAGCATAACAAGACACTTTGGAGAATTTCATGCTCCCAACTTTGTGGGAACAGTTTGGGGATGACCACTTCCTGTTCCAACATGACTGCACACCAGTGCACAAAGCAAGATCCATAAAGACATGGATGAGTTTGGTGTGGAGGAACTGCACAGTGTCCTGACCTCAACCCGATAGAACACCTTAGGGATGAATTAGAGCGGAGACTGCGAGCCAGACCTTCTCGTCCAACATCAGTGCCTGACCACACAAATGTGCTTCTAGAGGAATGGTCAAAAATTCCCATAAACACACTCCTAAACCTTATGGAAAGCCTTCCCAGAAGAGTTGAAGCTGTTATAGTTGCAAAGGGTGGGTTGAGGTCAGGACTCTGTGCAGGCCAGTCAAGTTCCTCCACACCAAACCATGTCTTTATGGATCTTGCTTTGTGCACTGGTGTGCAGTCATGTTGGAACAAGAAGGGGTCATCCCCAAACTGTTCCCACAAAGTTGGGAGCATGAAATTCTCCAAAATGTCTCCTTTCACTGGAACTAAGGAGGCCAAGCCCAACCTCTTAAAAACAACACCTGAATTCAATGAAATGGAGGGGTGTCTCAAAACCTTTGGCAATCTAGTGTATTTTCCCCATCATTCAAAAACCCAGAGGGCCCTTGAGTTGCAGTATACCTTAATTACGATTTGAGAGTATCGTGGTGCCCAGTGGTTAATGGCGATTCCTACAGTGCAGGGTACAAGGGTCATGACGAGCGCAATGATGATCCCAGTGTAGGGAACTGCTGCCTCCAGACCAGAGAAGCCCTGGCAGTACAGATACAGGAGAAGGGGCATTGCACCCAGCGCCAAAACTGTAGAGCATGTGGTCATCACAATACTATAGAAGAGAGTTGCTGTGTCACATTATTCTTGGCAGGTGTTGGCAACAGCATTTAAACAATAGTGTACAAATCACACACTCGTCTATGACTTCAGTGAATGAACTGATCTAGAATTATTTGGGAATTTCACAGAATTTCCACAAAGCGTCATTTAGCTATTGTATCTCAACAATCTTTCATCTTCAACAAGGTTTTTTGCTGAAATTGGTTGCATTTTGCTCTTAAATAAGTAACAGGATTTAAAATTGTGTGTTTTTGAGTATGGAATTTTTGAGGATGGCAAACACACAGTAGGGCTTTTCACACTGCGCGTATCCCTGGTGTTTTTAACCCCAGATTGAGGAATGATTCTCACTTGTAATTTAGAAGCAGGGTTAGCATCACTTTTTACCCTGCTGCTAAAGAAGAATTAGCAGAGAGGTGGAAAACACAATAAAAAATCCAAAACCAAATTACAAGACCAAAACACAAGGACAATTCAGACAAACTGGAAAAGGTAGGTATAGTTTGCAAATGGAATTCTGATAATTGATTGGACGAGACATCTGTCACTTAAGATATACAAGAAGTATACAAGAAAGTGGAATTCATTCATTGCTATTTTGAGGAAGAATGTTCATTTGCCATGATTTTGGATATACTAATAGAGTATCATGGTATAAAGATTACACACCTGAAGAAGTCCTAATGGAAGGTATAATTCGAAGACAAAACTGTTCTAGATTAAACAATGTAAGCAATGCTGTCAGAGCAGAGCTGCATTCATATACACACCAATCAACGTTCTACAGCCAAAGCCTGTACTTCTTGTATATCTTGAGTGACAGATGTCTCGTCCAATCAGTGGAAAGAATTCCATTCGCAAACTATAACTACCTTTTCTGGTTTGTCTAAATTGTAGTTGTGTTTTTGGATTAGTTATTTTGTTTACTGATTTGTTGTTGTGTTTTCTGATTTGGATTTTTGGATTTGTTGTTTTGTTTTCTGAAAAGCCCTATTATCACTGAAAAAATGATCAAACCTTTTTTTTTTATTCCTTGACCCTCTGGAACTTTAGAAAATCCTGCTGAACTTGTTTTATACACTGATCAGGCATAACATTATGAGCAGTGAAAGGTGAAGTGAATAACACTGATGATCTCCTCATCGTGGCACCTGTTAGTGGGTGGGATATATTAGGCAGCAAGTGAACATTTTGTCCTCAAAGTAAGACAAAATATGTAAGCGTAAGGATTTGAGCGAGTTTAACAAGGGCCAAATTGTGATGGCTAGACGACTGGATCAGAGCATCTCCGAAACTGCAGCTCTTGTGGGGTGTTCCTGGTCTGCAGTGGTCAGTATCTATCAAAAGTGGTCCAAGGAAGGAACAGTGGTGAACCGGCAACAGGGTCATGGGTGGCCAAGGCTCATCGATGCACGTGGGGAGTGAAGGCTGGCCGATGCAACACTACTACCACTAGTACTACTACTACAGCTACTGTTACTCAAATTGCTGAAGAAGTTAATGCTGGTTCTGATAAAAAGGTGTCAGAATACACAGTGCATGATGGGTCAGGGCTGTTTTGGCAGCAAAAGGAGGACCAACAGAATATTAAGCAGGTGGTCATAAAGTTATGCCTGATCGGTGTATATTTCACAGAGGTCAGTGTATTCAAATGACACTGTTTAAGTAAATGTTGTGGAAGTAAAAGATTATTTTTAATACATTTTTTAAAATCTATAATGGATTGGTCATGGAGTTACATATTTTCAATAGCCTAAAATATTTGCAAATTAAAACAATGTAAGTAATATTTTTAAAGTATCTTAATTATTATCTGTTTATGGAAAAGTGTATTTCTAATCAGCTGTTTCAAAATGCTGTTTAAACGCTGTCTTAGAGCTTTACAGAAGACTTTACTTTTGTCTTTTAGAGTGTTTTACTTTACATATTTGTATTTTATTTTCAGTGGGACATAAATGACACCAAAATCATGGAATCAGCCATTTGGTACTTTTTAAATCTCAATAAATGCAGTGTGCAAAGGACATCTGACAATCATCTCTGAAACCCTAAATGCAGGCCAAAGTAAATTACCTTAAGTTCATGTCTCCTCTGAGAGCTAAGGCGAAAATGTTAGAGAGATTTCCTCCAGGACAGCATCCACAGATGAGTACCGTGATGGCCTCAATGGGCCCCAGCTGGAGGAGCTTGGCCAGGCAGAAGGCTGTGAGCGGCATTATTCCAAACTGAGCCAACACCGCTATACCCACTCCGCTCGGCCTGACGATGTGCTGCTTGATCTTAACTATCTCCATGGTGCAGCCCAGAGAAATCATAGTGATAAAGAGGATGATGATGGTGATGCAGTTCATGGTCTTGTCCATGACTGGAGAGAAGAGAGACTGGAAACTTCCAGCGGTGTCATTTCCTGATGTGCCGTTGTCAAGGCTGTAGTTAAAGCTGTGGCTGAAATGTCTTTGGTAATCTTCCACCATGTTCATCACTGCACTGGAAGCTTCCCAGAAGAGTAAAAATATTGCTTTAATTTTTCTTTCAGTGGTTTTTTAATTGGATAAAAAAAATCTCTCTAAACTTTAAAAGCAAACTATATATTTAAAAAACAGTGGTCATGAAAATAGCTGTAGCTAGTGGATTATGCTTTTTGTTTTCCTGTCTGTTCACTCTTCAACTCTCGCTTAATAATAAGAAAAGCATGAAAAAGGTTAAAAAAGGAAAAAGGAAGCTTTCGATGAGAAGACGCTTTTTACATGAAGTAGATGCTACATTTTACAGTAAACATTTATCTGAGCGGTTATGTTTTTTGATAAGAGGAACGTTGACTTCGATTTCAGGTCCTCTGTTATTTCCTCTAAATATATAAATAATAACTCTGATTCTGATTTGCATTTATATACTGATGGCACCGTTACCTGTTATACTCTCTGATTTCTAGCAGTGATGATCTCAGATCATAAAAAAGCAATTGCATTATACATATATACATATACATATATATATATATATATCCATACCGTCCTTTTGAATGTCCATCTCAATGGAAAAACAAGAGATACAAGAAGACAAGATTTTTTATACTAGCACGGTGTGACTTGTGACATTAAAAAATGTTACGAATATATTTTCAGTGTCCGTTTTAATAGGAACACTTGTACACATACACTACAAGTCAAAAGTTTGGGATCACTCGAAATTTTGATTGTTTTCCAAGGAAACACACGAAATTAGTCTGAATAGAAAATATAGCAAAAGAACAGGACATGCTGACATGTCAGAGTTAGAAATAATGATTTTGATTGAAATGATGAATGATTTCTTCAAACTTTGCCCTCATCAAAAAACACCTTTTACAGCCTTTGCATTCTAGCTGTCAATTTTTCAAGATAATCTGATGAGATTTCACCCCCATGCTTCCTGGAGCATCTCCCACAAGATGGATTGGCTGATGGAGTCTTCCTCCGTAGCTGAAATCAAGCTGAAATATGCAAGTGATCCCAAACTTTTGAGAGGTAGTGTATATATGTGTGTTTGACCTCAGTCTCTCAGTGTTCACAGATCTTATTACTGGGTAAATATGAGTATTTTATCCATTCATATTTTCTGTATCATGCATCCTAAAAGAGGATGCAGGAGTCCAGAGTTAATCCCAGAGGAATCAGGGCACAAAGCTAGGGACACACTGGACAGGGTGCCAACGTATCATAGGGCACAACCACACACACACACACACTTTAGAGATGCCAATCAGCCTACAACAGATGTCTTTGTACTGTGGGAGGAAAGCGGAGTACCCAGAGGAAACCCCCTAAGCACAGAGAGAAGCATGCAAACTGCACCCACACGAAAGGTGCGAGGCAAACATGCTAACCACTTAGCCACCATTCCTTCTAGTTGTTGATCGTTGTCAAGTTACCGTGCCCTGTGTTCCATTTCTGAATCCCCCCTGCTTTCAATGCCAAGAAAAGGATTAGTGGAGTATATCTGTATATAATACAGACATATCATCTAATTCTTGATCAGTTTTAATCTGCTTAATGTGTGTTTTTTTCAAACACAAAGTATGAAATACAGTTTACATTCTAATAGTCACAATTGTTTAGAATTATTTAGATGATGGAGATCTTCTACCAGTTTGTAGTGGCAAGTGCCATTTACTGTGTTGTGGTCTCCTCTGGGAGGGGGTGGGGGAGGTGGCAGCATCAGTGCCAGGGATGCCAGCAGAATTAACAAGATAATTCGCACGGCTGGATCTGTCGTTGGACACGAACTAGAGTCAGTGAGGAACAGCAAGTCACTGAACAAACTGTTCTCCAGTTCATCATGGACAATGCGTCTAACTCACTCTACGACACACTACAGAGTCAGTGGAGCTCGTTCTCAGAAAGCAGAAAGACTCATTCAGATTCGTGTCACAGAGAATGTTACGGGAGGCTTTTCATACCATTCTCAGTAACACTGTACTCATACTGCGCTACTACAACTATTAACCTTATTTCCTAGACTCTCATATTATCTACAGTCATGTATACTGTATACTGTATATATATATATATATATATATATATATATATATATATATATATATATATATATACTGTACATCCGGAAAGTATTCACAGCGTTTCGCTATTTCCACATTTCGTTATGTTACAGCCTTATTCCAAGATAGATTAAATTCATTATTATAATAATAATAATTATTATTATTATTTAGTTTGTTTGAAATCTTTGCAAATTTATTAAAAATAAAAAACAAAAAAATCACACGTACATAAGTATTCACAGCCTTTGCCGTGACACTCAATAATTGAGCTCAGGTGCTTCCTGTTTCCACTGATCATCCTTGTGATGTTTCTATAATGTGATTGGAGTCCACCTGTGGTCAATTCCGTTGATTGGACATGATTTGAAAAGGCACACACGTGTCTATATAAGATCCCACAGCTAACGGTGCATGTCAGAACACAAACTAAGCCATGAAGTCCAAGGAATTGTGTGTAGACCTCTGACACAGGATTGATTGAAAAATTGCTGCAGCGTTGAAGGTCCCAATAAGCCCAGTGGCCTTCATCATCTGTGAATGGAAGAAGTTCGGAACCACCAGGACTCTTCCTAGAGCGATCAGGGGAGAAGGACCTTAGTCAGGGAGGTGACCAAGAACCCAATGGTCACTCTGAAAGAGCTCCAGCATTTCTCTGTGGAGAGAGGAGAACCGTCCAGAAGAATAACCATCTCTGCAGCACTCCAATGAGGCCTGTATGGTAGAGTGGCCAGACGGAAGCCACTCCTTAGTAAAGGGCACATGACAGCCCACCTGGAGTTTGCCAAAAGGCACCTGAAGGACTCTTAGACCATGAGAAACAAAATTCTCTGGTCTGATGCAACAAAGATTGAACGCATCAGGTCTGGAGGAAACAAGGCACTGCTCATCACCTGGCCAATACCATCCCTACAGTGAAGCATGGTGCTGGCAGCATCATGCTGTGGGAATGTTTTTCAGCAGCAGGAACTGGGAGACTAGTCAGGATCGAGGGAAAGACGAATGCAGCAATGTACAGAGATATCCTTGATAAAAAAAACCTGATCCAGAGCTCTTTGGAGCTAAGACTGGGGCGAAGGTTCATCTTCCAACAGGACAACGACCCTAAGCACACAGCCAAGATAACCAAGGAGTGGCTACAGGACAACTCTGTGAATGTCCTTGAGTGGCCCAGCCAGAGCTCAGACTTGAACCCGATTATAAAAGTGGCTGTGCACTGATTCTCCCCATCCAACCTCAGGCAGCTTGAGAGGTCCTGCAAATTAGAATGGGAGAAGCTGCCCAAACATTGCTGTGCCAAGCTTCTAGCATCACACTCAATAACACTTGAGGCTGTAATTGGTGCCAAAGATGCTTTAACAAAGTATTTGAGCAAAGGCTGTGAATACTTATGTACATGTGTACATATTTTATTTTTAATAGATTTGCAAAGATTTCAACCAAATTCTTTCATGTTGTCATTATGGGGTATTGTTTGTAGAATTTTAAGGAAAATAATGAATTTAGTCCATTTTGAAATAAGGCTGTGACATAACAAAATGTGGAAATAGTGAAGCGCTGTGAATACTTCCCGGATGCACTGTATATATATATATATATATACACACATATACAATTTTCCATTTTCTGTTTTTGTGTGTTGTATCTTGAAAGTGACTAAGCTGCTGTAACACAAGAATTTCCCTTATGGGATCAATAAAGTATATCTACTGCATCTATTTATCTACCTAACTTCCTTTCATGATTTGAAAGACACCCTTATTTAGTTCGACTTACAGAAGTGCTTCCATTTTTCTGTCATGGAATACATAGATACCGGTTCACTAGTTCATGGACTAAGAATATCCGAATATCAGTCTAAAACTCTGTTGGGAGAAAATATACAAGAAAAACCCCCATCTAACTTTTTTTGTGTGTTTTGTTTAACTGCTAGTTTAAGTATTTCAGGATAGAAGGCACTTTAGGCATCGTTCGAAGGAATAAACTTAAATGAAATATCTGAATTTTACAAGGCAGCTTTTTATTATAGTACCAGATTATCAGAGAACGTCTCTCGGGATCAATTAATCACATTATTAAATTGGAAATGCTTACAGTGTTTTAGTACAGGTGTTATTTAGGTGTTCTGGGTCTGAATGTTTATCATTACTAGTGTGTTGCCTTCTTCTCCAGGCTTGAAAAAGACCTTTTTTTTCCTGTTTTAATGTGACCAAGACAAACACATTCTGGGTTCTTCTTAATTTATTTTCTATTTACCCTGCTGAAGGCTCACCAGCCCAGCATTTCTAAGAGGAAACAATAGCACAAAGGAACTTTCAGAAAGCAGCAAAAGAAACTGAAAAGGAGGTTACAGCATTTACCAGTAGCCAAGCTGAAAGGAATGTAAGCCAAAACACAGTCATGACATAAAGCAGAGGTGACAACATCCGCTTCGAACCCTCTTCTTTCACAGATTACCACAAACACAACTACAGTGCTTTAATCTCTTATACTCTGCTAAGTTATTTTGTAGTTTCACTTGTATCTAGTAAAGCAGTAAAGAAAGATTTGCGGGCTAAAGGGTGCAGTCTGGCTCGCTCTGTGTGAAACCAAGTGCTTCTAAACAAAAAAACACCCTGGATTGAAGAGTTAAAGTGTTAAAAATCAAGTTCATCCAAAAGTTCAAATCAGGATGGAAATAATACATGATTCATGACAGATCTAAAGCACTTTTAGAACTTTGCAAAGTCATTTTTAATTTAAAATCTAGTAATCAAATTTATATATGTTGGATATTTTGTAGGAAAAACGAAGTAAAATACATAACAAAGCAACCACTTAACAAATACATTTCCTTACCTGTGCATGAAGCTATACTGAAGCTATTCTGTGTGGTGCACCTTAAACTCTCAGTCTCTCTCTCTCTCTCTCTCTCTCTCTCTCTTACATACACATTCTCCACGCCTCCTTTTTTTCATCTATTCACAGCCGGTGTTGTGAACTATGAAATCACATGATGTGTGTAAACTTTATGCCATCCCCTCAGCTTAATTCAGCTGGATCTTCAGCACTCAGCTGAATCAACAATCCTGTGCATCTTTATTTATATTATTTATTTTTTGCTTCCGTATTTTTAATAGGAGAAATCAGACAATAGGCCAGGGTGTGTGTAGAATGTTCCAGTGAAATTCTTTTCTGTAACAGTTGTTAGGATTTCTATAGAGCAGGGTTCCTCAGATTGACCTGAGAGGCCAATCCACTCCAGAGTTTAGCTCCAACCCTGATCAAACTTCTCTACGTGTGATTTTCTAATGATCCTGAAGACATTGATTAGCTTGCTGTTTGATTTAGGTTAGAGCTAAACTCTACAGGAAAGTGGATCTCGTGCCAGATTTGAGGATCCCTGCTATAGAGGTATGTCTGGATGACTGAAATAATAACAATATGTTAATAGCTGGAATATAAATGATCTGTAACGGTGTTTCAGAAAGCACCTAAGATCTAAATGAATAATAACTTGAATGAATAATGTAAACTTTAAAAATGAAGTATATTAAATCACATATATATATATATATATATATGTATATATATATATACATACTGAAACAGCTAAGGAATGTTTAATGGGAAAATGTACACGTTTAACATTGAAATAATATCAAATATATCTATAACAGATTTTCTACAAAAAATATGACTCAACACTAAAACCACAAATCATACCTCAGTAATATCTACATCCGTGCACTACAAAGTTTCTGATTTTTGCACCCAGCAAAGTACGTCTGTCGTGAGAACGCTCCTAATAGCTGTCAATATGAGCTTATTTGTATTCACACTCAATAAATTACTCAAATCACCTGGGCATTCTAGCTGGCAATTTTTCAAGATAATCTGATGGGATTTCACACCATGCTTCCTGGAGCATCTCCCACAAGATGGATTGGCAGATAGAGTCTTCCTCCGTAGCTGAAATCAAGCTGAGATATGCAAGTGATCCCAAACTTTTGAGTGTACATTCTCCAATCAGCCAGACGTTTGACTTTAGTGCAATGCAATAAACTATGCAGATACATGGTAAGAGCTTCAGAAAGGTGAACAAAGTGTGATCTCTGTAACTTTGTTCATTCCAGGTCCAGGGATGATTTGTATGTTTCATAAATTATTGATCTCACACCCAACAGCCTCGACCTCACACCCAGGGTTCCGAAGATTGGCACTGGCTCTAGATCCGCAGCAGGATAAAGCAGATTGTCTGTATTTATTGTGTTTGTTCACTTTGCAATGCCAGTCAGGGAGTTACTCATGCTTTATCTCATTCTAATAAGGTCAATAAGGTGTATTTGACTTGACTTGAGAGGTTTGCAGGAAGAAGGCTTGTTTAATAAGATTAAAAATTGCAGTCTCTGGTCAGTAATCAGATATCAGGTATTGACTGTCATTTAGAGTTCTGATCAGTATCAGTTGATCAATTAGGAAATGTATTTATCGACATTCCATGATGTAGAATGGCCATCGATACAATACTGATTAATCAGATGATAAATCTGATATATATAAACCTTGCCAAATCTTACCATTGTTTAAAAAACTTGGCATGAAGACGAGACACTGCAATGTCATTTTTAGTCTGAATGTGTTTGGGAGTCAGATTTCTGAGTGCCTCAAACAGGGTTCACTGATCTCCCATTTCCAACCTTTATCCCCCTTTGTTTATATCATATCAAACACAGGGCAAGGATTTCATGATGGTGAACGCTGACACTTTACCTGTTACCTCTGTACTACATTATTATGGTCCAGAAGGTCCAACCTGACTCTGAACATCTTATCTTAAGTAAATGCTTTAGCACTAATAGATTAGCAAGCTTATCTATTGCTTATCCTGAGTATGTTAGTTCTTACAGATTTTACCTCTGCAACTCTTATTGATTATTAATATTTATCTCTTGGGGCTTTATCTCTTTGTTCTTTTTCTTTAGCAGGTCTCTTCCTGTGCAGTACATTCACAATAACAAATCTCACACATTTAACTCAGGTGTGGTTTACACAGTCATAGAGCAATGATTTAAAAAAATAAATACAGTTCAATTTCCTTTTCAGAAACATTTAAAGCAATAAAATAAAAAAGTAGAACCACCAAAATCAGTTAGGCAAACCTTGGCATGAACATGTTGCCATTAATTGTGACAAAGGTGTCATAATAAGTGTTTCGCAAAACTTCAATTATCTAAGAGTGAAGACCTCCTAAAACTCTCTGATTGCTTAAAGTGCTTACTCATTCTCCTGTCCTGTGTGTGTGTGTGTGTGTGTGTGTGTGTGTGAGAGATAAACACTGGTTTCAGGAAAGATTATTTATTTATGTTTGTTAAGTAAAATTTAAAAAAAGCCTATAATTTAGGTCATGACATTACACTGCACAAGAATTATTGGAGCTCCAGTTTGTACATTTACATACACCTTGCAGAATCTGCAAAATGTTAATTAAAAAAAATATATTAAATGAGAAATCATAAAAATTGTGTTTTGTTTTTATTCAGTTCAGTGGTCAGTATCTATCAAAAGTGGCCCAAGGAAGGAACAGTGGTGACCCGGCGACAGGGTCATGGGCGGCCAAGGCTTATTGATGCACGTGGGGAATGAAGACTGGCCCGTGTGATCTGATCCAACAGACGAGCGACTGTTGCTCAGATTGCTGAAGAAGTTAATGCTGGTTCTGATAGAAAGGAGTCAGAATACACAGTGCATCACAGTTTGTTGTATTTGGGACTGCATAGCACAGACCAGTCAGGGTGCCTATGCTGACCCCTGTGCACCACTGAAAGCACCAACAATGGGCACATGAGCATCAGAACTGGACCACAGAGCAATGGAAGAAGGTGGCCTGGTCTGATGAATCACGCTTTCTTTTAAATCACATGGCTGGTCAGGTGCGTCGCTTATCTAGGGAAAACATATGGCACCAGGATGCACAAAGAAGAAGGCAAGCCGGCCTTGGGTCCTTCCATCCATGTGGGTGTTACTTTGACATGTACCACCTACCTAAGCATTGTTTCTGACCATAAACACTCTTTTATGGAAACGGTATTCCCTGATGTCTGTGGCCTCTTTCAGCAGGATAATGCGCTGTGAACACAAAGCAAAAATGGATCAGGAATGGTTTGATGACCACAACAATGTGTTTGAGGTGTTGATTTGGCCTCCAAATTCCCCAGATCTCAATCCAATCGAGCATCTGTGGGATGTGCTGGACAAACAAGTCTGATCCATGAAGGCCCTAACTCACAACTTACAGGACTTAAATGACCTGGTGCTAACATCTTGGTGCCAGATACCACAGCACTCATTGAGGGGTCTAGTGGAGTCCATGCCTTTATAGGTCAGGGCTCTTTTGGCAGCAAAAGGAGGACCAATACAATATTAGGCAGGTGGTCATAATGTTATGCCTGGTTGGTGTACAAATAAACTAGTTCAAAAGTTTACATAAGCTTGATTCTTAATACTGCTTGTTGTTACCTGGATGATGAACAACTGTTTTTATTTTTTGTGATAGTTGTTCATAAGTGCCTTGTTTGTCCTCTCATTTATGAGCATGAAATTGTCTCCCTCAGCCCCATTGTCCTAGAATTCCTGGAAAAGAGGTTAGCTCATCTCCTGGGGTTCCTCATGTTTTAATCATTGTCTGTCTCTCTCCTGTCACCCTACCACATAGAGAGTCCCAAGGCCAGAGTGAAGTGATGACCCATGCACCATACAATACATTCTAGTTACCTCCACATAGATCCTGTATACGTTCCATTGATTTTCTGGCTGGCTCTACTCCCCCTAGGAGCCTGAGCTCAGGGATATATCCATCCCTCAACCTCCCCATCTGCCACCAGTTTCTTCTTCATGGAAAAAGAACAGAGGATGGCTCAGGTCTTGCACTGATCACAGAGAACCAAGCCACTGTGAAAAATTGCTACTGTCCAGAAGGTCACTTAAACCTCAGTGCTGTTTGGCTCTTGAACAAGGTCCTTAACTGCTTAGTTGTATAAATAAGACAAATGTATATCACTCTGGATAAGGGCGTCTACCAAATACTGCAAATGTAGCCATCAAGCAGGTAATTGGAGCACAAATCCTTTACCAAGACTGTGATGAGTGGCAGACTGCTTTTGTGACCAACACAGGATGCTATGAGTACCTGGTAATGCTCTATGGATTTATAAATGCTCCATCAGTGTTCCAGTCCTTTATCAATGTGGTGCATGGAATTATTGAACCGTTATGTCAAAACATATGGTAGCTCAATTGGTGGCCCCCAACCCACCCTGCTCCAGGGGTGCTGCATCATGGCTGACCCCATTCTCTGAAGCCGACTTCCAAAGATAGGATATACAAAGAAAGAATTTCACTGTGCAGTAATGTATATGTGACAAAATAAAAGCTACTTACCATACAGTAGATGCCATTCGGATATATTGCAGGACAGATACAGAATGCATCACTCAGATACATACCATTCTGAAATGCCTTCTTGATCACAATGTCAAACTCAAAAAATGTGACTTGCACCAGTTAGGTTCTTAGACTATATTATAAATGAAAAGAGGGTTGTGTGGTGATGTCCTGGCCTCAACTACAGATGGTGAAAGAAATACAGCATTTTCTGGAATTTTCATCGGAAAGGTTTCAATATTGTGGCGCCGCCATTAAGATCTCTCCTCAATGGCAAGCCTAAGCTGCTGAAATTGTCCCTAGAATAGTCCCTAGAAGCCTTTGATGCCCTGGTATGAAGATTTAAGACCACACCCAAGATCTTAAACCACACGGAAGATCGGGATTTCAAACCCCAGCACCGCCAAGTTGCCACTGTTGGGCCCTTGAGCAAGGCCCTTAACCCTTTCTGCTCCAGGGGTGCTGTATTATGGCTGACCCTGCGCTCTGACCCCAACCTCCAAGGATGGGATATGCGAAGAAAGAATTTCACTGTGCAGTAATGTATATGTGACAAATAAAGGCTCTTTCTATTTCTATTTTTCTACCCAAAACTCTACCCATGTGCTCCCCCTAGCTGAAAGAAATTATGGTTTGGGAAACTGACCATGCAATCAGCATTAGGGAAACGGATTTCAATAAACTATATATGAGCAAAAATGATTTGGAAAACTGGCCACGCAATGGGGGAATAGAGACACTGGATGGAGAGACCCAGATACTCATTTGCACACAAGAGGACCCCATTAAAATATGAGCCTGGTTCCTCTCAACATTTCTTCCTTTTATCATATCAGGGAGTTTTTCCTTGCCACCGTTGCCTCAGGCTTGCTTATTAGGGATAAATGTTAGGAATAAATAGTAGCTTAACTTTAAACTTTAGATAATTTTTTCTGTTTCTATACTTCTGTAAAGCTGCTTTGAGACAATGTCCATTGTTAAAAGCACTATTGTGTTGATTTGTGACATGTAATCCTCCTGGCCTGGAGACTTAATACTAGATAAACAAACTGTGCAAGGTTTTTTTTTTTTATAATCTGTTCTGTTTTGTTAGTACTTATCATAAAGGGTCAAAAGTGTGAAGGCTGTCTCTATCTCTCATCAGCTTGACTCCTCCTCCTAATAAATTAATAAACCAGGCCACCAATCTGCTCAACATGTCAGGAAATGAATAAAATAAATCCATTGCTCTGAATCTAATGCTCTGGATATCAAAAGATTTTCATTGGTACATTCATCAGTCACATGTTAGATGGGTGTCACATTCTTTGTATCTCTTAAAGGGGGGAGGTTCAGTCAGGTCAGATGAAACCAAAGGTCAATATTACCTCCTGTGGAAATAATCGCTTACGGTATCAAGACTCTCCTAGTTGCCTCTTCACACTGCTTCTTTCTATACTTTATTGTTAACATGCTTCAGTTGATGTTCAAAAAAAAATTATATTCATTCATTTCAGGGAGATATACTGTATAAAAAGGCGTTTTAATAAAGCATTGTGGTTTTCTGTGACATAAGAAGAGCACATTATGCGGAGTCCAGGGAAATCACCATGGCTACTCTGTGTAGGTTTATTTGTCCTTCCATTGAAATGTAAAGAAGGACAGAAAGCTGTGTTATATAATACATGCAATATGGCACGCTCTTCTCAGCAGTCAGTGTTCTAGGCAACTCTGTGGGAGAGAAGGCTCTGTATCACACAATTACAGTCTAAGCTGATCAGCTGCTTCCATTCAGCTGACTGCAGAACCACAGTTTAGAAAAGGCTTGAGGTCTCATTTTTGGGTAGTGTTGATGGAATGTCATGCTAATATCAGTGTGTTGTGTTGTACTGAATTCAGTGTGTCTCAATCACGTAAAGCACGCCTTCATGTACATTCACTGTAGCCAGGAGTGGTTTGGCTTGTTTCCATGGCATACACAAGCGTGCCCTTTAGTATTATTTGCCATCTTGATTAACAGCAGTACTATTAATAACTCAATAACAATCAATAAAGGCAAACAGTTGTTTGCAAAGCAATATAGATTAAATGTCTAACATGCTGCCTGTATCTGTATCTGTTAGGTGCTTCAAATATTTATGACTGCATTGAGATATAAGGATTATGATGATGATATTATTATTATTATTATTATTATTATTATTATTATTATTATTATTATTATTATACCTGTAGAACCCTTGGGAAAAAAAAAACACCTCAGATGTAGCTTGCTTTGTAAATTCTGCCTCTGACACTTCCTCAACCTCAGCTACATTGCTGGAGTTCATAACTGATCGCAGCTAAAATTGGGCTTTGAAATCTCGCCCCTGCCGTTACATTTTGTAATATTTTATGACATTAACAGTAATATTTGGGTCTATTTTGAAAATATGAGCAAACTAGCAGCCTTCCACCATGACCCTGACCAGGCAGTTACTAAGGATGAACAAATGTAGCACTGCACATTTTTGTTCATGAATGAAGACTATAGCTGGGGAGACAGGTACAGCTTTTAGATGACTCTACTGCATACATTTATTTCACTTGCTTCTGGCTGAGAGTGCACAGGTGAGTGTACACCTGTACTGATAACCATGTATTGGTTTTACTTTTGGGTGCTAACATCAGCACCAGGGACAGCAACTAGGCATTTTGGCCAAAAATCTGTTCAATTCAATCTGTTCAGTTGATATTTGCTCATGGTAGAGGTGACACAGGACTCTGGAGTATGAGAGCATTAGGCTGATGGCTCATAAACAAGCTGAGGAAGATGGAGATGCTCTATATACTAGTCAAAAAAATCACAGTAAATAATGAATAGTAAGAGTGCCGACATGTGTCTCCTTTTTTCTGATTTTTCCCATGGTAAGGCTCTAGTCCAGCTTATCCCTGAGCTGCTTTCTACTCATACATGGCACTGCTTCAGAGGAACACCACAATTTTTTCTCATATGACTTATGCTCTTTTTTTTTTCATGATAATATATCAGTTTCTCCCCACTCCATATATGTGCAATTTTGCAACTTGCAACAACATTCTGGTCTACACTAGCTTCATATCATTTACTGAGGAATGAAAATATAATTAGCAGTGGCTTCTTGTGTACTGTGCTATGTCTGCTGAAGTAGGTTTGCATTCATGGATGTTCACTAGTTATCCACTAGACGACCTTCCTCATTGTACAACAATACTTGCTGTCAGAAAAAATAACCTGTCCTTTAAACATGCTACACTGTACTACAGGATTGTATTATAAATCATTATCAGATACAGAATTATGTATACAGTACTGCATTGAGATGGTTGTGATTAAAGTTACTTTTATTCTTTAATTTGACTTCAAACATACCGTGTTGGTGTTTACATACTTGGGTAATGTAATGCCAATAATCAAATTTGCTACAGAATTGTTGTCCAAAAATGTTAACTGATCATTATATAGAGATTTGTGGAAACTGATTTAAACATGATCAACAATGTTATTTGTTTTTATATTTAAGTAAAGACCACTGTGCATGTGTCAGAGTAGTGAACTGTATATTATATAGGTAATTATTAATCAATTAAATAATTAATTAATTAATTTATTTATTTATTTATTTTTTATTACTCCTACAATGTTATTGTGTACCTGTAAATGTGTACAATATTGTCAAGTTTATCTTTTATTTTATTGTATTTTATTTTAAATTTTCCTAAATTGTCTATTCTTCTTATTATTGTTGTTTTTGTCATTTTATTGTATTTTGTTTGTTTAATTATTCTGGTGGTAAGGGTCACCATGGGGTGAAAAGCCTTAGTTGTATAAAGTGTTCTGTTTAAGCTTGGAAAGAAAATATTATAATAATAATAATAATAATAATAATAATAATAATAATAATAATAATAATAATAATAATAATAATAATAATAATACATCACTGAACCTCAGGGAATTTACATCACTGAACCTCTGGGAAAAATCACCAGAAGCACAATGCTCCCAGTAGGATTAGATTAGATTAGATTAGAGAGTTTTACTGTTGTTCTAGATATATAAAAGTATACAGTAAAACATTATAGCACTCTCCAGTGCTTTGGTGTAGAAGAAAAAGTGATAACAGTGAACATTTTAACCAATTTGTCCTGAACTAACACCAGAGAGAAGAATCTAACTGGGTCAGATCTCCAAAATGGCAGAATTTTGGGTCCCATGACACAAGAAAGAAAGAAAGAAAGAAAGAAAGAAAGAAAGACAGACAGACAGACAGACAGACAGACAGACAGACAGACAGACAGACAGAAAGAAAGAAAGAAAGAAAGAAAGAAAGAAAGAAAGAAAGAAAGAAAGAAAGAAAGAAAGAAAGAAAGAAAGAAAGAAAGAAAGAAAGAAAGAAAGAAAGAAAGAAAGAAAGAAAGAAAGAAAGAAAGAAAGAAAGAAAGAAAGAAAGAAAGAAAGAAAGAAAGAAAGAAAGAAAGAAAGAAAGAAAGAATACAGTGCTACCAAAGAGTAATTTCTTGATATTTCTTTTCATCAAAACAGAAGAGCAAACCATTTGCCATAAAGGAATGATGATGATAAAAGAATAGTTATCTAATTCCTGCACCTTACTAACTTGTGCCCATGGCTTCATTATCTCATTACCACACCTTACTAAGCCTTGATCATGATGACTCGTGACCTCGCTCACACATATACACTGTGGCATCGCATTACATTTCACTAATGCTTCCTATTTACCACACTTTATTGAGCGTGTGATCCCGTTCAGATGCCTTTAAAAGTCGTGACCACGCAATAATACTTGTGCCAACCAGCAGGTCCTTGGTCCAGTCGCATGCGCGAGACTCGCTTCCTTTAAGAACCCCAATGCCCGGCATACCTCGCGCTGCGGAGCATGCGCGCACTTCGCGTTGTCGCTCAGTCACGTGCTCCACGTCTACTCGAGTCCCTCTTGTCTCACCGTGGAGCTGTGGTGTTTCCAGTCTGCTCGGAATATAAGTGGTATTTCCGCCGATTCCAGAGAATGAGTGATAACGATGACATCGAAGTCGATAGTGATGTACGTCCCCTTGCTCCTCGTGAGCCGTTTACCTGTCAGATTAGACTCCAGTGCTTTGTGGAAGTAACTGAATGTGTAATTGATCAGGCGCGTGCTTCAGTCAATTCCTCATCGGCTAGCTAGCCCACAGAACGCTACCGGGTTAGCTCGATAGCACGCGCCGTTTTAAATGTGATTTCTCACCAAGTTCTAGATTTTTTAAAAATCTGGTTATATATCGTATACATTTCTATTTGTATGAGGAATTGTGCCCTCTTTATTCCCAGTTAACTCGGGTTTGTTTTTACAGGAAGAGTCGTCGAGATTTCACCCAGTGGTATGTAGCCGTTTTGCTAACTAATGAGCTCCAGCAGCGTTTCTGCTCTGTTGCTGTTGCTGCTGCTGTCGTCCTCATGTGGCCTTTAGCTCGATTATAACTACCTGATCTTCACCAAACATTACTGTAGGAAACATGTCCACTGCAGCCATCAGATCGGATTTTTATATTTATATTCACTTAACTGCCTGATTGCTCAACTTTTCCTTAAAAAACAAACAAACAAACAAACAAACCTGGGCTTCGCAAATCGCAGCGCTAAGTACTAGAAAAGATGTTAGGACAGAGAAAAACATCACTGCATGAGGATATTTATCACATAAGGTGTTTAAAAATGGAGTATAGATGTGACTGACTAGCTGTTTACATAACCCACTATTATAGTCAGGCAGACCTCTATCTCTGAAATCCAGATTTGTGTTTCAGATGCTTTTTGTACCTGTCCTATAGAGACCAAAAAAATCATGGAATATCTACAGGAATGATGATTTAGGAGTTTTAATGTTTTGATGATTTTACATGTACTAGTTTTCCTGTACTTTTGTTTTATCCAATTAAATGCTCTCTCGAACGCCTGTGGGGGCGGGGTTTACTCCACAGCAAACACGGTAGTAAACACCATCTCTTGGTTGATGGTCAGATGTTTGTTTATTTCGAATGGTCATTGTTTATACGTTTTAAAGAGGGTATGAGTATGTGTGTGTTTGCCTTTACGTCACTAGGACATCACAGTGGAGTGTGTAACCTTTTTACCCTGCTACATCAGACTGATTGAGAACACGACTCTGAGTTTATATGAAGCCTGGATGGTGGTTAGAATGAGTTGTATTATTTTAGATACTGTTCTGATGCTGAACGGCCGGCTCATGCGTCATAGTCTAAAAACGCATAGCGTCTCGTCGTCTAAGATATCCTCGTTGAAGTCAACAGGTTTGGGTTACTGTCCAGTATGTTTATATTAAGTAAGGGTGTAGTGTATTTCCAATGCTGTAATGGCTGTCAAGCCTACAAGACATCACAAGAAGCCGTTATTAAATTTTGCAATTGTTTTTTTTTTTTTTTTTTGTCTAAAACATGACAGAAAACTGCAGCTAAATTTGGATAGCATGTTCTCTAGCCATTAAGCAACCATTAAGTGGACCACAACATGGACCTACTGAGACCCAGTCTGGAAGCTGGTCTGAGTGAGGTCTGCTTCTGGGCCGTTCTAAATATGGCTAGCTGTTTACATACTGACTGTAGTAGAGCTCAATAATCTGGATGTACTATTTTACTGCTCCCTTGTGCCGTTAGGGAAATAAATTGAGCAAATTACAACCGTCGAAGTGAGCGTGTGTGTTTTTAAAAGTTATTAAATTAGCCTAAATAGTTAAATGCAAAGGGGCACGGTGACTAACTTGTTTGCATCGTTGGTGGTTTCCTGTGCTTCAGGGGTTTCCTATAGACCTATATCGTAGGCTGATCGGGATCTCTAAATTGTGTGTAGTGTGTGTGTGTTTGTGTGTTGTAAGATGAGGTTGCTCCCTGTTCAAGATGTCCCCTGCCTTGTGCCCCGAGTTCCCTGGGATAAACACCAGGCTCCCTGCAACCCTGTTTAGGATGAGTACAATGGATTCAGAAAATTGAAGCAATTTAAATAGAACATTATAATTCTTTATTCAAAATAAACATTTGATTCCTCTGCCATTTTAATAGGAACACACATAGACTGACTCATTCGTGCAATTTTCCAAGCAGCTGACAGGTTTGCGCTGACAGGAAGCTTACAGCAACTCAAATTACGACTCTTCACATGGCCAACAGGAAAGCATTACATGTTGCACAAAATGCTGAGCAAAAGTCCACATTGAGTTCCACTCTTGTCAACCAGGAACAGCAATCTGAGGCTGCAGTAGATTAACATGGTGATTTAAAAAATATATATGACAGTAGATCTGACTAACATGGTGAAAATATCACACGATACATGAGAGAGATTGCAATATACTGGTTTTATTATACAGTGTAACCTCGGCATACGAATGCTCTCCCTTATGAAGTTTCACCTTTAGAATTTAAATTTTGCAAGAAATTTGCATCGGCATATGAGCAAACCAAAGTGAACGTCAGCTAAGTTGAACGTACATCCGGGAGCCGTTCAGAACTTGTTTGCGTCAGTGGAAGGCCAAGCGGAGCCAACTGAAGCGAGATTTTTACAGCGAGATTTTTTTTTTTTTTACAGTCAGCGAAAGCTGTTTTGAAAGAGTCAACCCACGATACCAGCGTTCCCTTCGGCAAGCGTTCAAAAGCTAGCTGATTTTTCAGCCCTCTTTTTGTTGACAGATTGGTGCCGTGGGTGGTCTGTTCTATTTTTAGCCCAAGCTTGGTGGCACGACTTCCTGTGAGGAGCCTTGACATGGAATGCTTGGCTTGGGGTCAGTCCTTTTTAAGCAGCCATACAGTTTACATACGCTTCGTATTGGTCATATTTTTGGGTGGCTGGAACAAATTATCTGTGTTTACATTATTTCTTATAGGGAAATTTGTTCCACTATACAAATTTTCGTCTTACGAACTTGCCTCCAGAACGAATGAACATTCCTATGCCGAGGTTCCACTGTATTATGATTTTAAAATACCAAGAATTTGTAGAAATGAAACACTAAAAACTTTTAGCTGCTCCAAATCAGAGTACCATTTTACTAATTTTAAGCAATAAAACTAGAACGATGACGTCTGTGAGAAACGTCTTCGCGGCCTGTTTCACGGCGAAAGTTCATTTCCAATCATGGTTCTCGGGCAGTCTTCCTCGTCAGTGGAATTATAGTATGCTGTTTGTAATGATACTTATTTTGTGTCTGTTTTTTTTGTGTCTGTATAAGAACACAGGCTGTTTTATTTAAACTGCAGGCAGACAAGCGGGCACACCACAACGCACTGGAGCGCAAACGCAGGGACCACATCAAAGACAGCTTTCACAGTTTACGTGACTCTGTGCCTTCTTTACAAGGAGAGAAGGTTGGAGGATTTTCTTAGTCTGTCTTTTTTTTAAATTAAATATTAGGCGCAAAATTTATTGTGCCTTTTTATTACTGCTTAGCACTGATTGCAGTTGTGTGTGTGTGTGGTGGTCTGGGAAAAAAATTTCTGTATACAATATTTTGCACCTCAAAATTAAAATTTATTATTTTAAATAAATATAAAATAAATATATTTCAGCTGAATGACACAAACATGTTTACTTTTTAGTCTCTTTTGATTCGTCACTTTTGAGGGTTAAAATGCATCTTATTTCTGCTCGAGATCCACGTAGATCCACAGATTTCAGAAAATTTCCAGAATTATAGAAATAAGCAAAAGGCCACCAGGTTTGCATCAGATTCCCAGACTGCCACCCATTTTGTAATACAAATCCATTTATACTCCTGAATTTTATTTAAAGTCATTTGTTTATTGTTTTTTGGTTAATGATACACTGTGTACTGCAGTAAATTAAGCCGAATACACACCCCGATCAGCCATAACATTAAAACCACATGCCTAAAACTGTGTGCTTTAAAACAGCTGTGACCTTCGAAGCACCAAGATGTTAGCAGCAGATCCTTTAAGTGTTATGATGTGGAGCCTCCATGGCTCAAACTGGTTTGTCCAGCACTTCACACAGATCCTTGAACAGATTTAGACCTGGGGAATTTGGAGACACTTTGAACTCTTTTGACATGTTCCTCAAATCATTACCGAACAATTTTTGCAGTGGTCCATGGAGCATTATCCTGCTGGAAGGGAATACTGTTGCCATGAAGAGGTGTACTTTGCAGCAAAGTTTAGTTAGTTGGTACATGTCAGATTAACGTCCACACGAATGCCGGGACACAAGGTTTTTCCAGCAGAACATTGCCCAGAGCATTATCCTGCCTCTGCTGGCTTGCCTTTATCCTATAGTTGTATCCCAGTGCCATCTCTTCCCCAGTTAAGGGATGTAATTACATTCAGCCATCCACATAACTTAAAAGAAAATGTGATTCATCAGACTACCTTCTTCTGTTGGTCCAGTTCTGATGCCCATTGTAGATGTTTTCACAGCCCCAGAAGCACCAAGCTATGATGCACTGTGTCTTCTGACACCTTAACCAGCATTCAGTAATTTGTGCTGCAGTAGCTCTTCTGTAGGATCGGATCAGACGGACTAGCCATCACTCCCCATGTGGATCAGTGAGCCTTGGACGCTCTTGACCCTGTTGCTGGTTCACATGATGTCCATCCTTGGAGCACTTTTGCTAGGTACCAACCACCTCATACCAGGAAACACCTGCTGCTTTGGAGATGCTCTGAAACGGACGTCTAACCATCACTATTTGGCCCATGACAAAGTCACCCACATTCTTAATCTTGCTCATTTTCCCCACTCCCATCATATCAAGAACTAACAGTTTACTACCTGTTTAATATATCTCACCCTTTGGCATGTGTCACTGTAACAAGATCAAGTCACCTTCTGTTCATTTCATCGGTCAGTGGTTTTAATGTTATGGCTGATAGGTGGTGCTGGCATACACTACCAGTCAAAAGTTTGGACACACCTTTTAATTCAGTGTTTTTTGTTTAGGGATTTATTTCCTACATTCTTGAACAATACTGGAGATTTCAAAACTATGAAATAACACACATGGACTTAAGTAATCCATATGTAATGACAACAAAAAACAGTCAGTTGTTATTTTAAGACATGAAGGTCAGGTGTTCTGGAATAGTTCTTGCAAGAACAGTATTGTCAAGTGCATTTACAAAACCCATCAAGCACCATGATGAAACTGGCTCACATGAAGACCATCCCAGTAAAGCAAGACCAAAACTGACCTCTGCTGCAGAGGAGAAGTTCATTTAGAGTTACCAGCCTCAGAAATCACCAATTAACAGCACCTCAGATTAGAGCCGTTATGAAGGCTTTACAGAGCATCAGTAGCAGACATATCTCAATATCAACTGTTCAAATGAGATTATTGTGTATTTCGGCCGCCTTCAGCATTGTTTTACAATGAAGAAAGAAATAAACATCAGGAAAGACCATGGAATTAGAAGATGTCCAAACTTTTGACTGTTAGTGTATATGTTCAAATGGGCACAAATAAACTTGCTTCATTGAAGTATTTGTCTCTTCTGATAGAAGCTTTCTAAACTTTAGAGGTCAAATGATTAGTACTGTCATTTTGATGAATGTATGTGATATGATGTGATGGAACCTCATGTCATGATTCAGATGTGTGACAGCACTTTGTCAAACAGGCTTCCCGAGCTCAGATTTTAGACAAAGCCACGGAGTATATCCAGTACATGCGCCGCAAGAACCACACGCATCAACAGGACATTGATGACCTGAAGAAACAGAACGCTTTACTGGAGCAGCAGGGTAAGTTCTTTTTTTTTTTTTAAATCCATAGTAGTGCTTTTCACACTTGAGTCATTGTAATCCGGGGTTATCTTGTTTCTCTGCTCATACTGTACAATTAATCTCGACTATTCATAATCTGATCTTTCACACTGTCCATTCCATTCTAATTTGCATATTTCTAACGTCAACAACCCTGATCGCATAAAAACAGCAAATAAATACAGATTTAAAATAACGGCTTGTCTCAGATTTCACGTCAGAGAGATCATCCTGTGGCTCTGCGCCCAAGCATGCATTGATACCTTTCACAGCTTTCTAATCTTCTGGAGTTTGTCCTGTAGTTAACTAGCCGTCCGCTGATAACCAGCTTCTGCTAATTTGTCAGTGTCGCACATTTTCCGCTTGCTACAGCACACGCTTCCCAAGAGATGCTCAGACTGATGGTACCGCGTCGCTACGTCCTGGTGTTCAGGTGAAATGAGGCAGGCGCTGTTCAGTTGCTGTTTGGGAGTCTGTAAAGCATCTAGCCGTAACAGTGTATACGTTGGCACCGCAATGCAGGGTTAACACCACGGAAGCAGTGCTAACCCCACTTCTTTAAAAGCAGGGGTTAGAATGTTGATAATCCGGTGTGAAAAGCACTAGTATTTCACATGCTTTTATAAGGGTGCATTTACCAAGGACAGGTAATTCAAACCTACCGTGCTGCTCATCACCTTCATATCATCTACAGGCTTGACGTGGAAATATCACCTTCTGACCTTAGGTCATTAATTAACTTGTACATCAGTAACAAGTGAGGGAAGGAATACGACAAATATAAAAATAAGAAATTGTATGAAATAAACTCCAGCGTTAAAAATCAGTGCCATCCATGACAAGCCCCTCCTTTATGTCTTACGTATGTCTTAAGCATATTCTTTTGGACTGTAACATTTATGATTCTGCCATGATTCAGAAAGGGAATATTTCAGAATGTGTCCCCTGAATGTATTTAGACGTTCTGTCTTATGTCAATTTGAAATGTTCTGTATAACAATTTAAGTGATGTGGAGTGAAAATGTTGACCTAGTGTTTGCCATGTAAACCCATCAGACCCATTTATCTATGCTCTTTGCTACTGCAGTACAGTAAACATTTTTGAAAGCTTTTCTACTTTCTCAGCCAAACCAATTTTTGGCTGCAATTATTTTTACTTACTTGGGCCAGCTTTTTTAAGCTGACCTGTCTGTTTGACATCTGTATGACGACAAGGCTCTCTGATTGAAGGGCTCGCTTATTATTATTATTATTAAGCACACAAGGTCACACATCTAAGACGTCTAACCATCTCCTTCACTGACGTACGCTAATAGTTTAGTGGAAAAATTCTGGTTATTTTCCCTGCATGCTAAGATTTCTCAGTAATGAGATTTCTCAGTCATAGACTACATGGATCTCCACTTGACCACCTTATTTCTCTTAAAACAAGTAGCTGAAGAACCAAACACAGCAAGATTACTGAGTATTGAGAGTGGCTGTGTGAAAGACTGTCATTGTTATATGACTGTAAAAGTAGGGAAAAACATACTACAGGCCATGCTGTTTCAGTAATGTTCTTTTCCATTGTTTACTACACTGATCAGGCATAACATTATGACCACCTGCCTAATATTATGTTCGTCCCCCTTTCGCTACCAAAACAGCCCTGACCCATGGAGACATGTACTCCACTAGATCCTTGAAGGTGTGTTGTGGTATCTGGCACCAAGATGTTAGCAGCAGATCCTTTAAGTCCCCAGCCTCACAACCTGGAGGACTTAAAGGATACTTTTGATAGATACTGACCACTGCAGACCGGGAACACCCCACAAGAGCTGCAGTTTTGGAGATGCTCTGATCCAGTCGTCTAGCCATCACAATTTGGTCCTTGTCAAACTCGCCCAAATCCTTATCCCATTTTTCCTGCTTCTAACATCAACTTTGAGGACAAAATGTTCACTTGCTGCCTAATATATCCCACCCACTAACTCAGGCAGAGGTGAGGAGCTGCTTGGGAACATGATCATATTTAAACACAGTTAATGTGGACATCACGTTGAATAACTTGCACTGAACTATTCTCAATCGTAAATATTTGCCCAGTAAAAGAAGTAATTTTCACTGGAATGTTAATTTCCTTGTTGGTTTTTCCAACTTCTCCCCAACTGAGGGGTAGAGAAAGGCAGTAGGTGACATCACTCACTGATTTACTTCAAATTATTAGAATTTTATTTCCTCAAATGTAGGGAACTGGTCTGTCACCCAACAAGAAAACTGTCAGCTGTATTTTTAAAATTATGATTATATGGCTGTTGGCTGCATAGAACAGGATGTTTTGGCTCTGAAGTTGTGCAATTGAAGCTGGGAAATTGAAGAGTTTAATTTTAATCCTGACAACGTCATAGCCATCTGTGGCCAGGAGTCCAACAGAGTCTCTGGAGATGGCATGGCTGTGCTTTCTGCCCTGTCAATCAGATTAAAATGAGCCGAACCTTTGCGTCTGTGAGCTCATGTATGTGTTCAGCAGCACTGTTCCCTAGCATGAGCAGCAGCTGCAGTGACTTCAGGTGTCTCAGTGTAGGCCTGCGCTCGTCTTTAACCATCATGTGATAAGAGAGCTAGAGAATGGGAATTGGCAAATACAATCATAAAATCCCAAACAATAATGAATAGAGATATTCTGTTCAACTTCTCTAAAGGTTCTTTTGTTCAAATAGCTTTGTTGAATGCAAAGTAAAAATGCAAATGTCTCAGTTGTTTGTTTTTGTGTGTGTGTGTGTGTGCATGCGTGCATATTTGGCCACACCAGTTCGTGCTCTAGAGAAGGCCAAGGGGAACGCACAGCTGCAGGCCAGCTACTCATCAGACAGCAGCTTGTACACCAACCCTAAAGGCAGTGCCGTGTCAGCCTTCGACGGCGGTTCCGATTCCAGCTCCGAGTCCGAGCCTGAAGAGCCGCCCACCAGGAAGAAGTTGCGCGTGGAGCCCAGCTAGATGCATCCATCCTGCCTGTCAGACTCTCTCCTCCATCTTTGCCCCTTTCATTCTCACCCTCACCCACAACCTGTTCCTTCCTCTCTTTTCTCCTGTGTGTTCAGCAACCTGGGGAGTGTCTTGAGAAAGGCTCAGAAAAGTTTCAGCCTTTCATCTCAACACTGATGGCACTTTTGTGCGTGGATCAAGCAAGGCTTCATTTTCCTCCAAGGCGTGGCAGCTTGGCAGTTTTAAGACTGCGATATTTTTCAGCCTCTTCAAGTAGTCATGCAGCAAGTAATGTAAAGCAACAAACCATTATATTTCCCAAATGAGCTATCAGATAGAAAGAGGAAAATAGGCATTTAATAAACAAAAAAAAAAAAAAATAATCTACATTTGTAATGTTTCTAATTTTCCATGAGATATACAATGGTGCTTTTTAAAAGAACACAAGGGTATGTTAGCTGTATGATTCCGGTTATGGAAGCCTGGTGTTCTCCCCCTTTTTTGGCAAATATTTGTTGCTGAATTTCTTTATTTAATGGAATGTTGAGGCTGTACTTTGTTAATGTGTTGTTTTTTGCCTGAGATTATAAGTGGAAGTAGCTGGCCTCGACGTTTTTCCATAATCCTGACTTCATTCGAACTTGGATTTTTAACCTGCTTCGCCAAAAGAGGACAACTTTTTAGGACAGGTAAACTTCCCTCCAGAAGCTGAATGTTAACATGTAGTTCAAAAGCAGTTTTTTTTTTGTTTTTGTTTTGTTTTTGAATACATGCAAGTTTGTCCCTTTCAGTATGTAGTACGTGGCACTGTATACTCTTCAATGTAATTGTCTCGATGGAATAACTTTCCCCGTGAAACTTGCCTGCCTAGGGAATGTTTGGTTTCATTTGAAAGAGTGTGTATGAAATATTGTGCTTTTATTCCATTCCATGGAAATTACAGGTATGTTGTACATACTGCCAACAGTTGTCTTGCAAGTTGAGGCATACCTTTACTATGAGACTCCAAATAAAACTATTTTATCTTCAACCTTATCAGGTGTGGTTGTGATGGTGGGGGTGAGATTTCGAAGGGGTTCACTGATGAGAGCTTACCTTTCAGCTCTGGATTATTATTATTATTTTTGATATTGAACATATAGTTTTGTTTTAACGACAATCAAGCCTTATAGAAGATTCCTGGCTGAGTTTAGATTGTAAGATATCGGCATTCGTCCCAGTCATCGTTGCATTTCCTGCTGTAAAATGCATTTGTTTTCGCAGGGAAACTGCAGCCAGACACAAACATTATTTGGCATCAAATACAAATTGTGTGACTTGTGATTTGTTGAAATGTTAAATTTGCTTTCACAACATTGGCCTGTAATGGCAACTTGTCCATCCAGGTTTTTGTAGTAATTGTATTTTGTTTATGAAGTGTACATTTGTTAAACTGTGTTATGTTTGTCATGTCCATTTAAAAAGACCTACACTTTTTTTTTTTTTTAATCAGTGTGGTTATCATGGTTGCTTGAAAATTGCAGCAATAATTTGAAGTTTTTCAGGTGACTTATGGCCCCTTTCTCACCCCTCAACTTTCCCCCATTTCCTCGTCGTACAACCATGACCTGAAATGGACTTACCCGGTATTACTGGTCATGAATCTACACTAAAGAGGTGAACAGACGGTGTTGAAAACCCGTGAAAAATATCAACAGTACATAAATATTTACATATTAAAATAAATTTGAGACGAATCTGATATGGCTCTACTGTGTTAGTGCATGGTGCAGGTTTGAGATCCCATCACCCAAATGGGCCGGAAACTGACTCGCAGGAAAGAATAAGGATGATTCTTGCACATGAGGGGGGAAAATGGCTACTGTGCACCTGTAAGACAAGTGTGTTTAAGAAATTGAGCAGTACTGTGTTTAAAATTCAACACAGCATTGCTATGCCTGATGCACTCGTGCACCAGCAGTGCTGAGAATGAACACTTCCCCAAATTATGGTATTCCCTCTCTGTTGATGGATGAGGTTGAAGGAAAGACAATGCACTTTGCTTGAACTTTAGCATTACATTATACAGTATAAATGGCAAGTGACTCATTTTGTTAATTGTACTTTGAGACTGGTCAGGATCTCACCAGGGCCTGTCACGAGGCATCAGGATTTTTTTAACAAGTATATGATAATATATAATGCAAGTATTTAGTGGATCATGCATTTATGAATTAGACAGTCATAACGCAAGGAATAGGGAAAGCATAAATTGTCAGATTGAGATGACTTTTCACCAGCTTCAGCATAGTTGTGACATTTTCTTTTGCCAGATAGGCTGCATGGAATAATTGTGAAGCAGACGAATGTTAACCTTTAAATCGATAACAAAAACAATTCATGTTACAGATCAGTTCAAAGTGCTATATATGGCTCGAGGTATGTAGTCACCTGTATCACACCAGTATGTGGTCCAAAACAGTGTCCACTCTTGTGGGAAGGAAAGATGTGTGTGTGTATTTGTGGGAAGCTGTACCCATTCAATCAAAAGAACTTTTCTGAAGTCGAGCACTAATTTTAGACTGGATGTTCCATTTCATCCCAGTAGACGTGTTCAATGGAGTCGAGGTCAAAGGCTCAGAGCTTTCAGGTAACCAGAGTTTAGTCATACCTGGCATTCACCAAACACAGAAAGTGAAGCTTGATTCATCGCTCCAGAGAAGACGTTTTCACCGAGTCCAGTTGTGACGTGCTTTACTTCTTTCTTGCCGACTTTTCATAGACACCTGGGTATGTTTCATAACAAGGTGGGTCACAGGAACGAGTGTACAGAATGGCACCATCTACCAACAACGTAATATAACTAGCTTAGCAGTTTGTGGTTTATAGCTAACATACACTATATTGCCAAAAGTATTCGCTCACCTGCCTTGACTCGCATATGAACGTAAGTGACATCCCATTCCTAATCCATAGGGTTCAATATGACGTCGGTCCACCCTTTACAGCTTCAACTCTTCTGGGAAGGCTGTCCACAAGGTTTAGCTAAGCTCTCTGCGCACTGTTCTTGAGCTAATCTGAAGGCCACATGAAGTTTGGAGGTCTGTAACGATTGACTCTGCAGAAAGTTGGCGACCTCTTCGCACTATGCGCCTCAGCATCCGCTGACCCCGCTCCGTCAGTTTACGTGGCCTACCACTTCGTGGCTGAGTTGCTGTCGTTCCCAAACACTTCCACGTTCTTATAATACAGCTGACAGTTGACTGTGGAATATTTAGGAGCGAGGAAATTTCACGACTGGATTTGTTGCACAGGTGGCATCCTATCACAGTTCCACGCTGGAATTCACTGAGCTCCTGAGAGCGACCCATTCTTTCACAAATGTTTGTAAAAACAGTCTGCATGCCTAGGTGCTTGATTTTATACACCTGTGGCCATGGAAGTGATTGGAACACCTGATTCTAATACTTTTGGCAATATAGTGTAGCTCATCATGGAGCGATTTCATGTCCAGAGCCAGATTTATGGTTGCAGATAGTTTGTTGCTTTTCCACAGCCCTACTCAGCCACGACTGGATCACCTCACATCCTCTATCCAAGCCTAACCATCCCACTGAATGAGACGTCCAAAACAATAAAGTTATTAATCTTCATCTAACATTTAAGTGGGGGGTTTCATATCATTGTCATTCTTAAAAGTGAATCGCGCTCACAACAAGGTTAAGAACTGCTGGCATAGTGATCATAGGCTTATGTGCAGCTACTTGACCATGGAAATCTATTTACATTACAGTCTTAACAAACATATCATGTGATAAGGATGTTTCAGGAGCCCCTTGTCTTTGTCTGTGTTGTCTATTACTTTGTGGCTGGGATGATTTTCCTCCAAACAGCTTCCATTTCACATTAAGAGCAGATAGGGCAGATCTAACAGGACCCAAATTCAGATTTTTTAAATATATTCATATATATGCATATTTTTAACAGAACTCAATTCACTTCTAAGGTGTTTCAGAAATTGTAAAGATGACTAAGTTGTCTTTATTTGTCACATATACATTACTGCACAGTGAGATTCTTTCTTCGCATATCCCATCCTTGGGGGTTGGGGTCAGAGCGCAGGGTCAGCCATGATACAGCACCCTGGAGCAGGGTGGGTTTGGGGCCTTGCTCAAGGGCCCAACAGTGGCAGCGCTGAGGCTTGAATCCCGATCTTCCAATCAACGACCCAGAGCCATTTGAGCTACCACTAACCCTCATCATGGCACCTGTTAGTGGGTGGGATATATTAGGCAGCAAGTGAACATTTTGTCCTCAAAGTTGATGTGTTAGAAGCAGGAAAATGGGCAAGCGTAAGGATTTGAGCGAGCTTGACAAGGGCCAAATTGTGATGGCTAGACGACTGGATCAGAGCATCTCCAAAACTGCAGCTCTTGTGGGGTGTTCCCGGTCTGCAGTGGTCAGTATCTATCAAAAGTGGTCCAAGGAAGGAACAGTGGTGAACCAGTGACAGGGTCATGGGGGGTCAAGGCTCACTGATGCACTTGGGGAGTGAAGGCTGACCCGTGTGATCCGATCCAACAGACGAGCTGGTTCTGATAGAAAGCTGTCAGAATACACAGTGCATGACTGCTAACACATTATTAGGCAGGTGGTCATAATGTTATGCCTGATCGGTGTATAATTATAATTATAACCTGCCTAGTCAACCAAACCTTTTGTCATTTAACTATATAATTATTACAGCACGTCCTTTAGCGTGTCAACCGTTGCCTAAATAAACTAACCACCTTGCACAAATTTACTTAAAAAAAAAAGAAATCTTATCTGTATATCTGTTAACATACTGGATAATATTCTCCAGACGTTTACATAAGTTAGCTGATCTTTCCCCATTCATTTTAAGCTGAAGGTTATGTAAGCAGCCTGACCGCGTTATCTGGATGTAGCAAGAACATGAAACCCTGAAAAAGTAATAAATAAATAAATAAATAAAAAGGCGATATCATATGAAAGTATAAAACTGAGGACACTTATGGCAGACATGCGGACAGCCTTCATGGCTGCTCTGAGGCTGAGGAGAGAGCAAACTCCTGAACACAAGGCGGTTTCTGTTTTTCTTCCTCTCGGCTACTTTTAGGAGTTTGGGCTGATGGTGATGAGTGAGGCTTCGCTTAATTACAGGAAATATGAAGGACTACGGCACATGAAGAAAATAATAATCGGCGAGCATTTTGCCTGTGAACGCGTTGGTCAGGAGGTTTATCCTCGCCATGGCGAAGCAATACGATGTCCTTTTCAGACTTCTGCTTTTAGGAGACTCCGGTGTGGGGAAAACCTGTTTATTGTGCCGGCTCACCGATAATGAGTTTCTTTCACCGCACATTTCTACTATCGGTAAGTATTGAAGCACTGGTACACTAGGGAAATGTTGCCTAAAGTAATGATTATCACCTGACATTTACAGTGTTTGAGAAAATGAACCGGATGAAAACCCCTTCTATATGTAAACTGACGCATATTAAACCGAACTATACCAGAATGAATAAAAACAGTTTAGATCAAATCCATTTGGACCTCCAGTGGACTCTACTGGTTGTGGTGTAGTAAAGCAGCTTGTAGTTCATTTAAGTATGAAATGGATGCTGATATTTCATGCTGTAGATCCCAGCTGGGTCTGACCATCTGACAAACCGAGCCGTCTTTCTGGTCCAGAGAAACGTTCAGGACGTTTACATGCGGACAAATAATCCGTCAGTAATAGGATCGATCGCTGGAATTGTAAAGCCTTCATATAAACACGATCCAAATGTCATTTCGATCGGATTGAAAGGGGTGATGTAGATCTGAATCTAATCTAAACGCAGTGTAAACGCCTAAATCCGATTGTTTTTTTAATTCGGATTCAAAAATACAGGAGGTGTATATGTTTATTTATGTCTTAGGTTTTAGGTTTTAAATGTGGCACCTGATCATTGGAAGATTCGGAGTATATATAATGCACATGTAAACAGGATAATGTTTAAGTTAATATATAAGTAAATAGTACTTTCAGAGTCTGCATTCAGACTGATGAAAATGGATGTTTAATGTTTAAAAGGGTAACCAAAACGCAAGGGTCTACCATTTTGAGAAGCTCAGTCTTGTGTTTTTTTGGCAGATTTTTTAACATGGATTTTTCAGCAGGATTTTCCGTTGGTTTAATCTGCTAAGTTTGTTCCAGATAGGGATTGAGCAACTTTGAATAATCACCATGTTAAATCGAGTAGATTTGCAACTGATACCATACATAGAACCTGTAGAAATGCTGTTTCCTAATGAAATATTTACTAAAACTTTTAATGATCCACGTTCCACAAAAATCAGCCTTGATCTAGACACAAACAGGACATAATAGCCAGGGTTAACACTATTAATATAGTTCACATTGTGGAAATATGACCCACTGCAAAGTGTGTGTGTGTGTATATATATGTGTATATATATATATATATATATATATATATATATATATATATATATATATATATTAATATTATACCATATATAATAGCATCCACAAACATACATACATACATATACATATATATATATATATATATATATACACACACTATATTGCCAAAAGTATTCGCTCACCTGCCTTGACTCGCATATGAACTTAAGTGACATCCCATTCCTAATCCATAGGGTTCAATATGACGTCGGTCCACCCTTTGCAGCTATAACAGCTTCAACTCTTCTGGGAAGGCTGTCCACAAGGTTTAGGAGTGTGTTTATGGGAATTTTTGACCATTCTTCCAGAAGCGCATTTGTGAGGTGACACACTGATGTTGGACGAGAAGGCCTGGCTCTCAGTCTCCGCTCTAATTCATCCCAAAGGTGTTCTATCGGGTTGAGGTCAGGACTCTGTGCAGGCCAGTCAAGTTCATCCACACCAGACTCTGTCATCCATGTCTTTATGGACCTTGCTTTGTGCACTGGTGCACAGTCATGTTGGAAGAGGAAGGGGCCAGCTCCAAACTGTTCCCACAAAGTTGGGAGCATGGAATTGTCCAAAATGTCTTGGTATGCTGAAGCATTCAGAGTTCCTTTCACTGGAACTAAGGGGCCGAGCCCAGCTCCTGAAAAACAACCCCACACCATAATCCCCCCTCCACCAAACTTTACACTTGGCACAATGCAGTCAGACAAGTACTGTTCTCCTGGCAACCGCCAAACCCAGACTCGTCCATCAGATTGCCAGATGGAGAAGCGCGATTCGTCACTCCAGAGAACGCGTCTCCACTGCTCTAGAGTCCAGTGGCGGCGTGCTTTACACCACTGCATCCGGCGCTTTGCATTGCACTTGGTGATGTGTAGCTTGGATGCAGCTGCTCGGCCATGGAAACCCATTCCATGAAGCTGTTCTTGAGCTAATCTGAAGGCCACATGAAGTTTGGAGGTCTGTAGCGATTGACTCTGCAGAAAGTTGGCGACCTCTTCACACTATGCACCTCAGCATCCGCTGACCCCGCTCCATCAGTTTACGTGGCCTACCACTTCGTGGCTGAGTTGCTGTCGTTCCCAAACACTTCCACGTTCTTATAATACAGCTGACAGTTGACTGTGGAATATTCAGGAGCGAGGAAATTTCACGACTGGATTTGTTGCACAGGTGGCATCCTATCACAGTTCCACGCTGGAATTCACTGAGCTCCTGAGAGCGACCCATTCTTTCACAAATGTTTGTAAAAACAGTCTGCATGCCTAGGTGCTTGATTTTATACACCTGTGGCCATGGAAGTGATTGGAACACCTGATTCTGATTATTTGGATGGGTGAGCGAATACTTTTGGCAATATAGTGTGTATAAATATATATATATGTGTGTGTGTATGTTTGTGGATGCTATTATATATGCTATTATAGCCTCCACAAAAGTTTTTCACTATTTTTGGACCAGGTCTATGGGGATTTGTACTCATTCAGCTACCAGAACATTAGTGAGGTCAGGTACTGATGTTGGGTGAGAAGGCCTGGTGCTCAGTCAGTGTTTCAGTTCATCCCAGAGGTGTTCATTGGGGTTGAGGAGTTCTTCTACATCAACCTTGGCAAACCATGTCCTTGTGGAACAAGCTTAGCGCACAGGGCCCTTTAGTTCAAATAAAGGGAACTTTTAAAGCTACAGCATTTACAGACATTGTAGACCCTTCTGTTTCAGCTTTGTGCCACCAATTTAGAGTCTACAACAATACTGAATGTGTACACTAATAGCTAATTTCTAATCTACACCAATCAGGAATAACATTCTGACCTTTGACCGGTGAAGTGAATAACACTGATTATCTCCTCATCATGGCGCCTGTTAGTGGGTGGGATATATTAAGCAGCAAGTGAACATTTTGTCCTCAAAGTTGATGTGTTAGAAGCAGGAATGGGCAAGTGTAAGGATTTGAGTGAGTTTGACAAGGGCCAAATTGTGATGTCTAGATGACTGGATCAGAGCATCTCCAAAACTGCAGCTCTTGTGGGGTGTTCCCAGTCTGCAGTGGTCAGTATCTATCAAAAGTGGTCCAAGGAAAGAACAGTGGTGAACCGGCGACAGGGTCATGGGCGGCCAAGACTCATTGATCCAACAGATGAGCTACTGTTACTCAAATTGCTGAAGAAGTTCAGCAAGAACGTCTGTTGTTCTTCATGAAGAAGAACAACAGACGAGCTGGTTCTGATAGAAAGCTGTGCGAATACACAGTGCATGGTGGTTCAGCAAAAGGAGGACCACGACAATATTAGGCAGGTGGTCATAATGTTATGCCTGGTCGGTGTATATTATGATAAACTTCAGTTCTTTAATTAAATGTTAAATGTTTTGGTTTGGTTTTTGTCTATGGATATGCTCGTCCTTCTTTTCAGTCTTGATTCTCTTCAGTAACTAATATTCTCTTCACATGTACTCATAGTTGCATTTTGCCACCATATTATCAGGCTATTGCTGTTTTCATATTAAATTTGACAACTTGGCAAGAAATTAACTAAACAATAATATCTTCTGAAATTACTAAGGTCCAGATCTTGGTGAGACTAGCTCGATCAGTGGTCATGGTTCGAGATAACTAGTCTGCTTGATTAGCTAGAAGATGACATTGAATGCTTTGAGAAGCTAAATTTCCCTTATGGAGAAAGTTGAGGATCACAATACAATTTATTTAGCGCTCAAGATCATGCCAGAATTCTTGAAAACATACTGAAAATGTGAAATTATAATGAAGGCACAATTCCATGTATGAAGTAAAAACTAACTAACTGCTGTTTTGTCGCTTTAATTGAATCCTGTCATGCAGATGTATCCTTGATCTTTCTGCAGGGGTGGATTTCAAAATGAAAACACTAGAAGTCAATGGATTCAAAGTGAGAATACAGATATGGTGGGTGAGATGACTGATGTCATATTTCTACTCTATAATCTGGATATATAGATATTTTAGATCATACAAAGTCTACATTTAGCTTATTAATTCATTGTAGATTAGCTTTGCTCATATATCTGCTTTCTACAGGGACACAGCAGGACAGGAGAGGTACCAAACTATTACTAAGCAGTATTACAGACGAGCACAGGTATGGATTATGTGACCCTTTTATTACAATAACTAGAATAAGCGTCACTGAACATGTTATTGATGGAGAACTGAAGCCAAATGTAGCCTGGATAGCTGTGGCTTCAGAGTGTTCCTTTTCTTTTGCCAGGGTATTTTCATTGTATACGACATCACCAGCTCTGTCTCCTTCCAACATATAATGAAGTGGATCAGTGATGTTGATGAGGTGAGGAGGTTGTTTCTTTTTAATCTAACCAAGTGCACAGATTCTGCTCTCCACTGTAATGTCCAATTGAGCTATTCTAACAGAATGACTGTTTTATTTGTTTGTTCTCTAGTATGCACCACACCTAGTGCAGAAAATTCTCATTGGAAACAAAAATGATGAGGAGCATCAAAGACAAGTGACCACTGAGCAGGGGAACAAGGTACCATTTTGTTCTCCAAGCCAAATGACCTAGAACAGGATTTTGACCTATGGCCTGTTTTCGTTGCATTATTCAGTCGGAATAATATTTACTGCGGCACAGCTCCAGGGTCAATCCTGGATCAATCCTGAACTTAATGTCTGTGCTGTTTTGCATGTTTTGTGTGGATTTCCTCAAGAGTTCTCCAGCTTCCTTCCACTTCACATAAAGATGTCAATGTTTGGAAATTGCCTCCAAAATTTAATCCTGCTCTAGACTTAACCAGGACATAATATCCGGGGTTAACATTTTTAATGAGGGCCACAATGTGGAGCTTCAAAGTGTATAATACACTATATTGCTGGACGTAACCTGATCGACTGATAAAGTTTCCAAATACCTTTACTTATACAATGTACACTATATTGCCAAAAGTTTTGGGACACCAAATAATTGAAATCAGGTGTTGTTTTTTAGGAGTGGCCCCTTAGGTCCAGTGAAAGGAACTCTTAATGCTTCAGCATACCAAGACATTTTGGACAATTTCATGGTCCCAACTTTGTGGGAACAGTTTGGGGATGACCGCTTCCTGTTCCAACATGACTGCACACCAGTGCACAAAGCAAGGTCCAAAAAGACAAGGATGAGTGAGTTTCTTGTGAAGGAACTTGACTGGCCTGCACCTCAACCTGAGAGAACACCTTTTGGATGAATTGGAGGAGAGGAGACTGTGAGCCAGACGGCCAACTCCATATTAAATTCATGTGCATGTAAAGGCAGATGTCCCAGTTTTGGCCTGGCTCACAGTCTCCGCTCTAATTCATCCCAAAGGTGTTATATCAGGTTGAGATCAGGACTCAGTCATGTTGGAACAGGAAGGGGTCATCTCCAAACTGTTCCCAGAAAGTTGGGAGCATGAAATTGTCCAGAATGTCTTATGCTGAAGCATTAAGAGTTCCTTTCACTGGAACTAAGGGGCCAAGCCCAACCCCTGAAAAACAACACCTGAATCCAATGATTTGGAGGGGTGTCCCAAAACTTTTGGCAATTATAGTGTATATTGTATGGGTAAACGTATTTGGAAACTTTATCAATCGATCAGGTTATGTCTTCATGAACACCTGTTTGAAGGCCTTATTCCAAAACCATGGGAAATAACACAGAGTTGGCCCTCTTTTGCTTTGCTTTGGTATTCCACAAAGGTTTTCCATTCAGTAATAGGCAATGCCAAAGTGACTCTTGATGCGTCAGTGTGGGGTCCCATCCTCTGGCCCTGTGACAGGCTCTGGATCCACTGTTACCTTGAGCAGGATATAACACTGCAGCATTGACCGTTGATGGCACTGAAGAGTTTTTGCATCATAAAATGTATACAGTAATGTTTCCTTCAGTGTGAACACAAAGGAATTACGCTGTTAAAGAGCAATGTCTGGGAGTGTATTGATAGTGTGTATTTGTCAGTCAGTAGATTTGACACGTTTTACTGGATCTACTGTTTTTCTGCAACTGGGAATGCATTTTAGAGAAAGGAAGGCAAATGCATGCTTTGTAGTAAGCCTTGTACTGAAAAAGGTGTTATGTAACACACTGCTTTCTGTCATTAAGCTTGCTAAGTCTTATGGTATGGATTTCTTTGAGACAAGCGCCTTCACCAATTACAACATTACTGAGGTGAGTCAGCTCACACTGACATGCTTGTTGGAACAGAGATGTGCCAATTTTATGATGATTATGGTTCCACTGTAATTGGATTAACTTGGGGTTAGTATTACTCTTTGTGCTCCTCAGGCGTTCACTCGAATGACTGAGCTGGTGCTGAAAGCCAACAGGAAGGAGCTGGATAGCACACTGCCATCCGACAACGATGACCTCAACACTACTGAAACAGAGCAGGAGCCTGAATATAACACCTGCTCATGTTAGGGAAGTGAGTAAGCATATTACGACCACCATTTCAACAATGTCCTTTATAAAGTATTTGCTGAAACACTTTATATCTATTTATCTCTCTCATTACTACATCTGCGTAATCATTGCTTTGTCTCACTGCTTGACCCTAGGTGCATGATCCATTTGGAAAATGCACTTCTGGTTGAGTTTCACTAGGAGGCAGTCATATGTGAATCATTTATTTGTTCATAAGTCAACACGGTTGTTGAGCTAAAATGCATCAAATTGCTGATCTCATCTAATTTTGCTAGTTCAGCTTGTGACATAAGAAGAAAGAGCTCCATCCTGCCCACACTAACTGGATAATGGATATGTGCTGACCTCATTGTGGCACTTATTACTTGCTTCCTAAAAAGAGACAGACAGAGAGATTTGGTTTTGGTATTAAAATCATTCAAACATAAATTTAGTATTTGATTCCATTGCTATTGTCCACTAAAGAACTGTATAAATAAGTTGTATAGATTTCTATGTGACCTATGTAATACTAGTACTCTCTGCAATAAATGCGTATTATGATCATAATCACTGTATCATTTTTTTCTTTTAAATGACCATTACCTCAGAGCACACTGACCCACAGATCATTATCAGACACGCATCAGACGAGACTGGACTTTTCGTACGATTTAGGAAGCTTAGCTCTGGCAGATTAGGAGCACCGCTGAATTACAGATTCCACGTAACAGAATCAGAATTTGGGCCGAGTTCCACTGAAGGGAATTAGATTGAACGCTTATCCATTTTTAACGACGTGAGAACGTAGGCAATGACTTGCTGAATGTTTAATGGCTCAGAAGTAGCTTCAGTCTCTAAAGCCACTGAGAGTTGAATACAATCTGCCGCATAGAAAACCATGTAACTTAATTTTTCCAAATAGGAAACGGATAACAGCATTCAGGAAATTGTTGTACATGTAACTTGAACAACTGATAACAACTTTCTAAGAGTGTGCCATTAATTGCTTGTTGAGGTGTAGTTAATTCCCTGTATATTTTCATATCATCATTCTTGCTTGTTTATGGAAAATAGACATGACGAGGAATTGTCTTTTGTAACATGTTCCATAAACAGAACTGTCTGAATGTGTAAAAACTGGTGCAGGTTTAGAGATTAAAACCTGAGATGGCCTACCTCGCTCTTTTCACCACATAGATGTATTATGTATCAGTGGCATATCAACTTCCCTCCAAGTCATTTGACACCCAAGCTTTATTAGCTGAAGCCAGGCAACCAGGATGACTTGCATGCCACTTAGGAAGCAGACAAACATCAGGAGGACACCAAAACGCAGATCATGACTTTCATAGCCAAGACATTTTATGACCTGCGTGCTACCAAGCTGGAAGGGGAATCTGTCGATTTTAACGTCTACCGAGGCCGAGTGGTACTTATCGAGAATGTGGCATCGCTCTGAGGCACCACTACCCGGGACTACAGCCAGCTCAACCAGCTCCAGAGCAGGTACCCGCACCGGCTGGTGGTCCTGGCCTTCCCCTGTAATCAGTTTGGCTACCAGGTTAGTAGGACAAGCATTTCACTTTGTATTCAGAATTAGTTTTGTGTGATTAGTGAATGCAGTTTTAGCACGGTTTAGCTGACTTGAGATGACCAAGATGAAGTGAGTGAAGTGTATTATACTTTTCTTTAATACAAAGAACACCCTTGTACCTAGAGGTAGCATCATGCAGAAATCAATTTGAACCCAACTCCAGGACAGTAAGTTGAAAGAATGTGTATTTATTAAACACTAAACACTAAAATGTGTTTAGTATATTTATTTAAAATCATTGCAATCATTGAGCTAATATTACCTACTTTTAAAGCCAGTGTATAATGCTGATAAAAGGTATTAATGAAAATTTTCTACATATAATCTCAGAAATAAAGTGACCAAACTGTCATTTTTGGTAGTACCATTAAGGCTATGCCCTTACAAATTATTTATGGTACATAACTGGACCTTAGTGACCACTACTATGTCAGTAAACATTACACTGCCACATGCAGTGTCCCAGCTAAAAGATACAGATTAAACGTGCAAAAGATTTACACTTAATGATACAATAAAGAACACATGATTCATATCTTTATTCCTGAGTGTGTATGAAGGTGCTTCATCTTTTCATCACTGGACACAATTCACCAAAGTTCTACTGTCATAGAAGCTTGCTATATTTAGATTTTGTGTGATTTATATCTTAACTTTCTCCAGGAAAACTGCAGAAATGGAGAGATCCTGAACTCCTTGAAGCATGTTCGGCCTGGTGGAGGGTATGAGCCTTCGTTCACTGTTTTTGAGAAGTGCGATGTGAACGGAGCTAACACGCATCCCGTCTTCGCATACCTGAAAGACAAACTTCCGTACCCTGATGATGACCCAGTCTCTCTTATGCAGGACCCCAAGTTCTTAGTGTGGAGTCCCATCAGCAGAACTGATATCTCATGGAATTTCGAGAAGTTTCTGATCGGCCCAGAGGGCGAGCCTTTCAAGAGATACAGCAAAAACTTTGAGACCATTAACATAGAACCTGACATTCAAAGGCTATTGAGGCTGACCAAAAACTAATCAAAACAGGTGCCTCAGAATGTAGTTTGTTTTATTGTAAGTACCGCTGCACGCTCCTCTACCTTTTCTTATTTTACTTAATGAAGTTGATGCTCTAAACTAACGTAGTGAGCATTATCTGAGGCGGTGTAAATATAAAAAAAGACATGTAGAGGATGCTTGCAGAGATGTACTGAAAAGAATGATTTAATAAAAGACAAAACTTGTAATGTGTCCTATCACAAAACATTATCACATGCCCATGACTCACATACTATCATGAAGGAATATGTATAAGAGTCTAACAGGGTTAACTACGTGCTACATAGTAGGAATTGTGTGATCACACAAACAAAACATTTTGGTTCTTTATTCAGTAACAATCAGTACATTTTATATACACTATATTGCCAAACGTTTTGGGACACCTGCTTTTACATGCACATGAATGTAATATGTAGTTGGCCCTCCCTTTGCAGCTATAACTGTTCTGGGAAGGCCTTCCACAAGGTTTAGGACTGTGTTTATTGGAGTTTGGACGAGAAGGCCTGGCTTTCAGTCTCCACTCTAATTCATCTCAAAGGTGTTCTATCAGGTTGAGGTCAGGACTCTGTGCAGGTCCACACCAAACTCACTCATCCATGTCTGGATGAGTGGAAGTCATGATGGAATGACGGATGTGGATGAGTGGATGTCATGATGGAACAGGAAGGGGTCATCCCCAAACTGTTCCCATAAAGTTGGGAGCATGAAATTGTCCAAAATGTCTTGGTATGCTATAGCATTAGGAGTTCCTTTCACTAGAACTAAGGGGCCGAGTCCAACCCCTGAATTCAATGATTTGGAGGGGTGTCCCAAAACTTAGCAAAACTTGGCAATATAGTATAATACGAATAACAGATGTTTTTATTAGCTTATTCTGACCATTAGGTGGCAGTATTGTTAAAGATTTGCTGCCTCACAACCGCTATTTCACAGGGATTTTTCACTAGAACTAGTAGTTTAAATGGACGGAGGTCACATTGTTTCCCCTCTGGTGGCGCCACTGACCAAAGCTATTAAGTACTTTACTTCCGGTAAACATTTCCACACACTGAAAACAATTATTGGTAAAAATTTACTCAAAAAAAGGGTGGTAACTATTTCCACACACACCCACACACAAAAAAATTACTAAACATGATTATGCATAGTTTATGTAAGGATATCACAGCATCTAAGATTACTTTCTTACACAAATGTTAGTAAATTTAAATAGCAGCTTTGTAGTTTTATAACTATATGTTATTTAAATCTGAGTTGAATGGATAAATACACACCATCTTAACAGTATCACTGATACCTCACGGTAATAAACACACCAGAACAGTAAATGCATTTACATTAGCTTTCATTAAAACTGACTCAGGGCCCAAAATGACTCATAAATAGGGCAGGGGGTTTGTGAGCGCGTGCCCGTGAAAACCATACACCTTACTGAGAAACACAAAGAGGGTGAACAAAGAAAACTCCACTGAAACATTTACTCTTTCAAAACATTTCATAATACAATAGTCTTAAGCCTTCTAAGCTGACAAAAGAAATGTTAACAACAAACCATAGTCCATAATGATCAAAATTATATAGTTTTAAAGGTTCAGTAACACATTTTTATGCAAACTGAGTTTCAAAACCACGCCCATTACTATTTTTTTTCTATTTTTTGCAAAATAATAGTAAATTTAACCTAAATAAAATGTATACGTTGGGTTTTAGCCACATAAATATATGAATTTATTTATTACAAAATTGAAAGCATTTTTATTATTAAAATGCTTTTTTTTTTTTTTGCCATATTTACAAAACCACTGAAGCCAAGACATAACCAAGACACTGATAAGGACCGCCTTCTATTTTGTAGGCTGTACCACAGAATACAGCATTTTCATACTATTAAATTTTATAAACTTTACAACTAATTGTAATATATTAAACAGCTATGCTTGAGCTCTGTCATGACATTAAATAATGATGTCACTATAAAACCAGATCCTACAGAAGGAAATCCATGGAAGCATGCCTGTTATTCTATATAACATGGTCAGTTGACTAACCCTATCAAGACTATTGGCTATAGTTAATTGAGTTCAGTCCATTTTAAACGTGTTATGGAAGAAAGCGTATCAGTGTAATCGAAGGGAGGGCCGTCTATAATACAAATCCACCCACATGAATTTTCCAGCGTTTGTGGGAAAGTCAGTTCAGTGAACAAAAACAACTGCAGCTCAGAAAAACACATGACAAATGACATATCTTTGCCCTAACAAAATAGTTTAAACCCATTCCACATAACAATCTTTAATTTAATTAAGTCACTATAATGACAGGAGTTGAGTTAATATCAGCTTTATGCACAGCTTTAAAGATTAATCAATTTAAGATAATCGTTTTAAGTAAAATGAAACATCTGCTCACTAGGACATCTAATTCTGCATTTTAATCAGTACTGGACCTTTTCTGGTCTCACCATGACTTTTTTTTTTTTTTTTTTTTTTTACAAATGCCTTAAACATATGCTGGGACACAACAATAAAGAATTTAGCAGAACAGGTCAGTATGAGGTAAGGAAAATATTGAGGCAGGACAGAATGATCAGAGGGTTGCAACTGTAATATCCTGTAGCCTTCTAGAAATATTTTATACAGTTATTTCTGATGTGATTGTTATTAAGAGGAATCAGACCTCAAGTATATCAGGAAAGGGTCTAGACACGTCTGGATATGATTTGGTTCTATTAAAATGTTAAGCCAGTGCAGACAGAGACGAGATTTTAAATTAGTAATATGATCTTGGCTGTTGTTAGTGATGTTAGTACAAATGGTTGAAGCGGTCAGGGTAGTTGAAGTCATGTTAGATCACAGAGCATTATGTGTGGTGCTCTAATATGGTTCGTGCTGCGGAATTGTGTGGATTCTCCGTATAATTTGTGTTTTTCAGAATATACATCCCAATATTTAACTCACGTGCACTCACTGGGAATTTAGGAACACTACAAAAAACACAAGAACAAACCACACAATGGCCAATCTGGATCTAAATATGCTTTAGAGAGACAGAAGAAATGGCAATGCTCATTTGAATAACAACTCTTTACAACAGCGGTGAACAGAAAAGCATCTCGAAATGCACAACCATGCAGTGAATTGACTCAAACAGCAGAAGACGACAGCATTTTTAAGGCTACATAGGTAGAGGGTCATTAAAAAACTGGCCAGATGTAAGACTGGATCATTGTAGCCCATCCTCCTGAAGGGCTGATGTGTTGTTCATTCAGTGGTGCCTCTTTTCTGCTCCACCTCAGCTTGGATAATTGCATGAATAATAAAGAGGCTGATGAATGTATGACTTTAGAAAAACTCAAAACATAATACAGAATCTGGGCATGTCTTATTCTTTGTTTTCTTTTTTTTTTTTTCTTTTTTTACTAATTTGAAGTAAGGCCTTGAATAGTAAACTGCAGTGTGTGTGTGCGCGCGCGCGCTGTGTGTGTGTGGACAGTAAAAGCCCTGGAGATCAAGGCTGATGTCAAAATAGAAGTTGATGTCCAAGTAGACGTGAGGTGTTTGTCTTTAATCGTCAATACAGTGCTAGGGCTGCGTGTTTATGGTCTTTTGTTTCACCGCAGGTTGGCGGTGTGTTATCCTGAGCCGGTTATTTATTTATTTACATCCCCATCCATTGATCCGTTCAGTTTCCGGTGTGATCCCGTTCTCTCTCGCGATACTCCAGTAAGGGGGAGGATACGGCACCGCGCGGTGATCTCATTGCTTCAATAACTGCATGGTGCAGCTGGACCCGAGTCGCAAGTTTGAGAGCAAACTTTTAACTCGTACCGTCAGCCAAACAAGCGGATTACGGTGTGGATGCGGTGTAGCAGGATGTAGATGGGTGTCGGTGAGGACGGCGGTGCGCGCGTGTGTTTAGGAGCTGGAGAGGAAACGCTGTTTAGTATTTCTCTCATGCAGGGCAGCTGTTGTTGGAGAGAGAGGGAGTGGGAAGGTGAGTAAAGCAGTTTTAAAACGGGGATGCGGATAGCTCTTCGCTTTTCTGTTTAAACCCCATCTCTCTCTCTATCTATCTGTCTATGTGTTTATTATTTTTTTTGTCAGAATGTGCGTTTGTTTCCCCTTTTTGTTATGTGTTCACTCACGGTGCTTGAACGTGGCACCAGCTGTGTCAGGCTTTCTTCTCAATCAAATCCTGTTGTTAGCTTCAACCATCGATGCGCTATGAGGACTTGCTTCTCTTTCCAAGAAAAAAAACAACACCACTGCTGGAAAAGAAAGAAACTTTTCCACGCGGAAAACAGCAAAAATAATCATTCACACGGCTGTCAGTGCAATTTTTAGACACAAAAGACTTTTTAGGTGTTTAAACCTTTTGTTTCACCAAAAAACCCGGGGCCCGGTTTCCCCCCTCTGGATCACACCGTGGTGAATATAGTTTGACGAGAGAGAGAGAGAGAGAGAGTGCAAAGTGCTTTCTCCTCTGTGGTTTTTATTGTTTTTAATTTAAACAATACTGCTTTTGGGGTGTTTTTTTTTTTTTGGGTTCATCCTATCCCTTAAAACAGCATATGGTTATAATAATAGCTCTAGCTCCTCTAGAAACAGTCCTGAGATCAGCTGTGATCTACATGATTGCTGTTTACTTTGCAAAAATGAGGCTTTTGGAGCAAGCTGCTGTTGTCCAGCTGTTTTAATAATCGATCAATTCATTATTTCTGCTCTTATTCTTTTCTCTTTTTTTTTTTAATCACACAGAAGTTAGCTCCCACTGTTTGGCTGAGATTTAGTGGATTACTAGTGTTTGGGGATGGTTAGCTAGCTGACTCTGTATCTGTTTCCCCGGGCAGCAGGAGGAATTTCAGGTGAATTCAACTGTTATTTTCATTTCCATGGACAATTGACCAAAATAATGACCAAGACTACCCTCGGGCTCCTTCTTTAAACCAGGGCCTTTTGAATCCCCCATCACCTCCACTTCCACCTCCCCCATTCTTTACGCCTCTAATGTCCCTGTATCTGTACTCAACTTCATTGTTAAAGAGTAACCTCTTCTGGAAATGTGAATGTAATGTACCTTTAGACGGGATCTAAAGTAGATAATTAGACATGCTCTAATGGCTCATTAAATCGACACAATGCACTTTCCTGTGTAACACATTCGTGCTGAAGGTACAAAACAAGCCAGTGACAAAGATACATACACTCATCAGGCATAACATTATGATCACCTGCCTAATATTGTGTTGGTTCCCCTTTTGCTGCCAAAACGGCTCTGAACCAGTCATGCACTGTGTATCATATGCATCAATGAGCCTTGGTTGTCCATGACCCCGTCACCGGTGCACCACTGTTCCTTCCCTAGACCACCATTAATAAATACTGACCCCTGCAGAACGGGAACACCCGTTGCAGTTTTGGAGATGCTCTGATCCAGTCGTCTAGCCATCGCAATTTCGCCCATGTCAAACTCGCTCAAATCCTTGCGCTTGTCCATTTTTCCTGCTTCTAACACATCAACTTTGAGGACAAAATGTTCACTTGCTGCCTAATATATCCCACCCACTAACTTGATGAGGAGATCATCAGTGTTACTGACGTCACCTCTCAGTGCTCATAATGTTATGGCTGATCGGTGTACATACTGATTTCTTTATAAGTGCGGCAGAATTCAGTCCGAGTGTCTGCTTAAGACACTTGCTCAATCATGAGACTTGAGCTCATAAGCTTGTGCTCACACAAGTAAACGTCTGCCGATCTATTGATTTTAGGTTGATTCTGGATTTTCTTTTTTCCTGTGAGACGTCTTTTCTCATTCAGCATTTTTTCACAACATTCACCGTTGTCAGTGAGAAATCCTAATGCAGATAGCAAAAGCTGGACTGGAGGTTCCAGGCTGCAGTGGTAATGGAAGGAAAGTTGAAACATAGCATAGAGATGAGATGTAAACTAGAGAGACTAAAGGGCTAAAGCACTGCTTTATTACATTTACAGCATTTGGCAGATGCTCTTATCCAGAGCGACCTACTCGAGCTCAGCATCGGCAGCCAGGTGGACCTTACAGATGTCTGATCAGCAGTCCAACGCCTTACCCACTGAGCTACCACTTCCACATAATGTTTTAGTCATTTGTTTAAGAAGCTTTAAGGTGTGCCGTCTCAGTACTGCTCGGTTGTGTCATCCTCGAGGTTTAATCCCACGCTTAGTTTCCATAATTGCAATGAAACATGCAAAAATGTGGATTCACAATATCCGGTGAGAGGGTTTTCACTCCTAATAGGCAAGTCTTCAGCCGTCGCTGTAAGTGCGATGATTTGATGGGGCCATCAATTGTGAAGGCTGACTACTGAAGGAAGAATTATACACGTTGTATGGAAATAATAGCATTAGGGAAATTATGAAAACAGAATGTGTAATTTTTTATTTTTTTTTAAAGCATAATTAGATTTTTTTTTCATTCCATTGTCTGTACCGCTTATCCGATCTATCCTCGGGTCACGGGGAGCCTGTGCCTATCTCCGGCGTCATCGGGCATCAGGGCAGGATACACCGGCAATTTAGAGACTCCAATCAGCCCAGAAGCATGTCTTTGGACTGTGGGAGGAAACCCACCAAGCATGGGGAGAACATGCGAACTCCACACACACAGTGAGTGAGTGAGACTCGAACCCAGGACACTGGAGGTGTGAGGCGAAGCATAATTATATGTTATAGAAGTATATTGAGCGAATGAACCGTCACAAACGAAGCTAGCTTGCTGGTTCCCATGAGAATACTTGTCCACATAGGTGTCAGTGTAAAGCCCTGCTTCTTCTATCTTGGACTGAGTGATGTGTGTCAGCCTCACAGTGTGACTGACGTTTGCTCAAAGTAATCTGTGGAAGATCTGGCAAGCAGCGAGCTCGTTGAAACTGCAGGCAAAAGTAGAGAGTCCATTCTGCATTTGACTAAAGGCTGTAACACGAAACTTTAGCTAAGGAAAAAAACAAAGAAAACGACTTCTCCACTCAGAATTCCTACCGGGAACTCGGGTCTACTCAACACGAGTTCAGCAAGTGACAACATGGCCGCTGACAGCATAAAGTCTTACCTTTAAATGAATTCTGCTGTGTATATATGTATTTGTTGCTGACAAAATCCCATCGTCAAAGCATTCATAATATAATCATAATCATATCATCATCATAATTCCCTATGATGTAGCCCCCTATGAACTCGCAGACGTTGTACAATGGCACAATATCTGTAGCCCTTGAATGCAGTCTAAATCCCATTCTCAGTCAACTGCTAGTTGAACGGCATTGTGGGTAATGCGGTCAACCAAAAGCTGTGTCCAAAATGGCCTACTACATACTGTGCACTTACACCACGCATCCTGTGCCGTAGCGTCTACTGTATGAATAATAAAAGGTTAGTATCGTCTCAAGTAGGAACAAGTGACGGTGTTTTACTAGCTGCTGTGCTCCAGCCACTGACCTCCGGTAGCTTCACACATCGGGTTCAAAACACTGACGCTTGCCTACAAATCAAAAATGAACCCCAAAGCTCTGGTCACTCCCTCAGATCTACTAGCACTGCCGGACCGGTCTCGCTATCTTTTCGCGTTAGAGCTAGGTATGTAAGACACATTTCTGTTCTGGCACCGAGCTGGAGGAACAAACTTCCCCATGATATCCGAACAGCTGAGTCACGACGGGTGATGACCTACCTCTTCCTGAAACACTTAAACTGGCACTTAATTTTTCCCTGTTTGTTTTATGTATTAAAAAGAAATTGTGCTGTAATTCCTCCCAACATTCAAAGCTGTGAATGTTGAGTGCACGAAGTGTCCAGCATTTATTTTTTGTTGAATCATAAGTGCATCATTCTGGTATTGGAGCGATTCACATGACTCACACTATTTATACCACATGATGGTGTACAACTGTGTATAAGTGGCACACCTGAAGTGGAAATAGACCTCCGTGTCAATGAAACAAGTAACTAAAAAGAACTTGCTTGAATAAATCTTACCCTTGATGAGTGATATGCAAGTCATTTAGGGAGGATTTTTGATTATTTTCCCCCCTCTGACAGAAACATTACCTCTGACCGAGATGTAGATGTCTCATCTACATCAGCAGGTTACACATCTTTAGTTGTCGAGCGAGCGGAGGAACGTTCTGGCACGACGTCCTCACACTGTAGGTTTTAATATAACCGTGTCTCTTCAGCTTCACGTTAACAGAGCCTGACGTTAAACGCTATATAACACCGCAGCAGCATCCTAGATCCGGATTATTTGGTTATACTAAAATAATTAAGGATGGTTTGTGGCCTTCGGTCGTTTATCAATGTCACGTAGAAATATCGTTTTCTCATATTTGCTCCCAGTATGTTGATTAAAAAAAGAATCGATAAAAATAGCCCACTTAAAAGCACATCCTGGAAAGTAATGTCTTCTGAGATGTCACTTTACTCTACACCGCACCTATTCTAGGCTTCCTTGTTACAATAGAGCAGTATCTCCTTACAATTCATACATAAATATGGAGAACGCTGGTAGCTGATGATGATGGTATTTCAGGCACAGGCGCTGTATTCAAACAACTTGACTATCAAATTTCCAGCCTGGCCTCAACTCCTGATCCCAGTATTTGTGAAGTTTGTGATCACTGGATGCATTTTTTTGTTGTCGTTGTTCCATAGTCGCATCTGCTGAACGTAGCTGCACATAGCAGAGCAAGCTGTTTATCACCTTGCTTGTAGTAGATCTGTTGTGAACAGATCACAGCTGGATGTTCTTCCTGCGCGAAGAGCATGACTTGCATTCAGCACTCTCAGCTCGGCACCTGCTCTGCATGCTGATCAGAGTTTCCTCTCGCTTCAGGACAAAACACATCTGTCTCGTTCCCCGGTCCCTCCACTCTGCTTGGGAGAAAGACAAACACTGGGTGTTACACGCAGAATATTTGAAACTTGGCTAATCATATCATTATCTCATTATTTCCTTAGAGCTAATCCATGTTCGGGTGATTTTTCTGGAACACAGCAGTAATGTGAAGAATTTGGTGCAGGAAGTGCGCACTAGAATCGATTCCTGTGAACGTGAACACAACTCGTACTCAGGTCTGCACTTCAGGAAGTAAAGTAACCTATGCATGTGTTGTATTCGATGACATTATCACACATGTAGCATGAGTGAGAGGGGAACACAGAAGAGCTGAGGAACCTTACTGCACGTGATAAGTTGTCATTGTCACATGTACATTACTGCACAGTGACATACTTTCTTCACATGTCCCATCCTTGAGGTTTGGGGTCAGTGAGCAGGGTCAGACATCATGCAGCGCCCCTGGAGCAGTGGGTTAAGGCACCAACAGTAGCAGCTTGGTGGTGTTGGGGAGATCAACAACCCAGAGCCTTAACCACTTGAGCTATCACCGCCGCCCATAATAATAGCAGTAAAAAAACATGCCGAGTCATGTCGTGTTCTCCGTGTACATGTGTGATGATGTAAGATGAATGCAAATGCTGTGGAGAACAATCACGCTCTGATTCTGACCACAGCAATCCACCCACGTGCCCTTCCCAAAGGTTCGTTTACCTTTTTCCCTTCACCTTCTTCAGCCGTGCATGCCTCATGTTTTGGTTCATTTATTTATGAAGGGATCGGTTTCACACTATAAATGGGTATGAAAGCGACTTTATACTTCATCAATCCCACAGCGCGCTCATGTTCATCGTCAGTGTTAGCGTTAGAAACGAGGAGTACGTAAGCCGTGTCAGAGCCTTCGGTTCAGCCTCGTGTCGACCTCGTCTTTGTTTGCGCTGCGTGGTTAAAGTTTTATCTGGAGATGACGCAAGAGCACTTTTTCTTTTCGGCCGCAGATACTGAAACCTTGAGTATCAGCTGATAGCAACACTCACATGTTGTTTTCCTTTTAATGTTACTAAGCCTCATTTTTTAACTAAAGCACTTTTACAGTTAAACTCTTTCGCATAAAACGCTCAGGCATCGTGCATTACAGGAGAAGTTCACTTCCAGAACAAAAATCCCCAAATTTACTAGTCGTAGTCTTATATGCAAACATTTCCTGTTCCCAGAATAAATGACACTTTAAGTCCAATACCAATCTTCAGAGGTTGTTACAGGGGTTTATATCCAATCGAAAATTCAGCAGGTCTTCAGTCAGATAGCAAGAGGAATAATTAGTGATCCCAGTGAAGTTATTTTTTCAGCAGTTTCCTATTAGCTTTTATTAGAAGTTGCAGTGAGGATGCTTTCAGATGTTAGTGTCCAGCAGGTCAGCTGAGGTTTACATGCCCATTGAAAGTGTTTCACTTCCTGTCCTGTGATTTAAACTCAACCTTCTTTCACTACTACAGAATATTAACTACTGAGATTTCTCTGTTAATTAATAACCCCAAGCTTTAAGTGTAGCTCAGGAGTGAGGAGCTGAAATGATCCTATCTATTGGGAATGACTGCATCAAACCCTGACTACGGCTCTCTGATACGTGTGATGAGTGGGTGTGATGAGTGTGTGGGTGTGATGAGTGTGTGGGTGTGATGAGTGTGTGTGTGTGATGAGTGTGTGTGTGTGATGAGTGTGTGTGTGTGATGAGTGTGTGATGAATGTGATGAGTGTGTGATGAATGTGATGAGTGTGTGATGAATGTGATGAGTGTGTGATGAATGTGATGAGTGTGTGATGAATGTGATGAGTGTGTGATGAATGTGATGAGTGTGTGATGAATGTGATGAGTGTGTGATGAATGTGATGAGTGTGTGATGAATGTGATGAGTGTGTGATGAATGTGATGAGTGTGATGAGTGTGTGATGAATGTGATGAGTGTGATGAATGTGGTGTGTGTGTGATGAATGTGGTGTGTGTGTGATGAATGTGGTGTGTGTGTGATGAATGTGGTGTGTGTGATGAATGTGGTGTGTGTGTGATGAATGTGGTGAGTGTGTGATGAATGTGGTGAGTGTGTGTGATGAATGTGATGAGTGTGTGTGATGAATGTGATGAGTGTGTGTGATGAATGTGATGAGTGTGTGTGATGAATGTGATGAGTGTGTGTGTGTGATGAATGTGATGAGTGTGATGAATGTGATGAGTGTGTGTGTGTGATGAATGTGATGAGTGTGTGTGTGTGATGAATGTGATGAGTGTGTGTGTGTGATGAATGTGATGAGTGTGTGTGTGTGATGAATGTGATGAGTGTGTGTGTGTGATGAATGTGATGAGTGTGTGTGTGTGATGAATGTGATGAGTGTGTGTGTGTGATGAATGTGATGAGTGTGTGTGTGTGATGAATGTGATGAGTGTGTGATGAATGTGGTGCGTGTGTGTGATGAATGTGGTGTGTGTGATGAATGTGATGTGTGTGTGTGTGTTGTGTGCGTATGATGAGTGTGTGATGTGTGTGTACTGTGCTCAGACAGTCATTTTAGCTGTCTGTCAAATGAACGGTTTATATTAATGCACTTGTTCTAATATGGTATTGTTGCTATAGTAACAGCTCATTCCCAGGCAATTCAGTTGTGGGGCAGATAATCCATTTAATATTAGATTATGAAACAAAGTAAACATGATGAAATATCAAAGTAAAACATCAGTGCTGAAACAGTGAGGTGTGGACAGTGTAACGGTCAGTCAGAGAAAGAGAAAGAATAAGAGTTTAAGGGAGCGTCTTGAGGTGCGTCCCAAATCACGTATGCACTGTTCTGCACCATTTTCTAGTATAAATATTGTAAGCAAATTCCAGCAAGAAGACAAGAAGTACACTTGAAGCATGCGGATGATGCACTTATTGAACTGAAAAAATGAAGTGTGGAAAATGTTGGACACTTGCACTCAACCCTTGCTGTTTTGCTTACGTAGTGAAGGGGGCGGGGCTAGGAGACCTGTTGTGTGGAGAGCGCTGGTACAGGTCTGTACAGGGTGTGAAAGTCTCTGAGACGCACACTGTGACTATCAGAAGTGGTCTGGGTCGCAGATGACCACATGACACCAATGTCTCGGGGCATGCAGGAGAGCGACGACGCATCAGCTGATTATTAATCAGCATCGTTAATCTAGCCGAAAACTACGTAATCATTGAGAGACCGGTCAACAGCACAGCTCTCCAACTCCAGGCTAATGGACAAAGGCCATGCTGGAGATGTGCTAACGGCAGAGACGAAAGTGGACGCTTTTTAACGATCCTTTCATCGATCACTTCTAAGATTCATCAGCAGACCATGTGGTCGAAAACAATTGAGACTGACCATCCATTTATATAAAATAGGATTCATGGGATATTTCCGCCTGGAGACGTTTACATTTATTACATGTACCGACGTAAATGTGCCTTCCTTCAAAGGAAGTGATAAATAAAATCTGATCACAGGTGTAAACGCCTCTCTACTTGTGTTGGGGGTCACTCAAGATGGACATGGAACCGATCCCAACTCAATTCAATTCATTGTGACGATAAACAGCTGAAAAGCAGGACATGTTTGTTTCAAACCAAAAAAAAAGTTGACTTGATGTAGTAATAACTTTAATAGTAATAATAACTCTGCTTTGGATCAGGCAGCGTCACATTATTTCCCATAACAGCGTGCTCCATCATGTTCTCATCCTTATTTAATATGCATATGTAGATATTTAGCACACAGGGCTCGTAATAATCTAGTTCAGTGAAGCTTTATTGGTATAGCAAGATCTAAATTTAACATCCCTGATGAGTAAAGCAGAGGTGAAGGTGGTGAGGGGAAAAAACTCACTTAGATCAGGGTACCCCCAACCTTACTTGTACCATGGACCGGTTTGATACTGGACAGTTTTTCGGCGACCCGGTGGGTGGAGGCTGTGGGGTGTGGAGGGATGAGGGTTTGATTGATGGGGGAGCTCTCTGGTTAAATTTGTTTTTATTTCATTTTAGCATGGGTTAGCTTGCGGATTTACTGATGCATGGAAAAACCTGCAATGGGTGGAAGTGTGAAATGGTTTGAAATAAATTTAGAAGTTTATTGTTTCTTTGCGGCCCAGTCCCGGACCACGGCCCGGTGCTTTGGGACCCCTGCCTTAGACAACACGAGGTAGAAACCTCGAGAGACTGAAAAGGGAGCTCATCCTCACCGGATTATAAAACCTCTCCTTTTATGATCAAACAGTGCAATTGCATAACCAGGAAATTCATTCCAGTTAGAACATGAAGTCTGTCTTGTTGAAGATCTCAGACTGTTCACAAATCTGTTTAGGACAACTGCACTAAAGCGTGTTGAGTACTCGGCGATTAGTACAGATGGGATTGATGCTCCAGGAGTACTAATGAGCGAAATGTAATTGCAGCCTTTGGCTCTCATCATATTTTAAAAGGAATCGCAGTTAACTCACGGTGCAACATGCAGTCGGTGGCCTGACACCATCGCATGAATAAGCAATCGTCAGACTCAGCATTTTTGCCCTTCTGGAAAAGGCAGGATTGTGGCGGAACGAATTTGCAAGTCAATGTGCCCTTCTGTAACGCGCCCTGGCATCACTCTGCGGCCACTGATTAATTTGCCTGTGTTCTTCAATAATGCCTGTGACTGTGCTTCCTGTGGTGCTGCTGGAAACGGACAGCTTTGTGTGTTTGTATGAAGACCAATAGAGGCATTTCGTTTTTTTTTATTTCTTGAACAATGCAAACAGGCTCTCTGCTACACATTTCATCCGCATTCATAACAGGATTTAGTGGATTCATGAGTCAAAAATGACTTAATTGTTTCCCCATGTTCACCCAGTCCTGTTGTCCGTGCCCCGAGGGCTCGCTTAGTAAATACGAGGCATCAACAGGAAAGGGCACGTTTCTCTGTCGAATCGCAGGCAACAAAGAGTAACTAGGAGGAGCACACGCTGGAGTCGTGCATGGCCTGTATAATGTTCATGCGATTACACATCAGGAAGGAGTTAAGCAGGTGTTTTGGAAGTGTTCGATTTCAGCAAGAAACTCTCTTCCTCTCAATGTGCTTTCAGGCATCTAATCAAGATTTTGATCACATTCTCTTAATCCCCGTCGATTGAGAAAGGGCCTTGCAGGTAAAAAGCTCAGCGTTGCTGGCTTTGGGAAAGAAGTGCACAAAGTGGTCGAAGCCAGAACCGCAGCCGAGCTAAACGGAGCATGCTTTCCCGTCTCGGTCCCGTTCCCGAACCCAGCTGTGTCTGAAAATAGTTAGCACTTGGCAGCCTTCTCTCTAACCAGACAAGTGCAATGGGGCTTAAGAGAAGAGAAACGAGAGACGCTTCCCAGCGAGGCTGTGTGCTGCCGCTGGTTTTTCTTTCTTTTTTTTTTTTTTCCCCCTCTTCTTCTTCTTCTTCTTCTTCTTCTTCTTCTTCAAGGAAAACATGCCCGTACATGTTTGTGTTGTATCTTCTCCCCAGCCATCCTGGGGAACCACACAGAGGTGCAAGTAGGGGCAGAATGATCTGGATTTCTTTTAACACTGATATGGTGGTTAATTTTTAGCCAGGACTTGCTCCAGTAATAAGCCTCAGAAACGTGAAAGTGGGGCAGAAGTAAAGCAAACACGGTGTCAATAAGCGTGTTAAATATAAAGAGCAATAGACTGTGCATAGGACTGCTTAGTTGTACTGCAGGTGCTGAAATATTCTCTCTCTCGTAAACAAGAGCCAAAGCAACGAGCAAGCCTTAAATCTTCAGTTTCACTTGTTTTCATGTCGGATCAAGTTTCCTGTCTCACCTGCTCGGGCCTCCGTAATCTTAACTGTCCTTTGTCTAATGTGCCGTGATTGTGTCTGAAAGCCTTTCCAAATAAGACAACGTGGACCTGCATCAGTAGTAATTGGATTCTCAGCGAGGGAAGAAAGGTCCTGACTGCCTGGACTGTCTGCTCTCTTAGTTATTATGGGTTATTATGTTAGACCTATGCTTCTTTTTTTTTGCCTCCTTATATTGATATTGTGGCTCCTGTGCAGTGAATCAGCAGTCAATTTCTGTTGCCATGTCTGTTAAAAATACTCTGCAACCCAGCGCTGGTGAATTCTCCAATCGGATTGATCAGTAGGTGTGCATTGTTTTTATTTATTTTTTCATTTTTATAATAATACGGTTCAGACTGTACCGTGATATGGTTTATTTTGGTACACTGTGTCTAATTGTTGCCATAGTACTCAAGGGGTTGGACAATGAATGCTCAATATAATCTACAACAGTCTTGAAGTATGTATGTTGATATGGAGATGTCTCTGTTTAATGTTTATGGAAGGAGTCTGGGTTGAAAGCGTGATGTAACAGTAATGAGAGTGAGCAAAGGGAGCTGCTGTGGAAATGACAGATAATCGTGACACTACAGTAGGATTGAACAGGAACGAACTAGTCCTTGACATTAAACTCTAACTTGTAATTAATTTATAAAATAAAACAATGTAATCTCTCACAAATCACCATGGTGTCAGCAAACACGTTCCAGCCCATGCGTTTACATGAAAATAATTCACTTTAGGGGGTAACAGCATCACACCCTCCTCAGAGTGTGTTATTGGTGTATAACCACATGGTCTGGAGTGTGTTATTAAGCACATAACAGCAGCTGTGTCACACAGAGAGTCATGGGAAAGCATACTGGTTTCTGGTTAACATGATAAGCTGCATTTTTAGTTTGTTTTGTTTTATTATCTCCACGGCAGAGAAATCGGGACAGACCAGTGAGTCTCTAGCGTCAGTCATAACAGCAACTAATTTCTCATGGATCTTCTACAACTTCTCATGACTTGTACATAAAATTCAGCAATCGTAACAATTTGTAGAAAGAAAACACTTCAGGGCATAATGTCATTTGAAAATAATCATCTTTGCGGTGGTGAGAGTAAGCGGTCACGACAGACCGGCTCGTTGTACGCGCCATGTCATGTTTCCCTCCTTACTTATCAGTCCAGGGCGCTGTGGCCGTCTGCGTTCTTTCAGCTTGGCTTTTTATAAATCAGATCGCAGTGTTTTGTGCTGAACTCGTGGCTTCGTGGCTCACGGGTGTTACAAACAGCTCTTCTGACATACCGCTTACACGACCCTTTGACTCATGAGGTCGGCTTATCTCGAACCATCACCTGGCACTTTTAGTTAATGCCAAAAACAAGCTCCTCGCTTACGTCTGTCCAGCCTCTGTTTCAAAAATAATCTGTGGGAAAAAGCGTCACATGTTGCATGACCGTTTATTATTAGGACTATTTTAGTCATACACTGGTCATTATGGCGTTGCCTGTGTTCTCTTCGCCTTGAATTATTTATTTTTTTTATTTTATTTTTTTTTACCTGCATGTATGCTGAGTGATGGAGCAAGGAAGAGGAAATTAGTCAGCCTGACTACTGTGTGTCTGCTGGTTTTACTCATTTGGAAATCATCATATGTGATTGATGGCTGCCTCGTGGGCAAGAATAGCAATTAAACCGCTGACATCTGCAATCTCTCCAGATATTTTATGAGTTTGCACACCATACATGGCACCAACACACTCGCACAGTCATCCATCTCGCTCTTAATAGCAGCGGTCGTCCTTACGACTATTCTACCTGCTATGATTTACAGGAATCCGGGAAGCGGATACAGAGGTATCGAGGAGCGGAAGGTGAACTGGACAGGAATCAGGGTACAACTTAAAGGTCGGGGGTTATGCGTGTTGGAGCAGGCTCATTAAAAGTTTAACAGCTAAATGTTGGCAGGAGACATTTTTGGCTAGATTTTTAAATTTTATCCAGGGTTGTCTCTACACGTTTCACACTGCCCTGATTTATGGGACATTTACTCTGATGATATGAACAGGTAGAGGCTTGGTACAAGTAAGCACCGTGATGGCTATCAAGTCAAACAATTAAAATGGTTAACATGGTTGCTTTAAGAGAGACAAAAATACACTTTTCTGGTATTTTGGAATATGTTATCCTAATTTGTATCTTGTTTTCCTGCTTTGACGCAGAGCAAGAAAGCGTCTTTTTCTAATGCGCCAACTGTCTATGCAGCCAAACATATACAGCCGTAAGTGTCTTCACTCGTTTTCACTATTTCATCAGGGCTTAATACACTGATCAGGCATAACATTATGAGCAACATTATGAGTGACAGGTGAAGTGAATAACACTGATTATCTCCTCATCATGGCACCTGTTAGTGGGTGGGATATATTAGGCATCAAGTGAACATTTTGTCCTCAAAGTCGATGTGTTAGAAGCAGGAAAAATGGGCAAGTGTAAGGATTTGAGGGAGTTTGACAAAGGACCAAATTGTGATGGCTAGATGACTGGATCAGAGCATCTCCAAATCTGCAGCTCTTGTGGGGTGTTCCCGGTCTGCAGTGGTCAGTATCTATCAAAAGTATCCTTTAAGTCCTACAACTTACAGGACCTAATGGATCTGCTGCTAAAATCTTGGTGCTAGATACCACAGCACACATTCAGGTATCTAGTGGAGTCCGTGCCTCGACGGGTCAGGGCTGTTTTGGCAAAAAGGGGGACCAACACATTGTTAGGCAGGTGGTCATAATGTTATGGCTGATCGGTGTAAGTATCAGTTGCCGTTTATCAGCATGTACAGTTAATATCGTATTATTTTAAGTTTAATAATCAGATTATTTACAGCTAATAATTGTTAGGTTTACCTTCAGTCCCGGCTCCAGTGTTACCAGCATTCCTCACCTTACTGATGGGTAATTACAAATACCTGACTATGCCTGGTCACTCACTTCCTCCACCATCTCATGTGCTTTACGCTGAACTCGTGGAGACTTCTCACTTTCTCTCAAGATATGATTGCCAGTGGCAGGGTTTGAGAGCATCGGCAGTGAAAAACGTCACCATGTGGAGAGCACACAAAAGAATTAGGAAAGGATTTTTATAGAAAATGACGCAGAATCGCCTGAACATCCGTCCAGCTGAGTTTCTGCAATTGTCACTGCCAGCAAGCAGTTCCTGACCCCACAACTATTAATGTTATTACACCCACTCCTGACCTCTCCAAACCTGACACACTGGAACGTCTGTCTGTCTGTCTTTCTGTCTTTGTCTGTCTGCTTTCTTTTTATATCTTTCTTTCGTTTCTTCCTTTCTTTCTGTCTTTCTTTCTGTATATTTCTGTCTGTCTTTCTTTTTTCTTTCTTTCTTTTCTTCCTTTCTTGCACTGGACAACTACAAACTACAAATCTCCTGGTGCTTTGGCTATTGAACTGTTTACCAACTTAAAACGTAGCAAGAAGTTCAGTCAGAAACAGTTAGAAAGAATACGAGTGAACTGAATCCAGTATTGAGAGGGAGACCGTTCTTCTAAGAGGTATGAGTCGCAGTCTGGCCTGACTCCTGTGACTCACTGCACCACAGGAACACAGTGTTTCAGGATATTATTCTCTACTGGCTCAACAAGAAGTTCACTGCTTAAATTGTTTACAAAGAATCTTAGTCTTAAACATAGAATTGAACTGGCTGTAGTATCAGCCCCAGTGGCACGTTCTCAAGAACATTGTGGAAGCAATAAACAGCAGGTATAGAAAAGTAAACATATATAAAATCCTGCCAAACGGCCTGTAAACATATCTCAACTTAAAAAGGATTTACTGTGAAGTAGTCACTCTACGAGCGGTTTTTAACTACAGGAGTAAAGCACTGCTTTATTGCTCACGTGCAATTTATTCCAGCTGTGTGCCATGCGAAAATAAAGGAGCTGAACCTCTCCTGTGAATCATGTGTGAAGTCTAACGGCATCGGCACAGCAGGAGAATACTAGGAAAGTAAAACTTGTTGCCGTCTTCAGCCCTTCTCACTCACGTTCTACTCGCCATTGTATCCGCTGATAGTGGTGGCCTTATTTTTGTTCCCTCTTTTCCTGCTTTTCCTGATGCCCTGCCAGAAGTGACCAGTCCCACACGGGTGTGCCTCCAGTAATACGTACCAGTCACACTCTTCTTCAGACGAAAGGCCGTTATTTAACAATGAAGACGTATGGCTGAGCTGGGAGACACATGCACGGTAGCAATTATGTTTAACACAGATTTTTAGTCCTGAAGGAACTTCATCTATTCCACACAAGATTATGCAGTCTTAATAAACGCTGATATGAGAAGCACTAGATATAATGACAGAGTTCACATTCTTTTTTTTTTTTTTTTTTGTCCTGCTCTCAGTCATAAAATCCCTGACATTACAAGATTTACCCCGAATCAAACACTCCACCAGTGCTCCCCACGCTCGGAAACTGGGATCTTGCAGAATATTCATAATCTTCAAATTGTGCAGAATATTCAGTACTAAGGTCATAAAATGAGACCTTCAGATTTTTTGTTATTAATATCTAAGATGTTTCATGATCACATTTTTATTGGGGCTGCCTCCATTGTGAAAACATTGAAAGGTTAAAATTAGATTTTACTCCCACACACACACCAGGATAATGTGGAATGGCTCATCTGAAACCAGGTCATCCGTTGTGATGGTCAGCTTGGGCAAATCGGCCCCAAAGTGATCCTCTTATCATCCTCATTATCCTCTAGGTCGGCTCAACTATTGATCATTTATTATTTAATCTAAGTAGACTGAAAATCTGCAGCATTGAATAGAGTACATATGGCTGTTTATTTCTGGAAATTTCTCTTCTTTGCCTAGTCTATGGCTATGGAATAACCGTATTCTGTTTATTTCCTGATATTAGGAGAGAAAAGTCTCAATATTCTGAGCTTAAAATCAGAAGACTGTGACAGACTGGTTGGTTTATATACCATGTATTTTTTATTTGAAGGAAAGAACTACACTGTCATGGAGGAAATTGACTCACTTGTTGAAGGATATCCTCCAACCCAGCTATTGCCTTTTTTCCCCCTGAAGTACAAGGTCTTTTTTCTGAAAAATATATAAAGTACAAACACTTTATTCTAAAGATATTGCAAAGTTTCCCGCATATAAAATACCATGACTTTTTTTTTTTTTTTTTTTTTTTTTTTTTTTACTACATTATTATGCTTTAAATATTCTGTTATTCTCGAAATCTTGTTTGTTTTCTTTTCAACAGTGGCCCTAAAATGTATCAGTATCACTGTAACTGTGACACACTGTGACAGTGGTGACAGGAAACACACCTGCTGTATTGTACACAGTGGAACAAAAGCATGTGTGAAGCTGTTCACAGCGAGCCGCTCGACTGTATGATGGATCACGCTCAACCGCTTACTGCACCACTAAACTCATTAGATAATAATATTCTACTCTTTTATACATTCACTGTCAATCTGCCACACCCTAGAAAGACAGAACGACGGATAGATAGACAGACAGAAAGACTGAAAGAAAGACAGACGGACAGAAAGAAAGAAAGACAGGCAGGCAGACGGACAGAAAAACTGACAGACAGACAGAAAGAAGGACAGACAAATGACAAAAAGACACACGGACAGAAAGACCGACAGACGGATGGACAGACAAAGACTGAAAGAAAGACAGTCTGACAGAAAGACTGAAAGAAAGACAGACGGACAGAAAGAAAGAAAGACAGGCAGGCAGACGGACAGAAAAACTGACAGACAGACAGAAAGAAGGACAGACAAATGACAAAAAGACACACGGACAGAAAGACCGACAGACGGATGGACAGACAAAGACTGAAAGAAAGACAGTCTGACAGAAAGAAAGAAAGAAAGAAAGACAGACAGACAGGCAGGCAGATGGACAAACAAACACAGGCAGACGGACAGAAAGGACAGATAGATGACCGAAAGACACGTGGACAGAAAGAAGCGCAGACAGACAGAAAGGCAGGCAAAAAAAAAGAAGGAAAGAAGAACTGTAAGCACAAAAAGAAAGCAAATCTGTGGTCACAAGCCACTGCTGCATTGTTCATTTAGATGGACAAAAAGAGTCAGCAGTGACTTTCTCTAAATTGTACAGTAAGTCTGACCAAATCAGGCAAAATCTCAGGGGCTGCGTGTGTGTGTCCTCATGGAGATTGTATAACTGGCTACGCACCATACCCTGAATACCAACATGACATGTTTTGACAGTTTGTTTTATCAGAAAAAACTAATGATCCTGCAGGTGCTTGGACCCCAATGATCGCTGCAATGTCAATATTTATTTTCAGTTGTGAGCAGACACAAACCACAGAACAGTCATAAGTCCCAACTCATCAAGGTAGTTGAGATAGTTAACACCTGCAAACCCCTCCTCCTCTTACTCATCTTCATTACTTCCTGCGTCATCGGAATTCCTCTGACTTTCACCCCGGCTTTGTTTGCTTACCTAAGGGGGATGCATGCTAGTCAGGAGGCGTTACATTTACAGTTTGTTCAGACAGCTGTCATTTCTCCCTGTGAATAATTTCAATCTTTTCACTGGCTTTGGCTGAGTTTTTGTGACTGAGTTGTGAAATCGTGTCCTGTGTGATGTGGCAAAGGGAAGCAAGAGCTTTACAGTTATATAAACTATTATATAATCTCTTCATTACCTTCTCTTCTATAGCTGATTCAGCAGAACAACACTGAACGTGTGTTTAGTAAAAGTTTACGTGATCTTAGTGCTTGTGATGAATTGATTGAGATTGTTCTCACACCTTTCAGTCGTCGCCATAACCTGTGCTTCAGTAGCTCAGGCGGACTAGCCTTCACTCCCAACATCCTGGCCATGCATGACCCTGTCACTGGTTCACTGCTTGTCCTTCCTTGGAGCAGTTTTGGTAGGCACTAACCACTGTATAGCAGAAACACCCCACAACACAAGAGCTGCAGTTTTGGAAATGCTCTGATCCAGTCACAATGTGACCCGTACCAAAGTCTCTCAGATCCTTAATGCTTGCCCGGTTTTTCTGCCTTCCAACACAAAGTGCTGCCTTCTACACCCCACTCCCCGCTCTGATGAGATGATCATCGCTGTTCACCTCACCTGTCAGTGGTTTTAACGTTACGTCTGATCGTGCTCATTGTTGTTTTCTGGTCCATATCGAAGTGAGATTTTGTATTAATGCAAGTGAAAATCTTAAGGTTATCCATTGTAGCTCTGTCCACAGCAGCAGAATGTGAATCAGAAGTTGACGAATGCTACAAGCAGCAGTAAGAGCATCAGGATGACTCAAACAGGTCTGGGGCCAAGAGGAGTCACAGCAGGACATAAAAAAAGAAAAAGTGTCTCACCCTGGCATCACATCAGGCAGCAAGAGTACATGTAAAGCTTGACGGAGAGAGAGAGAGGCTAAATTAGGTATGCTCTGATCCTACAGTGTTATGAAAGGATGTGGAGTGTGAGACAGTGTTAGCTGTTGCAGTAGAACTTGGAAGAGAAAGCCAGAGTGCAACACATGTGAGAGCAAAATGTTCCTCAGAGGAAAAAGGAATCTGGTCTAGACTCTTGACAGTAAATTATCACTTTATGCTTGGTTGAAATTCAGACACAAACTGCTTGTGTGTGTGTGTGAGAGAGTGAATAAGTAAGTAACAGACATGATGTTCACATCCTAGCCTGTGGCAATGCTGGACCGCTTCACTAATCGATACACTGTTTTGCCCTTCGTCAGTGTTGGCTCTCGCTCTGTTGTCAAGGCTGGGACTTACAGGCTTTGAAAAACTTTCTCACAGCTAGCTCTGGAGCCGGGCCAAAAGATTTCAGAAAACTACGCATTCATCCAGTGGCTTTTTTCCTGCTCTTGTTATTGAAGCCCCATTTGTGAAAGCAGACGGCTGTCAATAGTGAAAGAGGACAAGTCCACTGAAGTAAGCTAGTGGACTAGGTCTGGGGGGATTGGGATCAATAATTGATTAAAAGGCAAAGTCTAGGCTTGTTATTAAAGGGGCGTGTGCGCGTTCACGTTCCGAGGCATTCAGGCAAGAGAACTTCCAGCCATGTGTCTGATAAATCAAATCACTTTGTTTGTAATTAGATAGTAAATTGCAGACGGTGGTATAAATGCTGTCTTGATTGCACTGTGGGGAAAGCAGTGTCATCAATCTGGCATGCAGTGCTTTCACACTGGGAGGTTTTTGTGATATTAAATACACTGGCCAGACACAAGCAACGTCTAATCCAATGTCCACAGTGTTAGAACAACGTGCCCCCCCCCACACACACACACGCGTTCATTCATTCATTCTCCCTCCCTGGTTGCTGTCTGACTCATTAAGAACAATCTGTTCTTTAAATGAGCAAGGTCAGAGGGAAATGGCAGCAAAAAATGTGTGATCGCATCAGGGGTCATGACTTCATTTGTAAATCAGCTCACCCTATGTGGGAGTCACTTTTGTTTATTTATTTTACACATTCATATCGGTAATATTCAGAGTCCCATTCAGACAAGCCATGTTTTATTATACACCCATCAGGCATAACATTATGACCACTGACAGGTGCCGTGAACAACGCTGATTATCTCATCATGGCACCTGTTAGTGGGTGGGATATATTAGGCAGCAAGTGAACATTTTGTCCTCAAAGTTGATGTTAGAAGCAGGAAAAATGGGCAAGCGTAAGGATTTGAGCGAGTTTGACAAAGGGCCAAATTGTGATGGCTAGACGACTGGATCAGAGCATCTCCAAAACTGCAGCTCTTGTAGGGTGTTCCCGGTCTGCAGTGGTCAGTATCTATCAAAAGTGGGCTAAGGAAGGAACAGTAGTGTACATCTGCATTCTTGTCAGCTTTGTTGACGAAATTAATCTTTCACGAGCACAACCATGCAGAAAAAGGTGTTTTAAAACATTTTATCCTCTCAAACTAATCACGTCAATGTCCATCCATTGCTTACTTTTATAACTATAAACATTTCCTAATTCTAGACATTACTGAATAGTGTGCTTTTAGAGGAATAGATCAATCTGTGAGTAGCTCAAGTCCCTGGTTCAGTCCTAAGCTTGGGCTTCTGCTTGTTCTCTGATGTTTCATCTGGATTCTTCAGTTTCCTTCCACCTTCTAAAACATGCCAGTAGATGTTTTGGCTACTTTACAATTGCCGTAAGTGTGAATGTGAATGGAATTAGGATGTGTCCTTGCCTTACACACAGTGTTCCGAATAAAGGCAGATACTGAAATTAATGCACCAATATACTGTTCCTGTATGTTTTCTTCATCTCGTATCTAAATAAGTCACCTCGCTTCTTCTGTCTCTCTCATGCAACACGCGTGTTGTGGAAACTAATGATGTCCTCATGGGCTAAAACACATGCACAGGTTACTTTACCTCATGAACGAGCGCAAGACCAGAGTGTTCACATGCACAGGAATCGTGGCACAGGTCCAGTGCAACCGAACTCGGGCCCCCTCCAACAGGTAGCCTTGGGTTAAGTACCGTGGTGCGCTTCCTGGTCCGCATGACAGCTTTCACATTTCACAATTTCAGACTAAGCTGCCAGTCTGAAAGGCTAGTAAATGAGACCTAAAGTTGGAGAGAAAACACATCAGACCACACATCACAAGGAATCAAGCCAGTCCTTTGTGTATTGTCATTTAACCTTCTTATAATTAGTATAGAAATGTCTCATTTGTCGCCTGCTACTAAAACTGGCATTGTTATTGACACCTTAGCTGTCAAAAGGATGGGCTTGGACATTCCTGAAATAGTCAGTCCTAGCACATTTAATGCTAAATGTGTTTCTTTTCTTTCTTTCTTTTTATTTAATCTATATTTAACCATTAAATCTTTTTCAAGCTAGCCCCAGGCCAGGAAATCAACACGTTACCTCTACCAACATTCCAACACAGGACGAAATAACAAGCAGCACTTAGCATCACTTAAGTACAATTACAAACAGGAACTTTCATACTGAACCAATTCTCTTATAATCGCTTAACTCTGATAATGGAATCCATTTAGCCAGTTTCAGATGTTTGTGCCAGTCATTCCAGGGTGCTGAGTTCACGATAACTTGAAGCTGTCTTGCCTAATCCAGACCTCACTGAAGGAATATCTAAACAAATATGACTGAATGTAAATCCTGTCTCAGTGAGAATGTAGATCGATATTTTAAACGCGAACCGAACGGAAAGCTCTCGAGTTCGAAGCGGCCCGAGAAGATGGACAGATTTCGTAGTTATCTGCACATTTATAATCAGCACTGCTGAAATCTCTCACACTGCGGCTTTGATTTTAGTCTCTCTGCAAAGAAAGACACCATGGTGTTTGTTGCCTAGCAACTCTGTGCACTTTCCCCTCATTATACCTTTAAGTTCACTCGGGACATGCTGCCCTTTTTGGCTTTATGGCCTTTGACTCATCTGCATGACCAACAGAGATCAGGTGTCTAGACGGGGGCTCCAGATTAGCTCCGTCTCTCCGCCAGAGCCATATGATTCCTTTTAAAATCGCCCTCATGTTTTTATTGGAGCACGTTTCAATATTATTTAGCCTATGATTTTTTTTTTTTTTTTTTATATCACCACCAGACGGGACAAATTTTATGAGGTGATGGCTTCTTACTGCTAACTTTCTTAGTGCTATACAAAAAGAGAGTTCTGCTGGAGGTGTGCAGTTTGATCCAGATTTTAGGCGTTTCTGATTTTGTTCATTGTTTGGCTGCGAATATGCCTAGATATTGCATTTTGTGTGCTACTCAAGAACCATGGAAATCTACACACACACACACCTTTCCTCACAAAGGAATACTTTTAATTTTTTTTCAAATTTCTAGAAGATTAAGCTTGAGAAATTACTAAATTACTATAATAAAATAAGTTTTAATAGCAAATCAGGTAGCTTTTACGAGGCATACCTTTTATTCAAATAAAAAAATGGAATTGATATAAAAGAAACCTCTCTCTTTCTATTCGCTGCCTCAAGCAAGCCAGTCGGAAACATGGCTGATGGAAGATGTGAGATTTGATAGACTTGCATTATGGTTCTTTTGAGTTGAGTTAATTTGAGTTGGTTTTACTTTGTTGGAAAGAAAGAGAATGTTATTCAAATTATTACACATTTTCTGTATTTTCCTCCCTACTCAAATAGTTCTTAACAAGTTTAGAGAGTCGCTTGTGCTACTTTTTCGTCTTTCTTTTGAGTCGGCGCTTCATCTCCACTGTAGTTGTAGAGTAGTTGGTCAATAGCATTTACGCCTTTTGGAAGGCGCTCTTATCCAGAGCAATTTCTGTTTATCTCATTTATACAGCTTAGCAGTTGAGGGTTAAGGGCCTTGCTCAGGGACGCAGCAGTGGGAGTGGTGCGATTTACAACTCTCAACCTTTCAATCATTAGTCCAACGTCTTAACCACTGAGTTACCACCTCCCCCTTGGCCCATTTTTTTAAAGAAAGCATAAAGACAGCACACTCACACAGTTATGCAGCAACATATATTTTGCCCCAATCATATTTGAAATATTCTCAGGAATAAAAGAAAGAAATGACGCTACGCCCTTGTCACGTGGAAACGTTAGTAAAACTAGTAGCTTTGTTACTTGCTGTGATATTAACAGGCTTTAGATGTGAAGAAGAGCAGCATGGTTTCAGAGATCAGCCATGTGGCTTTAGCACACTTTGTAATATCATACAGGTCAGGAGCTTCAGTTTAATGGTCATGTGTTCAGTGTTCTCAAAACATCTGTCCAGTTTGTGAGAGTCTGGGTGACAGGAATGGAACCCAACGTGGTCAATTTAACCTGTTGTGTCTTCTGACATGCTTTTCTGCTCACCACAATTATAAAGGGTGTGTTTAAATGTTTGGTCTGCTCTGTTTTTTTCTCAACACCACGCTATTTTTTGATTGCAGAATTGCAATGTTTTTTATTTGTATAAACTCTAGGGGCTATTCAAATCCCAGGGGCTCAGCAGTTTCTAAAATACTCATGCCAGCCTATTTGGCATCAACAACCAGGCCACGATCAATGTCGATGAGATCACATTATTCCCTATTCTGAACAGTAACTGAAGCTCATGACCTGTATCTGCATGAGTTTATTCACCGCACTTCTGACAAATGATTGGGTGATGAAATAACTGCTTGAATGAATAGTGTTCCTATTAAAGTGGCTGGTGAGTGTTCAAGAGCATATTTTGATATTTTTTTTTTTTTTTAGGCTTGTTCACTTCTTGTGTACTACTTTTAAACCATTTACTACAAAATGAATGAATGCGCTACTGTGGATATGTGTGTTATGCCAATTACAAGTCACTTTATCTTCATCATCCCTGGCCTCTGTCATGTCTGGTGCATCTATCTGCCAAATGAAATGCTTTCTAATGCGATGGTGCTGAGCGCACAGGAACAGTGGTGATCGCTTCATTATTAATGCTGTTAGGAAGGTCTTAATGGCTTGGGTTGGTACATGTTTGCTGACCTAACTCAAGCTCAAGTCTGTGCAGAGAATTATTTCATTTCCTGGTTCTGATTGAAAACTGTAGCAGTGTGTTTTAATGAGCACAGGAGCAAGCCGCGGGTCCCTGTGAAGAGACAGCAGAGTGGAAAAAAACAAGACAGAAGTTCATTCATAGCCATAACTATAGGCTGTTGGAAATCTGCTCTTTTTTCCAGACTCCAGTTCCATGGATCAGTAGGAAAGGAATGATCGTTGAATTAAAGCATACTGACATGATGCATATCTGTTACACACCACCATGGTAACTGAAGACACTTTCTGTAATCTGAAACAGAATATTTGTTATACTCTACGTCTCAGTGCCCTCACATTGTTTTTCTGAACATAAAATGATATCAAAGTATCACTTCCTGTGAAACGATTCCCGTGAACTTTTCTTGACTCGTCATGGATGGACCTGCATTTTTAAAGCTTCTTTCAGGATTGGTAGAATCTGTGTCCAGTCAGATAACGCTGAACCCAAGATATTTTTACCCAGCATAAATATTCACCAGACCCTTTTGATTAAGTGGGTTGGATCTGAGTTCTGAGGCTTGAAATATCTTAATTAAACTGTAAGGATGTTCTCTTAAGTAAAAAGGTCTGTGGAAAAAGTCTGAGACTTTGAAGCAGAAAAGCCCAGTAATTTTGTGTCTTTAATTTGTGTCAGTAATTTCTAATCTGTGCGATGAACTGAAAATGTGTGAAAGCTTCTTGAATTGATCTGTTGAAAAGGGTATTATCGTTAATGAAACTATTTCTTCATTTTACTGACAGTGAAGCATGTCTATGAAAATAGTTTATCTTTATGTGAATTCATGTGATGCCTCGCAATGCAGAAATGGAAATGTGCAATTCACATCATGGAATTTTAGTCTTCTATTAGTTATGCAGATGAACACGAGGTATCTGAATCTGCCCAACCACTAGATATGAAATGTATAGAAAACATGCTGGTCACTTGATCACATACTGCTCTTGTGAAGTCCAGTAACTCATGTACATTTGTGGCATTTGGCTGATGTCCTTATTCAGAGCGTCTTACATTTCTCTCATTCTATACAACTAGTTGAGGCTTAAGGGCCTTGCTCAAGGATTCAGTGGAGGCAGCTTGGTGGTGCTGGGATTTGAACTTTCCTAACCTTCCAAGCAGTAACAACAATAACCCAACTGTGTCTACCTAACAGTTAAACAACCATGTTCTAATGGTTAAAAACTCTTCAGAAGTTTTGAAAGACCAGAGTTTGTTGAGGGATCATGTTCAAAGGTCCTCAGATCCGACAGATAAGATATGATGAACCCATTGTACAGTTTTCTTCACAAAAATAACCAATTTACAGCATTTTCTTTTTATGAGCTTCAAGTTTTCTATAGCGATAATTTTACTTCATTCCACTTTTGTTTAAAATGCTCAAAATTGAATTGAAATTGTTATGCTAAATTCGTGAATTTAATTGTGACTAAAGTGTATCGTTAGACTTTTATTTACCAAAATATCTTTTATGCCTCATACCAGGAAGAAGCTCAGGTGTTGCCGTTCCTAACTCGAGTCTGTTTCTTGCAGGTGGTGTGAATGTTCAGGCATGACCGTTTTACAAGATCACCATGCAGGCCTGAGAAATATTGCACTGATGCCCATAGCCTGTGGAAACCAAAGAGCAAGGACATAGTCTCAGTAGAGCCGTGGCAACCCCATCCTCAAGAATGCTTCAGACATAAGCTGCTCAGTTGGTGAGGCGTCACCATGACGAGCCTGAAACGTTCACCTTCTGAGCGGCCTGCTGTCGGGACAGGCAATGCCCCTGAAGAATTTTATACTCGTCCGTTACGCCAGACCAATGGAGGGGTAAACCTTCTGCGCCCTGAAAACTCTTACCAGACAGGGGGCATGACTGGAGTACCGAAAATGGGGGTCCGAGCTCGGGTTGCTGACTGGCCACCTAGGAGGGATGGGGGAAATTTGAGACCACCTAATGCAGATGCAATGACTCACATGGGAGCTAGCTCAGGTAGTCAGCCCAAACTTGGTTCTCTGATTGGTCCCCAAGATTCTTTAATGCTTCAAAACATCCAAAAGACACTCCAGAGCAAGATAAATCAAGCCGGGTGTGGAAGTGCCATGGAAGAGCAGATGCTTACAGTTGATGACCATAGAAGCTCTTCTCGTGGTAACACTAGACGCATCCGGCAACGTAGTAATAGCGACATGACCCTAAGTGAAGTTGATGGCAGTGGGGATAGTGGGGAAGATTGGGGTTCTATAGGGACAAAGTGGTCTCCATTGCACCGCGAGTACGGCAGCACTTCCTCCATTGACCAGCATGCAGTTTCCTCCTCTGAAATCTCAAGGAACAGCTTCTTTGAGATGTTAAAGGGCTATGAAGGGGAGAAGCAAGACCAACGAAGCCCTGCACCTGAAAGGCTGGCAGAACTATTAACGGTCTCTACCAAAGAGCAGGACCTGCTGGACTCAGTTATTGAAGACTTGAAAAATGAGTCACCCTCTAGTCGGTTGAGAGAAAGAGACAAACCCCCAAAGAGAAGGTCCAAATCAGAGACAGGGGGTGAATCAATATTCAGGAAACTCCGCAGTGCGAGGACAGATGTAGATTCTCCCAGGGTGGGTTCTGATATGGAGGACAACCGTCTTGAAGATTCCAAACCTCCATTAAAGCCCTGGGTCTGCCAGAAAGGTTTTGCACATTATGATGTCCAGAGCATGTTGTTTAACATGAATGAGGTGATCCAGAACAGACAGAGCTCTGCAGCCAAATGCAAAAACACTACTTCTGGTGCCTCTGCTGCTTCTGCTTTTTCTGGTTCAGCAACATCCACCTTATCTTCAACACATAGCTTGCCATACAGCTCTCCTGGTGGCAGCCAGGAGGAACTTAACACGCGGGACAGTCCAACTTTGGACACAGCTGATGATGACGGCAATGAACTAGTACTGAAATGTCCTTGTTTCTGTACTGAAACTGGGGGTGACATTAAACACAAGGTTGCTGTTCCAGCTGAGCTGGGTGGTGGAAATTCCAGGGTTTATGGACGAGATGAAACTGCACTAAGCCACCATTGCACCAATGGAGGTATTGCTGTTGTAGAAGGTCCCAAAGATGCAGCCAGCTTACTCGGTGATCGTGACAAGCAGTATGCAATTGAGCATGTGGACCTTGGAGCATACTACTACAGGAAATTCTTTTACTTGAGAGGTAAGGTATTTCCTTTGGGCTACAAGGACCTTCTAGGGCGAAAGAATGTGTGTCACCAGTCTCATATCCTGTGCGTCTTGCCCTATACATTCGCAGAGCATTGGAACTACTTTGGTGTAGACGAGCTATTAGGCCCAGTGGCAATAAGCATAAGGAGAGAGAAGATGGACGACCACAAGGAGCATGGCCAGCAGTATAACTACCGAATAATATTCCGAACTAGTGAGGTTGGTTCACCACTTAACTACCTCCTGTGGCATGCTGTCTCATATTGTTTTAAACTGCCTATCAGAGGCATTTATCTCTCCTGACAGGTCACTAACTGCTGTTGCATAACTAATTCAAACACACAAGCATACAGGGAGAAGGCTGTACTGCTTGTCCTGTGTTTTGGGAATATTTTTAATTAAATTTTATAGTAAACTGTATCAGTAAATGAGAGCCTATCAAGACTATTTTCTAAATGTACATCTTTGCCCTACCCATTATTTACCCATGTATATGATTATCTTGTCCGGTATGTTGGTAATTCTGGCACTGACTGTACCTCTCTTTGTTCAGCTGACCACCTTGCGTGGCTCTGTACTCGAGGATTCAGTGCCTTCCACTGCTAAACATGGCACTGCTCGAGGGTTGCCCCTTAAAGAAGTGCTGGAATACCTGCTGCAGGAGCTGGACATCTCCTGCCTGCGGCTTGCCCTCAACACACCAAAAGTAACGGAGCAGTTGATGAAATTGGATGAACAGGGGGTATGTAGGCCAAAAACTTGCCATCCATTAATTCCATTTTGATGCTTTGGTTATGGATCTCAGTAAGGCTATTTTGTTATAGATCATGTGCATTTATATCACAGCTGCATCCTTTAACTTGTTCTTCTTTTCTGGGTCTTTTGCATCCTCAGCTTAGCTTCCAGGTGAAGGTGGGAGTAATGTACTGTCGTGCAGGTCAGAGCACAGAGGAAGAGATGTATAACAATGAAATGGCCGGTCCTGCCTTTGAAGAGTTCCTGCAGCTCCTGGGAGAGAAAGTGCGATTGAAAGGTTTCAGCAAGTACCGGGCTCAGCTGGACACCAAGAGTAAGTATTACACTTACTCAGGTTTATAATTAAAGATTCGTTTCTCTGATACTAGACTAAATGGAGTGTTCCTTTAAAACAGGGGTTCTCAAACAGTCTGCAGTAAATGACCACTTGAACTACAAAAAACAAACTTCATGGATGTTTTATAATCACGATCAATTATTCATGTAAACAGCTCATTATTTTCTGAATATTGTTTTGCAGCCCTGAACCTTTAACTAAAATACATATTTTTATTACAGTTATTATATACAAGTTGACTTTATAGGCCTGCTTGTTTTTGAGCAGTTAAACTGGCAGGAACTCTCCAACTCGCCATCGACTTGATTAAAGCCTGGCAAGATTTGATCAGGAAACCTTCAGAAGCTTGAGGCAGACAGATAGTCATAGTGCCATAGTGTTAAACTGGCTCCTTAACTCATCTGCTGGTTGATGGGCCAGTTAAGGATCTTTATATCCATGTTTATCAGATATATTTATATTTACTTATGGTTAAGTCGTGGCCATTTTCTCAATCATGCCATTATAAGCAGAACATGTCAGTAAGGTGTGTTTCGGTGTTTTCAGCTAAGGCTAATATTTAGTGAGGTTTTTAGAGAGGTTTTTGATAAGCCATCACCAGCAAGAAGTGTAGTTTTTGTTTATTATCCCAAATAAATAAAACAGTTTCAAATAGATTTTTAACTTGCACTTATAAAATGGCTGTTTAATTTCTGTATGCTTGATCTTCACCTTAATTTGGTTACTTCAGATTAAAAAAAAACATCCTCTTAGTGCATTTCTCCCTCAACCTTACTCTTACTCACTTTCTTCCTCTGCAGCTGTTCTCTCTCTCTCTCTCTCTCTCTCTCTCTCTCTCTCTCTCTCTCTCATCCCCCCCCAAAAATATGACTTTAAATGTTCCTGATGGATACCACAGCCACATGTACACGTGGTCTAGTCGCCTGAATCAATCTTTTGTGCTTCTAATAAAAACCAAGACCTGATGGATAATTCCAACCATCCGCTTAATTGAATGTCCGTGTTCCTCCTTTGAAATGCTTCTTCATAATCTGAGTTTCTTGCTGGAAATAGCATTTTATCTCAGAAGGCTGCCGAGAAACAGATTTCTTTTTTTGTTAAATGTGACGCCTGTGTATTTTTTATTATTATTATTTTATTTTATTTTTTTTTATCCCTCTTTGGGTATCATTAGGTTTATATGGTACATGGTGGACACTATGGTCAAAATTGGTTTGTGATCATCAACCATCAATGGTTGTGATTAAGTATTATTTTGAGTATTTTTTCATGAAATTAATAAATATTGCCATACAACTAAATTTTACTTTAGGTCTTTGTGATTAGCAGCTCCTCAAAGTAGTTGCTGTATGTTGCTAGTATTGAACATAGCACAAATGTGGGTACATTTTTATACACTGATCAGGCATAACATTATGAGCAGTGAGAGGTGAAGTGAATAACACTGATTATCTCCTCATCATGGCACCTGTTAGTGGGTGGGATATATTAGGCAGCAAGTGAACATTTTGTCCTCAAAGTTGATGTGTTAGAAGCAGGAAAAATGGGCAAGTGTAAGGATTTGAGCGAGTTTGACAAAGGGCCAAATTGTGATGGCTAGACGACTGGATCAGAGCATCTCCAAAACTGCAGCTCTTGTGGGGTGTTCCCGGTCTGCAGTGGTCAGTATCTATCAAAAGTGGTCCAAGGAAGGAATAGTGGTGAACCAGAGACAGGGTCATGAGCAGCCAAGGCTCATTGATGCACATGGGGAGTGAAGGGTGGCCTGTGTGGTTCGATTCAGACTGCTGAAGTTAATGCTGGTTCTGATAGAAAGGTGTCAGAATACACAGTGTATGACAGGTCAGGGCTGTTTGGGGAGCAAAAGGAGAACCAACGCAATATTAGGCAGGTGGTCATAATGTTATGCCTGATCGGTGTATGTTTTGCTCTATATGCACCAAAGCAAGTGACAAAACCACAACTGATCATTCATTTTCTATGTCAGTGTATGACACAGAACTGTGTCAGTTCAGTGAATGTGGCTAGAAACAATGAGCGAAAAGACATTTGTATTCAGCCGATTCCTGATGTAAATCCAATCGCTTGTGTAGTCCGTTTCTTCATTTCCTTCCTTTACTATTTAAGTTCCCACCTTCATTTAGTTCCCATTCACTGTTGGATGCACAAAAAGGGAGGTTCCACCTCATGCTGTCATGCACAATCAGTCTCTCTTTAAATGTGTATTGAGGATCTAACAGATGGTTAGCATCTCTGTAGCGTGTATGTATGAAGCTAGTACAAAGCCTAGCATGTTAACATATAAATCAAACAACTGATTTTAAAGCTGATTGAAGCATATCATTTCTCTTTAATGTTTTAAAAGCTATATATAGCTACTTTAATGTTCTCCCATAAAGTGTACTTGGGTGTGAGCTAGTCACTAAATAATAATAATAATAAAAAAAAAGCACACACTGTTGTCATTATTAACAGTCTGCTACCTCTTTTCTTCTAGCGGATTCCACTGGGACACACTCTCTGTACACTGCATACAAAGACTATGAGATCATGTTTCACGTGTCAACCATGCTACCGTACACTCCAAACAACAAACAGCAGGTTACGCAGTGCTTCTGTCTCTTATATATACAGTGTCTGCTTTTCATCAAGTTTGTATTTTTATTTCTAAAGAAGAGCTTGCTTCGGAGTATCACTTCACCAGTTCTTCAACACTTGCCTGAAGATACCTGTATGTTTAGTTATTGTTTGCGTAATAGTGAATTTTGCCTCAAGACATTTTCCGTTATTAGTTAACGAGGTGTCACCTTAGCAGTAAATTACAAAGGATTATTTGGATAATGGAAGGCAAAATGATGGTTATGTAGGCTTTGTGTAATTGTTAAGAAATTCTGAATGCTACAGTAATGCTGAGACTGAGACAATGCAGCGCTACAGAACCACTGCATGTACAGTTCAGTTATATTTTATATTTATATAAAACATCTGGCGACATGATCTCCCTGTACTAATACTTATGTTTCTCCTGTTTGTGTAGTTGTTGAGGAAGAGACACATTGGGAATGATATCGTCACCATCGTTTTCCAAGAGCCAGGAGCTCTTCCCTTCACCCCCAAAAACATCCGCTCACATTTCCAGCATGTCTTCATCATCGTCCGTGTTCACAATCCCTGCTCGGACAACACCTGCTACAGGTAAACAACAGAACCAGATATGTAGCAAAGTGCCACAGGTTATGTAGTTAAATACAGCAGACAGGTACTGCTCTCGAAGAACTAGCAGATGTTTATATTTAAGTGTTATTCTGGTGTCAAACTTTAAGGTAACTGTATGGAAGAAAAGGATACCTAGGGCAGATTTATTCTGAGAGGCTCCATTTACAAAATTTGTAACCGCTGTTTGTGTGGTTGGCCAATTTAGCAGGTACTCTATTAAGGTCCCTACAAGTAGAACACAAACCTAGCCAGAGCTTAATTTGTGCCGGATCCTGCTGTGCACTCGACTCCTCCAGTCCTCTGTCAGCAATCACTGAAATGGCTGCAGAATCCCTTGTTGTACCATGACCATCATCCCTGTGCTATTAGCTCTATATAACATTTACACTTTTCTGTTCCATGAAGCATTTGGAGTCGTGTTGTGTTTGTGTACTGGGATAATTTTCCTCCCTGCCCATTTGCAGCATCACCTCTCGTCTCTCTTGGTGTTCAGTTTTAGTGGGAAATATAAAAGCACACAGAAACCTTTTAGTTGACAGTTGTGTTGTTTGTGCAAATTTTGTGGACTTAACTAACCGAGTATATTTAGGAGCTGTGCTGTGTTGAAATATTTATCTTTAATGTTATTATTAAACATTGTGATCATTGGGAGCCTTTATGTGGTCCTGGCTTTTAGCTTTAATCTAAAGAATCTGGCAGATTTCACCAATAATAAAGAACCTTAAAGACTGAACTAAAAGAATAAGGTTTTTAAGGTCAGGAGGCAATGGGGACAACAAAAGGGAGGAGTCAGAGCTGAAGGAGTGGATCCGCAAATGGCAAAAACAAGGACACGCTGGCGCATAAGCAGGGCTGGACCATAACTGGCTACAAACCGAACTAATGAAGTTCCCCAAACACCAGCATAGACACCACTCCTATTTCCTCTGAGACATCCCCTCAAATCACAGAAGCTACCACCTGACCTCCTCCTAGGCAAGACTGTGGGGACCTGACAGAATAAGCCCCAGGTTGTTGAAGACCTGTGACAGTTCTATAGGATGCTGCAGCACATTTTCTCTGTAAACAATGCAGAAAGTGTTCTAGACGTGTTCCTGGATAGTTCCAATGCCAATTCCAACATCAGTACCCTCAACGAATATGGGCCTGTTGCTTACCAGACAAACAGTTGTAGAGGAGGCTCTGATCTCTGTTCTACAGAGCTTACTTGTTCTACCCTGCCTCTGGATCTTGGCTTGACCAGCATGCCACAGATTGTCAGGGGGTGGTGAGCAATCCTGGGGAACACCAATCCTCTTTCCCGTCTTCTTTTAGTACTACACCAGTTCATGCCACCTGCAGAAGGTCTATAGGGTGTATATCTATTGGAGATGATTACAGGAGACTGGTGGAGGTGGACATTGTCTTCTGGTGCATCTTCAGCTTTAAATCAGCAAGTATGAAGGAAGTGGTGCTGGAATAACAGTATTTTAAAGAGCTACGTCAAGCTCGTTACTGTACAGGGCAAGATGTGGACATGACGACATGCTAAAAGTCCTTATGGTCTAACTCATCTGGACTAAAGACGATGTGCTGTGAATGAAAGGTAAGAGCAGGCCCTTCTTTTTAAGGAAGTTGACGTTTCAGTCTGTGCAGCAAGCTACTGGGGCTCAGTCTGCTGTTGCAAGCATGCATTCTATTTCACGGCCTGTTGATGGGTCAGCATCACTGCAGGGAATGATAAACACTAAAAAAACAAAAAAGATTAAGACTAAAATGTATTCATGACCCCTGAATTGTCATCTAGTTTCCATAATTCCAACCTATTGTGATGCCATCTTAACATATACAATGCTAAATCAAGGAAAAATGGTTTTGAACATTCTGCCCACAGCCGGATAACCGGGAGCATCAAGGTGCTCAAACATGAGCCATCGGGGATCTTTTCTACCCACGTCCCAGCGTCCTATTATCCCTGTTCTTCCTCAAGGCGAATAATAGATCACAAAGTCACTCTAAAATAGTTGTTTACTCTCAATTCACCACTCAAATCTTTTCTCTGTCCGTCTATTTGTAGTCTCTAGTTCCTGGTTGTGTCTTAAATGTGTGTTATTTTGAGAATTCCAGCCCAAGTCAAACAACACTCCACTATGTCACAAATGTCATAATGAGTTAAACTGTGAAGAGCGTTTCAGAAGAGTTCTATAGGGGGTGTAAAGGACATGCTGCTCTGATTAAGTTTGACTACGTGTCTACTCCATGAACTGTTACCTAATGTGATGGAGGCACCGAGGCACTGATTCTGACTGCATTTTTATCACTTATTTTAAGATTTTTTTTTTTTTGTCGTGTATTTTGTGAACTGACGAAAAAGGGTTTTAATGAGATTAATCAGATTAATGGCATTATGAAAATCAAAAAGGTATGAAAATGCATATATGCGTATACACCCATACACAAACACAGCTATTGACTGCCTCAGGAGGCTGAGGAAGTTAAGTGGTGTATGTGTGCAGGACGTCTCTTGCCCTTCATCCCCCACCCTGATACATGCACTGGTTTTTCAGCTGAATGACACCGCTCCCTGCTCACAGAAAAGGCTTCGCTCTCTCAAAGCTGCACACACACCTGCCATAGGAAGCATCCATTCATTTTTGTCTTAATAGGATTTTTAAAAGGCTGACAGTCCATTCTTATATGCTTGACCTAAAATTGAGTTGAGAATATGCGTATATTTTTTTAAAATTTTTTTTATCTTTCTTCAAGAACATATTTGAAGAACACACTGGCAAAGAGAAACCTGGATTTCAGCACTCCACAGGAACGAATGGAATAAATTATTCCTTAAAAATCTTTAAAAAGGGCTCATGCTCATGTTTTCTTCCTTGACATCACCTTCGCAGTATTGGTTTCTGAAGAAACGGTGATGACATCCACTTCTTCTTCTTTTCTTTTTTTTTTCTTCCCGGATACTTAATTTATTCTTTCTTCAGAAGATTGAAAGGAAGTTGAAATCGAAGGGGAAGCTTGTTCTCGGAAATATAGCTTTAACAGAAGGAAATACCTTGTGATATGCTGCCAGCTGCACTCGTCCTTGGCACGGCTTTAGTCCTGAATCTGCACACGGCTGTCTCCGAGGCATTGCTTGTCCATCCGATTCATCACCGGACTCTTACCGAAGGTGTGGGTGATCTGAGCATATTCCATGTGCATAGACTATTTTAATTCAGTTCTTTTTTAAATAAAATTGCTTCATTAGATTAGAGGTTTTGGTAGCAGACCCTGAGATCTATACAATTATCAGTAATGGACCCAAAAGGTTTTAGACTATAGCTGTTAGTGATAAAATCCTGACCGATAAAATGAAATTATTTACAGTGGCATGGGTTTCATTTCAGTGTTGGTGGATTTGCGTTGCTCATTATTCATGATTAATAAGTCTGCTAAATATCTTTTGTATGCTAAGTTGTGAGATTAACAAGGTAGTAAATAAACATTTGTAAAGCAGGATGTAGTAAACAGGCATTCTTCAGTTGCTTATATAGGCTTATAGTGTATGATGCATCTATACAGGGGGCACAGTGGTGTAGCAATTAGTATGTTTGCGTCACACCTCTGGGGTTTCCTTCATGCACATGCGTCGTAGGCTGACTTGACTGTCCGTAGTGTGTGTGTGTGTGTGTGTGAATGTGTGCACCCTTCTGTGAAGTGTTGGTGTCCTAAGACTTGCCCCAAGTCCCACTTGGATAGGCTCCGGGTTCCTTGCTGAGTAGGATAAGCGGTTCAGAAAATGGATGGAACTTAGATACAGCCTTTTAATCCATGTATACAATATTAGCCAAGATATTTACTCAAGCTTCTTTCCCTTTGTGGGAGCGAGTGCGAGATGCAGGTATCAGTATAAGAGGAATATCCGGTCCATATGGAGCATGGAGATAAGTTATGAAGGATTTCTTCTCTATGGAAGATATATTCTCGAATAGATTGTAGACAGCAGAGAGGAACTTATTTTTCACAGGTTGTCACTAGGCTTATAAGCATTAAAGAAGAGAGCTGACTCTGGGGTACTGCTAAACGTTCCTCTTAACCGTGTTCCACTTCAAAGTCTGCACTTTGGGATTGCAGGCAAAGTGAAGTAGACTTGTTTTTAAGTCCTTAAGTATAGCACAGGTGGCTGATCTCCCTATGTGCTTGACGTATGCATATAAATTTAAACCCTACCCACAGCAAGAAATCCAGTATGTTTTAAACCAAACCTTAATGGTTTGATTCTCCATGATAGTGCATCAGAGGTTGCTTATAAGACTTTCACTGTGCTGCAAGTTACACTATATTGCCAAAAGTATTCGCTCACCTGCCTTGACTCGCTTATGAACTTAAGTGACATCCCATTCCTAATCCATAGGGTTCAGTATGACGTCAGTCCACCCTTTGCAGCTATAACAGCTTCAACTCTTCTGGGAAGGCTGTCCACAAGGTTTAGGAGTGTGTTTATGGGAATTTTTGACCATTCTTCCAGAAGCGCATTTGTGAGGTCACACACTGATGTTGGACGAGAAGGCCTGGCTCTCAGTCTCCGCTCTAATTCATCCCAAAGGTGTTCTATCGGGTTGAGGTCAGGACTCTGTGCAGGCCAGTCAAGTTCATCCACACCAGACTCTGTCATCCATGTCTTTATGGACCTTGCTTTGTGCACTGGTGCACAGTCATGTTGGAAGAGGAAGGGGCCAGCTCCAAACTGTTCCCACTAAGTTGGGAGCATGGAATTGTCCAAAATGTCTTGGTATGCTGAAGCATTCAGAGTTCCTTTCACTGGAACTAAGGGGCCAAGCACAGCTCCTGAAAAACAACCCCACACCATAATCCCCCCTCCACCAAACTTTACACTTGGCACAATGCAGTCAGACAAGTACCGTTCTCCTGGCAACCGCCAAACCCAGACTCGTCCATCAGATTGCCAGATGGAGAAGCGCGATTCGTCACTCCAGAGAACGCGTCTCCACTGCTCTAGAGTCCAGTGGCGGCGTGCTTTACACCACTGCATCCGACGCTTTGCATTGCACTTGGTGATGTATGGCTTGGATGCAGCTGCTCGGCCATGGAAACCCATTCCATGAAGCTCTCTGCGCACTGTTCTTGAGCTAATCTGAAGGCCACATGAAGTTTGGAGGTCTGTAGCGATTGACTCTGCAGAAAGTTGGTGACCTCTTCGCACTATGCGTCTCAGCATCCGCTGACCCCGCTCCGTCAGTTTACGTGGCCTACCACTTCGTGGCTGAGTTGCTGTCGTTCCCAAACACTTCCACGTTCTTATAATACAGCTGACAGTTGACTGTGGAATATTTAGGAGTGAGGAAATTTCACGACTGGATTTGTTGCACAGGTGGCATCCTATCACAGTTCCACGCTGGAATTCACTGAGCTCCTGAGAGCGACCCATTCTTTCACAAATGTTTGTAAAAACAGTCTGCATGCCTAGGTGCTTGATTTTATACACCTGTGGCCATGGAAGTGATTGGAACACCTGATTCTGATTATTTGGATGGGTGAGCGAATACTTTTGGCAATATAGTGTATCTCCAGGTTGTGTGCACTTACCAACCTCAGCAGTCGTCTTGAATGGCTGACATGGCTTCATGTATGGAGTAAAGCAGGTCACACTTTTTCTAGTGTCTAATAACCGTTGAGCTTTGTGCATTTTTCTCTAGGACACTGATCAGTCTAGTTTTATGTCACAAGCTAAAAGGTTTCTGCAGACTTCATAAAGGCCTGTCCAGCATCAAACATTTCTGAGGTTTTCTGGTGCTTCAGCGAGCATTAGCTGTGGTGTTTCTAAACATCAACCTGCTGGGTTAGCTCATGTTAGCAAGCCACATAACAGTAGCAGTGAAGATTAAATATATTTCTTTATGAATCCTCTTGGAAATCCGGTTATGAACATTTATGGATCTACCCTAAGCAAGAAATCCTGGCTAATTAACCCATAATAACCTTTAATTCCTATTTGAATGATTTCTTCCTTCTAAAAGAGAGATTATTTTAGAGATGCACTTACTCATCCACTCGTTTCCATTCCCAGATACACACTTTTGTGACCTACCCAGTTTTATTGTATTTCCTCTAAATAGTTTGGTGCAAACATGACCTGTGTTTATAAGGGTTTATTTTGGTACAGCTGTGTAACATCATTTTGTGGTGTCCTTCATGTGGATCGTTATCTGTGTTTGCCCGTGTTATTGCACTCCTACAGTCTCACTTCCTACAGTCATTGTGTTTCCAGATAAATAAGAGCCTGTTACTGACTGTGTGTGTGTGGGAGTAATTCAGTGGTCAGCTACAGCATCATGAGGTAGCAACAGAAGTTTGTAACCCAATAAAAAAAAAATCCCATCCACTGGAAAGTTCACACCCTTCATTGTGCAGGAATGTGAAAAGGCTTGGCTTGGCAGGAACAATACTCAAAGCCAAACTGTTTGATTGAAAATAATGGATTTTTTTTTTTGTTTGTTTTTGCTTTTTACCTCACTTTGACCTTCCCAGTATTTCTTTCCAGCTGTCCCCAGGGAGAGTCCACTCAACCTACTTCTTTTGTCCCTCTATAAAGCATGCCAAGCTAGAAACCTGACTAAATAGTGCTTCTTCTTTTTTAAAGAAACTAAATTCTGCCAACCCACTCTTCATTTTCTAGTGGTTTCAGGCTTTTCCATTTTGTAGGATAAAGTTAGAACCAATTTTCATTTTTTTCATATTTCTGTACAGCACAGACATTTTTAAATGTGCTGCATAAAGCATTTACTAAATAGTGTAGGAAATAATTATGAACAAACATTTGAGGAAGCGTAGACTTTTTTTGCAGAAATGAAATCAACTGAAATCAGAAAATGGTAGGAAAGTGTAATATCACTTCTAGTATTCACAAGTAAATGAATCTTTCTATTTATGTTGAAACGCACAATTTCATACAGTGCTTGTTTTTTTTGCTTGCAGTTTGGCGGTCAGTCGCTCGAGTGATGTACCCTCGTTTGGACCCCCAATCCCCAAAGAAGTGACTTTACCCAAATCCACCGTGTTCAGAGAGTTCCTTCTGACAAAAGTCATCAACGGCGAGAACGCCGCTCACAAGTCATCCAAGTTTGGAGCCATGGCTACACGCACTCGTCAGGAGTACCTGCGCGACCTGGCCGAGCACCATGTTACCAGCACTCCGGTGGAGTCGTCAGGCAAATTCCCTTTCATCTCACTGGCTCATAAGAGAAAGGAGAAAATGCGGCCGTATGCAGGGGCAGAGCTGCGCAGCATGGGTGCAATCACATGGGCAGTGCATTTGGAGGACCTGGTGATGGGGGCGGAGCGCGAGGGTCTGCTGGCTATCTCAAATGAGTTTGTCATTATCCTCGACCAGGAGATCAAAGCTTTGGCGTTCAACTGCTCCGCGAGAGACGTGATTGGCTGGTCACTGGGAAGCCCCGCCTCCATGAAGATCTACTACGAACGCGGCGAGAGCGTTTCGCTGCGATCCATCAACAACAATACAGAGGACTTTGGCGAGGTCGTCAAACGCCTGGAGGTCAGTGTGAGCCTTCAGACCGTAATTAAGACTTTATGCATATATTCAAGTAAAAAGAATGTTTTATTGGTATTTTACCTGTACACAAATAGCACAGTTATACAAAACCATGTCTGCTCATACATAAAGTGCAAATAATTTGACCAATGTCTAAAACTACAGTTTCATGTAGTAAACTCACAAGGCAGTATGGGTAAGATTAATCCACGTGTGAAACAGATGTAAAAAGCTGTGCAAATTGCGTGTAGTTGTACATGATGTGTAGAGGATGAAGAAAACTAAATAGCCTCTGTAAGTACAAGTAAACACTACCTCAGTTTACTCTCACCCCTCTCTCTCTCACTCACTCACTCATATACATACACACACACACACGAATAGTCAGACATACAATCTGTCAGTGTGTGTTTTTGTTGTCTTGGAGACTGTCTGGATTTATCTGTGTGTGTTCAGCAGTGTAGTAATAGTATGGTAGATAATTATCCACACACACACACATCATCAGTCACACACCAGTGCAGCTTGGTGGCTCCGTGGTGTCATTTAACTCCCCACAGACCTATTTAAAGGTATAGCTACAGCAGTGCTTGGTTTTGAGCCTGAAGGTGCTGCCACTTGTAAGTACAGTATATGGTCAAAAGTGACCATGACCTGACCATGTCATATAACCTGTTATTATAACCTCCACTCTCCTAAAGCTTACCACTTGATTTTGCATAGTGGCTATAGAGATTCGTGATCATTCAGCTACAAGAGCATTAGTGAGATCAGGCAATGATGTGGGGTGAGGACTGGGGTGCGGTCCATCCCAAAAAAAAAAAGGTGTTCACTGGGTTTGATTTTGAGGCTCTGATGACCTTATAGTCATTTTTGGATTAGTGTTGGTTCCATGAGCTGTTGCTTATTCATTGTAGGTGTCGTTATACTCTAGGTATTGTGTTTATTCCGTATATAAAATGCAGGTAATATCTGTGCTAACGTTAAAGACGTGGGCTGAGAAACTTCAGCATCATCATATCTGTGGATGTGCTCGAGTGTCCTGTGCAATAAATTGCAGTACCAGATTAAAAATCCATTCAGTGTCCACCCAGAAAGATCCCTACAGACATGTGAAAAAATCTATCTGACTCCGCTTACTAGTACAATGTACTCCTGAACTAACAAAATGGTTCAGGAATAAGAACGAATGCTGACCTCAGTTTTAAATCGGATTATTCAGAAAGTAAAAAGACTAAAGAGGTCTAAAAGGAATTCAGCACTATAAGCTGCCCCTGATATAAGACCCATTTTTATGCAGGCTTGAAGTTTGCATGCTCAGAACCATTAGCAGAATTTCCAGATGTGGAAAAACAGCTGTTTATTCATTGCACATTATTGCAGTATACAAAAAAGATTATATGCTTCCCAAAACCTTTCCCCAATTATATTAATGCTATTTTAATTATTTGGCATCTTGTTTATTTCTTCATCAGCTGGTGACTAAGGGCAGTCAGACGAAGGAGATGACCCTGAGGAGGAACGCTCTGGGTCAGCTCGGGTTCCATGTAAATTTCGAGGGCGTCGTAGCCGACGTCGAACCCTACGGCTACGCGTGGCAGGCGGGGTTGAGGCAGGGCAGCCGATTGGTGGAGATCTGCAAGGTGGCCGTGGCAACGCTGTCACACGAGCAAATCATCGACCTGCTGCGCACCTCAGTGACGGTACGAGTGGTGATCATCCCTCCACACGAGGACTCCACTCCCCGCAGGTGAGCTTGTATTTCTAACAATTCTAACTGATATAGTAATTTCTGTTATGAGTTTACAGGAAATGCTGCCTTCAGGTTTAGAAGATAGCTGCATTGCATTGCATTCTGAATTGGACAGAATTGGAGAACGGTTAAAAATAATTCCAACAGTATTGTGTGTATGTATTGAGATATGGTGTATATATTTATTTGAGAAATGATCTGGAATAAACTTAGCAAAAGAAAAAAGATTATGATCTATGTTTTCTCAGTGCTCTTATAATGATGTGTGCTTTACGTGATTTATATTTGATGCCATTGTCTCTGATTTATCTGCATTGTTGCAGTTTCTCAACTTCCTAACAGCCATTTCTGTGGTTGATGGGGCCCCATTTATCTGCACTGTGTGGCTGGTGGTTAAATTACTGAGGGAGTCTTTGCTTTTCTTTTTTCTTTTTCCTGAAGAGGTTGCTCGGAGATATACCACATGCCGCTAGTGGACTACAAAAACCACAAGGAGGGGATGCCCTATGAGTACAAGTTCCCCTTTCGCAACAGCAATGAGAAGTGGCCTCGACCCACCGCTCCTCCACAGACTGTGGTCTGCACTTCCCAGAATCGAAACATCAACCAAGGCCAAGGGGCAGCGCTGAGCAAGGCGCAGAATCCCGACTACGCCAGACGTGGTTCACTCCTCCCTCGCAGCGTGTCCAGTGAAGGCCGCCCACTGAACGCTAAAAGGTAGCTTTCAGATCCTAATAAAGGAACATTAAAAGTGAAATATTAATGAAATGTTTCTGCTTTTGAAAGATGAACTGTCAGGCTTCAGTTCAGTTCAGTTTTATTTGTATAGCGCATTTAACAATGGACATTGTCATAAAGCAGCTTCACAGAAATGTAAACATTATGCATGTTGAATGTATCCATAATGAGCAAGCCAGTGGCAAAGAAAAACGCCCTGAGAAGACACGAGGAAGAAACTCCTCCTCATCTGGTGACACTGGATAGTGTGATTTATAAGTCATTTTCCCAAAAGTGCAGTTGCGAAACCAGGAAATTTTTTAACATGAAGTCTATCTTGTTGAAGATCTGAACTGTTCACTGATGGAGGCCTGAGTGTAAAACTGTGCCAACTGCAGTCTAAAGCCATCTTCTAAGTGGTAACATCCACAGCAATGCCACGTATCTTCAGTTTGTCTAAATGGGAGTCTTATCACTTGGAGGCCGCTCACTGACGATGAGGAGGACTCCAGCAGGAAATAAGGCATCAGGATGGGTCAGGCAGGGACTGAGAGCAGAAGGGCTCTGGATCAGTGGTATCTCCGGATTAGCGTTTGTGGTGAGGGAGAGAGAGGGAGAGGCAGACAGAGGGGGGTGAGATGGATAGAGGGAGGGAGAGAGCCAGGAAAAGGGGGAGAGAAGGAGAGACGGACAGCAAGAGGGGGAGAGCGGGAGAGAGAAAGGCAGAGAGAGGAAGAGACAGACAGACAGACAGAGGGAGGGAAAGACAGACCGGGAGAGAGGGTGGGAGAAAGAGAGGGAGGGAGAGACAGACGGACAGCAAGAGGGGGAGAGCGGGAGAGAGAAAGGCCGAGGGAGGGAGGGAAAAAGACAGGGGGAGGGAGAGACGGAGGAAGGGAGGTAGAGACAGACAGAGAGAATGGGAGAGGAAGAAATTGACAGAGGGAGGGAGAGACAGACAGAGGGGGTGAGATAGACAGAGGGAGGGAGAGACAGACAGAGGGAGGGAGAGACAGCCAGCAAGAAGGGAAGAGCGGGAGAGATAAAGACCGAGAGAGGAAGAGACGGATAGGAGGGAGAAAAACAGTGAGAGGAAGAGACAGACAGAGAGAGAGGGAGGGAGAGACAGTCAGAGAATGAGAGAGGGAGAGAGAGGGGAAGAGAGGGAGGGAGAAAGAAATAGAGAAGGAGAGCGAGAGGATGATACAGACAGAGAGAGGGGGAGAGAAGGAGAGAGAAAGAGACAGACAGAGAGAGGGAGGGAGAGACAGACAGAAAATGAGAGAGGGGAAGAGAGGGAGGGAGAAAGAAATAGAGAAGGAGAGCAAGAGGATGATACAGACAGAGAGAGGGGGAGAGAAGGAGAGAGAAACAGACAGAGAGGTAGGGAGAGACAGACAGACAGAGAGAAGGAGAGAGAAAGAGACAGACAGAGAGAGGGAGGGAGAAACAGATAGACAGAGAGGAAGTGAGAGAGCAAGAGAAAGATACGGAGAAAGGGAGGGAGAGACAGAGAGGAAGATGGAGTGAACACAGATTATTAGTTATTCACAGAAGCATTCAGTTTCAGTTTACAAACTGTATATTAAAGCCCTTTGCTTTGTGCCCCGGTCACATGTGTGTCTGACTCAGTCATGTGTCTCACTGCTGCAATAAAAGGAAGAAAAAAGACCATGTATTTTATGTAATCTCTGTACAACCCCAATTCACTGTCTGATTATCTGCCACTATATTTTTTTTTACCCTTCAAATGGTGGCAAAATGCCTGTGTGCAGCCAGAAATTAAAGTCACATTCATTTAGTTTCTTTCTTCTTCCTCCAGCTCTTTGTCATATATTCTGCTCCAGATTTATGCGAAAGTTCACCACGTGTCACCTGGTAACCTCACCGCTTCGAACCCAGATATTGATATGACAGTGTCTATTGTTAAAAGCATCATATGGATTAAACTGAGCTGAGAGAGTTCTCAAGGGAAGCATTCACTCATCACTTAGACCTTATTTCGACATTACAGGATGAAGCATGTACATGGACATGCGCTTAAGTTGGTCCAAACTGCTGTTAATGCTGCTTTTAACTCTGTCGATGCCCTCTTGCGGTTTTAAACTGCTTTATCACCGTAACTGACGCATTATTTATTTCCTAAAGAGTGCTGACTTCCACGTTTCATCGATTATAAGACGTTGCTCCTTCCTCGTCTCATTAGAGACGATGGACCGATTTTGCGTGCCAGACTACATCATCACATTACATATAAACAACAAATTTTTGCCTAGCGTCACTGCATACTCTTATATATATACACACACACACACTGTCTCTTTAGTTATGACTACTGTGTGTGTGTTTTGTACACACACTACCCCACTAGCTCATCACATGGTTTTGGAGAGTTGTTTGTATCTTATTTATTCTTTTATATTGTGGTATTTTGTGAGTTTATTGTACACTATGCTTCTCTCCTCCTTTGTTGCTTTCGTGTTGTGGCTGTTGTGATAGCAAATATCCTTTTGGGGATTAATAAAGCACTCTCCACACACTCTCACAGATATTCTCCAGGCTCTGATAACTACGCCCTGGCTTGTTCCATCGTGATGGGCCGGTCTCCCCACACCCGCAACTCCCCCAACAACCAATCATTCTCCAGTGACACCAGCTCCAGCTCCACCCACTGGCGTCAGAAGTCCAATCCAGACGGGTAGGTCATGGAAATGATCAAATAATTACACACCAGTTAGTTCTCAGTCCGACTACCAGGAACTCACATGCTACTTCATGCTGTTTTGAGTCTTTAAACGTAATTTAACAAATGGTCATTGTAGAAAAGATGGCATTTGATTAGTAAACACCTGATTTAGAGATCCCTATACATCCTGTGTGTCCTGCATCGGTCAGATTTGGATGAGAGTGTGCCGTAGTAGTCGGTGGTGTTCTTTTTTATGCCACAGTAACCTAATTTATTTATGACTCTGATCATTGAGTAATGCTGTAACCTGCATTTTGTGTTTTGTAGCAAACGTCTAGTTTAGGGTTCGGCAAACTATACAACAGTTTTAATGAACCCATTCTCATCGAAAACGTTAACTCTGTCACTCGTCAGATGCTATTTTTCATCCAGCTTTATTTTACTGCTAGACACTCGACAACACAGCATGTCCTCAATACTCACTCAGTTTAACGTTTAGGGTTAGAAGGGTTAAAACACCACAGTACTTCTGAAGAACAGTCATACATTTAGGATGGGTTACAGCTCTGGCTACATCTTATTCACCTGTCTGCTCCTGCCTCCTGCCTGGCCTTATGACTAGTGTTCAGTTATAGAATTATTTAATTTCTTTCTTTCTTTCTTTCTTTCTTTCTTTCTTTCTCTGTCTCTTTTCTTTCTTTCTTTCTTTCTGTCTCTTTTCTTTCTTTCTTTCTTTCTCTGTCTATTTTCTTTCTTTCTTTCTTTCTCTGTCTCTTTTCTTTCTTTCTTTCTTTCTCTGTCTCTTTTCTTTCTTTCTTTCTTTCTCTGTCTCTTTTCTTTCTTTCTTTCTTTCTCTGTCTCTTTTCTTTCTTTCTTTCTTTCTCTGTCTCTTTTCTTTCTTTCTTTCTTTCTTTCTCTGTCTCTTTTCTTTCTTTCTTTCTTTCTCTGTCTCTTTTCTTTCTTTCTTTCTTTCTCTGTCTCTTTTCTTTCTTTCTTTCTTTCTCTGTCTCTTTTCTTTCTTTCTTTCTTTCTCTGTCTCTTTTCTTTCTTTCTTTCTTTCTCTGTCTCTTTTCTTTCTTTCTTTCTTTCTTTGTCTCTTTTCTTTCTTTCTTTCTTTCTTTCTTTCTTTCTCTGTCTCTTTTCTTTCTTTCTTTCTCTCTCTGTCTCTTTTCTTTCTTTCTTTCTCTGTCTCTTTTCTTTCTTTCTTTCTTTCTTTCTTTCTTTCTCTGTCTCTTTTCTTCCTTTCTTTCTTTCTTTCTTTCTTTCTTTCTTTCTCTGTCTCTTTTCTTTCTTTCTTTCTTTCTTTCTTTCTTTCTTTCTTTCTTTCTCTGTCTCTTTTCTTTCTTTCTTTCTTTCTTTCTTTCTCTGTCTCTTTTCTTTCTTTCTTTCTCTCTCTGTCTCTTTTCTTTCTTTCTTTCTCTGTCTCTTTTCTTTCTTTCTTTCTTTCTTTCTTTCTCTGTCTCTTTTCTTTCTTTCTTTCTTTCTCTGTCTCTTTTCTTTCTTTCTTTCTTTCTCTCTCTTTTCTTTCTTTCTTTCTTTCTTTCTTTCTTTCTCTGTCTCTTTTCTTTCTTTCTTTCTTTCTTTCTTTCTTTCTTTCTTTCTTTCTTTCTTTCTTTCTTTCTTTCTTTCTTTCTTTCTTTCTCTGTCTCTGTCTCTTTTCTTTCTTTCTTTCTTTCTCTGTCTCTGTCTCTTTTCTTTCTTTCTTTCTTTCTCTGTCTCTGTCTCTTTTCTTTCTTTCTTTCTTTCTGTCTCTGTCTCTTTTCTTTCTTTCTTTCTTTCTTTCTTTCTGTCTCTGTCTCTTCTTTCTTTCTTTCTTTCTGTCTCTGTCTCTTTTCTTTTTCTTTCTGTCTCTGTCTCTTTTCTTTCTTTCTTTCTCTGTCTCTTTTCTTTCTTTCTTTCTCTCTTTTCTTTCTTTCTTTCTTTCTTTCTTTCTCTGTCTCTTTTCTTTCTTTCTTTCTTTCTTTCTTTCTTTCTTTCTTTCTCTGTCTCTTTTCTTTCTTTCTTTCTTTCTTTCTTTCTTTCTCTGTCTCTTTTCTTTCTTTCTTTCTTTCTTTCTTTCTCTGTCTCTTTTCTTTCTTTCTTTCTCTGTCTCTTTTCTTTCTTTCTTTCTTTCTCTGTCTCTTTTCTTTCTTTCTTTCTTTCTCTGTCTCTTTTCTTTCTTTCTTTCTTTCTTTCTCTGTCTCTTTTCTTTCTTTCTTTCTCTGTCTCTTTTCTTTCTTTCTTTCTTTCTCTGTCTCTGTCTCTTTTCTTTCTTTCTTTCTTTCTTTCTTTCTTTCTCTGTCTCTGTCTCTTTTCTTTAATATATTTGTGCTAGGTGCTAAAATATCACGTTTAAACTAAACAAATGTCCGTTTTGACCTGGAATGTCCCTTCCATAATGGTTACATAATACAAAAGCACAATATTGTTGTCTCTGTACACCCTGCAATCCCAGTGCATCAGGATAGACAAATATATTTGTATTTAAAAACAAATGTATATTCTGTGTACAATTACATGGTCCTTAAGCTATAACTTGATTAGAAAATGAAAACACCCTCATCTGATGAATTGCACTATAATAGAGGCCTTTTTTTCCTTCCTCCCTTGCTTCAAGTCATTTAATATTTGCTTTGTGTCTGTTTTATGTTTGCTTTTCCCGATGATAACCTCTTCAGGTTTAACACAAACCGCAGCTCACCATTAACTGCTGATCGTCAAATTATGAAGGAGTGTGTGTGGGTTACACCCAGCTGGGTCAGAGTGGTGGAGGGAGAAGGAGCCAGTAGGACACCATCAGGTAATCAGAAGAACTGCTCAGTTTATGCTCCAAACAGCTGTTGTGTAGCAGGTAGTGGAAGTTGTGTTATTAGATGTGTGCTGCAGCTTTATCTAAGGTGATGGTTTAATAGGTAAAGCACACTTTGTTTCAAATAATGAGCAAACATAAAACTTCAGTCTGTTTAGATAAAGGGCGTGTGTCGTTACCGTAAGAGCTCTGAGATGGAGATGTACTTTGTCCTTCACAGTGAGCAAGACAAAAAACTCTGTCTTCTAAAGCCAAGATACTACTAGGGACGTAGATAAACACACACAATCATACATATACAGGCACACATGCACTATATTGGCAAGTTTTGGAACACCCCCACCAAGTCCTCAGGGGTTGGACTCGGCCCCTTGGTTCCAGTGAAAGGAACTCTTAATGCTTCAACATTCCAAGACATTTTGGACAATTTCATGCTCCCAACTTTGTGGGAACAGTTTGGGGATGACCACTTCCTGTTCCAACATGACAGCACAAAGTAAGGTCCATAAAGACATGGGTGAGTGAGTTTGGTGTGGAGGAACTCGACTGACCTCAACCTGATAAAATACCTTTGGGATGAATTAGAGCGGAGACTGCGAGCCAGGCCTTCTCATCCAACATCAGTGCCTGACCACACAAATGTGCTTCTAGAGGAATGGTCAAAAATCCCCATAAACGCACTACTAAATGTTGTGGAAAGCCTTCCCAGAAGAGTTGAAGCTGTTATAGCTGGACTTTGCTTTGTGCACTGGTGTGCAGTCATGTTGGAACAATAAGTGGTCATCCCCAAACTGTTCCCACAAAGAAATTGTCCAAAATGAAATTGTCCAAAATGTCTTGGTATGCTGAAGCATAAAGAGTTCCTTTCACTGGAACTAAGCGGCCAAGCCCAACCCCCAAAAACACACACACACACACTGCCATGGCAACAGTGTCTAACATTGCCAAGCATGTAAAGTTTGCTGCAAATATTTGTTTTAAATTTTAACTCGCTCCTTTGTCATTTAGACCTGACAAACATAAAGCCAGTCCTGATGAGCATTGATCAACACCTCAAAGATCATACCACATCACCCTACCCGAACACAAGCTCTAAGGTGAGTCTAAGCTCTGCTCTCTACTTATTATTTAAGTGTATATGTGATTGCACACCACTCAGTCTGATGTCTCTGCACCACACTCCAGAACGACTCTACATCCATCAGCCAGTCCGCCAGCACCACCCTGTCCAGCCATGCCTCCAGCTCCAGCCATAGTGAGGAGAAGTGGTTTGATTTCGGTGGGAGGCTGGAGTCCGAGCTGAATGGCTTTACAACCACTTGTCCCCAGGGAGCTTCCGCTAATGGCGCCGTTGAAGCTGCGCCCAGGAACTCTAAGGCTAAAGAGAAAGCCTCAGCTCACTGGGGGGAGATCACCTCCACCTGTAAGGATCTGCAGGTCTCCCCTGCAGGCTCAGAGACTCCTCTTCACACAGATCTCGCTGAGAATCAGGCCAAAAGCCCTCTGCCTCCAGATACCAGTCCCCATAATACCAGTGATGCAGCCTCTCATTCCAGGTACACCTCTAAACAACTAGCACACAATGTAGCATGGAATAATCCACAACTCAGACCTCAGAAAGTTAGATGTCTTCATGAAACCATACATGTGTATGTGCGTATATGTTTATGGTTGTTGTTCCCCCCTTTCATTTACTTCTGCGCTAATGAAGCCTGGAATCTGTTTGGTTAGAAGATGTTGATTAATTTCCGATAACAGCAGTCTGACAGCAGTTCTGGCTGTAATTCAAAGCACAGGGTTTTATTAATGACCATGTTCTAATACGTTATCAAATCAAAGTGTATGGCAGACGCACCACATGATCTAAGCACAGTAATAAAAGAAATCCTGGTATTTAATATTTATGTTTTTAAATGAATTATACTGAATAACGGCACAGCTGTGATTCCGCATATGCACAGAGCTGACGGCTGAGTGCCGTAGGTCTTCACCCCCGTGCTGTAGTTCTGTATAACCACACGAGTTCTATGAAAAAGAATAAATTAATATCAGGTGAGGGATGTTTCGGACACCACGTGTTCTGTTTATTTTTGCTCTGCTATAAAGAAATAGATCCCAATGAACTTTGCTCACTTTATGGCATGTCGGCTCACTCAAACACAAGGATTTGTACATTTCAGTTAAAGGTGCTGCCGGTAAAATTCCTGAAAATTATCACTTACCTTGTATGCTAATGATGTCACTAACTCTACTGTAGTAATGGTTTTCGAGCTAGGAAGTGGAATTTTATGTGCCAAGCGCTTTATAAGGAGCGAGCCCCGAGCGCTTTATAGTGACCGAGTGCAGAGTGGTTATAAGAAACATAGGCACTCTTGGAATGCCACTTGACCAATCAGATTAACGGACCGGAAATGACTTTTAATGACCGTATCATTGTTGTTGTCATGTTCTTGTATTTAAACATTTAGTCTCGGTTGTCAGGACATAACGGTTTCCAGTTTCTCTGTAACATGACATTATAAGAGTAATAAAATACTTTTGGGTAATATTCTGCGTTTACTATAACAGCAGGGTTTTATTCTTTACTTTGCATTTCATCTTATCCTTGCACAATATGAGGAAGAGAGATAGGGAAACTGGTCTCTCGAAGTCCTAGTGCAGCACTTAGTCTCTCGTGTGCCTCAAGCATAGTTGATGAAGCTCCCACACCGAGCCTCGCTGCAGTACAGGCTAAGAGCTCAGTTTAATACTAACGACTTCATGAGACATTTGTGATGAGTCGGATTTGTTTAAGTGTTAAATGTGTTTAAAAAAGCGTACACACACACAAGCATTCACGAACGCTGGGGTTTACTTCACACAGATAGATGGTGTCTTTTATGAACTTCCTAAGTGGGGATGAAAGAGTGGCTCTGTTTCTCACACATCACTCAACATGAACCGTGCACTTCTTCAGTGGTTGGGATGTTTTTATGTTTAACAAGCGCTAGCTTGTTTTTAGCAAAACGGGCATGCTTGCTCCATCTCTGAGAGAAGCGAGACGGCACAAATCACTCAGGAATGTGGAACACAAGAATCTTGTCTTATGAAAAAAGCCTGACCTGTATTGACCTCTAGCTGTTTTGCCACATGAATCCTATTCCCCCCCCCCCCCCCCCCCCCTCAACAAACGAAAGACAAAGCTCTTTTACTGAGCATGCTTTCCACTTTTAGGCAGTGCAGTGCAGACTAATCATTGCTTCAGTTATGTTTTTGGCATTAAGGCGTATATACAGTATGTATGTTTGTGTCTGGCAACATGCTTCGCTGATGCATTGGCGTTTCACTACTGTGCTCGCTGTGTGCATGGTTTAGAGAAGGAGAAGGAGGGAAAGTATTGATTCTTTATACTCTCTTTGTGTCTGAAAGCACTCTGAGTTCAGTGCACTCGGGCAGCCCACCGAGCTCCACTCAGGAGGAATCAGCCCCCTCCACCTCCTCCCCCACCCATCCATCCCTCTCTCCTGGAGCCAAGAGCTTCTACCCCCGCCAGGGAGCCACCAGCAAGTACCTGATTGGCTGGAGGAAACCAGGGGGCACCATCAACTCGGTGGATTTTGGTAGCAGTCGCAAGTAAGTCTTGGGTCCAAAAAAAAAAAAAAGAATAACCAAACGTACATAGAGGAACTAGAGTTCAGAAAAAGAGTATTGTACACTTCTGTGTTTCCCCTGCACTTAACTCCCAATGATTCATCAAAGGTTTGACCTTATGAGTTGAATCATTTGCATTGCAGTGCAATACACAGTGACTTTAAGGCTGCTCAAGCATTCATGTGAATAAGACTCATCACAGGCTGATTGTTAACCACCGGAAACTGAAGGCTTTTATTTGTTGGGTTTGCACACACAGGTGGATGTTAGTAAGCATATTAACACCGCTGAAACCTTGGTGAGGTGAAGACATAGTTACAGTTGATATAAACAGCATTTTTTAAAACATTAATAGTGCTAAATCTATCAGTATATGTGTTCGATTTGGGAACCCCGTGAGTCTCAGCTTGAGAAACCAGATAGTCCTGGATGCCTGTTTTAAACTAAAGCATTGGCTTAGTAATGAGCATTTAAACCTAATAAATTTAACCAGACTCTTTTTTTTATGATACAGTGATTTATATTTTTGAGACAATGGACAAAACAGATACTAAAATAGATACAAAAGAGAGAGATCAAATAGACTTCCAAAGGAATTCTGACCAATCCCAATCCCTCTTCTTGCCAACCTTTGACCAACCGTGCCTATACTTTCTAATAGGGCTTGGAAATTAGTGTCATGACCTTTTGTTCATTTGCGAAAACATGGGCGTGTCCACATTCATTCACGAGTGTCTGTATGTTCATCTCCATCAAAACTCACCTTGGGATCCTGCCCTCCTTGCCCTGGGGTAACTTAAGACCTTTCCTCATTATTTCAACAAAAAGACAGACTCTTGTCTAGCATGTGGTGTTGACCAGATGACTAGGAAGTGACCTTGTGATTGAAGATTCCTGTCCAAAGTCATATCATATACTTTTGTTACCCATGTCCTACTAGTTCTTAGAGTGGAGGGTGGCAAATTTGTGCCCCTTATCTTATAAGGGGTAAGTCGGTGCTTAGGGCGTCATTTTCGTCTTCTGTGCTTTCCAAGGTACAAAGTCTGGGCTAAAACATGGATGCCTCCATGTTCTTCTTTTGGCAAGCTAGCTAATTGTGATTAATGGATGCATGTTTCCTCCTCGAATCAATAGAGTCAGTGTTATAGATTTAACAAGTCTATATATCTCTATGGCTATTGATTTTAAAGCAAATACTTGGGTATGTAGCATGACTCGTATAATGGTAGAGGGGCTGTAAGACTTTCAGCGCTGTGTATAGCCATGCTGATTTGATGTCACTTCCTGAACTCTTCTGAAGAACTTGCAGTTGAGAAGACTTGATGTGTAGCATCGAGTTGCATTTTCTTTGCAAGTTATAAACCCTATTTGTTTGAATGCTGCATTTGTTCTTTCATCCAAAAACAGGTCACACACTGCAACAGCTTTGAGATGTTTGGTTGTGATTTCCTTTCTACACGGACTGCTCGACAGTTGACTGCCCTCTTTTACGTTAAAGGTGTTTGTGGCAGCCATTGCACCATTGTCTTGACAGCCATTCTTACAGCAGCATTGATGGTGTCTTGCTTGGGGCTCGTAAGCTTGACACAACCTTTCTGTAAGGAGCGTATTGCCCTCGTCTGCCAATCTTTATCAAAAGCCCACTGCGGCGTCCTGCTCTTGTCCTGGAGTCACTTAAGACCTCCCTTCATTACTTCAACAAAGGGTCTAAGAGAACAACCTCGGTGATTAACATGTCTAGCATGCGTTAGGGATGACATGACTTGTGATTGAAGGTCTGATCGTCTGCTTTTGTTACCCATGTCCTCTGCTAGTTCTTGGACTAGATGGTAGCAATTCATTCATCAGTCCACTTTTTAGTCTGCCCTGGACAGAAGACTCGGAGCTTTCCTGTCTTTACTGAGATTGACCCACTGGGTGGTGAACATCATTACCGTGGCTTACAGACAGCCTTACTTGGCTTAATGAACTAAGCTGGTTCTATGTGCCAAAATTTTAAGAACTAAGTGAATTAAACCAAAGCAACCAGATCAGGATAAAGGAATTACTGAGCATGAACACCGCACCCTGCTGTTTATAATACATTCCCCATGTTAATTAAAATGGCCTTTTTTTCGTTTTGTTTCAAGTAAGCCATATCTGACCACCCGTTGTCAAGACTTTTGTTGGGTTCTGTGGGATCCCAGTCATGATGCACACCACTAATCTAAAACGGGATGCTTTTACACTCTTGTAAGTTGCCTTGGAAATTCTGTATTTGAAAATCAGAGCCGGGTTATCATATGCCAAAGCATCCTTTGTCATCACGCCTGAAAGAAGCATGGCCAGAGACCCACCCACAATTTCTGATAAGGCTTATAACAACATAGTTTTCACACTCTTAAATGTAATTCTTCGGAGACGAAAATAACTAAGCAGATAATTATATCCTCCGGTCCATAATACTACAGTTCTGAACGGCTCACTACACAAATATTGTCAGTGCTAATTACCCATCCTGTTTGGTGAGTGCTTTACGGTTTGGGTAGTCATGCAGTGTGGAACAACCCATGTTAGGAAATTCTTCTGCAAGGAGCTTATAATAGAATTTCTCTACGAGAGAGGGTAGAAAAGCTTAAACTTAAAAGTGAATTGCTGAGAACGAAGAAGTCCCAAATATCCTGTTTGGTTGAAAATACATGCTTCTCTGTAGAGGTGTTAAATTATTGAAAAAACATTTTGGTATTATTATTTTATAGTATTGCTACAGTACTGTATCTAGTCAGCATGAAGTGCTTTTTATCTATGATGCTTTATAGTCTATAACAAGGCTTTGAAGAGATGGTGTAGGATTTGCAGTATGGTCACATCATTCAGCTTCTTCCTCCTGTCGTTTCTTTAGCATGGTAAGAATCATTATCGCTCGGCGATAATGCAGTGGATTGGTCTGGAATTCTTTTCAAGACTATTATAAAGTCTCAGTGAACACATTTACAGGATGGTTTACACTTATGAACATGAATAAAATACACTTTAGAGTGTTCCTTTATTATGAGCAACTTGCTCATTTGGCATGGATGATTTAACCCTTGGAATAAATCGTGTGTTTCTGTCCACACATAAGTCATATTGTACGTAATGGCCCCACAGTTGTCTCCACTGATATTAAGTTACTAGTTCGTACTTTAGAGAAGAGCTTTGTGGCTGCTTCAAAAATTCAAAGGCATTAATGTTGAGTGATGATATTCTCACTAGCCGGTGTCACCCAGATGAGGATGAGGTTCCCTTCTGAGTCTCAGGGTTCCCTCCTCATGTCTTCTCAGGGAGTTTTCCCTTGCTATGCGTCACCTCTGTCTTGCTCATTAGGGAGAAATCTAAACCTTTATCCGGATTTCTGTAAAGCCGCTTTGTGACAGCAATGTCCATTCTCAAAAGCGCTGTATAAATAAATGGATTTGAATTGATGTTCCTTGATGTAATGAGCATATGGTCAAGTGGCTTTTGGATTTGTGTCTGTCCTCTTGTGATTCAGGCGGCATCAGAGCGATGGCTATTTAGGTGGGCAGCCTCAGCTACGGGCCACTATGAAGGTGAGCCAGTCCCCCCAGCCCACTGCCAAATCCACTGTCGAGGAGGATCTAAAGAAGCTCATTGCTCTGGACAGTCCTCCTCCTAGCTGTAGCAAAACTAAGGTAATGTTCAATCTGCAATCTTCATTAGGGCTAAACCTATCTGAATTTAGTAATACAGTGTATGAATGCAGGTGTCTGCGTGAGCTTTCTGATCTACTCTTACATGCATTTCTCTGTTTTTCAGCCCTTCTCACTGTCCACACAGAGTCCCCGCTCCTTACAGCGGACCTTCTCTGATGAGAGCATCTTCAGCGGGCAGAGGGTGCTCACGGCGGCCCGTCAGAGTGCCAACCTGTTCGGTCGCTCCACCATGCCGCGCTCACCCAGTGCACGCAGCGCCTCACTGCACCAACCATCTTACACACAGGGGGCAAAATCTCTGGGTGAGCTGTAGTTTAAAACTTTACCCTAATACCTATAGCTTTGATTTACAGTAGCACGACTGATACATTTGCTCTTTCCTCAGGTGACCTCACTTTCACCGAGAGTGTTTTTGAGGCTGCACCATGCAGGAAGCCCCAGCAGGACCCTGGCCTCATCCCCCTTCCTGATGCCAGTGCAGACAGTGGGCTTGACTGGTCTGATCTTGTGGATGCAGCCAAAGCCTTTGAAGGTACTCAAGACAGCTTGGTCTATTTTGTTCACAAAGCTTAAAAGTGCAGTTTATACACTGCCTTGCAAAAGTTTTCATACCCCTTGAACTTTTTGTCATGTTACAACCACAAACATAAATGTATTTTATTGGGATTTTATGTGATAGAACAACACAAAGTGGCACATCATTCTGAAGTGGAAGGAAATTGATAAATGGGTTTCAAAAAATGTTTTACAAATAAATATCTGAAAAGTATGGTGTGCATTTGTATTCACCCCCCCGAGTCAATACTTTGTAGAACCACCTTTTGCTGCGATTACAGCCACAAGACTTTTGGGGTATGTCTCTACCAGCTTTACCAGCAGAGAGTGAAATTTTTGTGCATTCTTATTTGCAAAATAGCTCAAGCTCAATCTGATTAGATGGAGAGTGTCTGTGAACAGCAATTTTTAATTCTTGCCACAGTTTCTCAGTTGGATTTTGGTCTGGACTGTGACTGGGCCATTCTAACACATGAATATGCTTCGATCTAAACCATTCCATCGTAGCTCTGGCTGTATGTTCAGGGTCATTGTCCTGCTGGAAGGTGAACCTCTGTCCCAGTCTCAAGTATTTTATAGACTCTTAACAGGCTTTCTTCTAAGATTGCCCAGTATTTGGCTCCATCCATCTTCCTGTCAGCTCTGACCAGCTTCCCTGTCCCTGCTGAAGAGAAGCTTCCCCACAGCATGATGCTGTCACCACCATGTTCTACAGTGGGGATGGTGTGTTCAGGGTAAAGTGCAGTGTTAGTTTTCTGCCACACATAGCGTTTTGCATTTAGGCCAAAATGTTCAATTTTGATTTCATCTGACCAGAGCACCTTCCTCCACATGTTTGCTGTTTGCATCAAGCCATGTGGAGGAAACTGCAAACAGGAATTCTTGTGGCTTTCTTTCAACAATGGCTTTCTTCCTGCCACTCTTCCATAAAGGCCAGATTTGTGGAGTGCATGACTAATAGTTGTCCAGTGGACAGATTCTCCCACCTGAGCTGTGGATCTCTGCAGCTCCTCCAGAGTTACCATAGGCCTCTTGGCTGCTTCTCTGATTAATGCTCTCCTTGCTCTGTCAGTTTAGGTAGACGGCCATGTCTTGGTAGGTTTGCAGTTGTGCCATACTCTTTCCGTTTTCAGGTAATGGATTGAACAGTGCTCTGTGAGATGTGAATAGCTTGGAAGATTTTTTTTATAACCTAACCCTTCTTTAAACTTCTCCCCAACCTTATCCCCGACCTGTCTGTTGTGTTCCTTGGGCTTCATGATGCTGTTTGTTCACTAATGTTCTCTAACAAACCTCTGAGGAACAGAACAGCTGTATTTATTTTCAGGTTACACACAGACTCTATTTACTAATGTGGTGACTTCTGAAGGAAATTGGTTCCACTGGTTTTTAGTTAGGGGCATCAGAGTAAAGGGGGCTGAATACAAATGCAAAAAAAATCATTTTCCTTCTACTTCAGAATTCTGTGCCGCTTTGTGTTGGTCTATTGCATAAAATCCTAATAAAATACATTTAGGTTTGTGGTTGTAACATGACAATATGTGGAAAAGCTCAAGGGGTATGAATACTTTATCAAGGCACTGTAAGTGTGTTTAAAGATAGCAGTGGATCAATGGTTAAGGCTCTGGGGTACTGGTCAGAAGGTCGGGGGTTCAGGTCCAGCACTGCCGAGGTGCCACTGTTAGGCTCTTGCTCTGACCCTCTCTGCTCCAGGGCTGTATCAATGCTGACCCAGTGCTCTGACTCCAACTTCCTAACAATCTGGGATATGTGAAGGAAAGAATTTCACTGTGCTGTAATGTTTATGTGACAAATAAATCTGTCTTCTATAACGATCAGAGCTCAAAGATACTTTGAACTAATTTACAAGATTCCCAAATCCCATATCCTCTTTTGTTTCTTTTCCCAGCCTTAAAATCAGCTTCTTTTTTAGTCAGACTGCTTTCTCTCTTTGCAGTTCATCCTTTAGACAGCAGAGGGCTCAAGAGATCATAAACTATTATAATTGTGGCTATGTAAATGTGTTGAGACAAAATAAATAGAGTAAAAAATTTTGAGTACTAGAGTACATAATTAAGATATAGTAGACTTAAGTGTAGAACGTTGTGAAATTTGTGAGCTGATGAATATCTTGCATTAAGTGCAGGATTATTCAACCAAGGGTTGGTTCTTATATTTAAAAAGCTGCACATTACCAAGTGCTTTGGCTTTGGCAGACAACTTTGCTTCTTTATTTCTTAAAAAAAAATAGCAGCCATCATTTTCGCAGTGTTTGTATGCCTTAAGTGGTCATGCTTCACAGTTTGTTGGCTTTACTTTTCCATGGAAGACAAGATTTTCTCATACTCTAGAGAGATGATGATAAAAGTGTTCCTTTTAAAGGCTGACTGTCTCAGAGGCATTTTAAACCAATCCTTCAGAGTTCCCTCAAGTTTCTTCTTTCTCTTCCCGTTTGTGTCTACAGTTCAAAGAGCGACGTTCTTGGCAGTGAAAGATACCACTTCTAGGTCAGAGACACACAGCCCCAGCTCACAGAAGGCTGAGCTTCAGACGTCCCTACAGCAGCACGGCTCATCCAGGTGCATGGCTGCCTTATGGCAAACATCAGTGCTAGGGACGCATTGGTACTGGTACTAGGTATCGATCTGATATCCTGCTCATACACTCTTTTCTGTAAAACATATCTGATACCAGTGTGGTGTGGACACCAACAGCGATCTGGACTTATTTCACATTGAACGGCAGTGAAAATCCCGAAAGGAGAAGCTGCAGCACCGATGATGATGATGATGATGATGACATGGCGTTTAAACAGTATCTCTTTATAAGCATGCTTATTAGAAATGAGCACAAGGCCTTTTGCAGAGTAGAGAAACTGCAAGCACACAGGAAAGCACTTAATTTCCCTGAGCAATAAGACACGCATGCTTCAGGTCTACTCTTTGCTTTGGGGGTCAAGGGGCAATTCCTGGTGCAGTTCAGTTAATAACTCTCACTGATCCCTTTCTGTACACTCGGGTTGAACACAGTCACGCTCTCTGTTAAAGATACCGAATACATGGCAGGAGGAGGTAGCTCCACACATAAACACATAAATAAAATGATCCATGACACCCCTGATTGCTTAATAAGAACGTACTAATATTAACGAGTATCTAAAAATGTGACTTGTACACTCCATTTCAACAACAGTACCAATGCATCCCTGGTCCTCATATTAAGCTTTTCATTTCAGACCCTAGATTTTGCCTGAATAGGTTGATACTTGAATGAAATGTTTAACTCACTCAAACATGTACCTGTGGTGTGCTCCTGCTCAGTGAGAATCCTGCCAGTCTGATTGGGAAAGTCAGCCAGCTGGAGTCAATGGTGAAACTGCTGCAGGAGGATCTAAAAAAGGTATGCAAATAACTGGATAATGGCATGTAAAGCTGCAGATGAACACAATTTGGTCTGTTTTCTTGCCGAATCTGACTCATCTATGTGAAAAGCATCAGACGGTTGTGTTTGAAATGAAACAGTGTGAAACCCAGTGTTTCCCATCTGTATGCTTTCTTGGCAGCTGTAAATTCGTCGTGTTACAAATACACCTTTTCGTCCTTCTTTTCCTTTTCAGCGGACTCAATTTTTCAATCTCTTTCTCTCCCCTAGGAGAAGGATGCGAAGGCGTCTTTGCAGGCTCAGATCCAGAGTCTGAGGGCAGACAATCAGCGGCTGCTGGAGGAATCTCAGAACACCTCGGCCAAACTGAAGAAGTTCACAGAATGGGTTTTCAACACCATCAACATGGACTGACCCTCTGACCTTTCCTGTGCCGTGTTGCCACACTCTAGATGCAATATGATTAATCACAGTGAATCTGTACACGATCCAGTGTGACTCCTGATATATATACGAGAACCCTGCATGTGTTTCTGGGGTACGTGTGCACGCCTCCCCCCTCCGAGTGCCAGACCTGACAGAACTATTTCAGTTGTTTTATAATCAGGAAGAACTACTGTAGTGTAGCACATTTTTTGTCTGGGGGGGGTCATTAATTTGTTTAATTGCCCACTTCCTCTCTGTTCTTTGGCTCTCTATAATGTGATGTCCTTAAAGAAACTCAAGGCTATAAAACAGTAATTCACTTACTCTTCAAGAAATTGCAATGAAAGCTATAACCAAGTCCACTTTGCTGTACAGTTTAAACCTGTGTGTGGGGAAAAAAACACTAATAAACACTTACATATAGAGACTTGTGGCTTTACAGGCGACTTCCCCCACCCCAAAAGGGCCAAAAGCTCCTGCTAAAGACAAGTTGGGAGCCGTTTCTATACCATTACAGTGACCTTACTAGAATTTCAAGCTTGTTATATATATATATATATATATATATATATATATATATATATATATATATATATATATATATATATATATATATATATATATATATATATATAATATAATATAATATAATATAATATAATATAATATATAACCACTGGCTACATAGTTAGCTGTTGGTTGGTTTACTGATTGTCGTGTTTGATTATTGATGGTTGTGAGCAGGTCTTGCTTTTCATGTTCCACTGACCCAAACCTGATGGACATTTTCCCCATCGATGTATTTATGTGCAAAGGACTACAGTTGCCTCAATTATCCTCTGGCTAAGAGCCAAACCTGCAGTGAAGTCTGACTGCGGTCAAATACGTCGCTTGCGCCTGTTCGAGATGATGATACTACACTCATCTCAGAGGTACCTGCGGTCGGTGATATTCAATCACGCATCGAGATCCACGGCTTACTTAAACCGACCACTTTGAATTATTTGATAGATCAATACAAATGTGATCTACAGCCTTATGTGTAACTTGACCTACTGTATATCATCTACAGTATTTGTTCTAAAGCAGGATGATATATTACTGATAGATGCTTGGTGCCATAAGGTAAATATTTATATCTTGTTGTGTAGAATTACACATAAATGAACAGCCTCTCTTGTATAATTGCCCCATTGAAAATTATTTTAAAAAATATTTATTTGTCATGGTCATTAAACCATTTTAAGATGTAGAGGAAAGGGGGATTTGGCAGAGTGCTGTGTAGCTGTGTGTAAATAATTTTGTTCCTTTTTATTCCTCTTTCTTTTTTTTTATTTTTATTATGAATAAGTGAAATATTGCCATCTGTTGGAGAAAATGCCACATGAACTTCACTATAAGGACTTGGCAAAATATGGCATTTTCTCAGATTTACGAAATGTGGTTCATTTTTTTTATCTTGATCCTACACAAAATGCACCTGAAAAGACAGCCAGATGTTGTTTCTTTCATTGAGTTCAATCGTTGTTTTTAATCGTGCTTGTTAAACTGATGTCACATTTTCTCTGTGTGGTCCCCCCCCCCCTATTTGTATTGCTCTCCTGACAGAGCTTATTTTCCGTTGTCTGAAATCTGACATTCTCTCTGCAGACATGACTGGATCCTCTTTCCTTTTGGAAACTGTTATCTCCGACGTGCAGTAGCATGTTGTAATATTTCCCATAACCTTTGACATGTAAAGACATTTATTCCATTAAAAAATATTTTGGGCATTTTCAATGCTTTTGTCAGGTTATTCGAGCGTTGTTGTGTAATGTCGGAAAGCTTGCAACGTATTTAGATATTTTAGATAATGCCATAAACTATAATCATTGCCATTTTAGAAAGCTGCTTAGATTATATTTAATTACACTTTACATTTCCATTTTTATATGAGAGAGATTAAGAGTCACAATGATTTTTAGTTCTGCTTTAAATTTCCATTTGTGCATCATGCATCAATTTGACCCTGGAGAAGGTTCTGTAGCCTGCTTTCTCTAAGCAATGCTCACTTGGATGAGACGCTTCTTGTAAAGTGGTGTGGTAACAAGGTAGCAGCCAGACATCTGCCCTGCCTGTTGGTTGTGATGGACATAAACCACCCAGTAGTCCAGTCTCTGTTTAATTCTATGTATTTCTTGAATAAATAGTACTACATGGCATGTCCCACATACCAAAAGAAACACTGCATGCTTGCCTTCATGGAATGCTCCAAAATTTGGATGATTTGACTTTGGGTAAAACTTCTGGATTTAACTACAAGAATCATCTGGAGACCAGTGCATTCAAAGCACGCTTTTTGTCTTCCAGATCATGCTGTTTTCCCACTCTTTCTGTTGAAATGATTGCAAGCCATGTGGCAGAGAATTATAGACTTAACAGGTTCCAGCACAAAGGTTTCGATCCAACACTCAACAACCATGGTGGATGTTTGGTGTAGGTGGGGTCATGTCACTTTTTCAGGAGTCTGTAGAAATCTGACCACTTTTTGGAATCAACCAATGAGGCACATAGCATTCAAGGAATGGTTTCCACCTGAGCGCATACCAGGCCTGTGTATTAGATGCACTTGCATCTGGAAATATTTTCTGGAATGCTAGGTCAGAACATCATCTTGCATCGGTAGGCGGATTGGCTAAACTCTGTTGCTTGTAGGTGTGTGTGTGGTACCCTGTAATAGAGTGGTGTCGCATCCCGGGGTGTATTCCTCCCTCCATGATTCCACAGACACCCTGACCAGGATAAAGACGATACTGAAGATGAATGCAACAGAAATCCATAAGATATATGCAAATAACTTTGTAATAAATGATTACGTATAGCTGTTTGAGTCATAAACTAGATATCAACAGATTCCAAGTCTATTGATTTATTTCAGAAGCTGCTTGTGTTTGATAAGGAGAAGGGAATTCTAGTGAATTCCATAATTCCTGCCATTTCTATTCAAACTATTTGGAATTAAGGATCAATTAGGATCCAACTGGATTAAAAAAAAAAAAAGTATTAAATCTTCAGCCAAATGCATATTTCTGGACTTTAGTTTGTAGTTGGAAGAGGTTTTATGTGGTCAGGCTGTTCGTCCTGAAGAGGGCTTTGTGGAGATAAAGCGCGTTTTTAGAGGCTCTTCATTAAACTTCACACTATTGGCCTTTCACAGCACAAAGGAAATCCCTTTAAAAATACCTTTCAAACATGGGCGTTCTCAGGCTGACAGCTCAGACACTAAGGCCACGCCTTCATCCCCCAATGCCACCCTCTGATTGGACGGAATTCTCACACGGTTCTCTGATTGGTTGCTTGTTCTCGGGCTTCTCCCTCAGATCTGCGTTGCCTCCGCTGCTATTCCGTTATAGCGGGGCAAAATGGCGGCTGTCATTCAGAATCCTCTAAACGCGTAAGTAACGAATTATTTCCTAAAAGCGACGTGTTTAGACTTGGCCAGTTGGTGCGAAATGCAAAGACAACGCTGATGCACAAAAGCTAGACACTTCTCCTCGTTGTTTCCTTCCGCGATGCTCATGTTCATTTTCTTAGGCTCGTGAGGAGTCGGTGTCTTTTAGAGATATAACTAAGCAAATATTACAAAGGGCTTTGGTCTGTTTGTTTTTCCCTCCCAGAAATAAATCATGCGTGTTTGCAAAAAATAATAAATAAAAATAAAATCGCGAGCAGATCGCGTGTGGTGGCTTCCTAGCATTAAAGAGCAACGTCTTTATGGCTGGAATGCAATCTTCATGGAAAATGAATGCAAAATTGAAGTATTGAGTCAAACCGGTGTCATGGTGTGTTTTGTAATCTGACTGAATTCATGATCCGGTGTCTCACTGCAGTAACGTGGGCTTGCAGTCTCTCTGTGTGTGGGTTTTGTCTTCTTATTCTTTTTTTAATGAAGTTCCTAGCTGGCTAAGCTAACTAGCTGGCTAGTTTACAGTCGACGTTGTGCTAGGTCTTATTTGTTCACGAAGAGCAGGCTTTTTTTGTTTGCAATGCCGTTGTTATAATCTTTGTGTGTAGTGTTTACATTCCGATAAAGGGCCCAAGCCGAGTGCAGGGCAGACTCCCAGCTTACAGTACAGTGCACTACAGCACAGTGTGGCTCATCTGGATCCGTTTCAGCTGGGAACCGAATAACAACTGGTGTGAACTGTGCTTTCAACTCGTCTTTGGCTCTGTCTTGATATTAATGAACATGGAAAGCTCTCTCTCTGTCTGTCTGTCTCTCTCTACGTGTGTGTGCGCGTGTGCCTGCCTGCCTGCGTGCGTGCGTGCGTGCGTGCATGTGTGCGCGCGTGCGTGTGTCCACTGTCCAGTACAGGTGTACACACTAGGAGTTACACTTCAATACAATATGATGAATTTTATAGCTAATATTTTATCCCCTGGCTTTCAGAAAGTCTTTTCTCTAAAGCCCATGTACCCTGCGATGTTTCTCACAGTTTAATGAACACTTTATAATGAACATCCTGCATCAACACCAGAGAATGAAAAGACTGATAATATTAATATTACACATAAGCACATCACCCATAGGCAATGAGAGAAAGTCTAATTTTGTGAGCAGATTATTCATACTTTAATCACGAAGCAGTTCTTTTTTTCCCTTTTCCCAAAACCTTGTAACAATGTTAGGGTGGTTTCGGTTTGATATTATGATCTCGGTTTGATGATAACCGAAAACTGACAGTTTTTCGGTATTAATTCATAAATGAAATGACAAATGGATAAAAAAGTCATTACAGTATCTTTGTACAAGCCTGTAGTTGTATTTTTAAGTTTTGCGAAGGATATCTTTATAAAAGTTATTAACTTGGGCTTGTCGCAGAGAGAGAGAGAGAGAGAGAGAGAGAGAGGAAAGACAGCATGCTGAGATAGATAGGTAGGTAGGTTTAGATCTACATTCAGCATTACTGCATTCTTCTGTGTGAGCTGTCGTGTATAATAAAGTTAGGAACATGCTAGCTGTAGAGTCAGAGCTAGCAGTGTAAGGTGCGGGTCACACAGCTGCAAGGTTTTCAGTGTAGTCATGTCTCCTCAGCTCTGAGAAACTGAGCTGGCTTCAGGTACAATTTAAGCCAAGTCCAGCCTAGAAAACGTTTGGTCAGAGCCGGCTACCAAAGAGACGAGAACAACTGGAGGAAGAATCTCGATCGAGTAGCAACAGTAAATAGGAAACTGCTAATAGACAGAAATGTGTTTAAATGCTGAAAATTGTTAACCGTGAGAGAATCATAATCATCTGTGACATAGTGACACAACCCATATATCAATCCACTACTGTTTAAACAGCTATATATATTAAAGATGGTTATCACATGGTAAGAGATATTTAACCTGTTTGTTTGTAATCACCCTGGCTGTAATTTTTCATCAAAAATCGTTAAATAAAATCATAAATAAGCCGATACAATGACGTGTTTTAATGATTTGAACACCAGAATTGTCCACACCAGAATCATAATCGAATCTAATCTAATTTATTTCTGGATGTTCACTTAACACTGACATGCTCCCAGAGATGGTCCTAATAAATGTGTGCACAACATTTATGTTTAAATCATTTTAATATTTTATCCCACCAAACCCACCAGCTCTTTTGCGTTCCTGTCTCAGTTTTATCATTTGAGAATCCAGCTCGATCTCCTTTACTTCATCAGACCCGTTTTCGATCACAGGTGCTGGATATCTTGCTGAATGAATTGAGTTTGGCTTGATTTTGCTCTCAACTTTACTAAAACATTCTTGACACTGAGGTCCATTACCTGCATAACGTGGAGAGCTTGATACCGGGAGTGCCCACAGGTTTGGTCCAATGATGACTTTAGTTCATTTTAAAAGAGCATCATACCTTTTCTTTCGATGATGCATAAGAATAGTTGACCTTTGTTGACCCCCTGGCTTCTTTCTCTTAGCACGCTGATTGCCTAGTAATTTAATTTTTCGACCCTCCTTGACGGTTTATTCTAGTCGCTAATCAGCAGCTCTCTTCAGGTGCTTGTGTGTTTACGGCTGCGTCTCAATCAACTCCCCAGTTCAGTAGTCGGCCATTTTAAGATCCGTCTCAATCTCACTGGAACTTTCTCTCCTCCCCAAAAAACCCCCCATAAAAACCAGGAAGCATCGATGCTCTCTTACTGTATTTTCTTATGGAAATGACACCATATTTTCTGAAGCATCTAAGTTAAGATGAACTCTCGGTCAACTTCTGCACATGTAAGCAGCTTGCTATCATTGTTGCAGCATTCACATGATTACTTGAATTAACCATGTTTAACATTGTTTTAACTTCATTTCTCTATACAGTTCTGTTATAGTCTAATGATGTAGTTTTATTATTATTTTTTAAATATGATTTTTTTTCTTAAAAATGATCTTTTCTACAATCCTGCCGGATCTATATTTAAATTGATATGAAACTTCAATACTTTACATGTTTGGGGGTTTTGGTGTCTGATGAGGAAATTAGAAAGTCACCAGAATTCATCAGCCTCCCAGTGCATAGTGAGCCAGGGTCCTTATCAGTGGCCGAACTCGTGTACACCCCCCAGGTACAGCAGGGTTCCTCAAATCTTGCCCTGGAGAGCCAGTGTGCTACAGAGTTTATCTCCAACCCTGATCAAACTCCTCTACCTGTGATTTATTTTCTAATGATCCTGAAGACATTGATTAGCATTCTCAGGTGTGTTTGATTTAAGGTTAGAGCTTAGAGGAAAGTGGACCAGATTTGAGGGTCCGTGAGGTACAGATTCCTGAGCTAGCGAGCCAATTGAGACGCACCTTCAGCTCCTTCTGAGAAAGTAGATCTTGGGTGTTGCCACATACTGAGAGGTTTAATCAGTCAGTGGCCAGAATGAGGCTCAGTAACATTCCAGGAGGAGGCATAGTGAAAGTTTTTCCTCCTCCGTATCGCTGTGTATTATAGGCGTGTGTTATAGGTGTGTACCTGCATCTTTCCTCCTCATAGAGCAGATTCACACAGCAGTGTTTTGGGGTAAAGGAGAACATGATTTGAGTTGTGTATTATGAGTGTTATTGAAACAGCTTTTGGTCATCCATTAGCCCTTTTGTTTTAGTTATGTGCTGAGTTTGCCGACTTTAATTTCTACACAAAGGCGTGCAGTGGAATTACTGAGCAGGCAGTGAAGCTGAAGAAGAAACAGTGAGACATGAAATGGAGTCCTGTGTAGGAGCATTTTACAAAGATCACAGCGTGCACTGCTGCTACTGCGATGCTGGTCTAAACTGTATGAGCAGGAATAAAGTTATCACAAGAGCATTTACACACACACACACACACCATTCCTGTTCATGCTTATTTTGTTAAAAAAATTATCCAAGGTATTCCTGATGCTAGAGCAGCATTTTTGCACTTAAAGTGGCAATAGTCTATATATATTTTTTTTATTCCTTTCTTGTTCAAATAACATGGAAGGTATGTGGAACAGGATTCACAAAAATGTGTTAAGCTGTGACCTTAAGCCACTGAGAGAATCTAAAATGTTGAACCTAGCTAACCATTCAAATTAAATATTCCTTCAAGGTCTTTTTTTGTTTTTTTTTTGTTTTTTTAAATCAAGGCATGTTTGAGTGGAAAATCTGCATTTCGGACCGTGTCCACATTATTGGTCAGCAATCGAAAATCAATTAAGGAAATTCTTTGTTTTGCAGCCCTCTTCAGGAACATTACGCTCCTCCATTCCTGTTATGCTAACTAGAACTACATTTCCCATGCATACACACTTCTGACCTTTAAAATATCAGCAATTTAGTGCTCATGATGGACATCTAGTCTGAGTCTCTCAAAGTCCATAATTCAGTAAATATCAGTGCTGCCGAAGTGCATGCGCAGTTGGATTTGAGCCAGGTTTCCCCACACGCACGCTATAACTGGGCAGCACGAGAGCCGTGGAGCAGAGATCAGGTGACCTCAGGACTGCGGAGTAAACATCTCTCGTAATAAAAGATAAGAGGAAGCACAGGGTCAGGAAAGATGTGAGGTATTGATGCTTCATAGCCCTGAAAGTGGAGCCCATGCGAAAAGGGAAAGGCGTGAAAGGACTTTGCATTAGAACTAAATGATTTGCATTGAATATTTTGTTTTTGCCCCCACCCCTACATGTGGCAGTGTGTTTTAGGACAAACATATTGTATCGCTATACTAAGACAAAGTATCTGTGATCTAACAAGATATTTACTAATCAAATAGCAAGCAAACTGTTGCATTTAAAACATAAAGCTTTAAAACTAGGCTTTCTTCACCAAAAATAAGAGAAATTATCTAGAAAAACGACACGCTAGAAAATATTAATGTTAACCTGGGCCATTCTGTATTGTGTAACTGTCATTAAAAAAGGTCTCGGTATCTCAGAACACTGTATAGTATCGAGTCAGCATGCTCGATATGGAGACAAAGTGAAGATAACACCTTCATGAGTTTAGAAGTAGAACGTTTTTGCCGTCACGTACGAACTCTAGTTACATACAGGCAATGACAAGTCGTGTAATCGCACATATAACCCTGGACACACTGAGTTATGGCACATGCTGTATTTTAAACACTGTTCCTGACATTCCAGCAGCACGTTTTCACTTAAATGTGCAACAGTACATATATTTTTCCGTTTATGGTCTTGTACAGATAACGTGTAGGGTATGTAGAACCCTTAGAATGACCTTAAACCTGTCTGGAGAACTGACTTCAGGTCCTGAATGTTCAGATGAGTTTCCTGTCCATCATTTTAGACACTACTCTGCAGGGCTGTCGTAGATCCAGGGATCTGCGGAGCTTCATGAACACAGGCAGGCATCGTTCAACCTTCGCTAACCAGAGACCTGATCTTTCCTAAGGCACCTTTAACTAAAGATAAGATCGTTTTAGTCAGAATTACTCTAGAATGTGTATTTATAGTTAAATGATTTTTTTATTTTTGTCAGTTTTCAATCGATGCATTTGAGAGGAAATTCTGCATTTTCTGTTATGTTTTTTAGATAGATAGATGTGTGTATATGTATGTATGTGTGTATATGTTAATTAACTGTCCAGACTGATGTGTTTCAAAAACAAAGGCTGAAACCCTGTAACGATTTCTCCTACACGCTGTATATCGAGACATAGCCCCATGAGTAGAAAAGAATAACGGCTTGGGCTGCACAAGCAAACCATCACTTCATGCACACACTGAGGTTTTCAGGTTTTCGGCCACACAGAACCACGTGTCTCTCTTTCTAGGCCTGCAACCAGCCATTCTTTCTCTTCACAGCAGAAAGTGTAGTGAGAGCCTCAGTAGGTGGCCTGTACCGTTCTGAGCTGTGCGTTCTGGTTAACTTTCCAAGCCTCAACTGCCGAGCGCTTCAAACGGCTTTTTCTAGCACATGTGCTCTGTGACATGAGCTCGGTGAAGCTTTCTGTGAAGGCTGGGACTTTGTACATCCACTTCATGTTTCCGAATCGATGCGTGCCACGTTCTTCTTATCATGCACGAGACGTCACCGGTACGCGTTTAGTCAGCATCCATTAGAACCTATTGGACGTGTTTGCTCAATCCTCAGGCTGTTGAGAGAAGAAGATGCAGCCAGCGCCTTTAGTTGGAAAGCAGCGACTTCGCCTCAACACCCTAACATGCTGAGTCATAGCGCAATTACTGTGTGTAGCGCTAGCTACTGTAGATTACACTGTGCTCTGCACCACGCTGGAACTCCTGCCCTGTCCTCATGCCATGAGCTCGATTTCCTTTTCAGATAGGTTTGGGCTATTTATTTATTTATTTATTAGTTGATTTGGTGTTTTTGTTTTTGGAATGATTTAATGTGAAACTTTTGAGCTTGCAGTGCTGCAGATAAAGCGGCTTCCTGTTCAAACCCTACAGTGCACCTGCATGGTCTCAAGAGAGCCAGAGTCTCACAGGCCAGGCTCAATTCACTGGTGGGACAGATGCCAGCGTCCAGGTAGAACGTGTCGGTTTCTGATCTGATTAGACTCTGACTTTGTTCTGTGGTCAGTGACTTCAATTCCAGATCAGCAGGGCTGAATGCTAAACCCTCTTTTCTTTTCTAGAAGATACTCCACGATCGGTATCAGTGTTGAGTGAACGTTAAAGGGGAGTTTTTTTTTTGTTTTTTTTTTTGAGGTTTTGTGGTTGGAAACGAGCAGGCTGAAGGTGTGTGTGAGAGAGAGAGAGTGTGCGTGTGAGGGAGGGGGGGAGAGAGAGTGTTTGAGAGAGAGAATTTGTGTGTGAGTGAGTTAGAGAGAGATAGTGTGTGTGTGTGTGTGTGTGAGTGAGAGAATTTGTGTGTGTGTGAGAGAGATAGTGTGTGTTTGTGTGAGTGAGTGAGAGCGAGAGGGGGTGTGTATGTGTTTGTGAGAGGTAGTGTTTGTGTATGAGAGAGAGAGAGGAGAATTTGTGTTAGAGAGAGCGATTGTGAGTGTGTGTGTGTGTTGGAGACAGACACACACGTTGTCAGTATGCAGACTAGGTTTATGTAATAGCAGTTAGGAGAGGCTGGACTCTGACATGTGACTCAGAGTAAATGGTTGACATAAACTCACTCGCAGCAAACGTCCCAGTCAACCACTGCCTCTCTCTCCCACTGCCGTAACTGCCATGACTGTCTTCCTGCACTCCTGACACCTCACAGCATGTAAAGCCCTGCTAACTCTTAGCGTTCAGGCTAATCTGCACACTATTTCACACACCATTGTGAGGAAAGATTAGCGAGCCATTCTTCTGTTTGAACATGTTGGAAATGATGAGCTGCTCTTAAATCCAAGAGACAAACTTTTCTGAGGGGCTGTATTTATTTAAGCCGAGTGTCTCAGTACCCTGATGTATCAGTCCCTCCAGGGGGGGTTTGTGATCATTGCTGCCAAAATTTGCTCAATCTTTGAATCACAAAATTTCTGATTCCCCCCCCCCCCTTTATGGACTACTTGAACTGGTGAAATCACAAGCACAGGATTCTTCTTTTAAACTTCTTCCAGCGAAGATGCACATGTAATTACTTTCTGTAATAGCTGTGCTCATGTACACATGAATAGAAGAGAGCTTCGGCTGATGTGACCTCACATGACACGTCTTGCCCCAAGTCTACAGAAAATCTGCTGTAATTTTGAATAATTGCAAGTTCTTTGTTGCTTGATTTTGTGTTCATTTACCGATCAGCCATAACATTATGACCACCTGCCTAATATTGCGTTGTTCCCCCTTATGCTGCCAAAAGAGCCTTGACCCTTCGAGGCATGGACTCCACTAGATCCCTGAAGGTGTGCTGTGACATCTGGCACTAAGATGTTAGGAGTTAGCAGAAGTTCTGAGGTGGGGCCTCCATGGACTTAAAGCAGTGGTTTTCAACCTTTTGCAATTGAAGCCCCCCCAAACCTGTCCTATAATGTGGCACCCCCCCCCACCCCCCAAATAATAGATAGATAGTTTTTTTCTGGACAATAGTGGAACACGCCCTTAATTTATCTAAAATGTTTCTAAATAATATAAAACTAATTACATGTAATGTAATGTGGTATGCAAACTGTAACCTGGTGCCTTTCGCTAACCATGCTACTGTGAATTAGTGGGAAACCTGCGCTTGCTTATTTTTACAAAGAAGTGCGATGCGCGGGTCACCTGCAGGCGATTCCGGTCTTTATTTTTTATTGCCGTCAGTTTTGAAAACCCCGACTCGCACAAATAAGTTGATGCAAATGGAAGCAGTAATTTAACTGCTGCGTCAGACAGCTGAGGATATTCAGTCATCACGCTCAACCAAAACGTAGGCAGAGAGCAAGAGCTATAGAGATGTCTCAGTCTGGTGTCGCTCTTTAATTCGACTAACTGCTCCTCCATGTCAATTGATAGATCTTTTCCTGGGCAGCTAAAGGGGTCTCTGACCCAAGCAAACGAATTGAAATCATCACTGAAATAACGGACAAATTGTTTTTTCAGACAATCAACATGCTGAGTGACTGTACTGATCAAAGAGGAGATATCTATTCCTGTGTCTTGCACACAATCAGCGAAGTTGGGGAAACATTTCAACATTTTTATTCATCAACCTTTCACGCCAATGATCCAATTTGCCAATGACTTTCTGAAAGAAGCAAAATGTTTGCATTTCTCCCTTGCATCGACATGTTTAACACATTCAGCCTTTCAAACATGTCTACAAGGTATGACAACAACGCTAACCACAGAGGGTTGTCCAAGTAACGTGCAAGGTCGGACTTCGCATCAACTAGAAACACCTTCACTTCTGTTCGCAATTTGTAGAGGCGATGTAAAATCCGACCTCTGGAGAGCCAGCGCACCTCAGTGTGAAAGAGGAGCTGCTCATGTTCGGCTCCCATTTCCTGACAAAGCAGGGAAAACAAGCGTGAATTTAATGGCCGTGCTTTAATGAAATTGACCATTTGCACTGCCTGCTTTAAAACGGATTCGAGAGACTCGGGCATTTGCTTTGATGCAAGAGATTCGCAATGAATCATACAGTGGGTCCATTTGGCTAATGGGGCTAACTGCAGGACACGAGTGACCAGGCCGCTAACCCTCCCAGTCATGGAACACGCCCCGTCTGCGCAAATCCCAACACAGCTACTCCATGACATGCCTGCAACCCGTATAAACTCATCCAAAACACCAAATAGTGCTTCGCCAGTTGTGTGTGCTGGAAGAGACCGACAGAAAAGAATGTCTTCCTCAATGTTGCCATTTGTAATATATCTGACATAGGTTAGCAACTGTGCTAGCCCCGCAACATCAGTTGTCTCATCGAGCTGCAGTGCATAGTACTGGCTTTGCATGATGTTAGCAAGCAACTGCTCGTTAATGTCATTTGCCATGTCAAATATGCGGCGACTAACGGTGTCATTAGAAAGGGTGATGTTACCAATCTGTTGTGCGAAAGTCTCGCCAAACATGACCTGGCGGATATCTTTAGCAGCAGGTAAAATAAGCGCCTCGGCAATTGTGTGAGATTTTCCTAACCTAGTAGCCTGTTGTGAGACGTAGTAGGACGCTTCTAGGCACTTGTTTGACACTGTTGTGTGTTTGCTGATGGTGTGTGTCTGCTGTGTAAGGCAAGATAACTTTAATTTGAACAAGTTTAAAGGTTTGTCTTTAAGTTGTGGGTGTTTAGTTTCTAAATGGCACTTTAACTTGCATGGCTTCATGCTATCATTTGCCAGCAAATCTGCGCATATTACACATTGGGGCAGCGGTTCAGCATCTGTCCCAGCCACTGTAAAGCCAAACTGAATATTGCTCTCATCATATTTTCTTATTTTAGACTTTTTAGCTGATGGTGCTGACGACGGACCATCGCCACAACTCCTTTTAGCACGTGTTAGGAACTTATCCATGTTAACTCGACTGATATCTCTGATCTTCTGACTCGTGTCTGCACTGCAAGCTATAAATAAAACGCGCACTTAAGCTCCGCCTCTCCAGCTCAAAAAAGAAAATGCAAATGGAGAATCCCTGTAAACGTGCTTTAAAAATATTTTTAATGATAATTATTTTATGATATTTTTTAATTCTATTTTTTTAAATTTAATACATTTAAAAATATAGTTTTTATAGGTTTTCTTCATTTTTATGCACATTATAATTGAAAAGCAATAAAATAAAAAAATAAAACCAAATGAATACCTGACTGTGGTTTTCTCTTGGAAACAATTTGCGCCCCCCCTGTTGAGAACCACTGACTTAAAGGATACTTACAGGACTTAAAGGACTTACATTATTTAAAGGATACTTTTGATAGATACTGACCACTACAGAGCGGGAACACCCCACCAGACCTGCAGTTTTAGAGATCCAAAACTCCAGTGGTCTAGCCATCACAACTTGGCCCTTGTCAAACTCGCTCAAATCCTTACACTTGTCCATTTTTCCTGCTTCTAACACATCAACTTTGAGGACAAAATGTTCACTTGCTGCCTAATATATCCCACCCACTAACAGGTGCCATGATGAGGAGATAATCAGTGTCATTCACTTCACCTCTCACTGCTCATAATGTTATGCCTGATTGGTACGTCCGGGAGGCGTTCAAAACTTGTTTGTGTCGGTGAAAAAGCCAAGCGAAGCCAACCGAAGTGAGTTTACAAATTTCACGCATAATATTGGTAATATTTTGGGTGGCTGGAACGGATTATCTGCATTTTATGTTATTTCTTTTGTGAAACGAATTTTCCCATTACAAATTTTCTGGATATCTTGAATCATCACTTTCAATTAAAGATCTCCAAAAAATGGAGGACGAGCTCAGTATACCGAAGCACTTCCTATTAAACTTATTAAACTGCCCCCCGATGATCTACGATCCTGAAAAAACGGTACTGACGTAATTAATCTAGTTGCGCTCATGTAGACAGTGCGTACAGGTGGGATGAGGATGATTTGCCAAAAGATCCGTCATTCCTGTCGTTTGCAAAGCAGGCTGGGTAAACTTGATTTAAATGAGGAGGTTTTGTATATGTGATTTGTTCTCAGTAGCTGCACTGAGTTCAGATCTCTGACAGTCCAGGAACAGGAAACTAACCAAAGACAATGCGATGCGTCGGAAAACAGTGAAGATGTGATGAAGCTAAATCAGTGTAGACGTGAGTGTCTTGGTATAAAGGCATATTTAAATGAAAGCATTTTCAGAAGTGTGGTAAATATCTAATAGAATCATCTGCTGTTTCATCTGGCTGAAATGGGCTTTCTGCTGAGGAGGGCATTAATTTTTGCACACAGTGCCCATTCCCAGCATGGCAGTCATTCCTTGGAAATCACATCGCTTGTGCAGAGTGAATCTTCCCTTTATTTTACATCTTTACGCATAATTGTTTAGAGTGGAAAAGGGAATGTTGTGCTCAGTGTACATCTACATGAGGTGTTGGGTTTAAAGATTAATAAATAGAGTCTTTGTCTTAGTTGGACCATAACACATGAACCCCCATGAGGTACAATCAAACAAGTGTTCATTCCTTAAATACGAGCATGAAAACTGGACCCCGGAGATCACTTTAAGTGGCCTGGTCAGTCAGATCCACGGTCCTTTTGCACCATGCTGATGGAAGACGTCTGTATGTGCCTCGAGCACTACAAGCTGTTTTCCTGCTACACATTAGCGTGCTTATTTCTTTTCTTGCCTCTTACATTTATGCCTGCAGGTTTCTAAGCTCAGATGGGGTGCGTCTCGGTCTGCTTCGTGATTGAGACAGCTCATAAAAAAAGGCCGACTCCCTGATCAGTGCCCTGATTACTGAGAACTAGGGATCTGATTTTCAGCATGTTGTAACACCGTGGTACAAGACACTCCTTCACAAACATGACCATGAATGTGCATGGTACAAGACACCAGTGACATGACCGTGAATATTAGATTGCTTCAACGGCTTATGCTGTCCCTGGATCACGGCCGTATAAGACATCATTAAATAAGATGGGGGAGAAAAATAGTTTGGCGAGATCGTTCAGCCTTGTAAAGCCTGGCATCAATCTGGCAGAAAGTTGCAGAGGTACAGGCCGGTAAAGGACTGCTTGGGCTGTTAGAATTGCTGTTGGAGTTGAACGGCTAACTAGGCTTGAGATGTTTGTTGTAAGATCCCAACTATTTTGATGGCTGTTGAGTCAGACGATTTAAGGGTCTGTCAGAAAACGGGATGTCTTGCAGTTTTAAATTGGCTTGTATCTTGGAGTATGTTTTTCCTTTCAGTCTATTCGGGAGCCTGTATTTTGTATTCTATAACAAGCTGCTGTCTGAATTTTGAAGTGAAGCAACAAACCACTTTTCTTAGATTTATCTTGGCTTCTCTTGTCTGTGCTGCCAGTGACAAACACGAGGCTTTAAATGAGGAAATTCTTGACCTGGAAAAAGAAAAGAAAATGTTGACTAAATGCTGATGCAGCTGATTTTTTGTAATGTGTACAGGCCAAGCCTTATGTACGTCTGACCACGCCTCCTTTTTTCACCCCTAAGAAAGAGGTGGAGGTGCTATTGTCAGTCTACAAGCCTATACCTTGTTCACCCTTCAGTAAAGCCACGCTGGCATTACATTTATCCATTTATTTCCTCTTACACTTATTCTACATAGGCTGATGGCGGACCTGGAGTCTATCCAAGGGGACTCGGGGCACAAGCCAGGGGAAACCCTGGACAGAGAGGCAACCCATTGCAGGGCACAATCTCTCACACAATCGCAATCCATTCATGCATGACGACCAATACAGAAATGCCAATCAAATTACAATGGACTAGGGGGGGAAAAAACAGAGTACCAAGAGGAAACCCCCTGCGAGAGCATGCAAACTCCACACACAGGGTAGAGGTGGGCATCAAACCTACAACCCTGGATGTGTGAAGGGACATGAACATGGAAGCCAGTAAGCCACATTGCCCCATTATTCAAATCAGGTTTATTTATTATTTATATATTAATATATTAGTTGTATGTTTAATGGACATGGTTACAAAGCAGCAACACAGAAATCCTCATTACAAGCAAGCCTCCCTGAGAACAACACGAGGAAGAAACCGTGTAAGAAACCAGACTCAAAATGGTCATCTGTAACACAGGATCATGTGATTATAACTCATTACTCATCCACAGACGCAGTATACTCTCAAGTCAGTGTTGAAATGATCTTCTGAGTTATAACTAAGTCTGAGAGAGAATTTTTGAATTATTATTTAACTAATAATTTCACTGTTATGTTCACACGAGGACTTTCTGCTACACCATGCATGTATGGCCACAAGACCTGAACATCAGAATGATAAAAGTTTGTCTTTACGGTCTTGAAATAAGAAATCGTATTCATATTCGTCCCATCGGTGTTAAGCTTGCAGCACTTTTTTTTTCCTTCCGACTCAGTTTGGTCATTGCCACTTCACACCCCTTTATGCCTGTGATGGCAGTTAAAAGGGCAGGTATGGTGAAGGCTACTTCCTGTGAGGTAATGCTTTATTTTTTTATTTTTTTATTTTTTATTTTTTTAGCGTTTTGCAAACTGCAGCTCATGCAGCCTCTCGTGCATAAATGCGACAGCAACTGGCCGCTTACAAAACATGAGCTCCCAGACGACTGATTGGCTAGTGTTGCACTGGCACATCTTCCTACACAGACAGCAGGGTGTGTTATGCCCTCTCAGACTCCCAGGCCGTGAATGATTGTTTTACATTAATGTGATCTTGAATTATTATTTTTTTTTAATTTTTAAATTGTCCTTGTTTTACGCAACTGAGTCAGTTTTACCCAAAACACAGTCAGGGATTGAATAATTGTTATATTTGATGGAATTAAGCATTTCTTTTGAACTATTCTTCTACTAAATGCTTTGCTGAAAAGGTTTCTGTTTTGCAGCACACTGACAGTGTTTTGCAGATACAGATCAGTAGGATATCAGTTAATACCCCATAATGATCTGATACTGACATCCTCTTATTAACCAAGTTACTTTTGGTATTTGATGAGAAACCTCAGATGTGTTATGGTGGCTTGCTTTAACACAATTTCTCATTTTCATAAATGAAAACAACATGTTTATAGGAACCAGATAGAGTTGCAGTCTTACAGCTCCTGTGACACTGATTTAAACCTGAGCTTGTAATATTCTCTGTCTGGTGTTTCGCATGTTCTCCCCTTTCCCATATGGGTGTATGGTGGTGTGTATGGTGGTGTGTATATATGTGTATGTGTGTGTGTGTATGTGTGTGTGTGTATATATATATATATATATATATATATATATATATATATATATATATATATATATATATATATATATATATATATATATATATAATATATATATATATATAATAATTACTTATACACCGATCAGGCATAACATTATGACAGGTGAAGTGAATAACACTGATTATCTCCTCATCATGGCACCTGTTAGTGGGTGGGATATATTAGGCAGCAAGTGAATATTTGTCCTCAAAGTTGATGATAGAAGCAGGAAAAATGGACGCGTAAGGATTTGAGCGAGTTTGACAAGGACCAAATTGTGATGACTAGATGACTAAATCGGAGCACCTCCAAAACTGCAGCTCTTGTGGGGTGTCTGCAGTGGTCAGTATCTATCAAAACTGGTCCAAGGAAGGAACACTGGTGAACCGGCGAAGGGGTCATGGGCAACCAAGGTTCATTGATGCATGTGGGGAGTGAAGGCTGGCCCATGTGATCTGATCCAGCAGAATTGCTGAAGTGCTGGTTCTGATAGAAAGGTGACAGAATACACAGTGTATGATGGGTTCAGAGCTGTTTTGGCAGCAAAAGTTGGACCACCACAAAATTAGGCAGGTGGTCATAATGTTATGCATGATCAGTGTATACACATACATGCACACCCCCATATGGAAAAAGGAAGAACACTTTGTTGTGTGGACAGATTACCCTTCCATGGTGACTTGCCATAATTGAATGAATGTTGGAAATCCATTGCATTCAAGTCTTATTAGTGTTGATAGAAAAATTCAGATTAATATATCTTTAACAGTAATTGTAGTTAGGGATCATAGCACTTGGACCTGAATGATCAACGTTTGCACCTATGTACATCAGGTGGGTTCCCCCCCCCCCTTTCTTTCCTTTCCTTTTTTCTTTTTTCTCTAATTGCAAGGATGGTTGTGTAGTCAAATGTGAGCAGCTTAACTGGGACACACTGACTCCTATTATCCTTGTTGAAAGAGGTCATTATTTCAGAGGTTCCCATTCATTTCCAGTAATGACTTTTTACCGCTGAAACCATTAGCTCAATAAGCAGAGAGCAAGTTCAATGTTAAACATGAGCGTCTTTATCACATTCCTCGGTTTAGTGTGTGTTTCCTTTTTGAATTTTAGCCTTGCTAATTGTTTTATTGTGCCTTTCATGCTCCACTGGGGGCTTGTACTTGTCTTGTCGTACATTGTTCATGCAGTGTTTTGCAATGCAAACTACTGAAGTATCTTATTTCACTAGCTTAAAGGCCAATTGGTACTGCTGCAAAACTGGTTTGCATTAAAATAAATTAACATAACAGGTGGCGTAAGTCTTTGAATTATATTGAATTACATAATGAATCCTTATTTGTAGTGACTGGCTCCAGTATTACAGGTTACCTGCAGGTTGTACTTCAAGCCAGTGTTCAATTTGTTCAACTTGTTGTATGTTTATGTAGCAACAGGTCCTGGAGAAACGTTGTTTCATTTCACTATGTACTGCGCCAGCTGTATGTGGTTGAAATGACAATAAAAGCTTCTTGAATCTTGAATCTTGAATCAATCACAGAGATGTAGTTCAGCATTGGTATAAATAATTGTGTGTATAAAACACAGCAAAAAAACTACAGTTATGTGTTAAATGCTCCTTTAGGTTGGGCGACCAGTTTTACAGAGAGGCCATTGAGCACTGCCGCAGCTATAATGCTCGCCTGTGTGCGGAGCGCAGCGTCCGCCTGCCCTTCCTCGACTCTCAAACCGGCGTCGCACAAAACAACTGCTACATCTGGATGGAGAGGCATCATCGTGGTCCAGGTGAGACTTAACAGGATGAGGAAGAAAAGTTCGGTCTTGTGTCTTCAGAACGCAATTGTTTTCTACCTGTATGTCAGTGAAGGGGTTCACAATCATCCGGATTGTTTTGTAAGTCTCGACATAGTCCGTCTGGACTGTTACAATACATTTCTCCACTTAAACAAGAGGCTGGATCACTTCTTGGGGAACTGATAAAGCCTTTTGGATGAGCAGTGAACCTTCTTATAACATGTCGTGTAGATTTACTGCTATACATTTTCTCTAAGAGACTTCTGATTGTTTTAGCCTTCTCAATCAGTTACCGAATCACTGTGGAAGTCTAGCAGATGGTGACTCCTACTCTGAGCCTTCAAAAATGGTGGTTAGTAGTCAATGTAGTGAAAGCAATATGCTAAGAAACATATGGAGTTATACATTTAGCCCATTGCCCATTTTGTAGAACTGTACACCTACTAAGCACTTCATTAGGGATGCTTGTGTGGCCTACTCATTCATGAAATTATCTAATCAGCCAATCATGTGGCAGCAGTGCATACAGTCTGCCAGATACGAGCTAGTCGCTTCAGGTAATGTTCACATCAACCATCAGCATGAGGGGGGAAAATGTAAGCTCAGTGATTTTCATCATGGCATGAGTGTTGGTGTCGGACAGGCTGGTTTGAGTATTTCAGAAACTGCTGAGCTCCTGGGATTTTCACACACAAGAGTCTCTAGAGATTCCACAGAGTGGTGGTGGGGGGCATCAAGTGATTGACTGTTCTATTTGTGGAAATGTCTTCTTGATGAGAGAGCCCAGAGGAAAATGGACAGATTGGTTCAAGGCAACGAGAAGGATATGATAAATCAGTCACTCTTTACAACCATAGTGAGAAGAAAAGCATCACACACAGCATCAAAATCTGAGCTGGATGAGTTGCAACAGCAGAATTCCAGAAATTTTCAGAAATCTCCTGTCAGTTAAGAACAAGATTTTGAGTCTACAGTGGGTAAAGACTGAACATCTGAAGACTTTCCAGGTCTTTTCAGTGTTCCTGAAATCTCTTAATCTGTTTTAATACATTATGCTCCTGGCATATGATTGGCTGTCTGGATAATTGTATGAATGTGTAAAGTTATCAGTGTTCAGTGCGTGTATGATGATTTTGATGATGGAAGTAAATAGCTTATGTTAAGTACAGTTTGTGAACCAGGATGACTGCATTAATTCCATAAAATGTCTGATTTTTATTCACAACATAAGAACAGTCTGCTCAAATATTTATACAGGGCTATACAAAAGCCTTAAGCACCATATTTCTTTTTGGTAGTTCCTTTTAGGTCCTTATTGTATATTATTGAGTCGAAACATTTAATATTTATAAATCTAATGCAGTCAAATGTTTGTACATCAAATAAGAAAGCAACACATTATGCAACAGACCACTTTTTAGACAGAAAAACATGTGAAGTAAGGGCTGTTGGGATTCACATGAAAGAAAAGGCTGTCTCCAGGAAAACTGTGGTAGATTCTCCAAAAAGCTCAAAAACATATTTTCATAAACATTTTAAAAATTTCTTTAAAAATGGTACCTGACACTATTGATGATGTGTTAAAGGGATCTCTCACACCAAGAGTTGACTTTGCCTAGTTTATGATTGTTTACTGCATTTTATAGTATTTTTTTTTTGTATGTAGAAGCGTTTAATTCAATTTTCTTGCCTTCGTTGCATCTGACTTTTGCACACTACAGTTCTTTATAATTAAATTAATTGCAATTCAATGACACAAATTGAGGCTGTGCTGACTGTGAAGCATGGTGCCGGGAGCATTTATGGCTTGTGGCTGCTTTGCTGCCTCAGGTTCTGGGTAGCTTACAGTCATTGATGGAACAATCATTCATTCTTTATTAACCACCTTATCCTGGGAACACTGGGGATAAAGTGTGACTACACAGACGGGAGCTCAGCATACACACATTCACATCCACGGGAAATTCAGAGTAGCCGGTACACCTACAGCAATGTTTTGTGAAGTGGGAGGAAACCTGAAAACCAGAAGGAAATCCCCGGAGGGAAGATGTGAAACTGGAACCTGAACTGAGGACACTACATGTACCACAGTGCTGGCCATTGAAGGACGATAGAATACAAGTCGATTAGAAGACCAAATTGTGTCGAGAGAGACAGGAGAATGTCACAGAAGCAGTCAGTCACCTGAAGCTTAATAGCAGTTGGAAGATGCAGCAAAAGCACAGAAGTAAATCAATACAGTAGTGTTAGTTTGGCCAAGTGAGAGCTCAGACACGATGATGATGATGAAGCAGCAGGATGTGTTCAGATAAGACCTGAAACATGAAAAGGCCAAAGTTTTTGGTGAAGTTACTTGTAGATATTTAATACAATAGTTGTTTCCAGCCTGGACTTTGAATGAATGGTTAATCAGAATGCTCAGTACAGAGACAGTGAAAGTACAGTTGCTTAGAATGTGTTGGTCTATGCTTATGACTTAGCACTTAGCACTGATGCTTGCCTACAAAGCCAAGAATGGACCAGCACCATCTTACCTCAAAGATCTTATTACTCCTCGCACTGCACCTCGCTCCCTCCGATCCACTAGCACTGCCCGACTGGTCCCACCATCTCTCAGGGTAAGAGGTAGGTATTCATCTAGACTCTTCTCTGTTCTGGCACCGAGGTGATGGAATGAACTTCCCCTAGATGTCCGTACAGCAGAGTCTCTGACTATCTTCAAACGACGTCTTAAGACCTACCTTTTCCTGAAGCACTTAAACTAGCTCTTATCTTTCCCTGTTTATGTATTGTTATATGTTTAATAAAAAAAAAAATTTTTAGGCTAATGATATCCTAAGTCTGTAACCTATTGAACCAGTGTTGATGTTTTCAATGATAGAGACTTAAAGCACTTTTGTATGTCGCTCTGGGTAAGAGCATCTGCCAAATGCCAGAAATGTAGATGAAGCTCAAACAATATTTTAAGTTATTATCTCAGAAATCCAGGCATTTACAAAGACTTTTTTTTTTCTTTTGCCTTTTGCTTCACTGGAAAACATCATCCGTGTTGCACAGTTTATTGGAAGGCAGCCTGGTGTCTAAAAAGGTTAACAACATGCAATTTAAGATCAGTAGTCTGGAATTATTTAATTATTGCCTGCCTGTGTTGTTGGGTTTTTTTTTTTTTGGATGGCTGTGTATTCAGGTTTGGCAGCTGGCCAGATGTACACATATCCTGCTCGCTGCTGGAGAAAGAAGAGGAGGTTACACACTTCCATGGATTCAAGCCTTCACCTCTACGGTCTAAATATAGGTAAAATATAGGGCATCCTGACACTAGATATCCCGTATGACTTGCACTGGTTTAATCTTCAGAGCATTGAATCAAGAATGATCTCTCCTTGTTTTTGTTTTTGTTTTGTTTTTTGTTAGAATTGCTGGCATTTTTTTAATGCTTGAATTAACAGCAATAAAAATGAATGAAAAAAAAATCTGTCATGTTTTTCGTGATTGATTGATTTGTTAATGGTTCGGGTGGATTGCACTAAAATGCTGTGAATTTCTACATGCATGCGGAAAGATTAGCAGGAGTCTCTCGTCGTTATGCAATTCAGCATCTGTTCATAATTGCAATAGAAATGTTTGAAAGAACTTTAGTTAATGAAAGCCAGAAAAAAATGTAAACTGCTGTTTAGTGAGGGGGGAGGGGGGGAGCTTTGCTGTTGACAGAAAAAAAGGGTTTTCTTGGCTTTCAAGAAAATGTTCAGTATTATTTGTGGTGGCTTGACAGCCAGATATTGCTCTGAAATAATTACCGGCAGTTTTCCCTGCTACTGTCAGCTCTGCTATAGACAACACAGGATGATTTCAGCCGAGCCATTTTACAAACAGCTTTTTGTTGACTGAGACTATTGCACTTTGTGTGTGTGTGTGTGTGTGTGTGCGCATGCTAAATGGTTGTGGGTCCATTTCTATAGATAATGGCTTGACAGCTAAAGATACTTTGCCTACACCAAGCACTACGCTGGAGGCTTTGCTGAGAGGGGACGGCTTGGACAAGAGGAACAGCACCAGAGACGAGGACCTGCTGGAGATTCAGGTGAGCAGCTGCTTTTAAACACAACCTTTTTTTTCCCCTCCATTTCTTCTGCTGGGAAAGAAGCTTTTTAGTTTTTTGCATCTCAGTCGTTCTCCAAACACCTCCCCACTGAGTTAATCACCTGACTGCTTACGTGTAAATGGCGAAAATCACTCAACCCCCCCCCCCCCTCCTTTTTATAAACAGCACTGCTGACTTCAACCAGCATCGCTATTAAAGAAGACGCTTAAATTGCTACCAGCCGAATAACACACCAGCAATGGCAGCATGGGGAAAAAACAACAAGGGAACAAAAATATATTGTAGCTCAGTTGCTCCATGGTGTAATTGTTTATTGTCGGTTAGCACATAGCTGAGCTGTTGCATGATTTGTTGCTATGTGGTGGTGCTATGCATTAGCTAGTCATTTCCATATGAAATCATTATGAATTTCCTTTTAAAAATAAAAAAAAAATGCCTTATTTATTTATGCCATAATTTCCCATGTCTACACTTTCTCTCCCTGACTCATTCACTCTGACTCTCTTCTTCCCCGCATTTTCGATTGCAGAGAGTTTTGGAGGCTGACGCCAACGAAGATGGTTACCATGACGATGAAGACTTTGAAGTGGACATACCAAAAAGGAAACACCGGGGAAAAGGCAGAGTGAGTGACTGCTTTCTGATTTATTCATGAAGTCAAAAGGCTACACACTACTATACACTGTACACCGCTGCTCATCTATCGATCTGTTATGATAATATCCCTGATAACATCAGTGGAAATAAGAGCTAGAACTTGAGTACCATGTTGCAGCCCAGTTTTATGTTTTTGGTTTTTAAGGAAATTTCCTTTTTCTTTCGGCATTGCATATTTACAGTCACATCCAGAATAGCAAGCGAGGGACTTGATGGCTGAATGGTAAAGAGTACTCTGTTTGATGTGGACATGTATGGAGATATTTCTTATCTGAAACATTTCTGTAGCAATAGATCATTCACTCCTAACTTTGAGTTAAAAATATTTAAAATAATATTCTTCTTTATTCTTAATATTCTTAAAATTTTAGGTCAAAACAAGGAATTCATGTCAAGGCGCATTACAGAACCAGTGTAAGATCATCAACTGTTAGTCTTGGGAATCATTAATTCACATTGAGTAAGAATAGGCTGGAAATGTGCATTTACTAAATACTGTAAATGTAATAAATAATAAACTCTTTAAACAGAATATTCCATACATAAAAATACAGTGATCCGTGCAAATGATTTTGAAAATTTGTATAACCATCAGCTCAAAGTTTCTCCTTCTTCTTCTTTTCTTTTCTCATTCTTCATATTTTCTTAAGTTTATTTTTTTATTCTACATTATTCTTCTTTTGCGTAAATTAACATCTGCTTAGGAGCATGAGTAAGATATCAACGTTTTTCCAAATTGACAGGATTTTCATGAATACCAAATGTCTTGTTTAAATGTTTGGACAAATGATTTTATAATAAGCGGATGGATGGATAAGTGGGTGGGTGGATGGGTGCGTTTGGGTGGATGGAATGATTGGATGGATGGGATGGATGGATGGGATGGATGGATGGATTGGATTGATTATCCTATGAGGGAGAGCAGGGGGTTTGATCAAGGTTCCTAACTGTAGCTTTAGGTTTTACAGAAAAGTCATCAATAACTTTATTGCAAGCAGCCTTATTACTCAACATCATTATTTCCGTTATCAGAAATTAAAAAGCTTCTGTTCAAGGGAAGGAAATTTCAGTAATTTGTGACTGTTTTGCATAGCTGTATTTACGTTTTCATTTACGGCATTTGGTGGACACCCTTATTCTGAGCGATGTACAAAAGTGCTTTGAAGTTTTTGACAGTGAATTCATCAGTATTGGTTTGCTAGCTCACAAACTAAGGTTGCTTAATTGTGCTGATTTGAGGAATATACACCTATCTAATATTGTGCAGCTCCCCATTTGAGCCTTTAAAACGGCTCTGACTTGTCACCACATGGACTCCACCAGATCTCTGAAAGTGTGCTATGTCCTTTAAGTTGTGAGTTGGAGCCTCTGTGGATTTGGCTTGTTTGTCCAGCACATCCCACAGATGCTTGATTTGCATTTGTTTCTGGGGAATGTGGAGGCCAGTTCAAGCCCCGGAACTCTGTCATGTTCCTCAAACCACAGGTAGCATTATCCTGCTGAAAGAGGCCACTGCCATTAGGGAATACCATTGCCATGAAGGGGAGTTCTTGGTCTACAACAATGTTTATGTAGGTGGTACATGTCAAATCAACGTCCACATGAATGCTGGGACACAAGGTTTCCTACCAGAACATTGCCAAAAGCATCACACTGCCTCGTTTTTGGGAATTTGTGCTATTTCACTCTTCCTTGTGATCGGACCAGGCTTCACTCCCCATGTACATCATTGAGCCTTGGGCACCCATGACCCTGTCACCAATTCACTGGTTGTCCTTCCTTTGGCCACTTTTGGTAGTTAATAACCATTGCATACTAGTAACATCCCACAAGACTGGGAACTGACTGTTCACTTGCAGTGTAATATATCCCACACTTTGACAGGTGCTGTTGTACCATAATCATTAATTCACCCGCAATTCAGTTCACCTGTCAGTAGTTCTAATGTTATGATTGATTTGGTGTAGTTGTGCATCATCAGTGTAGAGATAAAAGCTAGTATTATCTTATAGGAATGTCTAGGGCTGCATATAAAGGCAGAATATTAGAGGACCTACAACAGAACCTTGGTGGACACCCGTATCATACATTTTAGGCTCGCAAATCTTTATTTATGCAAATTGGTAAAGGTCTGCTAGAATAAGATCAAATGCAGTCCGGACCTTTTGAGTTTCTGAGTGTAACTGGGTTTCTATTCTGTTCAGTGCACAATAACCAGGAGTAAATATAAATCCCTAATTGGAGTATTAATTAGACAAAACTTTAAATGTACTGCACAGATGTGGTGTTCTAAGCATGACAAGTATTTGTCTGCCTTATTGCAGGGTCGAGGCTCAGGACGCCGGAGGATGGATCATGATGACCAAGATAAGCCATATATCTGTGAAAGTAAGTAACTTGTATTGATATTGTAAAAACACATATTGTGTGAAAAGCGTACTGGAGCCCTGCGTTCTGCTTTACAACATATTACTAAAACAAGTTTGGTTTGGTTAATTCAGGGTTTTGCTCAGCCGCTAGTTTACCCGTGGAATACCCCGGAAGGCAGATTAGGTTCTGAGGGTTAACTGTGCCACCTTTCTGCGTAACTCTTGCTCATGTTTGTTCTTTCTTTTTTTGTCTCTTTTTGCTTTGTGTCTTCTCTGTTTCAGACAGATACAAACAAAAGCATAACTCAAAAACTGCAGCTTCAGGTATATGGATTTTTGTCTGCTTTGGACTCAACAGGATTAGGAAGTGAAAAGCTTGCCTTTCTATATTCGTTGTTAATATGCTAGTTATAGTCATATTTGTTTGCATATATAACAAGCACCTCGTATGTTAGACCAAGACTTGGACCACCCACAGGAGAATCATTTTGTCTCAGCTTTCTAAAAAGTCATTCACAGGTTTTGCATGCTGTTGGGATGTTGTGAATGTGCCACCTAGTTATTCAGTTCTCCTTATTTTTCAGTCTGTGGGAAACGCTACAGGAATCGTACTGGCTTAAGCTACCACTATGGCCATAGCCACATTGCGGATAAGGAGGGACCTCAAGCCAGAGACCAAGAGCCGTCGCAGTCTCCAGCCATCAACCACCGTCCTCACAGTCGCAAACGTAAGAGTTTTACTTTACTTTCCAAACACTTTTAGGTGTGTCAGTGGTCAGTGCCGATTTTTTTTTTCTTACGCTCTGAATTGTTTTCTTACTCTTAGATCAGAAGAGTCCAGAGGAAGCCCAAACACTGAACCATTTCTGCAAAGTCTGTCAAGTACATTCAGACTCCAAGCTGAAAGATGGCAAGTGCTCCAAGTGTAGCCGCTTAGGTATGTTGTGCTATTAATACTCAGCTGAAGGGCTTCAGTTTCAGTCCCAAAACTCCTCAATTCCGAAAGTATTTCTGCATCAAACGTGTTTCCTCTCCACTTCTTCCTGTTAGAAATGTGGATATGGTACATGCTGAGGCTCATGCCTTCATGCATCAGGTGCAAAAAGTCTATGATGATGGAATTTGATATAGAAATAAATGAAATCTTAAAGCATGGTAAATACTTTGAAACACAGAGAATCAGGAGCCCTAATGTGTCGAGGATGACAAAATATCTGATTTTTATTATTTTAAAAACTGGATGAGAGGAAGCCAAAAGCAAAACCAAAAAATTCCTTGCATATAATCCCAGATGGAGTATGGAGACAACGCAGCAAATTTTATCCACAAGGTGCTGGAGCGGCTGCAAGTTTTCATTCCAAGCAAACAGAAGCCATGCCTAATTCTACCTGTTTAATCAGTAGATCTTCACTCTTTGTATGGCTTGTGCTTGGGTGGAATGAAAACCAGCTACACCTGAGTAACCCTCGCTGCAGAACCTTCTCTACTGCAGGGCACTCAAACAAACCTGATGTATCTAGATTAAAGAGAAGTGTACAGGACATAACACATCTTTGCAAATAAGACACTTTTATAGATTCCCTTTCTGTTCCATGTTAGCTTTTGGATATATGTGCCATTTCCTCACAAGGCCACTTGTTATGATTCTCTCAGGTTCTCTTGGGGTGGAAAGTATCATCATTTTTAGCTTCAACAGTTGTCCCTGGACAAGAAATATTCATGTGTCTATTTCTTTCATAATGCTCTTTTTTCTTTCACTCATCATCTTTAAAAACCCCGCCAGTCCTGTCAGCTAAGCTGTCTCTCACTGATTGCCCGTGCAGTTTAAAGTGTGTAGGTGCCTTCTTTGTGTTTATCGACTCTGCATAACAAGTAGACTGTATACTTTCTGGTCAATATCTGACAGTCTGGTTTTATACTACGTTTGTGCAAGTGTCAACAAAGGTTACATAGACAAACAATTTTCACATCCAACAGTATGCTCCTTAGTTGTTTTTTTACACTGGGCATGTTTGCTGCAGTCTGAAACCAAGTGGGTTTCTTTGAGCCCCCTGCAGCACTGGTCATTTTAACTATTGGACCCTGTGGCATTTGCAGCTTTGCACCGTTCTTTGCATCTTACATCATCAGTGTGAAAAGATGTGGCTGGCTCACTTCCTGTGTTTCAAAGGAAGCATGTTGGCCTTAACCCTCTCTGGATTTTGCAGGTACATGATACAGGACTGGTGGGAGGGAATTTGCAAATGATTTCAATTTGATCAAGTACTTAAGTGTGTATATTTTGCAAGAGAAGATAAAAATTAATCATTCAACCATCCTGTTCTGCTGTACACTGATCAGGCATAACATTATGAACAGTGACGGGTGAAGTGAGTTATCTCCTCATCATGGCACCTGTTAGTGGGTGGGATATATTAGGCAGCATGTGAACATTTTGTCCTCAATGTTGTGTTAGAAGCAGGAAAAATGGGCAAGCGTAAGGATTTGAGTGAGTTTGACAAAGGGCCAAATTGGGATGGCTAGACGAACGGATCAGAGCATCTCCAGAACTGCAGCGCTTGTTTCCGGTCTGCAGTGGTCAGTAGTCAGTGGCCAAGGCTCAATGATGTATGTGGGGAGTGAAGGCTGACCCGTGTGATCCAATCCAACAGACGAGCTACTGTTGCTCAAATTGCTGAAGACATTAATGCTGTTTCTGATAGAAAGGTGTCGGAATACACAGTGCGTGGACTAGGCAGGTGGATTAGGCGGGTGGTCATAATGTTATTCCTGATCAGTGTATGCCATCAGATTGTGTTGCTTGGTCAATCTTCTGTTATTGTCCTTTAGGATTTACTCAGCATTATTGTATCGATCCGTTTGTGTAAATGGAATTGAAACTGACATGTTCCAGCTGGTTTGCTTAGGCTAACAGTCTTTAAAGATGTCTTCACTCTGCTGTGAAACTAGGATAAATGCTTAGTGTTGATAAAAGTAAAATATTTAAACAAGAGCTTTGCTCACACTGAGCATGGAACATGTAAACTGAATGCAACGTTATGATCTGTTTTGTCAGGTGCACAGGATGAAGCAAAAGAGGAGAAGGCTTTCGCTGGAGCAGAGGAGCTGTTTGGTGCCAGCTCAGAGAGCGACACTTCTACATTTCATGGCTTTGAGGAGGATGAGCTGGAAGAGCCCCTGTCTAACAGCGGCGAGGCCTCTCCAAAGGGCAGATAGAGAACAGTTTAAAAGATGTGCCGTTTCTTTCTAACACAGCGCATCCCCCTGCAAAAATTCTGCTGCTTCTTTTTAAGATTTCATTTGTTTGTTTGTCTTTGTTTTTTCCTCTCCCTTTTATTGGAAGCACAAGTCATTGTATCAGAAGATGATCTATGGAAGTTTTATCTTCCTTTTAATGAGTTGTGAATTATTATTGTTATTATTATTATTATTATTATTATTATTATTATTATTATTATTATTTATACAGTAAGAGCAAATAAGAACAGACTTTTCTTTTCTTTCTTTCTTTGTTGTGTTTTTTTTTTTTTTTTTTTTAAATTAAGAAAAAATACTTTTCTATTGTTTTCCCTTGAGGGGAAATGATGGTATAATATAAAGGCTGTAATGGACAGATTAATTGCAGATTTATTTCTGGAATAATTTTCCTGAGACTGAAGACACACACACACAAAAGAAACAAGAAACAACAACAAAAAAAAACTTAAAGGAGACCATGCCCCTGTTAAGGAGTACAAGTCAGTGAAGAGAAGACATGAACTTCAAAATAAACTGGTAGCGTTTCATGTCACTGGAATTGCCAAGGGATGCAACCGAGATCTCCTCAATAAGTCAACTGGGTACTTAGTCTTGTGTACTGTAACTGCGCCAAAAATGGAATTGGGACAACTTTTAAGGAGAGGAGTAGCAGATGTAACGCCTCTCATCCTGCTTTGGAGATTAAGGAGCTATTGTGAAGAAGAGCTTGATCTGAATCAACTGCGTAAATGTGGGAGATCATGGCTATGGAAAGGTAAGGATAGATCATTGTGTAGCAAAATTTCTTTTCCTACTAAAAACCTGACATGTCCACAGCCAATCAGATCCTGTAGCTTGTCGCCGGAGGATATTGGACACGATCTAGAAGCGTCTGAAGCCGAGACTTCTTCCTAACTTCCACTTGTCCTTATATTAATCTGATTTATGGATCATGCCTTTAGTAATTTGTGTTTATCTGCTCTCTCCACAGCAGAGAGGAGCCGTGAAGGAGGAAGGAGAGATGAGCTACTCTGGGAAGTGATTTCCAGAGACTTAATTCACCTCTTCAGTCTGCAGAATGTCTGAGCCAGTGAAGCAGAGGAAGCCAGACAAACACCAGACTCACGGTCATGGACAAGTATTGATTCCCCGCAACAACACCCCCCCCTTCCCCTTTCCTTTTTTTTTTTTTTTGGAATTCAAAAAGCCTCTCAGACTGCTGCTGCTCCCCTCGTGTTGGTCTGCAGCCTGAATCTGAGACCGTGATCAGAGCCATATGAAACTCCTCCTCCCCTCTCTGTACTGCAGGAGTCTCTGACAGTCCAGGAGAGATTCCTGTTCTAGCTTTACAGTGTCATTTGGTAAGGTTACGACCTCAAAGACTGTACTTTTAATATGAAAACTACTCAGTTTTATTCAGGTTCTTTAAAGCCATTGTATGATTTTTGTTGTAACATGAACATACAGTGGGGTCTGTGAGATGAGATGAGATGAGATGTTGCGTTCACACATTTAAAGAAAAGTGATGAGATGTTCCTGTTCTACACAAAAGCACAAAGCCATCCTGCTAGCTTTAACTCTGATTGGTCGGGTGCACTACAGCTGGGTTCTGTTTTCACGACTCGATGTATACCATCAACGCCACGCATCATTTCTTCTGCAAGTGTGTGAACGTGACTTAAAAGCGGAGAGAGAATGCTTTGTGTCGCTTTCTTCCCACAAACCCTGGTGCACAAAATTTCTATTCGGAAGCAACATGGTGAATAGCATTGCGCTGTGTTTAACCCAGTCTCTCAGGGGAAGATGATCCTGACAGCCATATTTAAAACACACCACTATCCAATTCTCCAAATGTGCATCTTTTTAAAACTGCTGTTTCGATACCAACCACACTTTTTGTTTTATTTCACTATTCTCAATTCTCTACAGGATCTCCATTACCCCTCCTGCTCAGGCATTTTCTTTTAAATGTAGGACTGCTCCTTCCATGCAGGTGCTGTATACTGTATAGTCAGGCTTCGTTACGCATTCGGAAAAGGATGAAGCTAAACGAACTAGAGTTAAGCTAACACTGGTGGGGTGTAACGCTGAGGAGACCGTGGCCCGGCAAAACCTTCCACTGCATAGAGCAACCACTGATCAAAAGCAGGTACAAATAGATAGAATGTAGATCCGTCAGCTACCCGGTGCTTTAAAAAAAAAAAATGGGCTAAAAGGATTTTCCCTGGCATTTGCATCAAAATCAGAACAATGTCTGCTCCATTGTGTCACAAGGAACAAAATGAAACGCAATATAATGTGCAAGAATGGTTTTCTTATAACAGCTCATACAATAGTGTGTTATTCCTCTTAAACTACAAAGATTTGCCAAGGATTACAATTTAATTTATTAACCATTGACTCTTTTTCTTTTTGTGCTGTTTATCCAGATGTAGTAGTGCATGTTACGGACCATCCGTGAAACAAATCAGCTCCTGTTATCGCCTTAGCAGCTTTAATTGTTCCCTCACCAGCTTCCTTTTGTCTCTCTCCCTCTGTAGTAAAGCTAATAAGACAAACAGGAATAAGCAAACATGGTTGACATAAAGACGACTTCTTCTGGGGCTTTCCTGTTCCTAATGAAAACATCACTGTGTCAGTGACTATGACAGTTGTTTTTTTTTCTTTTTGTTGTTAAATAACTATTTGCTTTTGTTTTTAAACTCCCATTTATTTTTATGTGAAGTGTCCACTATGCACGTTTCTGTGTATAGGCGGAAACTACTGTCAGAGCTACTGTTAAAGAATTGAGTATTCCTAATCAATTAGGGAGAAAAATAACGTTATGTGTGTGTGTTTTTTTTTCTTTTGGTCAAATTGTACATAACTTCTTACTCACCCCACCACCCTCCCCCCCTGACCCATAAAGATTTATATGAAAATAATTGGTCAGTGCACTCAAGGAGCTCTGTGGATTTGGAAAGCACGTTCCATCACATACGAGGGATTGTTATCACTCCACGGCTCTCGTCGCCGCTCAGAAACAGCCCGCGTGTTAAACCCCCGCGTAGCCGGGCTCGTCTTTACGGCTGTGCGGGTCACCCGGCGATGCCAGCGGTGAACCAGAGGAGATGAAACGTTCATATTCTCGACATTTTTCCCCTTCACTGAAGTCTAAAGGTGCTGAGCTAAAGCCGTCATTACGTCCAGCATGGTGAAGAGGTTGGCACTCCAGGGTACATGTTTCTAAAGCTGCATCTTCACGGCACGCAGATTTCCACTTGACGTGAAGAACACTCCGCCTCTGTGTAGGCCAGAAGACTCTGAGTGCTGTGAGATGTTTATTCACATATCTGAACCATGTTCCCACACTGAGGTTCTGTGTGATTTGAAAGAAAATCCAGTTCTATATGCAGTCGGTGAATTAGGCATAATGCTGTGATGTACATTTCAATGCTTTTTGTTATTTTTCTTTCTTTTTCTGAGAACATTTTATTTATGTTTTATGCAAGAATATTGTTGGCTTTGTCTGCTGCACATCTAGTTTAGACTCTTCTAGGCCTGCAATGTCAATTGTGAGTTTCCACATCCAGAGATATGAAGTGATACGCAGTGAATGACCGAAACGCGAACATGACTGCTTACACCATGACGTGGACCCGGTATAATAACACACTCAACCAAATCCCCTCAGGGACCATTATCCGCACACTCAACAAGAGCATGAGGACCGATTCTCTGGAACGAGACATTTTGTCCGTCAAGCATTCTTCACTCGTATCTACAGATTATAAAGAATGGCGTGTGTTTGCTGATCTTCCAGGCAGTGGATCTTGTGCACTTTTTTTTTTGAACAACGAACACTCCTGCTGAGAGTGAAGGATTGATTCGAACGAATATAACCACGAACTTAAGCAACTGATCTGAACTGTCGGATATTTTCTGCTAATACGTTTGTAGTCATTTCTGTACCTCAGAAAAGTCACTGAGCAATAGGCCCATGTTTTTTCTGCATTCCTGGGGTTGGAACAAGAGCCAATTTGAGGTGAAGGAGTTGAACTGATTATTTTGTCTGCATCTGTACAATAATATAATCCAAATGAAGTCTTTGTTAGTTGTTATTTTTATTGTGACAGAAGGAATTAAAGAATGAATTAGAGGTGTGTGGATGGAATACCGTTTCTCTTTCTCTAGTACCAAGGAAACATGGACTCTGGTATATTTGAGCTGCTCCTGTAACACTTATAACTACCTGATACAAGTTATGCTGCATATCCATTTACTAGTTTAGAGCATCACATGCTATTTGCTGCAGCTTCTAGAAGTTTCTGTCTGACTGTTTGTATGCGCTTTCTGTCTGCATTTGTGTGTCGGTCCGCGCACATCTCTCTCTCTTTCACACTCTCTCTCACTCTCAATCAATTCACCCATCCTCTTTCTCTCTCCTGCTGTCTTTCACTCTCAATCAATTCACTCACCCTCTCTCTAACCCCTCCCTCACTCACTCACACTCTCACCCCAACCCCCACTCTCTCTCTCACACCCTCACCCCCCCCACTCAATTCACTCACTTGCACGCGCTCTCTCTCTCTCACCCTCATTCACTCACTTTCTCTCACCCTCACCCCCCCCCCCCTTCTGTGAATGTGTGCATCTGTGTCTCCTGCTTATGTAAATTAGCATCAGACAGGACTATCTAAGCATTAACCAAGGCATGCTATGAACTTCATTCTGTGTGAAAATACGTAAGTAGTAAATATGTATTTAAATATTGTTTTGATCACAGTACAGAACTACGCAGTGGAAAACTGCTTTGCTGGGTTGTCATTTTATATAGAAACTAGAAAGAGCTCGCTATTATCATGGAGCTTTTTACATTTTCTCACAAAAAAGAGCAATTTTCCTCGAAACCTAAAGACCCATCACTTTCTCTTGAGCGTTAATTAAATTATGAGTAATCAAATTATGGGTTAGAAACTAACCCTTCCAAACCAGCAGAATGATCCCATAATGCAGTGCGACATGATTAAGTATCCTGCCAATGAAATGACAGCACTGAATGTTGATAAAGCCTCTACAAAATAATGACTAAATTCAACACAATTCAGTGCCTACAGCAGTGTGGTTTAGCTGCTTGAGTCAGAGCTGTGACTAATGCTCATTACGTTGCTGACGTCTTTGCTAATGTATTTTTGAAATGACGTCCAAACTCGCTTCAAACTGCTGTTTACATCGGTCACAGGTTAAAGGTTAACTTTGTAATGTTCACATGTACCGGGTTTTTGCTTAAATATGAGTCTGTGCCATGTTCTTATCTCCTCATACTATTCCAGAAACCGTGCAGCTTAACATTTAGTGATCAGATTCATGAAGCAGAACTGTACAAGATAGACAGATGGGTAGATAGGAAGGATTTTAATTCGGATTATATATCATGGATTAACACTACAGAAAAGAAAGAAATCTGTATCTTTAAATGCAAAATGATTTGCATCTAAAAACCAGTTGCGCACACGGTCACCTCTCCATTGCTGTGCGACGAAGTCCAAATTAGTTCTGGTCAGGTCAACAGTCACATAATTAGTCAAATGGAGTGCATCTGTGTGCAGTTCAAGTGCTGTGTGGTTTCAGGATAAAGAAACTAGAGTTTGTTAGTGTACATAAGCATCGCCATGAAAACCTAAGACCAAGTTTGCGGGGGAAAAGTATTCCAAAACTGACCAAAAGTAAGTGACCAGGTAAAGATGGGATTAGACATTTGATGGCTTTGGCAGGAAAGAACTTATGCTGATGCTCATATATTGCTCAAGAGCTCCTGGTTACACAACTTCACTTGACTATATACAGTTATAGACAGGACATTATTTAATCACACTCTTTTGTGTCACCCAGATGAGGATGAGGTTCACTTAAGTCCTCTCAAGTTTTCTTCCTCAGGGAGATTTCCTTGCCACTGTTGTCTATGGCTTGCTCATTAAGTATAAATAAAATTGCAAAATCTGAATTTTTATATTTCTGTCAAGCTGCTTTAAAACAATATCCACTGTTAATAGTGCTATACAATTAAAATTGGATCGAATAGTCAGAGAAGCAACTAAGAAGCCAGTGGTAACTTTGGAGAGATCCACAGCTCAGATAGGAGAAAATGTTCCCAGAACCACCATAACCTGGATCCTGAACAAAAGCTGAGCTCCAGTTAAACCCATTTCTTGTTCCTGGATGTAACTCAAAATATTCAAAGGGGGTGAATAATTATGCGAGATGAGTTTTATTATGAGTTTAGTTATCGAGTTCGTTAAGTAAAATGTTTTTCACTGTTCTATCTTGTTAAGGCTGTTAGCACCTAAAAGGTCATGGATAAATAAAATGAGTGCTAACTATGAAGCAAGTAAGTAGATGAGACTGAAATAGTGTGTTACTAACCTGCCAGCTGTCCTTCTGTTACATATCAGCTAATTAAACACACTGAGAACACTAATGCTTTCTTTTCACAGATATCCAAGTTGTTATACTGTCAGGAAGAGTGTGTTGGGGAACAAAACAGCAGAACAGCGCAGAAATGCCCCGGATATTACACACCCTACATGTATAATGATTAATAACAGTTAAGAATAGTAGATTGACTGTACAGACTCAAATTAGTTCAACCTGAATGGGTTAATGGATTTATGGCTCTGAGTTCTAGTGGATCATGATCATCGTAAATATATCAGGGTAATGTGGATCGCTAGTCCAGGACTGTGCTGTATGTTGAATTCTAACAAATAAGGTTTACAAGCTCAAGAGGATGATGAGGAATCCTCCTCCGCTGGACGGAGAGCATGCCGTTTCAAGAGGGTTTTTAGGATCTCCACCTCACGTTCGGCTTCTTTGAGCTTTCTCTGGAGCCTCTCGTTACTCTTCTGTATAGACTGGATCTCCTAAACACACACACACACAATTATTCCACCTAGCTACACACTGTATATATGTATACAGGAAAGATGCAGACGTTTATAAATTCACTATATTAGCTTAAAATCATGCAAGAGCTTCAGTTAATGTTCACATCAAACACCAAAATAGGGAAAAACTCTAGAGACTGCTGGGTGTGAAAATCCCAGTTCTAAAATACTAAAACCAGCCCATCAGATACCAACAAACTCTGCTATGGTTAAAGTCACAGAGATCACACACGTTCTTCATTTTGTTGCTCGATGTGAAGACTAACTGAAGCTCTTGATCTGTATCTGAATGATTTTATGCTTTGTGCCGCTGATTGATTAGTTAACCGCATGAAGCTGCATGTGTACTTGTTCTCCTAATCGCTTCTTGTTTATGTCCCCCAAACAAGCTTAAATTGAAACTCGGTGTGAATGTGTGTGATGCTCTGTAATAGATTAATGTCCCATCCAGAATGTGTGGGCCTCATACCCAGGGTTCTTGGCATAGGCTCTGGATCCAATTTAACACTGACCAGACGAGAGAGATTACTGAGGATGAATGAATGATCAATCTGGATTTATATATATTATCTCTACATTTCATGCTTTTACACCCATAAGCATGTCTATGTACTATTAGTAACATTACAAAGCAAGCACATAATATTAGTCATTCACACACTTTCAGTAACCACTGTATCCTGCCAGGGTCAGGGTGGATCTGGAGACAATCTTGTGCACACTGGATGTAATGTAGAACTGCACTCTAGTTAGGACACCTGCCTATTGTAGGGCATCATGAACACTTACACATTCATTCACACCTAGAGGCAATTTATATTTGTTGGTCTGGAGTATTAACATGTTTTTGTGAGAAACCCACTGGAACACTGGGAGAACATGTACAGGAACTGGACATAGACAGTAAACCAAGTTTAAGACACTGCATCGTAACTGAGCTGATGGTAACGTTGTTTGTGGTGTACATTACTTGCTAATTAGTAACCAGAACAGAAAGATTTTAAAGAAAACCTTCTCCAGAGCATCATAGCTGGGTTTGTTCTCCTCAGCAGGGTTGAGTGTGTTGGGAGTTTTGTTGGCACAGACTCGTTTGCGCTGAGGAACAGGGCTCGGACATGGTGTGAGGGGTGGACCACTAGGACACAGCAGTGATGTCTGCATTTGGCTGGTTGATGGTGTTCCTTCTGTCTGAGTACTTTTGTGCACCGTTGTGGTCCTCGGGCTGAACTGTTTATGGCGCTCAGAATTATCTGCTAGAGCATCTGGTGGATATACGAATCGAGTTTCTTCAGACCCTGCAACAAAAGAGTTATGAGTTTTAAATTCAATGTGGCCATCCAAAATCCAGCAGGATATTTACTCAAAATTACTTAACCCTTTTTACCAGTGTTCCAGTCTGCCAGTATAACAGATATAGACTGAAATGATGATGAAATGATCAGTTATCAGAATCTTAGTTTAGTATCAGATCAATTATCAGATAATAGTTTTGCTATTATCATTTACTCCGAAGATTTGTGATTTCTTTTGGAACTTTTCTAGAAATATATTGCCCCAGTAAGCTAGATAAAAACAGAAATACGTATGAAACTACAAATTTTTAAATCCCTGACTGTCTACTTTCATAAGAGTCATTAACCAGCACTGAGGAGTGTGACATGACAAAGAAATTCAATGTAACACCCCCCAAATTATATTATTGGCCTCTGGGGAAAAAGAGTTAATAGTTTCATACTCTAGTTCAATACAAATCTGACTGTCATCATCAATCATTTATACATAGCTTATGCTGTTGAGTCTTATATTTTTATTCTCACTATTATAAATGTTTTGTTCTTTCTGTTCTCTCACCATCATGACCACGTGTGGAGGTATCTGGCGTATTAGAAGGTGGACTCAGGTCTGCGTTGCTGCTGGGTTTGGCGTTCTTTTTACACTCAAATGCTACCTGATCCTTACAGGATTTATGGCAATTCATTCCACAGTCTGCAAAATCACAAGACAATCAGTACATAGACTTCCTAACTTGCATGATATAGCCAAAGGTTTGCAAAAAACACCCTGATCATCACACCTATATGTGCTTTTTGAACATTTCTCTTCCCTTTTCGAACCTGGGCCACGGCAATGAGAGCTCAGGGAACTGCCACTGGACCATCAGGAGGAACATTTCACCCCCCTTTGCTGTTTTTAATAGCTCCACTCTTCTAGTAAGGCTTTACACTGGATTTTGGAGCATGACTTTGGGGAGGGTTTGTGATCATTCAGCTACTAGAGCATTAGCGAGTGTGGGCAATGATGTTTAGTAAGAAGGTCTTGGGCTCAGTCAGTTCTATTCAAATACATAGATTTTCAGGTCTGGGCTCTGTGCACTCCACTCCAACCTTAAAACACCATGTCTTCAAGGAGGTTGTTTTGTGCACAGTTAATTGTCATGCAGTAACAGGTTCGAGTCTATTGGTTCCAGTAGAAAGGAATTGCAATTCTACAGCTTACAAAGCTGTCTATAAAATTCTGTGGAAGAACCACATGTGGGTGTGACGGTCAGGTGTCCACATACATTTGGCCATTTAGTGTACATGTAGCTACTTATACTGCTCAGTTGTACTTTGCTATTTATAACACAGAATGTGAATATGAAAAGAACGAATTGACTGTCCACTATTATGAAATAGTAAAGGAATGACTTTCACCTCTGCATCTGTAGCCTTGTTTAATGACACCCCACAACTGCAACAGAATTAAAATAAATAGTTTCGGTCTGATTCAGCAAAGCCTCTTGATGCATAGCAGCATGATCGTATCGGTCAGTATGACTTACAAATCCTGAGCAGTTGTCACAGAAGGTAGGCCTCATGTATGTGGTTTCTTGGAAGTTGTGAGAGAAGCCTAGGCCGAGTTTCGAACAGATGACGCTGGCTCTCATGAAATATGCTGTGATCTCATCTCTGCTGATGAGTCCGTCTCTGGGTTGAGCAGCAAGGACAATACAAGTTGAGTAAATCATTTTAAAGTGTAATCTATTGTAAAGGCAACTTTTATTTGGGATAACACACGTGAGATCATGTCTTCGCACATCTTTAACCATATAGTACTAACAGATCCTGTCACACATATCCTGTTCATTGTAAATAAGGTGTATTTATTACAGCACTATGATACTCACTTGTCTTTGTCTGTAACACAGAATGAGAATGGAAAACTCGCAGCAATTTTCTCAAAATCTTCATGGGAGATGAAGCCCTTTTCGTCATGGTCATAATTCATAAAAACAGACTGCAAGAATACAATTACATGGACATGTAGGATTTGTTAAATTCATATAGACATTTCTATATAGAATTATAGAAAACAACCTATATAAAACATGGCATTCTGTATACAAGTGGCATTTTGTTATTTAACTTAAGAAATCTGTTCAAAGGCAGAGGAAAATCAAAGACACTGTGTTGATGGCTGATGCCACACTCACGTCGACCATTCTCTGAACGTGCTTGCTGATGGTTTTGGGGTCTGGCTTGGGAGCAACACCTGAAGCCCAGTCCACCACCACAGGAGGTCTGTAAGGAGTCACCGGCTGATGGAGAACCAAAAAAAACCCATCAACTACCGATGGAGAAAATTCCACTCCAGAGTGAAAAACAACCACACCGGTGAAAAATAATGAAATACAATACACAGAAAGTATTGCTTTTCATCACTGACATGCAGAAACTGTATCACACTGAAAAGCAAGCACTTTCATCGCATTTATCGTATCTTTAGTGAAAGATAATCAGCAGGGGAGTGCTTTTTTTTAAAAAAAAAAAGAAATAAATGCTGACATGTCTTGAGTCTTGAAATTGCATTACATTTCACCGTCATCAGCGCATCGAGGTAATCAATCCCCACTGAAATGCAACCACTGTATGGATAAAGACGTATTAGGTGGCATGGTTGTAACAACAGTGTCGTTTTCCAGGAGGGGTTTTTATCCATATCAAGGAACATTCTTATTGGCTCGTTGTTTCTTCCATGACACTGTAGTTTAGTTTAGTAACATTGATTAAACCAGGATAATAAAATCTCCTGGTCAAGAAGGCAGTAAAAGACACAAAATTAATACAACATAGAAAAATGTATAGTCATATACAATCAAATATTCTAGAAACATCTTCCAACATGGCTGTTCGCTTATTTGCCCTAAATGTGCCCTAAACTCAACCAATGTAGTGAGCACAGTAAGTGTGCATGTAAGTTTAATGTTAAAACCTTTTTTATAAACAGGGAACTACAACTGCTGAAATTTTTTGATCTAAAATCAATAAGATGAAGTGTTCATATGAATGCGTACTGCTTGTCATGGTTTGTGTGTTGGTTTCAAGGTCCTTCACTGGTGTGATTGTGTTTTGTTCTGGCAAAGAAACTTCTCTGTAGTTATCCACAGTATAAGTCCTCCTAATCAGGTCTATTATTGAAACCTCCAACACTTTCAGTTCTAATCTGAAACACACAGTTTGCAGCTGCACTCACAGGTGCTCTGTGGTTCCTCGGCTCTCTTGCGTAGGACAGCTCATAGATTTCATCCTCGGTGTAGTACAGGTCAAGAGACAGCTGTGTGGGAGAAGCAGCAAAACATTTCTTAGTCATACTTCAGGAGAAACACTGGAAGCTGGGTTTTTTTTCCACATCACCCACACATTCTAGTCTGAATGAATTAGAATTCAATTCTAAAGGCTTCTTTGTCTGTAACATGTAGAGCACCAGCATGTCTCTCTGCCTCTAATATTAAGAGAGAGAGAGAGATCAGTTTGTACAATCTGATGTGATGCAGCATTTTTAAAATGCTATCGAGGAGCAAGGTAATGTTTTTGAGCTTGTATACAGAAGAGTGTTTTCTTTACTCGATTACCTTTGTAAGCCCTGAGGAATCAAAAGCAGCCAAAAGTCTACAAAAATTATACAAGCTAAAAGTTTATCACAGGCGTCAGATTCAGACTAATGGCTATTCTATTCAGTGTCGTAGCATGTAAACAGTTATGTTTCTTGGGTCCGAATCCAAAAAGAACAGGAAGCTTTATGCACTTGGGTTAGTTTCTCTTACAGTTCAACCTGAAAGTAAATAGAGGAAAGAAAACTTAAAGTTGATTTTAGTTTCAGATTTCACATTTCTTCCAGTTCACACACACATAAGCATAAAAAATGTTTTTGTGAAGTTCTGTTTCCATCAGTATTCTTTATATCGCTAATTAAATTGTAAATACAGTATATTAGGCATTTTCTAAAGACTTTTACATGTGAATTGCTATAAGGAGATGGACTGGGTTAATAAGGCTTGGGTTCTTAAGCATGTAGTGAACAGAAGATAAACACAGTACTGACGGTCAGTAAGTGCACTAGGTCTTTGTTTGCGTCTAGGAGTGGTGGATTCTGCTGCAGTTGGATGAGTTCGTTTATGTGGTTGTAGAGAGCCTGAAGCTTCTGCACATTGATCTTGTCATTGTCTAGGTAGTCAGTCATGGCTTCATTCACGGTGATCAAATCCTTCAGATGCACCCCCAAGATCGGAATCTTGAAACCAGTGGATTTGCTATATGTTAGTCTGTAATTTTCGTAGTTGCGTGATGATGAGAGCAGATCGGTCATTTCATTCAGAACCTGTGGAGAAAAAGAGGATGAGCAGCTCTTGTCACTGGACCTGTACGGTATGGACACTGCAGAGTTCCATTTCCACAAAAGACTTTATTTCCAAATGTCACCCTAGTGTGAGTAGATAATGTGATACCGTGGACTGAGCTGCTGCTGTAATCATAAAAACTCATACATTTAACACAACACTGTTTAACTTTAGCCATAACAATAAAACCATCTGGCTAATATTGTATATGTCTTTCTTGTGCCACCAAAACAGGTCTCATCCATTGAGGCCAGGAATCCACAAGACCTTTGATTCCCATAGTGCATCCTGATGCCTTCTCTTCCCCTGGCAAGTGACCCACATGCACATGCAATAAGTAACCATGAGACCAGACTGCTTTCTTACGTTGCTCCTTGGTCCAGTTCTGATGCTCACATACATATTGTAGGTACTTTCAGTGGTGGACAAGGGTCAGCATAGGCACTCTGACTGCTCTTTAGCTATGCAGCTCAATACACATCTACACACGGCTGTGATACACTGTGTGTTCTGTCATAGCTGCTATGAACGTATTCAGCATTGCTTTGCTACAGTAGTTCTTCTGTGGGATCAGACCAGACAGGCTAACTGTCACTCCACATGTACCTTGGGTGACCTTGTCACTGGTTCACTGGTTGTTCTTCACTGGACCACTGCATAGCAGGAAGACCTACTGTTTTGGAGATGCTCTGGGCTAACCATCACAATCTGCACTTGCCCATTATTCCTTTGACTGACACGTCAACTTTGAGAACTGACTATGTAATATATCCCACCCCTTTGGGAGGTGCCACTGTAATGAGGTAATCAATGTTATTTACATGTCAGTGGTTTTCATGTAATGGCTGATCAATAATGATTTACAGAAATATTATTTGGTGTCTCACATCACCTCAGACAGTTTTTCCAGCAGCCACTGTTGCTGCTGATTAGGGCTCTTGATTAAAGCTGCTTCATGACAATTTCATAATTAAAATAAAAATGAACTTTATTAAAGCCCATGTCATGTTAGACAATAGTTTGATATTATAATCTATTTCTCACAAGTTCTTTAGTATGTTAGTTAATCGGTAGCTTCGATGGCTGAAGTTGAAGTGTAATATGATCATATAAGGAATTCAAAGTGAATATTAAAAGTTCACCAAATCCTGATGAACAATTATGACAGCGCGTATGGGGGATATCATACCTTGGTGGTTTCGTTTGGCACATGCGTACACGTGTCTTTCAGTCGGGAAATAGATGTGTGACAGAGACCTCCCACTACAGCCATAAGAGAGTTGAAGTTCTGCATCTGCTGGAGGTTCTGCCACAGTCGAATATAAAACATTAACAAACAGCACCAAACAATCAAAAGTGGTTGTGTATGGATCTGCCTGATTTTTTTTGCTGCTATGGATATCAATAACAACTTATTACAAGTTGCAATATTCACTATATATATGGCAGATACCATGTTCTCAGCACAGTGGGAGATTCCATTGCGGGTTTTCCAGACATCCTATAGAGAGACTCATTACACTCTAGATTAGATCAGAGTTGAAGTCTAGCTCTTATTCATTTCTCAAGAACATATGGCTTCGGTTTGAGTCTGAGTCTTAGTCTTTTGAGATCTCAGTTTTAGTTGGTAATCACCACCGTTTTCCAGCATACTGATGGAGATAATCATCTCTTTCCACGTGCAGTATCTTCTCTAACACAGGAAATTCCTCATTCCTTTTGAAAGTATGAGCATTTCTCAAATGCTGGTATACTGATTACAGCATAACAACACCAAACAAACATTTAACCAAATACTAACCTGTGTGCTTAAAGTGGGGTGGCACTTATTAATACGCAGTTATTAATACACTTCTATGTTCTGCTCTTGTAAATACTGAAAGGTTGTTGCTATACCAGTATCACATACATACCAACAATTGAATTACCAGCACGTACATTTTTCCATTTAAAGCATTACAACAACTACTACTACTGCTACTACAATCACAGTCATTTGTAATCCATGACACATCTCCAGGATCTGCTTACGTACAGTATTTACTCTTGACCTCAGATTAATCAGTAATGGTTAATGGATCAGATTCTGTAAAACACTGAGGTGGCAGAATATCCTGGTGATGGTTTTGAAATGTGGAGCATGTTACCTGAGCTACATAGATGAACTTGGTGAAAACCTCGGCTCGGAGCTGAGGGGTCGGTCGACTGAGCACCATTAGCTGAACCCACTGGGAGATACCATTGCACAGAGCAATGGAACGTTCCATGGTGGGGTTCTCTGACAAGCTCTCATTTCGGATATATTTCTGATAATCTGCAAACTGAAAAAATGAAAATCCAACCTGATAATACTAATAATGTGAGGACTTGAACTGAACTGAATTCAATAGAATAGAAACGCTGCATTGTTGTAGTTACGCTGATTTGTCCTTCATGATAACTAATGCATTTTCCACTCTTTCTCAAAATGTACTCACAGATATCCTGCAGAAAGATTTGAACTCCAAGTAGGTGAGATGTTCAGCTAACTCCACTGGCTCCAAATGATCGAAGAGCAATGACACTTTCCTCTTCCTGCTGCTTCTTACCTTGATTTTCTGACTGGCTTTGTGAGAACACACTCTGTCACCCCTAAACCAGAATCAGACACAAGCATCAATCTAGACAATATTTGCAGTCTAATCAACATTCCAGAGTAAGATGGACATTTTTTTTCAATATTTCTTATTATTTGAAAGTAAGATTTGATATTATTACAACACTGACAACCACTTGGTTTGCAGCAAAGAGCAGAGATTCTCTTGACCATTTTCCCTCATAAGCTCCTTAAACTGCTCCAGAGTTTCTTCCAGACTGCTGTGCAACTGGAACATAGTCCAGAACTCACTTATCCAATACCTATAGAGGAAATACACACAGAACACAAACCGACATCTGTTTTCTTTTGAGCAGTTTTACTTGTACACATTTCAGTTAGATCTAACAGGACTGACATCAACATCCCAAAGGGTTTCCACTTGCTATTCTGTCAGAAAGAAAAGTCCAATTTGAGTCAATGAGCTGTTGAAAACTGCTTAGATCAGAGCTTCTGCACTTGTGACTGACTTCTTTGTTGATGTTCATGGTCCCAAATGCATACACTTGAGATGCGTCTTTATAAGTTTACAGGCAGCAGAAAAAAAACTGACTTGATATTAATGTAATGATTTAAAAAACAATGTTACATTCAACAACCTCAACTCTTATTACCAGTATACTGATGTTCCAGTCTGCCAGTAGAATGGAAATTGACTTATGGGGACATTTTCAATCAGTATAAACAAATGAATTCTTTTATCGCTGCAAGTCTGATATAAAATGAGTCAGAACTCTGTTGGCTTTCAGTGTGAGATGTTTGTTTTTCCCTCTGTTGAATAACCTTATACAACATTTTAGTGGTTGAAGATAACACCTGCTAATTTTAAAAGCTTACGAACAAGCACTAAAAGGAATCTTAGAGAGCAGAAGTGGGTTTGATATCACCATTTACTTTCTATTAACTACTCTATTAATATACACCCATCAGGCATAACATTTCAGGTGAAGTGAATAACACTGATTATGTCCTCATCATGGCTCCTGTTAGTGGGTGGGATATATTAGGCAGCAAGTGAACATTTTGTCCTCAGAGTTGATGTGCTGATGTGTGGTAGAAGCAGGAAAAATGGGCAAGCGTAAGGATTTGAGTTTGACGAAGGGCCAAATTGTGATGGCTAGACGACAGGATCAGAGCATCTCCAAAACTGCAGCTCTTGTGGGGTGTTCCTGGTCTGGAGTGTCCAGTATCTATCAAAAGTGGTCCAAGTAAGGAACAGTGTTGAACCGGTAACAGGGTCATGGGCCAAAGCGCATTGATGCACTTGGGAAGAGAAGGCTGGCCTGTGTGGTCTGATCCAACAGATGAGCTACTATTATGGTAGGTACACTATGGGAAGAAGGCAAGCAGGCAGAGGTAGTGTCATGCTTTGGGCAATTATCTGCTGGGAACCCTTGGGTCCTGCCATCCATGTGGATATTAATTTGACACGTACCACCTACCTAAGCATTGTTGCAGACCATGTACACCCTTTCATGGAAACGGTATTCCCTGATGGCTGTGGCCTCTATCAGCAGGATAATGCACTGTGCCACAAAGCAAAAATGGTTCAGGAATGGTTTGATGAGCACAACAATGTGTTTGAGGTGTTGACTTGGCCTCCACATTCCTCAGATCTCAATTCAATCAAGCATCTGTGGGATGTGCTGGACAAACAAGTCTGATCCATGGAGGCCCCACCTCACAACTTACGGGATTTAAAGGATCTGCTCCTAACATCTTTGTGCCAGATACCACAGCACACCTTCAGGGATCTAGTGGAGTCCATGCCTCGACAGGTCAGGGCTGTTTTGGCAGCACAAGGGGGACCAACACAATATTAGGCCTGACTGTATTTCCCCTGGTAAGCTAGATAAAAATAGAAATACTTATGAAAAACTACAAATTAAATCTTTTAAGCCCTAAATATCTATTTATATTAGCCATTAACCACCAAGGTGGAGTGTGACATGACAAAGAACTTCAATGCTGAACATGGAAACCAGAAAACAGGCACAAATTGCCTCTGATTTCTGGTATAAACAGTTACACACACCTCAAAGCTGGGTGAGACGCATAAGAAGGATAAGAAGGAGACAGTGCTCTCTGTAATAAACTGATATGTTGAGTCATGAAACCTTACCTAAGCTAACTTAAGCTTTTGGATTAAAGGTTCCTCATAATCAATACAGCTTAGCCTTATGTATGTTTAATTATTGCAAACCAAACAATAATAATTTATTAAAAACAATGGACAGTGTGTTTGGTCTACAATGATGGCTGATGGGTGAGATACAGAGGACCACTGTCATCAAAATCTATTAATGCTTGTCATCTGTTACTAGTACTCTATTACTACACTGGTTATTGTTCACTAATAGGGGAAACTGTAGTGGTAGCTTGTGAATATTTACTAATTTTAGCTAATATACAGAACAAACCTGCCTTATATACCGGTATTCGTTTATAAAGCATTGTGTTTCACAGACAAATCTTAAAATTTCATTTAGTCTGTTGTAGGCCATTATATTGTAAAAAGCAATGAGTGCAAGTTAAAGATAAGGACAGCTGAACAAAGCTTCTGTTTTCAAAGACAAGAGGAGAGCCTACCGAATGAAATAGCATATTTTCAGGCACGCTGCAGACTTTTCATCCTCCAGTGTATTTTTATAGGTAAGGAATACAATTTAAGGAACATAAGCAAGAAAATGGAAATCAGGGGACATAAGCTGACACTGAGGAACACTTTGTTTGGGGCTTAGTCATTCAAACTACTTTAGTTAGTTACAAGTAAACTGAAGTGATTTTTCTTTTTTTAAACAATATGCTTGCAGTTATACAATTATGTATTCATAACTGACATACATTTTAATTAAAATTAATTAATTAATATACAAGTACATTTCTATGTAAATGTGTTCTGACAGGATTTTTTTTTTTAATGTAATAAATTAATGTAAATGTTTGTTTATTGGAAAGCGTAAAATGTACAAAAATACCTACCAAGAACAACCCAATATTACCTAATAATCTCTCTCCCTCTCTATCCCTTTTTTCCCTCTCTCTCCCTCCCCCTGCGCTCACTCACTCCCCCTTCTCCCCCCCGCTCTCTCTCTCACTCCCCCTTCTCCCCTCCCACTCTCTCTCTTCCACTGTCCCTCTCTCTCCCTCCCCCCTCCCTCTCTCTCTCTCCCCTCCCTCCCTCTCTCTCTCTCTCTCTCCCCCTCATCCATCTCTCTTCCTCCCTGTCTATCCCTCTCCTTCCCTTTTTTCCCCTCTCTCTCTTACCCCCCTCTCTCACCCCCTCTCTCCCCCTCTCCCTCTCTCCCTCTCTCTCTCTCTTGACATGTTACTCCTGAGACACCAGTTCATGTCTAACTGTTGATGAGGATGACCCATCCATCATTGTGAGATTATACCACATTAGAGACGTCTATGAACGTTCTTGATAAGCCTAAAGACTGCATTCACTAGAAACAGTTTCTACTCAAGTCTCCATCACTGATCAGTTCATAACTTCACTTTGATATGATAGACTCTAATGATACTCATACTCACATTCCTTTTAACACACTTTGCACTGTTTGACTCTATAGTACACAGATATAAAAGAGAAATGATTTATGATCACGCTATCCGGTATCACCTAGAGGAGGATGAGGTCACTTTAGAGTCTGGTTTTTCTCAAGATTTCTTTCTCTTGTCTTCTCTGTGAGTTTTCTTTGCCACTCTTGCCTCTGTCTTGCTCACTGGGGATAAATTTCAATGTACATTCTGTATGTCCAGATTGCTGTAAAGCTGATTGTGACAACATCCATTGTTCCAAGCACTATATAAACATAACTGAATTGAACTGAATCAGACAACAACAAATAAGAACTGTCAGGTAGCTGAATGATAAGGATATAGTCTAATCAGCTTGTCCAGCAGCTCTTTGGAGGACAGTAGTAATCTGTGCATGGTGAGGGTGATGTTCAAAAGATGGTTGCTGTGGCAAAGATTCCCATCGTCATCTGTAGAGGAAAAGATTTCAAAAGCACATATGCACAAGATTAATTTTTCCTCTTGATGGACCTTGATTAACCCTGATCAAATCCCATCTGCAGCTGCACCTAGTAGTTTTATTTGTGCTCACACACAGTAGTTTCTAATCATCATAACTGCTTCTGTTTCTAAATTATGAACAAACCACTAGTGTAAACCTTAGCTCTGGCACTGAGAGTTAACCTCAGTGGTTCAGTTGGTTCTCTTCCCAGGAATCGAACCTGGGACACAGCAGTGAGAATGCAGGGTCCTGCTACTGGAAAACAAGGTCATTAATACCACTATATTAACAGCCTACCAAATAACATGGGATGCTTTGGAGGAAAATGAAAGAAAAAGATTTTTTGAACATATCATTTTGTATTAAAGGGAAAAAGGGGAATAAGCAGATTTAAAGCCACTGAATGAATTGACTTGTTACACACTTGTTGCTCACAGTGTAACTGCACGATCCTGTATTACAGCCTCTGTGTGTTTTATTTCTTTCTTTGCGCTTGTCCCATGAAAGGTGGTTGTAATGTAGGGTGTATGATGTCATGCTATTGATTCAGCCCGAGGAGATCTTCAAAGCCAAAACCATTATCTGAGAGGCCTCATTCGGAGAAATGACCTTTCTGAAAAATGCAGCGGCTTCCAGGTAATCAGATCAGTTCTGTTGGATTCTTTCACCTTTCAAAAGGCTGCTAAACCACAGGAAGCTGTCTGATGTGAGAAGTGAGAACTGGGACCTGCCATATCACAGTTTAACCTCATCCTACAACACAGAATTAGCCTCTCACATGCAAACTAATTACACCTGATGTTTGATCTCATTTATGGTGGACATTTTGCTATTTTGCTAAACATTTTGTACAGTGCAACAGATTACACAGACGGAAGACTAGAAAAATGCATTAACATGCTGGATAATAAGTACGTGGATGGATGGATGGATGGATGGATAGATAGATAGATAGATAGATAGATAGATAGATAGATAGATAGATAGATAGATAGATAGATAGATAGATAGATGGATGGATGGATGGATAGATAGATAGATAGATAGATAGATAGATAGATAGATAGATAGATAGATAGATAGATAGATAGATAGATAGATAGATAGATAGATAGATAGATAGATAGACATACAGACAGACGGATAGATAGATAGATAGATAGATAGATAGATAGATAGATAGATAGATAGATAGATAGATAGATAGATAGATAGATAGATAGATAGATAGATAGATAGAATCAATTATAAAACTTTTATTTTAAAAATATATACAGTAATGTTTGGGGTTGATGTGTTTACATTTCTAATAAGATGTTTCAAATTGATGCTAAAAGATTTGACTATTATATGATGTCTATACACCAAGAATATGTACATGTCGTATGTATATCAAATCCTACAAAACTACACAATAGCTATTTACTTGCAAAAATCTCAATTAGATCTCCAATGAAACCCTTCAGAATTTACCCTATCTTTTTTTTTTTTTTTTTTTTTTAAATCTTTTTAAAAGTTTATTAATATTCCTCTGTCCTCACAGAGAGGGAAACAAGCTCATGCAGAATATCACTGAATGAACTGAATAGCTCATGGCCTTACATTATTACACTGCAGGAACATCAACACATGTCCACAGAAGGAAATGGATCACATACCAAATGACTGGATGCTTGCCTGAACGAGTTCCTCCCAGGAAGCTCCTTTAGTAAAGTGTCCCAGGGCGCTGCTCATGATCGTCTGTGTCCTGAGTGTAATTTGCTTAAATTGAGTATTTGAGCAGTTGATCCAGCGGAAGGATATAAACAGCACAGAGATATCTGTCCATACCAGAGGAATGAACATACACCAGGGTGAAAGAAGCCACTCTGGTTCTGTGTGTGTGTGTGTGTGTGTGTGTGAATGTGTGTGCGCATGTGTGTGTGTGTGTGTCTGTGTGTGCACAACTGAGTGAGTGAGTGTTTGATGTTTTCTATCAATAAAATGCTGGTAAAAATAGATAGAATCGACTCTATAACACAAAAACAGAAGAGACAGAAAAATAACAAACAAATCTGTCAGACTTGTAAAAAATAACTGAGAAAAAATCCACAGACAAAAAAAGATCTATAACAATGGGAATGTAATATTGAACGTGTATAAAAAAAAATGATATCATTTCATTTTATGGACTTCATTTTGTGCACTATTTTTTGTGCTTGACATTTTTGTATCTTTTGCAGTACATTCAGTAAAAAAAAATCTCCTTTTGAAAAGAAACTACACTTATTGATTTGATTCTTTCGAGCTACTCACAGCTGCAGGGTTTGTTGTTTGGATCCTGAGCTCAGGTTACTGTCTATGGAGTGTTGCATGTTCTCCCCATCTTTTCATGTGTTTCCTTCTGTGTTTTTCTGCCACTTTCCAAAAACATATAGGTAGGTGGCCTGGTTACTCTAAATTGCTTGTAGATGTAAATATGGATGATTGTGTGAATGATAGACTGACATCTCGCCCCACTCACGCCTTCACCACGTATTTCCAGGATTGGCTCTGGATCCGGATGAAGAGGAATGATTGAATGACTGAGTCATCAAATGAATGAACTACGATCCGTTTGATTTCTCTTCTGTTTCCAGTCAGTTCACAATCGGAAAATCTGAAACCCAAATCGAAACTAGCTGCTAATTCAAAATTATACATTAAATTCCACCTGGATTAGCTATTACAGTTCAGGAAAATCATGAGAGACATCTTCCATCACTGTTTAATAGGGGTTTGAATATGGTGGTGTATTAATCTGACTGTTTCCAGTAGTATTTTGGATACAGTCAAAATATACAAGGCTTGTGTAATTAAAACCCTGATATTGGCCAAACCACTAAAATCACTTTTTAATCACAAAACTATGCAAATCCTAACCAAGAGAAAAGGCATCCTGGAAGAACTGGAAAGGTAAATACATGTAAATTCAACAACAACAACAAAAATGCTGACAACTGTTTCATTGTTAATCTGAGAGCACTTGTGAAATTTCTACTAATTTAAAACAACATTTTTTTAATACAGAAATGGTGTCATTGACATCTTGAGTGAGATCTTTGCATGAGTTTCTTAGTATTCAGCACATCCCCTTTTTCTTTAATGGCACTCTGCACCCGAGCGGGTATGGCTTTCACAAGCTTGTATGAAACCTTATGATCCATTTTAGATCAAATCTGCTGAGTGCGTTCTGATCGCAGGCTTCACTAGAGGAGATCAGACATGAGGAAATTCTGACTTTTTGTACAAAGTAGTTAACACGCTCAGTATCACACATTTTCCTTACATTTAAATAGGAACCTAGAAATAGTGCAGAATCTATCTATCTATCTATCTATCTATCTATCTATCTATCTATCTATCTATCTATCTAGCTATCTATCTATCTATCTATCTATCTATCTATCTATCTAATCATAAAAATCCGAATCTATCCTTCACTGTATGTTCTGATCACTTGGGCAGTATTTAGCCATATAGTAAGTTATTCACATATTTAAGCTGAATTATTTACCCTTTTAGCTTGTTTTTAAGATTGATTTCAAATGTCCACTATTACAAGGATACAACATCATGCACGCTTAAGCTCATGGTCAATCAAAATGGTTTGGTTTTTTCTTTTAAAGTTGCATTAATACACTTTTAGGTTTAAGGTCAGAGCTTAATACAATCCCAGCTAAATACTAAAAAAGACATTAAAAACAAGATGTTCAGTTTGTGTAACATGCCACATGCTCAGTGCTGATTTTGGGCAGTGGATGTAGAGCAGGTAGAAAAGGTGATGTACAGATATCCTGATGCTGCAGTAATTTCCATTTTTCAGTGACAGAGACAGATGCAATGACAGAATTTAAGAATGATCCCCAAGAAAAGTTTGCAATGAATGCTGCAATGCAACATTGGGATTTCGAAACTCCTAAATAAACTCAGGAACGATTTCTTAGAGCATATTGTTCTAGCAAAACTAAAACTAAAGATTTGTTTTGCATTCAGGAGTCACATACACTCACTGAGCACTTTATTAGGAACACCTGTACCTGTATCGAATCAGCTGTTCATGTGATATAGGCCAGTAGGTAATGTTCACATCAACCATCAGAAAGGGGGAAAATGTGAACTTTTGACTGTGGCATGATTGTTGCTGCTAGATGAGCTGATTTTAGTATTTCTATAACACCGATCTCTGAGGAGTTTGATGCACAGTATACAGTTTACACAGAATGGTAAGAGATGAGAGAGGTCAGTGGAGAATGGCCAGGCTGGTTCGAACAAGTGTGATAAGCATCTCAGAATGCACATCACCTTGAGGTGGATGGGCCACAACAGCAGAAGACCACATCAGGTTCCACATCTGTCAGCCAAGAGCAGATAGTTGAGGCTGTAGTGAGCACAGACTCACCAAAACTGGAAAAACATAGCCTAGTCTGATGAATCTTGTGGTTTTTGGTGCCAACAGGATGAATCCAAGGACCTAACTTGAATCGTGTCCACGGTCCAGGCTGGTGGAGGTGGTGTAATGGTGTGAAAAATGTTTCCTTGGCACACTTTGGCCTGTTAATGGCAATCACTCATCACTTGAATGCCACAGACTATTTGTAGTATTGTTGCTGACGTTGTGTCTGTTCATAGCTACAATTTACCAATAATGCACCAAAGCAAACGTCGTCTCAAACTGGTTTCATGAACATGACGATGAGTTCAGTGTCCTTCAGTGGCCTTCCCAGTCACCGGATCTGAACCTAATACAACAGCTTTGGGATGTTGTAGAAGAAAATAAAAGTAGGAAAGAAAAATGTACAGGAATTCATAATGCAGTCATGTTTCCAACATCTTGTGGAATACATATGAAGATTTGAGGCTGTTTTGAGAGCAAAGGAGGAGCTAATGGTCACAGATCTGATATCCGTAAACTTCAGTTCCTGTTGATTGTCACCACAGCTGAATTGTTGACGATTGTGTCGACGCTCCATTAAACCAACAGCGCAGATTATATTCTAATTAGAACATATTGGGTGTATTGTGTGTGTACAACAGGAGAGATGATTGACAGTTTTATAATCTAGCTATAGGACTATAAGTGTTAATGGTTGTAATAACAGGAAGTTATTTAAAAAAAAACCCAAAAAACTTATGAATCAACAAATTGAAAGCAATCAAAAGCAATGTCACATTTATTGATCAGACAAACATTGATTTCTTGGCTATAAAAATAGATTTATTGTTACATTGATATAAAACTATGATGTATTTATAGAGTCCAACAAATCACGACAATTGTATTTATCTGCTATAATCTTCATGCTCTCAGATGCCTTGATGGTCCCAAGAAGAATCAGGATATCAGAGAGAACAGTTCTGTGGAAACAAAACAAAAACCTTGTAACGTATCAGTAATTATACCTCGTGCTAGTGTAACACTTTCAAATAGGATTCTGAAACAGCTTTACTGTTCTGCTTTACATCATATCTAATGTCTCTAATTATTTTATATTATATGCAATAATATACACCTCAATATACATTTCACTAAATAGTTAAAATATGTGAAATCCTGTATATACACTATTCAAATAATTGAATTCAGGTGTTGTTTTTCAGGGGTTTGGCCCCTTAGTTCTAGTGAAAGGAACTCTTAATGCTTCAGCATACCAAGACATTTTGGACAATTTCATGCTCTTAACTATGTGGGAACAGCTTCCTGTTCCAACATGACTGCACACCAGTGCACAAAGCAAGGTCCATAAAGACATGGATGAGTGAGTTTGGTGTGGAGGAACTTCACAGAGTCCTGACCTCAACCCAATAGAACACCTTTGGGATGAATTAGAGTGGAGACCGTGAGGCAGGCCAAGAATGGGACTTTACATGCACATGAATGTAATATGGAGTCGTCCCGCCCTTTGCAGCTATAACCACTTCAAATCTTCTGGGTAGGCTTTCCACAAGGTTTAGGAGGATGTTTATGGGGATTTTTGACCATTCCTCTAGAAGCACATTTGTGAGGTCAGGCACTGGACGAGAAGGTCTCCGCTCTAATTCATCCCAAAGGTGTTCTATCGAGTTGAGGTCAGGACTCTGTGAAGTTCCTCCACAGGAAGACACCGTGCAGGCCAGTTAAGTTCCTCCACACCAAACTCACTCAACCATGTCTTTATGGACCTTGCTTTGTGCACTGGTGTGCAGTCATATTGGAACAGGAAGGGGTCATCCCCAAACTGTTCCCACAAAGTTGGGAGCATGAAATTGTCCAAAATGTCTTGGTATGCTGAGTTCCTTACACTGGAACTAAGGGGCCAAGCCCAACCCCTGAATTCAATGATTTGGAGGGCTGTCCCAAAACTTTTGGCAACATAGTGTATATACAGGATTTCACATATTATTTTAACTATTTACTGAAATGTATATTGAGGTGTATATTATTGCATATATTATAAAACAATTAGAGCCATATTAGATATGACAGCTCTGTTTCCCATTACCTGCAGCTGCTGGGATCCTTTCTGTCTTTACATAATAAATCTGCTGTCTGGAGAAGATGCTTGCTGAAGTGTTGCAGTTGTGATAGGGATGATTCAGTGCCGAGACCAATAAACCAGGACCTTGGAAAACACTCAGTCACCTATCAGGGAAAAAAACCAGTGAGCTTACTGATAAAAGCGACACACCTAACAATAGCTTTTATCTGATTCATGCTTTGCAGGGCACCATTACCTTCTTGCTTTTCTGTATAATGTACTTTGTGTCTGACTCATTCAGGAGAGTCATCATTAAGTAACGGTTGAGAAGTTTGTCCAGCATCAGCTCCTTTAGAACTTCCTGAGCAATCAAGCCATCCCATAATGCCATGTTTCCAAGCAACTTCAAAAAACAACAAAAAAACAGGAAATGTTTGTCACAGATTAATATCGCTGCCTGGAAAAGTCTTCATGTAACAGATGGCATCATACATTTTATACATCTCAAAAGTGACCAGCATTGACTTTCCTGAACTTTATGAGTTTTTAACTGCATTTCACACATCGCATAAAGAAAGACAAACTGCACACACTGTTCTGTTCATAACTGTTGTTACTGTAGTCTTTTTCTTTACTGAAGATCCATCAAAAACATACCACTTCCAAACATTACTATCAGAAGGATTTGTTGATCGGATCGGCGTTTAAAAATTCCACTTTGTCCTCGGGTTTATAAGGGGAAAAGAGGAAAAAGCCTGAGCCAAAATGAGAGGCAATCATACTAGTGATAAAACATGAAAAAAATAAATACACAATACTGTTTTTCATGAGTGACATACAGAGAACTGCATACGTGGGAAAGTTTGCGCTTTGCTACACATCACTTGATCTTCTCACTGAAAGACAGCAGGAATTCCACACTGCAGACTGTGTGTAGAAGTGAATGTAATTTTCCACCGCATTGCATTTCACTTTCATCAGTGTGCTGCAGAAGTGCCACTCAAATACAATCACTGTCTAATCACAGCTGTTGTTGAATTGGGAGAAGTAAGTAAGTAAATAAATAAATAACAGTAATAATAACAAAAATAATCTGCTCTGATTTATAGCTAAAACATATAACTGTTCAACCTCCTTCTGTCCAGGAGGAGATACAGGACCATCCGCACCAGAACCAGCAGGTTCAGGGCCAGTTTTTTCCCCATAGCCATAAATCTACTGAACTCTACACTACACCGCTAGGACACTTCACCACCTTGCAGTTCTGCTCCACCCTGCTACATCTTCTCTGTATAATATAATTATAATGTACATATTGTTAATTCATAGATTACCCTAGGTTATCTATCTACCCATCTACACACTGTATATTATCTCTGTTACTGTTGTACGTACAATGTACATAAAGCATAATTTTTTGCACAAATATATAATTACTCTTTTCTTTAGACTTTACATGCTGTAAATACAACTTGTAAATACAACTCTATATTTATTGCTCATATATTTTAAATTTACATATTTATCTGCACTTGTTCATTTGCACAATTTCTACTACTTGCACTTCCGGTAGATGCTAAATGGCATTTCGTTGCTTTGTACCTGTACTTTGCAATGACAAAGTCATTTAATCTATCTATCTATCTATCTATCTATCTATCTATCTATCTATCTATCTATCTATCTATCTATCTATCTAAGTTTTATTAGACTCAGCAAATGTTGTACACACCATACAAATTATGCTTCTGTTTATATTCATCAAATGGAAGTTTTTATTAAAAAAAAGATTAAATTAAATATTAAAAACTCCCACTTGTGTATGGTTGTTCTGCTGTATTCCAAGCATAACAGTGAATAAGTAACAATAATAGCACCACCTACGTGATATTTTCCACATTTAAGACACTACTCTGTGAAATTCTTGCAGTGTTTTAGCACAGCATTGTGCTGTAGTAGTTAATGGTGGGCTGATGTTGGACTCGATAATTAATGTAAGTGCAACTGGATGAAGGTTTTGCTTTTCAGTGTGTTACATTTTTGTGATTGTGTACTGTATTTCACAGTTTTATTTTCACAGATTTAAATGACTTTGCTCTGGCACACAATCTGTTCCATAGCAACATGCTGGAATATGAACATCAGCCAATTCGAGAGCTTCTCAGTGAGGAGTCGTCATTCATGCCAGGAAGATGAAGAGAAACTAGTCATGTCGGTCGGCTCATTAATAATCTATGATTACACCGCAAAATCCATAAATTTACCCTAATATCAATTTCTGTCCACCAATCAGCCAGGAATATCAATGCATTTTTCGTGGATCGCAAAAAAAAAAAAAGAATAAATGTAAATGTTGCCTTATTCTTCCCCTCACTCTGCACCCAGAACTTTAGAGATAAAAATAAATAAATTATAAAAATGCATATTATAAAAAGTGCGCCTTTTGAATAAACCGTCTTGGTGATGTGAGTTTAGATGTTTGATTTTCAGTTCAGTTCAATAATATTTATATAGTGATTTTAACAGACATCAGAAATCGTTTTGCAGGTTTTTTAAAAAATATTTAAATTACTTATTTTATATATATTTTTTTAGATTTATATTTACATCCCTGGTAAGCAAGCCAGAAATAAATACCAGAAACAACCTGAGTAAGAAATCGTGAGAGGAACCAGCCTCCAAAGAGGAGCTCATTATGCGACTATACATCATTACTCGTTCACCTCTGTATACTACAAAGTCAAACAGTACTAAGTATGTTGGAAGATTGTTCTGCATTTCTCTATAAGACAAGATTTGGACATAAACTGTTCTTTGGTAATGTAATCTTTAGGGTATCTCTGTGGGAATCAACATTACATGCATTCATTCACTCAGATGAGAACTGGAAAGCACAGTACCTTAACAGAACTCCAAAACTGTTCATTCTGAAACTGGAATTGTGGGGAAGTTTTGTCATCCAAATAACTAAAAGATAGAATGAAAATACATCATGGAATAAGGCACTAATTAGTAAAACAAACAAGTGATCCCTGATGCTTAGATCTTCCTTCATGTAGGAGGAGGAGTGCAATGAAAACGTTAATGCTGAAGCTTAAGATTGAAGCATTAAATGGTCTCCGGTGCTGCTGCTGGAGATTACAATGCAGTAGTACCAGAGTGAAATGAAATGAAAGCCTTAAAAAGCACAACATAAATTAGACAGACAGTCAGACTGTATGCAGCTAGAGGATTCAGACACTCCTGAAGCACTGGGAAGACTTGCATTAAATGAAATAGAGATTATATAGAAAAAAAATTATTTGTTTTTATTTGACTCCTCTGCGTAAATGAGGAAAGATCCAAGATTTTTTTTGGAAAAAGATGACTGCATTTTATAAATAATAATAATAATAATAATAATAATAATAATACATACATACATAGTCAAAGTGATTTTGATTTTCCAGCTTGTTGAGCAGCGAACAGATCCCAAATCCCCCCCCCCATTACAGACATATGCTGCCATCCCATAATGTATAAACTAGTAGCCATGAATCGTTATGAAGTAGTAAAAAAATGGCTGAGTTTTAAAATGCTTCCATCCACAGTAAAGTAATTTGCATAGTGACAGAGAATAGACCGACCCGGCTTTACATGGCTGTTAGGAGAAATATTACTAAAAAAAAAAAAACATTTATTTTGTTTAAAAACTAACAATAATTCAGATTTGCAAATATTCTAATACCAAGCCACGTCAGTCTCTCCAGCAAATGACAGCAGACTTTCCGCAGATTTGGGCTGAGAGTCATGTGACGTCATCACAACATGCATAAACCCAAAGCCCTCTTCAATACATGTGCATCCAAAATAAGTACAGCTATCACAGAAAGTGTCTTTACTGGGAGCAGATTAAAGAATCCTGTGCTTGCAATTTCACAAATTTAAGTAGAAAAAAAATGGCCCTAACAATCACAAAAAAAAAAAAAAAAAATCCCCAAATCCTGAAGAGACTGAAAATGTCAAGTACAAGACAAATGTACCAATAGTGAGATGGTATAGAAAACAAAGGCCAAGTGCATCCTTACCTTTTAGGATACAGAGGGATGAACACCTCATTGTCCACAGCACTCCTGAGTCTCTGAATAATAGCTTCCAGAAAAGCCTGCATGGGATCATATATACCACATTAGATATTAAGGTAAAGGCCATTTATACAATCAGTGCTGTAAAATACAATAGAACAATACCTTCACAGGCTTGCTCTGTTCACCATCGAACACACGGTAATCCTCCTGTATCCTCTTGCATAGTGATGTGAGACACTGAGACTGCTGCAGAGACAAAGGGTCCCACACCAGCTCCACAAAACCTTTAGAGTAAAATAAGCAAGCTATTGTATTAGTTAAGAATTTTCTAGAGGACATCTTGTATTGTATTTGAGTAGTTTCTAGTGACATGGTACAACATGCACAATCAAAATAAACTACTGAAAATTAACTGATCAGGCATAACATTATGACCACTGAGAGTTGCCGTGAATAAAACGGAGGCAGTGTCCTTCCATCCATGTGGATATTAATTTGACACGTACCACCCACCTAAGCATTGTTGCAGACCATGTACACCCTTTCATGGAAACGGTATTCCCTGATGGCTGTGGCCTCTTTCAGCAGGATAATGTGCAGTGCCACAAAGCAAAAATGATTCAGGAATGGTTTGGTGAGCACAATAACGAGTTTGAGGTGTTGACTTGGCCTCCTCATTCCCCATATCTCAATCCAATCGAGCATCTGTGGGATGTGCTGGACAAACAAGTCCGATCCATGGAGGCCCTACCTTACAACTTACAGGACTTAAAGGATGTGCTGCTACAATATTAAGCGATCTCTCTCTCTCTCTCTCTCTCTCATATATATATATATATATATATACACACACACACACACACACACACATATATATATACATATACATACATATATATACATACACACACACACACACACACAGACAATGAAACTGAAACGCCTGGTTTTAGACCACAATAATTCATTAGTATGGTGTAGGGCCTCCTTTTGCGGCCAATACAGCATCAGTTCGTCTTGGGAATGACAGATACAAGTCCTGCATGGTGGCCAAGAGGGATTTTGAGCCATTCTTCTTGCAGAATAGTGGCCAGGTCACTACGTGATGCTGGTGGAGGAAAACGTTTCCTGACTCGCTCCTCCAAAACACCCCAAAGTGGCACAATAATATTTAGATCTAGTGACTGTGCAGGCCATGGGAGATGTTCAACTTCACTTTCATGTTCATCAAACCACTCTGTCACCAGTCTTGCTGTGTGTATTGGTGCATTATCATCCTGATACACGGCACCGCCTTCAGGATACAATGTTTGAACCATTGGGTGCACATGGTCCTCCAGAATGGTTCGGTAGTCCTTGGCAGTGACGTCCCCATCTAGCACAAGTATTGGGCCTAGGGAATGCCATGATATTGCAGCCCAAACCATCACTGATCCACCCCCATGCTTCACTCTGGGCATGCAACAGTCTGGGTGGTACGCTTCTTTGGGGCTTCTCCACACCGTAACTCTCCCGGATGTGGGAAAGACAGTGAAGGTGGACTCATCAGAGAACAATACATGTTTCACATTGTCCACAGCCCAAGATTTTCGCTGCTGGCACCACTGAAACCGACGTTTGGCATTGGCACGAGTGACCAAAGGTTTGGCTATAGCAGCCCGGCCATGTACGTTGACCCTGTGGAGCTCCCGACGGACAGTTTTGGTGGAAACAGGAGAGTTGAGGTCCACATTTAATTCTGCAGTGAGTTGGGCAGCTGTGGTTTTATGTTTTTTGGATACAATCCGGGTTAGCACCCGGACATCCCTTTCAGACAGCTTCCTCTTGCGTCCACAGTTACTCCTGTTGGATGTGGTTCGTCCTTCTTGGTGGTATGCTGACATTACCCTGGATACCGTGGCTCTTGATACATCACAAAGACTTGCTGTCTTAGTCACAGATGCGCCAGCGAGACGTGCACCAACAATTTGTCCTTTTGAACTCTGATATGTCACCCATAATGTTGTGTTCATTGCAATATTTTAAGCAAAACTGTGCTATTACTCTGCTAATTAAACCTTCACACTCTGCTCTTACTGGTGGAATGTGCAATCAATGAAGATCGGCCACCAGGCTGGTCAAATTTAGTCATGAAACCTCCAACACTAAATTGGCCAGTGTTTCAGTTTCACTGTCCAACCCCTGTGTGTGTGTGTGTGTGTGTGTGTGTGTGTGTGTGTGTATATATATATATATATATATATATATATATATATATATATATATATATATATATATATATATATATATATATATATATATATATATATATATATATTAATATTTCTGTATCTTGAATTTAATAGGCCAATAAATGACACCCTGTGACAGTAACAAGAAATTCCAAAGCCATCCGGAATTTTTCAGTGTTGGAAAACTCTTGGAAAAAAGTCTCGTCACTGGAGACTCCTTTCAAAAATTCCTCATAGATATCAAAGATTACACATAACCAGTTTGTCGAGCATCCACCATACCAGCCCCTGTGTAACTAGAGAAAACTTGAGTGCCACTATTTATGTGTGACATGCTAAAAACAAACAAAAAACCCACTCAGAAATAAAGTCAGCTTTCTCATTTTCTAGTTTTCTTCTTTTTTTTAAAACCAAGAATAACAAAATAAACTTTAATATGAAAAGTGAACACCAGTGCACAGTAAATGTGATAAATGTAAATAGGTTTACCTCTGATTTTGGGCAGGATGGCCTTCTCTATGATAGCTGGTAATGTTTTCTCATCAGCATTCTCAGATTCTTCGTAGCCTTGTCCATGACAGAATTTCTCGACAGCAGAGTACCAGGGTAGTGCTTCAAAATCGTCACCCTCGGCCTGAGATAAACATATCATAATCACTAATGTTTTCACAAATCTCATATCTAGTACCAAAAAGTGACATTTGACCTTGCTGTGACCTTGACCCTCAAAAGACAGATGCATGGATGGATGAATGGATGGATTGATGGACACATGGATAAATAACCCAAAAACACACGTACACATTTTTTTAAGAAACAAAGAAAGAAACAAAGATCTTTTTCTAGCTTTGATGTGATCTAGCAACCAACAGCAAAAATACACATTTTAGAGAGGGAAAAAAACCCTTTAATCTGGTTACACAAGGCACATAATGTTAAAGCATCTTTTGCTTGTAATGCAGTGCAAAAAATCTTTTTGAGTCTACCAGCTCAGCACATCTTGATTTAACATTTTCATTCCACTCTTCAATGCTCCAGATCCGTTATACTGAGAGGGAATCTCCTGTGCACAGCCCTCTTCATATCATTCCACAAGATTTAGATCTGGGCCCCTGGACATTCCAAAATTCCTTTGCTGGCTTGGATTTGTGCTTTGGGTTGTTATCATGCTGCAAGGTGATTTTTCATCTTAATCTTCAGCTGTCTAACAGCAGCCTGCAGGCTTAATGCCAAAATAGATTAGTATTTGAAGCCATTCATAATTCCCTCTATCCTGATTAGAGCCCCAGTCCCAGCTGAAGAGGAGCAGCACCATAGCACAATGCTGCCACCACCATGCTTCACTGTGGATATGGTGTTCTTTGGTTAATTAGCTTGTTTGTCTTCCAGAATTATGCCCGAAAAGTTCTACCTTTGTCTCAATAGATCCGAAACATTTTGCAATTTGTTTGGGGTGATTTAGGTGACTCGGCTTTTGTCTAGCCATCCTAGCTCACCTAATCTAATATGAGAGATTGTGCTCCTGTCATATTGCCATAGGTCTCTCGGCAACCTCCCTGATAAGATTACAACTTAACTTTTCGTTATTTTTGGAGGGATATCCTGTTGATGTCACCGTAAAGCCCCAGCTTCTACACTTGTTCATGTGGTCTTCACACTGTTCCATGGTACAGCTAATGTATTAGAAATTCCCCCTCCTCTCCTGATCAAAATCTTTCATGCTTTGTAAGCTTTGTGGACCATGGCTTCAGGAGTCAGATGACACTAAGAAGCTGTCCAGAAAATTCTACAGAAACAGCTGATATTTATTTGGGGTTAGGAAGAATCACTTAACTGAGGACAGCTACATGAAAATTACTTTAGAACATGAGTCAAATCTGAGCACAGTCACATGCCCCATTATAAATGGGTGTGCACACTTACGGTTAAGAACAACATTGTGATTTCCTTCCCATAAAACATTTCTATTCGTTTTTCTCTTGAAGTTTGTTGGTCGCTGTATCGCATGAAAGGTAGAAAAAGATATGACATGATTTATCTTGGTTTCATTTAGTATCAGAGGTCAAAATTTGCTGTTTATTTTTCATGGGGCTGGACAAGACAGTTGAAAAGGACAAACAAGAGTTTATATTACTTAGTTGTTTGAATATTGGGTAAATGGAAAATATGTTTACAATAAAAAATAAAATAAAGAAAGAAAGATTGGGAAAGATATCTACAGAAACAAGTGGGTGTGGTCAGACTCCCTGTGGGGTGGGGAGTTGTTGAATAAATCCAATTTACAAACATTGTGATTCAAAAAATGTTAACACTCAAGAGAAACATTTTTCTTTATTTTTTTTTTCTTAGGGTGTTTTGTAGTGAAATGGCTACCAGACTGAGTATTAAGCAAAGAACCACAACTTTGGCATGAATGTAGATCTTTCAGTCCCCGGTGCTGTAGTGGCATATAAGTTGCGTATAACTTCCTTCGAATCACTCTCCATATTAAGGGCAGGATCTTTACTTTCAAGGTAAACTGCTGAAAAAATTGTAATGGGAGCAAAAAGTGAGAGAAACTGTACCTTGAGAGGGTTCCAGCCCATGAGCTGGTGTCGTATTAAAGGGGCCAGGAGTTTAGGAAGACACAAACTGATGTAGGCGTTGGTATAAGACTCTGGAAATGACACACGCCACTCATTAAACCTGGCGAGGATTTTCTTCACGTCTGAGAAGTCGTCCTGAACATCAGTAAAAATCTCCTGACTTGCCTTCAGTATGTCCTCTGTGGAGCAGAGTCACCATTAACAACTGTAGTCTTGCTGTAACTCTGTTTTCACCATTAAAGTGAATATAAAGTGCTGTCGATAGTTGATACAATCATCTTAATATGCTAACTGTGTGGAGTCTTGAGTGAAGACGCACTTCTTTTACTCTGCAGTTCTGCCTCCTGCTCTGCTGTCGGTTCCAAATCAGCAGGAACGCTCCCACAATCGTCCTCTAACAGCTCACTGCAATATGACCACAGATCTCAAAATCACACAATATTTCACAGAACTACTCATAGTAAACACACTGAAATATACAGACAGGTGACAAATTAAAGGGAAAAACCAGTGAAGTGAGGTATGTTTTAGTAAGGGGCTGGACACGAACAGCGTGTGTTTCAGTGTGCTATGTCACAGATTCTACACAGTCTGGGGAACTGAAGCCGAGAGGCCATTCTTCTAAAATATATTCCCTCAAGTGGTGTTTTGGTGATGGTGGAGGAGAGTGTTGTCTAACATGGCAGTCCAAAATTCCACATGTTCACCTGGGTTGAGTTTTAGTGATTGTGAAGGCCACAGCACATAATTTACATTATTTACATAATCATCAAACCATTCAGTCAGCTCTCCTGACCTGCGTTTAAAGTACATTGTCATGGTGGAAGAGGCCACTCCCATCAGGATAGAAATTCATCACAAGGAATTGATTTGCAGTGACTCCTTCCTCTAAGGGGTTAAGTGGACCCAAATTGTGCCAGCAAAATGCTCTCATAGTATAACAGCAATTGGTTTTTCCTTGATCACCTGTTTGTATATAATACACACATCAGCACTGAGGATGACCTAATGCACCCCTCACACAAACTCTTCACCCTCCTGCCTTCTGGAAAAAGGTACCGAAGCATCTGGGCCCTCACAGTTTCTTCCCTCAAGCCATCAGACTCCTCAATACCCAGAGACTGGGCTGACAACAACCCACACACCACCAACCAACCCAACACCAACACACACACACACATACTCAACCACACATCTTTGCACTCCTATTGCAAATTCGTTTTTTAGACTGAAAACAAAAGCTGCATGGGACCACCTACATCTTTTCTGCTGCTAAGTGTCTTATCTTTATATCCACAGCATTTTTACTTTTGCACAGAACATTGGATTAGTTGGTGCTGCATTGTCCCCTAACACATCAGCACTAAGCTACTACATCCCCACAAACGTTTTGTGTGGTCTCTTATAAGGTCTGTATTTCATGCAGCAGTGTGGTGCTGAAAGAAGGTTTTACATATTTTACCGTGTACTGTACGAGCTGATTATGCTTTAAATGACAATAAAAGCTTGACTTGATTTGCCTAAAGCATTAAGCTTATTTTCTGATTACAACACGTTGAATTTTTCCCCCTCAGTATTTGGACCTGCTGCATTTACAAGCTAATTTGTGCATTATACTGAGTCACTGGTCTCTTACCTGTTTTTATCTGTGTTGACTTTCCCCAGTGATCCTCCATTGCTGTGTGGATCAGTGCTGTCTACAGAAGGAAACATTAGAGATAAACGATTAATCATTTCCTAATGGAGGATGAGAACGCTTCCAGAGCGCAGTGGTGGATGGTCAAGGAAACAATAATGGGAGCAATAATGGAGCCGGAGTTAGAACTACCAAGTGATGCTCATGAATTTCCACAGTATGAGTTTGCAGTTACGACATTTTAAAATAACATCACATACAGTGAGGTCCAAAAAGTCTGAGAGCACACTGAAAATCTGGGATTTTTTAAAATAAGAAACAAACAGAAGGTTTATGAATTGGGAAATATTCAAAACAAAGAAATGTTTAAGGTCATGAATATTTATTACTCATGACTCTGCACTATTTCTAGGTTTAAATATGTGAGCACCTTTTCTTTTATTTTACTTCTCGTCCTAGTGTATTATTAGTAGTATTAAACTTAAGATAGCTTTAATCTCCTCTTATACAAAATAACTCAATGTGAACAGAGTGCAATGTTGTAAGCTTCTACTTACAGGTTAACTGCTGAAGGTGTCTGGAGCGTTCCTGCACTGCTGTTCTTCTCTGAGACAACAGCGCCTCCGCCTGGTCAATATACAGATTGTGCATGTCCAGTTCCACCGAGTTGATCAGCTGCATCTATAACAATCACAACATACAGCACGTTAGCTATCTAAAAAATTTAACCCTGTAGCCTCACACCTCAAGCCTAAGATTAATCCTGACATGATGTAAGAGGAGAGGTATTCTCTCTTAACCTTCTCAGACAGGCACTCCACCAGGTTCTGGGTGAAAGTGTTCATGCTGCGATAGAAGAGGAGCTGGCTGTCAGCAGAATGGTTCTCTAGGTTCTCTACACAACTCCTTGCACTCTCTATGTCATGTTGCATCCTCCAGAGCTCAGCTTCATGAGCCCTCTGCACCTCCTTCAGAGATTCCAGCCTGTAGAGATACAAAGGCAAGCAAAAGACATCTGTAGATTGCTAGTCTTTTGTCTTATAGGTTTAGAGTCTGTGCTAAAAATAAATACAGTCAAGAAGCAGGAGGATTTTCGGTAGCACAGGACCTCACTGCAGTGGGACTGACATTTATTTACATTTATATCTGGGATATATCTCCTTATCCCAGTGTTATCCAGACTTTCTTATCCCAGGGATAATCCCAGTATTATTCCCTTGAGTTAACTCATGACCTTCTGATTAGTATAAAATAATCTCTATGGTAGAGATGTTGCATGTTTTTCAATCACAATCCTGCTCTAAAGAAATTCAGTTGGTTCAGTTTTTTAAAAAATTTATAAACATATTAGTTATTTAAACTACAATTGCATTAACTAGAATAAAGTTAGGATAAAGACCAGTTATCATCATGTACCATTATATCCTAGGTCAATGCATTAACTGGTTTGTAACTGATACAACAATGACAATTTAAAAACTGGAATAAGCAACATACAGCAGACCGATATTTAGTAATGACTACTGAATCATTACTACTTATTAATGATACGTCTCCGTCTTTGTTATTACACTGGCCTCTTGTAGGAATGTTCTAGATCAAACAACACAATGATGAATGCATTAATGTTCTAATTATTTCTATTATCAGTAGAATGAATACGTACTTTCCGGTGATTCTCTTCTTTACGATATCAATGCTGACGGGTGAAAGTGTCTCAGGGATGTCAACCGTTTTCTTCTGCCTGAGAGGTCTGTAATTTCTGCTTTGCTTCTGAACAGAAAAGTCGTTATAGAGGAAAGACACCACAGTTGAAACCTCGAAAACGATTTTTTACGATTCAGTTTTTATCAAAAATGCATTATGGAAGTATTTTCCAGACAATTTTCAAAAGGAATCACAAACTTATAGCTTAGTGGTTAAGGGGTTGATCAGAAGGTTACAAGTTTGAATCTGAGGTCCACCAAGCTGCCACTACTGGGCCCCTGAGCAAGACCCTTAACCCTCAACTGCTCAGTATAACAAAATGAGATAAAATGTAAGTTGCTATGGATAAGGGCATCTGCCAAATGCCATAAATGCATAATTTACGCCATAATTCAAATTGCATAATTAGCGTTCACACTTTCGTACATCTGCCATATTTCAACTGGAAAAGTCAACATGTAAATGCATTATTTACTATGTCTTAGAAATTATGACCCTGGCATATAGAAATAGCAACGTTAATTACCCCATGTGCCATTTCACGTCCTCAGCACTGTGTGTGTAGCCTGGAAAAATTCGAATGTGCATTTGTGTAAAAAGAAAATGCAAACCGTAATACATGACTTGGACGTTCATTTGAATTATGTCACAAATCGTCCAGAAAATACTTCCATTTGATCCAAAGCGGTCCTAAACAATGACCTTTACCTGATGTCGTTTAACACCTTTTCCAATCTGCTGCTCCTCCCAGAGGTGATGGTCCTCCTCCTGGCCATCAGAGCAACTCTCCTCACTCCCGCTCCCACCTACCGAGGACATCTTCATGTTTATGGTAACATTTTGACCACAGTTTGTCTACATTTCTAAATTCATGATGGCAGAAATTAACCATTAATTATGTACCTAAATTATCTCTTAGGAATAAAAGAAGGACATTTATTTATTTGCAAAACAGCATATTCATGCAAAAGGGTATACTAAAAACAGCTTTAAATGACATTCAATACATTTTAAATAGCATTTCACATTCTGTATGTGTTAAAGCTCAGTTAAGGTAATATGAGAGAAGAAACTGAAATGTTTTTAAGATTAATTAATTTCTTACCCATCTTCTCAGTCATCCGTTCTCTAAGCGTTTTGGATTTGGGTGCGAACTGTATCCTGCGTTCATGATCGTCCAGCTCATCATCGCTGCAGCGTTCTCTATCGCTCTTGTCCTGCGACCTGTCACCAAACTCTGCTTCATTTTCCTCATCTGCATCCAGAGGGATGTAGTCTCGCTGTGCTCTTGCTCTCCTCCTCTGCTCCTTAGCTGCACGGATCTTCTCAGCATTGGGGATGTTAACTAGAACAGAGGCATCAAGTCATGAAGTGCATTAAATAGCTATTGGTTAATATCCAGTGATCTGTGACCCGACTCAATTTACCGGTCTTTGATTTGAAGCCGTCAGTAGAGCTGGATGAGCTGGAAGCTGTAGAGTCGGTTTCATCATCGCTGTCTGGAGACATGTCCTCAGCTGAACTGCTCTCTGATTGCTCCTTAAGCTCAACGTCTTCCACATCTAAACAGAGTGAACATGATTTCTGGCTTGCAGATAAGCTTTGGTTAGGAAATCAATACAATATAAAATATAAAATTGTTACCTTGTTGTGAAGGTGTCACCTTGATGGGAGAATCTTCCTTTTTGCGAGCCTGGAAGACCACAGCTTTGTTCACATCCCTTTTCAACTTGAAGTCACTCTCACCTGCACCTATACAGCAAAGGTTTTTTTTAAAGGAATACTCAGTCAGTGATTTAAACCACCATTCTCCTTAAATCCTACAGATTCCCCTTTTAAAAAATGCTGAATTTAATCACCCTCATTAGGTTTTCTCTTTATTTTGTTTTTGCATTTGCTCTTATCCAGAGTGGCATACAGAAGTGTGTTACAGAAGTCCAGGCTCTCTATACCCTGCCACAGATTCCAGCTCCTCCTACGGGACTTTCTCAGTCCTGTGAAATCTTTCCAGCAAATCCTGGATCTTTCCTGGGTGTCTGTCCAGTGGGTCATGCCTGAAACACCTCTAACAGGACCCAAGTTGAAAACCCTTGAAGATTACCCAAACCACCTTAGGTCACTCCTCTGAATTTCTACTCTTAAGGCTCTCCTGGATTGTCAAAGCTTCTTTGAAGAAACCTCATTTCCACTGCCTGCATTTGTATCCTTATTAATCTAATCACAACCCAATATTCATGACCACAGGTGAGGAAAAGACTGACTGGCAAAATTGTGTGTACATCATCATCATCATCTAGCCAATCAGCAAAGTTGTCAGGTGGTGTACATGCAAGCAGAGAATGAAAATCCCGACCATATGCTTGTATATATTGACACTGTGAGACACAATGACTGTATCCAGCATATATACACAATCAGCAGTGATACACCACATCCTCCTACACCTCAGTACTGACGGATCTAGACCTTTTTAGTTATGCTGTCAGAGCTAGTTTTGCTGGAGTCCCTGCCTGCACTTTACACATAACCTACATTGTCTTTAAACATCACATGATCACAAGCATACTTAATATCTCTCTCTCTGTCGAGCTATACATCCCACTCCCGAGGTCCCAGTGTTCTGAGTTTCCAGAAACCACTGCCACTTCCAGTGACCACTGCCTCTACCCGCTGGTCAGAGTCTCGTCGCTTGGTGGTGCTTACTGATGCTGTGGATGGATCCGTGTGGACAGCCTGTGACCCAGGAGACAGCCGTGGACAGAGCCACTTGGGGACTATAACACCGTCACAGATATGTCATAGCATCTGTCAGCTTGCAACAGCAAGGAATTAGTGTCTATAATGACCTCAGAAACTACACTGACCTAATAGTTCCTCATGGGCCATTGATTGCTGTTGTAGAAAGGACATTAATTAGTTACAGTTACATTATTTACTGTCCGGTGTCACCCAAATGAGAATGAGGTTCCCTTCTGAGCCTGGTTCCTCTCAAGGTTTCTTCCTCATATCATCACAGGGAGTTTTTCCTCGCCACCGTCGTCGCAGGCTTGCTCATTAGGGATAAAATAGTTGAATAACTTTCTTTAATAATTTTTTCTCTGTTTATCTTCTTTTGTAAAGCTGCTTTAAGACAATGTCCATTGTAAAAGGCGCTATACAAATAAATTGAGACTCACCTTCTTTTTCATCCAAGAAGCTAAGGGTCTGAGTCTTTGGGGTCTTTTTGTCTTCTTTAGTTAGAGGTGTTGAGGTGTCCGGCTCCTGTGTGTGCTCTGGACTGGACCCTGTGCACGCGCCTCTGTGTGCTGGACTTGAGTTGGGTTTCGAGCTGCATGAAATCCCTCTCCGCACATTCACCTGCTTAAGAGCGTCCGCTTCCTTCAGCACATCACTGACCTTTTCACTTTCATCCTCTTCACTGGACTCGTCTCTACGCTGCCTAAAGTTTCTCCTTGCTTTCTTGTTAAACATCCTGCTACAAATTTAAACGCGACAACAACGAGGGCAGAGTCAAACCTTTTCCACTTCTGGGTCGTGACGTGCCAAAATAAAAGTCTCTCTCGGTACGTAAGCAGTAGCTCAATTTTCTTTTTCAACAACAGCTTTATTGTTTTAGAAAGATTTAAGCTGAATATTTCGTAAACCTGTGAATTTTGAGGTCAGGAAAAAGAAACGATTTTGAATCTGTTTTTTTAATGTATTTACACAAGATTGTTTTGGAAGTATTTAGACTTTACCGGGATTAGAAGGACTTTAATTTTATACTAATAGAAAACTGGAGGGTATGATAGAAATGTGTATATTTGATGTGCTTTTTTACACAGAGAATGAACATTTAAAAGGTAAAGGACAACATATTGTACATTTGTTTATTTTATTAGAAAAATGCTATATGCATAGGACAAAAATGGGCTCAATGTAAACCAATTTTTTCTTAAATAAAGTTTTATAAATAACAAATAAAAATTAATTAATATAATAATAATTCTATGGGAATCTCTTGGAACAAACCAAAAACAAACAAACAAAAAAAGTCTGAAAACATGTAATACTCTGAAAGCAGTGAAATTTATGTAAATGTTTTTTCAAATCTATTTTTTCCTTTCTTATTTGGCAGCTAATGTTATTGTGATAATGTGAATATGTAATACCTCTTGTTTTTGTGGCATTGAATAAAGCGTAATTCAAAAAACAAAACAAAACAGCTTTATTATTGTTCATTATAGAGTTTAAAAAATCATAACACATCTTTGAGTCAGTGGAAAGCAGTCTAAGCTCCAGTACAACGGACATAGATTTCATTTTATGAATGTGAGAATTCTCAAATATTCCTGTAAACTGCTAACAAAATCCATAAGACCACTTTATATATTGAATAATCCTTTGAAAACATTTGAGAACAAAATGATTTTGTATAGCACAATAAATATAATGTATGTAGTTATATTTCAATTTTAAACTTTATTAGCATGACTATTTACATACAATATTGCCAAAGCATCAATATAAAAAATAATGATGAAACAAAAAATTGCCAATGTAGGACTAATGTTTAAGGTTACAATTATGTACATATACACTGATCAGCCATAACATTATGAGCAATGACAGGTGAAGTGAATAACACTGACTATCTCCTCATCATGGCACCTGTTAGTGGGTGGGATATATTAGGCAGCAAGTGAACATTTTGTCCTCAAAGTTGATGTGTGAGAAGCAGGAAAAATGGGCAAGCGTAAGGATTTGAGCAAGTTTGACAAGGACCAAATTGTGATGGCTAGACGACTGGATCAGAGCATCTCCAAAACTGCAGCTCTTGTGGGGTGTTCCCGGTCTGCGGTGGTCAGTATCTATCAAAAGTGGTCCAAGGAAGGAACAGTGGTGAAGCGGCGACAGGGTCATGGGCGGCCAAGGCTCATTGATGCACGTGGGGAGTGAAGGCTGGCCCCGTGATACGATCCAATAGACGAGCTACTGATGCTCATATTGCTGAAGAAGTTAATGCTGGTTCTGATAGAAAGGTGTCAGAATACACAGTGCATCGCGGTTTGTTGCATACGGGGCTTCATAGCCGCAGACCAGTCAGAGTGCCCATCCTGACCCTTGTATACCGTCAAACAGTGGGCATGTGAGCATCACAACTGGACCATGGAGCAATGGAAGAAGGTGGCCTGGTCTGATGAATCACACTTTCTTTTACATCATGTGGATGGCTAGGTGTGCGTGCATCGCTTGTCTGGGGAACACATGGCACCAGGATGCACTGGCAAGCCAACGGAGCCAGTGTCATGCTTTGGGCAATGTTCTGCTGGGAAACCTTGGGCCCTGCCATCCATGTAGATGTTACTTTGACATGTACCACCTACCCAAGCATTGTTGCAGACCATGTACACCCTTTCATGGTAATGGTATACCCTGATGGCTCATTTGATCATAATACCAAGTCCAGTTATTGTGCAATCAGTCTATAAATTGTCTATCAGGAATCTAGCTTTAATAAAGAGATCAATCAGACACCCCCCCAACCCTAAATGTACATATGACACTCTTAACACTTCAAAATATTGCATGCCTGCATTTACAGATGTGAAATGTCACGATCTTATAATGTATGACCCAATAACACTATGCCTAGTATATGTCAAAGTCAGATATTCTAATTAGACTTAACAGCACTTTGTCAAAAAAGAGACAAAGTCCATACCCTAACAGCTTTCACTCTTTGACAATTCAGATTTAGGTTTGATTTTAATTTTAACCTGATATTACAGCTTGACAATTTACATCCATCCATGCATTTTCTATAACCGCTTTATTCCTAATTAGGGTCACAGAGATCTGCTGGATGTATCCCAACACACATTTGGCAAAAGGCAGGGGTATACCCTGGACAGGTCACATATACAACAGACAACCACACTATGGGCAATTTAGAATTACCAATCAACCTAATGTACACGTTTTTGGACTGTGGGAGGAAACCAGAGTACACCCACACAGGGAGAACATGCAAACTCCACACAGAAAGGCCCCCTGCCTGTTCGAACCCAGGATTCGAACCCAGGACCTTCTTGCTGTGACAGTGTTAACCACTAAGCCACCGTTTACTTTGAAGATCTAAACTATTGTGTGGATCAAAACATTTTCTATGAATATATTGTCCATATTTGGCTAGGTGAAAACAAAATACAAAAACAAAAAATGCTTATGCAAATTCTTGTAGCACTGACTGTTTACTTTCATATGAGCTGTTAAGCACCATTGTGGAGCGTCACATGATGAAGAAATTCAATGTTGGAAAGATGGAAACCCAAAACAGGTGCAAATTCCATTTTTTGCCCTCTGGTGAAAAGAGTTAAGTTACATAATCTTTGGCGCCATGATATCAATTTTTTGAGAGGTTCAAGTGAAAGAAACTACTTAGACAGCCAACAGAGGGCGCACTGATACAGCCACACCTTGAGCAATGGAGACTCCCCTTGAAATGAATGTTGCCCTTTTAATGAAAGGAGAAAAACTGGCTCCAAAAGCATATCCAGCCTGAGAGGTCTAATGTATAAACCAGCAACTGGTCTGGAATCAAACTGAGGTCTTTAACAGTGTTGAAATCTAGGAAATATCACAATGATGAAGTTGCATACAAAGAAACATATTAATATAGTACGTTGTGCTTTGTAATACCAATTTCTTTCTGTTTTAATCTTTGTCCCTTTACTTGTTTTCTTATTCAGCTTTGTGTTTTCTTAGGATAACATCTGCAGAATTAACAGACAAGAAGGCCATTTTGACTACTAATGTTGACACGTGATTCAAATCTGACGAAGCACTCACTCAGACTCTCACATTTGTCAAACCTGCTGTGAGAAGTACTGTTTAACTGTTCTTACCATGAAATTACAAGGATATTTATATCCCTGACAACATGCACGGTAACATACCATGTTCAACTTCCATACCTTTCATTGTTAAAATACCTGCGGCTTCTGCTTTTCACACAAAATGTGAGACATGAGCACTGAATTCATGCAGCTATCAATAGCAATTACACTATATTGCCAAAAGTATTCGCTCACCTGCCTTGACTCGCATATGAACTTAAGTGACATCCCATTCCTAATCCATAGGGTTCAATATGACGTCGGTCCACCCTTTGCAGCTATAACAGCTTCAACTCTTCTGGGAAGGCTGTCCACAAGGTTTAGGAGTGTGTTTATGGGAATTTTTGACCATTCTTCCAGAAGCGCATTTGTGAGGTCACACACTGATGTTGGACGAGAAGGCCTGGCTCTCAGTCTCCGCTCTAATTCATCCCAAAGGTGTTCTATCGGGTTGAGGTCAGGACTCTGTGCAGGCCAGTCAAGTTCATCCACACCAGACTCTGTCATCCATGTCTTTATGGACCTTGCTTTGTGCACTGGTGCACAGTCATGTTGGAAGAGGAAGGGGCCAGCTCCAAACTGTTCCCACAAAGTTGGGAGCATGGAATTGTCCAAAATGTCCTGGTGTGCTGAAGCATTCAGAGTTCCTTTCACTGGAACTAAGGGGCCAAGCCCAGCTCCTGAAAAACAACCCCACACCATAATCCCCCCTCCACCAAACTTTACACTTGGCACAATGCAGTCAGACAAGTACCGTTCTCCTGGCAACCGCCAAACCCAGACTCATCCATCAGATTGCCAGATGGAGAAGCGCGATTCGTCACTCCAGAGAACGCGTCTCCACTGCTCTAGAGTCCAGTGGCGGCGTGCTTTACACCACTGCATCCGACGCTTTGCATTGCACTTGGTGATGTATGGCTTGGATGCAGCTGCTCGGCCATGGAAACCCATTCCATGAAGCTCTCTGCGCACTGTTCTTGAGCTAATCTGAAGGCCACATGAAGTTTGGAGGTCTGTAGCGATTGACTCTGCAGAAAGTTGGCGACCTCTTCGCACTATGCGCCTCAGCATCCACTGACCCCGCTCCGTCAGTTTACGTGGCCTACCACTTCGTGGCTGAGTTGCTGTCGTTCCCAAACACTTCCACGTTCTTATAATACAGCTGACAGTTGACTGTGGAATATTCAGGAGCGAGGAAATTTCACGACTGGATTTGTTGCACAGGTGGCATCCTATCACAGTTCCACGCTGGAATTCACTGAGCTCCTGAGAGCAACCCATTCTTTCACAAATGTTTGTAAAAACAGTCTGCATGCCTAGGTGCTTGATTTTATACACCTGTGGCCATGGAAGTGATTGGAACACCTGATTCTGATTATTTGGATGGGTGAGCGAATACATTTGGCAATATAGTGTATATCACTAAACTGAAAAGCTATATTAAAAGTGCTGAGGGAATGCAGAGATAATGCAGAATTAAAACCTGTGCACTTGCTATAGGTTAACTCAAAGCTACTCAAACATTGTGTAGGGACACTCAAGTCCTTTTTTTTCAGCTAGACAATGACAAACTATGGATAACTAGGGATAAAATATGGATAAAATTCTCTGTTTCTCTATGTTGCTTTGAGACAGTGTCCATTGTTAAAAGCAGTTGTTGTATTAACTGAATCTTCATCTGTTCTTTATTATTCTGATATGTTGTATCTAAATAAATCACGCTGTTGTCTTCTTGTTCGATGTTGTTTGTCATAGAGCTTTTAGCTTCCTTACAAACTGTGGTGCTCTTGCACATCACTCCACTCTGTGCTCATTCAACCTGAAGGCTTATATATTACTAAGGTTTTATTTATTAGGTGAAAAAAAAAAAAAGACTCAAATATTTATCATTACAATTTAAAGTGCAAAGTTACTTAAAGGTACACTCCAGTTTAGAAATCTCAGTCACGCCCCTCAGTTTTATTGGAAATGTTTTAATTGACATTCTGGCTGTTTTTGTTTTCCAGTTAGAATTTTTAAATGCAATTATTAGTTATTATATATATATATATATATATATATATATATATATATATATATATATATATATATATATATATATATATATATATATATATATATATATATAATTGAAAAAAACATTCAAATATAAAAAAAAAACTCAGCATTTGATACTTGATTACCCTTTAAGAACACAACTTTGACTACAACAAATGACACCACATCAATGCTAATATCTCAATATAAAAGCCATTTTATATTATACCATATCCAAATCTACTCGTATAAATGTGAACTCTTAATTTTCCCAACATGAGAATCTAGAGATTTTTTTTTTCTTTTGCATTAAGAGCCTTAGTACTTTGAGTGACTAATAATAGTTTAACCCATAAGATAGCTTAAATAGCAGCACCGAGGTGTGTGCTGTGCGAGTTGATGGATTTTTAAAATGAATGATTTTCATCCTGTTAGATCATTTGGTCCACCCCATAGAAGTTTCAGCTCTGCTGTCTTTCCTCTCCATTATCAGATGTCCATAACTAGAAAAGAATGAACAAAAAATCACTAGGCCCAACTGAACATTTTGAAGATATTAAAACTGTAAATGAAAAATGTAGAAATCACGTATAAGAATAAAGATTTAAACCAAAGTTTTAAATTGGCTAAGAAAGGTTACTCACTGTGAGGTTGTCTCTTAGCAGCTGTATGATGATGGTGCTGTCTTTAAAAGAGTCTTCATTAAGTGAACTGACCTCTGCTGTAGCCTTTTCAAGTACCTGCAAGAAACCACACCCAGTTTATACGGCTGCTCAAAATAAGTGGAAAAAAGGTGGGGCATTGCTGGGCTGAGTGTACCTCTTTGGCGAGGTCGCAAGCTTTCTGCGGAGAACCAAGAATCTCATAGTAGAAGACAGAGAAGTTCAGGGCGAGGCCCAGGTGGATGGGGTGTGTCGGAGGCATTTCTTTCTTGCTCAGATCAAATGCCTCTTGGTAGGCTTGCTGAGAGTCTGTTATAGCAGCTGCAAAGCAAAGACATTAAAATCAGTGAACAACTACTGACTTAATGAGGAACATCAGAACAATAGGAAGGTATAATACACTCAAAGCCCATCCCAGGAACACTGAGAGACGCACCCTGAGTGAAACACCAGTCCAACTGCACTGTAGTGCGCTGTACACACACATTCACTCCTAGAGGCAATTTAGCATAGCCAATCCACTAACTGTCATGTTTTTTGGAGGTAAGAGGAAAACAGAGAACTTGGTAGAAAGATTAGCAAACACTGTGAGAATGGGAAAACCGTAACCCAAGCTCATGGTTGAACAAGGGACCCTGGAGCTGTGAGGCAGCAACACTACACACCACGCCATCATGCTGCCCTGATATGATATACCGAGGTCTAATATTCCAAGGTCTATCCATAATATTCCCAGTGAGTATTAACTTGCTAGAGAGGTCCATTACTGCGCCAGTCTGGTTGACTTAAATTGTAAAATTAAATTTGTGGATAACATTGATCTACCCTCTAAATACACATTTTTTGTTTAATAGGTAGGTTGTAATGGTATCACAAAAAAGGGTTGGGGAGCACTGGTGGTTCAAATAGCATGAAGGCTCTGTGATGTTTATCGGAAGTTCAAGCCACAGGACAACCAAGCCCTGGGCCTTTGAGCAAGGCCCTCAACCTTCCCTGTGCTCCGGGATGCTACATAATGGCTGACCTGCACCGTGACCCTAACTTTACCCTAACCCAATCTAGGATATTCAAAGAAAAGCATTTCGGTGTGCTGTAGTGTATATATGACAAGGCTCTTTCTTCTACAATAGTTAAGATTTGTACACGTTTAAAAGGATGTACATATTCAATAGAAATCTAGATATCCAGTTAATCCAGTTTTTAGGCAAAGGGACCTTTTTCGCACCTTTGTGCTCATCAGGGTTAAAATACTTTTAATCTTTTGCTTATAAGTTAACCATCCTATAGTCCACTTTCAGGAGCCCTATGTCTAAGCTGCTTGGCTAACAATAATTTAACAGCATGGTCTCACAAACAACACAAGGTATCCTCGTGTTGAAGACTGGCAGTATGCATGTACTTTTATGAACATTAGTCATTTATAGTAGTAATTGTCTTACTCTTGTCATCTTTCGGGGCCACTTCAGCAAGGTATCTAAAATAGTCTCCTTTCATCTTCAGGTAAAAGACCTTGTTTTCTTGATTTGTGGTGTTTTTGATTAGATATTTATTCAGCAGTTCCTGTAGAAGAGAGACAACATTGTTAGATTAAAAATGAGAAAAAATGGTACACAAACTCCATCAGAATTGGAAAGACCTGAGAAGCTGAATATTCAGTGTCTTAGTAAGATGCAGTTTGACTGTTTATCACCTCTCACCTCTATATTTGTCACTTCTCACAGAGACTACAACATTTTGTAACTTTGAACTATTGCTATGTTGCTGTGTGGTGCCTTGTAAGTGGTAATTTTCAAGCTGTAATAATGTCATTTTCCATTGTCCGTCATGCAGTATGGGAAAAACAACACACTTTTACACTTACAAACAAACAGAGAAGGAGCACTTTATGCTGTTCCTAATGTAGTGTTTAATGTCACTTCATAAACAGGCAAATGAGAAGACTAATCCAAGTTGATGAGATAAAATTATAGATTGAGGGTCATTTTCTGTGCCTTTATTTATTGATGGCAGGGATTACAAGAATGCAGCAGTAGTCTTTGTCATGTCCTAGCATACTGACCCTTAACACTGTATACCAAGTGGGAGCTTTCATATAAGAAACACTAGGGTTCCATTACCTAAGAGTTACACAGCACAATGCTGGCTTCTTTACCATATGACACTTTGTTTATCCTACTAAAGCTCAGAAGTCAAAATAGACCAGTCCCTACAAGCAGAAATGTTTTAGAAAAGTTTAGTTTTCCAGGTAATTTAATTAGAAGATTATAAGTTTGAATGCATATGTGATTTTTAAATAAAACTATCTGAAAGGGTGGGCCACATGCTGCATTTGTACAATGCGTCTGTGTGGTGTTTAAAGAGTTTACACAAGCTTTCCTGACTGTCTATCTGATATCAGATGCTATTGCTCTTGAATGAATCACTATCACTCAGCATCTGCAAAATAAAGGCCACTCAAGACATAAGCTTGATTCCACAAACCTGCACATCCTGTTTTTATCCAATGCCTTGCCAAACGATATTACTTACCAGTACATCATTGCAGATATCTCTGAGTTCATGCTCTACTTTCTTCCGGTATTCTTTGACCACTTCAGGCTTCTTGTCACTCTCTTCAGGATTGCTCTCAACATTGGATATGACCCGCCAGGCCAACCTGCGTGTGCCCACCACATTCTTATAGGCGACAGACAGCAAGTTTCTTTCCTCATTAGAAAGTTCCTGGCCAGCCTTGGTGGCCTCCCTCATACAAGCCACCATATCATCATAACGTTCAGCTTGCTCAGCCAATTTGGCCTTGAGGACCAAGTCTGCTCTTTCCATTCTGTGTCTGTTTTCTGGGTGCTTGCAACAAAAAACAAAGCTCTCTCCAACCCCAACAAGTGGCTGCAGTGGACACAATTCTTCCTTAATCTTCAAAGAAGCTGAAGCTATAAAAAAAAAGAACATTCATTAGTACATTCACATGCTGAAGGCATACATGTTCAATGCACATGCATATTTCAATTTACTTACATTACAAACTTATTTTATCAAATGAAAAATCATTCTCTGTTTTGTACTTCTGCACTGAATTAATACTATACTTTCAAATGAAAAATCCATCTTGAATGACTTATTAATCTTCATCATTGACATGTGACCCCTGGCATCCGAGTTTTATTGCATCACAAAATTCTTCGTTAGTACATAGTTTCACTTTGGTGTCCTACAATACCACTGTGCTGTTTGACTGCCTGCTGGTAGTGTTGCCAAAAGGATTTAGCATTTGCTTCATCTCCATCTATAAAGACTGATGTAGCAGTGCTTTAGTAATTTAGTCTACCCTGCTCTCTGATCTCCCTATCTGTGCATTATGCTTAAACTGCTGAAAGCTTCCACTTTCATGCTAATACCACAATCAATACTTCTGTCCTTTCAACCATTTCGTACAGCTGCACTACTTTGTGAATCTTCGAGTCTGACTTTTGCAGTCTCCATGTTGGATTTCTCATTAATACAACGGTGAGAGGCTCCTGAGTGGTGCAAAAGTCTTTGCCCTATTGATGGGTAATCGCTGACAATGGCTGGAAGCCAAGGAAGCAAAATAGGCTTTGCACTCTGAGTAAGGGGGTGGCATAATCTCTATCCCATGTCAATCACAAACTAGAGCCACAAGCATCTGTGAGCTCATGTATTCATTATTAGATCGGGTAGATTTATGATCTAATTCCACATCCAGATTTCTCTCAATGCCCATTGTTGAAAGGACTATAAATTTCAAATTGAATTGTGTGTGGAAGAAGCCAGACAGCTTTCTTCAGAGTGTGTTATATTGCCTTTGATGCAGCAGGAGCAGTAGTTGGCTCCATGTGCTAGACTTAACTCTCTCTGCTTGGTAGATATAATACAAGAAAGCCATCTAGTGAGTTGGAATTAACAAGAAAAAAAAGACATAGAATGTCGGTGAAAATGTTAAGCAAGGAAATAGGGGTTTTTTTTTGTGCTTGTTTGTTTTTTAGGACCTAACAATGAAACCAGAGCTTTAGGTTTGAAATAGCTGAAATGTTTTCTCTTATTAAAGGTCATTGTAACTATGCTTCCAGTGTCTTCCTCTCTCTTTTCTTCTCATAGGAATAAAAAGCTTACTGCAATATCATAACATATTAACACCAAAACTGACATGCACATAATAAATGTTTCAATGTTTCAATAAAAACATCCTTTATGTGAGAGCTACTTTAAAGTATTAACCCCAAAATGACACTTGAAATGAACAGATACGGACCAATACATTTACAAACACGTTAACAGTCATGACGAATTTCGTACGAAATGAAAGCGGAATGATCCGGATTAATTGCACACACCTTTCATTCAGAGTTCATGCGGTGTTGCACAAGAAGTCGCGCGCATCAATCTGTCACCAATTTTACCTTTACGTGTGAATGAATCCGGAGAAAGGACACCATTTCCTCAAAAGCAACCTGAATAAACTAAATAACAGCAGCTTCTATATGGCTGTGCAGACGCGTTAAGATAGAAACATGTCTGATTCAGAAAGAGAGAAAAATAATGATTGGGTGGCCACACCTGTGAGTCGAGTTCTCAGACACTTTACTGCCACACCTAAGGAATCTGCTGGCAAACTGTCAGTGACAGTACACATGTATGAAGTGCGGCATGATGAGGAAGTACAAGCATCCATGCCTCTTTTTACACAATGTTTGAAAAATCTTTATAAACGCGGAAGGAAGGAAGGAAGTAAATAAACAAAAAAATAAAAAAGTAAGCGTTTAAAATTCTGTAAAGTGTGGCTTGTTTAGAGCCATAACTAAGTTCTTTGCTCACAACAATCAACGCGTTAGGAAACAGCTCCATAACCCAAGATAAACGGACCTCACCTTGGATGTGATCACTCCTCTTCAGACCAGGACAGATGAGAATGAAGCATGCTTTCCTTATGCAAGCGCTTCTCTACGATATGACCCCGCCCACAAAGTCTTCCTCCAATCAGAGTGCAGGACTGGCATCGTTTACCAAATTTGTCCATTAAATATTAAGCGCGCGAGTGGATTAAAACAACTATACCCCATTGCCATGGTGATGACCCATCCTCTGTCCAGCATGTGATGGGAACTAAGATGCACTAAGATATAGGGATCGCTGGATATTCTTTACTAGAAAAGTCCAAAATAGTTCAATGTATAGTAAGCAGTCTATGCAGGGCCGGTAGTTGCCTATGGCGCAAAATGATTGGGGGGCGCAGCACGTGGGGTATTTTGTTTATCGGAAGTGCGCTGTTGTGACCATCGGGCGCACCCATATATTAAGCAAAAATATTTTTTTTTCCAGGTAACATAATTTTAGTACTGATTTTCAGCTAACCGCTGCACTGATTAAAATATTGTTAGAACAAAAATAAAATTGACATCAACGAAAAATCATGATATTTGACAACATGGCATGCTGGACTAATTTAAACATCGTCTGCATCTTGACGTGATTATAATACATCAACATAACGTATTAATTATGCATGCACACGCAGTTACCATATATATAGTTTTGCCGTTTATGCATAAACACATGTGCTCTTAAAGTATTCTGTCCAAAAAATGAGTGAAAAGAAAATGATCAGGTGCACAAGGCAGGAAGCGACGCAAAGAAGAGGAGCAGAAAAAAAAAAAATCAAGGTAGGAATCAGAAGTCACCGACGGTGTATTAAGCGCGTTATGTTCATGAGGTAGTTAGAAATAGCCTTTTTTAGATCATCTTAACTGGCAGCACTGACACTGTGGAACGTCTTTGCTTAAGTCTTTGCTTATTTTATTTTACTTTATTTTCTTTGAAATAAACTGAAGCTTTTGTAATGTTGTTTTCATTTCGGTTGCTTGCTTTTAATTCACCAAAAAGTGTCTGAATGTCTTTTGAAAAAGACCATGACTAGGACTATAATCTAGCATTCATGAATTGAAATATATTTTAAGTATATCATTTTTCACTGTATGCACAAAATGGAAATGAAAGGTAGAGAATATAATAGAGTTCAGTGCACTTTTTTTGTTGATTTGGAGTCTTCTAGTGACTGTTAGTCAAATTTGTTTGTTATTTATTATCACAATTCATTTACTACTTATGCTTAATGCTTATTTATTTCAGTATTTATATTATGGTATAGTAAAGTTTTTCTTGAATTTTCTGGAATTTGTTTGTGGTGGGGTGTGGGGGGGATCTAACATCTCGCCTAGGGCACCCCCGGACCCTGGGCCGGCCCTGAGTCTATGATTTGAAAATTGACACAGAATCAGGTATATATATTGTATTTATGTATATTCCTGATTCCATATGTGGAATCTGCACATGTTGCTCTCTTAAAACTGTAAATTTTAGCATTTTAGATAGAAGTACGAACATAAAGAAAATACATCCATACATTTTCTATACCTGCTTTATTCCTAATTAGGGTCACAGGATCTGTTGAAGTCTATCCCAGCACACTCTGGGCAAAAGGCAGGGGTACACCCTGGACAGGTTGCCAGTCCATCACAGGGCCACATATAGACAGACAACCACACATTGGTTCTTCTTATTGGTTCTGGTTCTGTGTGCTGCTGACTGGACGTTTTAGAAAAGGGCAGGCAGTGCAGTTGTTGGAGTAATGCTGTGCGTGCATGTGCTAGAAGTTATGTAAAGTTGCTGGAAAGATGCTGATCTTTGTTGTGTTGTTTATTTGTAACACTGTTTTTCTTTATTAACTCTGTAGATAAACTCTGTAGATAATTGTGTATTAATTGACAAGCATGTTCAAGACATCGCTGATTTGCATGTGACACCCACAAATCCACAAAAGGTATTGAGGTTTAGCCATTGCTGTTATACCACAGCATTTCTACTGTGCTAATTGAGTGGCTAATCTTCTTTGTCTTAATATATGGAATTCTTTTGAATTGCTTTTTTCACATTAACATTAATGTCATCAAATATAAAAATCCTTATATTTGTGCATCCAACTGAAATAAATTATGTTAAAAAAAATAGCACATTTATACCAGCACAGGAGCAAGCGAAGTATACAAATGTTTTTCTGAACTAACTGTATGGCACAGGAACATGACATTTCCTGTGTAAATGCTCCTGCAAATGATTTACAAATAGATTTGTTTATATCCATTTTGTTAAATGAGGCCCATTGTGTGGAAGGCATGGTGTTCTAAAAGACTGCAAAAAACTATACACAAATTTGAACATAGGCATTACAGATCCATCATTTGACTCTTGTTTTATTCCAATACTTCTGAATAACCAAAGATCTGATAAAAGAATCTGATATCGTTAAGCACCAATTAGTGACGACATGCTCATTTCTTGAACATGGAAAAAAAAAATAGGGGTGAAATATTAACATAATGTTACAAATCCAGTTTGTCTGGGTTTCTTGTTGTCAGATTCACCGAATGTTTGCCCAGTTTAAAAAAGGGGTGTGGAAAGCCACAGATGTTTAAAAGGAGGACAATAGTAATGTCGGCTTGACCGCACTGTAAAGCAAAGAGTAACATACTATGTACATCTGCATTATAAAAGTACATGAACGTCTCATATTTTAAGACAGACTTGCTGCGTTTGGATTTAACAGATGTGCTCCCTTTTGGGGAATCAAAAACGTTTTAAGGTTGGGTGTGACAGGATGCGTAGTAAGCTTTCTGTAGAAGAAGCGTTTAATAGCCTGATCTTGTCTGAACATGTAGTTATTCGTGTCAGTGCACAATAACTCTCTGAAGTTGTGGATCTGTATATGAGACATTACCGAGCCCAGACACACACACACACCCTTAATATTGTGTGAAAAAGCTTTTTTTTGTTTAGTTTTTAGTATTTGTATTTAAATCAATGCAGTGTGTTTAATCACATTCTTTTGACTTCAATAGAATGCAGGCTTTAATATAAATGACATGATAGATCTCCAGTTTCCTTACACTGTCCAAAAACATTCTAGTAGGTAGATTAGCTACATTAAATTGGCCCAGATGTGAATTCAACCCATTGCACTCAGTGTTATTGGGATAGAAAGAATGAATGATTTAGGGCACAGTATCCTGGTTTGGGGGTTCAGTTCCCACCTTCACTCTGTGTGTGTGTTCTTTGGGAGTTGCCTCTGGGTACACTGGTTTCCTCCCCCAGCCCAAAGGCATGTGTTGTAAGCTGATCTCTAAATAATAGGTGTGGATGGGTTGGCCTACCATGGTGTCCCCCAGCTTGTGCCCCAAGTCTCCTGGGAAAGGTTTCAGGCTCCCTGTGACTCAGTGTAGGATAAGCGGTAAAGAAAAGAGATCAATGAATACACTTGGAATTTAAGGAGTCAAAGCATCTCTGACCACATGTAAAATCTCAAAGACATAAAAAGAATAGGCAAGGAATTGGGTCTCTATCTGCGTTGTTAACCACAATTTAATAGCTGCCATGAGACACCATTATAGTGGTAAATGTTTATCATGTAAGTGAAGTGCATTTCAAGAGCTATAGGCTACGCCAATATGTTAGCACAGAAAAGGAGCCTTTTTAGAGCTCTCATATAGCTGCATATGCTCAGTCATCAACCCTTGCGTGTGTAGAAGGTAGATATATTACTTTGGTAGATATATTACGTGTATCATCTCTCCGCACATGTCAGTTTTAATACATATGTTACGTAGAAGAAATGATACTCTGTTAGACTTTCTCACTTGCACATATCAAATTTTACACCAAATCCAGGATTATTTGTTCAGTGTGTACTGCTACCTTCACCATCATATTGTCACAGAGAGATTGTGTTTTCATACAAGGTATAAGTAAAACCTATGTGTAAAATTTATACAAGATTGTTATTAATTTAATACAGTCAAAATAATCAAGGCAGTGGTGAAAGGAGTCTTATTGGACTAATGAGCTAATACAAAAGCTTTTCTACTATGATAAACAATGTTCTGATGAAAAATATAGTTTTTTACGATGTGTAGCATGTGTAGGAGGCAATAAATGCTCACTTTCAAATGTTATCATCAGTGATCATCATTTGAGTGCATAAGCTCTCTGCTTGTCTGCTATGATGTTTTATTTCTTTTATATGTCCCTGCGTTTTAACATTTCTCTTTTATTCAGTATTAAGGAATTGTGGGTGTGCAGTGAGTCACTGTGGTTGTGTGTTGGTTAGGCTGCATTACTGTTTCTAGTCAGTTGGCGTAACCTTAGGCTTATGATGTCTTGTGAAGCTAGGCATTTGCATATTTTCAAACTGCTGTCTGCGGTGTGCCTACAATCTTCTGCACACATATACACACATTTGGGTAGAACTGCTGTGACTGACAGGATAGAGAGAGCACAGACAAATTTGCTCCTTTGACCTATGGCCATAAATTTGACTGTGTTATCGTCATGGTTAAAACTCATGATGTTCTGGCAATAAGGTAAACACTCTTCTGTTAAAACAGTCTTTATGATTACAGCAGCAGTTCTTACAGGGCTACAAGGATGAGACTTGGGCTTAAACTGTTTTTGGGAAGTGCAGATCTTTATGGTACCAATGTGGTGCTATAAACATTAGCAGATACATAAGGCCACAAGACACAAGTACAGGTAACACATCAGTCAGCAGCTTGAGTACACAGCTTGACAGAGAAAGAAAATATTGTTATTCATTCTTATATAGACTATGCCAGGTCTTCGGTGACACTAAAGTGACACTGTATATATCTACACCATGTGCTATATGGGATGTTGACACCTGGCCATCTCACCCATATGTGAACCTTTCCTAAGCTGTTACCACAAAATTGAAAGCAGATAATTGCATAGAAATGTGTCTGTATGCTGTAGCATTAGGATTTCCCTTCACTGCAACTAAGAGGTGCAAACATGTTCCAGCATGACATTTTCAGGATAGCTAATAATGTGGAAGAACTCGAGTAGTCTGTATAGAGCCCTGACCCCAACCCCACTGAACAACATAAAATCTATTGGAAAGCGTTTCCAGAACAGTGAAAAGAATGAAAAGCAAAGTGGGGACCAACTTTCAACAAGTACACAAGGGCATGTTGGTTAGATGTCCGCATATTTTTGGCCATATTGTGTATTTAACAGATAGTCTAATCTAACAAACCTTTCAATTTAGAATATTACCCTAATGATCTGACACCATATTCTAAAGTCTAATCAGCCACTACATTAAGGTGCTGTGGGGTTAGAGGGCAAGCCAGGCAAATTTGATGAATCTGGGAGATTTTTATTCAAACTGGGTATAGACGTTGATGTGATTTTAGGTTTGATTCTGTGGTAGTGTAAATATTGTGACTAAGAGATGAAATGAGATAATGATCAAAGGTCTGAATGACTCAGGTTGTATGAATATATTCATCTCTAACTTTAATATGAAATCAAGTGTCTGCATTAATGACTGGGTCCTTTGATATTTTGATTGACCCGTATTGGGTCTAATATATGAGAAAGCATCTTGTATCCAATTGTGTTTTCTACTGAAATAAACACAGTAAAGTTCAGTCCTGATTAGTTATATTATTATATTGTACACCGACCAGGCATAGCATTATGACCACCTGCCTAATATTGGTGTTGGTCACCATTTTGCTACCAAAACAGCCCTGACCCTTCATGCACTGTGTATTCTATCAGAACCAGCATTAACTTCTTCAGCAATCTGAGCAACAGTAACTCGTCTGTTGGATCTTACTAAACGGCCCAGCCTTCACTCCCCATGTGTATCAATGAGCCTTGGCCACCCATGACCCTGTCGCCGGTTCACCACTGTTTCCTCCTTGGACCACTTTTGATAGATACTGACCACTGCAGACCGGGAACACCCCACAAGAGCTGCAGTTTTGGAGATGCTCTGATCCAGTTGTCTAGCCATCACATCTTGGCCCTTGTTAAACTCGCTCAAATCCTTACGCTTGCCCATTTTTCCTGCTTCTAACTTTGAGGACAAAATGTTCACTTGCTGCCTAATATATCCCACCCACGGTGAGGAGATAATCAGTGTTATTCACTTCACCTGTCACTGCTCGTGTTATGCTTGATCGGTTTAATTTACACATTTAATATTCAATATTTCTACCTTCATATCCAAATTTCAGTCTGTGCATTTGGTATCAATTTAATGTTGATTAGATTAATCGACCAACCATTCTGGGTTTGTCTGCATTTTCATTTATGTTTAGCATTGCAACAGACACAGTCTCAACATGGTGTAACCTGAGCAATGCCCTAAGGCAGCTAGCATACATTCAGTTTAGCACTTTTGTCTGCTGCTTCTCAGCCTGTAATGAGATTGTGAAGCTATGTTACAAGAAATGAAAGCATCACCTTCCAGAACAGGATGTATACCTTCTACCCTAAAGGCTTTGCTAGTTTCCCCTATTGTAGAAAAGAGTCTCCTATAACCAGAGCACGATAGAATTTTTACTGTTTTTTTTTTTTACTTTAGACACACAAAATTCTGACAGGAGTGATGCTCTTGTGGACAAATCTTACTGTTATCTTGAGTTTTTGTGACTATGCTGTTGATTCGTCAGCCATCACATTTTCCTAAATTTCAGAGCTCAATGCCAGAGATGATGGCTCAAAGTCTATGCCTAAGACATCGAAACATTCCTCTCTGAAGTCTGGAATTATTTCCTCCATCAGAAAGCCTACTCATCTATAATTTACACAAGTAAAACTAAGACTAATGGAAGAAGACTAGACAAACATTTTTGCAGCCAATACACTGAGTAGCAAGAAGGTTAGCCATGATGAAATACTGAGGATGTTATGTTTATTGTCGGATTGTGATGGAGGATTTCAGGGTCAAAACGAATCTCTGAAAACATATTAGTTGCCTGTAAGAAAGTAAATAAAGAAAGTATAACAGCTGGTAAAGAAGAAAAATGGGGAAAGGGTGGGGGTTGGTGGAAAATAATAATATGGAAATCTTAGAAATAGCTTAAATCTCCTGACAAATGGATTTGAAAACAGGAACTGTGTCGGGAAAAAAGGTCAGTGGATAAACATGTCTGCTAAATGGATGTGTATAAAAAATAGCAGTGGATGCGGTTCATGTAAGACTGGGAGCATGTTCATGGGAATGTGTTTGTCCCATCCCATTAGCATGACTTAAAAGTGTACATGCATGTCTTCAAAACACACGGCTCATTAAATACAATTCTACTGCATTCATATGAAGCATTAAATGAATAAACCTCTTTAAATATTGCTGATCTTGCCTTATTTTTACCAACACTGAATTACTCTGATTAATCATCTCAGATCTGTGATACTAACACTGACTTCTCATGTGAACAGATGAATGTATGAACATTTTTCATTTTAACACGAGGTGTCATTTCTCGCCCGTATCTGTTTACAGAAACAGCCTTTATTTGTTTCTACCCGTGAGAATGTCCACAGGAGTGTATTCACGTCATTCTGAACTGAACGCTAATTGTTAGTAAGCCTAACGACGGTTAGCAAGTAGCAGTGCATATCAAAAACGCAGATAGCGTTACGTATGAAAATCTCATCCTCGTCATTCTCTGCAAGCTATGCGCTTACCAGAAAAGGCCAGAGAAGATAAGAGATTGATACCATGGAAAGCTAAACAAATGGTACAGATAATACAAATGTGTCAGACAGAATATCAACAACAGATCTATAATTATCTTGCTAATGACTCATGGCTTACAGTACGATGGAAGTGTTCTGTCTATAAGATCATCTTTAGTTTTCAATCATGTTTGAATCATATTTTTTAAATCTAATAATTAAAATATGGTAAAACTAAACCCTGATTAGATTTATTTATTTATTTATTTATATTAATTTCTTGCCTTAAGCATTTAATATGGTTTTCTAAATGCTCAGACATGCTCTTGACTCATTATGTAGTCTGGGCGTGTCAAGGTACAGCTAATTGTTGTGAAGGTAGCTTTTCTGATTCAACATCAGATAATCATGTTGGATGACGTATTTACTACTGTCTAATACGGAGAACTGAGAAATAGAGAAAGTGAGAAATGTACAGACGGAAATATTTCATTTCTGTTAGTTATCATTGTCACTGCAGAGTGGAAATAACACGGGTTATATCATAATCATAAATGTCTGAATGTAATAATAAAAAACAGACTCAGGATCAGATTTCCTCCATCTGTGATGATTTTATGCAATGTGAGCGAAATGTTATCAAGGGTATTTATTAATTCATTCTAAATTTCGCAGAGTATCTGACTGTGCCAGAATTCACAGGCCATGCACACAGACGATGCTGGCACTTTTGGTCACGCCCAATTTGGGTACAGACACAGATACAGATAGTGGCATTGTGTCATACCCCTATCCAGGAGGTTGGTGACCTCATATCCTCTTCTGAATGTTGTATAAGTTGTCTTAATGTCACCATCTCCTTCTCCCTTTATCTCTTTCTCTTCCCAGTCCTTCCCTGTTACTCCTCATTCAACTCTCAACCCACCCCCCCAGTCAATTCACTGGCTTTTTATCCTGATTTGCATAACACACACACACACACACACACACACACAGAGAGAGATAGAGAGACTGCAGAGGACGGCAGAGAAAGCTAAACAACTAGAGTTCAAGCTTCACAATACATGAATAATACATGACTAATACATGAATAATACAAGAATAATACAAGCCATAACTTCTAAAGCCTGGATGATGAAGCATGAGACTGCAAGTGGTACATCAATCCAAGGCTTCACTTCATATTTAACATTTTAACTCCCAATTTGATGCCTAATGACTCGGCTACATGGTTCCTAGTATATACCATGACTGAAAGCTATACCTAAATCTTTGACATTACATAAGCCATAATCTTTGTGAATCCTCATAGTAGTAACTTGTTCTATTGGCTGAAAGTCTTGCTTTCCAATGCAAATTTCATCACTTGCCTTAGAGGAAGTGAGGCACTTTTGGGGCGTGTTTTGTTCTTGACAGCTCCTTGGGTGTAGTCCATAGGGAGTGAGTAAGTGGGGTTCTGGGCATGCCCAGCCTGGCTGTTTAAAAACCATTCTTTATCACAAGAGACAGAACAAGCACTGACTTCACTGTGGCTTACACACGTGTTAGGGTGTGACTGAGAACTGTAGGGCAATTCCACTCAAATGTCAACCTTAGAATGGGAAAAAATGAATTTAGGAGCTACGTGTATCTTCCACTCAAATTTTACTGTGGTTATTGTCCCTCTAGTCAAATTAGAGAGAGAATTTAATTCAGATATATAGAATACTGGATCAGACATGCCTCCGCGTTAATGCAAAACTGTCACATACATAATAGCAAAGCTAGAAAATGATAGAAATGATAGAAATGATAGAAAATTTTCAAATTTGTTTCTCTCTTTCATGTTATACATGACACTTTATATAACGGAATCGTCCTCCAAAAGGTTTGTCAGTTTGACATCGCATTTATTAAAATTGCACTGTTTTTGAAACATGTATAACAATACATGTTCTACAAGAATGTCCTTTTTCTCAGAAGGTTAAATATTAATACACATGAATTGACTAATTGGTCCAGCGTTTGCCTCTGCTGTTAGAACATAATGCTGGAACTGATCTGTCTTCTGTTCCAACTCCTTTCAGATCCTAAACACGTACAAGCCTGTGTAACATAATAAATAGCAGCAGCATGCATTACGATCTGTGGAGTGTGAACAGCTGAGTGAAACTGAGGTAACTAGTATACTTTAACTAGTCATTCAATTTGAAGCTGTTCTCAAAAGTTCTGAGGGGTCAGTGATGGTATAGCCAGGTTATAAGAGCCCTCAGAGGGAGTAGCTAAGATCTGATCGAAAACTTCAAACAAGTGAGTGCAAGTAAAGAAATTAGAAGCGTGTCCTCTCTGCTGATCAAATTCCAGACATGCACTGCAGAGCACAGAGAAGAATGATTTCAGTTTAAATGACTGGTCAAATTCAGTCTATTTTCCAAGATGAACAAAAGATGATAGAGCAGATACATCACTGTGGATTGTTGAAACATTATATATGTATGTATGTTTATATATTTGTGGGGAAGGCATGATGGTGTTAGCACATTTGCCTTGCACCTTTGGGAACTGGGCCCTGCCTCTGCCCTCAGTGCACAGAAAGTTCTTCCTGTACTTTGAAGGATTCCTCCATGTTTTCCAGTTTCCTCCCAGTCTGTAGTGTATTGTCTGTAGTGTGAGTGTGTGTAATGCAGTGATATGGCCAGGGTCCAGGGTGCAACCCTGCCTTGTTCCCGAGTTCCTTTTTAGGTTCCCCGCAACCCTATGTAGGATAAGAGGTACAGAAAATGAATGGATTAATCTATTTATTTGTTTATTTGAATTTGTACTTTTTGTATAAGCCACTGAATAATGAGAATCTTTACACTATGAATATTTTTTTTTAATAATATCATTATTTTGTAGACAGTATTATTATTATTCTGCATACTATATGGTACTGAAGATTTCTGGCTACACTTTATTACTGGATCATATTATTGAGTATATGATATATAACATGACAGTTAAAGAATGTTTACCGGCCATCAAATGTATTGCACTTTACTCATATCTCAGCATTATCATTCTACAATCAAGTGGAATTGATCCTGTGTTATAGGTTATATAAGTGCACTGATACTTTATTGATTTCCCTTGGAGGCTTCGCGCTTCTTGATGCCCTACTTCTGGTTGGAGTCTCATCGCTTGGATGTTTCTCACTGCTGCTGAAAATGGCTCCACATGGGCAACCTATAGATACATGAGATTACGGTGGATATTGCCACTTAGAAACCATGAAGATGCTGTGAACTGCAACTGATAAACAGTTTTGCTCTCTAGTCTTCATTAGTGAAGAGCTGATAAATTAAGATAAGTTTTCCCCCACCACACTAGCTATTGCTCATTAGAGATAAACATCATGTACACACTATATTTATATATTTTTTTATTATATTTTTTCTGCTCTTTGTCAATGTCCATATTATTAAAAGTACTATAAATATAGAATTTAATTAATTTCATTTAATTCCATTTCATTGCATTAGCTGATTGAACTGCAGCAAGCACTAATTAAAGGCCCTTAGATCTAGTGAAGAAAAATCTTAATGCTATAACACACAATTCCATAATTGTTTTAAATATTCAATAACGAAATCAATAATAAGTTTTATTAAATTATAGAAAACTATCATTTAAATGATTGCTTATGATTATGATTTTTATTAAAGGAAATGTCAGTAGTTATTCAGTTTCTCTGAAAGGTAAAGATTATGCGTAATGTTTGTTTTATACAGTCATGTCGCCTAATTTCATATAAAATACCAATAATTGTATATTGTAAATTTTAGAAGGTAAATGCTGCCCCCCAGCGACCAAATAAGAGCATCACAGATTGCTCTGTTTGCTTACTTAAATGTAGTCTCCTAAGTTAGTTGTACTGCCCATAATTGTTCAAATAGTTATTTAAATAAAATTTTAAAAATATAATATATTGGAGGCCTCACTGAAAAAATAAAATTTTCAATACTGTGATGAAAATAGTTTACTAATGTACATGAAAGTATATTTCTTTCTTTCTTTCTTTCTTTCTTTCTTTCTTTCTTTCTTTCTTTCTTTCTTTCTTTCTTTCTTTCTTTCTTTTTCTTTCTTTCTTTCATTCTTTCTTTCTTTCTTTCTTTCTTTCGTTACTGACTTTTTGCAGAGAGAATGAAGGTTTCCTCCAAACAATTGAGGAAATGTGTGATTATTTTTATGGATCCCTGAAGTAAGTCATTAATATTGAGAGAATGGATGCAAAAACACAATCACTGTTAGGACAGAGAGAATTCACCTGATGCTCATTGTACTAATAAAACAGTGTCTGAAATTATACTTAAAATCCTGCAGGATATTTTGGAGATAATCTGCTTTCTTTTTTCAAGGAACATTTACTCATGGGCTACAGACTGGATAAAAAACATCCATTCTATTTATGGCATCTGGCCAGACACCCTTATCTAGAATAACTTACATTTTTATTTATACAACTGAGGGTTAAGGATCTGGACCTCAGATTCAAACTCACAACCCTCTGATAAGTCCTTTAGTAACACCTTAACCACTAAGCTACCACATTCCTTAGCAGAAGTACAAAGTTATTAGTACAACCAAGAAATCACAGGCACTAAAGGATCAGTTTATTGTACAGTTTGGGTCCAAAGATCTGACATATAATATAATTTTGTAATATGATTTTTAATTTTCTCATATTTTATTTTCATGACCGTATGATAGCAAGTTACGTGAAAAGTAGATTTGTTTTTATTATTATTATTTATATTAACTTCAGAGTTTCTTTGATTTAGTTTGATGTATTTGGCATGGTCTGTGTAAAAAGCTTATGGTCCGTTTTAGATAAAATCTATTGGCATGTCATCTGAACACACATGCTTCAGTCTGATCCAACAGACTGTTACTCAAACTGCTGAAGACTTTAATGCTGGTTCTGATAGAAAGGTGTCAGAACAGACGGGTGCATGACGGGTCAGGGCTGTTCTGGCAGCAAAAGGGGGACAAAGACAATATTAGGCAGATGGTCATAATGTTATGCATGGTCAGTGTATCTGTACCGTTGCTGCTGTTGTCCTTCGGCTGCTCCCACATCGGATCATTCGATCCTCATATTTGATTTGGCACAGGTTTTATGCCTGATCCTGATGCAATCTCTCATTTCTCTGGGCTTGGGTCCGACACTCAGAGTTAATTAAATAAGTGGATGGGTTGGTACCCTGTTCAGCTGGGCACATCCTGTGAGAGCACATCCACTATCTGTTCATTATAGAGCCCTCTGCTGGATGCTTGGCAAATTGCATTTAAAATAAAAAACATTCTTTCTGGTGAAACTACTTTTTGCCTCATTAAGAAAAATGCATGGCAATATTTTACAGTTTTCTTAAGGTCATTTGAAATGAAATGATCATTCCGTGAAAACATTTTAAACTTCAACTTTTACGTTTACCACTGTAGAATTGCCCCAGTTCAGCACAGGCATCTATGCATTTGTTTGTTTTGACACTAAACTGCATATTCCTACAATATAGCGTAATACATGAACTAAATATTTAAAACAATATTCTCTACGATTGTCTGTAGAGTGTCTCTCATTTTTATACACTTCTTTCAAGATTATTAGCACCCCTACTTGTTTATGTATTGTGTTCATACAGTTATTCATCCTCATTCTCAAAAGGTGTGCCAATAATTCTGGAACTGGCATAAGTTTACACATAATTTGCCTCTCTAAAATAAACTAAACGTCATAAAACAATCATCAAGATCACTAACAAAAAGGAGGAAAGTGTAAGGTTAATCAGAACGTACTGTATGTCCGCATAACCGCTACATTATTGGCATTATTAACATTCTGCTCCCCCATGAAAAACTGTTTATTCTAGATATGACTTCATTGTGTAACATCTCAGAATATCAGCAGGAGGAGCACAACCCTCTAGTGAAAATCAAATCTTCAAATCATTCATACATTCACTGTATTTCACCTGACTTATTCTCAGGAGGATAGCTTAAGAAAGTCTTTTGTTCTCTTCTGATAGGATCTTGGGCAGGGCTTTGTCTTATGAGTAGTGTAAGGATTGTATATGACAAGTCAGACCAGTTCCTTCTAAGTGATAATAGACACCTGTGACTGCTTCACTGACAATCCTGTGCTTTTCCCATCGCCCACAACATGTTCAGCAGGTTTTATGATTTTTTTTATTTATTTTTTTAGATTTTGATCCATAGCTTGGTCCATTTCGGCCTACAGGATGTTACATTGTGATCGGAGATACAGACCTGGAATAAAATTAAGAAATAAATAAATTCAAATTTAGCTGATGTGTCTTTGAACCAGTTGTTGCTGTGCTTTGCTACAGCTTTGTAATTACATATTATTATAGCAAATGTCAACAAGTATGTTAGTAAGTAAGTATAACCCTTACCATAACTATATTTCTACACAGATTTCACTTTAAGCCTTAAATAGTCATAGAGTTATGCTTTTCCATATTACCATTGACTCTAACACTGTTTAAAATTATTGCATGTATTCCCAAAGATGACATAGTTGATAAAACATGACAAGATGTGCTGTAATGGAAAAATGAATTAAAATTGCTATAAATTTTCAGCACTAGTTAATTTAATAGTTAATTGTTTTCTCATAACAGCATGTCCCAGAGTGTATTATTCCTATTACATACATCAGTTTTTCCCATGACTACCATTTTTAATTTATAATCATGGAATCATATTTTATTTACATTTTAGTTATTGTTATGTTTCAGGTGGAAAGTGGAAAGTTAGATAAAAGGTTGTTTCTTCACCCGTCATTCTGTTTCTCTTCATTCTGGAGTGACGAAGAGAAAAATGCAGCTCGTTTCCACCGTGAAGACTTTCCCGTTATGTTACAGCTTTACCAGGTTTACAAAGCTCTGACATTGGAGACTTCTTTCAAAAGTGTTAAATTAACATCCGCTAACAAACACTTGAATTACAGGCTTTAATCCATTACAGTAATTCCTTGTGTATGCTGTTACTATAGAAACAATAATATAAGTACCACAGAAATTTCATCAGCACCTTCTAACCAATCAGAATTGTGAATTCAACAATATTGTGAAAAGAGTATAATATATACAATATACATATACTATATTGCCAAAAGTATTCGCTCACCTGCCTTGACTCGCATATGAACTTAAGTGACATCCCATTCCTAATCCATAGGGTTCAATATGACGTCGGTCCACCCTTTGCAGCTATAACAGCTTCAACTCTTCTGGGAAGGCTGTCCACAAGGTTTAGGAGTGTGTTTATGGGAATTTTTGACCATTCTTCCAGAAGCGCATTTGTGAGGTCACACACTGATGTTGGACGAGAAGGCCTGGCTCTCAGTCTCCGCTCTAATTCATCCCAAAGGTGTTCTATCGGGTTGAGGTCAGGACTCTGTGCAGGCCAGTCAAGTTCCTCCACACCAGACTCTGTCATCCATGTCTTTATGGACCTTGCTTTGTGCACTGGTGCACAGTCATGTTGGAAGAGGAAGGGGCCAGCTCCAAACTGTTCCCACAAAGTTGGGAGCATGGAATTGTCCAAAATGTCTTGGTATGCTGAAGCATTCAGAGTTCCTTTCACTGGAACTAAGGGGCCAAGCCCAGCTCCTGAAAAACAACCCCACACCATAATCCCCCCTCCACCAAACTTTACACTTGGCACAATGCAGTCAGACAAGTACCGTTCTCCTGGCAACCGCCAAACCCAGACTCGTCCATCAGATTGCCAGATGGAGAAGCGCGATTCATCACTCCAGAGAACGCGTCTCCACTGCTCTAGAGTCCAGTGGCGGCGTGCTTTACACCACTGCATCCGACGCTTTGCATTGCACTTGGTGATGTGTGGCTTGGATGCAGCTGCTCAGCCATGGAAACCCATTCCATGAAGCTCTCTGCACACTGTTCTTGAGCTAATCTGAAAGCCACATGAAGTTTGGAGGTCTGTAGCGATTGACTCTGCAGAAAGTTGCCGACCTCTTCGCACTATGCGCCTCAGCATCCGCTGACCCCGCTCCGTCAGTTTACGTGCCCTACCACTTCATGGCTGAGTTTCTGTCGTTCCCAAACACTTCCACGTTCTTATAATACAGCTGACAGTTGACTGTGGAATATTTAGGAGTGAGGAAATTTCATGACTGGATTTGTTGCACAGGTGGCATCCTATCACAGTTCCACGCTGGAATTCACTGAGCTCCTGAGAGTGACCCATTCTTTCACAAATGTTTGTAAAAACAGTCTGCATGCCTAGGTGCTTGATTTTATACACCTGTGGCCATGGAAGTGATTGGAACACCTGATTCTGATTATTTGGATGGGTGAGCGAATACTTTTGGCAATATAGTGTATATAAGATCTCTAAGATGTTAACAAACGTATGTCAGATTAAAAGAGTGTTATAACTTAACTTTGTGCCATTTAATTTTAATAACCACAATTACTATAATATATATATATATGTATATATATATATATATATATATATATATATATATATATATATATATATATATATATATATATATATATATATATATATATACTACCAGTGAAAAGTTTGGACACATCTTCTAATTCCATGGTCTTTCCTGATGTTTATTTCTTTCTTCATTGTAAAACAATGCTGAAGGCGGCCGAAATACACAATAATCTCATTTGAACAGTTGATATTGAGATATGTCTGCTACTGATGCTCTGTAAATCCGTCATAACAGCTCTAATCTGAGGTGCTGTTAATCGGTGATTTCTGAGGCTGGTAACTCTAAATGAACTTCTCCTCTGCAGCAGAGGTCAGTTTTGGTCTTGCTTTACTGGGATGGTCTTCATGTGAGCCAGTTTCATCATGGTGCTTGATGGGTTTTGCAAATGCACTTGACAATACTGTTCTTGCAAGAACTATTCCAGAACACCTGACCTTCGTGTCTTAAAATAACAACTGATTGTTTTTTGTTGTCATTACATATGGATTACTTAAGTCCATGTGTGTTATTTCATAGTTTTGAAATCTCCAGTATTGTTCAAGAATGTAGAAAATAAATCCCTAAACAAAAAACATCGAATTAGAAGGTGTATATATATATTTCAGAATATATATATATATATATATATATATATATATATATATATATATATATATAAATATATATATATATATATATATATAAAATTAGAAGGTGTATATATATATTTCAGAATATATATATATATATATATATATATATATATATATATATATATATATATATATATATATTCTGAAACCTTCACTTTATTTACTTCTTTACTTCTTCAAACTTGATTTAATTACCAAGAACCCAAAAGACCTTGTGCTGGTGAATCATAACATTTTCACTAATGCCTGTAGAGCTCCTAACATGTCACCTCTGTGTTCCTCGCCTCAGGTGATAAGAGCTGGATCTGATTCAACAGAAACTTGTTTTTTATGCTTTCATAAAAAAAACAAAAAAACAAAACCCAAACAACAACAAAACATTAAAATTCTTCGAACAACTCAACTAAAAGGGAAACTAAAATTCAACAATTTTATTAATTCAATTCAATTAATTTATTTAAACATTTTATGCTTTTTTTTCCAAAACATTTTCAGGCTTTTTATGTTTCTTTGGCTTTGTAATTCAGTAACAGCAGTGCACAGTGTACTGAACATGGAACGACTTAAAATCTTTTGTTCGTTTACAAAATTTACTGAAAATGAAATGTAGGATTTTTTTGTACTTTTAATGCATAAACGGTGTCGCAAAGTGTTGTCTGTTAGTGCAGTGTAGACGTCTTTACGAATGTGCTGTAGTAAACTATTGTGGATAGCCAAATAACTACAACTTTACTGTAAGTCTGTTCTAAGAAGAGAGAAAGGACAAAAAAAATTTTTGCTGAGTTGAATGAATAGCTTTTATTTGTAACATATACATTACACCACAGTGAAATTATTTTCTTCACATATCCCAGTTTAGGAAGTTGGTGTCAGCGCCCCAGAGCAGAGACGGTTAAGGGCCTTGCTCAAGGGTCCAGCAGTGGCAGCTTGGCAGTGCTGGGGCTTGAGCCTCTGACCTCCTAATTAACAAACCAGACTTAACCTTTTTTTTTTTGTTGTTAGTCACAGGTGGATTATCCGGCATGACTCAAGACACAAGAGTACAACCCCATCCCTACCCCCATGCAAAAAAAACTGTCTGGACTGTCAGGTGTTAAAGGTACAGAAATACTATGCAAAGTTCATCATAAAATACTGAAGTATAGGCTCTTAAATGTACTTCATGTACACAAGAAAGATTCACCAAAGACACCTGCCTCAAAACCTTTAGTTATGGGCGGTATGTGCTACACTAAAGTTACCAAGGACTTTGGGAAACAATAGTTATAACTAAAAAAATCATCCTAAGATTCCTAATTTCTTAAATGTTGCCAGTAAACAAACAAAGAATCTTCAATAGCTAGCTGTTACAATATGCCTACGATACAAACTGCCTTTGATAACTACAAAGTGTTCACAACAGCTTACAGGATTACAGACTGCACTTTATTCATAATAATCATTCTGGCATACATACACAAACCAGGCATAACATTATGACCGCCTGCCTAATATTGTGTTGGTCCCTCTTTTGCTGCCAAAACAGCCCTGACCCGTCATGCACTGTGTATTCTGACACCTTTCTATCAGAACCAGCATTAACTTCTTCAGCAATTTCAGTAACAGTAGCTCGTCTGTTGGATCGGATCACACGGGCCAGCCTTCACTCCCCATGTGCATCAATGAGCCTTGGCCGTCCATGACCCTGTCTCTGGTTCACCACTGTTCCTTCTTTGGACCACTTTTGATAGATACTGACCACTGCAGACTGGGAACACCCCACAAGAGCTGCAGTTTTGGAGATGCTCTGATCCAGTCATCTAGCCATCACAATTTGGTCCTTGTCAAACTCGCTCAAATCCTTACACTTGCCCATTTTCCTGCTTCTAACACATCAACTTTGAGGACAAAATGTTCACTTGCTGCCTAATATATCCCACCCACTAACAGGTGCCATGATGAGGAGATAATCATGCTTAAAAAGTAAAAAATCACAAATATAGGATTACAGAGAACTCTAGCGATGTAGTGAACAGAAAGTAGAAGACTTATCTTTCCAAATGTAGTAAATAAAAATGATATCAAAAGTATGAGGTGAAAGAAAAATCTGAAATAAAAGGTACAGATACAGATATGTAAAACAAGACAAGTGCAAAGTAACAGTAAAGCAGCAGCTTTCTTCTTTTTGTGCTTTTTAGGGGATTTGTGTATAAAAGGAAAGCAGCCCATAATGCTTTTTATTATGTTAGAAACCTTTACATTTATTTTGTGGCCTTCAAAAATAACATTGCATAGAAAATTAATAAGAATTGTTAAAGCACCTGTATGCATGAGTTGTTATTTGTGGAGTGTATAAACGTCTGTAACAGTATAATTTAATAATAGTCTCTATGTGTTTATGACTATAACATGCTGCAGGACACCAGAGTACAGTCAGTACACCTGACTTCTCAAATGAGCCAAAACTCATCCTGTCACCTCCTGCCTGTGTTCTCAGTGATGGACAGTTAGTAGCATTTATAAGGTTTCTGTGTAATAGCTTGTTGTCTTTGAGGAGCCCATTTGACATCTTTCTTTTGTACTGTTACACCCACATGGGTGGCGCAGGCCTTGAAGGTGAGCCAGAGTTAGTTGTATGTGTGTGTGTGTTTGTGTGTGTGGGCATGTTTTTATATCTTTGCACAAATCAAGTGTCCCCACAAGGATAGGAAAAAGTGACAGTTTTGATCATGTTGGGACTTTTTATTACCCATAAAAAGTTTAGTTTATAAACTAAATTTACTTTTAAAAACAAGGCTAAATGTTTTTGTAGTGTGTGTGTGTGTGTGTGTGTAGAGCTGTTAATGGCTATTGTGTCACTCCAAAATGATCAGCTCAGTGCAAAATCGTTGGCTTGAGTACAACTGAAACTGCTTCCTGCATGTTCCTACCTGTCGCGATGTGGCACATAACCTGCTGAGTTTCTTCTTCTCCCTCCTTCACTTGTTCTCTGGCTGTCTTGCGTTTTTCACACTGACTTCACACTTGTGTGTGAGTGTCATGTTGACTTTGTGTTTGGTTTTGATGTCTATATTTCTTCGGTGGCTCAGGAAGTCATTTTGTAGCTTGCAAGGTTCTTCGTGTCCCACTTTATTGTACTTCAATTAGAAATAGAAATGGAGAGGTTGCATTGCATATGTGAAATTGTATAAGTGTACAGGTTTTAAACACGCACACAGATATACACTCCACCCCCAGTTTTTTTTTGCACAGATTTCTTAAGAAGTGTCATATTGTTGTGAAAAGAGTTTGCCAGAGAATTTTCATTGCTTACTATGGACAGTTCTATGAATTTTAGAAAACATGCACGGAAGCTTGGCAGCCTTATTTATTGCATATATTTGCATAGGTTACTTTATCATGACATTCAGTTAACGTGGCTGGTTTGAATCCCCTCGATCCCCCCCGGTATTATGTATATAAAATTTCATTCAAATAAAGTTCTAACTGCTGTGGGGGGATTTGCATGAGCTCTCAACTGCTGCTTTAATCATTTTGTCTCTGGACTCCAGCAGCACAGCTGAAAACATGTTAGCTTCGTGTTAAAACTAGAATGAATTTCACCAGATTAGGATGGATTCCCTTTTGGGTCTCTCAAGGTTTCTTCCTCATATCATCTCAGGCAGTTTTTCCTTGCTACCATCACCTCTGGTTTGCTCATTGGGGATCAACTGATAACATTCTAAATGGAAAATTTCTATCCTGTATAGTTGATTTGTAACAATATCCATTGTTAAAAGTGCTATACAAATAGAATTGAATTGAATTAGCTTCTTATATAAACGACACAACCTATTTCACAATGGGAATCTTTTTTTCCGTTGCCCTAATTGTAGCCAAAATTTTATGATTTTGTTGTTCAGTGGAAACAATAAGGGAATGTTATTGTTTAGAAGTTGCACTGGACACACAGAGAGCAGAAAAAGTTCTCAGAATAATACCTCACAAAACTGGGGGTGGGGTCATAGGTGCTAGAGGCAGTGTTTGGTCCTGGAGGGGATGGGTGTGTTGTGTTTTGGTTATACCTAAAATACGTTTACACTCTCTTATACTCTCTGTTGTATATGTTAAACAACGAAATTGATTTTAAGGACCAGAGACACTAATGCGATAAGTAGAATAATGGCATAGCCATAAAATCCATCCATAACCACACTGACAAACGCGTTGAATGTGAACAATAAAGAGATCTATATAAGTAACATTGGTGGATCAGAACGAGCACGTGGGTGAACGGGTGCCATACGCAGGAAGCATGCTGTATAGGGCTTCAAACCAGTATGGCCACTTGATACACTATCTTTCCTCCATGTGTATCGTGTGTGTGTTTTATAAATCACTGGAAGCTGAGAACTTGATTGGGCTGTAAAAGAGGCTTAACCGGGCTAGGCAGAGCTGCAACTTGTTCTTGTTCTTCAGGCCCCAATCTCAGTCTGCCAGTCCCTTCATTTAGCCTGGTAGAGGTTTTGTCAAGTTACGGTTTCTTCAGTTTGGTTGTTAAGATCTTCAGCGAGAAGTGTAAAGGTGTGTCCTAAGCATGTACTGACTTGCTCTTGTACTTCTTTCATGCATGTTGATATCAGGTCGCAAATCTTTTAGAGTCAAGTGTCACTTGGTGAATGTTGGGAGTGAGACAGAAAGCAAAACAGTTAACAGTTGACCTGGTGTCCTGTGAGGAAAATTGAGGCTGGTGTGTGTGTGTGTGTATAAGCATGTGTGCGTGTGTGTGTGCACGCATATGCTTCAAGCTTACATTGGAAATATGAAGCTTTCACAGGAAGACATACAGGTGCATCTTCTTCGATCACATGATTTTGCTGATGTCATTATCCCTGCTTGTACTTACTGCAAAATAATTACATGTTAGCAAGTGAAAATATCTTGAACATAAGCAAATCTATCAAATGCTTCCTTTTATGAATCAAATCAGCCAGTTTTAGATGTTTTTAGTCATGTCAAAAGTTCTAAAAATCTAATAGTAAAAATTTTAAAATTTGATCAGATCATATAAATGATCTGTCAATAAAACAAGACGTTTGTTAGCTTGTATTTGGTTTATTGTAACTTTTTAATAGAAATACAAGATACATTGACTTTATTCAAGGCATTTTCACTTGCAGTGTAATATGCTTATCTTATTTGCAACCACACAGCATGTTACCAAGCAAGTAAAGTTTTAAAATTGCTTTGTTATTTCACGTCCTAAATTCACTCTTCTCAATGGACACAACTATTAAAAACTGCACCTAATTTTCAGGGCACCTTAACATGCAGCTCAAGAAGCCAACAGTATATGAAGCTCAACCTCTGAGAGTATCTTTTACTTTCCGCCTTACACACATCATGTTGTTGGTCTATGGGATAAAAAAAACTCATCACAGGGGACGTCTGAGGAATCCTGTGCGTTCTGTTCTTCAGCATTCCACAAACTGGCTTCTTGCTTGCAAACTACACTCGAGCTTGCAAACTACACTCGAGTGAGACACATTCTAAAATGCACAAACGTCCATAACTGGACGAAGGAGTTGCTCAGATCTCATGTCAGTGCATTTTTTCAGTTCTGCTGTTGCTGTCATAACTTTGTCAGTCGGCATCGATTCCTCAGTGGTTATGGAAAAAAGCACAAGTTTGGGGTTTTTTTTATCTAAAAAATATATGTAGGTAATGTAAGGCATGTGTAATGTTGGTAGGTGTGTGTGGTTGAGACAGAGAGAGAGAGAGAGAGAGAGAGGATGAAAAAAGAGACAGAGTTAAATGGGTTAACTCATTTGGATATGCTGTGGTTTTTTTGCAGTTCAGCATTTGTGCATGGAAATATGGGCCTGTAGCAGTTTTTCAGCTTGCGTAGTATTACTTCATGTGCATTCAAATGTACAATAATGAACTTTTCAACTTATAGTAGCGACTGTGGCATGGCTCTAAATACCCCCCACTTTTTTATCAGTTGATAAGAGAGGAGGCAGGCGAAAAGAATATTATGGCATGAAAATAGATTCATACTGCAATGTTTATTTTTAACAGATTTTTGCTCCTGACAGCTTATCAAATGACCCAATAGCCACTTTTTACACCTCAGCTTGTGAGTGTTTTACTCTGTACTAAAAACATGTTTCAGCCTGTGAGGCTTTGGCAGGCCAAAAATTGGCTCTGGATTTGCTCAACAGCTTGTAGGGGAAAAAAAAAGAAGCAAAAGTGTAGGCAATGATGTGAATTAATAGTGTCAATATTTGCCAGTTTCAATTGGCAAAAGCTGCTGTCACTTCACACAGAACATCACGCAGACTCACAGCATATTCAATTACTTTGTACAGCTGACTGTTAAACAGTCTGTCTAAGTATATCCATACCCTATTTCTATCCTGTTCTGTCCTTCATTTTTCCTGTCCCCATTTTTTTGTCTCTATACTGAATTCTCATTCAATCCTTTTTTTCCCCTTGTTTATTTGCCTCTGTCCTCAATTCTTTCCTCCCCCCATCTTTGTCCTCTCCTTTTTTGATGCCTGTGTCATTCTCAAGCTGTGTGTTAATTCACAACAAACCCTGTGTCATAGCTCTCAGAATCCCAGAACGCCTTGCTGCAGAGTTGAGCATATGGTTAAAGGCAGGAGGAGGAGAGGGCATGTGAGTATACGGGCCCGTCGCACTGTTTGCAGTGTAAGCATGTTACACCAAGTGATAACATCTTCCCAGGAAAGCTTCTCCAAAAACAATGCTCTTCGTCTTGACTATTTCTGAGACAAGCCTATAGGCTGGATCACACACAAACACAACACATGCACACAAACACACAGACACACACACAAAACAGCGCATACACAACAAAGGAGGAAACGGTTACTCTATTGACATTTGCACTGAGTTATCAGGACTCACTTGTGTATCTGTGTTTAGCCCATATATTGGCTTTTTTGTCTTGAGGGCATAACTGGTCAAATAGTGTGCAGGAGCCACACCACCGTTACATAGTGCAAATAGGATGCGGTGTGGATAATGAGCTTGTGCTGTAGAGACACTTGTGGCTAAAACCTGTTATACATTGGGCTTAAAGCAGAGGTGAGGCCCACCCTCACAGGTAGACACAAAAAGCCTAGACAAGCCTTGAAAGAAGTCTGAATTTGCATCTTTATTTTCCTGACATCCTGGTTTTGAGTGGGCCACTACCCATAAACTAGAGAGGCAGAAAGAGAGAGAGAGAGAGAGAGAGAGAGACTTTCTGCATTATTGAGTAAATAGACAGAACAAACAGATAGGAATCTCACATCCTAGGAGAACTGTTAACTGCCAAGAAATCATTTGGAAAGTCCTGTAGGAAACAGATGGCTATAATTCCACACTCATGGCATGTCTGTCTGTTCTTCCAATTACTTAACAATTTTTTCTCTTAACATTCTGTGTGTCTGTCTAATGGAAATTAGTATGTTGCTTTTAATCTATAAATTTCAATGCAGTTAATTTGTTGACATTTCAGATGTGACCACATCATATCATGTCATATCATATCATATATTATATTCACAGATCTGTAACTGTCAAGTAAAAATGTCACCACAAAACCTTTGAGTAACGTTGTCATATAGTGGCTTCAATAATAATGAGCTGTCTCAATACCTGCTTTAACTGAAATTTTTTGTCTGGTTGCTTGTTGTGAAATCCTGTGTGACTCACCCACATGTCTGGAGAGGATTATTTGTGGTTCTATGAATTTTCCATTAGCATATTATTGAACCATGTATGTATACCTTGAATGTACTGGCAATGATGCTTAGGGATGTTTAAGGATGTTATGGCTCTGTAGCATTTTCCATACAAGTGTTGTTTAATAATATTGTCCCTTTAGGAACTTTAGGAAGCACCTTCGCCTTCATCATGGCTGCTGAATATTGTGTGAAATCTTCCAAACCATTTGTCCTAACTAGTGTCTTTTATAATTAACCCAGAGACAATTTGCACGAGAACATTTTTTGTAGTATCTACATCTAGAATTCGAGCCATCCGAGTCATATCTGGGCTTTACATAAACCTTTGCTTACATTTACATTACATTTATGGTATTTGGCAGACACCCTTATCCAGAGCAACTTCCATTTATCTCCTTTTTTTTTTTTATAAAACAGAGCAATTTAGGGTTAAGGGCCTTGCGTACAGGCCCAGCAGTGGCAGCTTGGGGGACCTGGGATTCGAACAAAGTTATAAGCACACAATTTTATAGAATGTATCTGAATGCTGTAGATTTCCCTTCACTGAAACTAAGAGGCTCAAACCTGTTCCAGCATGACAAAGCCCCTGTGCACAAAGCGAGCTCCATGAAGACATGGATCACTGAGGTTGGAGTGGAAGAACTTGAGTGTCCTGCATCCCCACTGATCAGCTTTAGGATGAAATGGAGCACCCACTGCAACCCAGACCTTCTCACTTGACAGTCAAAAGCAATCAAAAGCAAATGCCCACAGACACATTCCAAATGCTAGTGGAAAACCTTTCTAGAAGAGTGGAGGTTATTATAACAGTAAAGGGGAATTAGATAGGAAATAAAATGTTCAAATAATTCAGGTGTCCACAAACTTTTGGACATATGGTGTATATATAGTTTTAACAATATCTTTGAATTTTGATTTTTAAATATATCCTTGTAATGCTTTTGACTCCCTACTTTTCCATGTTATATTTATATATAACATTTTATATGAATTGTGTAAGTACAAAATAAAAAGGTTTTATATGTACATTTGTAGCAAATGTATGCACTGGAAGTACATTATAACAATACTTATTTCCCTATAGTCAGTGCTGCTACACAAACTATTTTTAATCCTGTACAACACAGTAGGGATGTCATACATTACTGAGACCAAATGCACAATTTTAATATAAAAAGGGTGACATTGATTTTCAACAAAATTTTAAAAATAATGCAAAATTTCCTGTGATACATCAGGTGTGTTAAAACCAAGATAAATGACCAGCCACTAAGAAAACTGGAGATTTGTAAACAATGCAAAGGTATCCAATAGTTATATGGGTGTAGTTGAATAAGGCATTATTTTTAGCTCACTGAGCACGCCCATATTCTTATTCATAGGCAAAACTCTGCCATCTAAACTTACGGTGGTTCAACTAGAGTTAGCATTAGCAAGGACTGTCATGAGATAACTTTCATGCTCAACATCTTGAAATACAAGTTACAGCTCCTGATATATAAACATGCAAAAGTGTCCTCATTAGGATTGTAGAGGACATGAAGGGGCAGTGGAGCTGTGCTATAAAATGACAATCAAAAATGCAAACATTTGTATAAGATGACAAATTCAAGCTAACGTATATAATGCACTTGTTATGCGGCAATATCTGAAACACCGCTTTTTCGTATTTTTCCACATTATATGTAGTAGTAAGACATTAAAAATAATGACTATTGCTTCTTTAAAAGCTATAGTATTCACTTCAGTGGAACTACAGTAACATAAATGGCTTTCTTTCTGAATGTTTTTCTGAGCTCATGCTAACACAGATGAGGTGACTGGCTATAAATAAAATGTATGACAATGTAAATTAAGGTTTGCTAATGTTGAGGCTAGACTTGTGTTTCCTGTCAGTGATGTACTGTATCTCAACTGTCTAGAAAGCCTGGAGTGAGCCCTTTCCAACTAAATGATCATTGGATATGTGTTATCATGATTGGTTGATTCCACTGTTACTTTCAAGTATGTTGGGGGTTAATATGGAGACATGTTGAGGGATGCATGAAGACATATTGTTCAGCACTTTGAAATCCTAGCTGACTTAGAGGTATCTGCCTGGACACCACAACCACAAACAATCCATCCATCCATTATCTGAACCACTTATCTCACTCAAGCTGGAGGACTCAAGAATAACGAAATTTTTAAATATTAATGAACTAAAACTCTAAAATTATTTTGATTCTTCCACACTTGAATGTTTTTTTTTTTAATGCACTCTTGAGTGGTGTGATTTTACTTGATTGGGTTAAACCATTCAGGTGCCTCAGGCATTATAAAGGGTGTGTGTGTGTGTGCATGCGTGTGTGTGTGTGTTTCTGTGCATGTATGTGTCTGTTTGTATATAATAGCATAATTTTGCAGGGTGTACTTCATGGGTGTGGGTTGGTTTATGTTTCTAAAAACATAACTGACAGTGTTTCTATGCATTGTCCTGTGTGGTTCTTCTTAAGGGCTGGTATATTTTGCAGCTTGGATCCAGGTGTCATTTTGTTTGTGTAAAGAAATATATTGGGGGGTGGGGGGGGGTGTTCATCAAGCAGTGAGAAGTACTTTATTCGGTCACTGTCTTATTCTAGATCCTTTAGAGAATCATCTGGTTTCCTTGTTCATTTGTTTGTGCTGGTTTATAATGGCAGGCGAAGATGAATATCAGACTTAAAGTATTAGATGTTTAAAACGCACCAGAGTCATTTTCTCTGTGGAAACGCTGAAAACAAAAATGAAAAAAAGAAGAAAAAAAAAGTATCTTCCCAAAGAGGGATGAAATGATGTCATTGCGTCTTGTGGTTTTCATCTGGCAACTTGAGTGCAAATATAAATACTGAACTAGCTCAAGCAAGTGTCCCTCTGATGATCACTCTCTCTCTCTCTCTCTCTGTGTGGAGGGTGAGGGGTGGAGGGTGGAGGGTATCTGTGATACCACCTCTAAACGTCAAGGCAAAGCAAGGAGTCTTCATGGTTGGTCTATTACAAGCAACAGTTAACTTAAAAAAAATATATAATTAACTTCAACACTTTTAGTAGAGTGGAATTTGCTTATTGCCCTGAAATGGTGAAGGTCTAAATGTCCTGCATGTTATTAACTGTCAAGAATTTACACGTCTGCCATCTTTGAACTTTTAGTATTTTTCAAGGCAAAGCATATGCAAATGAATCCCTGAGGTGCAACTTGGTAGCAATTGCATTAACCACTTGCTGCTTTTTAGTAGTGGCTTACAAATGTGTGTAAACAGTACTGATAATTTACTCAGTTTATTTTACAATCTGCTGAAAACCATACCTGTAATTAGTAAGACAAAATTAGAATAATATTTTGGAGCAAGTCATCGACATGGGGCATAAATGCATTCAAGGAGAGAAATCGCAGAAATTGCACTCCATCACTTTCCCAGTTTTAGGAGTGTTTTTATGTTGCTTTGTTAAATGACATCATTATTATTATACTTTTCCTGTCATATCTATCAGGACTCTTGGCTTTGCTATACTTTTATATGCTAGGCACTCTGCTTGCCAGGACTCAAACTATTACTAAACTCCACAGATGTGGAAAGCAATAAATTGCATATACTTCTAGTAAAGACATTTGTCTTTTGATGTATGTCTGAACATTTATTTGAACATTGAACATGAATTTTTAATTGAATACAATTTGCCATGTTTAGCTTCACATATGTTTCACATAAAAGAAAATAATTAATGTCATTCATCACAGTAGTAGTCTGTTTCAAATGGTATTTTCATTACAGTGTGGAATCAACACTAACCATACAAAAATGTAAACAAGAATATGAGCAAGAATGTACGGACATTTTTACTCAGTTATTTTAACGAGTAGGCATCTTGATGAACGGAAAGTCCCTTATACGATCTATTCTTCTTAGTAGAACTTTTATAGGATAAAATTACTTTCATGACACATAAGAACACAGGAAGAAATAATATAATGCAACAATATTTTTTATTTTTTGTGACCTTAATAATGATTAAAAGGGATCGAACCTTATAGTACTAAGGCCATGGTTGCATGCAACCATTGTGATGCAAAGGCATATTTCTGCACTCTAAAATGCGATCCTTGCCTCTTACACTTTAATCATGTTAGAAGCAGATTGTGGATTAAGCCTACTGGAATTACATTTGATCCTAGTACTCTGAGAAACCCCCTTCACACCACTGGGTATCATTAAGAATCCCCCCCTCCCTTTTCTCATTGCATAATAGCTTCTCTATAGAGTGTGGTTTCAACAGAAAGTGACTCCCCATTTCAAATGCAGTGCAAGTATGAGAGAATGAGAAACCTGCCTGCTTGTAGGCTTTAGACAGGAAATAGTTTCTGAATTGTCTCTGTAGCTCACACATAATTACAGATCAATGATTCACTTAAACAATAAGAAGCAAGAGTACATTTGATCATTAGTACACTCTCCAAAATAAATAAACAGATAGATAGATAGATAGATAGATAGATAGATAGATAGATAGATAGATAGATAGATAGATAGATAGATAGATAGATAGATAGATAGGTGGTCTTTAGCCACTTCAAGAGTACTTCAAGTGTACCGTTAAATTATTACACTGAAAGTCAATTATAAGTACAACAGTGGTCCTTAACAGAAGTACAGAAGTAGTTCTTAAACTATGGTCCAGACCCACTCAGGGTCTGTGATTACAATTATTATTGGAGACCTTTGATTACAATTATTAATGAATTTGAACTTTTAGCCTTTTTGACTGGACCCTTGAAGTGAACCCTATAACCTTGGACCTTATAATTTTTATGATTATGATTATAATTATGATTATGATTATAATTCTGCCTCTGGAAAATTTATTAAAGGAAAATGATACCTTTCTAATAAACAGATGAGAATAGAAAACATATTATACTACATAATACTACACATTTAATAATGTTCATGAGATACATTAAATATGTCCTGAGAAGGTCCATGATATGAATTTTAGAGTTAAATTGGCCTCTGGTTATCAAAGGTTAGAGAACTTCTGCCTTTAGGTTGTACCACCACAGTGGATGAGAATGGTACATTTTACTATTTATTTGTTATTTGTACAAGTGAGAATGCATGAATAAGTCAAGAGCATGACATCTCTGTCTTAAACCTGAAGGAACTGATTTCTGGTACAGTTTCTATAGTGATATTGGAGTACCAGATATTATATTACTACATTAACAGGTATTTCACAGAGTCGTTTAAATATATGTATCATTTAAACAAACTCGTGTGTCTAAGAAATGTAGTAGTTGTAATTATTTTAACAGATTATCAGTTAGATAAATAAATAATAAATTTTAAATAAATGTCAAAGTTTTAAGCACGTAGGTCCCGCTAATTCCACCTGCTCGCTGATTGGTCCTCTCTGTTTACTGAACTGATGGGCCAATTAGAAGTCCCAAGTGTAGCTGCATATTAGGCCCCGCCCCTCAGGTGTAACCCAATCCGATGCCCTGTCACAGGTAAAACCGGCCCTAAATTTTGAGTATATCCCAAAAAGCAAGAAAAGCTAACAAAACCCGTTCTCTCGCCGACAGCCGCAACGGTAACCCTCATTCCCTCGTTCCTCTGCTGGAAGAAGACGGGTCGGATATACAGTACCAACTAGAAAGTCCAGTCCGACCAAAACGAGATGTCACAGGAGCATGACAAGTAAGTGTGTGTACAGTGAATAGCTGAGGTCCGTTACAGGACACTACTCATTTGGAGCAGCTGTCAAGAGAAACGCTTCGTCTGAACTGTAATATAGTGGGGGGGTTTTTTTACACAGAATTGTTTTTCAGGAATATGTTCCTTTACTTTTAATAGACGTTGTTTTTCTTTTCTTCTGAAAAGACGGTTCGGGAAAGGTTCGGGCTCGTTATTGTAGGTCTATTAGACTTGGGAGAAGTGCGCGAGCCGAATGTCTGGGACTGAGCCGCACGCGCACGCACACACAGAGTTTAAGAGTTTCGGCTCTGTTCCACCTGTCGTGTTCAGACCCGCGCCGCTGGATTATTCACTCACTTACACACACACACACACACACACACAGGTGTACTGCACCTGCCGCGCGAGATCTCCGTACCTCCGTACAGTCCTGTGCTCACTAGCTTTTTGCCTTAGTCTGCTAAATTAGTAGAATTTATCTCTAGGAACTAGTTGACTAACTTCATACAACACATGTTCCACTAGTTTTCTGTGGATGTCATTACTATTTAAAGCACCCTGAAGACCCTCTCGGTCTAAACCTTGACAAGTTTTGGCGAAGAGAATTTATTGCCTGATGGGATTCATTGACGTTTAAGTCATTGGAATGTAACTTGAATGTAATTTTCCGACGACTGCCTTATGTATGTTCAATGGTATTTTCTTAATGTTTCGGTGCATCGACGGAGAGTCTGTTGACTCTAGTGAAATCGTACACCATTAGGCGTTGGCTGTTTTTTCCAAGGCAACAAATTGTGTTTAAGGCCCTTAGTAAATTGCCAAAAACTTCAGAAAATCTAAACAGAAGAAACTTGAAGAGCAGATCGTCAGAAAGATGTTTGATTGTTGGTGCTCTGTAGGCCTGTAAAACAGCCACGCAAAAAAACAACAACGCAGGTTATATTTGAGGGCATGTGATGTTTTGTGATACATATTAAAACTATTAATGAGATTCAGTATCCATACTAACAGAACATGGATATTTTTTTGGATATTCTGAAAAATTTGTTTGTAAAATTCCGCCTCCCTGTTGTTCCAAGCCCTTGTAGGCTTGTGTATGATTTAACTGAGTGACCTTATTGGATGAACTGTCTCCTACCATATTTAAGGCAATTAATAGCAGCTGGCAAAATAGTAGTGTACACTGGCAGTAGCGGACCTACGTCCCATTAGTTTGCATACTATTTTGAAATTGCATAGGTGTAATAAAACATTTAAGGGCATTGCCTTGGAATCCCAGCGGAAACCTTTTTCTTTGTATTTTCTCCACCGGGATATAGTCAAGGATATGGTGTCTATCATTAACCATTTCGTGCATGGTCAGCCCTTTTGTTTTTAGTAGCGGGATTGCGTTCCCACTGGTTTATATTGTCCCGGGATAACGGATCTATCAGGTTGCAGTGTTAAAATCAAACATGGCTGGAGCAGGAGGGGCTTTAAGAATGGTACAATTAGTTATCAGATTACTGCTAATCCGTGGTGCGTCAACAATTATCCTATAAGGACGCGCCAGTGTTTCCATGGCTATGCATTATAATATTGGCTTTGTGAATCAAAACCTCGTCACTTAGAATGGCATCAATGAAGTCCCTCAAGAACATACAGTCATGTACTTAAATTTGAGATAATAAACTTACCCAGACTATTTTCGTACATTGGTCTGAAAAGATCTTAAACTTTCCAAGTTCTTTAGGTCAAAAAATAAACAAAGCTGTAATGTGTGTACTGTCTGTTTGAAGGTGTCGTTTGTAATCTCCTTCCCTCACCACGTAGAAACACCACCCAGTTAAACGCACACACTGTCTCTTTCTAGTTAAGTAATGCACTTCATAAAAAATAGGTTAGTTAATGGCAAAAAATGTCTTCTAGTAAATGAAGAATGACGGAGTAAGAAGAACTCAGAGGGTTTTTTCTCATTAAAACAACAGGCCTTTACACTGAGTAATGGTAAAAGGCTCTGTAATGTCAAGGAACATCATTCTGTCAAGATTCTTGACAGCTACCCAATGAGGAACTGTGATCTTTGTCGGTCTTACTGGAAGAGCCAGTAGAGCACCTTGTCAGACAGGAAGTGACTGAGATTTATTCTACTTTCAGATGGGTTTACCTTAGCTCACCATTATAAAGAAGACCTTTGACTGCTTTATGTACAAGATGTACCTTTATTTGTCACTGTCACGTCACCGTTGCACAACCAAGCCGGTATAACTTCTTCGGTTAAAGAAGGCTGTTGTTTATTTTTGAATTCCAGTCACCTGAGGTGTCTGACTGGTTTATCGTTAGCACATTTCTACAAAAGTGTTTCTTTTAGTACATACCTTCACAGGTGACAGGTAGTGCTGTTTCTCTCTCTCATTCATCTCTGTATTCCTCACAGTAAGCGAGCAGTGCTCGTGCTACAGAATGATCCAGCCTACAGCCAACGTCGTAACTTCACCAGTGACGATGAAGCATGGAAGTCCTTCCTGGAGAACCCTCTTACAGCTGCCACCAAAGCCATGATGAGCATCAATGGAGATGAGGACAGTGCTGCTGCTTTAAGCCTTCTTTATGACTATTACAAGGTACTGTAGGAGGCCTTGTCTCATTTGAATTAATATTCTTAGGGGTCATTGATTGTATCAGGTTGTTCTTAGCTATGTACAGGAATTCATATGGCTAATCTTAATCCCTGGACAGAATTCATTATGATGAGCTAGATACTTGTAATATAATGGCAAGTGACTGATCCTGAAAATGCCTGATGTTGAAACATGGGATATGACAGGATAAAGAGTGAGATCTGAAAAAACATGGAGAAATGTTACTCAGTATTTTCAACTGTATCAGACATGTGTAGATGTCTGCAATGTCTTGAGATACTGTCATAAAAATGTAAAGCTAGTTTATGTAAATGACCCCAACTTCCAAGTTGGGATATGCAAAGAAAGAATTTCACTGTGCTGTAATGTATCTGTGATAAATCAAGGCTGCTTCTTCTCTGCTTCTATATATGTTTGCAAGCACATATTTATTAGCATATTAGTATAACTGTGTAACTAATAAGTGTAATTAATTAACAGTCTGTTTATGAAATTGGTTGCACATTAATATTAAATGCAGCTCAGTAATACAGGCTCTATGGCACAGAATGTATTGTATTTCCACTGGAATAAATAACAGGTCATCTATAAGAAGCTATGGCACAGAATGTATTGTATGTCCACTGGAATAAATAACAGGTCATCTATAAGAAGCTATGGCACTGAACATATTGTATGTCCACTGGAATAAATAACAGGTCATCTATAAGAAGCTATGGCACTGAACATATTGTATGTCCACTGGAATAAATAACAGGTCATCTATAAGAAGCTATGGCACTGAACATATTGTATGTCCACTGGAATAAATAACAGGTCATCTATAAAGATAAAGCTGTGTGTAGTTCAGGTTGACAGAAGCTGTGTTTGCCTTCCCCAGGTGCCACGGGAAAAAAGGACAATATCCCAGCCAAAGGCTGACATCCTAGGCTCTGATGTGGATCCCAACAAAAGGTGACGTGTTCTTGTTCAAAGCAGTGGTTATGGACGACCCTTTTGTTGTCTTTGCTGTTGCGTGACGTCTGCGTTTCTCTTTAGTAGGAACCTCATGGCTCCTCACCCAGAGGCCTCAATGGCATCAGCTGAGAACAGGATCCAGGTTCTGAAGGGAGTCCCACTGAACATCGTGCTCCCTGGGAACCAGCTGGTGCAGGACAAGAGGGCACTGTTCCCCTCGCCCGACACCACAGTCACTGTGTCCATCGCTGCTATGCCCAGTTACCCAGTAAAGACTGAAGAGCCGTCGCATGCTTTTTCGGTCACTGTGCCCAACCCACACTGCTCTGAGCCTGAGGGTCATGCAGTGGCATTCGATCGTCAGCTCGCCCACAGTCAGTTCAGCCCCAACACACAGCCCCGTACACCAGACTCTACCTTCCCTGAGACCTACAAGGACGGGGGTCAGGAGGTAGGATGATGTTCCCATTTTTCCTTCAGTGACGTATTGTTTCCTTCCTTCACTACCTTCATCTTGGTTCTTCTGTTCTCACACAAAGCCCCCTACCCCAATCCTCATATAATATCACCTTTACAGCAAACTCTAGAGCCTGGCAGAATACTGCTTGAAATGTTATTTGAACATAGCCAGAAGAGCAGCTAGCATGTCATTATGCCATTGTCTTGCTGGCACAATAAAGTGCTGTGTTTTCCTGCTGCACAAAAGCCAGGGCCTTCTCTCTCTGCCTCTCTTTCTCTTTCTCTCTCTTTTTAACTCTCTCCTAGTCTGTATTAAAACCTATGTTATGGAGGGGCGGGGGATTATTTTAGAATGCCCAACAAAACCCTGCACACACAGATAGTATAGGGGAAGCTCTCTTTTTGTTTGCCCTGTGGTTGCATGCTTTGGCTGGCTGCAAGCGACGCCACGGCGTGGCTGTTTGCGCTGATGCCGGGCCCACTCGGACACTCTTTTGTGTTCCACAGGTGTTCTCGTTCCCAGGGGATCTCCAGTTACGGATGGCCTCCATTGCACAAGAGGACTATCCCGCCTTCGACACCGTGTCGGGGTAAGCCATCATAACTGCCTCACTCATGAGAACCCCCCTTTGGGAATAGACAGATTATGTCAGACAGCTATGATAAGATGCCTACCAATTTATGTAGTGTTGTAGATTGAAGCTTACAAGCAAATAACTAGCCTAGTCCTCATGTGACTGTAGACCTTCAGTTAAAATTGTTCTGGGTGTAACTGGTTACAAGTGGAATTTCAATGTAGCTTAATTTCATCAGAGCAATGGTTTTGTCTTTGTTTACCAGTAATAATTTTGAGTACACACTGGAAGCCTCAAAGTCCCTCCGGCAGAAGTCAGGTGATGGCACAATGACATACCTCAATAAGGGCCAGTTCTACCCTATCACTCTAAAGGAAACAGACAACAGCAAAGTCCTTCACCACCCCATCTGCAAAGTCAGGGTATGTGCGTGTGTGTGTGTTTGTATGGTAACTTATACATGTGTCTTGAACATGTGTAACATTCATCATAAATTGTTTTTACAGAGTGTTGTGATGGTAGTGTTCGGTGAGGAGAAATGTAGGGATGACCAGCTCAAGCACTGGAAGTATTGGCACTCCAGGCAGCACACAGCCAAACAGAGATGCATCGACATCGGTGAGGAGTTTCAGATATTTCCCAGAGCCCATGTTTCCTTCATGACTCAGGCCCATTCACCTGTGCTGTAAAAAAAAAAACAATGCCACTGTAGACTTTGTCAGACACCAGTTTAGACCACCATTATCTATTCAAGACAAGATAAAAAAAACTGTTTCAAAAGGGTGGACCAAGAAAGTCACATTGTGCCCGTTTCAATAGAAAATTCCCTTTTACTATATATATATAATAAAAAGTAAGTTTGTTATGCATATGAGGTTATTATAGAGTAATGACATAATAAAATGTTCAAAGCAAATTTGACCAAATACTAACTATGGCTTTTAGGTGATTCTGCCTATTAGCCTCAGAGAATGCTCTATAGATCAAAGATGAGAGCCATATTACAGTGGAAGTGGGTGGGGGAGAAAGGGGGTGGAGGTAGAAAGAGCTTAATGATCCTGTTTGTTTACCATCTGCAAACTGTGCTCTGATGAATGGGGGTAGCAGGTAAACAATACAACATGGCAAACGGTCTGAATCGACCTGGAAAAGGAGAGCTTGAAGTTAGTCTACCAACTCAATTCAACACACAACAAAGATGACAACATTTTGACTCCCGAGTCTGTTGATATCCAAACAATACTAGCTTCTAACCACCATTGGATGTTAAATTTAATTAAACATTCAGTGGTCTTTTTCTATACTTTGGGAACCTTAGATCGATGTAAGACATTTAGTAATCACATGTCAAACACTACCTCTAGTGATGGGCCGTCTCAGAGATTACAGGTTTGGGGGAAATTTTGCAGTCAAGAACAATTAAAGCGTAGATGGTCCTGTTTTACCTGCCCTATATTAATTGCTCAAAACCAGTGGTGGCTTTTTTATTGTATAAACCCTCAGCACCTTTTCATGCCTTTTTCATCTTTTCTTCAACAACCTCAACCTTTCCTTTCTTCCCTCGGTCCTTTAGTGCTAACCTCAACATTTTCGTCTGCCCACAGCTGACTACAAAGAAAGCTTTAATACCATCAGCAACATTGAGGAGATCTCCTACAATGCCATCTCCTTCACATGGGACATCAATGAAGAGGCAAAGGTAGGCTTTGGAAAATATTGTCATGACTCTTTCAGCTTCATTTGAAAGTTAAAAGTCCAATAAGAAACAAAATCAAGTTTCACTTTAAAGTAAGGATCTGATTTGAATTCCACCAGATGGTGCTTAAGAATCTCTTCATTGTTATTTCAGTCAGAAGCCCTTAACTATGTGATATTTATTTATTTAAAACAATTGTTTGAATCAAGAGTTATAATAAGTAATAAGTATATTTCAAGAGGGCATGTACTTGTTGCTTTGCTTGTTCTGTCCTTAAGTTATAGGGCATCATATCAGTTTGAGATCTGTAGGCAGATTAGACATTAGTTTGTTGTTCAAGCTACAGGCTAATAGTTTGTGGGTTTTACGGTGCAGTAAACATTTAGCCTTTGTTGAACCATTCCGTTGCTATATTACTGTGTTTAACAGACCCTCCTTGCCTCTTAAAATAAACCTGACCTTTAGAAAAGTAGGCTTGTAAAAGAGATTTTTTTACTCAAAATAGACAGTGCAATGTTGGGCACATTGTGATTACTCACACAATGGACATCATTCAGGCAAAACAAACCGTGTGCTCTGTTTCTCCTGGTTTGAAAGGTGTAATTAAGAGTGAATATGAGCAAGGAAGTGCTAATCAGGGAGTTTCCATGGCTTGCATTTTGGTTTGGTTCTAAGTCTGCTTTCATTTTGACTAATACAACCTTATTTCTTATAGTAAAAAATGAATTGAAATAAATCCTGCTGTGTAAGACGAAGGTATATACTTATTGTGTAACACAGTAAAGATGTGTGTGTGTGGGCGTGTTAGTGTGTTAGTTACTAAGAATCAGTTCTCAGCCCATTTGACCTGTCAGCTCTATTGTATGCTAAGGTGATGCTCTCAGAGGAGAGGTTTGGGTGAGACGCAGCTCTGCCCAAAAAGGAATGAGGAAACACAAAGGAAAGTAGAAGAGCTAAGACCTAAAACCTACCACTGACAGTTTATGGAATCCAGTTCAACGAGTATATCAAGACAAGTCTGGTACAACCTGTCACTCATCAAGTGGCACCTTGACTTTTTTTAATCCACCTCCACTGACCAGTTCAGCTTCTTTTAAGCACTAAATGGTCAGTGGCTAACTTTCCTTTATAGTCTGAAGGAAAATACTGTCAGTTATGTTTAAAGTTAATGCATATTGATGTATTAATGAGTCATGCTTAAAATGCAGTTTTCTGTGCTGTGTGTTGTACTGAATACCAGGATGTAGATCACAAGGTATGCATGCGGTCATAGGATACTCATCCGTGTACTCTGGAGTGCTCTCTGTTTGCTGTGTGTTTGTGTGTGTGTGTGTGTGTGTGTGTGTACATGTGCATATGCATGTGCAAGACAGAAGAGAGAAAGATAGAAGGAGAAGTGGAGATTTGCACCCTGTAGTTCTGTTTAGCTTGTTATTTTAACAAGTATTTTGTAAGAAGTATAGAAAACGTGAATTGTCACTTTCTATATTACTTTGTACAGTGATTAATACTGAAATGTTACTTATAACCGTACTGCAGTTCTGTCAGCTAACATAGTGACTCACCTGTGTACAAACACAAAGCAAGTGTAAAGCAGACTTGATGTAGAAAGAATATACATATTCAAGCCTATCCTGCCACCTAGTGGACATTTGTGAAATAGCATGTAGAAAATTAGCGTACACTGATTTTAAGTCGCCTTTTGAGAAATTACTCATTGCTATAGAGTTACTATTCTGAATTTATAGATAGTTTTCTTTCATTATTATTAGTATTTATATAATTAATAATTGCATAGTTGTATTAATTATTTGTGAAAATAGAATAAAAATATTAAAGAAATTATTTATTTATTTTCATTAAAATTCTGATATATATCAGTCTGACAGAAAGCATTTAATAGAGACTGTTTGACATACTGTTTGATATATTAACTGTTTGCTACTGTTAATATATTGTTCTCTAAACTTATATTTATCTGAAAGGAATCTAGTGTTATTGTATCTGAATCCATAGGGGGAGACATACATCAATTTATTGCTTCGGGACCTGTGATCTGTGTCACTTAGGAAACAGCTATATATAATGATTGCAAGTGATTACAGCATCTTGTCTATAACATTTAGAGTAAAAGACAATGTATTAAACATTAATGATGGGCTGCATTACATTTGGTGGTTTAGAAGTGTGCTTTAAATAAGCCACTGTAAACTCTATCCCCCATATGACCCAAAAGCATCTTGACCACCACTGTATACCAGTAACTGGAGATGTCTTTTTCATGGCTCTTTCCTTTTCCGTCTCCTTTAGATCTTCATCTCAGTCAACTGCCTGAGCACAGACTTTTCCTCTCAGAAGGGTGTAAAGGGTCTCCCGCTGAACCTGCAGATTGACACATACAGCTACAACAACCGCAGCAACAAGCCTATTCACCGTGCTTACTGCCAGATCAAGGTGTTCTGTGACAAGGGGGCAGAGAGGAAGATCCGCGATGAGGAGCGCAAGCAGTCGCGCAGGAAGGGCAAAAGTACTGATGTGAACTTGACGCCTTGTGAGTGTAGACTTCATTGCTCCATTTGTCCACGTTTGCTGATGAGAAAAACACTCATTATCAGATAATATAATGCACAAAAACTAGTAGGGGCAGGCAGATGATTAGCTATAAAGGACCTTAATTTTGTGTTGGTTTTGTTTGTTTTTTTACTTACTGACTCTTATGCATGTGTATTAATGTGATTATTTTCTAGTTGTGGATGCCAAAATGGCTATGATGCACAAGCGTAGTGATATCACGGTGTTTAAGATGATGTCAGACCTGGACACTCAGCCTGTCCTCTTCATCCCAGACATCCACTTTGCAAATTTCCAACGCCACGTGAGTAACTTCCTGTTTCATCAGAACAGTGTTCATTAAAGCTCATCACTCTTATGGCATATGATCTTGAGGGCAGTACACAAAATCTTAGTCACACCCAAAGCATCATCCACTGAGCTACACAATGTGGAATGAAAAACTGAGGCTTTATAGATAAGACTCCTTGTAAGCTTTTCTTGTAAGCTCACCCCCCCCCCATATGTAGTAGCAAACAATTCCAGAAAATGACCAAACAAGCTGTACAAATACAGTTTGCACTACATAAGTGAATTGGTCAATTTCACTGAAGATACAGAATATGAATATGACTCATTCCGTTATCGTCTGTAGGAAAAAAAAACCTCTAGTTGAAGTGTTTCGCATAGTAGCAGTAAAATTTCCCGCAAACTATCCTAAGAGATAATAAATCAAGTCAGGTCAGTATGACCTCAGTGCTGTACTTGACTAACACGTGCAAACTGCATGCTCTCTCACTGAACAGAGCTCTTTATGGCACAGTTTTGGTTGTTATCAGGTTGGACTCTGATAGACGTAGCAATGGAATCCGAAAGCTTGCTCAGGTCCTTATTAAACATGTTTAATTTTATTTACAGGTAGCCATTTCTGTGGTACATAAAGAAATCAAATTACAAATAAGAGGACCTTGACTATTTTTTAATGTTAACGAGTATTGAACTCTATTTCTGAGGTCATGTTCATAGCTTTCTACTGAATCACAGGTGAGTATGGTCCCTGATAAAGACCTTTAGCCTCTTTACAGTCTGCACACCAGCTGACCCCTAGAGCAGTATAAATCCAAAAATAAACCTTCTGACTGTTTGCTGTCCTGAATTACACAGAAAAACATTTGTTTTTTGCACACAGTGTTGGTGCGGCTCCAGTGCAAACCCACATAACCTATTTTGGGTTCAGTCACATAGAAGTTAATGAAATACACACACACCAAGGATGGGGAATGGGACATTATGTTTTCACATAGCCTGAAAGCCTGCAGTGTGAATTATGGTGAAGTCAGATTCACTAAATATGAATAATAATGAAGAGTTATGTCAAATAATATCTAACTAAAGAGCCATTTTTAGTTAATTTGTAAAGCACTATGGAAATCACAGCAAAAGTCAAACTTCCTTTTATACATCACATGCAATTTTTCTTTAAGAATGAATATGTTGGGGAGTATAGTAGTGTGGACATGGCCTCAGAAGAGAGTCTGTGTGTAAGCTAGCTGTAAATATCTATTTTACATTTGGCAAGCTACATACATGTTCATATGTTGTACAAGCTGCATTACACATTGTTCATAAACTTATTCTTGAAAGTTTTGTCCTTGGGTTACAAAGTCTGCATGAACATAGGCTCTATTCAGCAATAGATATCATTTTAAATAATGTCTTTTATCATGCTATTGCACTGAACAGTTTGAGTAATTGTCCTTTGTTGTTTTTTTCACTCAGCCCTTCTCTCCTGAAGAAGCAGAAGATGGGTAGGTTTTCATATTTGTTATATTGCTTATTTGTATGATTTCTTCTGTCTCACAAAAAACATGCCAGTAGGTGAATTAGTTGTGCTATATTCCCTTAGGTGTGATTGAGTATTTGAATGAGTGTGTGCAAGGTGCACTACAATGGACTGGCATCTAACTCGGGACATGTCCCTGTCATATACCCAGTATTCCTTAGATAGAAATTGGATGGGATAAAGCAGTTAATGAAGATATGAATGAATGAATGCAACTCTCTCTCTCTCTCTCTCTCTACTCCTGTGTGCCAATTTATTGTGTACTATAGGGTAAAAGCCAAACTTTATCGAAATCTAGGAAACACCAGCAAAGTCAAGAAAAACAAACTGGGATTATTTTGGGTCAATGACTTTTCTAAGAACCATACACATCTATTTAATCTGTCTCTCTTTCTCTTTCAGCTCAGGAATGAAAAGATTACCCTACTCAGAAGATGAGTTTGGATCTCCTCCTAATAAGTTGGCCAGGGTGGATGAACCAAAAAGAGGTGTGCAATGTTTTTATACTTGTCTACATTTTATGTTTGTGCACCAATTTTCTGTACTAAATCTTGTTTGCATGAGAGGAGTGTAGAGCGTGTACAGAAAGGAGTGTGTTTGTTTGGTAACAGACTGTGTCTGTCACCATGGTACAGTCTCAGTGGAACGTTGCTTCAAGGTGCTTCATTACCTAAAACCACCCCTGTCTCTTCCTCCAATCACACACTTGCATCTAGTTCCCTTGTGTATTTTTATGGGCAGCATGTAGGGCTTTTTCTTTTTTTTTTCTCTCTTTTTTTTGCCCTCAGTGCAGAACAGTGGTGGGATGTTAAGTACACATGAGCAAACACATATTTGTGTTTCCTACAACCTATGACCTACAATAGAAAGATCAGTGAGTGTTCATGTTGCTGTGGCATGGTGTGCAGGTGAATATGTGTGTTTGGACTGGCTTTGCACCAAAATCAACATTGCTGTGTGTACTTCCCTGCACTGTGCACTGTGCTCTATACTGCATCCTCTACCTTGCTCACTCAAACATAACTCCCACTCCATAACTCTCCATAACGCTCCTCCAACAGGCTCAAGGAACTTGATGTGGGTCTTGTGGTTTGGGCAACATCCCTAATTGAAAGGAACAGTATGTGAGGTGCAACGTCACTAGAGCCAAGGACACACAGAACAGATCAAATGCTCTCCCCAGGCCACATAAACCTTTCACCGTCGTAAAATAGATGATGTTGACTTTTTATTGCTGGTAAAAGGTTTTTTTTCTTTGGTAGCTCTGATCTCAGTTTTGAGAAGCCCAGAGAAAGCATGCATATGTGTATATCTGTATAAGTTTGTGAGACCACAATTGACCACATTGTTCTGGCCCTTCCAGTATTGCTGTATGTGCGGAAAGAGACAGAGGAGGTCTTCGATGCCCTCATGCTGAAGACTCCTACACTGAAAGGACTGGTGGAAGCGGTGAGTTCTCTTTACTGTAGTGCTTCCTGAACTTGTCACTGAGCCACCCAGACTGTCACATATTCCTCATCCTATTTGCCTAATACACTTATACCAGAAAATCATGTGGGGCAATTTTTTTTCTTCTGGGAGAATTCAGCATCCACATTGGAAACAATATCCCATGTCTGATGCAAACATCAATGTCTCTCCTATCTGTCAGATAAATTAGATGGAACAGAAAATTGCATGCATGATTTACTTTTCCTTTCCTCCTTCCCAGTAATTATTTAATCCATCTAAAACCAGAATAAAGTATATATATATATATATATATATATATATATATATATATATATATATATATATATATATATATATATATACACTATATTGCCAAAAGTATTCGCTCACCCAGAATCAGAATCAGGTGTTCCAATCACTTCCATGGCCACAGGTGTATAAAATCAAGCACCTAGGCATGCAGACTGTTTTTACAAACATTTGTGAAAGAATGGGTCGCTCTCAGGAGCTCAGTGAATTCCAGCGTGGAACTGTGATAGGATGCCACCTGTGCAACAAATCCAGTCGTGAAATTTCCTCGCTCCTAAATATTCCACAGTCAACTGTCAGCTGTATTATAAGAACGTGGAAGTGTTTGGGAACGACAGCAACTCGGCCACGAAGTGGTAGGCCACGTAAACTGACGGAGCGGGGTCAGCGGATGCTGAGACGCATAGTGCGAAGAGGTCACCAACTTTCTGCAGAGTCAATCGCTACAGACCTCCAAACTTCATGTGGCCTTCAGATTAGCTCAAGAACAGTGCGCAGAGAGCTTCATGGAATGGGTTTCCATGGCCGAGCAGCTGCATCCAAGCCATACATCACCAAGTGCAATGCAAAGCGTCGGATGCAGTGGTGTAAAGCACGCCGCCACTGGACTCTAGAGCAGTGGAGACGCGTTCTCTGGAGTGACGAATCGCGCTTCTCCATCTGCCAATCTGATGGACGAGTCTGGGTTTGGTGGCTGCCAGGAGAACGGTACTTGTCTGACTGCATTGTGCCAAGTGTAAAGTTTGGTGGAGGGGGGATTATGGTGTGGGGTTGTTTTTCAGGAGCTGGGCTTGGCCCCTTAGTTCCAGTGAAAGGAACTCTGAATGCTTCAGCATACCAAGACATTTTGGACAATTCCATGCTCCCAACTTTGTGGGAACAGTTTGGAGCTGGCCCCTTCCTCTTCCAACATGACTGTGCACCAGTGCACAAAGCAAGGTCCATAAAGACATGGATGACAGAGTCTGGTGTGGATGAACTTGACTGGCCTGCACAGAGTCCTGACCTCAACCCGATAGAACACCTTTGGGATGAATTAGAGTGGAGACTGAGAGCCAGGCCTTCTCGTCCAACATCAGTGTGTGACCTCACAAATGCGCTTCTGGAAGAATGGTCAAAAATTCCCATAAACACACTCCTAAACCTTGTGGACAGCCTTCTCAGAAGAGTTGAAGCTGTTATAGCTGCAAAGGGTGGACCGACGTCATATTGAACCCTATGGATTAGGAATGGGATGTCACTTAAGTTCATATGCGATGCGAGTCAAGGCAGGTGAGCGAATACTTTTGGCAATATAGTGTATATATATATATATATATATATATATATATATATATATATATATATATATATATATATATATATGTAGCATAACCCACAATACAGTAGGAGTAATTGCCTAACCAATTCCCAAGGGCCAGGCAAGTTTAAGGGTGGGCGGGTGTTATCAAAATATATTCATTAATGCTTCACTAATCAACCTGTTGGGCCCAATGATGAGGTCTAAGCATGTCACTGCCCTAATGGATATTAGAATCTACAATCAAAGGATATATGCTAGCTTAGTACAGCTCCAAAACTCATGGTGCCCAGATTCAACAACAGGCCATACATACTAAAAGGGGCATGGTATGGCTTATCTAAAGTCCAGTGGATAGGGAATGTTTGTCTGATGTTTACCGCTGTTAGGAGAAGGAATCTAGGTAACATGGCACACAGATGGCTGTAGGTATCACAGACAAGGGCTTGCAAGCAAAGCATGCAGACGGGTACATCCAGAATTGTGAGGAACGGCATGCTTCCATGTGTTTGTGTGTGTGTTTATATATATAAAGTGTGTGTGTGTGTTAGTGAATGATGACATTGTAGACACACATTACACTGGTATGGGCTAAGAGAATGTGGGGAGTAGACTGACAGGTGGGTGGTCATCGGGGAGGGAGGGAGGAGTGGTGAATTCGCTACGCTAAGCCTCCTTTAAAATAAATCGACCTATGATACGACTTGGCAACGCACCCATTTGCTTCCGCTCACAAATGTTCCATTAAATCACTGCAGAGGGGTCACATAATTCACCCACATGTTTTCAGCTTTCCTTTATAAGGAACAGCAATACCATATATGGATTACTTATTGAGGTAATACTTGTGAAAAATCATTGAAACATTTTTTTTTTTCTCTTTCAGATTTCAGAGAAGTATGAGGTTCCTCTTGAGAAGCTAGGGAAGGTATACAAGAAGTGCAAAAAAGGGTAAGTGTTTTTTGGGGGGTTTTTTTGCATTTGGGTAAGCTTACTCTAACCCATGACCATTTCAGCATTGCACTCTTGTTAAAAAAAACAAATTGTGTCATTTCAACAGGATCCTGGTCAACATGGACGATAATATTATCAAGCATTACTCCAACGAGGACACTTTTCAGATCCAGATGGAGGAAATGGGTGGAATGGTGAAGCTCACTCTCACTGAAATTTGAATAGCCTCCTCCCCCCAATATGGACTGTTTACATGCCTCTGTGTCTGTGTCCATGGCCTTGGAGGTACCTCAGGCCTTCCATGCACTTCTTATCTGTGGTTTCCTACATGTAGCTAAGACTAAGATTTTCTCCTCAAATCCTATTTTGTGTGTGCATCTATGACGTGAAGTGTATGCTAAACTATGCAATGTGTGAAAAGAGATTGGAGTGGGAAAATGTATATGCCTTGATATATATATATATATATATATATATATATATATATATATATATATATATATATAAATACTGAAGTTTTGAGCCATATATTTTATTTTTGGAATGTACAAAAAAAGAGAGAGAAAATATCTTGTCTTTAATAGTCTGAGAATCTGAGAAAGAGTGGAGGTACTAAAAAGTAAGATTGCCTTTTATTATTTAATCGGTGTTACAGAGCTTTAAAACCAACTGCACTGGAGATCTTGATATTTAAAGGTGAGAGCTGAATTCATGCAGTAAATGGGGTATTGTTGCTGTTAGAGGGATTTTTAGGGCATTCTCACTGGTTTCTGTATTTATACATAAACACTGAGCAGTATTTAGTGTGTACAGCATAACCCTTTGCTGAGCAGCTCGATGAGGTTCTGTTTCACCAGTGTTGCTTGCGTACGTATGTGTGAATAAGTGCATATTATGGTTCTCTATACAAATGTGATACAGAGGTAGATATGTCCTTAAAGTAAATTCTGTAATTTCTGCAGCGGAAAGTTCTCGTTCTGCATTCAAACAAGAAAGAAACAGAGCAACGTGAATTCCATGTAAAGTCCATGTAGGTTTTTTGCTTCTGGTGCTGCTTAACTAGCAAAATTCTAGATGAGGAAACATAAATATATCATTTATTTAGTAAGCCACCAGTCAGACACTATTAATTTTAATTTTGTTAAAATTAATTTTGTGCTCTTTTTTTTTATTATTCTGATCTAAAGAGCTTTCCTAGGTAAAAGTCTCTGTAACAACTCGACAAGAATAAACTCATACAGAACCAGAAGTACCATGCAAGATATGACATGCAACAGTTTCTCCATACAGAGTGCCAAGTCAATAGTATTACGTTTAGACTATACAGTTTATTCAGTGTCCACAGATCATGGCTTCATTTTAAATTTGGTCTTTATTATTGTCTTTATCTGTCATCCTATTCGGAGCCTTCTTAATTTTTTTAAACTACAGACTCTATAGCATCAGGGTTTTTTTTAAACAATTTTCTATCTCATATATCTGCTGACTCTTTTTTTTTATCAAAGTACTTATCTATATATTTATTGTTATATTTGGGTGGGGTATTTTTTTTATATTGTTTTGCAAACAAAATGTGCATTGCTGTTATATACTGTTACATGTTAAATGCTTTTTATATGGAATCAACACTATAAAACTATGATGTATTTATGCACAGGGTAGATCTGTAATTCTGTCAGCTCCTACGGCGATATTTGCCTCGTGATCCCTACGGCTACTTTTTTGGATTCGATGTTAGGGTCATCTGGCAATGCTTATCAGAATAGAAAAGGCTCAAATGTTCTTTGCTGTATGGCTTTAGCTGTTATTATGTGCACACATTTTCTTTTAGTCGCAATAAAAGCCAGCTTGGCTTGGCTGTTGTGATTGGCCATGTGTCGCGTGGTTTTCTATTGGCTGCGGCCAAAGCAGTCGTCCTGGCAACAGGGTCTGTGATCCAATGGCCCATCTGTCTGGAGGACAGGAAGTGGGCGTGGAAATGGAGCGACTCAGAAGAGCCGTGTCCTCAAATACTCCTGTGTTCCACAACGCTATACTGAGCTTCATAATGTACATGTGCCTTTAATACACTCCAGCTATATTGACTTACAGTGTCTTAAAAAACATTATGTTTAAGGCTTGCACATTTGCATTTTTGTCTTGCACAGCATTCATTTTAGACATTTCATGAGAATTGTTAGAATGTAATGTAATAAGACAAATCAAAGGACAAATCAATGAGCTTTCACACATGCTAGATTAGACTGTCACAACCAAGCAGAGTCTAACTCCTTATTTTATTAAACATTAGACCCAAGTGCATTGTAATGCAACAGCAGGACTCAAACAGGCATGTAGACCTAACCTTGTGTATATAACGAGATGGAAGTCTCTTGAGAAGGTTGAGAGTGAGGTGTGTGTAGGAGGGGAGTTTCTAATGTTTACAAGCGCACTAGGAGCAGTGGGCTGCAGATAAGAGGAGGAGAGATCTGGTTAGACTTTAACCAGGCAGCCAACGCCTGGACGCCACGGCTCTCTGTGGTTAGCCATCTGCTTTCTGTTTACTACCTCCCTTCTTCCTCTCGCCCTTTTTTGTTGCTGCTTCACTGTCCATTTATTTCTCTGCAATCTTGTATAGTAAATCTTCTGGTCTCTTCTGGTATAGCATATCATTGAAATCTCAACATGGGCAGATAAAAGACACAAGTTTTTAAATGCATTTAACATTTAATGGAAGAAGTAATAGGAATGTGAAAGTGCTCAAACACAGTAACATGGCTGCTGGGTTTTAAGTACTCGAATATTTCTTGATAGATGTAGTGCTCTAATTCACTTAGAAGTACATTATGAAGCTTGAGCATAATGGAGTGAAGGGATGTGAAGAAAGAGGGGAATTTAAGGACACAGCTGCCCCAAGCCATTCCTTGTACATGCCCACTTCCTGTCCTTTTAATGCATTACACATCTACAAAACAAAAAATAAATGTACTTACCACAACCCATTTTTTGATGGGATAATGGTCTTAACAATGGAAATTTGCCATAATGACTTTGTTTTCAACCTGTCAGAAAGATGACGCATACCTGACACTGTGTGTGTGTGTGTGTGTGTTTAAAAAAAAATAGAAAAAAGTCTCAATCAACAATTCTAAAAGCATTATATATTAATCTACCTGGCGACACAGAGGATGGAACAAGCAGCGACAAATCTGACTTGATCTCGAGACTTACCTGCTTAAACAAACACTCTACAAGCATCTGTAAAAGTGAAAGACAGGAACTGAGGAGAATCGAAGAGCAAAAAAATAACCGTAGGCTCTTCCTTTTAAAGTAGTGGCCTATGTTACTTCTAGGTCTCTTGTATTTCACATGCTCCACCAATAACAGTCAGAGAGCTTCATGTCTTGGATCCACGTTTAGATTATATATGTTGAGTGCCTTGCATAAGTATTTACCCCCTTGAACTTTTCCACATTTAGTAGCATTACAGCCTGGAATTGAAATAGATTTAATACATATTATTATGACATTCATGTACACAAAATAATCCTTAGTATTGAAGAGTGGAATATTTATTCTAAAAAATAAGGATACTATATTACCAGTCAAATGTGTAAAAGTTGTGATTGTGTGTTCTTATACTGGGAGATTGATGCATTGATTGATCATAATTATCATGATCATTAATTAGAATTCATTATAAATTGACTATTATCAAAAAAGGACAAACAACTGGTGGGTAATAAAACATTTTTTAAATATTTTTTTTTAAAATTGATGTGTAAATAAATCAGTGCAGTGATTTTCCTGTATCTCTGATACTTAGAATAGTCCTTCTCTATGTTACATCATTTATATATTAACAGTAGGCCTACTCCAGATTCTGAGAAAAGTTGGTGATATATTAATCAGAGGATCATTGTATCACAACACTTTTGGTAGCAGATTCAGTGCTATTGTCAAATATCAAATAGTTGCACTCAATCAATTTTGTATAGGATTGTACAAAGCCTTTATTATCACCACACATACATTACAGCACAGTTGAATTATTTTCTTTGCATATCCCAACTGAGGAATTTGGGGTCAGAGCACAGGGGCAGCTATGATACAGCACCCCTGGAGCAGGGAGGGTGCTCAGGGCCTTGCTCAATTGCCCAACAGTGGAGTTTAGTGGTGCTGGGGCTTGAACCCAAATCCTCTAGTTAACAACCCAGAGCCTTAAACACTTGAGCTACCACCACTCAAAATTTGTGCATTGAATTGCACATTACAGCATTTTGGGAGACAACATAAATTTACTTGTTTATACAACAAAGCAGATGAGGGTAAAGGGTCCAGCAGTGGCAGCTTGGCAGTTCTGGGATTGAACTTCAGGCTGGGATCACCTTCAGATCAGTAGTTTAGTTGATCAGGACCATCCAGAACAATAAGTCGGCAGGTGGCACACCTAAGAACCTTAATCAGTTCAATTCCATTTTATTTGGATAGTGCTTAACAGACATTGTTGCAAAGCAGTTTTACAGCAATATAACTATATAACTAATTTGCTGGGGGGTACCTCATCTAGCTGTCCAAGACCCCCTCTCAAACTTTCTTTCTGTACATTAGGAGCCATGAAGTAAAGGGTCTGGTCATGGTTATGCCAAAATTGCCCATTACCCATCAACCTGAACCTGTCGCATGACCTAGTCAAATATTCCACCTATCACCCCTATTTCAGTTTTAGATTAAGTGTGTTTCATTGTGCTGGATTAGTGTGTAGTTATGTGTGTGCCACAGTATAGCTCATAGTTGTATATTCTTTGCTTGGTATGCTCTGTTTGTGTTTATTGTCCTTGCTGTCCGGTCAGTGGTTTGGCTAGCACCTAACGTGATAAACAATGCCTGCATTCGCATCTGCCTTCGCCTCCAATTCCTGACAAAATGCAATAACAACTGCAGACTGAGAACCAGAAAAAGAATAAAAGAATTTCTTAAGAATGGCCATGTACAGTTAATGTAAGTAATATTAAAATGTGTTCCATGTTTTTGTGATTATTTATGTTTGAAATAAGAAACTGGAATATTGTCAGGTGTAGTGTGTAACGTATAATAATCATTCTTGCCCAGCCTTTCAAATTCTGGCATGCCAGGTTCTTGTTTTTTTTGGAACACAGTGTGCCAATATTCAAGGCAAATTAAATTAATTTCCATTTTCTGCACATCTGCTATAATAAACAGCTAACTACAAGTGAACGAGGCAGGAATAATTGTATCACACAAGTGAACTTGTCTTTAATTCTCCACGTCTCTCTGTTTATGGAAGGACTGCTCGTCCATGTTTTAGGTGTGTCCTGCTATTTGTGTTTAGATGTCCTGAGCGACTTCGGCACATGCGCATTTTAAAGAAGGGGATCAGTCTGTGAGTCAGACAGGCCTGTTCAGGCCACGTTTTGGCTTGCATCATACTGATTCATTCTTAGATTTTATAAGGACTATTGTACTCCGTAGAGTGTTTTGTTTCATAAACGCATTATCAATAAAATTCTCTATTATAAAAGCATATGAGACAGTTAAGTTGTAAACTAAAATCATTTGAAATGATAATTCTTCATAAAAAAACTTTATAGAAACAATTATGTCTGTCAAGTACACTGAAAACAAATGTAAAAATCTGAATTTCTGTCAAGAACACTGCGCAATGTGCATCAGATATTTCACACTTAAGAATGGAACAAGATATTATAACTTCTGGATGTGATCTGTGCAGTTTTATAACAGATGATAATTGGAGTTTGCTTAACCTGCTGTAACATGCCCAGAAGTGATGCGTCATGATAGGTTATTTTTTGTAAATTGTAGACGCCAGTGCTCTTGCAGTGTAATTCAATCGAAAAATCTTTCATGCAAAACTCATGATTGATTTGTTTCTGAGAAAACAGTACGTCTTTAAACATGTGTTCTTGAAGTAGCAGAGTTAAAAATATCAAACCACGATGATAAAAAGTATTTGGTTCATACAGATACTGTTCAAAGATGGCAACGTGAGCATGGGGGTACGTTTTCTTCTGCAGCCGTTCACAGGCTTCAGAGAAATTTGACTAAAGTGGTCTGTTCAGATAGTAGTGCAGAGATAATACAATTATTCAATGCCTTCATAAAAACAGCAGATGATTCGTATGACTCACAATCACTGTAGACAAGGCTAAGTGAAAGATAGAGTCTCGTGCAATAAGAATACATGGCTGCTTCTCATGTATGAAACTATAAAACTATCAAACAAGTACAAGACCACTGCTAGCTTTATAACCCACAAAGAAAAATCCCATGATGTCACATATGAAGTGGAAGAATATGTGAGATTTTTCCCTACATGTCCTCAGGGAGTTTTTTTTTTTACAAATTTACCTGCCTCTCTGCTTCACAAACACATACGTACTGAAAGCTAAATATAGCCGAGTGTTGAACTTTCTTCACTTATAGAGCTACTATGTGTAAACAATGCCTCACCTTGAAACCTGATTGTTGAGTTGTTCAAAAGGTTTAAAGGAAATGACTGGCTCAGTTCTGAGCATAATTCATTTGGAAGTTTGAGTCATAAACAAATAAGCGCGAATCAAGGCCACTCTTTTCAAAGTTGTGTAATGTATGAATAAAATTTTAAAGCATCCAGGTTTCGCCGTGTGCCTACGTGTGCCTCGCAGAGTAGGACCAGACGTGTTGACGTTCAGCCTTCAACAAAACAAATCACCTTGCCCTTTCACCCATATATACACACACAAGAGAAGGCTCGAGTCTGGGAGTATCAGTGTATCAACGTGTCATCAGGTCTGCTGTTGCGACTAACTCCAATTGACACTTTCCACTGAGTTTAGCTGCCACTGAGCCACAAGCAGTATGCTAGTCTATACTTAACCCTACCAGGAATAGTGTGCCTCACATTTCCACAGTCCCCTCAGCAGCTCCACAAAACAGAAGAGCACTACTCGGTGGGGGGTGTGGATGGGCGTGATGTGAGCTACATAACCTCTCCTCCAGTTTCCATGCTCCTCTTGTCCCACTTATATCACCACCGTTGGCCACACATCACATGCATCCCATATATTTTACCCCTCATTCCTACACTCTTGGCACTTTGCCCGCTCTGCATCGGTGTGGTTACGTGACTCAGGAAGAGGCTTGTCCTCCTATTGACCTCCACACCTCCTCAGCGGGCTGACTCAGGCACATCCAGGAAGTAGAAAACCAAAAACAGGATGATAGGGGAATTTTTTGGTTTGTAGTTTTTTTTTTCCTGTCAATGTTACCAAAGCCCATCTTAATTACATGTCACAGAGGAGTAGTAAGCTGATGCAACGCTATGTTTAATTTGGTCATTGCAACCAACAAAATTCTTGCAGGCAGAGAGCAGAAACTGATTTGCTTTCCTTACAAAAACTGTGGGGAAAAGGGTCGTGGTGGAGGAGATGGCAACATACTAACAGCATAAACAATAATAATAATAATAATGATAATAATAATAATAATAATAATAATAATAATAATAATAATAATAATAATAATAATAATAATACTTAACAGCACAAAAGATAAATAGCGGGAGATAAAGAAAATAACTCCAAACATGCACAAATGCATGTGCTTCACAATCCACGTCCTTTCCCCTTCAGTGAATTGCCTTTTCTGCCAGTTTTTAGGCTTGGATCTGCTGCTTAAATTGAGAAAGCAAAAAATTTGATTTCACATGTTACACTATATTGCCAAAAGTATTCGCTCACCCATCCAAATAATCAGAATCAGGTGTTCCAATCACTTCCATGGCCATGGGTGTATAAAATCAAGCACCTAGGCATGCAGACTGTTTTTACAAACATTTGTGAAAGAATGGGTCACTCTCAGGAGCTCAGTGAATTCCAGCGTGGAACTGTGATAGGATGCCACCTGTGCAACAAATCCAGTCGTGAAATTTCCTCGCTCCTGAATATTCCACAGTCAACTGTCAGCTGTATTATAAGAACGTGGAAGTGTTTGGGAACGACAGCAACTCAGCCACAAAGTGGTAGGCCACGTAAACTGACGGAGCGGGGTCAGTGGATGCTGAGGCGCATAGTGTGAAGAGGTCACCAACTTTCTGCAGAGTCAATCGCTACAGACCTCCAAACTTCATGTGGCCTTCAGATTAGCTCAAGAACAGGGCGCAGAGAGCTTCATGGAATGGGTTTCCATGGCCGAGCAGCTGCATCCAAGCCATACATCACCAAGTGCAATGCAAAGCGTCGGATGCAGTGGTGTAAAGCACGCCGCCACTGGACTCTAGAGCAGTGGAGACGTGTTCTCTGGAGTGACGAATCACGCTTCTCCATCTGGCAATCTGATGGACAAGTCTGGGTTTGGTGGTTGCCAGGAGAACGGTACTTGTCTGACTGCATTGTGCCAAGTGTAAAGTTTGTGTGATCATTTGTTTAAATTATGGTGTGGGGTTGTTTTTCAGGAGCTGTGCTTGGCCCCTTAGTTCCAGTGAAAGGAACTTTGAATGCTTCAGCATACCAAGACATTTTGGACAATTCTATGCTCCCAACTTTGTGGGAACAGTTTGGAGCTGGCCCCTTCCACTTCCAACATGACTGTGCACCAGTGCACAAAGCAAGGTCCATAAAGACATGGATGACAGAGTCTGGTGTGGATGAACTTGACTGGCCTGCACAGAGTCCTGACCTCAACCCAATAGAACACCTTTGGGATGAATTAGAGCGGAGACTGAGAGCCAGGCCTTCTCGTCCAACATCAGTGTGTGACCTCACAAATGCGCTTCTGGAAGAATGGTCAAAAATTCCCATAAACACACTCCTAAACCTTGTGGACAGCCTTCCCAGAAGAGTTGAAGCTGTTATAGCTGCAAAGGGTGGACTGACGTCATATTGAACCCTATGGATTAGGAATGGGATGTCACTTAAGTTCATATGCGAGTCAAGGCAGGTGAGCGAATACTTTTGGCAATATAGTGTATATTGCCATAGCAAACTCAAAAAAGTAAAAAAAAAAAAGCTATGATAAATGTTGGCACCCCTGAGAATGGAACATGGAGCAAAACCAGCATTATTTGGAAACAGTGTCATTAGCACAAGAACTGATAATGCCAACATAGCCACATTGTCTTCTGGCAGACTTGGTGACCAAAAAAATTCCAGCTCCTCTATTCATTCCCACAACATCCATTCAAATAGCATCCATTCTCCAGACACACAGTGTTATGGTAGCACTATGATCCAGAAAAGTGTTAGCATGGGTGCTATGATTTCTGCTGACTAGTACAATACTTAGATTGATGTTGCTCAGCATGTAACTAGGAAATTCGATGGATCAAACAACATCAATCCAGGCAAACAAAAATAGCAGCTAAACACCAGTGGAAATTAAAGTGCAATGTTTCACTGTCAATAATTCATAAAACTATCATGATCCTCGGCTTACCTCAGACCTTTACAAACAAGTGATTTTCTTTCTGTTATATGCAAGCTTTCTCTTATATATCGACTACTAATACAGACTATATGCATTTGCATATTACAAAGCCCTCTAAAAAGATTTTACAAAGCCCTATAAGCACAAAAGATTGTGGACATCTTATCCTACCACCAACCCCCACACCCATTTACTCTAATAATAACCTCCACTTTTCGGGGGAGACTTTCCACTTTTAAAAGTAGTTCCATAGGAATTTATCTAATTTAGCCACAGGAGCATTAGTGAGTTTAGGTACTGATGCCAAGCATGGAGAACTGGCACACAGGGCTCTGTGCAGGACAGAGTTCTTCCAAACTAAACATGTCTTCATGGAGCTAACTTTGTGCACAGGGATACTGTCATGCTGGAACAGGTTTGGGTCTTTAAGTTCCAGTGAATTTCTATGAAATTGTAAATCTTGCAAGGACATCTAATACAATCCAAATGTATGTCGGCAGTTTAGGGAAGGCCCACGTGTAGGTGTGATGGTTCAGGTGTCCACAACCTTATTTTCAGAGCCTTTTTAGAAAGCGTTAGAACCTTTAGAATTCTTTTGACCATATAGTGCATGTTATAGTGAGAGCTAACAGCTTGATTTAATTTTATTGTCACTTTAAGAACCTTTTAGGACACCCAGGCACTTTGTCAGCATCCCAGGAACTTTCTGCTTTCAGCTTCCTCTGCATTCGTTCTTCCTCTCTATTAATATACACCAGGATATACACTTTTCTGTGCACCAGGAACTACTGGTGTTGAAATTGCTGTACTGAACATTTCTGAAGGGTCATATGCAAGTTTTAAAGAAAAGACCAACCCTTTACCTGCTCATTTTAATTTACAGCAAGCAGCAAAAATATATGCAAGACTAATTCATTTCAGCTAATGTGTGTCTTTGATTTGGAAGGTACTAATAGAGCAGTCAATCCCAGTGCCATTATTGAGGACCCATGCCTTACACAACTAAATTGTGGGTAACTTTTTACCCACAATTCATATCACTTCTGATTCCAATTTTTCTGGAACACCTGCTGTTTTAAAAAATAAATAAAAATCAAAGACATTTTTCATCACCTGTTTCACCTCTCCTCTGAGACCAAGGGAGATTTAAACTTAGTGAATATAACGCTTCCTTTCATTCTTTTCTTATTTTACATTTTTACCCACATCTTTAAAAAGCAAAATCAACTTGTGTATGCGTGCTTTAATGTAACATTTGAATTCTCGATTCTGCGATTCTGGTTGATTAGTAATGTGATGAATCGAGAGTTTATTGTCTTATGTACTTGAGTGAGAGAGAGAGAGAGAGAGAGAGAGAGAGAGAGAATGAGAGAGAGAGTGTGTGTGAGAGAGAGAGAGAGAGAGAGAGAGAGAGAGAGAGAGAATAGAGAAGCTGGTGAGGACACTATTTATAGCTGTTATAAGAGCAGCGATGGGAACTAACTTGCTTCGTGGAAGTTTCACCAGAGTAAACTTGCCTATAAACAGCTAAAAAGAAGGTTGTGTTGTTCTTTAATAAATAATAATTCTATTTCATTTTAGAATTTTTGTCAAACTGCTGTGGTATAGGTAGTATAAGTGGAATAAAAACAACTTCCCATAGTTTATTCTTTAAAAAAACTCCTGTCATGTTTTATGTGTTACTTGATAAACATGACTTTATATTGATGCTTCAGTGTTACATGTCAATATTATACATTCTGAGTGACAGTGGTGTAACAAACAATCAACAGACCTGGAAGCTGTAGAAAAACTAAACTTTAGTATATTGCAATAATTGCTGTAATCATGTGATCATTTTACATTATGACAAAAGTAGCATATTATTTTTTACCTAATTCAGTACTGGATTATGTAATGAAGAATACACTATATTACCAAATGTTTTGGGACACCCCTCCAAATCATTGAATTCAGGTGTTGTTTTTCAGGGGTTTGGGCCCGGCCCCTTAATTCCAGTGAAAGGAACTCTTAATGCTTCAGCATACCAAGACATTTTGGACTATTTCATGCTCCCAACTTTGTGGGAACAGTTTGGGGATGACATCTCCTTGTTCCAACATGACTGCACACCAGTGCACAAATCAAGGTCCATAAAGACATGGATGAGTGAGTTTGGTGTGAAGGAACTTGATTAGCCTGAATTCGACCTGATAGAACACCTTTTGGATGAATTAGAGCGGAGACTGTGAGCCAGGCCAAAAGTGGGTCATCTGCCTTTACATGCACTTGAATGTAATATGGAGTTGGCCCACCCAACTATAACAGCTTCAACTCTTCTGGGAAGGCTTTCCACAAGGTTTAGGAGTGTGTTTATGGGGATTTTTGACCATTCCTCTAGAAGCGCATTTGTGAGGTCAGGCACTGATGTTGGATGAGAAGGTCTGGCTCTCAGTCTCCGCTTTAATTCATCTCAAAGGTGTTTTATCGGGTTGAGGTCAGTTCCTCCACACCAAACTCACTCATACATGTCTTTATGGACCTTGCTTTGTGCACTGGTGTGCAGTCATGTTGAAACAGGAAGGGGTCATCCCCAAACTGTTCCCACAAAATTAGGAGCATGAAAAAGTCCAAGATGTCTTGGTATGCTGAAACATTAAGACTGGAACTAAATGGCCAAGCCAAACCCCTCAAAAACAACACCTGAATTCAATGATTTGGAGGGGTGTCCCAAAACTTTTGGCAATACAGTCTATGTTGCTCAGTTTATGGTCATTATGGCCAGTTTTTTTTTTACTTCCAGGCTTCCATACTTCCAGGCTTCCATACTTCCATACTTCCAGGCTTCCATACTTCCATACTTACATGTATTATTTTCCTAGCTTTATCGTATTTTACTAGCTCTGTGTCCTAATTTGTGACTGCAAGCCAACCAAACCAACAAGCCCTAATGGCATAGTTAAAAAATCATGTCATCTCAAGACTGGATATCTCTATTCATGGTGTTCATATATATGTTTGTGTGGGACAAAAGTCAGTGGGTTGTGTTCTAGGTATGGGGCAAAATAAGTCCAAACTTGTCAATAAATGACTCCAAATATGCTTAAATGAGCATGTTTAAATGTGGTTTGTTCATGAGTAATCTGCAACTTAGGGCTGTTTTATGGCAAAAGAAACATGCGCACGTTTGATCATTTGCTTATGGGACTGTGTTCCTTGTTCCAGTTCAATACAGATTGCTAATGCATTGCTTATATCAGTTGTAGCATTATTGCCTCACAGTTTCATCCTGAGCTTGGGTTACTGTCTGTGTTGAGTTTCACGCGCTCTCCCTGTGTCAACATGGTTTCCTCTGGGTCGCCTGGTTTCCTCCCGCATCCCAAAAACATGTTTGTTGGCTATGCTAACTTGCCTCTAGGACTGAATTTGTGTGTGTGTGTGTGTGTGTGTGCATGGACCGGCGTCCCATTAGGGGTTCCTGAGACAGTCTCCACATCTATATCGACCCTGACCAAGTGCTTATTGAAGATGAATAAGCAATATGATCTCTAAGTGATGAATAATAATGTTACTCATTAACACATGAAGTCACCTATATACCTTAATCAATGTAATGATATGGTTAATATGAAGCATAGAGGAGTGTTGTTCCAACAGTGAACCTGCCAGCAGTTACTAAGTCTAAGGGGGGTGGCTCAAGTGGTTAAGTCTCTGGGTTGTTGACTGGGAAGATCAGGGGTTCAAGCCCCAGCACTGCCAAGTTGCCACTGTTGAGCAAGGCCCTTAACCCTCTCTGCTCCAGGGGTGCTGTATCATGGCTAACCCTGTGCTCTGACCCCAACCTCCAAGGATGGGACATGTGAAGAAAGAATTTCACTGTGCTGTAATGTATATGTGACAAATAAAGGCTCTTTCTTTCTTTTCAGTTAAAGAAGCTTTTCTGCTCTTCGCTTCCCTTTGCTGTCGAATTAAAAATATATAAAAACATGAGCCATGTATAAGGCGTACTTTTCCAGTTACAGCTGACCCGGCAGAGCCAAACCAAGCGGTATTACTCACTACTCTAACGTTTTACTCAAAGCTCCTGTGACCTTTCGTCCAGTTTCCCGGCACGCGGTTCACCGGGTTTGCTCTGACACTGCTGACTCCCCCGACACGCCCACCCACAGCCGCGCACCCTCCTTCCGCCAATCGCGGCTCTGACATGCGCCGATCACGCGTCCGTTTGCACGCCATTGGTCGAGCGGCCACACATGCTCGTTTTCCATTGGTCGCATGTTGCCACCCGCCAGTCTGTTGTGAATTTTGTTTTTCTATTTTTTTCCCCCCATGACTTGTTTTACTCAGCTGAGGCCAGAGCTGTGTGGTAAAAGCGAATTGAATTCCGGTCTCAGTCGTCACTACACGGGCGTTAGTAGCACGGACTCCTTTGTTCTGCTCTTCTGTGGTCCGAGAAGTGTTTTCTTTAACTATATATACATTTTGAAGACATGTCAACGCGACTATTTCCCAATATGGAGGAATTATCTCAGGTAAGAACAAATAAACCCACTTGTTTACCTGTTACTAACGTTAAATAATGAATTCTAACTCTCCGGATTGCTTTGGTTGGTTCACACAAAGAGCCAGACATTAGATTTATATTTCCCGATATAAAAGACTTCTGAGCTTAAACTTAATGTTAGTGTTACTTTGTATATGTTCCTGATGGCTACATTTTTTTTGTCACTATGTATATGCTTCTTAATGTTCTTAATGTGTGTGAATATGAGGCTACACACACACACACACACACACACACACACACACACACACACACACACAAAGGTTCCTCAAGGGTTCTTCCGATGGTTCTAGCTTTTTAATGGGTTCTACTTAGGGGAACCCTCTGTTGTTATAGGTTCCTTATAGAACCTTCCACCAGAGAGACAAACGGCTTCAGAGTCTCAGAATAAGCTGAAATGACTACTAAAGTCAGCATGTCTGTAAACAACTCTTCTGTTATTTGTCTGTAGTGAGAGAGAGAGAGAGAGAGAGAGAGAGAGAGAGAGATGGGAGGGGCATGGTGTGAATCATAACTGTTTTACACATCGGGAATAGTTGGCTTCCTGAAGCACAAAGGGCTTTTTTTTCAAGCTGTGTTTTCTCACGTAAACATCCGGAAAGTCCTATTTAAGCTTAAAGCAATACTTAAATGAAGTCGTCTTCTTCTCAGGGAGCTCAGGTGGACACTCACAGACCGTATATGGAAAGGAAAAGGCACGACAGTGAGCAGTCGTTATGCAGTGTGCCAGAGTCCAATGATCTGGAGGCAGCAGAAGCCCTTGTCTGCATGAGCTCCTGGTTTCAGTCATCCCAAAGACCCAGCAGTTTGAAACCTCGTCCTCTGACCCCGGCCTCCGATTCCTGTGACTCCCTCCTGCATCCTGAACCCCCAGAGACCCCTGGAGACTTTGTTTCACTCTCCTCTTTGGTAAGAAAACTCAACAGACCCAGTTAGTCCTAAGGATTTATGAGCTTTGTTTAAAATCGAAACATTCCCACCAGAGCAGAAAGAATAACACGTGGACCCATGATGTGTGGAGTAGGGACCTTCACAGGGTCGAATTGTTTGCTTAAACTCCATGAGATAGCTTTATGATAGCCTAGACATGTGGCATGTTGTAGATAAGCTGGATGAACTTCAGCCTGAGTAACTAATTAATTACTTAGCCGGTTCAAGATAAAACATGGGCAGTTTTTGGAATGCAGTGTACAAGTGTTCATTTTGAAGACCTTGTGGCTACATGTAGTTGATATATTGCATCTTTCCTTTTTTTCAGTGTATGACGCCACCACACAGCCCCAGTTTTGCTGAGACCACTGCTCACATACCAGTGGCCACGTCACTCTGCCCTCTGAAAAAATCCTGCTCTAGTGTCCTCAGTCCCAGTCTCCAGCAACCTTCTGTGACCTCCTGTGCTGACACGTCACCTCCCAGGTGGTTTCCCACCACTGAGAAGTCTTCCTCCCAACCCAGCAGAGCCATGGCTACCAGCGTCATCCGGCACACAGCTGACAGTTCAGTCTACCAGAACATTCCATATGCTGTCCAACGTCAGCAGTCAGCCCCCACCCACATTCAGCCACCAAAACAGCCAGCACAGCCAGAGCTTCCCTTACCAGCCTCTTCGCCCTGCCAATCCCATACATCCAGCACCTCATCAGAAACGTGTCAGAACAGCAGCAACCGATCCTCCAGTGACAAGATCCCTTCCAAATCTGTTTCCAGTTCACCAATTTCCACAGCCAGCCCACCCATTATATGCCAGATGTTTCCAGTGGCTCAACCAGGACTTATTTCAGCAGCATTTATCCAGAGTCCAGCTCCAAAGTCTATCCTGCCACAGCCAATTTTTGTTGGTTCATCAGTTCCACAAGGTACTGTGATGCTGGTGATGCCTCAAGCATCAGTGGCTCAGACACCGCAATGCCCACAACAGGCAGTTGTGACCGTGGGCAACACTAAACTGCTGCCTCTGGCACCTGCACCTATTTACTTACCCTCAGGGCAGAGTGGCACCACGCAATCAGAGTTCTCCCGTAGGCGCAACTATGTCTGCAGCTTCCCCGGCTGCAGGAAGACCTATTTTAAGAGCTCTCACCTCAAGGCACACCTTAGAACTCACACAGGTAAGGTGTAGTCAGATTTGCTGGATTACTTAAGCATCCTTTTTGTTTATATAGGAGTCAAAAAGCGTGTAGTATGCCTCTAATCATGTTTTTGTCCGTGCCTGCAGGCGAGAAGCCATTCAGCTGTAACTGGGAGGGCTGTGACAAAAAATTTGCACGTTCTGATGAACTCTCCCGTCACCGGCGAACACACACTGGCGAGAAAAAGTTCGTCTGTCCCGTTTGCGACAGACGCTTCATGCGCAGTGACCACCTTACTAAGCATGCTCGCCGTCACATGACCACCAAGAAGATCCCCTCCTGGCAAACAGAGGTTCGAAATCTCAACAAGATAACAACAGCCAAGGCTCTGCCAATCAGCATGCTGTTACCAGCCTCAAACTGAATCTGATTGGAGCAAGTCATACAAAGACTCTTTATTGGAACGATAAGGCTGCTAATTCTCATGGACAAACATGGACATGCACTGGACTCTCTCTTGTTTTCCATTCTGCTCATTTTGTACACTTTGTAATGAACGCAATGTTTTGTTTACTCACTTGTTATAATCATTCATGCACTCTTTTTTGCCAAAGTCTTTGTACTATGTTTGTCTTAATTCTATGTCTCTGTATAATTACAATTGTATTCTGTTGGAAATAAATAGCCAATTCCTTAATGCCTAAATACAGGAAAATTATAAGAACTCATGGATCTACTTATGGGCAATTGTCTGAACTAAGGATATCATTTTCTTTTATTTAATACTCATTTTCAGTAAACAGTGATAAATCACCTTTCTCTTTTGTGGTTATTAATTCTGAGTCTTGTGCTAGCAGTCAAACGAATGAGAGTGACACCCAAAGATAGTGAAAAATACACTTCTCATTCAAACAGGAAGTGAGCTCAAAAAAGACATTCATAGTGATGACAAGGTGTTGAATAGTTAATCTTTTACGCCCACCCTTGTCTTCAGTCGTGTTTTTTCCTGTTCAGTTTTGCTGACACTGATCTGGAGCATTTCCTGTGTGCTTTGTGAAGTCTGGCACTGAAGATCCGTTGTATCACATTCAGTACAAACACAGATTAAAAACTTTGCTCAAAGATGGCAAAATAAAACAGCACAATAGATTTGTATTTAGATCCTACAAAATATTCTCTAATGTAATTTATAGTCTAGTCTAGTCAGTCTATAAATAAATGTATTTTTTTTAACACAGTTTAAAACAAATTAAAACAAAAAACAACTTATTGGATGGTTAAAATAAGACAATGCAGATAGTATTACAGTTTTGGTCATGACATTTTTCAGATGTCAAAGTGTATTAAAAAAATTAAGCCTCAACAGAAATTATGTTAAGTTCACTTAATTATATCTGGAAAGAAAGTTCATTTTCTTTCTTTCATAAATAGATTGTAAACAGTAAACCATATCAATTCAATTCAATTCATTTGTATAGCACCTTTTACAATGGACATTGTCTCAGCAGCTTTACAAAAGAAGATAAACAGAGAAAGGAAAGGGGGAAAAAATAAATAACTAAATAACTAGAAATAAAAATAAATTATTAAACTATTTTATCCTTATTTTATTTTATCCCTAATGAGCAGGTGTGTGGTGACGGTGGCGAGGAAAAACTCTGTGATGATATGAGGAAGAAACCTTGAGAGGAACCAGGCTCAAAAGGGAACCTCATCCTTCTTTGAGTGACACTGGACAGTAAATAATGTAACTATAACTGATTAATGTCCTTTCTACAACAGCAATCAAGGGCCCATGAGGAACTATTAGGTCAGTGCAGTTTCTGTGGTCATTATAAACACTAATATCGCATTGCATTACTATTTATAATAATAATTTATAATATAATTTATATTAAATAGTATATTTGTCTTGATTTGACTAGATTTTATGTTATAAAATGGCATGAAGAAAAATTCATAACAATGCATGGTATATTTTATTTACAACATGATAAAAGGATTTTCAGCAAACTTTTCGAATGCAAATGTATGCGGGTTTAATTAGACAAACCTTTATTTGCATGAATAATAAATCTTTAAAGAAATTATATATTTGTAAGAACAATCAACTTGGTCGTTCAGATGTATTGTGATATCTGTTGTTTTAATAATAATAATAAAAAAAACTAGCTAATAAACTAAAAATATGAATTCATTTTAATTTAATTCTGATCCTATGTAGTGTCAAGCCTTAAAACAACAACAACAATTAAATATAGTTATTGTGATTTAAATCTGCATCATATTAGAAATAACACTTCTTCAGAGCTGAGATTTTCACTCTGAACACACTTTTCTGCCATGTCTTTGGTTAACGAAAACAGGCAAATCCCTGACGCGCCCAGTAACGCTGTTGTTTGTGGGCCAATTAGATTCCGCGGTTGACTGCAGCGCTGAGAGGCGCGACCAATCAGATTTCAGAAGCGAGACCCCGCCCCCCGCCTTTCTCACCTTGTTTACTAGTGTACCGGTCATCAGTCCATGAACAGCGACCCAGTGTGGACAAATCCGTCCTGTGTGTATTTAGTTTACTGTCTTACATCCAGTTACAGCGTTACAAATCACTTCACACATAATAATGTAAGAATTTGAAAGGTATAGAACAAAACAAAACTTTGTTAAATTCTGTCTTGTATAGTTAAAAATCTAAGTATATAATATAATATAATATAATATAATATAATATAATATAATATAATATAATATAATATAATATAATATAATATAGTGTTTGAAAGAAAATGTTAAATAAAATCCATCCATACATAAATATTCGGTGGGCAAAATCATTCTGAACAAAGCATTACAATTTTTTCAGCTTTAACTGGAAATGCGCCAATGAGAAGATCATTTAAAAAAGAAAGTAAGTATATACTGTATATTGCATTTTTAATCTCCAATCCTGATTTAAGTGTGAGAGTATGTGTTTAAGACGTTGGGACTACCGATCGGAAGGTTCACCCAAGTCCACCAAGTTGTCACTGCTGGGCACTTGAGCAAGGCCCTAACCCTCAATTGCTCAGGTGTATAAAAATAGGATAAAATGTAAGTCGCTCTGGATAAGGGCGTCTGCCAAGAGCCATAAATGTAATGTAAATGATGCTTTATTCATTAATTATATAAATTAATTAATTTATATATTATAAATATAATTTGACACTAAATATTCAGTCTTACAATAATAAACTAAATAGTCAAGATACACATTTAAAGGTATTCATTAGGGGACCCAGCAAAGCTAAAATGAAATGACTAATTTTATATAAAATGTGCTTGGCACCAAAGAAATTGTTTTTAGCTCTCAATTTAAAAATGTTAATTAGAAAGTTTTGGCATTTTTTTATTACAGACACTATAAAATCAGATTATTATTAGCATGGCCACACTAACTTGGCAAGCAACCTAAGACAAGATAAACTAAGATAAGATAAGATAAAATAAGACAAGACAAGACTGTATTAATCCCGAAGGAACTTTTTACCTGCTGCATGTCATTAGTTGTCATGTATACAGTGTTTAATAATTTTTTATCAATTACTAATGAAAACTAATTATTGGGCATTGGTTGCTCAGTGGTAGGGTTCTTGCCTACCATGTGGAAGGCCCGGGTTCAAACCCCAGCCACTGGATGCAGTGCTGGTCCCAAGCCCAGATAAAAAAAAAAATTGGAGGGTTGCATCAGGAAGGGCATCGGTCATTAAACCTGTGCTAAGTTGTTGTGCGGTCCAGTTGGTCTGCTGTGGCGACCCCTCACACACAGGGAGCAGCCGAAAGATCATCATCATCAACAACGACTAATTAGTTTTTATTATTAAGAAATAAATAAGGCATAATTCCAAATTGAAGCTCCACTATTAAGATCATTTATTCCTACCCATTGCTATCAAAGTGTGTTTCCCTTATTTTTGTATGAATTGAAGACAACTAGAATTCTGTTAACAGAAGCCAGTATGCAGTAGAGATGGGGAAAGGTCTTCATGTATCTCAAACAGATAAATAATTACATTCAAATACATTCCATTACTGAGGGGTGGAGAGAACCACAAACCGTGGCCAGGAAATGGATCTTAAACATACATTCCAGACGCGCAAAAGTTTTCCCTGAAATTTTTTTTGGTGAACAGGAAAAATCCTTCTTTCTACGCGTAACAATTTTCAAAGATTTAATCTGATTTGCGACTTTGCATCCAGGTGAGACATAAGGACTTTACAATACCATGCAATATGAGTGAAATAAGTACAATTCAAGCATTTTGGCAAACAGAAAAGGCTAGGCTGTAAGATTTATATAAAATAGCAGCTGTATTTTGCATTACTGTCTGTATTAACTTGCAATTGCAATTTGCATCCAAGATAAACTGCCTTGTAACTATGCTATCCAAATTCTCTCTCTATTGCAGTCATCAAGTCTTCTTCTGAAGCATCATATGACACAGGCAAAGCCAGCGAAATGTCCTCACAAATGCCAGGAACACTGCAGTGGAAGAAACACACAGACTCTCAGTGGACTTTATGAATAGTTCAAATCCTGTGCAAGTAGACAGAATGTATTTAAGTATGACGTATTTTTCATAAGAAGTCATTAAGATCATCCATGGAGATTCATTGCTGGTATGGAGCCCAGTTTGGCTGCTAGAAGAACTGTTAATAAAGCTCCACCAGAACAAGAAATCACCAAATAAAGCCCTCAGGTCCGGAACATCCATTATACTTCTAAAACCTTTTCTAAAAGTCTGTTTCAGTTTCTGAAAGGTGGTGTTGTATATCAGGATATCGGGAAAATAAAGCATGGTGGTCTGACCATGTCAAAACTGAGGCATCAGTATCCAAAGACTAAGCTGTTGTCAGAGGCAACGTGTGTGTGTGTGTGTGCATGTGACAGATCAATAATTGATGGGAGCGCAATCTACTTACTGTGGTGTCTTTGTGCACAATGGATCTGCTCGCGGTGCTGTCACCACAGTCTGTGGAGAAAACGTTATATATAACAAATATATACAAATGCTTCTTGTAACATTCAGTATTAGCTATTATTTTAAACATCTAACTAGTACAGAATACAGATAGTTTCTTTCTGAACTCTTCATAAGAGAAAGTCAAAATGTCCATGATGAAGTACTGAATTTATTTATTATTTATATTTACTATTTATACTCCACTCGCTCCCGCTCACTGTGTGTGTGTGTGTGTGTGTCTGTGGAGTTTGCATGTTCTCCCCGTGCTTGGTGGGTTTCCTCCAGGTGCTCCGGTTTCCTCCCACAGTCCAAAGATATGCTTCTCCTCTCTAAATTGCCCGTAGTGTGTGATTGCGTGAGTGAATGAGTGTGTGTGTGTGCCCTGTGATGGGTTGGCACTCCGTCCAGGGTGTATCCTGCCTTGATGCCCGATGACGCCTGAGATAGGAACAGTCTCTCCGTGACACGATGATAGATTGGATAAGCGGTACAGACAATGAAATTAAATGAAATTTATACTCCGCAGCAGTGGTTAATGGCTCATATGATAGTAGACACTCTGGGCTATTAGAATTTGCAGATTTTCATATGTATTTCTTTTTTTTTTTATCTCTATACCAATTTTTTTTGTGGAAATGTGTGAATTGTTTGCCCAGCAGGGGGCCCACACCCCCTTCCTTTTCCTACTGCCCTGCTCACCTGTAGCTCACAGCATCACGATACTCTAAATACAGAAACCTAACAGTGTCCTGACTAACCTCATAACAGACTTGGGGTTATAAAATTGTTCATTTGTACTGATTGTAAACATCTGATTAAAGGGTTAAAGGAATACTGCTCCAGCATTCTTCAAATATTTTCTCTATCCACTGCAGCTGTACGATTGACAACAAAACAAGTATTTCAAATTCTTTTGACCTAATACTAAGTTAAACTGAACGTGCGAGAGCACCTATAGGAGCAGGCATTCTTTCTTCAGCACAGATCAGGGGTGTCCGATCTTATCAGGAAAGGGATGGTGTGGGTGCAGCTTTTCATTTCAACCAAGCAGAAGCCACAACTAAGTATACTGAAAGACAAGATCAGCTGATTAAACAGCTGAAATCTACTTGATTGGAATAAAAAACCTGCACTTTCACTGGCTCTTTATGGATAGACTGGACACCCCAGGTGTAAATAATATGCGCTCTCAGAAAACTGGAAATTCATGCATACACCTTTTGTAACTTTAGTATGTGTGTTAAAGGTACCTTGCCTAGAAATGTGCTTTAACATATTATTCTAATCTGAAATTATAATCCAAATATTCACCTCAAGGAACACTGTATATACACAGCCGAAAGACACATATTAAAGCTATCAAAGTTAAATTCATCACTCCAGTGACAAGAACAGGTACTGTTCATTACCTTTTGAGGACGTATTGACATTGAGTTCAATAACATAAATCTTTCAATAACTACTGCAACTTTCAAGTTTCAATTTCTAGGGATCCACCAGACAGACAATACAAAGTATCCCTGTCTCAAAAACATTTTTATTAAAGAATTACAGTTACAAATAAAAAAAAATCTCAAAAATATTTACAATGTTGTTTTATCTATCTATCTATCTATCTATCTATCTATCTATCTATCTATCTATCTATCTATCTATCTATCTATCTATCTATCTGTATACTATCTCTGTTACTATCTAAGCACATACTGACATAGCCTTATTTATTGCTCTAAATATTCACATATTTATCTGCACTTCATTTGTACAGTTTCTACTATTTGCACTTCTGGTAGATGCTAAACGGCATTTTGTTGCTCTGTACCTGTACTTTGCAATGACAATAAAGTTCTATCTATCTATCTATCTATCTATCTATCTATCTATCTATCTATCTATCTATCTATCTATCTATCTATCTATCTATCTATCTATCTATCTATCTATCTATCTATCTATCTATCTATCTATCTATCTATCTATCTATCTATACTATATTGCCAAAAGTATTCACTCACCTGCCTTGACTTGCATATGAACTTAAGTGACATCCCATTCCTAATCCATAGGGTTCAATATGACATCGGTTACCCTTTGCAGCTTTGTCTACCCTTTGTCATCCATGTCTTTATGGACCTTGCTTTGGTCACTGGTGCACAGTCATGTTGGAAGAGGAAGGGGCCAGCTCCAAACTGTTCCCACAAAGTTGGGAGCATGGAATTGTCCAAAATGTCTTGGTATGCTGAAGCATTCAGAGTTCCTTTCACTGGAACTAAGGGGCCAAGCCCAGCTCCTGAAAAACAACCCCACACCATAATCCCCCTCCACCAAACTTTACACTTGGCACACTGCAGTCAGACAAGTACCGTTCTCCTGGCAACCGCCAAACCCAGACTCGTCCATCAGATTGCCAGATGGAGAAGCGCGATTCGTCACTCCAGAGAACGCGTCTCCACTGCTCTAGAGTCCAGTGGCGGCGTGCTTTACACCACTGCATCCGACGCTTTGCATTGCACTTGGTGATGTGTGGCTTGGATGCAGCTGCTCAGCCATGGAAACCCATTCCATGAAGCTCTCTGTGCACTGTTCTTGAGCTAATCTGAAGGCCACATGAAGTTTGGAGGTCTGTAGCGATTGACTCTGCAGAAAGTTGGCGACCTCTTCGCACTATGCGCCTCAGCATCTGCTGACCCCGCTCCATCAGTCACTTTGTGGCTGAGTTGCTGTCGTTCCCAAACACTTCCATGTTCTTATAATACAGCTGACAGTTGACTGTGGAATATTTAGGAGCGAGGAAATTTCACGACTGGATTTGTTGCACAGGTGGCATCCTATCACAGTTCCACGCTGGAATTCACTGAGCTCCTGAGAGCTACCCATTCTTTCACAAATGTTTGTAAAAACAGTCTGCATGCCTAGGTGCTTGATTTTATACACCTGTGGCCATGGAAGTGATTGGAACACCTGATTCTGATTATTTGGATGGGTGAGCGAATACTTTTGGCAATATAGTGTATCTATCCATTTGCCTTAAGTACTGTAGGTTAACAGTAAGTGAATATTTTTATTTCTATTTGTTTTAGTGCAACATTAAGTTGTAGAAACATTTTTAATATCATGTTATATTGACAATGTCTAATGAGTCCCATGTTATTAAACAAACAAACAAACAAACAAACAAATAAAAAGTTTACTACTTGAAAATTACCTGTTTCTGGGTCTTGTTTAATTGATCCTTTTTGTCTTCTAATCGGCCAGGCTTGAGTAGATCACTGGGTACAATAATATCAGAAGTGTGTATAGTATCACGTTGATCTCTGTGGTTATAACAGAAGGTGTACTTTTCACACAAGTACAGTGGACTTTTCTGGAAACTCCTCTTCTCTGTGTTCCGTGTATTTTCGCACGTCTCGAGAATCCTGTCCACTTCCTCCGCCAGGCTGCTATGATCCGCTGAAAACTCTGCGACTTTCTTATTGCTTATACGATTCCTCTGAGTGTTTCCCCGAGAAACCCTAACCCTGGAGGTTTGACACTTCAGTGTTTGGGCTCTTGTGTCTCCCTCTGCCACAGACGCAGGTGTCACTTTTTTCTTTCTGCTCCCAGAGATCCCCATGGTCGCGTCTAGTTAGACCACAGAGCAGAGCATTGCTGTCATTTTTTTTAGCTTGGCCAGACACACGGACAGTTACAAGTTAACTGCTCCATACGAATACAAAACCACGTACAGGATTCAAGAGTTGTTCAGACATCCAAGAAAATGTGCACATATGATGGACACTCAGAAGCGACTTTTCTTCTCTAGCCTCCCCACTCAGCCATCTGGATGCGTGCTTGTGAATAAGGATCTGTGTGTGTGCGCGCGCGCGCGTGCGTGCGTGCGAGCAGCTGTGCACAACATTATAGTTACACAACACAAGAAACCCAGACAAAAAGCGATGGAGAAAGAAGGAGTTGTTTCACTCATAACCAGAAATAAAATGTAAAACTCTCCAACAGATTACCGCATAAACTGTAGCATCTGTTTGCCCTTCAAACTCTTTGCAGCCAGCGACTTGCAGTTAAGAAACTGAAATTCAATTGTTAAGCCCATGAGCAAATGTGTGCCAGCTTTCCCCCCCTAACGTTCTACCCACACAACCAAATCACTTCCACATCAGGACTCCAAACCTTGTACCCAGTGTTAAAAGTGAGTTTAGTCCTCCTCAGTTCTGCAAAATAAATAAACACTGTAATACTGGTCTAGTATAAAATGAAATAAAACACAACCAGGACACGTTGTTATTAGAAAATAATCAACATTTTTAATATCATCACTACCATGTTGTTGGTTTTATACCACAATATTCAACTCTTACACATCATGCTTACATCTGCTTTCAGTTTAATGGTGTGCAAGAAGTGTGGAAGATCCAGTTAATATGCACACATATTCTCACACTCATTCACACATACCCTATATTGCCAGAAGTTTTGGGATGTTTGCCTTCACATGCACATGAACTTTAATGACATCCCATTTTTTAATCCATAGGGTTTCATTTCTAATTCATCCCAAAGGCGTTCTATCAAGTTAAGGTCAGGACTCTGTGCAGGCCAGTCAAGTTCCTTCACATCAAACTCACTCATCCATGTCTTTATGGAGCTTGCTTTGTGCACTGGTGTGCAGTCATGTTGGAACAGGAAAAGGCCATCCCCAAACTGTTCCCACAAAGTTGGGAGCATGAAATTGTCCAAAATGTCTTGGTATGTCTTGGTATGATTAAGAGTTTCTTTCACTGGAACTAAGGGGCCAAGCCTAACCCCTGAAAAACAACCCAACACCATAATCCCCCCTCCACCAAACCAAAGCAGGCAAGTACCGTTCTCCTGGCAACCGCCAAACCCAGATTCGTCCATCAGATTGCCAGACAGAGAAGCATGATTCGTCACTCCAGAGAACGCGTCTCCACTGCTCTAGAGTCCAGTGACAGCGTGCTTTACACCACTGCATCCGACGCTTTGCATTGCACATGGTGATGTATGGCTTGGACGCAGCTGCTCGGCCATGAAAACCCATTCCATGAAGCTCTCTATGCACTGTTCTTGAGCTAATCTGAAGGTCACACAAATTTTGGAGGACTATAGCTATTGACTCTGCAGAAAGTTGGCGACTTCTATGCACTGTGTACTTCAGCATGCAATGACCCCGCTCCATGATTTCACACAGCCTACCACTTTGTGGCTGAGTTGCTGTTGTTCCTAATTGCTTCCAATTTGTTAGATTACCACTAACAGTTGACCATGGAATATTTAGTAGTGAGGAAATTCCACGAATGGACTTATTGCACAGGTGGAAAACTATCATGGTACCACACCGCTCCTGAGAGTGAGCAATTTTTTCACAAATGTTTGTAGAAGCAGTCTGTATGCCTAGGTGATGATTTTACACACCTGTGGCCATATAGCTAGGACTAGCTTTCTGTCCTTAGATGTGTTGTATTGTACTTCTATGTTGTTATATTGTTTAATGTAGCACCAGGGTCGTAGAGAAACGTGTTATATCACTGTGTACTGCGTCAGCTATATATATGGTTAAAATGATAATAAAAGCTTCTTGACTCTTGACTTGAGAAGCCAAACCATGCAATTTTCTTGAATATAACATTGACAAAAGCTCATCAGATGAAAACTAAAATGGGAATGTTCAAATCAGTGTGAGCTAGCCGATGTGAAGTGAGTGTAGCTACTTCAGGATCTATTTCCGCTAGCGAAGCAAAAATAAGCCAAACATTTTGCTATACTGAATTTGAAAGGCCAACAATTTCTTGTTTATACAACTGTTGTATTAAAGCAATATACTGAACTATTAATCATGTGATTGTATTGAATATCCACTGTATGGCCAAACATTGTGTACTCTACCCCTATGATATTTTTTAAACTATTTATAAAATAGTTGTAATATAACAACAGCCTCTTTCCATTTTCTCTTCTGAAGTTAATGAGCTAAGAAATGCTTGTAGTGTCCAAAAGATGGTGGATGCTTTAAATTTTACAGATTGTTGCAATGACACCTTAAAAACACACAAAATAAACACTTTCTCTCAGAAAATTATATATTATATATAAAAAACACATTTTGTTTATATACTTTTATGTGGCGCATCCACCACACAAATCCATATTTAAGTTGTTACTATAGAAACAGAAACATTACAATGTGCACAGTAATAGAAATGTTATTTGAATTACGACACTACTGTCAAAGCTGCTGTTAGAAAATATTAACCCATTCTGATCAGAATTGAGAACTCGACAGCACTGTGGTATAAACTGGTTTATTATTACAGTGGAATTAAACAAACTTGTATTAACAGAGCAGATAAATACATTTTTTGTGTCACTGACAATAAACCCTGCAGCTAATACTGTTGACAAAAATACTGTAGTTTTTATTCAAAAACTGCACACAAAGGTTTTACTAGAACTCAGTCTAGTCACTAGCGTTTCACAGACAGCTAATCGCTACAGTCACTGCACAGCAGTATTCAAATACATGTTTTTCATACTTGCCTCACAGCATTACAGTGAACTAAGATGCTGTTTCTAGAGGTCCATATATTACATCTTTAGTTCAGCCTTACACTGTTACATCACTACACAAGTGATTCCAACCTGTACGTTTTTACCCTGTTTTTTTAGGCTACAATGTGTGATATACCCTGTTCACTGTATGACACAGCGCTCATAGGACTGTTCTTCACTGGCGCTGTGGTTAAGGGGTTGTGCTTTACTCTTGCCCTTCCCCGGTGCTGCTGATCCATGCTTTATAACATTCTGCAGTATGTCTTTACTCTCACTAGAGGGCAGGTTGTAAAAGAAATACTGAGGAGTCATCTGGATGAACCTGGTCATGAGACAAGAACAGGCAAAAATGTTAACACACACACAAAAAAAAAAAAACTTAATGAGATTATGACCATTGTACTGTATCCTGATGATGCAACTACCTGAAAACTATTCTTTCTTCACTATTTCAACACATTTTCCCCAGATTTTATTTCCATTTATCCATTTGCGGTAGCATTCTTCCAACAAAGGGTCACTAGAGTTTATCGCAAGGGACTTGGGGCACAAGGATGGATGGGGTGGCAACCCACCACAGAGCACAATCACATACTTTCACACACAGACAATTTAGTGATGCCAATCCCACATCCCGCATGTTTTTGAACTGGGAAACTGGAGTACCCAGAGGAAACCCCCAATGCATGAAGAGAAACTGTGTGCACACATGGTGGAGGCGGGAAACTACTGACATTTCCAATAGATCGACACTATTCATTATCACCCAGATGATGATGATTAGTTTGAGACTGGTTCTGCACACGGTTTCTTCCTCATATCATCTCTGAGTTTTTGCTTGCCACCGTAGGGATAAATATAAATTGAAATGTTAAATCAGAAACTGCACAGAAGTCACAACTTAAAAACACTTAAATCATTATTATTATTGTAACAAAATGAAAGTTCTGAGAAGGCAAGAATCAACTTCTACAATCAACTCTAGTTTCACGCTTTATGCGCTGCTATTTAGAAACTAGACACTAACACATACCCCGTTTTCATTGTAGACCATTTCCCTTTCCTTAATATAAGTTTCCCACACTACAGATCAACTGTATGAACAGGGAGATTTCCACTATGCTAAGTCTTTTTTTTTTTCATTTATAGCTGTTGCAGAAGGGTACTTGTCCTAACCCTAGTGCAATATTTATGGCTACATATGTCAGGAATGCTCGAATAATACATGTGTTTCAGAGAATGCAGAGAAGAAATTAAACATCAATTTAGTTGTCAAAGTCACAAAGCTATAAAAGATTAATAAAACAGTTTATATGGAACAAATCTGATTGTTGCATGAACTTGGTTGCAAGTACTGGCTAGGAATAAAGTAAGTAAAAGTCTTTCAAAATATGTTTCGAAAATTGCCAAGAGTTTACACAAATACAGACATTATAGAATGTATAAAGGTTCACTATATTACTAAAAGCTGTTCCTTCAAACAAAAACAGGATTAAAGATCCAGATGCCGCACTTACTCGTGTGCTGAAATCTGCGTGATGGTTCTGATGCAGTTATTCTCAGACAGTGTGTGCTTGTGATATAAAACCCACTCAGGATGGTTCGGCTTGGGCGACTCGGCTCCATATACAGAGAGAGGATGGATCTGGGCAACATGCTTGTGGGTAAGTATGAAATAATTCCCTGTCCCATCAATGTCCCTGGCCACCTGAGATGTCAGACAGTACAGAGAGCAAGTGCAAAACTGAATCATTCAGCTGTGGGTGAGAATGTTTTAAATGATCATACATTAGGTTACTGGTTTATCTGGAAGGAGATGTTCAGCATCGAAAAATAAACGTGGCTAAATTCAAAGTTCATTTCAAAGCTTTTTATTTTTGGTTAATTTTAGGAAAATCACTATTCTAAATAATACTGTATCACCCACATGTCCTAAATGCAATAACAGTATAGGCAAATTCTTTTTGATGCCCTTTGGCTGCTGATTTCTGGAATGGTGTTTGTGACAATCAATAACATGTAAACAGAAGGTTACAGCCTCTCCACATATACGCTTGCTGGGTGTTTTGCCCACCTCTTTTATGAAATACTCAAATGTCTTTAAAACTTTACTGATGTTGGGGAGGAAATTAGTTATGAATAAATGGGTCTGGACTGAACCCCCTCTTATCAAGGACTGGATAATCCTGATTAAAGAAACCACACTTCTGGAAAAGGCTGGATATATTTGAAAAGCTAAATCTAAATCATTTCAGTGGTTAATTCCTCTGAACTGTCTTGAGTATAAGTCTACTATGTATCCTTAACTGCCTACATAATGGTACTGTAATATTGTTCGGAATTACTTTGCATACCTTGGGATAGGCAAAACAAATTTATTTTATTTCTTATATGACAAGTTCATATGTAAGGCATAACAGAATAGCATAATCATCAAATAAAACATGACAATAAAGAAAATGAGGAAATAATCCCTGTTCAAATGTTTCATATCTTTAGTTTTTAATATTGTGTATTGCCCCCTTTAGCACCAATGATGGCATGCAGTCTTTTGTAATAATTGTGCATGAGGTCCTTAATTCTCTCAGGTAGTATAGCTGCCCATTTCTCTTGGCAAAATGCCTCCAGTTCCTTTTGGTTGTCTTGGTAGGTCTCCCTAAAGTGGCTCAATGATATTTAGGTCAGGAGACTGTAATGGCCACTGCAGAACCTTCATTTTTTCCATAGTAAAAAAATAATCATCTTTTTTTGCTGTAGGACAACTTGGCCTTGTGTTTTGGATCATTGTCATGCTGGAATATCCAAGAGCATCCCATGTGCATTTCATGCTGTAGAATGCAAATTGTCTGGCAGTATTTTCTGATAACATTCTGCATTCATCTTGCCATCAATTTTGACTAGCTTCCCTGTTCAACTGGAGCTCACACAGCCCCAGAACATAAGAGATCCACCACCATGTTTAACAGTGGGAATGGTGTAGTTTTCACCGTAGGCCTGTTTGACTCCTCTCCAAACCTAGTGTTTATGGTTGTGACTATAAAGTTCAATTTTGGTCTCATCACTCCAAATGACTCTGCTCCAGAATCTGTGAGGCTTGTCTAGGTGCTGTCTGGCGTACTGAAAGCGGGTCTTTTTGTGGCAAGGGCCTTGGCTTAGTATCAACAGAACCTCTTATTTTCCACCTCTTTATCAGAGTTTGAACAGCACTGAACAGCATTTTCAAGTGTTGAGATTGAGATCTTTTTATATCCTTTTCCTGCTTTATAAAGTACAACTACCTTATTATGCAGGTCCATTTGGCAGTTCTTTTGTCTTCCCCATGGTCAGTGCATCACCTCATGAGAAACTCACTGACAATAATTACAATTACAATGAGTCACAGGTGTGGAAACGTCCCTTTAATAGCCATTTAAACCTCCGTGTGTCAACCTGTGTATTTATAATGTGGCCAAACATTAAAGGATATGTAAACTTCTGATCAGGGATGTTTGGGTGATTTCACTTATCATTAGGTTTTAAAAAGGAGTCAAACAACTATGTTATAATTAATGACTTCAAATGACAACTATCCTTACATAAGAAAAAAAAATCTTGTGCATTATCAGTCATGTTTTCCAAATAAATGGCAATGTTTAACAATTTCTTTCAGGTTATGCAAACTTTTGAGCACAACTGTACATGCTATTATGAAAACACAACTAAATGAAAACAAGAATTATTGAATTCAATGAAATAACAAATAGATGTTAATTTCTTTGCGTTTTCTGAATAACATTTCTGTCACTAAATATATATTCCTAATATATACTGCATACTAAAATTTACAGGACAAATAAAATGTGTACGAACACCCACAATGTAAACACGTGCAAACGACTCAGTTTCTCAGACTCAGACTCAGCATGATCTTACATCTACCTGTTTTGCTAATTGACCAACTGTCTGCCGGTTTGACCAGCTGTCTCTTAACATGTTGTTGGATTAAATGCTGTATCTGTATCTAATAAACAGACCTGCATTTGTTTCTGCTTTCCTGAGTCTGTTCTTCCTGATAATAATAATAATAATAATAATAATAATAATAATAATAATAATAATAATAATGGCTGTACCTGCATGAAGAAACCAGCCAGTAGAGCCATTTTGATGTTCAAGATGTTTGTCTTGGAGCCAAAGGCTGGAGAGGACAGTGGCAGCTCTAACCGTTTCAGGATCTCCGTGAGCTCTGTTCGAACCACATCGGCCATCTGAAGGGCGCTTAAACTCAGGAAATGCTCATCACACCAGCGCTCTGTGCTGCAATCTGAGGGATGAATCAAACAGGTTAGAACCATGAAGCTGCTTAGATGTTTAACAAAGACGAAAGCTACAACCGTTGACGTGGTGATATTTTTTGTTGGGAGACATTTTTTTTAATTCATGAGGAGTCTTGAGGGTCAAAACTTTCTTGGCAAGGGAAAGGGTTTAAAACAGAGGAGTTTCTGGTTTCTTTACAAAATGACAAGGAACATAGTTGATTGACAGGCAACACACTGTAAGATTTATTTTTTATTTTTTCTATGATTACGTGATGATGATACATGATTGAATCATTTAAGTACAATGTGATTTTGGGCTTATTCATGATCCCAGGATGTGAATATGTGGCTTTACTTTGCTCATTCATACATACACTTGTATTTTATGCTTTTTTCCTTAAGAGAGAGAGAGAGAGAGAGAGAGAGAAAGTGAAAGAAGGAGATGCTGGTAAAGCATCTTCTGACTGTTTATTATGGCGAGGGCATAGGGGTATCTAAATCAGGGATGTCCAATCTTATCATGAATGGTAGGTGTGGCTGCAAGCCACCATGCAGAAACCACATATCCCAGTATTTCCAAGATAACTCAACAGGTGGATTCAGGGGTAGCTCCTGCTTGATTGACATAAAAAAACTGCACTCACATTAGCCCTTTGTGGAAGATTGGACACCCCTGGACTAAGTGATAACTTTTTTATTATTTATTACATAAAACACAGTGCTACATGTGTGTCTACTACCTGATTTAGTCCAAAGGCTTGAATAGATAGTCCATATTAGCGTTGTGGTTTTGCTTCATGACTTACGTGAGCTATGCTGGCTCTGTTTGTAGGCATTGTACACATTGATGAGGGTGAAGTGGTCTCCTTCAGTGTGATGAAAAATCTGATGACTCTTGAGAGCCTGTTGTTTGAACCCAACAGTCGGGACCAAGAAACAACTTGGAGCTGAGAGATGCACACAGAGAAACATGACTTATGATTTATGCTCTTCTTTCTGAAACTTTCCTGAAATATGCTAGATCCCATCATACAAAACTCTTGGCCATTGCAAAGTCTTGCTAACCTCTGTGACCCTTCTATCTAGTAATTGCTATTTCCATGTTGTTGACTCTTTGGATTTGCTCACTGTTTGAGTTAGAACTGTAAAACAGGTAGTGTAAATTAGTATGTGGTGTGGTCAGGATATGTGGAAAACAAAGACGCAGAAAATGTTTGTGGTGTTGTTGTGCCTCACTACACAGATTAATTAAAGAAGAAATTACCTGTTAACATGGCAGCAATTGTGAGCACCTCACTCACACAGTCAAATTCACAGGAAGCCAGAAGTGTCTTAGCCATCTGGGGCTCCAGAGGAAATTCAGACATTATTATTCCAATCTCCGACAGATTACCATCGTTATCCAGAGCCGCTAGGTAGTCCAGCTCTTCTAAAGCTTGCATGAGGCCCTCAGGGTCTGCAATTGGATCAAATATGTTCTATAAGTTATTATTTTCAAAATGTTAGCCTATAATCCTGCTAAATCCTCAAACAGTGGAGCCATTTCTTTATGTACTCATTAAGCAAAGCTTCTGCGTATGAGAATAAGAATGAAAGAGATCTCATATTAGATACATTACAATAACTTCAGCTTTCATACAATGTGTCAATTTGAAATCCAACACCTCCTATGCGATCATTACTGCATACTTTTTGAACAGACTTTCTCCTGTCTCTCTTTCTGCTAATGATGTGCATGTGGATGTTCCTAGAGCTCCAGGCATCCAGAAGTGGGTCATCATTTAAACAAAGAGGCCAGTGAGAGTCCTCATAGTTCAGCTAGACACCCAGTAATGTGGCCAGTGCCATCTGTGCTGGACCTGTAGGCCAAGAGAAACCTGGCTGACCTTAGCTAGCACATGCTGAGGAAAGGAATCGGCTTATTTCTTGTTAAACGCTGTTGGACAGAAGCAGATTGTTTTCAGTGAGACATTTCAAATGTCTTAACACAGTACATGCTGCATTAATAACTGAGAACATTTTTCTGACAAAGCTGGCAACAAGAAAACCCCAGAATTTTATAACAGAAATCTTAGCGTACCTTAGTGGACTGGATGGCTCTGTGCTAACAGTTTAATCAATAAAGCATGGTTGGTAGAAATGATACTTTGCTGTTAGTGTTAGGACTTATAAGGAACTAGCTGTGTTTACTTAATACAAGTGTTTTATAAAGTGCATGTCAGTATGTTAAACTGTACTGAAATAGATTTACTGATAATATACTGGCTTTTTTTTAGACATTTGTAGATTTGAGCACCAGTATTAAATTATTCCTATTATCATTATGTAAATATAACAAATAAATTAGCCTTAATGGATTAAAGAATTCTGATAGCTCAGATGCTTACAGAGAATATTAACTGTCCAAATACAGTTTGGCCAAGAATGGAAAAGAACCATGTATAAAAATAAAGAAGCACATTCCACCCTTTGCATAACGTTAACCTATTTCAGTTTCTCCCACTTAGATCCAAAGTCTTTTTGTTGTACACTAACTAATCATGTGATCCTGTCAAGATATTTTTAAATCAGCCAAAGAGACCACTGTCTTGGCTTTTTGGTTTTCGATCAGCTCTTGCATCACCATAGCAACAAGTCAAAAATCATAAATGCTACAGCTGAGCTGTAGATATTGGAACCTATTATTGATGTATGAATGCATCATGGGATTTCTTGCTTGCAGATGTAACATGTTTATGAGCGTCTCACCTGGCCTATCGATGAAATCACAGTGACCCAACCCAGCGATTTCCATCCTCTTAAGGAAAAGCACTGTTGAAGTGATGTCAGACTCCAGGATATGAGGCACATTCTCAGCTGGAAGCGGCGTGTTCTCCATGTACAAACGGAAACACTTCCCTACAAGTAACACACCATTCATTTTACACAAGAATAAGAATAAACTGCTGTTGTATAAAAATTTGTTTTATTCACTTACCTGTCCGACCAATCAGCTGTCTGCGGCATTCGGCTTGGCTTTTGCTAATTGGCTGAATAACAATAGAGCTCGCTCTGATTCGAGGGTTGTACACCTGTGAAAGAACCAATCCAATATCAACCCAATCAATATACAATCATCATTACAAAAATCAAAAAACACACAATTTAATCATGAAATTACCACATACATATCTTTTTTGTACTCCAGCATCGATGATGAAGCGAATGCTATGCATGGCCCAAAAAAGGTCTTCAGTTGGACCACAAGTCAGGAAGATTCTCCTGCACCTGCCCTCCCCTTCTGAAAGTGCAGGCAGATTGTCCTCCTGCTCTGGACAGACTGACACGGGCATGAGCTCACCTAGTGATGAAGCTACCCCGGCCCCTTCCCGCCTCAAGATGGCATGAGCACATTCAATCTCCTTCAAGAAAGAGAAGAGGGAATGATGGGGTGAGGAGACCTTGGCATATGAAAATATCACCATTTGCACTCACAGCACAACAAGTCACTTGCAGTAACTTGCACAGATGCAGAGAAACCCAGAAATAATTATAAAACTCATTCTGCTCAACTCATTTTTCATTTTTCTCAAATGCAGGTAGTAGTATAAGTTTTCGTAAGACTTGCAGAATCTGGAATAATGTTATTATTCCAGGAATAAGAGGAATCATAAAAATTGCATCTTGTTTTTTATTTAATCCCGCTATGAATAAGCTATTTCACACAAGATGTGTTTACATATAGTCCACAAGACACACTAATAACTTAATTTACACAAAAGAGCAGTAGCTATATGATGCTGAGCTCCATCCTCCAACACTTAGAAGAAATGAGAAGATCATACACAACTATTACAAAAGGTGCAATCATTTACTGATGCTCAATATGGTAACATGATCCATTAAGAGCCAGGGGGTGTAAACAGTAATACACTAAACAGTATGGTCGGTGTAATCTGTCTTTTGGGAAACATCTAAATGTGTCCCAGAAAAAAATGTACCTTCTGAAGTGCAGTATTAAATGAAGAAAATAAGATATTTAAACACAGTAATAAGAATTTACACCACTGAATCCTGTTTAAAAGTTGGTACACATCTGGATCATAATGTGGTGTGTTGCTTTCTTGAGCATATGTGAATGTTTGCACCTTTTATAATACTTGTGTGTGAGGCCCTCAGTTGTCCTAAGTGTATAAAGATGATGCTCAACATCATATACTGACCCTTATTTTTAATAATTCTTAACATTATGCAGATGGCAAAGCATATGTAAATTTATGACCCCTACTATAAATACACAAGCTCTATTATCACTACTGGGTCTTCTAAATAAAGCTGCTAAATAAATAAACATCATCTTACTTGTTCAGTAGCCAGAAACACTACAATATCTCCATCCGCTTGAGACTGATGGATTTCCATAACCATCTGGAGAGAGGCATACAAATAGTCTTTCACACCTCCCCTCTCGGTGCCATACACTATTTCAGAGGGTTGTTCTGCCTCAAGCTGGATCAATGGCACGTTTCTGTAGTGGCGCAGAAGCTTGTCAGAGGACTGAGGTGCTGTGAGGATGACCAGACGCAGCTCAGGACGTGCCAACAGCACATCTTTGAGCAGGCCGAGTAGGAGATCTGTGCTGACCGTGCGCTCCTGAGCCTGATCAATCAAAACCACACCATACTGCTCCAACAGAGGGTCTGACATCATCTCACAAAGCAGCAGGTCATCAGTGCAGTACCTAAAAAGGGTTCGTTAACAATATTAATGTAGAATCAATATACTGATTATTAGTGACATTGATGTTATGATAGCAAATGATATGCTTGTGTGTATCTATAGTGTGATACCCTTTAATATATCTTCTTTTCATTATTTTAATGCTGATTTATTAAAATTGAACCTATTTTCAAAAGGAGTTCGAAAATCATATTCACATTAAACATTAAAATGATAAAAATATAAGTCTTATATGTTTCTTTACACATGCCCTAATCTGTATCTAACATACAAAGAAAAATTAAAATCAGATACATTAGTATCCAAGTATCTGCCCCTCGCACTTGACATAATGAAGCTGACGGGGCATTCTCTGATAGTAATTAACACAGGTAATTACTGAGGTCAGTGTTTTCATTAAGTCTGCTCCTCTCAGCTGTTCTAATCATAGTCACTGTTTGCGAGACTGACTAATGGCCGCTCTAAAGGCACCTCATGAACATATGGATTGTGTGGGGGCATGGCAGCTGTTGAAGGGGACCCCAAAACCAATTCCGTGGGCCTTTTGTTATCTTTTCTTAGCACGGCAGACGTCTATGAAAGGACGTGTGCAGGGGGGAAGGGGAGCCTGCTGAATATGTGCAGGGGGAAGTGGGCTGAATACAAAAGAAAAGTGAGTAAAAGCATGTTTGGGACGAAAACAAAAAACAACACATAGTAAAATAATTTGAAGTACCTAAGCACTGTGTCAGCTGAGCAGCAGTTCTGGAAATGGATGGCGTATCCTACTTCATGGCCAATGTTCACGTCCATTTCATCAGCCACACGGAGGGCAAGATGCACTGTGCTCTGCCTGTGGATCTGAGTGCACACCACCATGCCGTGCCGGTACTGCACAGACAGGCAGAACTCTGCACACCACTGTGGGATCTACAAGGTGGATTCAGAAACACGCACACAGTCACAAGCTCAGCTTACTGGCAAACTTTTCTTCTTTTTTTTTTTTTTACCTCAGATGAACTGCTTAGTTTGATTTACTGAATAGGAATCACGTGGTGCGTTTCACTAAAATTATTTTTGAGCTTACCAATAAGTTTGTGTGGCCCTGATTTTTAACATATCAGTTTATTAATTGCCAAGACTATGTTATAGGGAGTTTTTCCTTGCCACGGATTGCTTATTAGGGATAAATAGTAACTTTTATTTAAACTTATATATATATATATATATATATATATATATATATATATATATATATATATATATATATATATATTTATATGAAGAACGTCAATGTCCATTGTAAAAGGCGCTATACAAATAAATTGAATTGAATTGAAATGAAATGTTATAGATGTAGGCTACAGGTTACAGAAAAATAAATCAATAAAAAGAGAAAACACTTACCTGAGTACTTTGTCCAGTTCTTGCTGTGCCACTGATAATAACTAGTTGGTTATTGGTGATGTAGTCCATGAATTCACATTTGGCTCCCCAAACTGGAAGAGCTTTTCTCTCCTTCAGCAGTGTATAATACCGTGAGGAAAAAGGAAGACCGTCGAACTGGTTAAACTGGATAATATCATCACAGCCCCAGTCTTGATTTACAGCCATGTCCGCAATTATATCCATATATCCTCGCGCCTTTAATTTCTTCACGCGCCTTTACGGCTAAAGGCGGGCAAAACAGACGTAAGAAGGTCAACAGTAATTACCGGCTATAACCTAAACATGATTTATAATTTCAACTAATAAATTATATATTAGATTTCTATAGCCCGCCGAAAACTCCCCGTGAAGCTCGCCACCTCAACAGATGTCCACTGAGTGAATAGAGGACTCGGTGAAGCGCACAGACTCGGTCACGTGACCTTTTCATCCCCTTTCCCTTTCTAACACAGCAGCATGGCGGCGCCAGAAGTTTTGTGCATTATTGAATTTATATCCTTACTGGATTTCCAAGTTATTCCGACTATTACAGCAATAAATCACATCCGAGTACAGACTTCTATATTAAGAAGTTAATATAAAAAAATATATAGACAGAGATAGATAGAGACTCTTGTCTCTCTCTCTCTCTCTCTCTCTCTCTCTCTCTACACACACACACACACACACGGATCCTTTATTAGGAACACCACATGATCATGTGGCAGCAAAACCATGCACGTACAGGTCAAGAACTTCAGTTAATGTTTCCATCAACCATCAGAATTGAATGGACCACAATTCAGCATGTAATTGGATGAAGACATAACATGTTATAACCTACAAATGTTTGGGGTGGATACTATCAGAAACTGGCCATGCTGAGGATTGGCAAGTCCACAGGAAGGTGGTTCAGTTCCTTTGGAAAAACTCCAACAAAGCAGAAGTCAACAACTTACTGTTCAGTGTGGTTCATGGACTAGACCAGGGGTGTCCAATCTTATCCAGAAAGGGCCAGTGTGGGTGCAGGTTTTCATTCAAATCAAGCAGAAGCTACACCTGATTCCAACTGGCTAATCACCTGATCTTGGCTTTCAGTAGACTCAGGTGTGGCTTCTGCTCAGTTGGAATGAAAACCTGCACCCACACCTTTGCGGATAAGATTGGACACCTCTGGACTAGACAAAGAGGCCTTTAGACAGGATGTGTTAGCAAATTATGGCCAAACAGAAGGCTGTATGCCTGCCCATCTCTGTCACTGCATGATACTGCAAACAGTATTAAACAGTGTTTTCTACCAGTGTTGCTGAAGGGACTTAGGTAAATGGGACACTGTGACACAGCAGACCACTCACTGAAACTATTGGTATAGGCCCTGGGAGTGACCCTTGATTACTGAGATTTTGCATGGGCTTACACACCCTCTCTTAAGTATGCATCCTCTGTGGCACTGAGGATCCTATGATTTATATAAACAATAAGGATACTTGCAAACATGGTGAAGTGAATTGAGAGTTCAGAGAAGCTTCTCTGTGTGAGAGCACTGAACACTGAAGCACTGCAGATTAAGTAATTTTCTTCCAGAAACAGAATGTGATCTAAGTCACTCTCAGATCTCTGTTTCGCATGTGTGAATCATTTTGTGTGCATGCAATTTGCAACCTCATGCTTCTTCTTATTCTATTCATTTCAAGGTTGCCCAGTTACAAGTATTTTATTTCTCTGTTCAAGCATATTCAATCTCAAAGCCACAATATGCCACTCTATCAGGGTCAATATATGGACAATTAACTCCCCCTGAACCACCAGAGGGCATCCTTGTGTATCTGTTGGACAACTGTGTTTTACTTCCATTTCCCACATTAATTGTACTCACCTGTTTTCATGCTTGCCAATTAGCCACATTATTTAAGTTCCTGTGCTTCACTGTCTCTTTGTCTACCTTCAACAGACGAGCTACTGTTACTCAAATTGCTGAAGAAGTTAATGCTGGTTCTGATAGAAAGGTGTCAGAATACACAGTGCATCACAGTTTGTTGCATATGGGGCTGCAAAGCCACAGAGGACTCAGGGTGCCCATGCTGACCCCTGTGCACCACCGGAAGTGCCAACAGTGGGCACGTGAACATCAAAACTGGACCACAGAGCAATGGAAGAAGTTGGCCTGGTCTGACGAATCACGTTTTCTTTTAAATCACATGGATGGCCAGGTGTGAGAAGCTGGGAAACCTTGGGTCCTGTCATCCATGTGGATATTACTTTGACATGTACCACCTACCTAAGCAGGATCTGCTGTTAATGTCTTGGTGCCTGATACCACAGCACACCTTCAGGGATCTAGTGGAGTCTATGCCTCAATGGGTCAGGGCTGTTTTGGCCTGGGGGACCAACACAATATTAGGCAGGAGGTCATAATGTTATGGCTGATTGGTGTATAACTGTGTTTTGTCCAAAAATAAAATGTGTTTATTACACTATCACACTGTAATATACAGAGCACTGTTATACACTATCACACTAATATACAGAGCACTGTTACACATTATCACACTGTAATATACAGAGCACTGTTATACAGTATCACACTGTAATATACAGAGCACTGTTATACACTATCACACTGTAATATACAGAGCACTGTTATACACTATCACACTGTAATATACAGAGCACTGTTATACACTATCATACTGTAATATACAGAGCACTGTTATACACTATCACACTGTAATATACAGAGCACTGTTATACACTATCACACTGTAATATACAGAGCACTGTTATACACTATCACACTGTAATATACAGAGCACTGTTATACACTATCACACTGTAATATACAGAGCACTGTTATACACTATCATACTGTAATATACAGAGCACTGTTACACACTATCACACTGTAATATACAGAGCACTGTTACACACTATCACACTGTAATATACAGAGCACTGTTACACACTATCACACTGTAATATACAGAGCACTGTTACACACTATCACACTGTAATATACAGAGCACTGTTACACACTATCACACTGTAATATACACACTATATATACACATTATACACTATCACACTGTAATATACACACTATATATACACATTATACACTATCACACTGTAATATACAGAGCACTGTTATACACTATCACACTGTAATATACAGAGCACTGTTACACACTATCACACTGTAATATACAGAACACTGTTATACACTATCATACTGTAATATACAGAGCACTGTTACACACTATCACACTAATATACAGAGCACTGTTACACTATCACACTGTAATATACAGAGCACAGTTATACACTATCACACTGTAATATACAGAGCACTGTTACACACTATCACACTGTAATATACAGAGCACTGTTATACACTATCACACTGTAATATACAGAGCACTGTTACACACTATCACACTGTAATATACAGAGCACTGTTACACACTATCACACTGTAATATACAGAGCACTGTTACACACTATCACACTGTAATATACAGAGCACTGTTATACACTATCACACTGTAATATACAGAGCACTGTTACACACTATCACACTGTAATATACAGAGCACTGTTACACACTATCACACTGTAATATACAGAGCACTGTTACACACTATCACACTGTAATATACAGAGCACTGTTACACACTATCACACTGTAATATACAGAGCACTGTTATACACTATCACACTGTAATATACAGAGCACTGTTATACACTATCACACTGTAATATACAGAGCACTGTTACACACTATCACACTGTAATATACAGAGCACTGTTATACACTATCACACTGTAATATACAGAGCACTGTTATACACTATCACACTGTAATATACAGAGCACTGTTATACACTATCACACTGTAATATACAGAGCACTGTTATACACTATCACACTGTAATATACAGAGCACTGTTACACACTATCACACTGTAATATACAGAGCACTGTTATACACTATCACACTGTAATATACAGAGCACTGTTATACACTATCACACTGTAATATACAGAGCACTGTTACACACTATCACAGAGCACTATCAGAGTGCTATTACAGAGCACTATCATACTGTAATATACAGAGCACTGTTACACACTATCACACTGTAATATACAGAGCACTGTTATACACTATCACACTGTAATATACACACTATATATACACATTATACACTATCACACTGTAATATACAGATCACTGTTATACACTATCACACTGTAATATACAGAGCACTGTTATACACTATCACACTGTAATATACAGAGCACTGTTACACACTATCACACTGTAATATACAGAGCACTGTTATACACTATCACACTGTAATATACAGAGCACTGTTATACACTATCACACTGTAATATACAGAGCACTGTTATACACTATCACACTAATATACAGAGCACTGTTATACACTATCACACTGTAATATACAGAGCACTGTTATACACTATCACACTGTAATATACAGAGCACTGTTATACACTATCACACTGTAATATACAGAGCACTGTTATACACTATCACACTGTAATATACAGAGCACTGTTACACACTATCACACTGTAATATACAGAGCACTGTTACACACTATCACACTGTAATATACACACTATATATACACATTATACACTATCACACTGTAATATACACACTATATATACACATTATACACTATCACACTGTAATATACAGATCACTGTTACACACTATCACACTGTAATATACACACTATATATACACATTATACACTATCACACTGTAATATACACACTATATATACACATTATACACTATCACACTGTAATATACAGAGCACTGTTACACACTATCACAGAGCACTATCAGAGTGCTATTACAGAGCACTATCATACTGTAATATACAGAGCACTGTTACACACTATCACACTGTAATATACACACTATATATACACATTATACACTATCACACTGTAATATACACACTATATATACACATTATACACTATCACACTGTAATATACACACTATATATACACATTATACACTATCACACTGTAATATACAGAGCACTGTTATACACTATCACACTGTAATATACAGAGCACTGTTATACACTATCACACTGTAATATACAGAGCACTGTTATACACTATCACACTGTAATATACAGAGCACTGTTACACACTATCACACTGTAATATACACACTATATATACACATTATACACTATCACACTGTAATATACAGAGCACTGTTATACACTATCATACTGTAATATACAGAGCACTGTTATATACTATCACACTGTAATATACAGAGCACTGTTATACACTATCATACTGTAATATACAGAGCACTGTTATACACTATCACACTGTAATATACAGAGCACTGTTACACACTATCACACTGTAATATACACACTATATATACACATTATACACTATCACACTGTAATATACACACTATATATACACATTATACACTATCACACTGTAATATACACACTATATATACACATTATACACTATCACACTGTAATATACAGAGCACTGTTATACACTATCATACTGTAATATACAGAGCACTGTTATATACTATCACACTGTAATATACAGAGCACTGTTATACACTATCATACTGTAATATACAGAGCACTGTTACACTATCACACTGTAATATACAGAGCACAGTTATACACTATCACACTGTAATATACAGAGCACTGTTATACACTATCACACTGTAATATACAGAGCACAGTTATACACTATCACACTGTAATATACAGAGCACTGTTATACACTATCACACTGTAATATACAGAGCACTGTTATACACTATCACACTGTAATATACAGAGCACTGTTATACACTATCACACTGTAATATACAGAGCACTGTTACACACTATCACACTGTAATATACACACTATATATACACATTATACACTATCACACTGTAATATACACACTATATATACACATTATACACTATCACACTGTAATATACAGATCACTGTTACACACTATCACACTGTAATATACACACTATATATACACATTATACACTATCACACTGTAATATACACACTATATATACACATTATACACTATCACACTGTAATATACACACTATATATACACATTATACACTATCACACTGTAATATACAGAGCACTGTTACACTATCACACTGTAATATACAGAGCACTGTTATACACTATCACACTGTAATATACAGAGCACTGTTATACACTATCACACTGTAATATACAGAGCACTGTTATACACTATCACACTGTAATATACAGAGCACTGTTATACACTATCACACTGTAATATACAGAGCACTGTTATACACTATCACACTGTAATATACAGAGCACTGTTACACACTATCACACTGTAATATACAGAGCACTGTTATACACTATCACACTGTAATATACAGAGCACTGTTATACACTATCACACTGTAATATACAGAGCACCGTTATACACTATCACACTGTAATATACAGAGCACTGTTATACACTATCACACTGTAATATACAGAGCACTGTTACACACTATCACACTGTAATATACAGAGCACTGTTACACACTATCACACTGTAATATACAGAGCACTGTTACACACTATCACACTGTAATATACAGAGCACTGTTATACACTATCACACTGTAATATACAGAGCACTGTTACACACTATCACACTGTAATATACAGAGCACTGTTATACACTATCACACTGTAATATACAGAGCACTGTTACACACTATCACACTGTAATATACAGAGCACTGTTACACACTATCACACTGTAATATACAGAGCACTGTTACACACTATCACACTGTAATATACAGAGCACTGTTATACACTATCACACTGTAATATACAGAGCACTGTTACACACTATCACACTGTAATATACAGAACACTGTTATACACTATCATACTGTAATATACAGAGCACTGTTACACACTATCACACTAATATACAGAGCACTGTTATACACTATCACACTGTAATATACAGAGCACTGTTACACACTATCACACTGTAATATACAGAGCACTGTTATACACTATCACACTGTAATATACAGAGCACTGTTACACACTATCACACTAATATACAGAGCACTGTTACACACTATCACACTGTAATATACAGAGCACTGTTACACACTATCACACTGTAATATACAGAGCACTGTTATACACTATCACACTGTAATATACAGAGCACTGTTATACACTATCACACTGTAATATACAGAGCACTGTTACACACTATCACACTGTAATATACAGAGCACTGTTACACACTATCACACTGTAATATACAGAGCACTGTTATACACTATCACACTGTAATATACAGAGCACTGTTACACACTATCACACTGTAATATACAGAGCACTGTTATACACTATCACACTGTAATATACAGAGCACTGTTACACACTATCACACTGTAATATACAGAGCACTGTTATACACTATCACACTGTAATATACAGAGCACTGTTACACACTATCACACTGTAATATACAGAGCACTGTTATACACTATCACACTGTAATATACAGAGCACTGTTACACACTATCACACTGTAATATACAGAGCACTGTTATACACTATCACACTGTAATATACAGAGCACTGTTATACACTATCACACTGTAATATACAGAGCACTGTTATACACTATCACACTGTAATATACAGAGCACTGTTATACACTATCACACTGTAATATACAGAGCACTGTTATACACTATCACACTGTAATATACAGAGCACTGTTACACACTATCACACTGTAATATACAGAGCACTGTTACACACTATCACACTGTAATATACAGAGCACTGTTATACACTATCACACTGTAATATACAGAGCACTGTTACACACTATCACACTGTAATATACAGAGCACTGTTATACACTATCACACTGTAATATACAGAGCACTGTTACACACTATCACACTGTAATATACAGAGCACTGTTACACACTATCACACTGTAATATACAGAGCACTGTTACACACTATCACACTGTAATATACAGAGCACTGTTATACACTATCACACTGTAATATACAGAGCACTGTTACACACTATCACACTGTAATATACAGAGCACTGTTATACACTATCACACTGTAATATACAGAGCACTGTTACACACTATCACACTGTAATATACAGAGCACTGTTACACACTATCACACTGTAATATACAGAGCACTGTTACACACTATCACACTGTAATATACAGAGCACTGTTATACACTATCACACTGTAATATACAGAGCACTGTTATACACTATCACACTGTAATATACAGAGCACTGTTATACACTATCACACTGTAATATACAGAGCACTGTTACACACTATCACACTGTAATATACAGAGCACTGTTATACACTATCACACTGTAATATACAGAGCACTGTTATACACTATCACACTGTAATATACAGAGCACTGTTACACACTATCACACTGTAATATACAGAGCACTGTTATACACTATCACACTGTAATATACAGAGCACTGTTATACACTATCATACTGTAATATACAGAGCACTGTTATACACTATCACACTGTAATATACAGAGCACTGTTATACACTATCACACTGTAATATACAGAGCACTGTTATACACTATCACACTGTAATATACAGAGCACTGTTATACACTATCACACTGTAATATACAGAGCACTGTTATACACTATCACACTGTAATATACAGAGCACTGTTATACACTATCACACTGTAATATACAGAGCACTGTTATACACTATCACACTGTAATATACAGAGCACTGTTATACACTATCACACTGTAATATACAGAGCACTGTTATACACTATCATACTGTAATATACAGAGCACTGTTATACACTATCACACTGTAATATACAGAGCACTGTTATACACTATCACACTGTAATATACAGAGCACTGTTATACACTATCACACTGTAATATACAGAGCACTGTTATACACTATCACACTGTAATATACAGAGCACTGTTATACACTATCACACTGTAATATACAGAGCACTGTTATACACTATCACACTGTAATATACAGAGCACTGTTATACACTATCACACTGTAATATACAGAGCACTGTTATACACTATCACACTGTAATATACAGAGCACTGTTATACACTATCACACTGTAATATACAGAGCACTGTTATACACTATCACACTGTAATATACAGAGCACTGTTATACACTATCACACTGTAATATACAGAGCACTGTTATACACTATCACACTGTAATATACAGAGCACTGTTATACACTATCACACTGTAATATACAGAGCACTGTTACACACTATCACACTGTAATATACACACTATATATACACATTATACACTATCACACTGTAATATACAGAGCACTGTTATACACTATCATACTGTAATATACAGAGCACTGTTATATACTATCACACTGTAATATACAGAGCACTGTTATACACTATCACACTGTAATATACAGAGCACTGTTATACACTATCACACTGTAATATACAGAGCACTGTTATACACTATCACACTGTAATATACAGAGCACTGTTACACACTATCACACTGTAATATACACACTATATATACACATTATACACTATCACACTGTAATATACACACTATATATACACATTATACACTATCACACTGTAATATACAGATCACTGTTACACACTATCACACTGTAATATACACACTATATATACACATTATACACTATCACACTGTAATATACACACTATATATACACATTATACACTATCACACTGTAATATACACACTATATATACACATTATACACTATCACACTGTAATATACACACTATATATACACATTATACACTATCACACTGTAATATACACACTATATATACACATTATACACTATCACACTGTAATATACACACTATATATACACATTATACACTATCACACTGTAATATACAGAGCACTGTTACACTATCACACTGTAATATACAGAGCACTGTTATACACTATCACACTGTAATATACAGAGCACTGTTATACACTATCACACTGTAATATACAGAGCACTGTTACACACTATCACACTGTAATATACAGAGCACTGTTATACACTATCACACTGTAATATACAGAGCACTGTTATACACTATCACACTGTAATATACAGAGCACTGTTATACACTATCACACTGTAATATACAGAGCACTGTTATACACTATCACACTGTAATATACAGAGCACTGTTATACACTATCACACTAATATACAGAGCACTGTTATACACTATCACACTGTAATATACAGAGCACTGTTATACACTATCACACTGTAATATACAGAGCACTGTTATACACTATCACACTGTAATATACAGAGCACTGTTACACTATCACACTGTAATATACAGAGCACTGTTATACACTATCACACTGTAATATACAGAGCACTGTTATACACTATCACACTGTAATATACAGAGCACTGTTATACACTATCACACTGTAATATACAGAGCACTGTTACACACTATCACACTGTAATATACAGAGCACTGTTATACACTATCATACTGTAATATACAGAGCACTGTTATACACTATCACACTAATATACAGAGCACTGTTATACACTATCACACTGTAATATACAGAGCACTGTTATACACTATCACACTGTAATATACAGAGCACTGTTATACACTATCACACTGTAATATACAGAGCACTGTTATACACTATCACACTAATATACAGAGCACTGTTATACACTATCACACTGTAATATACAGAGCACTGTTATACACTATCACACTGTAATATACAGAGCACTGTTACACTATCACACTGTAATATACAGAGCACTGTTATACACTATCACACTGTAATATACAGAGCACAGTTATACACTATCACACTGTAATATACAGAGCACTGTTATACACTATCACACTGTAATATACAGAGCACTGTTATACACTATCACACTGTAATATACAGAGCACCGTTATACACTATCACACTGTAATATACAGAGCACTGTTATACACTATCACACTGTAATATACAGAGCACTGTTACACACTATCACACTGTAATATACAGAGCACTGTTACACACTATCACACTGTAATATACAGAGCACTGTTATACACTATCACACTGTAATATACAGAGCACTGTTACACACTATCACACTGTAATATACAGAGCACTGTTACACACTATCACACTGTAATATACAGAGCACTGTTACACACTATCACACTGTAATATACAGAGCACTGTTATACACTATCACACTGTAATATACAGAGCACTGTTATACACTATCACACTGTAATATACAGAGCACTGTTATACACTATCACACTGTAATATACAGAGCACTGTTACACACTATCACACTGTAATATACACACTATATATACACATTATACACTATCACACTGTAATATACACACTATATATACACATTATACACTATCATACTGTAATATATAGAGCACTGTTATACACTATCACACTGTAATATACAGAGCACTGTTACACACTATCACACTGTAATATACAGAGCACTGTTACACACTATCACACTGTAATATACAGAGCACTGTTATACACTATCACACTAATATACAGAGCACTGTTATACACTATCACACTGTAATATACAGAGCACTGTTATACACTATCACACTGTAATATACAGAGCACTGTTATACACTATCACACTAATATACAGAGCACTGTTACACACTATCACACTGTAATATACAGAGCACTGTTACACACTATCACACTGTAATATACAGAGCACTGTTATACACTATCACACTGTAATATACAGAGCACTGTTACACACTATCACACTGTAACATACTGTGCAATGTCTACTGTGTATACTGTATAATAATGTATCATATGTATCATATGTCATTACCATGCTGTTTATCCAACGTATATATTTAGACTGCAATTTAGACTGCATTGGCTGATTACTGACTGTATGTAGAAATATTTAAATTTGTGCATTACATATTCTACTGCAGTGTCTGGATCTGTACTCAAGAATTTCAGTCACTTCTGCACATGTGTGGATGGTGATGTGACAATAAAGTGATGTGATTTGGTTTGAGTCAAAACTTGAGTTGCTGCACAGAGTGAAGAAACTACAGACAACTGTTTACTTTAATTTATTTAGAATAAGCGCTCTGTGTGCTGCCATTGTCAGGTATGAAGTCCACTCTGATTAACACATGTTAATAATAAGAATATGAACAATATATTTATATTTTATATTCAATATATATATTTTATTATAACAACAGCGGATAATATATATATATATATATATATATATATATATATATATATATATATACACACTATATTGCCAAAAGTATTCGCTCACCTGCCTTGACTCACATATGAACTTAAGTGACATCCCATTCCTAATCCATAGGGTTCAATATGACGTCGGCCCTCCCTTTGCAGCTATAACAGCTTCAACTCTTCTGGGAAGGCTGTCCACAAGGTTTAGGAGTGTGTTTATGGGAATTTTTGACCATTCTTCCAGAAGCGCATTTGTGAGGTCACACACTGATGTTGGACGAGAAGGCCTGGCTCTCAGTCTCCGCTCTAATTCATCCCAAAGGTGTTCTATCGGGTTGAGGTCAGGACTCTGTGCAGGCCAGTCAAGTTCATCCACACCAGACTCTGTCATCCATGTCTTTATGGACCTTGCTTTGTGCACTGGTGCACAGTCATGTTGGAACAGGAAGGGGCCAGCTCCAAACTGTTCCCACAATGTCTTGTCCAATGTCCAAAATGTCTTGGTATGCTGAAGCATTCAGAGTTCCTTTCACTGGAACTAAGGGGCCAAGCCCAGCTCCTGAAAAACAACCTCACACCATAATCCCCCCTCCACCAAACTTTACACTTGGCACAATGCAGTCAGACAAGTACCGTTCTCCTGCCAACCGCCAAACCCAGACTCGTCCATCAGATTGCCAGATGGAGAAGCGCGATTCGTCACTCCAGAGAACGCGTCTCCACTGCTCTAGAGTCCAGTGGCGGCGTGCTTTACACCACTGCATCCGACGCTTTGCATTGCACTTGGTGATGTATGGCTTGGATGCAGCTGCTCGGCCATGGAAACCCATTCCATGAAGCTCTCTGCACACTGTTCTTGAGCTAATCTGAAGGCCACATGAAGTTTGGAGGTCTGTAGCGATTGACTCTGCAGAAAGTTGGTGACCTCTTCACACTATGCGCCTCAGCATCCGCTGACCCCGCTCCATCAGTTTACGTGGCCTACCACTTCGTGGCTGAGTTGCTGTCGTTCCCAAACACTTCCACGTTCTTATAATACAGCTGACAGTTGACTGTGGAATATTTAGCAGCGAGGAAATTTCACGACTGGATTTGTTGTATATATATATATAATAAAGTTTATTCAGAGACTCCAATCCGTATCTCAGACAATCCCACGTGGGTCGCGAGCTCCGGCCAATCTCTGTACCCCTGACGTCACCTGCGTGTTCACTTAGTATTGTTTATTTGTCTTTAAACTGTCTCCATGGTGATGATGCGACCCATGAATACTTTTAAATCAACACACAGCATCTGAACTTCTGCTTGTTTACGGATCAACATCATCTCTACAACAACTCATCTCTACAGCATCTCATCTCTACAAACAGCGACAACCGACGAAGAACTTCAGTTGAATAGTCTAATCATATAAAATAAATTGGTGGATTTTATGTTATTGAGTTAAGAAATAAATATTTAGTTAAGAAATAAATATGAGGAATGTTGAAACTCTGATGTAGAGTTCTCAAATCTAAATATCTGAGAGAGAGAGAGAGAGAGAGAGAGAGAGAGAGAGAGAGAGAGAGAGAAAGAGAGACCCATAAAAATGCATATGTTGGGAGTTAATTTGCATTCAATAGGATATGAGGAAGATTGGCTCTGGAAAGATATTATCACTGATTTATCATCCACCCTGTCCTGTTTATTTCATCATGTCATATCTAGTTTCTCTGAAAAGCTAGGTGAAATTGGTACATCTGTGTGCACAACTAAAATCTACATCACACTTACCAAGCATGTGAACAGAAGAGCCACTTTTCTCTAAAGTAATTGTATCTTTGTTACAGTTAGGACCATTTTAAGAGTAGAGAAAAAAGCAATCTGCTTCATTAAATCAATTAAAATCTGCTGATTTCTGAAACAATTTCCATTGCGTTGGAAACTAAACCACTTTGATTTAATATGCTTCTGTAAAAGGGCGTCAAAATCAGTTGAGCAATAAATGTATATTTTGTTGTTTTTAACCTTTAATGATTTTCCTGTTCTTTATTGTAATATTATAGTAAATATTGTAATATTATATAAATATCTTATATAATAATAAGATATTTATGTACACATTACAGCCTTAAAGTGTGGATGTATTAAATGGGTTAACAGGAAATGTTCCTTATCAAGGGATAAGACAGTAATTTGTATTGACAAAAAGCAAAAACTTCTGGCTAACAGCCTGCATGGTTTTACTTAATGGTTTGGCTAATGGTCAGTAGTGTACAACTGTACATAATAATTTTATTTTTTTACCACAATAGTCACAGAAAGGGTTTGTGGCCTCACTAAAGCTCTACATGATCAGGGTGTTAAAATAAGTGTTTATAATAAATCATTACAAGCTCTAAATCTGTAAATTACACTCCAGTGTCATCCAGATAAGCATGGGTTCCCTTTTGAGTCTGGTTCCTCTCAAGGTTTCTTCTTCTCAGGGAGTTTTTCCCTTGCCACTGTCACCTCTGGCGTGCTCATTAGTGATAAATATAAATAAAAAAATTTCAATATATCATTTTTCTGAAATTTTTATATTCTTTGGTTTGAATTCTCTGTTGCATTTGGGGAAGAAAGCAGGAGCTTGACTTGACTGCAGGTAAAGTGGAATCAGGTCCAAGTAAAAAGCCCCAAAAACAGAAGTCGTTATTTTTTAGTAGACTGCTCAGGTATATAATACAAAAGCCCCAATTCCCAAAGCTCAATCACAAATATTGGTTTAATGTCATCTGTTTATGTATTCTCTTCGTATTACAAATGTCGAGATGTTTGAAAAAACACAGTATGTCCAAAGATTATATAAAAAGTAATAAAATAGTGCTTTTTAAACAACTATTGAACTGGACAAACTACTATATAACATGTAACAATGAAACAAATTGGTAACCGGGGATTTTACACACCTAAGACATGTTTTTTCCACTTGTTAACTTTTCGTCTGATTCTGGGCATTCTGATCACGGCACCCCACACCCCCGGGCCAGGAGGTAAAAGGAGCTGCTGCATGTTGTGATATGCGTTCTGGTGCCCCTCTGGCCTGGTGCAGTGGCTTTTGATTTAGACATGACTGGAATAGTTGTAGTCTTTTTTGACACTATATCGAGAGACGATCTGATTCATACCCAAATGATACCTTCTGTGTTTTTTAAATTAAAAAAAAAAACCCAAATAAATAAAAAAAAAATCCTGCAACCCGGATACACTACATGATTGGTTCTATTGACACTGGGACTGACACACTGACACCACTTCGCTACATTTGGCGGCGTTCCTTCGTTACTGTCAAATGTTAATAATTAATATGAGATGTTAAAATAATTAGTTTATATGGCTTGTTCGCAAGTCTCGCGAGATGTTGGAGAGGCTGCTTCGCGAGAGGCTGTTACGGATCTCCCGCTTGCATTTAGCGTAAGAGAAAGATGATGAAGCTGAAGCAGAGGAAGACGTGTGCGAGTTAACGGAGGCAGATGACCCATGGCCTCAACTTCAGTCCGTTTTCACTCCAAGATGTCAGAAAGAATAGTTTCATTATGCGATGCATGCTGTGTTCACCAAAACCAAATGACATCGCAGCGTACAAGAATTCCAGCTTCAACCGGAAAAAACACCTCACATGAACTGAACTTCTTATTTGCGTTTGCTGCTTTTCCTCTATTTGAGTAGAGAACTGTGGCTGTATCTGTGGTAGCCTTCTTCTAATTTTTCTTTTCAGAAACAATTCAGATGGGACTGAAGTATTTCTGTAACAGAAAAAAATCTGTCAATGCAATGTGGAAGTGTGACGCCTAATTGTTTTTGCTTGTCCAATGACTGCTTAAAGGTTTACAAATTGAGGTCCATTAGCCGAAACAATTACCTTCAGTAATCTATAGCTGGCAAACATACTACACATCACCTCAACTGTTGCTTTAGCAGTAGTAGTAGTCATTAGCCTGATTTCTTTGGCACATAAAAGTCTCTGAGCGTTTTCAAAATGTCAGCTAGTAGTGTTTCAGACGGTCTTTTTGGTGCCAATAAATCTGTGAGGAATGAAATGGGCTTTGCACCTACCATAGACAGAAAATGTGTTGTGTGTTGTTTGCTTTCTTCAATTCCGCTGGCTTATTGTGCAAAGTGCTCTTCATAGCCTCTACAAAACACAGACCTGATTCTGTGCTGAACACCGCCATCATCTCTCTCTCTCTTTAACGATCGCTTTTCAGCCTGGTGCTTCGTTGCCAAATTGTTGTCACTGGGCGGACACCTGGAATTTCTGAGCTGAGGAAGAAACCACGTTATAACAAACTGAAGTTTATTAACAGACTCTATGAACATGATGCACCTCATAGCGTGTACACAAGCACACACACCTCACGTCACATGCCACCATAGCTCTACTTTTTTTTAATACATACACATCAAAGATTATGTCAAGATATTTGTCTTTATATTTGTTTTTTATATACTTTTTAAATGATCTTTAATACGCTACAAATAGCTTAAAATTAAACTGATGAAAAAAGGACATGCAGTCTTCAAAGGATAAATTCATAGTTCACTTCTGGCAATAATGTTCTTTATGTGTTGTGCTTAGGGATGGTATGGATGTCCAACAGGAAGTAGATTTACTTTCAAACCAAAAAAATTCATAGTCTGGATTTATTGGTGAGCACACCAGAGAGGATAAAGTAAACAATAATCTCTGGTAATGTAGTACTTGTTTGGAATGAAGACTTGTTTATTCTCAGCCCATTTGATGCTCCATGTAGTTACCGTATGAACATGAACCTCCAACTCCCTACAACCTAATCTGAAAGAAGTGGGCACTTATAATAACAAAATGTAACTCATGAATGTGAAAATTACATATTAGGTCATCATTAAAACTTTCTTGGTAGACAGATCATAATTCATGATGTCATCACTTACAGTTTCCTATTTCCACCCTTTCTCTCTTTTAATCTGTACACATTTCCACTTGCAGTACTGTTTCCTTTCCACTCTCTAACGCTGCACTACTGTGTGGTCCTCTTACTGCCGTCTCACGTTTTCCTAAAAGTAATTCTATCGTCCGATTGTCCAATTATTACAAATTTGCTCCCAGTTTCGAAACTATTTTAGCCTCCAAAGTTTGCCACTGGTTTCACCTATTAATTGTAGTCCTATATCCCCCTGGATCCATTAATTATTATTTTTTCTGATTATGTGAATTCTTCTTCTATAGCTGGTGAGTCTAATCATTAGGATGTCCTTATAATTGTGGCTTGATCTTGATCAAAAGTGTATTGAGTACAAGTATGTGCACTGTGTATACATAATTTATATTAATGTTTGCTGATATAAACGATTGTGATTATAGTTAGTTAGTTAGGTAGTTAGTTTCTAAACTGTGATTCAAACTTTCTTCTGTACATAATTGACATACACTTTATAATTATGTATTGAGGGGTTTTTTTTGCCCACACTCTGAGTGTGGGGAAAAAATGTTTTTATTCTCCTGTATCTTTATCCTTTTATTATTATAAAAGTTCAATGAACAGATCAAGCAAAAAAAGAAAGAAAGAATGAAAATGACTGAAATAAATAAATAATAATAAATGACTGAAAGTTTCATAGTGTTATTGGAGTCTCCCTCCCTATATGGTAAACATTCTCCTTACAGAAAGCTTCAGCATTACAGTAGTTCTATATATTCAGTATTTCTTTACATCACTGCATTTAAACATTACATTACATTACATCACTGCATTTAAAATGTTTAAGGTGAGGCTAAAATGATTATAGTTTGCCATATACTTTGATTTAACTGTTTTTAGTAGACGATAATCAGAAAGAGGACATTCTTAAAAAAGAGATATTTGATTTGAAACCTGAACTGCTATCAGGTCCATGCTGAACACCTTCTGACCAATCCAAATCAAGTATAAATTTTAATGAAATACTGCACATAATTATCAAATAAAAGTCTATCCAGCTGTTATCCAAAAGTCTCTAATAATGTTTCTCTTAAGTGTTTTAATTAAAATCCATATTTTGGTGTGATTTATACACATTGATTTGTCCATCATGACTCTTGGAGGCCTTATTATGTCCATTTTATGATGAAACAGGAAAAGACTTCAAAAGAAATCATCTGTCATTTTCTGATCATGTTAAATATCAACACAACTAGACTGAAATATACAGGTAAGATATGCAACTAATTGTAACCTGAACAGTGCAAGATATAAACTGATATCTACTGGTTTCCTGTCAGGGTTGTGGACTGTTTTCTGGCCACTAGAGGTCCCCACTGCCTTTTTGTTGGTGTCCAGTCTCTGTCATTATGTCTAATAGGTGTCACCTGTGCTTTGTTTAGGTTTGTGTATTTAAGTCACATGCTTGATTCACAAGTAACAGATGAATATTGTTTTCAAATAATGGCTCTATAATTAATCGCTTGTTATAATACTACTTCAAATCAGATCAAATAAATAAATAATACAATGCAGATGTTATATTTCTCTGATCCACCAGTGTGTCTCCACATCCTTATTTGACAAGAAAAAAGGTCATTATATATTTACACCACACTGTCTGGGAGCCAAAGTCAAAACATTGCATGCAAAGGACTGGCTTACATGGAAATCTGGTGACCAGCTAGAAGGAAAGATGCTTCCCTTCTTCATAATCTTCATGAATGTGTCCTTTGAGTGGTACAAACCATGGAGTGGCTGCAAACATATTCTATTCAATTCAATTCAATTCAATTAATTTTTATTTGTATAGCGCTTTTAACAATGAACATTGTCTCAAAGCAGCTTTACAGAACATAAGAAACAAAAAACATAGTGTAAAAAGTCCTAGATATTAGACAAAATCATCCCTAGTGAGCAAGCCTGTGGCAAGGAAAAACTCCCTTAGATGGTATGAAGAAGAAACCTTAAGAGGAACCAGACTCTAAAGGGATCCCATCCTCATTTGGGTGACACCGGAGAGTGTGATTATAAATTATTCTAAACACCGAAGAGTGTGATATGAACAATGTCCTTTCTGCAGTTATGTACAGTCTACAGTAAAATGTAAAATGTTAGTGTGTGTGTTAATTAGGAGGTTGTTGTCGTCCTCAAAGTCCACATAGGGCTGGCAGCGTTGCTTTGATATACCCAAATCCTCATGAAGCAGAATCCAGCTGAGGTTCACACATTGCAAACTTGTTATCCAAACCCTGGTGTCTACCTGACCACAACATCTCTCTGACAGCTTTTCCTCCATATTTAGAGCTGATGCTGCTTTGAACTCTAAAGTTTCTTCCTCATGGTGCGTTAGTTCCTAAGTCTCATCTATGAACTGATCACTTGATCACCTTTGTGAATTAACTTGAACATGTAAAATTAAAATCACATCTTGAGCTTCACTTGTTATCAGATTATTTGGCATTACAACAACACCAGATCATTATACAGATTTAACAGGTTTAGACTGTTGACTAGAAAGTATTTGCTTGTGAGAAGAAAACAGTGGAATTACTTCTGAACAAGGTTTCAGCAGATGGAGAATTTCTACAGTGTAATTATGAGAAATAAATGAGAAATGCTTATGATGTGTTATAAAAAAAAAAAGACACTGTAGACACATGAATATTGAACAAAAAAATAATTTATTAACTATTTATAACTATTTACAAGCAATGATGAACTTTACACTTATTACAGATATTAATATATTTTATACCACAACAAAATGCCAGAATCTAATTGGAATAAGGTGTGCATTATTTTAAAATATTTTAGTATGATTCCTTACTTAGCATTATTTTAGTAGCATTTATTATACGCTAATATTAATATTAATTATTTCCATAATAAAAGCGCATTCACAGGGACGAGTATGCCAGATATAATCAGAGACTATGAATGAATTTAAAAACTGATTATCGTTTAATAAAGTGTTGACAATTTTTTATGAAATGCTTATGTAACATTAATGTTTAATAAATGAAACATTGCTATCATTGGCAAGTCGCTGTGGTATAAATATCTTAATAAACTCTAAACTTGGGGGTGGGAGTACACTACATTTGTATAACTTATTACATTTTTAAGATTAAGATTTTTTTATTATTTACATATTTACAGCAATGTATAATTTAACAACAAATCAACAACAGAACAATAAAAAAAAACCTTAATAATCTAAAAATCCTAAACATTTAACAAAATCAAAATGCATATGAAAAATACAAAAACCAGTAGACATTTTATTTTAACTAGATGTCATAACTACTTCAATGATGCCACAATTATATCACTGAAATGGTTTACATTTATAGATTATACTAGAGATAAGACTAATGCTGAAATCTAGGGGTGAAATACTTACCACAAATACTTACCACAGATACATACCTTACATCATGAATACGAGGTGATGAACATGAGGTGAAGACTGAGCTTTTTAAAGTTACATCTCGCTCACGTAAAAACTTACAAAACTCCTGGGGAATTGGACGTGCCTCCCAATGAACTCCACCTCCCCATCAGATTCCACACGCTACCGTCTACTCAGAGGGGCTACTTGATAGCCATCCTCTTCGTTCCTCCTCCTCCTTATGCCCCGGCGTCGGAAAGGCATCATCATTGTGGCAGGAACATAGTCCATATCATCCACAATGATATTGATTTCATAATACAGCAGTAATTGATATCTTGTCAATGGTAAGGTCCTGACAGGGGATGGACTCCTAACAGGGGATGGGGTCCTGAGAGGAAAGAGGCCTCTCACAGGTGGGGATGGGCTTCTATCAGGGGACAGGTTCCTCGTTGACACCTCATGTTCACCACCATCTCCAGCTTCATTTTGCTGAGCAGGTTGTTGTCGTCCTCGTTAGCGCTGAGCTCTCTGTTGTAGTTGAGCTCATCTTGTGGAAACACAAACGTCTCCCTGTGTCAAAGAAGATGAACAGACAATGAAACACATCTAATAACATCTCATAAAAGGAAGCAGAAAACCTTATTTTAATAGCACTGAGTATGTTTTGTAAAGCAGGAAAGCCTCATTGTCAAAAAAAGAAGTATTTACACAAGTTATATTGCTGTAATCTTCCTATAACAGTGCATTAAAAACTCAGTATTTACATTTTAGCTGCATTTATAGGTGTTATACAGGGCTCTTCCAGTATCACGGCTTCACTGTTAGTCACACTGTGCACTTATTTCAATGCTTAAAAATATCTTCCCCCAAAAAATGCAGATTAAAATACATTTCTATTACAGTCTATTACTTTAGCAGTTTCTTACTCCAGTGGTTCACATCCCCTTTGAGTCCAATTGTGTCTCCTCTCAAAAATTCGCCCTTTATCGTAAATGACACTACTCCTAACTATTTTATTCACGACAGCTAGAAACAAAACCTTGCTGAACAGAACTGAAACAAACAGCTTGATATTTTTGCCTAAGCTGCACTCTACATTGCCACACTAGCTCCATTTATTTGTACCGATTGGTTTTGTTCAGCTAGCTGCCTTTCCTCACAGCCCCTTTCTCTCTCCGCTTTAACAACTCGACAAACACGGACAAATGAAAAATCCTTAAAACAATAAGTTACTTCATGTTATTGTAAGTATTTTAACTTATTCTATTCACTCCATCAAAAAAAAACTATGAACACTGAAAAACAATTACTTAGCTACATGCTAACTAGCCGTCTAGCTAATCTTTGCTAACACTCCTCGGCTTGACTTAGTAAACTTTAGCAAACGTTAAGTAAACATTGGGACTTTTATGAAAAGCTGATGTTAACATATCTGAAAAAATGAACACTGTTTTCTTCTTCCCTGCTCGTTTCACTGGAGTCTGCCGTTTTGTCCGCTAGCTTTAGCATACTGATCGTGTACGTAAAGCGATTAGCCGAACAGAATTTCTCAAAACCATCTAATCATATAAAACGATATTCCTGATTGCGGTTTTTTGTAATAACGCGGTGTTTAAAAGACTTTATACTTAAGTGAAAAAGAGGAAACTCAGTAACTCATCGTTCCAGGGGTCGTACAGTCCGCTCCATCCGGGCTCGGGATCCACATCCTGGTGCTGAGGCTCGGCTCCTCCCCTGAAGTTCATCATCGCTGCGCTGTAGAGTCGGTGTAGGAGTCAAATACAGAGAAATCCGAAACAGGAGTGTAGCAAAAATGCCAAAAGATAATCCAAATCCTGCGACCTTCAGAACCAGTATAAACCAGCACTAACTAGTATAAACCAGTATAAACCAGCACTAACTGGTATAAACCAGTATAAACCAGCACTAACTGGTATAAACCAGTATAAACCAGCACTAACTGGTATAAACCAGTATAAACCAGCACTAACTGGTAACAACAAGAGTCAATAATGAATAAATAATAATAATCATAATCATAATAATAAGCTGAAATGTAAATGAAGCGTAGCTGAAGTTTAAGGCAGCATGTAGCTGTACAGTTAGAATTCAAGCTGTAGGACCAGTTTAAAGACAATACGACCTTAAAAAAAAAAAAACCTCCTGTTTACGGCATCTACCGAAAACCTCCGAGAAAAACCGAACTGTACGGAAACCAGGAAGTGAAGTCCGTAAAAATGCATTTACAAATTATATATTTTATAATTTGCTCCTGCTGAACACACTCAGTCTCCTCAAGGTAGGATGATCTTTATCCTTTAATGCCACACTGTTTCTACAATATATCATGTTAAAGTGACAGTGTTACAGTCTAATGTTATGTAGCACACAAGACACCTCATGTTGCTGTGAATTAGCCTAATGCTAGTTACCGTGCTAGCGAACCTGGCTACTGGTTTAAACTACACAATAAAATCATTAAGCTCGGTTTAAGAATTTATTTTATTTCCACAATGAAATATTTACCCCATTAGAAGTGCATTCTTAACAACCCCTTCTCCTGGTTTTAATAAAATAAATCGTGCTTAGCTTTGTGATTCAGCAGCTAGCGCGCTAACGGACTTTAGCCGATTTTTAGCGATTTCAATGACAGTGTAATATTTGGACTAATCATATCTACCGAGAAAACTTGTATATTTGTTGTAATTATTTAACACTTTATTGATTATATTAATGTGAATATGATATTTCTCCTAATAATAGTTCACCTGCTAGTGAACATGCTGCTGCTTTAAATTACACACTAAAATCCTGAACCGAGTTGATGAGCTCGAGTAACGAGAATTTAGTTTATTTCCACAATATAATATTTACCCATTTAAAAGGTGACTTTTCACACCCCTGAGTACTGGTTTTATTATATATTTTATTATAGTACTAAATCATGACTAGACTAGTGATTTAGTCAGGTCTAAAGGACTTAGTTACAGATGTATGTTATCTACCTAGAGAACTTCGCTAATCATTTCATTTACACAATTAGCATCATGCTAGTTATCGTGATAGCGAACTCGGCGACTGGTTTAAATGACACAATAAAATCCTTAAGCTTGGTCAAGAATTTATTTTATTTCCACAATGAAATATTTCCCCTGTTACTAGGTCACTTTTAACAACCATGACTACTGGTTTTACACTAAATCATGATTAGCCTTGTGATCCGCTAGCTAGTGCGCTAGCGGACTTTAGCCGATTTAAATTACACTGTAATAGTTGGACTAATTATATCTACATGTCTATTTGTTGTAATTAGTACACATTTTATCGGTAAATATAATATAAATATAATGTTTAGCCTAATGTTAGTTAAGCTGCTAGTGAACTTGGCTGTTGTTTTACATTACACACTAAAATCCTGAACGAGTTGATGAGCTTGACCAACGAGAATTTCATTTATTTCCACAATATAATACTCATCCCCATTAAAAAGTCACTTTTAACAACCCTGACTACTGGTTTTATACTAAATCATACTTAGACTACTGATTAATCAGCTCTCGCGCTAAAGGGCATTGTTACAGATGTACACCGATCAGCCATAACATTATGACCACGGACAGGTGCCGTGAATAAGACTGATGATCTCCTCATCATGGCACCTGTTAGTGTGTGGGATATATTAGGCAGCAGGTGAACATTTTGTCCTCATAGTTGACGTGTTAAAAGCAGGAAAAATGGGAAAGTGTAAAGATTTGAGTGAGTTTGACAAATGGTGATGGCTGCACGACTGGATCAGAGCATCTCCAAAACTGCAGCTCTTGTGGGATGTTCCCGGTCTGCAGTGATCAGTATCTATCAAAAGTGGTCCAAAGAAGGAACAGAGGTGAACCGGTGACAGGGTCACGGGCGGCCAAGGCTCACTGATGCACGTGGAGAATGAAGGCTGGCCCATGTGGTCCGATCCACAAGACGAGCTACTGTTGCCCAAATTGCTGAAGAAGTTAATGCTGGTTCTGACAGAAAGGTGTCCGAATACAAAGTAAATCACGGTTTGTTAATTATGGGACTGCATAGTCAGGGCGCCCATGTTGACCCCTGTGCACCACTGAAAGCACCAACAATGGGCATGTGAGCATCAGAACTGGACCACGAAGCAATGGAAGAAGGTGACCTGGTCTGATACATCAAGTTTAATTTAACATCGCGTGGATGGACGGGTGTGTGTGCACATGGCACCAGGATTCACTATGGGAAGAGGGCAAGCTGGCGGAGGCAGTGTCATGCTTTGGGCAATGTTCTGCTGGGAAACCTTTTGGTCCTGCCATCCATATGGATGTTGCTTTGACATGAACCACCTACCTAAGCATTGTTGCAGGCCATCTACACCCTTTCGTGGTAACGGTATTTCCTGATGTCTGTGGCCTCTTTCAGCAGGATAATGCACTGTGCCCCAAAGCAAAAATGGATCAGGAATGGCTTGATGACCACAACAATGAGAATGAAGTGTTGACTTGGCTTTCAAATTCCCCAGATCTCAATCCAATCGAGCATCTGTGGGATGTGCTGGACAAACAAGTCCAATCCATGGAGGCCCCACCTCGCAACTTACAGGACTTAAAGGACCTGCTGCTAACATCTTGGTGCCAGATACCACAGCACACCTTCAGGGATCTAGTGGAGTCCATGCCTCGACAGGTCAGGGCTGTTTTGGCAGCAAAAAGGGGACCAACGGCATATTAGGCAGGTGGTCATAATGTTATGGCTGAGCGGTGTATGGTATCTACCTAGAGAAGTTCACTAATCATTTCATTTACACAATATCATAGTGAGTATAAAGGTTTTAATAATTATACAGTATAATATTTTTTATAGATTTGGGTGGTGGACTGGGGCAGGAGGTTTTAGAGAGTTTAATCAGGTCACATGTACAGTGAATTTACACAATCTGACTGCTACAATTTTTCTGTTTCTTCCCAAGTTAACTAATTATCAAACTTGCTGCTTTATTAACTTTTATGCATTAATAGGAAAGTTTGATATTGTGTAATTGAAGAGTCATAATTCTGAGTCACAGAAAAATAATCTATTGCAGAGCCTGTGGATGTGCTGGAGGAATCAGCAGATACTCCCTCTGTCCTCCAGGTATGTGTCAGTTAAATAGTAATATTTTAACTTCATTTAAAACCTACAGGCCACTTTTGTCTAAGTGTGTGTGTCTGTGTGTGTCTGTGTGTGTCTGTGTGTGTCTGTGTGTGTTTGTGTGTGTCTGTGTGTGTTTGTGTGTGTGTGTTGAGGTCATTGAGCCAATCCAGCAGCTGCTGCCCACCGAACCACACGAAGAACCTTCAGCTGTCATTCTGGTAAGAAAATCCTTCATTTATTTACGAAAGCCAATCAATGGATTTTACAAGGTTGTTTTTACTGTAAAGAATGTTAGTATAAATCTGATATGATAAGAAGCACTTATGATCTTCATGCTTTACATTTCACAGCCGCTCGATGCTGATGAGCCGGACAGTGCCTGCCATGATGTTCAGTGTGTGTCTGTAGTCTCCTCCCTCTCCCAGGTATTCTACCCTGCTGTAACTGAGATACAAACACACAAACATCCTTCTTTACAAGATCTAATGTTAAGTTTTGTTTCTCTATTTCTGGCCAGTGGACATAAGCAGAGACATCATTGGAATGATGAGGGGTCCAGAGAGTCGGCTCTGCTGGTTTGAAAGCGCAGAGACACACTGCTTGACTCGCGAGGTAATCACAGTCTTTATTACTCTGATGAAGAGAATGGACATTTTTGAACTGACATGATTTTTAGAAGAGCACTTTTGTGAAATGTGGTTGTAGATCTTGAGTTTCATCTAATTGTCTTTTACAGGGATTCCCTTATTATACCAGTGATAAGGAGAGTTTCACTGGCATTCAGGTAAGGGATTATTCATTGTGGCATCACAAAATGTTATGAACTGCAGTGACTAATTGTGTTTGTGTGTTTTAAGTTTGTTGAGCCGAACATCCAGCTGCTGCCCACAGAACAACCTCAAGACCCTTCACCTGTTTTTCTGGTAACCAAAGCTTTCATTTATTTACTAAAGCTGATGACTGGATTTTACAAGGTTGTTTTTATTGTAAGTGACAGAATATTAGTATGAAACTGCTGTGATCAGAAGCACTCACGATCTTCCTGCTCTACTTTTCACAGCCGCTCGATGCTGGTGAGCTGATCAGCGCTTGGCGTAATATTCAGTTCCTCTCTGCACAGGCCTCCATCTCCCAGTTAAAGGTATTCTACAGTGCAGCAGCTGAGATACAAACACACAAACACCCTTCTTTACAAGTTCTAATGTTCTAATTTGTTTCTCTATTTTCAGTCAGTGGAAATTAAAACATACTTCCTGGGGATGATAAGGGGCCCACAGAGCCGTCTTTGTTGGTTTAAATCCACCAAGACGAGCAGCTTGAATCACATGGTAATCACAGACGTAATTACTCTGAGGAAGAGAATTGACCTTGATGATTATTAGACGCTCACGTTTGTGAAATAGATCTTGAGTTTCAGCTTTTTGTCATTTGCAGGGATTCCCTTATGAGTCCTCCATAGAGGACTGTTTCACTGGCATACAGGTAAGGGATTATTCGTTGTGGCATCACAAAACTTTTGTTAATTGCAGTGACTAATTGTGTTCACTTTAATTTGTTCTCTTAAGGCTGAATCTGGGAGGGTTACAGAGTTCATCTCCTGTAACCGAATGGAGACATCATTCATCGTGCCACATTATTTTGTGGTAAATTTATTGCACTGTCATGAAGTGTATCTTGTAGTTAGTAACTTTTAGAATTTTGTCAGTTGTGCTTTTATTTGTCTTCAGTGTGGATATTTTTTTATTGAACAGCAAACCACTACAACGGTAACCTGCACTTTGCTGTATGTGGCTGAAGATGGACAGATATTCACCTCCACTTGGGACTATGATCACAACGACTGTGAGGTAATTCAGACTTTCAGACCTGATGTGTATCTACATATGCTGCTATTCCCCTGATTCAGATACTGTAAAATTTACTGTTTGAGTTTTAATGATTTAATGATTTGGCTTGCAGGAGAATGAGGAGCGCCTTAACCCAGAGGAGTTGGAGGTGCCCTTTATTTGGTACGATACTCTTCACTCTTTAATGATGTAACAGTGTATTCTATGTTTAATATACACTAAACATTTACATCTCTTGTTTCTTAGCTGCCATCTTTCAGACAGAGGGGTGACTGAAATCGGCCTGAAGGTGCCCTTGCTTCGTGAGGCGTTTGCTGTGAGTAAAACCTTTATTCAGCTGCTGTTACTGCGCAGGTAAAGTCCACTCTGCTTTAACTTTTATATTGTGTGCTGTCTTATATTCAGACTCTGCTTGCCAGCATCCACAACCAGAACTTCTTGTTCATGGTTGGAAAGAAGATCGTCATGCGACTGGCAGCAGCTAACAACCAGGTGACTTCAGAATGATGAAAGGCTGTATCATTTTTGTGATGGAAATAATTTCAGTTTCTCAGCCATAGCCAAAGTGAGTTACAGAGATTTTTTCGTTTGCTTTAACAGGATACAGTTGGTGTGCAGTTGGCCTACGAGGCCCTGATTCGATTCCTGAGGATGCCTTCCAATCAGGAATCGATTAAAGCAGAGCTCAGCTCCTGTGTAAGCTAATAAACGCTTGTGTGAAATGACAGATGTTTAAAGATAAAAGATTTTGCTAATATAGAAAACAGGACTCCAATATGTAAAGCTAATTTATTTTTGTATCTTTTCTACTCTGTGCAGGACCACCACTACAACTTCCTGGATGTTTTTTTTGAGCTGATTTTCTTCAGCTATTTTATAAATGGCTCAAAACCTCAGCCAGTAAGTGTCTTATCAGGAGATTTCTAAGCAATGTTTGAGTTTCAGAACATGGTCTATTTGATCTGGGTTTCTTTTTCCATATTTTTTAAACCTGATAAGACATGGCATTAATGAAGCTTGTCTTTCTTTCCCAAAGTTTAAGGGAGGATTCTTGGAGCGCCTGCTTGCGCTCTTCAGCATGTGGGACGTGGACGTGTGGGAGCCTGCAGCAGAGCTGTACTTCACAGTGCTTATTGTAAGTGTTGAATATCTTCTGATGCCACGATACACAAATTCTCAGGATTGTATCTTAAACTCAGTGACACTATGTTAGATGTGTGTGTAATTTGTCAATAGGATTACCTTACAGAGCTTGCTGAAGTACTCAGCCTCTGGAGCTCTACAGTGACCCAGCAGCCTTAGCCACCACAGTTCAGCGACTCCTCAAGCTGCACGTCCAGCTGATGATGGACATTTTGGAGGAGCTCTGAGCAATGTCTTTCCCCTTACCCACTTCATCTTTTCTTCCTCTGTTTCATTTCATGTTCTTTTCTCTCACTTCTTTTTCCTACATTGCTCAGGCTCCACACGTAAGTATAAATTAATTTTATTTCTCTTTTTGATCAACTTAATATTTAAAAAATCTCTTTTCTTTCCTACAGGTTTGTACAGTGAACCCCAGGACCTGAAGAAGGGCTTAACCTTAGCGTTTAAGATCCCTCATTCCTTAATAATCATCCCTTATTAATCTATCCCTCTGTTCCTTTCCCACTCCCCCTATTCCCATCAATAGCCTATCGATTGTAAATACATATATAGAATTGTTTAGAAATAAACTTATTTGTATACTTCTTATAGACTTTGCTTAAATAAATGTTTATATTTGTTCCTATTGCGGTCTCATTCTCATTATTTTTAGCCATCAGTATATGTATAAAAGTTTCCTTTAAACGCAACACAAACTGAATTTTTCACTCATATACAGATCATTTTTACAGAATTTCACAACCTTTAAATGGTTTACTAAAATGTGAAAAATAACAAATATATATTTGTTATTATATTATATATTATATGCAGTGTTAAAAGTAATGCGTTACAATATTGTGTTACTCCCTAAAAAAGTAACAAATTGCATTACTTAGTTATTTTTTATAAAAAGTAGTTACGTTACTTTTGCGATACTTTTTCTTAAATTCGACCAGTAGACTCGTTCATTTTTCATTTTATACACATAGAAACTTATATGTGTTACATTACAAAGTAAACTCACAGTCCAAGTTAATAAAGACATTAAAGAGTGCAATATAGTCTTCCTAAAGTCATTCTAAAATTAGATCAATGAGCAAATGTTTTCTTCAGGTCTGCCTCCATTTCTATATATGCCTTGTCCAAAAAGCTTGTAAAGGTTTTGCGATCGGAGAGCACGGCCCCTGTCCATTTCCCTGATTTTGCTGATGACAGTGAAGAATGGCTGCATCTCCTCAACAATAAATGCACTAACCAATTTATTGAGTTCAGCCAAACTAATTGTTTTACCTGGTGGTGAACTGAAATCTAGTTTTTGTTGTTCAGCAGTAGGTGGGGTATATTAATACTGACATACATGGTTTGTTTATGTAAACTAATGTTAAATAATATCATTTAAGGGGACCATAATATAAAGCATTATTGATTGAGACATTTCCCATATGAGTAACATAGTTATTCTACCATAATTTAAATCATATCTAAGGCTGGGTTTGATTAGGAGTGGGATTATTAGATAGATGAATTCAGACCCTCACTGTGAAACATCACCCCCTGGACACAGGTGGACACAGCGTCCCTCATTTATTCCAAGTGTAGGGTCATTTGAGTTCAGACACCATTAGTCAGGTGTGACAGCATTAATCATACTGCAGAATTACTCTTCACTAAACAGCTTATGAGACAGATACCCCCTGCTGAAGAAATCTGTTTGCTTCACTTTTGTTCAGTCAGAATTCTTCAAATCTGTATTTGGCATACATTTCATAAACCTGTTGTATTTTGCTGACATTTTAGGTCAGAAATTAAATAATTTCATGCTCAAGGGCAGGGAATAAAAAATATGATAAGGATAATTTAAGACAAATAATAGGTACTTGTGTACTGGAAGATCCCAGACCCAGATAAATTATTTCCTCTTGAAATCCATCTGTTTTAGTCCAGTATTTTCCCAGACCACTGCAACTATTACTACATAATAAAACACCAGCTGCAAACAAGTGGAGTATATTTTACAGCAGCTATCAGTAAAAGTTATTTTATAGTGGGTTGATTAGCCTCTCACTCATTTTGATCACTGTTCAAAATCATGTTTTTTTTCTTGGGCTTATGACCCAGGGACAGGTTTGCAGAAAATTACATACTTGTTTAGCATGTCTAGAAAGCAGCCATAATTTTTTTCTAATACCTAAACCAGTAAAAACCAGCACTAGACTGGTATAAACAGGTATAAACCAGCACTTACTGGTATACTAACTAACTATAGTAACTATAACTAACTTAAAACCTATCTATACCCTTTTGCCAGATCAAAAGTTCAGAAATATGAGGTGTGTCTGGGTTTATTTAATGTCCAGAGAATGCTCTCATGGAAGATCATGTCTGATTATTTCTTAAGGCTTCATCCAGAATCTATTCAGCTTCTGTTTCTGTTGACATGTGAGTCAGAATATAAAACACTCTTACGGCTGACAAGTGCATGAATTCTACACACTGTCTCAACACGGTAGTTTATAAAGATTTAGGTCACAACAGAAGATGATTTTTACCTATTCATATTGTAAAGACTGAGCTTTATGGAACTACAGTGATTGGTACAAGCCTCTGAAATGGCATGTTCTATTAAATATCTACACCAATACGAAGGTCATTGGAAATACCAAGATTGTGTGCACATGTGCATGTGTACGCATGTTTGTCTAGACATGCTGGATGGGAGAGTATGTGATGATAGGATGATATATTTTAGTTTGTAGTGTTTCAGTTACAACTCCATCACCATATCACACAAAAATAATAATAAACATCATTTATTTAGAGTAAGCGCTCTGTGTGCTGCCATTGTCCAGTATAAAGTCCATTATGATTAACTCCTGTTAATAAGAAGAATATGAACAATAAAATAAATACAACACAGGACAGCTGTTCTAACTGTTAGATAAGCTTCATTTGAACTCCACTGATCAAAATGTTTGCTTACAGTTGCCTTTTAGTCCTACTGCCAACATGATTTTTCCATTTTCAGACAGTTCACATTTATCTATGACAAGAAGCAAGATATGCCACAAATGATCTAAAACCACACCATCAGACTGAGCTTTGTCCAGCAACTTCCATGTACATTAGTGTCTTAAAAATCAATTTCAGCCACAGCAGTGTCAGAGCTTGAGATGCATTTCCTCAAAACACCTGGAATCAGTTATAAATGTTGCCTGCACAGACAAAACAAGGACATTTTAAGACACATTGAGGCCATTTCTGTCATAAATGAACACACTTAAATTAATACACTAGCCTTCAAAATAAGGAATGTACAAAACAGAAAAGAAATATATAAAGGTGAACACTTTATAGCCTTGCTAAGGCCATAATAAAATATATAGTGGCGTCCAAATGTCTGAGACCACTAGTAAAAAGCTTCTTTTTGGCATTCTTTTTTTCTAATTTAATACATTAATTTGTTTTATAGATTATATTATTTGACAACAACTTGAAGTGAAATCTTTGAAATTTATGCAAGATGCCTTTCTGAATTTCTAGCATTTAGCATGTTGCCTTTTTTGCTTTAAATGAGTGTGTGCATTTGAGCTGCATGGACACTACAAGTTTATGCAAAACCTTACAAGCCATTTTAGATCAAATGCATCAGTGTGTCACTTGAACACATTCTTCAGTAAAAAAGATCAGACATGAGGAAAATCTGACCTTTAAATAGACACCTAGAAAGAGTACAGAATCTTAAATTAACTATTGTTTACTTTCTATATTTTAAATAGGAAAAAATGCAGTTGAAGAAAAATCCCAGAATATTAATGTGGTCACAGAATTTTGGACTTTTTTTTTCAGTGGACATAATCAATCACATTACAAATATTTATGTGAGTAATAAACCATATAAACATACTGTGATAACACTTTACATTAAGGCTCTGTTAACTTACTTTATTTACTGCATTAGTTAACATTAAAGAAATGCTTATATGAAAGCTGATACATTCTTTATACAGTGAGGGAAAAAATTATTTTATCCCCTGCTGATTTTGTACGTTTGCCAACTAACAAAGAAATGATCAGTCTGTAATTTTAATGGTAGGTGTATTTGAACAGTGAGAGGCAGAATAACAACAAAAAATATACAGAAAAACGCATTTCAGAAAAGTTCTACATTGATTTGCATTTTAATGAGTGAAATAAGTATTTGATCCCCTATCAATCAGAAAGATTTCTGGCTCCCAGGTGTCTTTTATACAGGTAAGGAGCTGAGATTACAATAGGAGCACTCTCGGGGAGTGCTCTTAATCTCAGCTCCTTAACTGTATGAAAGATACCGTCACAGAAGGAAGCAATCAATCAGATTCCAAACTCTCCATCATGGTCAAGACCAAAGAGCTGTCCATGGATGTCAGGGACAAGATTGTAGACCTACACAAGGCTGGAATGAGCTACAAGACCATCGCCAAGCAGCTTGGTGAGAAGGTGACAACAGTTGGTGCGATTATTCCCAAATGGAAGAAACACAAAAGGACTGTCAATCTTCCTCGGTCTGGGGCTCCATGCAAGATCTCACCTCATGGAGTTTCAATGATCATGAGAATGGCGAGGAATCAGCCCAGAATTACACTGGAGGATTTTGTCAATGATCTCAAGGCAGCTGGGACCATAGTCACCAAGAAAACAATTGGTAACACACTATGCTGTGAAAGACTGAAATCCTGCAGTGCCCGCAAGGTCCGCCTGCTAAAGAAAGCACATGTACAGGCTCATCTGAAGTTTGCCAGTGAACATCTGAATGATTCAGAGGAGAACTGGGTGAAGGTGTTGTGGTCAAATGAGACCAAAATCCAGCTCTTTGGCATCAACTCAAATCGCCGTGTTTGGAGGAGGAGGAATGCTGCCTATGACCCCAAGTACACCATCCCCAGGTGACAGGACAACTGCACCGCATCAAAGGGACGATGGACGGGGCCATGTACCGTTAAATCTTGGATGAGAACCTCCTTCCCTCAGCAGGGGATTGAAAATGGGTCATGGATGGATATTCCAGCCTGACAATGACCCAAAACACAGCCAAGGCAACAAAGGAGTGGTTCAAAAAGAAGCACATTAAGGTCCTGTAGTGGCCTAGCCAGTCTCCAGACCTTAATCCCATAGAAAATCTGTGGAGGGAGCTGAAGGGTCAGCCACAAAACCTTAATGACTTGGAGAGGATCTGCAAAGAGGAGTGGGCCCAAATTCCTTGAGATGTGAGATGTGTGCAAACCTGGTGGCCAACTACAAGAAATGTCTGACGTCTGTGATTGCCAACAAGGGTTTGCCACCAAGTACTAAGTCATGTTTTGCAAAGGGGTCAAATACTTATTTCACTCAATAAAATGCAAATCAATGTATATCTTTTTTGAAATGTGTTTTTCTGGATTTTTTTGTTGTTATTCTGTCTCTCACTGTTCAGATAAACCTACCATTAAAATTACAGACTGATCATTTCTTTGTCAGTGGGCAAACGTACAAAATCAGCAGGGGATCAAATAATTTTTTCCCTCACTGTAACAGATCACCTTAGACCCTGAATCTCTTCTTGGAGCTGGATTTGATTTGTATTGTGAAATGTGAACTGACAGAAACTTCTTAACAATTACTGGTATACTTATGAAGAACAATTTACTTTAAAATAAATAACAGAACTGTAAGATGGGAATAATGAGGATTTAAGTGTTTTAAACCTAAATGCCAGAATCTCTTCACAGAGCTTTAACTATGCGGTATTTCAAGATAATCACAGCCACATACAGTGTGATGAGATGAAATAATAATTCTCTTGGACTCAAGGTCTAAGACACATGTATGACATTCACTGTGCTGATGAGACTAAGCATGCAGGGAGGGGCTATGGGTAACAGTGGGGGTAAGTACACACATGGGTAGAGTGTAAGTATAAGAGTATAGGGTATAAATACTGAAATCACAAAAAAAGTACATCCAAAATGAAAATAAGACATTATAGAAAACACAGGGTCCAAAGCTTTAAAGTGCAGTAATGCTTATAAAAGTAACCTGAGATGAATGAAATTTAAAGTGACACAGTGAGGTGTTAAGTCAGTAGCCTGTGTTATTCCTGCTGCCACCTCTGTATGATGGCCTTCTGCCTCTTTAAACAGCTGAGCACACAGACCGTCAGCCAAATATGGCAATTCTGTAAACTTTTACATTCATCCTGAAGGAAATTTCAGAGTGCTTTAAGTGAAGGAAAGTGCAGGGACAGGCCTTGTTTTCTTTCCACATCCTCCAGCTGAAATTAATCACCAGACCTAACTTATAAACACTGATTCAGATGTCTGAAACTGAAGTGTTTAAAAAAGAAAAGAAAAGAAAAGAAAAGCTATTTATTATATCAAGAAGTACAAGTATAAAAACACATTTCATTCAAGTCATTTAATTCATTTATTATTTTTATTTCATTAAGTGGTTACAGGCTGGTCTTCTTGTGAAAGTATATAAAGAGACTTAATGCATTACTTCTATACTCTGTGGTACCTGTTAGTAAGTCTCCTGTATTAGGTCAATTCCTAATTCCTAGTTCTAGGTTTCTAGGTCGAAACCTAGAACTACCTCATCAAGTAAGAATGTCACTTTTGAGAAGTTTTTCTCTGCTGACCAGACACAAGGAGTGAGTTTTGACCAGTACCTTGCGGAACTGCACACACTAAGTAAGACTTGTGAAATTGGAGATTTTAGAGACTCAGTGGTGAGGGACAAAATAGTCTGTGGGATTCCTGATAATGGTCTCAGGGAAAGACTGTTATGTGAAGCAGCTCTGACACTGGAGAAAGCAGTCAATATGTGTAGACCTAAAGTTAACTACAGCTAGTAGTTAGTGTAAGTGACCTTTCATCTGAGGGTTTCATCAGTTTTCAAGATTATAACACAGAAGCAGTCACCCACACGTTACACAGCATACAGATCAGAAGAGTGAATGTCAGAATGAATTTACTGAATGTCATGACTTTCTGCTGGAAAGCTTTAAAAAGGTCTGTTTGCAGGTCCGAAACCGGAGACAGTGGCTGATTTCTGGAGAATGGTTTGGGAGCGCAAATCTGCCACCATAGTCATGCTGACTAACATAAGAGAGAGAAAAGAGGTAAAACACATAAATATAGCACACAGTTTGCTCTGGAAATGCTTGTAAAAGTTAAATGGTTTTGAATCTGCATGTGTTTCTAGGAAAAATGCTGTCAGTACTGGCCAGAGCAGGGCTGCTGGCTGTACGGATGTGTGAGGGTGTCTGTGGAGGATGTAACGGTGCTGGTTGACTACACTATCCAGAAGTTCTGTGTGCAATATGTAAGTCTGAAATAAACAAATGAACAGAAGAATAAACAATGCAGAATTGCAAGTATATATACCATACACTGGCTCATGGTGATTTGTGAGGAATTTCATATATATAATGTAAACATAAATATGCTAATTCAGGCTAATTCCAGAAACAAACAATGTGATTTCTGTGGCATTTCACACTGACACTGTGGACTATATGTGTGTATGTGATGTAGCACTAAATGTGATGCCCTCTTTTATGTTTTAATCAACATGCTGGAGAGCTTCAATGTCTTTTTAGCCACTTCACTTTACTTAGCATTTTGCACAACATTTCTTATAGCACAACTTGCGGTTCCCCTCTAAACTGTCCAGACGCACACACACACACACCCGGAACCAAAATCACATGTAATCATTCATAACATCACATCTTCCCCACTTTAAAAGTAAAGCACTATCTTTGGAATTCTTTACTTCTATTACTAACTTTTATGCAAAAAACAACTTTTTTTTCTTTTATCTAACAGTAACACAATAGTTGCAGTTTAACTGTGAGATATTACAATCAACCTTTTTTCTTTTTCAACTACCCCAGTCCTTGAAATATTTAACAAATTTCAATAAGCCTTTCAGGAGGTCTAATAGGTCATTTTGGTCTGCAAGACATCACAGGAGAGACATTATTGTTGCAGATTTTGCCTCCACATCTTCAACATTTACTCTTTGGGGTCTTCATTCTTTGCCGCTTTTGCTTTGCAAAATGTGTTTTGCTCCTCTTTTTTAATGGCCTGCACTGCAGCATCTTCTCTATGTAGTTCCTTGGCTTGTGCACAAGTTATTTCAGCAGGTCTACACATATTGACTGATTTCTCCAGTGTCAGAGCTAGTTCACATTACAGTCTTTCCCTGAGACCATTATCAGGAATCCCACAGACTATTTTGTCCCCCACCATTGAGTCTCTAAAATCTCCAAATTTCAATATTTCATTGTGGAAATAAATACTGTGACCTCTACTACTCTACTACTCTGATCTCATGGAAAACCAGAAAACAGCCAACAGTAGAATTATCTACTTGCGAAGCAGAATACATGTCCTTATCATCAGCCATTCAGGAATGTATCTACTTAGAGCAGCTACTCAAAGGTATGGATACATACCAATACGCACAAACAGAAGTGTATGAAGACAAGCAGAGGTACAATAGCAATAGCCAGGAACCCAGTTTACAGGCAAAGGTGCAAGCACATTGACATCAAGTACCACTTTATAAAGGAATCTATGAATGATGGCAAGATAATCTTGGAATACTGTCCTACAGAGCAAATGGTTGCTGACATTATGACAAAGCCAGCCACTAAGCTAAAGTTAAAGAGGTTTGCTCGAGACATGTTTGGTACTTAAAAGTGTAAAAGGTTTATGTTTACATCGTTTATGTGAAAGAGAAGCCTTATTTGTTATTTTGTTTTCAGGTAACTTAATAAGCCAAGAGCAAGTGTGGGTGTTAAGTATTGCACTCTTTCTCGTTAGATTACGGCATCAGCCGAACTACTCTTGTTTTATTGAATGTATTACGGTTCATTTGGGTGTGATGTCATTACGTTATACAATGCACTCTATGTAAAATGTTTATAGTGTTAATGTCGGATGTACAGAGCCGATGCTTGTTCATGTTTATTAATAAATGTTCCAAAGAAGTAATGAGACGTGTAACGTTTTGTTTGTTTTCATACACGTGTTCAAGCCCATTCAAATCCATTTTAAAACAAATGAGACAAGTCTTTAAAGAGCAAATGGTGGCATATAAAATAAGAGCTGTGTCTGTGCTTATGGTATCTGTCTGCATCTCAGTCTGTCCATAAGCTGAGGTGTTACAAACAGCAGAACTGATTACTGGAAGAGTTTAAGAGTGAACAGATATTTAGAGACTTTTCCAAGACAGAATATGAGTCAATCCAACTTGAATAAATGCTATTATTTATTGAATGACATTTAATAAAACCAAGGCATTGAGACTCAATAACTCTCCAGTAAACAGAAACAAATGACCACAACCAAAAATCCAGACATTACTCATGGCACTGAATATACATTTTACAAAAAGCTCTCTTTTCAATATTAATATCATTTATCTTCAATAAAATATCAATTATAATGCAATAAATCGATACAAACATGAAAGAAAGTTTACAAATAGGAATAAAAAATCCATATAAAATTTTGCACCAGTTATAAAAGAGTAAGCCTGAATTAAACAATGGTACATAAACAATCTGAGTCCAAGGAGTGAAAAAAGCAGTATTAGAGATTTTGAGACCAAAACAAATAAAAAGAACAAATAATCACTGAATACAAAACACAACTAGATGAAATATTGAGAAATATACAACGACGACTTTTTCTGGATTCACTGCTATGGCCATGAAACTATGGTCTGAACCTTTTGCGTCAGTAAGTATTCTGTACATTTCTAAGTAATCAGATTTGGGGAAAACAATGGAAAAAGACCAAGAATGACTTTGCTATGGCTTCACAGCTGCAGCTTGAACAGTTCAACAAACAAGTCCAACAAACTCAGCTCCAGTAACAAAACTATGAAAGTGCATAGATAACTGTTAACTTTTTTATAAACAGCAGCCAAGATTAAACATCCAGCTTCAGAAGCTTATTCTTCAATGACTGCACTCTTGCAGTACACTGAGAGCCAAGGTGCATAAATAATGTCTGGGTCACCTCGAAGGTATATTTCTTCGGGTACGCAATGTTAAGTGCATAAATGATACCAAAAAGTAAAGCAAATGCATTTAGCAGGTCATCAACATCATCAAGCACAATTTTCTCTTCCAGCACCACAGCTATACTTCTTGTGTTTGGGTTGGTTATTGCCACATCTTCAACAAAACTGAGGATATCTACTTTGAGTCCCTTAGTGCAGGTTTCCTTCTGGACTGTGTCCTACAGAGACAACAAACTATGGGTCAAAATCAATACAGGACAAAAATAAGAAAAAGAAGAAGTGTCTTGCTCAAGGGTACAATCAAGGAAGCTATGTTTTGTGCTGGGACTTGAACACACAACCTTCTTATCAGAGACTCAAAGCCATCACTACAGCTAGCTTGCACTGCTTCACTGGAATCTTTAAGTGCCATTAATTCAGTGGGAGAAATAGCTGAATCAATGCAAACTAGTTATGGTGTTGCTCTGGCATGGTTGTAATGGCTCAGTGACAGAAGGCTTGATCAGAAGGTTGTGTTCAAATACCAGCACACTTCCAAGCAGCATTGGTTGAGTAAGACCCTTATCTTTCAGCTTAGTTGTATCCTACATCAGTCAAATGAGCAAGTGTGCTGGGTTATGTGTCATTTTATGCAACATTAAGATATTACAGCACTTTACTGACGACCCAAATTGGCAGTCAACTGCTGTAAAATTTAGAGCGTTTTGGTTTCTTATGTTCACTAATCATTAAAATATTTAATACACTTACATTTTTGTTTTAAGGCGAGTCGTTTGGGTTGTAGTCTATACACTCCCAATACCACATTCTGAATGCACTTAAAATGCAGTTTGAGAAAGGATAGCATTCTCACAAACTTCTCCACAGGCCAGCCATGTTAGACATGACGGATAAGATAAAAAATATTACCAGATACGTTCTCAGTAGATTGTCCCCCTTTTCTCTCAGAAACAAGGGAAGGCCACAAAGTGCTGCAGATTTCCTGTGTGTCAGGACAGCAGTGGTCTAAAACACAAATAGGAAGCAGGAAAAACATGGACAAAGTAAATGGCTTTTACTACAGCTAACATTTGTAGTATGCAGTTATGTTTTCTAAAACCTCACAATCTGAAGTAAACTGATGTTGTTACCCGTTCATCAAGTCTGTCTAGGAGTATTTGAATTTCTCCTCCCAAGGCTCCACTTCTTGATCTATAGAGCTTGATCAATCGTGGTGCAAGTGAGTCCAAGGAACTAAGAAAAATCTGCCTGAGATCAACTCGAGTAACTCTGTAGAATTCTGCATATATCTGCAAAAAATATAAACAGTTCAAATTCGCTACCCTAATGTTATGTTTGGGGATGAAAACATGCACTAAAGTAAACTGCTGTAAAAATATATCAGATGTTTTTTTTTTTCAACTTTTGTTTGCATAAATCTGTTAATCAACCTCAGTTCTGATCAAAACTACTAAATGTTCAAAAACATCCAGGATTTTAACTCTTTAATTGCCAAGTTCATAAATGATGTCACTGATTTGGGAAAAAAACAATATATAAAGTGATGGTGGACTGGAGATTTTTTTACTTTTTATCACAGTCTTGGACATGTCAAAGATTAGTAACAACATTAGCTTTGATGCATTTTTAGTTTTTTTTTGCAGCATCAGATTAAATTTTTTCTCCCTAATTTACTGTTGGTGGCTGTTTTTGCCCCATAGACTTCCATTATAACCACATTTTTTGTCTGCACAGCCATGACACTATATAATCATGCATTCTTGATTGTTGCTGGTTTTCCCTGTTGGGAAGAGGTAAAATTTGTGATTTTTACTGTTGATGACCAAGTGGCACCATTAACCCTTTAGATAGGCCTGAGCAAAGAAAGCTTAGTTTCTGGCTTTTGTGTGTGTGTGAGAAAGTGAGAGAGACCACCCAACCTGGTGCAGAACACCATGGTCACGAGTTACATTCCGAAACATTTATGTTCATAAATCTGATGCAGAGTAGATTTTTTACAGAAAAAATGGAAAAGTGTATCGCTGAAGGATTTTAAGGTAGTTTCAAACTGGCTTTACCATCAAGAAAAGACAAGCATTTCATACACAGGCCATACATAGGTTTAGTCTGTACTTCTCACCATCCAAAGGCCACAGGTGCAGAAATACACTTACTTTGTTTTTGTGTATTCCATGTAGTTGTGAGAGCTGAGGTACATATTTTGATTTTCTCAGACACATTAAGGTTAGTGTGCAAAGGTCTCTCTCTAACTTTCACACACACACACACACACACACACACCACACACACACACACACACACACACACATTATAATATGCTTATATACTCCATATAATTCCATATAAAAAAGCCAGAAACTAAGCTTTCTTTGCACAGGCCTATCTAAAGGGTTAATGGTGCCACTTGTCAACAGTAAAAATCACAAATTTTACCTCTTCCCAACAGGGAAAACCAGCAACAATCAAGAATGCATGATTATATAGTGTCATGTGGTGTCATAGTCAGCTTTTATGTCATGTGACAAGCTATCCCAGTAACTGAATGCAGCACCTGCCAATCTTGAAGGAATCTTTGGCAAGCTGAGGTTTGTCCATACCTGAGGTCTCATACTTGAAAACGACGAGCCCATAGAGAAAAGCTTTCATTGCCATGTCCAGTGAAGTCTGGATGTAAAACAGCTTTGAAGTGCACTTGTGGGGTTGTTACATGTTCCTCCACCATGTCTGAAAAGAGTAGGAAGTGTTTTATCAGTTCAATCCAGCAAAGTCTTTTATCGCAATGCTGTCTCCTTTTGTGTTCAGACTATGTGCAGTTGTCGAAGTCCGCCACAGGAGGGAGTAACACACACGGGTCAGAAAACGGAGCACTGGTCAATCCTGGCAATAGGACAACTTCTAATAGCTGACTTCAGGTGTCTTCTTTTACCTTTTTTCTGAAATAAAATAAAAGAAACAGACTGAAGATGAAATGAAAACATCGAAAGTGGTCTAAAGTTATAAATAGTCCGTCAGAACACAGTCCATGTAATTGAAACAGCAGGTAAAGCACATTCTCTGGACATCAAATAAACCCAGACACACCTCATATTTCTGCCCTTTTCATCTGACAAAAGGGTATAGATAGATTTTAAGTTAGTTATAGTTAGTGCTGGTTTATACTGGTTAGTACTGGTTGATACTGGTTAATACCAGTTAGTGCTGGTTTATACTGGTTTATACTTGTTTATACCAGTTAGTGCTGGTTTATACTGATTTATACCAGTTACTATTAGTTTATACTGGCTTACACCGGTTTATACTGGTTAGTACTGGTTTATACAACCTTATACCGGTTTATACTGGTTAGTGTGGGTTTATACTGGTTTATACCAGTTAATACTGGTTTATACCATTTAGTGCTGGTTTATACTGGTTTATACAAGTTAGTGCTAGTTTATACTGGCTTATACCAGTTAGTGCTAGTTTATACTGGTTTATACCAGTTTGTGCTAGTTTATACAGGTTTATACCGGTTTAGTGCTGGTTTATACCAGTTAGTGCTGGTTTATACTGGTTTAGGTATTAGAAAAAAATTATGGCTGCTTTCTAGACGTGCTAAACAAGTATGTAATTTTCTGCAAACCTGTCCCTGGGTCATAAGCCAAAAAAAACATGATTTTGAACAGTGACCAAAATTAGTGAGAGTCTAATCAACCCACTATAAAATAACTTTTACTGATAGCTGCTGTAAAATATACTCCACTTGTTTGCAGCTGGTGTTTTATTATGTAGTAATAGTTGCAGTGGTCTGGGAAAATACTGGACTAAAACAGATGGATTTCAAGAGGAAATAATTTATCTGGGTCTGGGATCTTCCAGTGCACAAGTACCTTTATTTGTCTTAAATCATCCTTATCATATATTTTATTCCCTGCCCTTGAGCATGAAATTATTTAATTTCCGACCTAAAATGTCAGCAAAATACAACAGGTTTATGAAATGTATGCCAAATACAGATTTGAAGAATTCTGACTGAACAAAAGTGAAGCAAACAGATTTCTTCAGCAGGGGGTATCTGTCTCATAAGCTGTTTAGTGAAGAGGAATTCTGCAGTATGATTAATGCTGTCACACCTGACTAATGGTGTCTGAACTCAAGCGACCCTACACTTGGAATAAATGAGGGACGCTGTGTCCACCTGTGTCCAGGGGGTGATGTTTCACACCGAGGGTCTGAATTCATCTATCTAATAATCCCACTCCTAATCAAACCCAGCCTTATATATGATTTAAATTATGGTAGAATAACTATGTTACTCATATGGGAAATGTCTCAATCAATAATGCTTTATATTATGGTCCGCTTAAGTGATATTATTTAACGTTAGTTTACATAAACAAACCATGTATGTCAGTATTAATATACCCCACCTACTGCTGAACAACAAAAACTAGATTTCAGTTCACCAGGTAAAACAATTAGTTTGGCTGAACTCAATAAATTGGTTGCTGCATTTATTGTTGAGGAGATGCAGCCACTCTTCACTGTGAAGGCGCCGACATTTTGTAATATCAGCAAAATCAGGGAAATGGACAGGGGCCGTGCTCTCCGATCGCAAAACCTTTACAAGCTTTTTGGACAAGGCATATATAGAAATGGAGACAGACCTGAAGAAAACATTTGCAGATTGATCTAATTTTAGAATGACTTTAAGAAGCCTATATTGCACTCTTTAATGTCTTTATTAACTTGGACTGTGAGTTTACTTTGTAATGGAACACATAAGTTTGTATGTGTATAAAATGAAAAGAGAACGAGTCTACTGGTCAAATTGAAGAAAAAGTATCGCAAAAGTAACGTAACGCATTACTTTTTATAAAAAATAACTAAATAAATGCAATTTGTTACTTTTTTAGGGGGTAACGCAATATTGTAATGCATTACTTTTAAAAGTAACTTTCCCCAACACTGAATATAATATATAATAACAAATATAATATATTTGTTATTTTTCACATTTTAGTAAACCATTTAAAGGTTGTGAAATTCTGTAAAAATGATCTGTATATGAGTGAAAAATTCGGTTTGTGTTGCGTTTAAAGGAAACTTTTATACATATACTGATGGCTAAAAATAATCAGAGTGAGACTGCAATAGGAACAAATATAAACATTTATTTAAGCAAAGTCTATAAGAAGTACACAAAAGTTTATTTCTAAACAATTCTATATATGTATTTACAATCTATAGGCTATTGATGGGAATAGGGGGAGTGGGATAGGAACAGAGGGATAGATTAATAAGGGATGATTATTAAGGAATGAGGGATCTTAAACGCTAAGGTTAAGCCCTTCTTCAGGTCCTGGGGTTCACTGTACAAACCTGTAGGAAAGAAAAGAGATTTTTTAAATATTAAGTTGATCAAAAAGAGAAATAAAATGATTTCATACTTACGTGTGGAGCCTGAGCAATGTAGGAAAAAGTAGTGAGAGAAAAGAACATGAAATGAAACAGAGGAAGAAAAGATGAAGTGGGTAAGGGGAAAGACATTGCTCAGAGCTCCTCCAAAATGTCCATCATCAGCTGGACGTGCAGCTTGAGGAGTCGCTGAACTGTGGTGGCTAAGGCTGCTGGGTCACTGTAGAGCTCCAGAGGCTGAGTGAAGAGTACTTCAGCAAGCTCTGTAAGGTAATCCTATTGACAAATTACACACACATCTAACATAGTGTCACTGAGTTTAAGATACAATCCTGAGAATTTGTGTATCGTGGCATCAGAAGATATTCAACACTTACAATAAGCACTGTGAAGTACAGCTCTGCAAGCAAGCGCTCCAAGAATCCTCCCTTAAACTTTGGGAAAGAAAGACGAGCTTCATTAATGCCATGTCTTATCAGGTTTAAAAAATATGGAAAAAGAAACCCAGATCAAATAGACCATGTTCTGAAACTCAAACATTGCTTAGAAATCTCCTGATAAGACACTTACTGGCTGAGGTTTTGAGCCATTTATAAAATAGCTGAAGAAAATCAGCTCAAAAAAAACATCCAGGAAGTTGTAGTGGTGGTCCTGCACAGAGTAGAAAAGATACAAAAATAAATTAGCTTTACATATTGGAGTCCTGTTTTCTATATTAGCAAAATCTTTTATCTTTAAACATCTGTCATTTCACACAGGCGTTATATTAGCTTACACAGGAGCTGAGCTCTGCTTTAATCGATTCCTGATTGGAAGGCGTCCTCAGGAATCGAATCAGGGCCTCGTAGGCCAACTGCACACCAACTGCATCCTGTTAAAGCAAACGAAAAAATCTCTGTAACTCACTTTGGCTATGGCTGAGAAACTGAAATTATTTCCATCACAAAAATGATACAGTCTTTCTATCAGAACCAAGCATTAACTTCTTCAGCAATTTGGGCAACAGTAGCTCGTCTTGTGGATCGGACCACATGGGCCAGCCATCACTCTCCATGTGCATCAGTGAGCCTTGGCCGCCCATGACCCTGTCACTGGTTCACCACTGTTCCTTCTTTGGACCACGTTTGATAGATACTGACCACTGCAGATCGGGAACATCCCACAAGAGCTGCAGTTTTGGAGATGCTCTGATCCAGTCGTGTAGCCATCACCATTTGTCAAACTCGCTCAAATCCTTACACTTTCCCATTTTTCCTGCTTTTAACACATCAACTATGAGGACAAAATGTTCACCTGCTGCCTAATATATCCCACCCACTAACAGGTGCCATGATGAGGAGATCATCAGTCTTATTCACGGCACCTGTCGGTGGTCATAATGTTATGGCTGATCGGTGTACATCTGTAACAATGCCCTTTAGCGCGAGAGCTGATTAATCAGTAGTCAGTATGATAAGTATGATTTAGTACAAAACCAGTAGTCAGGGTTGTTAAAAGTGACTTTTTAATGGGGATGAGTATTATATTATGGAAATAAATGAAATTCTCGTTGGTCAAGCTCATCAACTCGTTCAGAATTTTAGTGTGTAATGTAAAACAACAGCCAAGTTCACTAGCAGCTTAACTAACATTAGGCTAAACATTATATTTATATTATATTTACCGATAAAATGTGTACTAATTACAACAAATAGACATGTAAATATAATTAGTCCAACTATTACAGTGTAATTTAAATCGGTAAAAATCGGCTAGCGCGCTAGCGCACTAGCTAGCGGATCACAAGGCTAATCATGATTTAGTGTAAAACCAGTAGTCAGGGTTGTTAAAAGTGACCTAGTAACAGGGGAAATATTTCATTGTGGAAATAAAATAAATTCTTGACCAAGCTTAAGGATTTTATTGTGTCATTTAAACCAGTAGCCGAGTTCGCTATCACGATAACTAGCATGATGCTAATTGTGTAAATGAAATGATTAGCGAAGTTCTCTAGGTAGATAACATACACTATATTGCCAAAAGTATTCGCTCACCCATCCAAATAATCAGAATCAGGTGTTCCAATCACTTCCATGGCCACAGGTGTATAAAATCAAGCACCTAGGCATGCAGACTGTTTTTTTTACAAACATTTGTGAAAGAATGGGTCGCTCTCAGGAGCTCAGTGAATTCCAGCATGGAACTGTGATAGGATGCCACCTGTGCAACAAATCCAGTCGTGAAATTTCCTCGCTCCTAAATATTCCACAGTCAACTGTCAGCTGTATTATAAGAACGTGGAAGTGTTTGGGAACGACAGCAACTCAGCCACAAAGTGGTAGGCCACGTAAACTGACGGAGCGGGGTCAGCGGATGCTGAGGCGCATAGTGCGAAGAGGTCGCCAACTTTCTGCAGAGTCAATCGCTACAGACCTCCAAACTTCATGTGGCCTTCAGATTAGCTCAAGAACAGTGCACAGAGAGCTTCATGGAATGGGTTTCCATGGCCGAGCAGCTGCATCCAAGCCATACATCACCAAGTGCAATGCAAAGCGTCGGATGCAGTGGTGTAAAGCACGCCGCCACTGGACTCTAGAGCAGTGGAGACGCGTTCTCTGGAGTGACGAATCGCGCTTCTCCATCTGGCAATCTGATGGACGAGTCTGGGTTTGGCGGTTGCCAGGAGAACGGTACTTGTCTGACTGCATTGTGCCAAGTGTAAAGTTTGGTGGAGGGGGGATTATGGTGTGGGGTTGTTTTTCAGGAGCTGGGCTTGGCCCCTTAGTTCCAGTGAAAGGAACTCTGAATGCTTCAGCATACCAAGACATTTTGGACAATTCCATGCTCCCAACTTTGTAGGAACAGTTTGGAGCTGGCCCCTTCCTCTTCCAACATGACTGTGCACCAGTGCACAAAGCAAGGTCCATAAAGACATGGATGACAGAGTCTGGTGTGGAGGAACTTGACTGGCCTCGACTTGAGTCCTGACCTCAACCCGATAGAACACCTTTGGGATGAATTAGAGCGGAGACTGAGAGCCAGGCCTTCTCGTCCAACATCAGTGTGTGACCTCACAAATGCGCTTCTGGAAGAATGGTCAAAAATTCCCATAAACACACTCCTAAACCTTGTGGACAGCCTTCCCAGAAGAGTTGAAGCTGTTATAGCTGCAAAGGGTGGACTGACGTCATATTGAACCCTATGGATTAGGATTGGGTTGTCACTTAATTCATATGCGAGTCAAGGCAGGTGAGCGAATACTTTTGGCAATATAGTGTACATCTGTAACAAAGTCCTTCAGACCTGACCTAAATTACTAGTCTAGTCATGATTTAGTGTAAAACCAGTACTCAGGGGTGTGAAGTCACTTTTTAAATGGGTAAATATTACATTGTGGAAATAAACTAAATTCTCGTTAAAGCAGCAGCATGTTCACTAGCAGGTGAACTATTATTAGGAGAAATATCATTCACATTAATATAACCAATAGTGTTAATTAATTACAACAAATATACAAGTTTTCTCGGTAGATATGATTAGTCCAAATATTACACTGTCATTGAAATCGCTAAAAATCGGCTAAAGTCCGTTAGCGCGCTAGCTGCTGAATCACAAAGCTAAGCACGATTTATTTTATTAAAACCAGGAGAAGGGGTTGTTAAGAATGGACTTCTAATGGGGTAAATATTTCATTGGGAAATAAATTCTTAAACCGAGCTTAATGATTTTATTGTGTAGTTTAAACCAGTAGCCAGGTTCACTAGCACGGTAACTAGCATTAGGCTAATTCACAGCAACAAGAGGTGTCTTGTGTGGTACATAACATTAGACTGTAACACTGTCACTTTAACATGATATATTGTAGAAACAGTGTGGCATTAAAGGATAAAGATCATCCTACCTTGAGGAGACTGAGTGTGTTCAGCAGGAGCAAATTATAAAATATATAATTTGTAAATGCATTTTTACGGACTTCACTTCCTGGTTTCCGTACAGTTCGTTTTTTCTCGGAGGTTTTCGGTAGATGCCGTAAACAGGCGGTTTGTTTTTTTAAGGTCGTATTGTCTTTAAACTGGTCCTACAGCTTGAATTCTAACTGTACAGCTACATGCTGCCTTAAACTTCAGCTACGCTTCACTCCCTGGGCTTCCCGGACATTTCAGCTTATTATTATGATTAATATTATTATTATTTATTCATTATTGACTCTTGTTGTTACCAGTTAGTGCTGGTTTATACCAGTTGGTGCTGGTTTATGCTGGTTTATACCAGTTGGTGCTGGTTTATACTGGTTTATACCAGTTGGTGCTGGTTTATACTGGTTTATAATAGTTAGTGCTGGTTTATAATGGTTCTGAAGGTCGCAGGATTTGGATTATCTTTTGGCATTTTTGCTACACCCCTGTTTCGGATTTCTCTGTACTCCACTACTGGATTTGACTCCTACACCGACTCTACAGCGCAGCGATGATGAACTTCGGGGGAGGAGCCGAGCCTCAGCACCAGGATGTGGATCCCGAGCCCGGATGGAGCGGACTGTACGACCCCTGGAACGGTGAGTTACTGAGTTTCCTCTTTTTCACTTAAGTATAAAGTCTTTTAAACACCGCGTTATTACAAAAAACCGCAATCAGGAATATCGTTTTATATGATTAGATGGTTTTGAGAAATTCTGTTCAGCTAATCTTTATTCGGCTAATCGCTTTACGTACACGATCAGTATGCTAAAGCTAGCGGACAAAATGGCAGACTCCAGTGAAACGAGCAGGGAAGAAGAAAACGGTGTTCATGTTTTCAGATATGTTAACATCAGCTTTTCATAAAAGTCCCAATGTTTACTTAACGTTTGCTGAAGTTTACTAAGTCAAGCCGAGGAGTGTTAGCAAAGATTAGCTAGACGGCTAGTTAGCATGTAGCTAAGTAATTGTTTTTCAGTGTTCATAGTTTTTTTTTTGATGGAGTGAATAGAATAAGTTAAAATACTTACAATAACATGAAGTAACTTATTATTTTAAGGATTTTTCATTGTCCGTGTTTGTCGAGTTGTTAAAGCGGAGAGAGAAAGGGGCTGTGAGGAAAGGCAGCTAGCTGAACAAAACCAATCGGTACAAATAAATGGAGCTAGTGTGGCAATGTAGAGTGCAGCTTAGGCAAAAATATCAAGCTGTTTGTTTCAGTTCTGTTCAGCAAGGTTTTGTTTCTAGCTGTCGTGAATAAAATAGTTAGGAGTAGTGTAATTTACGATAAAGGGCGAATTTTTGAGAGGAGACACAATTGGACTCAAAGGGGATGTGAACCACTGGAGTAAGAAACTGCTAAAGTAATAGACTGTAATAGAAATGTATTTTAATCTGCATTTTTTGGGGGAAGATATTTATAAGCATTGAAATAAGTGCACAGTGTGACTAACAGTGAAGCCGTGATACTGGAAGAGCCCTGTATAACACCTATAAATGCAGCTAAAATGTAAATATTGAGTTTTTAATGCACTGTTACAGGAAGATTACAGTAATATAACTTGTGTAAATACTACTTGTTTTGATAGTGAGGCTTTCCTGCTTTACAAAACATACTCAGTGCTATTAAAATCAGATTTTCTGCTTCCTTTTATGAGATGTTATTAGATGTTTCATTGTCTGCTCATCTTCTTTGACACAGGGTGACGGAGGGAGACGTTTGTTTCCACAAGATGAGCTCAACTACAACAGAGAGCTCAGCGCTAACGAGGACGACAACAGCCGACCTGCTCAGCAAAATGAAGCTGGAGATGGTGGTGAACATGAGGTGTCAACGAGGAACCTGTCCCCTGATAGAAGCCCATCCCCACCTGTGAGAGGCCTCTTTCCTCTCAGGACCCCATCCCCTGTGAGCAGTCTATACCTTCTCAGGACCTCATCCCCTGTGAGCAGTCCATCCCCTTTCAGGACCCCATCCCCTGTGAGGAGTCCATCCGCTTGCCGGACCCCATCCCCTTTGAGGAGGCCACCACCTTCAGGGAGTCCACAGCCTTCAACAGTTCCTTTTCCCCAGCCTTATTTCAATATCGACATCCACAACATTGTGGCTGGTATGTACTATGCTCCTGCCACAATGATAACTCCTGTCCCACACCAGGGCATAAGGAGGAGGCAGGATGAAGAGGATGGCAATCAAGAAGCCCCTCTGAGTAGACGTGTGGATCCTGTTGGGGAGGTGGAGTTCATCAGGACGCCTGGACTTGAGGATTTAGAGAGTCACATGTACAGTGAATTTACACAAGCTACTAATGCTACAATTAGTCTGTTTCTTCACAAATTAACTAGCTAACTAACTCACAGGTTTATTAACTTTTAAGCATTAGGAAGAAAGGAGAGAAATTTACAAGGTCTTTCTCTCTCTACTACCTTATAAATTTGGCCATTTTAATGTTTTACATTTAACAGAAAATATTAGTTGTAATTAAACTTACATGAAACTAATTTATTGCAGAAGCTGTGGATTTCCTGGGAGAATAGTCAGATACTCCCTCAGTCCTCCAGGTATGTGTCAGTAAAATATTTTAACTACATTTGAAACGTGTAGGCTGCTTTGTCTGTCTGTGTGTGTGTTTGTGTGTGTGTCTTAAGGTTGTTGAGCCAATCCTGCCGCAGCTACCCACAGAAACTCACTCCACATCTTCAGCTGTTCTGGTAACCAAACCTGTCATTTATTTAATCTGATCTCTCCATTTTACAAGTGACAGAATGTTTGAAAGTGTTAGTGTGAAACTGCTATGATAAAAAACACTGATCCTCATCTTCTACTTTTCACAGCCCCTCAGTGCTGGTGAGCTGAACAGCACCTGCTGTAATGTTGAGTACAACACTGCAGACTCCTCCAACTCCCAGTCTGGGGTATTGTACAGTGCTGCAGCTGAGATACAAACACGCACACATCCTCCTTTACAAGTTCTAATGTTTAGTTTTGTTTCTTTATTTCTAGCAAGTGGACCTCAGGAGAGACATCCTCAGGTTGTTAAGGGGCCCAGAGAGTCAGCTCTGCTGGCTTGAAACCGCACACTGCTGGACTCTCGAGGTAATCACGCTATTTATTACTCTCATGAAGAGATTCCACTTTAACGATTATTAAAAGAGAACTTAAATGAAATGCGGTTGTAGATCTTGAGTTTCATCTAATTGTCGTTTCCAGGGATTCCTTTTTCATACCAACTGTGAGGACAATTGGCATTCAGGTAAGGGCTTGTTCATTGTGTCATCACTAAGTTGTGTTAATTGCAGTTACTGATTGTGTTTGTGTGTTTTAAGGTCGTTGAGCCAAACCTACAGCTGTTGCCAAACGAACATGTCCAGGAATCTTCACCCGTCCTTCTGGTAACCAAACCTTTCCTTTATTTATTAAAGCTGATCACTGTATTTCACAGGGTTGTTTTGACTGTAAAGAAAGTGAGAGAATGTTACTTGTGTTATTATAAAATCGCTGTGATAGGAAGCAGTTATGTTCTTCATGCTTTTCATTTCACAGATGCTCGATGCTGGTGAGCCGATCAGCGCCTGCCGAAATATCCAGTTCCTCTCTGCACGCACCTTTACCTTCCTGTCTGGGGTATTCTACAGTGCTACAGCTGAGATACAAGCAAACACATCCTTCTTTACAAGTTCTAATGTTTAGTTTGGTTTCTCTATTTCTAGGCAGTGGACGTTAAGGGATACTTCCTCGGGATGATAAGGGGTCCCGAGAGTCGTTTTTGCTGGTTTAAAACCACCAAGACGCGCTACTTCGACCAGCTGGTAATCACCATCTTTGTTACTCTGATGAAGAGAATTGATATTAATGATTATTAGATGAACACTTTTGAGAAGTAGATTTTGAGTTTCAGCTAATTGTCATTTGCAGGGATTCCCTTATCAGACCACCATCGAGGACCATTTCACTGTCATACAGGTGAGGGATTATCTGTTGTGACGTCACAAAACTTTTGTTAGTTGCAGTGACTAATTGTGTTCACTTCAAATTGTTCTCTTAAGGCTGAATATGGGAAGGTTAAAGAGCTCCTTTCCTGTAACTGGGTGGAAACCATCATGGAGCCACTTGAGGATTATGTGGTAAATTTATTGCAATGTCATGAAGTCTTTATTGTAGATAGTAACTCTTGGAATTTTGTACACATATGGGTCTGCAGTGTTCACCTTTTATATATTTTTTTAATTTAACAGCAAACCTTTAAAAAGGTGTCCTGCACGTTCCTGCATGTGGCTAAAGATGGTCAGGTGAACACCTCCACCTGGGAGCAGGAGCAGGTTGATTCTCCCCACAGTGATTCAGAGGAACAGTACGACTCTGAGGTAATTCTGTGTTTCAGACCTGATGTGTATCTACAGATGCTGCTATTCCCCTGAATGGGAGGCTGTAACATTTACTGTGTGAGTTTTAATGATGTATTGCTAATGTGTCTTGCAGGAGAGTGAGGAGAGCCTTAGCCAAGAGGAGATAGAGGTGCCCTTTACTTGGTACGCTTCTCTTCACAGTTTAATGGTATAAAGGTGTAATGTATGTTTAATACACTAAGCATGTAAATCTTTTTTCTTAGGGACCATCTTACAGAGAGAGGGGTAACTGATATCGGCCTGAAGCTGCATGCTCTCCGTGAGGCGTTCGCTGTGAGTAAAACCTTTGTTTAGCTGCTGTTTTTGCTCAGGGGAAGTTCACTCTGCTTTAACATCTATTATGTGCTGTCTTATATTCAGATTCATCTTACCTGCATCCACAATCAGAACTTCTTCGTTATGGGGAAGAAGATTGTGATGCATCTGGCAGCAGTTAACAACCAGGTGACTTCAGAATGATGATAGACTGTTTCCTTGTGCAAAATACTTTCAGTTACTGGGCTTTGAAAATGATGTAGTTGTCAAACAAATGTGGTAATGAGTAATTAAGGAATAATAATTAAAATAACAAGCATCAAAAGCTAATTTTATAACAATCACAGCCTGCTAAAAAAAGGACATTCTTAGGATAAATATTAAAATAAAATGTACATAATGAAGAGGGCTCTGGGATATGCAGTAGTTGGACATTTGGCCCATGTAATACATCATCTGTGTATCTTTAGTAAAGTACTGGACATGCTGAGGCTTACATACTGCTTCATTTTAGGGTTCAAAATGAGTTTCCACGTTAAAAAAAAACTGAAGCCAAAGTGATTATTTTGTTTGTTTGCTTTAACAGGATGCAGGTCGTGTACAGCTGGCCTACGAGGCTCTGATTCGTTTCCTGAAGACTCCTTATCAGGACTGGATTGCAGCAGAGCTCTCCGGGTCCTATGTAAGCTTATCAATGCTTGTGTAACATGACAAATGTTTAAATCTAAAAGATTTTGATGTGATAGAAAACAGGACTCCATTATGTAAAGCTAATTTCTTCTTGTAACTTTTCTCTTCTGTGCAGGTCTACCACTACAACTTCGTGGACATCTTTTTCGAGCTGCTTCTATTCGGCTATTTTACAAACAGCTCACTACCTGAGACAGTAAGAGTCTTATCAGGACATTTAAAAGCCATGCTTGAATGTAGTTTCAGAACATGGTTTATTTGATCTCATTTTATTTTTCCATGTTAACCCTGATATGACATGATATTAATGGAGCTTGTCATCTTTCTTTCCTAAACCTTAAGGGAGGATTCTTGGAGCGCCTGTTTGCCCTCATCAGCATGTGGGAGGTAGACGTGTGGAAGCCTGCAGCAAGGACCTACTTTAAAGTGCTTATTGTAAGTGTCTAATATCTTCTGATGCTGTGATACACAAATTCTCAGTATTGTATCCTAAACTCAGTGACACTATGTTGGATTGTGACAGTGATGATGTCATTTGTCTATAGGATCAGCTTACAGATCTCGCTGAAGTGCTGTTTACTCAGCCCCCGGAGTTCTACCAAGACCCAGCAAACTGAGACCTTTCCTCAGACAGCATGTCCAGAAGATGATGGACATTTTGTGGAAGCTCTGAGCAATGTCCTTCCTTCTACCAAATTCCTCTTTTCTTCCTTCTGTTCCATTTCTTTTCCCCTCACTTCTTTTCTATACATTGCTCAAGCTCTCCACACGTAAGTAGAAATTAATTTTATTCTCATTTTTGATGAACTTAATATTAATGTATACTCTTTTCTTCCCTACAGGTCTGTACAGTGAACCTAGCACCCAAGGAGTAGTTTTAATATCCCTCATCCCTCATAGGGCGTCCCTTATCATAGTGTCCCTTATCAATCTATCCCTCTATCCTTGTCTATATAGATAATTGCTAATAGTAATTAGTATAAATAGTAGCTGCAAATAATAATGTTGTAAATAAACTTATAGTTGTATAATGTTTATATAGTTTACTTTAATAAATGTTTTCATTTGCTCCTATTACCGTCTCATTCTGATTATTTTTAGTCATCAGTATGTCTACTGTATAACTGCAATAGTGTGAATGAGAGTACATTCCTACACACAAAGTCTGATCATCTTTATTTGCACTGACCTTCAGTGATGCTGCCACTGCTGGAGCCACCACTACTTTTAGAACATCGTTGGGAAGAAGCAGAAGACAGAGCTTCACCAATTAGAGGCTTAGGAGTTGGGGATGGCGATGGAGTCAGGGTAGGGGATGTACTCTTAGATGTGGAGGAATTCCCAGACTGAGGCCTCTTTTTCAGATCAACCTTCTGTGGAGATTGTAGGCTAGTGTTAGGTTAGATTGATGGAAATTAACAATACTCATAAAACCCACTGACTTGGTACAGTTAATATATAGTAGTTTCTAACAGAGGTACACACTCGCTCACTTATTAAGACTATTTGTACAGTCCCCTCTGAAAATACTCAAATGGTTTTTTTTTTATACTTTGAAGACAATTTGGCTTTAAGTTCCAAAAAAGTATAAAAGGCTATAGACCAGAATTCTCACATTTCATTTCCAGATATTTACATCTAGATGTGTAAACAACAACCGTTAAAGTAAAGATGAATAAAAACCTACTAAAATAAAGGTTAAACAAAGTTTCTGTGCCACACTGTAATTATGCGAATACATTTGACTTGAATGACACGTCATTAGCGCGCACGATCCATCGATTGCCGTGGGCGGGCCATTGTTGCGATTAGCGGAAAGAGAGAAAATTGCGAGAGATTCGATTGGCTCGCTATGGGCGCGGCAAGCATTGTCTGTCCATCTTTTCAGCGCAGGGATTGGGGAAGAAAGATGTGATTGGGCGAGAAAGATTTCCCGGGTGAGCTGTGATTGGCCGGCTGACCCAGACTATCGTTCTTCAGGTAGCACCACTGGCCCATGGGAGCCTTAGGCGGAGCCTACAAATAAATAAGTGATGACAAATCAGTTATGCAACGTTTTGCGCAGTGAATCGAAATGAACGCAACACCACCATGCTGCTGGCTGCAATCAGTGATCGTTTTCGGATTCCGTTGAGGAAGCGTTCCCAGCCGTTATTAACTGAGCGATTTGGTGAACTCCTCGCCAGTTCTGCGGGCAATCCAATAAAGTCACGTTTAACGGTAACATTATTAGCTAGATGGCATATTCTTCTGCTATGGAAACAAATTCTCCCTCCATCTTTTGATGACTGGCAGTAAGATGTTATGAGCTTCATTCATTTGGATAAAATTAGGTACACAATAAAGGCCAATACTGCCATATTTTCTGAAACTTGGGGCCATTCATTTTTATTTTTTTCTGATTATGTGAATTCTTCTTCTATAGTTGGTCAGTCTAATCATTAGGATGTCCTTATAATTGTGGCTTGATCAAGTATGTGCACTGTGTATACATAATTTATATTAATGTTTTGTTTGCTGATGTAAACGATTGTGATTATATTTAGTTAGTTAGTTAGTTAGTTAGTTAGTTAGTCTATAAACTCAAATTCAGCTTCTTCTGTACATATTTGACATAGACTACTTTTTGGTTTGTATAACTGTATATATATAATCAGAAAGAGGACATTCTTTAAAAAACAGAGATTTGATTTGAAACCTGAACTGCTATCAGGTCCATGCTGAACACCTTCTGACCAATCCAAATCAAGTATAAATTTTAATGTCAATACTGCACATAATTATCAAATAAATGTCTATCAAGCTGTTATCCAAAAGTCTGAAATAATGTTTCGCTTAAGTGTTTTAATTAAAATCCATATTTTGGTGTGATTTATACAAATGGGTTTGTCCATTCTGACTTTTGGACGCTTTATTATATCCATTTTATGATGAAACAGGAAAAGACTTTGAAAATCATCTGTCATTTTCTGATCATGTTAAATATCAACACAACTAGACTGAAATATACAGGTAAGATATGCAACTAATTGTAACCTGAACAGTGCAAGATATAAACTGATATCTACTGGTTTCCTGTCAGGGTTGTGGACTGTTTTCTGGCCACTAGAGGTCCCCACTGCCTTTTCGTTGGTTTGCAGTCTCTGTCATTATGTCTAATAGGTGTCACCTGTATGGTGAGTCTATTTGAGCTGGTTTTAATGCTGTTTAACTCTTTATATCTGGCACTAATTACACCAACAAAACCATCCTGTGCCATTTCTGTACATATGATATATATATATATATATATATATATATATATATATATATATATATATATTTAAAGTGGTCAGTCTGGTATATCTCATGCCATAATCCAGAATGTTACCCTTTACAACCCACGGTGAGAACGGTGTCACAAGCCCTTTAAATGTCCTGGGAAGTTACTTTTATAGCTTTATCCTTGATTTTAACTCATGAAGTCCTAAAGTGACACCTACTGAACATCCTGGTGGGTCATGTGATAGGTCATGTGATTTTGTGTTCCCACAACAACATTTCCAAGATGTCTGCATGCCAGGCTAACAAATGTGATGGTACTAGCTAATTATAAAAAGGTTGTTTCTTCTAGCGAAAAGGTAAGATTTGACCATTTAAGAATTCTAATGCTTATATAACATGTCCTTTATTACACTTAACCTGTTGTGAACACATTTCTTGAACAATTTCATATAAAACAAATCAGTATATTATACAAATTCATGTCACAACGGCCCTTTAAACTTAAAACTGTGACAGAAAAACTAATGACATATATGACTTTTTTTTTAACTTTTAAGATTATAAACTGCTCAGTTAATTTAGCTGATTCAGTGATATTTACTTAATATTTTTCATTATTGTTACATTTATTATCAGTGTATTATTATTTATCATTATTATTTATTATAATATTTAGCATAATATATATATATATATATATTTATATTTATTGTAACAATACATAATTTATTATAATAATATTATTTATTATAATAATGTATTATTTATTATTATTGCTTTCACTTATTATTTATCATTATTAAATTTATCATTAAAACTACAAAGTATTTGAAGACAACTTTTTTTCTTCAGCACTACTGGTGCTTGAGCTTCTTCAGCGACAGATGTACTTTGTAAAAACACTCCGCAGCAATCGCTTGGCTGGTTGTCAGCTTGAAGATGAGAAAAGTCTTGCCAATAGAGGTAGAGGATCTGTTGATGCCAGGGTGGAGAAAGAGGAACGCATGACCTTTATACCAGTTAGTACTGGTTTTTACTGGTTTATACCAGTTTATACCAGTTAGTACTGGTTTTTACTGGTTTATACCAGTTTATACCAGTTAGTACTGGTTTATACTGGTTTATACCAGTTTATACTGGTATAAACTGGTATAGTACCGGTTTTTACTGGTTTAGGTATTAGTAAAAAAATTATGGCTGCTTTCTAGACATGCTAAACAAGTATGTAATTTTCTGCAAACCTGTCCCTGGGTCATAAGCCCAAGAAAAAAACATGATTTTGAACAGTGACCAAAATTAGTGAGAGTCTAATCAACCCACTATAAAATAACTTTTACTGATAGCTGCTGTAAAATATACTCCACTTGTTTGCAGCTGGTGTTTTATTATGTAGTAATAGTTGCAGTGGTCTGGGAAAATACTGGACTAAAACAGATGGATTTCAAGAGGAAATAATTTATCTGGGTCTGGGATCTTCCAGTACACAAGTACCTTTATTTGTCTTAAATTATCCTTATCATATTTTTTATTCCCTGCCCTTGAGCATGAAATTATTTAATTTCTGACCTAAAATGTCAGCAAAATACAACAGGTTTATGAAATGTATGCCAAATACAGATTTGAAGAATTCTGACTGAACAAAAGTGAAGCAAACAGATTTCTTCAGCAGGGGGTATCTGTCTCATAAGCTGTTTAGTGAAGAGTAATTCTGCAGTATGATTAATGCTGTCACACCTGACTAATGGTGTCTGAACTCAAGCGACCCTACACTTGGAATAAATGAGGGACGCTGTGTCCACCTGTGTCCAGGGGGTGATGTTTCACACCGAGAGGCTGAATTCATCTATCTAATAATCCCACTCCTAATCAAACCCAGCCTTAGATATAATTTAAATTATGGTAGAATAACTATGTTACTCATATGGGAAATGTCTCAATCAATAATGCTTTATATTATGGTCCCCTTAAATGATATTATTTAACATTAGTTTACATAAACAAACCATGTATGTCAGTATTAATATACCCCGCCTACTGCTGAACAACAAAAACTAGATTTCAGTTCACCACCACGTAAAACAGTTAGTTTGACTGAACTCAGTAAATTGGTTGCTGCATTTATTGTTGAGGAGATGCAGCCATTCTTCACTGTGAAGGCGCCGACATTTTGTAATATCATCAGCAAAATCAGGGAAATGGACAGGGGCCGTGCTCTCCGATCGCAAAACCTTTACAAGCTTTTTGGACAAGGCATATATAGAAATGGAGGCAGACCTGAAGAAAACATTTGCTCATTGATCTAATTTTAGAATGACTTTAAGAAGCCTATATTGCACTCTTTAATGTCTTTATTAACTTGGACTGTGAGTTTACTTTGTAATGGAACACATAGGTTTCTATGTGTATAAAATGAAAAGAGAACGAGTCTACTGGTCAAATTGAAGAAAAAGTATCGCAAAAGTAACGTAACATTACTTTTTATAAAAAATAACTAAATAATGCAATTTGTTACTTTTTTAGGGAGTAACACAATATTGTAACGCATTACTTTTAAAAGTAACTTTCCCCAACACTGCATATAATATATAATATAATAACAAATATATAATATATTTGTTATTTTTCACATTTTAGTAAACCATTTAAAGGTTGTGAAATTCTGTAAAAATGATCTGTATATGAGTGAAAAATTCAGTTTGTGTTGCGTTTAAAGGAAACTTTTATACATATACTGATGGCTAAAAATAATGAGAATGAGACCGCAATAGGAACAAATATAAACATTTATTTAAGCAAAGTCTATAAGAAGTATACAAATAAGTTTATTTCTAAACAATTCTATATATGTATTTACAATCGATAGGCTATTGATGGGAATAGGGGGAGTGGGAAAGGAACAGAGGGATAGATTAATAAGGGATGATTATTAAGGAATGAGGGATCTTAAACGCTAAGGTTAAGCCCTTCTTCAGGTCCTGGGGTTCACTGTACAAACCTGTAGGAAAGAAAAGAGATTTTTTAAATATTAAGTTGATCAAAAATAGAAATAAAATTATTTCATACTTACGTGTGGAGCCTGAGCAATGTAGGAAAAAGAAGTGAGAGAAAAGAACATGAAATGAAACAGAGGAAGAAAAGATGAAGTGGGTAAGGGGAAAGACATTGCTCAGAGCTCCTCCAAAATGTCCATCATCAGCTGGACGTGCAGCTTGAGGAGTCGCTGAACTGTGGTGGCTAAGGCTGCTGGGTCACTGTAGAGCTCCAGAGGCTGAGTACTTCAGCAAGCTCTGTAAGGTAATCCTATTGACAAATTACACACACATCTAACATAGTGTCACTGAGTTTAAGATACAATCCTGAGAATTGGTGTATCGTGGCATCAGAAGATATTCAACACTTACAATAAGCACTGTGAAGTACAGCTCTGCTGCAGGCTCCCACACGTCCACGTCCCACATGCTGAAGAGCGCAAGCAGGCGCTCCAAGAACTCCCTTAAACTTTTGGAAAGAAAGACAAGCTTCATTAATGCCATGTCTTATCAGGTTTACAAAATATGGAAAAAGAAACCCAGATCAAATAGACCATGTTCTGAAACTCAAACATTGCTTAGAAATCTCCTGATAAGACACTTACTGGCTGAGGTTTTGAGCCATTTACAAAATAGCTGAAGAAAATCAGCTCAAAAAAAAACATCCAGGAAGTTGTAGTGGTGGTCCTGCACAGAGTAGAAAAGATACAAAAATAAATTAGCTTTACATATTGGAGTCCTGTTTTCTATATTAGCAAAATCTTTTATCTTTAAAAATCTGTCATTTCATCTGTCAGTTTTGTGATGCCACAACGAATAATCCCTTACCTGTATGCCAGTGAAACAGTCCTCTATGGAGGACTCATAAGGGAATCCCTGCAAATGACAAAAAGCTGAAACTCAAGATCTATTTCACAAACGTGAGCGTCTAATAATCATCAAGGTCAATTCTCTTCCTCAGAGTAATTACGTCTGTGATTACCATGTGATTCAAGCTGCTCGTCTTGGTGGATTTAAACCAACAAAGACGGCTCTGTGGGCCCCTTATCATCCCCAGGAAGTATGTTTTAATTTCCACTGACTGAAAATAGAGAAACAAAACTAAACATTAGAACTTGTAAAGAAGGGTGTTTGTGTGTTTGTATCTCAGCTGCTGCACTGTAGAATACCTTGAACTGGGAGATGGAGGCCTGTGCAGAGAGGAACTGAATATTACGCCAAGCACTGATCAGCTCACCAGCATCGAGCGGCTGTGAAAAGTAGAGCAGGAAGATCGTGAGTGCTTCTGATCACAGCAGTTTCATACTAATATTCTGTCACTTACAATAAAAACAACCTTGTAAAATCCAGTCATCAGCTTTAGTAAATAAATGAAAGCTTTGGTTACCAGAAAAACAGGTGAAGGGTCTTGAGGTTGTTCTGTGGGCAGTAGCTGGATGTTCGGCTCAACAAACTTAAAACACACAAACACAATTAGTCACTGCAGTTCATAACATTTTGTGATGCCACAATGAATAATCCCTTACCTGAATGCCAGTGAAACTCTCATCACTGGTATAATAAGGGAATCCCTGTAAAAGACAATTAGATGAAACTCCAGATCTACAACCACATTTCACAAAAGTGCTCTTCTAAAAATCATGTCAGTTCAAAAATGTCCATTCTCTTCATCAGAGTAATAAAGACTGTGATTACCTCGCGAGTCAAGCAGTGTGTCTCTGCGCTTTCAAACCAGCAGAGCCGACTCTCTGGACCCCTCATCATTCCAATGATGTCTCTGCTTATGTCCACTGGCCAGAAATAGAGAAACAAAACTTAACATTAGATCTTGTAAAGAAGGATGTTTGTGTGTTTGTATCTCAGTTACAGCAGGGTAGAATACCTGGGAGAGGGAGGAGACTACAGACACACACTGAACATCACGGCAGGCACTGTCCGGCTCATCAGCATCGAGCGGCTGTGAAATGTAGAGCATGAAGATCATAAGTGCTTCTTATCATATCAGATTTATACTAACATTCTTTACAGTAAAAACAACCTTGTAAAATCCATTGATTGGCTTTCGTAAATAAATGAAGGATTTTCTTACCAGAATGACAGCTGAAGGTTCTTCGTGTGGTTCGGTGGGCAGCAGCTGCAGGATTGGCTCAATGACCTTAACACACACACAAACACACACATACACACACACACACACACAGACACACACAGACACACACAGACACACACACTTAGACAAAAGTGGCCTGTAGGTTTTAAATGAAGTTAAAATATTACTATTTAACTGACACATACCTGGAGGACAGAGGGAGTATCTGCTGATTCCTCCAGCACATCCACAGGCTCTGCAATAGATTATTTTTCTGTGACTCAGAATTATGACTCTTCAATTACACAATATCAAACTTTCCTATTAATGCATAAAAGTTAATAAAGCAGTGAGTTTGATAATTAGTTAACTTGGGAAGAGACTGAAAAATTGTAGCAGTCAGATTGTGTAAATTCACTGTAAATGTGACCTGATTAAACTCTCTAAAACCTCCTGCCCCAGTCCACCACCCAAATCTATAAAAAATATTATACTGTATAATTATTAAAATCTTTATACTCACTATGATATTGTGTAAATGAAATGATTAGTGTTCTCTAGGTAGATACCATACACCGCTCAGCCATAACATTATGACCACCTGCCTAATATGCCGTTGGTCCCCTTTTTGCTGCCAAAACAGCCCTGACCTGTTGAGGCATGGACTCCACTAGATCCCTGAAGGTGTGCTGTGGTATGTGGCACCAAGATGTTAGCAGCAGATCCTTTAAGTCCTGTAAGTTGAGAGGTGGGACCTCCATGGATTGGACTTGTTTGTCCAGCACATCCCACAGATGCTCGATTGGATTGAGATCTGGGGAATTTGGAAGCCAAGTCAACACCTCATTCTCATTGTTGTGGTCATCAAGCCATTCCTGATCCATTTTTGCTTTGGGGCACAGTGCATTATCCTGCTGAGAGAGGCCACAGACATCAGGAAATACCGTTACCATGAAAGGGTGTAGATGGCCTGCAACAATGCTTAGGTAGGTGGTTCATGTCATAGCAACATCCATATGGATGGCAGGACCAAAAGGTTTCCCAGCAGAACATTGCCCAAAGCATGACACTGCCTCCGCCAGCTTGCCCTCTTCCCATAGATGTATCAGACCAGGTCACCTTCTTCCATTGCTTCGTGGTCCAGTTCTGATGCTCACGTGCCCATTGTTGGTGCTTTCAGTGGTGCACAGGGGTCAACATGGGCGCCCTGACTATGCAGTCCCATAAGTAACAAACCGTGATTTACTGTGTATTCGGACACCTTTCTATCAGAACCAGCATTAACTTCTTCAGCAATTTGGGCAACAGTAGCTCGTCTTGTGGATCGGACCACATGGGCCAGCCTTCACTCTCCACGTGCATCAGTGAGCCTTGGCCGCTCATGACCCTGTCACCGGTTCACCACTGTTCCTTCTTTGGACCACTTTTGATAGATACTGACCACTGCAGATCGGGAACATCCCACAAGAGCTGCAGTTTTGGAGATGCTCTGATCCAGTCGTGCAGCCATCACCATTTGTCAAACTCGCTCAAATCCTTACACTTTCCCATTTTTCCTGCTTTTAACACATCAACTATGAGGACAAAATGTTCACCTGCTGCCTAATATATCCCACACACTAACAGGTGCCATGATGAGGAGATCATCAGTCTTATTCACGGCACCTGTCCGTGGTCATAATGTTATGGCTGATCGGTGTACATCTGTAACCATGCCCTTTAGCGCGAGAGCTGATTAATCAGTAGTCTAAGTATGATTTAGTATAAAACCAGTAGTCAGGGTTGTTAAAAGTGACTTTTTAATGGGGATGAGTATTACATTGTGGAAATAAATGAAATTCTCGTTGGTCAAGCTCATCAACTCGTTCAGGATTTTAGTGTGTAATGTAAAACAACAGCCAAGTTCACTAGCAGCTTAACTAACATTAGGTTAAACATTATATTTATATTATATTTACCGATAAAATGTGTACTAATTACAACAAAAAGACATGTAGATATAATTGGTCCAACTATTACAGTGTAATTTAAATCGGTAAAAATCGGCTAAAGTCCGCTAGCGCACTAGCTAGCGGATCACAAGGCTAATCATGATTTAGTGTAAAACCAGTAGTCAGGGTTGTTAAAAGTGACCTAGTAACAGGGGAAATATTTCATTGTGGAAATAAAATAAATTCTTGACCAAGCTTAAGGATTTTATTGTGTCATTTAAACCAGTAGCCGAGTTCGCTATCACGATAACTAGCATGATGCTAATTGTGTAAATGAAATGATTAGCGAAGTTCTCTAGGTAGATAACATACATCTGTAACTAGGTCCTTTAGACCTGACTAAATCACTAGTCTAGTCATGATTTAGTGTAAAACCAGTACTCAGGGGTGTGAAAAGTCACCTTTTAAATGGGTAAATATTATATTGTGGAAATAAACTAAATTCTCGTTACCCGAGCTCATCAACTCGGTTCAGGATTTTAGTGTGTAATTTAAAGCAGCAGCATGTTCACTAGCAGGTGAACTATTATTAGGAGAAATATCATATTCACATTATTTACAACAAATATACAAGTTTTCTCGGTAGATATGATTAGTCCAAATATTACACTGTCATTGAAATCGCTAAAAATCGGCTAAAGTCCGTTAGCGCGCTAGCTGCTGAATCACAAAGCTAAGCACGATTTATTTTATTAAAACCAGGAGAAGGGGTTGTTAAGAATGGACTTCTAATGGGGTAAATATTTCATTGTGGAAATAAAATAAATTCTTAAACCGAGCTTGATGATTTTATTGTGTAGTTTAAACCAGTAGCCAGGTTCGCTAGCACGGTAACTAGCATTAGGCTAATTCACAGCAACATGAGTTGTCTTGTGTGCTACATAACATTAGACTGTAACACTGTCACTTTAACATGATATATTGTAGAAACAGTGTGGCATTAAAGGATAAAGATCATCCTACCTTGAGGAGACTGAGTGTGTTCAGCAGGAGCAAATTATAAAATATATAATTTGTAAATGCATTTTTTACGGACTTCACTTCCTGGTTTCCGTACAGTTCGGTTTTTCTCGGAGGTTTTCGGTAGATGCCGTAAACAGGAGGTTTGTTTTTTAAGGTCGTATTGTCTTTAAACTGGTCCTACAGCTTGAATTCTAACTGTACAGCTACATGCTGCCTTAAACTTCAGCTACGCTTCACTCCCTGGGCTTCCCGGACATTTCAGCTTATTATTATGATTAATATTATTATTATTTATTCATTATTGACTCTTGTTGTTACCAGTTAGTGCTGGTTTATACCAGTTAGTGCTGGTTTATACTGGTTTATATCAGTTAGTGCTGGTTTATACTGGTTTATACCAGTTGGTGCTGGTTTATACTGGTTTACATCAGTTATTGCTGGTTTATACTGGTTTATACTAGTTAGTGCTGGTTTATACTGGTTTATACCAGTTGGTGCTGGTTTATACTGGTTTATACCAGTTGGTGCTGTTTTATACTGGTTTATAATAGTTAGTGCTGGTTTATAATGGTTCTGAAGGTCGCAAGATTTGGATTATCTTTTGGCATTTTTGCTACACCCCTGTTTCGGATTTCTCTGTACTCCACTACTGGATTTGACTCCTACACCGACTCTACAGCGCAGCGATGATGAACTTCGGGGGAGGAGCCGAGCCTCAGCACCAGGATGTGGATCCCGAGCCCGGATGGAGCGGACTGTACGACCCCTGGAACGGTGAGTTACTGAGTTTCCTCTTTTTCACTTAAGTATAAAGTCTTTTAAACACCGCGTTATTACAAAAAACCGCAATCAGGAATATCGTTTTATATGATTGGATGGTTTTGAGAAATTCTGTTCAGCTAATCTTTATTCGGCTAATCGCTTTACGTACACGATCAGTATGCTAAAGCTAGCGGACAAAACGGCAGACTCCAGTGAAACGAGCAGGGAAGAAGAAAACGGTGTTCATGTTTTCAGATATGTTAACATCAGCTTTTCATAAGTCCCAATGTTTACTTAACGTTTGCTAAAGTTTACTAAGTCAAGCCGAGGAGTGTTAGCAAAGATTAGCTAGACGGCTAGTTAGCATGTAGCTAAGTAATTGTTTTTCAGTGTTCATAGTTTTTTTTTGATGGAGTGAATAGAATAAGTTAAAATACTTACAATAACATGAAGTAACTTATTATTTTAAGGATTTTTCATTGTCCGTGTTTGTCGAGTTGTTAAAGCGGAGAGAGAAAGGGGCTGTGAGGAAAGGCAGCTAGCTGAACAAAACCAATCGGTACAAATAAATGGAGCTAGTGTGGCAATGTAGAGTGCAGCTTAGGCAAAAATATCAAGCTGTTTGTTTCAGTTCTGTTCAGCAAGGTTTTGTTTCTAGCTGTCGTGAATAAAATAGTTAGGAGTAGTGTAATTTACGATAAAGGGCGAATTTTTGAGAGGAGACACAATTGGACTCAAAGGGGATGTGAACCACTGGAGTAAGAAACTGCTAAAGTAATAGACTGTAATAGAAATGTATTTTAATCTGCATTTTTTGGGGGAAGATATTTTTAAGCATTGAAATAAGTGCACAGTGTGACTAACAGTGAAGCCGTGATACTGGAAGAGCCCTGTATAACACCTATAAATGCAGCTAAAATGTAAATACTGAGTTTTTAATGCACTGTTATAGGAAGATTACAGTAATATAACTTGTGTAAATACTACTTGTTTTGATAGTGAGGCTTTCCTGCTTTACAAAACATACTCAGTGCTATTAAAATCAGATTTTCTGCTTCCTTTTATGAGATGTTATTAGATGTGTTTCATTGTCTGTTCATCTTCTTTGACACAGGGTGACGGAGGGAGACGTTTGTGTTTCCACAAGATGAGCTCAACTACAACAGAGAGCTCAGCGCTAACGAGGATGACAACAGCCGACCTGCTCAGCAAAATGAAGCTGGAGATGGTGGTGAACATGAGGTGTCAACGAGGAACCTGTCCCCTGATAGAAGCCCATCCCCACCTGTGAGAGGCCTCTTTCCTCTCAGGACCCCATCCCCTGTGAGGAGTCCATTCCCTCTCAGGACCCCATCCCCTGTGAGCAGTCTATACCTTCTCAGGACCTCATCCCCTGTGAGCAGTCTATACCTTCTCAGGACCTCATCCCCTGTGAGCAGTCCATCCCCTTTCAGGACCCCATCCCCTGTGAGGAGTCCATCCGCTCGCCGGACCCCATCCCCTGTGAGGAGTCCATCCGCTCGCCGGACCCCATCCCCTGTGAGGAGGCCACCACCTTCAGGGAGTCCACAGCCTTCAACAGTTCCTTTGCCCCAGCCTTATTTCAATATCGACATCCACAACATTGTGGCTGGTATGTACTATGCTCCTGCCACAATGATAACTCCTGTCCCACACCAGGGCATAAGGAGGAGGCGGGACGAAGAGGATGGCAATCAAGAAGCCCCTCTGAGTAGACGGCAGCGTGTGGATCCTGATGGGGAGGTGGAGTTCATCAGGACGCCTGGACTTGAGGATTTAGAGAGTTTAATCAGTCACATGTACAGTGAATTTACACAAGCTACTAATGCTACAATTAGTCTGTTTCTTCACAAATTAACTAGCTAACTAACTCACAGGTTTATTAACTTTTAAGCATTAGAAAGAAAGGAGAGAAACATTTACAAGGTCTCTCTCTCTCTTTCTCTCTCTCTCTCTCTCTCTCTCTCTCTACTACCTTATAAATTTGGCCATTTTAATGTTTTACATTTAACAGAAAATATTAGTTGTAATTAAACTTACATGAAACAAATTTATTGCAGAAGCTGTGGATTTCCTGGGAGAATCGTCAGATACTCCCTCAGTCCTCCAGGTATGTGTCAGTAAAATATTTTAACTACATTTGAAACGTGTAGGCTGCTTTGTCTGTGTGTGTGTTTGTGTTTGTGTGTGTGTGTGTCTTAAGGTTGTTGAGCCAATCCTGCCGCAGCTCCCCACAGAAACTCACTCCACATCTTCAGCTGTTGTTCTGGTAACCAAACCTGTCATTTATTTAATCTGATCTCTCCATTTTACAAGTGACAGAATGTTTGAAAGTGTTAGTGTGAAACTGCTATGATAAAAAACACTGATCCTCATCTTCTACTTTTCACAGCCCCTCAGTGCTGGTGAGCTGAACAGCACCTGCTGTAATGTTGAGTACAACACTGCAGACTCCTCCAACTCCCAGTCTGGGGTATTGTACAGTGCTGCAGCTGAGATACAAACACACACACATCCTTCTTTACAAGTTCTAATGTTTAGTTTTGTTTCTTTATTTCTAGCAAGTGGACCTCAGGAGAGACATCCTCAGGTTGTTAAGGGGCCCAGAGAGTCAGCTCTGCTGGCTTGAAACCGCACACTGCTGGACTCTCGAGGTAATCATGCTATTTATTACTCTCATGAAGAGATTCCACTTTAACGATTATTAAAAGAGAACTTAAATGAAATGCGGTTGTAGATCTTGAGTTTCATCTAATTGTCGTTTCCAGGGATTCCCTTATCAGACCACCATCGAGGACCATTTCACTGTCATACAGGTGAGGGATTATCTGTTGTGGCGTCACAAAACTTTTGTTAGTTGCAGTGACTAATTGTGTTCACTTCAAATTGTTCTCTTAAGGCTGAATATGGGAAGGTTAAAGAGCTCCTTTCCTGTAACTGGGTGGAAACCATCATGGAGCCACTTGAGGATTATGTGGTAAATTTATTGCAATGTCATGAAGTCTTTATTGTAGATAGTAACTCTTGGAATTTTGTGCACATATGGGTCTGCAGTGTTCACTTTTATATATTTTTTTAATTTAACAGCAAACCTTTAAAAAGGTGTCCTGCACGTTCCTGCATGTGGCTAAAGATGGTCAGGTGAACACCTCCACCTGGGAGCAGGAGCAGGACAGTGATTCAGAGGAACAGTACGACTCTGAGGTAATTCTGTGTTTCAGACCTGATGTGTATCTACAGATGCTGCTATTCCCCTGAATGGGAGGCTGTAACATTTACTGTGTGAGTTTTAATGATTTATTGCTAATGTGTCTTGCAGGAGAGTGAGGAGAGCCTTAGCCAAGAGGAGATAGAGGTGCCCTTTACTTGGTACGCTTCTCTTCACAGTTTAATGGTATAAAGGTGTAATGTATGTTTAATACACTAAGCATGTAAATCTTTTTTCTTAGGGACCATCTTACAGAGAGAGGGGTAACTGATATCGGCCTGAAGCTGCATGCTCTCCGTGAGGCGTTCGCTGTGAGTAAAACCTTTGTTTAGCTGCTGTTTTTGCTCAGGGGAAGTTCACTCTGCTTTAACATCTATTATGTGCTGTCTTATATTCAGATTCATCTTACCTGCATCCACAATCAGAACTTCTTGTTCGTTATGGGGAAGAAGATTGTGATGCATCTGGCAGCAGTTAACAACCAGGTGACTTCAGAATGATGATAGACTGTTTCCTTGTGCAAAATACTTTGTTACTGGGCTTGAAAATGATGTAGTTGTCAAACAAATGTGGTAATGAGTAATTAAGGAATAATAATTAAAATAACAAGCATCAAAAGCTAATTTTATAACAATCACAGCCTGCTAAAAAAAGGACATTCTTAGGATAAATATTAAAATAAAATGCACATAATGAAGAGGGCTCTGGGATATGCAGTAGTTGGACATTTGGCCCATGTAATACATCATCTGTGTACTGGACATGCTGAGGCTTACATACTGCTTCATTTTAGGGTTCAAAATGAGTTTCCACGTTAAAAAAAAACTGAAGCCAAAGTGATGATTTTGTTTGTTTGCTTTAACAGGATGCAGGTCGTGTACAGCTGGCCTACGAGGCTCTGATTCGTTTCCTGAAGACTCCTTCTTATCAGGACTGGATTGCAGCAGAGCTCTCCGGGTCCTATGTAAGCTCATCAATGCTTGTGTAACATGACAAATGTTTAAATCTAAAAGATTTTGATGTGATAGAAAACAGGACTCCATTATGTAAAGCTAATTTCTTCTTGTAACTTTTCTCTTCTGTGCAGGTCTACCACTACAACTTCGTGGACATCTTTTTCGAGCTGCTTCTATTCGGCTATTTTACAAACAGCTCAATACCTGAGACAGTAAGAGTCTTATCAGGACATTTAAAAGCCATGCTTGAATGTAGTTTCAGAACATGGCTTATTTGATCTCATTTTGTTTTTCCATGTTGTTAACCCTGATATGACATGATATTAATGGAGCTTGTCGTCTTTCTTTCCTAAATCTTAAGGGAGGATTCTTGGAGCGCCTGTTTGCCCTCATCAGCATGTGGGAGGTAGACGTGTGGAAGCCTGCAGCAAGGACCTACTTTAAAGTGCTTATTGTAAGTGTCTAATATCTTCTGATGCTGTGATACACAAATTCTCAGTATTGTATCCTAAACTCAGTGACACTATGTTGGATTGTGACAGTGATGATGTCATTTGTCTATAGGATCAGCTTACAGATCTCGCTGAAGTGCTGTTTACTCAGCCCCCGGAGTTCTACCAAGACCCAGCAGCCTTAGCCAGCAAACTGAGACCTTTCCTCAGACAGCGTGTCCAGAAGATGATGGACATTTTGTGGAAGCTCTGAGCAATGTCCTTCCTTCTACCAAATTCCTCTTTTCTTCCTTCTGTTCCATTTCTTTTCCCTCACTTCTTTTCTATACATTGCTCAAGCTCTCCACATGTAAGTAGAAATTAATTTTATTCTCATTTTTGATGGACTTAATATTAATGTATACTCTTTTCTTCCCTACAGGTCTGTACAGTGAACCCAGCACCCAAGGAGTAGTTTTAATATCCCTCATCCCTCATAGGGCGTCCCTTATAAATCTTTCCCTCTATCTTTGTGTATATAGATATATGCAAATTGTAATTAGTATAAATAGCAGCTGCAGGTAGTATTGTTGTAAATAAACTTGTATTGTGTTTATATAATTTACTTTAATAAATGTTTTCATTTGCTCCTATTACCGTCTCATTCTGATTATTTTTAGTCATCAGTATGTCTATAATTTTCCGTTAAAAAAGCAACACAACACTAAATGAACTTTTCACTCATATACAAATCCTTTTTAAAGAACTTCAGAAACTTTGGAAGGTTTACTAAAATGTGAAAAATGACAAATAACATCAAACAAAATCTAGATATTTATAGTCGTGGAAAGTTTGTTTAAAGCCCCAAAATGTAGAAAAATCTGTAATATTTGGAGAATCACACATTTACATTTAAGCATCCAGAGCACAGTTGTGTAAAAAGAAAAACTCTAAAATATTTAGATAAAAATCTGAAAATCAGTTTCTACAGTTTACACCAAATCACACCACTGTAGCACATCGTTTATAATGCAGTTACTCTGAACTCTCAAGGTTACTTTTTAAGAAGAAATATTTTATAATATCAGCAGTCTTTAAGGTGTTTTGTGAAATAAATAAATAGATAAAAATCCTGTTTACGAAAATGAAAGTTGGTTAGAATTTAAAATGGAAAGGAATGCATATTGTCTTGCAGTCATTCTAAACACACTGTTAGAGAAACACCAGAGTGGCTTTAGAATAGAAAATTAGTGCTTAATGTGCTTTAGTAAAATTCAATTTAATTTGTTTTTGTACTTTCTAGTTTCTTAGCAAAAGTAATCTGATGAAATTAAAAAGCTTAAAACTTTACTCTGTTTTTTCTCCAGTTTGGGCTTCAGGCAATTTTCTACTTGCTGCCTGCTACAAAACCCACCTCACCCTGTTCTGCCATCCCACATCTACCCCTATTCCCACCCCATCCTGCTACCCCACATTTAGCTCTCATCCCACCCTGTCCTGCCTCTCTACATCTACCCTCCTTTCCACCCCGTCCTTCTAACCTAAATCTACCACTGTCAAACCAAGAGAAAACATTCAGAGCAATTGAAGAAACCTGACAGTTGAATAGTCTAATCATATAAAATAAATTGATGGATTTTATGTTATTGAGTTAATAAATATATTTAGTTAAGAAATAAATATGAGGAATGTTGAAACTGATGTAGTGTCTCATATTCATCTTCTGATCTCAAATTTAAATATCTGAGAGAGAGAGAGAGAGAGAAACCCATAAAAATGCATATGTTGGGAGTTAATTTGCATTCAATAGGATGAGGAAGATTGGCTCTGGAAAGATATTATCACTGATTTATTATCCACCCTGTCCTGTTTATTTCATCATGTCATATCTAGTTTCTCTGAAAAGCTAGGTGAAATTGGTACATCTGTGTGCACAACTAAAATCTACATCACACTTACCAAGCATGTGAACAGAAGAGCCACTTTTCTCTAAAGTAATTGTATCTTTGTTTCATGAACATGTTTTTAAGAGTAGAGGAAAAAAAGCAATCTGCTTCATTAAATCAATTAAAATCTGCTGATTTCTGAAACAATTTCCATTGCGTTGGAAACTAAACCACTTTGATTTAATATGCTTCTGAAAAAGGGCACCTGTCAAAATCAGTTGAGCAATAAATGTATATTTTGTTGTTTTTAACCTTTAATGATTTTCCTGTTCTTTATTGTAATATTATAAGATATTTATGTACACATTACAGCCTTAAAGTGTGGATGTATTAAATGGGTTAACAGGAAATGTTTCCTTATCAAGGGATAAGACAGTAATTTGTATTGACAAAGAGCAAAACTTCTGGCTAACAGCCTGCATGGTTTTACTTAATGGTTTGGCTAATGGTCAGTAGTGTACAACTGTTTCATAATCTTTTTTTTTTACCACAATAGTCACAGAAAGGGTTTGTGGCCTCACTAAAGCTCTACATGATCAGGGTATTAAAATAAGTGTTTATAATAAATCATTACAAGCACTAAATCTGTAAATCATGCTTCGGTGTCATCCAGATAAGCATGGGTTCCCTTTTGAGTCTGGTTCCTCTCAAGGTTTCTTCTTCTCAGGGAGTTTTTGCCTTGCCACTGTCACCTCTGGCGTGCTCATTAGTGATAAATATAAATAAAAAAATTTCAATATATCATTTTTCTGAAATTTTTATATTCTTTGGATTGAATTCTCTGTTGCATTTGGGGAAGAAAGCAGGAGCTTGACTTGACTGCAGGTAAAGTGGAATCAGGTCCAAGTAAAAAGCCCCAAAAACAGAAGTCGTTATTTTTTAGTAGACTGCTCAGGTATATAATACAAAAGCCCCAATTCCCAAAGCTCAATCACAAATATTGGTTTAATGTCATCTGTTTATGTATTCTCTTCGTATTACAAATGTCGAGATGTTTGAAAAAACACAGTATGTCCAAAGATTATATAAAAAGTAATAAAATAGTGCTTTTTAAACAACTATTGAACTGGACAAACTACTATATAACATGTAACAATGAAACAAATTGGTAACCGGGGATTTTACACACCTAAGACATGTTTTTTCCACTTGTTAACTTTTCGTCTGATTCTGGGCATTCTGTACATATTAGCTGAACAACAATTTCATTATTTTTCCTCTCAGAAAGAACTAAATGCACATTTTGAAAAATTATAAATCATTATTGAGCGGCTTAAAACCAAAACACATATCAAGAGCAGTTCCTCGTTGCTTAAAGCAATTTAAAGTCAGCATTAAGTGTTTCACACTGTTGTACTGTACATTTTTTCAGAGTATACAGTATACAAGCTACTGTGATCTGCCATGGCTGTAGTAAGTGAAGACACGCAATGTTGGCAATGAAATGTGAAGGTATGAGGTCTATGATAACCAAACGCCTACGTTTTATAAACAAAAGACTGAACCAAAACAATGCACAAAATCTGGAACAATAATAATAATACTTTGTTTTTTACAAATATACAAAAATCTGCAATAAAAAGTTCATTGGGGAGGGAAAAAAAAAAACGCCATGCTGATAGAGTCGTCTTGAAATGGCTGAGAAATTTCAAAAATGGTTCAGATGCTGGACTTTTTCTCTCAGGTTTTTCTCTCCGTTTCGATGCCTAATAGCGCATGGACAGTCTCTAAAGGAACTCCTTCTGGAGCCTCGATGTGCACTGTACTGCCATCAGGCCCATTTACAATCACTATTCCCTTGGAGGCAAGTTCCTCAGCGCTCTGTCGGACGAGGCCCTCTGCTGTTTGAATAAAAAGAGTTTCTTCCTGAGCCTCAACAGACTGCATCACCACCTCACTGATAACAGGTTCTACTAAAGCTTCTGCCTCGTCCAAACCTTCCGTTTGTGGAGGGTTACCGTTTTCATCTTTCAGCATGATTTCCTTATCTGTTGGTTCTGAGCTCAGCACTTGTTCCAGCTGTTTCACCTGATCCGTGATGTCCACGCTCCCGCTGCTGTTGAGAACTTCTGTAAGCTCTCCGTCAGGGTCTTCTTGAGGTTTGCCAGCTTCAGGATCGAGAAGGCATTCTCCCGTGTCCATAGCTGCTTCTTCTGTCCTTGTTGCAGGGTCTGCTTCAGTGTTCAAGCTCTCTAAACGGGTCAGGACCACCTGTGGTTCCCGGAGCAGCATGGAGTCGTCATTAGCCTCGTGCTTCTGAATGCCGTTCTGATTAACTGCGGAGTCGTCGTTTTCTCCACAGCAGTTTTCCATTTTAAACCTCTTTGCTGGAGGCAACATCCTGGTATTCTATAAATCAGAATAATTTGTGAGATTTGACAAAAAATGAAAGACAAATAACTTTATATGTTTCACAAACATATTTAGATGGTTTCTAAGAGACGACATATAACGCTATACCAGACTGTTTTGGGTCAAACAATAAAAACATGACTTATTATTTGCAGATACAGGTTTTACTGTACAAATTAATTCATTTGTAGATAACGACAAGAACTAAGGTAACATAAAATACTCCTCCACTAGATTTCCACTATATTTTCTGCTGGTAATGTTGCATCCCTATACGCACTGTTCGTCTCTAGTTAGCTAAACAACCTTTTGTCTTTGGTAGTAAATGATATCACCTTTGGTATACTATCATTTAGTATAATATAATATTGCTTGGCATAATATAATATAATATAATATAGTACAGTATCATAATATGATACAACAGTATTGTTTGGCATACTATAGTACAACATTTAATAATCCATATGAATTAAATGGCATTTTCATACTTGCCTTTTTTTTCCAGAAAAAGTGCTATCTGGCACACCTTTGGATATTTGGATCAGTAATAAAGCTTAAATAAAGATATTAGTGTTTATATGGCAAAACTAAAATATTTTCTATTCAACATTTTGTAAATCTCCTAACACTCCCCTCACTAAAACAATTCTGTGTTTGATTTTTCTGCTCGTCTCCCAGTTTATAACCTTATTGATCCTAGGGTTCAAATTTCCATAGATTGACATGTCAGACTTGTGCTAGAAGCCGAAAGCTAAAAAAGCCAAGCATGAAATCACTGAAAGAGATAGGGCACTGGAAGAAAACACGAATTTTTCGTTTGCCAATAATAATTTAAGCAGCTCCATCTTCAATGGCAAAGGTGTTTATAAGAAAGTAAAACTAGAGTTTCACCTCAATATTCCGTGGACTCTTTGCAGCTTGATTTCGTATTGTACACTGTTGTCCATTAGAAGAGTTCAGGGGTGTTGATGTACTCGATGGATCAGTAATACCCAGCGATTTTAAGACCTTTAGAGAGACAGAAGTAGTTTGCATTTAGCACATAACGTAAAATAAGTGTAACTGCAACAGTTCAACAACAGTTGGTCAAAATCCTGTACATACATATGAATAAAATTCAGACTCAAAAATGCAGACAGGGCACAATAAATAAGAAATAATGAGAGATGTAATAGTAATTATCGTATCTAGAAAAACAATCGGTCATTTTCTTCGAAAAATAAAAAAACTGTAGATGCGCATCCCAGAGCTAGTGCTAGACGAGGTTGTGGTTAAAAAGTACACAATTCTTTATTTTTCTAAGAAAAAGGCAGATCGTCTTGCTAGATAAGACCTTTCTTCCTCCAGCTCTTTGTGAACTTCCAAAATGCAGTTTCACTCACGGGCACCATTGAAGTCCACTATATGGAGAAAAATCCTGAAATGTTTTCCTCAAAAAAACATCATTTCGTTACGACTGAAGAAAGAAAGACATGAACATCTTAGATGACAGGGGGGTGAGTAAATTATCTGTAGATTTTTCTTCTGGAAGTGAACTTCTCCTTTAAGTTAGACTTAATTTGAAAAATGATGAGGCATGAATGACACCTAGGTGTAGGCTGTTCTACAGCCTTGGTGCAAAAAAAGCAAGTCATGCTTGGGCCTCAACCAAGACAGTGGGACCATCAGGAGTGACCATGCTTTTAGAGACCTCGGAGCTGAGTACCGAGAGCGCACATCCACAATATATGAAGAGGCTAGTCCTTTAAGTACTTTAAAAAACATATTTAAAATCCTTAAATTAGATCCTGTACTGGACCGGGAGCCATTGCAGAGAGGCTCTAACCAGAGTGACGTGATGCTTCACAAAAGGGATAGAAGGTGACAGAAGACTAACAGACAGCATGCCATGGCTGAATTATTGAGTTCTGTGTATAAAGTTCAGAAACCCAAGCATGAATTTTTTCACATCCTGATTTGAGAGGAGTGGTCTGATTGTTGGTCAAATAAAAAAACAACACCAAGATTTTAACCATAAATGCTTCATACTTCTCACATCATTTTTAACATCTCTCCATACTGAGAGAGCACTTCTAGGTGATTTGATAAACTGGTTGTACATTTAGGAGGGCCAAACGTCCAAAAAACAAAAAACGTCTGCTTTTTCTTCATCCAACTTTTGACATCTTTCAGACACTCAATGAGAACCTTGCACTCAATAGCTGAAAAACAATCACCGAAATTAACTGAAAAGGTCCACTGACATTAAATTAAAGTGTTTTAAAACAGGTTACTTACATCCATATTGGTGACCTCTATAGCTGCTCTGGAAGCTGGCGAAATACTAAAGTGCTCCTGTGCCATCTTCTTCACCTGGCTGTGGAGCTGCTCAAATTCACGATATACACTGGGGAACTGCTGCTTGGACAAATGGCCATTTTCTACCTTCAAGTAAAGAAAATGTGAAATGAAACATCCAACACGATCCTCACAGTTTACTATTCCGCTTTAAAATGAATCCCAATGCATTTTTTTTAACCTGTACAAAATGCAGAAACTGAGCAACAGGTTTTAAATCTTATGAATAAAAGCTGTTGTCTATCGTAGCTAATCAGTCCCTTCAGGATTTTGCAATCACAGCAATGAACATAAATTTGTAATAATTATAGCAAATTTTTCCGCAACTTTAAGCCAAGACACGTGGTGTGACGTCATCCCAACACACATTCAACCAAAGCCTTTTTTCAGCTACAACAATCCCAAAAATATGAAAATAGGAAACACCAAATGATTGAATGTTTACATTTATTATGCTATTATTGCTAGATTAACCACAGCAGGTTGAATGCTAGAGTTTTTGCACAAAACAAATTTATGAACTACCCATATTCAAAAAGAATGAGTGTATCTCTCGTGTTAATCTAAATATCTAAGTTTAAGTATTCAATACCTTCATTAGCACAAATTTCCATACGGTCATGACCTTAGCCAGGCGAGGAAGAACAATCTCCATCAGGTCTTCATCATCATACTGCTGTATAAACTGGAGGGAGAGATTGTAAATAATCAGAGCTTGATATTTCTATCCTCAGGAGTTTGGGACCTTGCCCATTCATTCTAAGCAACTGTGATCATAGAACATTCATCAACATCTATATAGTTATTGTATAAGTCTTAAAAATGGCTGTGAAACAATTATCCACTTAAGTACATTTACAACCGTCAAGGTCCTGGTGTTGTGGTTGTATTATAAGAACATTGTAATAACTTAGGATGTTGTGTAAGGTTCCAGTTTAGTGAGCTCTACCTCTGTGAGTCGACTTCTCCGTCTCTGTGCCTGCTGCTCCATAGTAAGCGCTGTTTGGTGTTTAGGTGGCCGACCCGGTCTCCCTCTTTTTGGTTTCCGTCCAAGCCTTTTGGGAAGACTGGACTTCCCTGACCCCTTAGGTCTCCCAGGCCGCCGTGGAACGATCTGTCTTGTAGAATCTGCTTGTACCTGTTTACATTTTAACAGAAACAGGTCATGAATTTACCATGTCTATTGCAATGCTGAGACTTTTTCAAATCTAAAGGAAAGAAAAGTTTTAATTTTCCTATCTATATGCACACGTAAAGAAGAGACATCTTAACTTTTTGAGTCGTGGCTTCCTTCACAGGACTTGTCTTAGCTGCTTCAATCTGTGTGTGTTGCTCTTCTGTGGGTTTGGAGTCTTCTTCCACAACTGGAGTTGATGTCTGATTTTTGTCATGAGCGGGTTTAAGTTTATAGTGTCTGTTCAAACCCGCAATGCCTATGTAGGACTTTTCACAAGTTTCACATTTAAAAGCTCTGCTGCGGAGAGACAAACCATCAACATCTGTCTTCTTCCTGCCCTCACTGCCCTCTTCGTCTTCCACACTGATCTCAGAGTAGTCATCAGAATCTGACTGATGGCTCTCTGCCAAGTCCTCGGTTTTGATGAACTTGTAGTCCTTTACCTTATACTTTGGTGGCCGAGACACTCGACCAGAGCGTGTCTGGATTTTCAAAGGCTTTTTCTGGCGATTCTTCACTTTGGGTTTCTCTTTTTCAACGGCCGGAGCCTTTACCTTGGTTACAATTGCTGTGGGCTTAGAGGGCGGAGTTAATGTCTTGGTGGTTGTCGATGAAACACTAGTGGAAGGGGTTAAAATCAAGGTGGGATGGATGGAGACCGCAGCTGGCTTGGCTGCAGGACTCTTTCCAGCAGTGACGGAGTTAGAAGAGGCAGGAGCTTGGACTTTATGCACAATCGGAACTGAAATGCTGCTAACCACAGGTGCCGGTTTCTGAAGGAGAAGTTGAATGGGAGGTTCTCCGGGATTCTGTAGAAAATATTGCTGCTGGCCAGGCACAGGTGTGATGTGGATGATCTGAGGAGTACTGACTGTGCCTACAGTGGAGACTTTCACCACAGACTGGCTTACTGGCAAGCTTTGTGGCTGAAGGATGGTGATGGGTGTAGCCTGGCGTTTAATTTCCTGTTTCGGTGGAGCCTGCACTTGAATGTGGATGGGCTCAGCTAGCTGAAGATTCAAAGACAAAAATATTTTAGAATTATTGTAATTATACAGTTAGTTTATGTTGATGCATAATTATCCCAAATTATACAGAATTAAAGCTACAGTGTGTAGGATATTTTGGTTAAAAACTGATCTAACCAGATGTCATATTTTAGCTTGCTAGCTAAACTGGTAATTACTTTTAATACACAGCATGCATTATGATAATATTTGAATTTATGCAATCGCAGTCATGATGCTCTGAACAGTTGAGGAAAATGTGGCACAATTCACATTATGAAAGGTTCGATCACACATAGCTCACTAACAGTGAGGGTTACTTTCAAAACCTTACATGCACAAGGATTCGGAGTAGGTGTAAATAACTTGACCAGTTTTGACAAAAGAATCAAACCAACTGTTTATACAGAACTAAAGAACACTTAGCCAACATGCCTGGGTTATAACAGTATACCATAAACTAGGTGTCTGGTTTTGTTGATGAATTTGGAAGGTGTTTTACCCTGCAGCCAAGGAGCTTCCTCCTTTACTAGACTCTTTCTACTACAGTATCGATATATCTGCACTTTAATCTGGAAGACGTGTTATAACTGACTGTGAAGATGTGATATAATACTACGTAATAAGACTAGTTCAACAGTGAAGGCTCAGAACTACTGATCTGAAGGGTCACACCTCTTGCACCGCCATGATTATTACTAATTGGCCCTTGAAGAACCCTTAACTGCTGCGACGTCACTCTGAGCTCTGTTTCCTTGCAAGCTAGGTTATGGGAGGGAGAGGATTTTATTGTACTGTTCAGATGTGGGGCAGCATGGTGACTCAGCACATAATGCAGGTCCCAAGTTGGATCCTGAGCTCAAGTCATTGTCTGGGTGGATTCACCGGCTATCTCCCAAAAACATGGTAGTACGTGGATTGGCTAATCTGAAAGTGTGAACGCCTGTGTGTGCATGCATGGTGCCCTGGCATGTCATTCATGGTGTTCCCTAAACTGTATATGTAGAAACATGGTCATCAGTAAGTATTTTGGGGCCCCCTGAGAGATTAATGCATTGTCCACAGGGCAGTTTTCCTCTCCTTACTCAGAGACCTTTGATTACAATAGAAGAGGTCTAGTTCTGCATGCTTTACAGAACCCTTACCTTTTGCTGAATGGGTTGTGCTCCGTTTTGTGACTGATGTAGTGCCACTTGTTTTGCGGCACTCTGCAGTTGCTGTGATGCATTCTGCACGATAGTAAACGGCTGTGGCTGTAATGTAGTCGTCAGTTGTCCTGAAATGACATTTCCCGCCTCTAGAGTTATATAGGAAGGAGTCTGAGCTTGGACGCCCCTCTGCAGGATTTTAGGGGTCGCAGTGTGGGAGCGGTTCTGCTCTGCCTGCGCGCGCACTTGCGACTTGTTAACGTGATCTATAACCTGTTGCACGTCCACACTAGATATTATAGATGGTTTGGAGCTCTGGGCAGGTTTGGGTGCTGGTGCGGGTGCCGGTGCCTGACTCTGCTCGATCAGCCGAGTCGCTTCGTTTCCGGTGACCTGCACGAGTTGCTGCTTGGAAAGCTGCTCCAGTAACTGCTGCTGCTCCTCGACAGAGAGCCCAGAGCTCTCCACGAAACTCCCGTCAGGCTGCACGTAAATGATGGTGGTCGCGGGCCCGAGAGCATTCAGAAAATCGCTGCTGATTGTCGTGCACTCTGTTGTCACGGTGTCCTCCGCGTTATCGGACGCTTGCACGTACGACGTCAGCACTTCGCCGCTCAAAATTTGCCCGATCACTTCGGAAGATCCGTCGGCAGCTTTGGCATCCGCACTCGACTCGCTGTGTATGGTTACCAACTGTGACAGGCCTTGTTGACCGCCCCCTTCACTACTGACCACTACTTTAACGCTGCCATCTCCGTGTTCACCCTCAATTTGAGAGCTAGTGGTGGCCGATACGCTCGTCTGAGTTCCGCTCACACTTACAGGGCTGACCTCTGCCAAAGCGGTACCGTTCGTGTTACTGCTCTCCTCTTCGTTGTCCGCCATTTTGATTATGGAAGCAGCCTAGACAGTCCCTCTCAAAACGTTCACGTAAAAGCTCTCGAATGGAGAACACTAAGCCGCAGTCTGGTATAATTTAATCTTGAAGGTGTGCACAAATCTGAGATTTGACCAAAATGTACTGGCCAGCAAATGAAATAATTCTATATAGCTTTGTAACGGTAGCTAGGCGATAGACACTCGCATCCATGCTACAATGGCGAGGGGGTGGGCGGTGGATAACAACAAATGGCGTCATTTCCGTTTCCGGAATCTTTAACGTGGCATTATTTGCCCCCTGCCACCTGTGTTTTCACATTCTCGTTATATTAAACTTATAGGACACAGCTGGGCATAATTACATAATGCCCATGTGATAGGTCAGTAAATTCTATCTATCTATCTATCTATCTATCTATCTATCTATCTATCTATCTATCTATCTATCTATCTATCTATCTATAAACAAAAAATAAGACACCACTGCAAAATCAGTTTCTTATGTTTTTTTCTTCCAGGTGCATGTATTGGTGAGATGAACAGTTCTGTTTCTTTTTTGTGAACTGCTGACAATATTTCTCCGAAATTCAAAATATAACTATTATTTTTAATTATTTAGAGTGTATATTTAAAGGAACCATCCATCTTCCAGAGGTTTTCCAGAGGTTTTCAATAGGGTTAAAATCTGGGCAGTGGTCTCTTTTTTTCCAGAGCCATATATATATATATATATATATATATATATATATATATATATATATATATATATATATATATATATATATATTATGTGTGTGTGTGTATGTATGTATGTATGTATATGTATGTGTATGTATGTATGTATGTATATGTATATATTATAATATACCTGTTTAGTAGTTCAGCTAATATAGAGATACACTGTTATACCAAGTTGTGTTCAGCAGATGGCAGCATGCTGATAGGAATCATTCGGTCTGGGTTTTCTCTTTCGAACCATTTATGCTTATTTATGAGATACTCTGTTTTGAAGCAGATGGTTAGTTGATTTTCAGGGCGAGTCAGTATATTCATGGGAATTAAAAAATAATCAGGGATAACGAATTAAAATATTGATGAAGAAACATGATACCTTTACTTGTTGCTGGGTTGGTTCCCACAACGTTGCATGTTTTGTAAATTTTTTTATATGTATCATTTACTACACTATATGCACCTTGTTGGTAAACAACACATTGTGTCATCAAAAGGATGTGGACACCAGACCATCAAACCCATATGTGGTTCTTCCCTAAACTGATGCCACAAAGTTGCACACAATCAAGCACACATTTGTCTTAAATAACTGGTGTGCTGTAGCATTACAATTTTCCCTCACCGAATTAGCTCAAAACCTGTTCAAGCATGTTGTGCACAAAGCAATGTCAATAAAGACATTTTTTGCCAAGGCTGGTGTGGTATATCATAAAATATTTGTGTCACATGATTGTCATCAATTCAGACCACTCAATTAATCCTATACCAAAAAATAGGTCAAGAATGAATGTGGCTTGCTTTAAAAAAAAAAAAATCTTATTTTTAATAGTTTGCTTTAAAAAAAAAAATAGATTGAGTTTACAGCAGGTAGGGGCAATGGTCAGAATTAGGTACTTTAAAGGTTATTCATAAAGTTGCATTTCTCTTCAACCAACTGATGAGTGTGGATACCATTCACTTTAGTCAATTTGCTAAAGGCTCTAATGTTATTGAGTGTTTTTGAGAATGCTAAACTGTACGCATTAGATTCAGCCCCACTGACATGGGCAAGCTTGCTGAGGGTGCCAGATCTCACAGTCCATTTAAGACAACAAATCTGTTCAGGGACAAAGCCACCAGGGTGTTTGGACAACTATTCAAAGCAGTACTGGGAACCAGGCACTTGCCAGCTGTCTCAGCACTGGCAAAATAATCCATCTGCACTTCACCAAATGCTCTTCAGAAATGGGTCAGATGCAACTCCCCTGGATGTACATTTGGTCAACAATAGTGTGTCTACTGCAGATGAGCACATGAGTTGTTGGTTAACACCATGCTGATTATCTCTCTCCAATTGGGCACTAACATCAACCAGAATGAGACTGCCCATTGCTTCAGCAAGCCTAGGGTAAATGCCACTGTTGTTGTCATCAGTCCATCATCCTAAACAGAGATAATACAGCATGTGGCAGCTTAGCTGAATATGACAGGGAAGCATAATAATATCCACATGGGGTGATGGGTGGTTAGCATTCTTAGTAAACCTTGTGAATCTAGCCTCATGCCAGCGAACTACATGTCCTCCTTTAGATTTAGGAAGCTTACTATGTGAACAAGCATCATAATGTGGACAAGGAGGATGCATGTGTCCTGGATGACCTTACTCTTTAATGGCTCCAGAGGATGTTATCTGGAAAGTCAGAAGTGTGGCTGCCATCCTAGTAGCTCAATTGCAGGAACTGCAGTTTTTATTTCAGTGAAAGAACACAGTGATGTACTTGCCATTCAGTGAGTGGTTCATGGAATTTTATATGGGAATTATTTTCCTGGCTAAAGATATAGGGCCACCATCCTATGTGGTTAGCACAATCCTCTGTGTGATGAGTGAAATTTGACACTGAAGGTCTTGCAGAGGGCCACTCTTTGGGCCAACCTCAAAAGGATAGAAGAGCACAGGTTTCAGAAATAATGAAGCCAATTTGTTCAAGTGGTCCATTCAGGTGCCACCTTTAGGTCACCAAATTTAATTCATTTTCCAATGCCCAAAAGAGACCAATCTGCCATGCACTAACCTGGCCCAGGTGTCCAGAGCTCTTGCTCACAGAGGAGTACACTTGTAATATTTTCTCATTAGGAGTTATTCGTGTGTCTGCACTTAGTATTTGGGTTATGCATATCTGATATTCAGCCTTACTTGCCCTGCATGCGATTCACCATATTAGCCAAAACACCTCCCACACAGTTCATCTGCAAGCGAGCTGAGGACAGCCCAGATCTCCTGTAAGCGCTGCCAGTCAAAGCCTTGCACTGTGACATAACAAACTGTCTTGCATCCTCTGAAAGTGTGCAACAAAGGGGTTGCACTTCAACATCCAATTTTACTCAGGGCAAAACCAGACCGTTCCATAGACGTTGCTGAAAATGGCCTTTAAAATGGTGGCCCATGTATTAGGTCACAATCAACCTGGGAGAATTTTCTACTTTCATCTTTAGACATTTGATCCTCATGCTCCTCTGATAAAGGGGTTAAAAGGAGGGCTGACCATTGGACTGTAAGGAGCACTCTGTTGTGAAGTGTGAGCCTCCATACTGAATGATGTTTGATTTCAACTAAGTCATGTCTGCCTACAAGTTGTTTATTGGGGTCTAGAGCTTAAAGCAGGAGTCCCACTTACTTACTGTGCGATAAATGTAGACAACATAGAAAACAGCAGCGCATGATAAGCGAATACAGGCTAGTAATGCTAACAAAAGAAACATAAACAATTCTACAAAGCTATAAAATCTGGTAGAAGAAAGCACACTCACTGTGGTAGATGAGAATAAGAGGAAGACAGTATTAATTGCAAATAGCTATATCACCACATGGCTTGGAAGCGTTCAACACAATGAGGTATCCAGATGACAGTTAAGAAAAGAAAAATAATGCTAATTGTGAAGATTGAAGGTTGGAGGTGCAACACTACAAATCTAGAAAAAATTACAAGATACACTGTCGAATGCTGGGCCAAGGAAATTCAACCAATTGAGCCAAAACACAAGGTGTTTGAGGTTCATTAAAAGAACAGTGACAGAAAGGTGATCAGTTAGCAGCATTTTCTTCAAGCAGAAACTGAAAATTATACAATTCTGATGACAAATCCCCATTTATTAAGTCTAATTGTGGAGCTTTGGGACATTTTCTTTTTAAATAATGTAAAGCAGGCTAATTCCTACTTCTACAGTATGGCAGGATGACATCAGGATGATCTCTGCAAGACAGCCAGCAGAAAATTATGATGTTGTGCCACATAGCTGCTGGTGTCAGTTAGTGCTGATTGCATTAGCATTACTTTACAATAGCTAACACAAAAGAAATATTTTAACAAAATAGTGGGGTTTTTCTGTCCAAAACAGTAACTGATGGAGTCATTTTCAAACCTGTATCGTCATACGTCATAAATAGTAACAGCCGAAACATGGGATTGAGATATTTTGTTACTTTATAAGCCCGGCTTAATCAACGCAGATGGCAACTAATTAATTACATGGACACTAAGTAAATTAAATGAAATGAGGACTGAATTAACAGTGTGTATCAATAATCTGTTGACAGCCTTCAATAATAAGGGCAGGATAGGATCAGCTGCCCAGGTGTGTGTGTGTGTGTGTGTGTGTGTGTGAGAGAGAGAGACAGAGAGAGGGGGAGAGAGAGAGAGAGTTAATAGAAAACTCAATTTAACAGACAATTCCATTTCAACTAATACAAGAATTTTACTGAGGAATAAACAATAATTACATATTTACAAGGTTAAAACACATAAAGTATGATATAAATAATGATCATAAGATTTAGCATGAGCATGAGCACTGATGGTTGTGATTTTGACCGAGAGCACCATATCCAGAGCTGTGTTCATGCTCCTCGCCCATATTTTCCTGCTTTTTAATCTAGCTAGATTGAGACCTTGGGAATGTTTCAGATTGTAGTCACTGACACACACAGCTACTCAGCCAATATATAGAGGAAAAGGGCACATCAGGCTTAATAGGATGTGGCAGTGAAAATGCCAAGTAGAACATAACTCCTATAAAGCAGTGTTATATTACCTTTGTTTTGTTATTTATCATTACAGCTGCATTAAAATTAAAATCCAAGAACATAAATATTGAAAATGCTGCTCAGGGTTAAAGAGTTATTAGTGTTTTTTTTTTTGTTTTTTTTTGCATGCTATGTTTGTCATGATCAGCATACTGTTCATATATTTAATAGATGATAACCTACGTGAAGCTCAGGTGGAAGCAGTCCCATCTTTGATTTGAAATGGAAATTTTAGATCATGTTTTAGGGTTTCAAAAAATACATCTCGATCTTTAAAAACTTTTTTTAAGAGACTTTTTTCTTTTATCATTGTTCCCATACAAAAGGCATGTCATTATTTCAGATGTTTTTTTTTGTTTTTTTTTTAAATAATCTGATCAACATTTTACTCAGAACATAACCCCACATAATATAAGACTACAGTACATTAAAGTGTACTTCAAACAATACTGTAGCAAGCTATCTTTATTTACAATATGTACAACGTTACATTCTAATACAACTTATGAACCAACCACTAAGTGCTTTTATAAACGAGGAATGGTGTGCAGAGAAATGTTTAAAATGGTTCTTTTCAACGTAGAAATAAAAAATAACATTATTCATTAGTTTTGAAGAACTTGGGAAGCTAACATTAATATCACCAAACATGACCAGATTGCAGCTACAGTTGTTTCTTGTACTAGCATACACTGTATATAGAACCAAATGACACTTAGTGGTAAGTATGTATTATAAAATCAAAAATAAACATTAGCACATCATGCTTTCTGTATTTTCCGACCAAAGTATGAACTTATCAGCTGAAGCGCTAAGTAAGAATAGGAAAATAGCACTAGCTAGGCAAGAGGAGATCCACTCTTTGTCTGTGGTTTCTGAGGAAGAGATAATCAGGATTTGTTTAAAGGAAAGCTACAGAAAGACACAATGCTGTTTGACCAACGGTTGTAAGTGCATATCTACGAGCTCTCTTTCTCTTCTTGGGAGTCTGAGTGTTCCACACTGGACTTCTCATCCATTTCTCCCTGTGTTTTATGCTCGAGTCTTTTGCTAGACACTGTCCCCAGCACTTTGGCACTGTGCTCCTGTGCTTTGGCCCTGAGAGCAGCAATGCTGTTCTCCCTCAGTTCCTCTTTAGACATGGGTGAGTCGCTCCTCATCTCCTCAGCATCAGTATCATCAACGATGGCATTGTTTGGATGCTGAGGTATGTCTGGCTTCCGGGTTGGTGTGCCTGATGCTGCCTCCAGTGATTTTTTGTGCATCCCTGCAAAGAACGATGAGGGATTCGGATTTAGAGAAGTGCCTGGGGATTGGAAAGACATTTGAACTGGTAAACGACAAGAGACGAGCGATTAGAATTGGCAAACTATTAGTGTAGTAGTGACTGAGTGACTAGCATAGGAGCACTGAGTACTAGACTCAAACTCCCATGTTTAGTTGTGTGTCTTTCTTTTTCTTAGTTTTGATCACTCAGAGGAACTTCTTGGCTCTTGGTGATTGTATATATGCTTGGATCCTGTTCTAACTATTGACAAGCACCTGCCAAATAAATATATGTAACTATTATCTGTTTGTATGAATATTTTGTCTTGAAATAATGTTATTACCATCTAATAGGATTAATGTGTATATCTGGATGCAAGATTCAACAGAGTAGGAGTATGGGAATATATAACTAATAACTATAGATATAACATGGTTAAGATAGCATGTGTGTGTCTCTTGATCCACATGACTTTATGTTCCCTTTTAGTTGAAAAATACTGTTGGTCATCAAATATTGTGACTTCCTGAACTGTTAAGCATACAATCAACTTAAATTACAGTATATACTGTAATGTTAGAGGCTCTGTATATATAATTTTCTGTATAACAAAGTTGTCTAAAAATCAGAGAATCAGCTCAGTGGTGCAGTGTACATGTGTTGAAGCAGGACTTACTCCAAATTGATTAAATAATACTTAAAAGCTATAGCAATTTAGCAAAGTTAATAAATAAATAGATAGATAGATAGATAGATAGATAGATAGATAGATAGATAGATAGATAGATAGATAGATAGATAGATAGATAGATAGATAGATAGATAGATAGATAGATAGATAGATAGATAGATAGATAGACAGATCCACACATACAGGTAACTTTCTTTTTCTCTGTATATACCGGTGAAGGAATGTGAAAGATGCGTTTTATGAAGTGAATAATTAGGAGTGTGGACCTAGAATTCTGAAGTAACAGGTTGTACATTTATCAAAATGGAGACATGAAAAAACCTTAAGGCAAAAGTTTAAACAATTAATGAATACATTTTGTAACTATTAACCTAAGCATGAATAAGGCTTAAATGAATGAATAAGGCAAACGACAACAAAATAACAAACCCTGTGGCATATTTTACATAATTATATTTACAAAATTACAGTCTTCAAAACCACTTAAAGAATCAAGCCTATTACTAAACATAGAAATGCTTCTTGTCAGAATACCTTACTATATGAAAAGAGCAAAAAAAACTAAGAGCTTTCAGAAGCAATCATGTTCTTAAAATACATTTTCAGTCTTTCGTAATTTGTGGGTTGAGAAGAATGTCATCTTTCCCACCCAGAGGGCAGAGCCATGGCTATGGCATCACCAGGATTCAGACTCTTACACTTCATGTGATAGCTCTATTTTATTTAAATTCTTTTTTAAACATAGATTATACACATACCTAGTAGCCAGGGGGCACAGGAATCCATAATCCCGTCCTTTGCAGACTTCAGTATAGACTCTGGAAGAGGAATGGAGTGACGCACCATGGCCCCATACAGCCCATATTCAGCCATCACACTGCTGCGGCCCCAACACTTCTCCCTCTTTCTCCATTTGGCTCGACGATTCTGGAACCAGACCTGTGGATGGGTTAGATCTGAATGTTAAACCACACTACAAACCAATGTATGATGGATGGATGGATGGATGGATGGATGTGTAGATGTAGGGATGGATGGCCATCAGGCTCCTCAACACCCAGGACTGAATTGCACAAAAAACTCTCTCTCCCTCACACACACACACATACACCCAGAACTGTACAAAACTCTCTGTCTCTGTCTCTCTCTCTCTCTCTCTCTCTCTCTCTCTCACACACACACTCTCTCTCTCTCTCTTTCACCTGTGTGGACACACACACATAACTTATATTTTTCACTATTTATTGCATTGCACTATTTATTTCATTACGCTGCTGTTTATATTTATATTTATGTTTATGCCTATTTCTGTTTGCACTACCTCAACTGCTGCTACTCTGTACATCATTTCATTTTATTCCATTTCATTTTTTATATTTCACTACACGTTCTTTTTCTTTCAGCGCTAAGTGTCTTGTTCTTGTGTTGTCTTTTTCTTTTGAACCTACTGTTTTTGCACTGTATTGTCTTTGCACTGTATGTAGCTAGGACATAAACCTTGGTCCTAGCTCTGTGTTGTTTTTTTTCGTATTTGATCTTTATGTTTATGTAGCACCAGGTCCTGGAGAAACGTTGTTTCATTTCACTATGTACTGCATCAGCTATATGTGGTTGAAATGGCAATAAAGCTTCTTGAATCTTGAATGGATGGATGGATGGATGGAGAGATGGAGGGATGGATGGTGGATGTGTGGATGGATGGATGGGTGGATGCATGGATGGATGGAAAGATGGAAAGATGGATGGATGGATGGATGATGAGTTTTAATCTAAAAGAACTATTCATTCAGTTTCTCATGATCAAAATGTAAAAAGAAGTTATTGCTGAAGGTGAAATATTATTTATGATGAAATAGAGATTTTTCTTCAGTACAGCCATACTGGGAAGGCCAAGCGCCAAACACTTACACGTGTTCAGATTTCTGGAAATTACAAGTAGGCCAAAGCTCCCTAAAATAATGCTAATGCAGATGTTCCTTCCTGATGAAGTAATCTCACTCCACTTTGGCGGCGTTTAGTTAGTTCTCCACCTCGCTCCCACTTAACTAACAAGATGTGGCCCCGCCCTCGGACATGGAGGGGCGGGGCACATTTTACGAGCCCACCTAGGCCCATTGGATAAGAAATTATCCAACCATTTTCAAATTTTTTACGTGCTCCTGATGATGGCTCTCATTTCATGCAAGTGAAATTGGTTATCGGTCGCGGCAAAGAAAAGCGGGCGGAGACAGCGAGGAGAAGCGACCCCTAGGGCACGCCGAGGCTGATTGAAAAATAAGTTAATTTCAGGCCCAATCGATGGTGGACAGGCGGGCAAATATCACGGGAAATTAAACGAGCAGCGCCCAGGGGAGCAGCGCCATTGACCCGCGCTAATAAATTCAATGGAGTTATTTCATCTGAACCTGCGGCGTCCCGTGCCGCGCCTCCGCTCCCCTCACAACTTAGCGGGCTCGTCTGATTTAACTAATTACACTAGATGAGAAAATTAGATGTTAATCTTACTTAGGACTGCAAGCAGCTCTTATTTATTTATTTCCGTATTATTTATTCATCGAGAGGAGCCATAATGAGGGCGAGATTAAAAAGGCGCGTCGGCAGATGGATGGCTCGGGTCACCCCGCAATCTCCTTCCGCCTTGATTGCTTGATTAGGTCGTTAGCGCTCTCGCTCCGAGAGCAAAATTGTTTCACGTTCATCATGAGACCGATGAGAAATGATGTGTCCAAATAGCATGGCGAAACGGCAAGCTTTGCTTTAAAGGGTCGTTAGGTGTTGATTGATACATCTCCACCTGATGGACCTAAAGCTGAGCCAAAAAGAGAGGCTCTTGATGGCGGACAGCGTGTACTGCTCACTCTCCACTGCATAGGCTCACATGCACTGTATGACACGTTGTTCTGGAGGTATCAAATAAATAAATAAATAAACAAACAAACAAACAAACAAACAACCTTGTCAAAGCAGACCAGCCCAGTATAAAAAAAAAGATGCCTTTATCTCTGCTGGTCATAATTCAATAATCCCTTGCTGTAATATAGCTTTCAATGTTTAATCACCCTTTATGACTGCAACTGCAACATCTGCAACAGCGGGGTTTAAAACAGTTGTGTTACCCTTATTATAAACGCATCAGGGCAGAATACAGGTATGTCATTAGCTTTTCTGTATGTAGAAGTGAAAAAAAAAATTCTGCGACTATCCACGACAAATATCATTTTATTTATGTAGTTTGTATTTGCATTCATTAACAGATTTTGATTTATTTCTTCGTGTTCTTAAATGTGATTTTTATTTCTATGATGAAAAGACAAAAGCGTCCAATAAACACCACTGCTGAATTGCTGGCTAGGAATGATCAAAATGTAAAAAAAGAGAGAAGCCTTTAACTATGATTAGACTTTTTACAATGCAGCACCACTTAATATGTTTTTAATTTACACATCTCATTGTTCTTTATACAACACTGATGATGTTATTGAAAACATTCAGTTAGAGTCAGAATAATGAACCATAAGCATGCCACTCATGCAAAAGATCAAATATCTTAACCAAGGCAAAGCACTGGCTTACAAGATCAAACCAAATAAGATCATCGAAATAATTATTTTACTCCCTTTTTCAACAAACACATTTAATGAAAACGAATAATAATTTTAGACTTGGTCAAATAAAAAGAGAATAATCCGTGAAACATTATATCAACACGGACTGGCAACAGATTTTAAAACTGAACATATTTTTAAAATGTACGACATACTGATATACACAGAATTAAAAATAAATCCAGCGAATATAATCGACACGCTGATAAAAGGTTTACATCTTAAATTTTTTTTCGGGAATCTAAATAATGGTTGATGGCCATAAAAATAGGCATACAGAATTATCGGTATTGTCTGTTTGCATGATTATTATTATTATTATTATTATTATTATTATTATTATTATTTAATAATTACTAATTAATCATTAATAAGTAATAATAATTTAATAATGATATGCATTTTTTAATATTACTTTCATGTATCTGATAGGAAACTACAATTTCCTGTATTATCTTAAAAAATTACATTACAGAATTACATCAACTCCATTTGACAGAAAATTACATAAGGGTCTATAATCATGCATTATTATATAGGCTGAATTACCTGTATTCTGTCCTCTGGTAGTTCAGTCTTCATAGCCAGCATCTCTCTTGCGTACACATCGGGATAGTGAGCTTCATTAAAAGCTTTCTCCAATTCCTCCAGTTGATAAGATGTGAATATTGTCCTATATAGAAAAGAAGAAATATCCTATACTCAACTGAAAAGACAAATATTCCAAAAACACATCCTACATAATATTCTACCCTAAATAATTATTCTCCATTAGGACTATACAAAATAACAACGCGTAGGCCTACAGGCTAAATGTTAGAATATAGATAACCTTTTCCTCGGTAGTTTTTCGGGATGAGGCGAGAATTATTACAAAACTGTTATAGTTATAAATATAATGTAACATGTTTGATTTGAAGGCTGTGGCCTAGTGCAGTGTTAAGGTCTGAAATTGCCTTTGGTATACGAGGTGAGTATGCTTTACTCGACCTTTATAATAGTAAATTATAATAATAACATCGGGTTCAATTTTTCTTTTACCGCAGTAAATACCAACCCTTCATTATTATTTTTATAAACCATCGATGAAAGCTAAGCATTTTAGCATAAGCCTTATAACCCTATATAAATGAACATTTAAATGCTATAATTATTTTTTAGCTAACAAGTTCCCTCGACCACTTTATTATTTAGCTCCAATTTAAATTTACATTTTAGAACATAATAGAAATAGAATAAATTTTCTATTATTCCGTTTTTTGTTACTAAATTAAATTATATATATATATATATATATATATATATATATATATATATATATATATATATATAAAATAAAGATCAATAATAGTAGTATTATAATTATCACTATTATCATTATTGTAGTATCTATCTATCTATCTATCTATCTATCTATCTATCTATCTATCTCCAAATTCTAATCAGCGTCAGTGAATATAATACTCTTTAAATAATTAAAATTGTTTTATATAAACTGTAATTGATATAAATTGTTTTTATATAATAAAATATTAAACATTATTAAATTCGTATTCAATGTTTACATAGTGTCAGCTAGTCACCCGAGCTCGTGAAGGTGAATTTATAAACTTTACATCTGGCCATAGCGATACGTTTAAATTTCATTAAAATACATCTCATTTCTATACACGATTCTGTACTATAAAAATATCTGAATAATTACCTATGTCGTCTCTTCTTTCGCTTCTTGCTCTGGCCCAGGGAAGACTTGGATGTTTTTCGTTCACTCGAAGAAACATCCTCTGAGTCTATAAAATTCAAAAACATATTGTTTGCGGTCCAAGCAGCAACTTGAAGTTTCACAATAAGCGCCTCTGAGGAGCAGAGAGTTTTTCTGGCCTGTTGAACTTATCAACATCAATTACCTCAAAATAAATCCATGACTCCATCTTCTCGACTTGCTGATGTCAAAGAACGGCATTCATTTAAATATTAAATGATATTGATTCTCCTCTTATTAGCCTCAAAATTTGTAATAATAATATTAATACTAATACTATTATTAATATTAATAATAATAAAGAGGGCAAAAGAAGAAGAAGGAAATGGAGGAGAAGATAAACAAAAAAAAGGTCAAGTTTGTTACTGATTCTCTTGCACCTTGTATAAAGATGCTAAAAACGCAAAAAAAGAAAAAAATCCACAAATCTGTAGCACCAGGTTATAGCATGTACCCCGCGAGGCCCGTGATGTGTGTGTGAGTGTGGGTGTGATAAGACTCGTACCTGAGCTGGCAGAATGTCCGGCCTCCTGAGGTGCTGTCTTGTTGAGAGGTTGGAGATGGACGTTCTGTGCGTCTGACAGGACCTCCAGAAACGAAGGCTGCCTGTAGAAGGACGGAATACCCCCAGGGCCGATGAATCCCATACCAACCCCGACGGCGGCGGGGCCGAGCACGGAGCGCGCGGCCAGCAAGTGCGCACCCCCGGGAATGGAGTCCAGCGCGCTCCGAGGCGCCGACGATGCCTCCTTATTCAACCCCAAAATTTCCTGGATGCCGAAGCCCGTGCACCTGGGTGCGTGTGATGTAATGCTCTTGTGCGGGTTGCTATTCCCTCCGTTTTCAACTAATTTCGGTTTATTCAAACTCTCCGATAACACAGCCCCTTCCTTCCCCGTCATGGTGCCTTTGAGGATAGTCCCCCACTTCCCTTGTGCACAGGAATCCACCAGTGCAAATACACTCGATCCCCCCCAGAAATTCGCCTTTTATCCAAAAGGTCCATCCCTACAAGGGCCCGAAGTCGGCAGCCAATCACCTGCGAGCAAGATGCTCACAATTTCACCAAGTCTCCCGCTCTCACTATGCGTTTTATCTGTTTGTCGAAATGTATTTTGGTTTAAGTAGTTTATATTCTTAACGAAATACTCGGTGATGATCAATCGTGCCAAACTGCATTATTTTATTCTAAAGACTTTCAATACCACAAAACAACAACAACAACAACAACAATAATAATAATATGTCATATTTGGGAAACCAAATTCATTTATTAACTATATTATTATTAAGCCGAATATTTTTTAAATTATTCTGATCCAATATACCAGGACAAAGACCAGGCAACAAGACAACTACCTCAGCCTGATATCAATTTAAAAAGATTATACTGGGTCATCCGTAAGTGTACAAAAGTCCTATGTATGTATACATGTACGATTAAATAAATAAATACATTAAAAAAAATTAGAAATATGAAGATCAAGATACAAGAGTCAGAAAGCAAGTGTGTATGGTTATTTGAGAATCGAATAAAGAACACTCAGGGTCTGAAAGTCACATTGTCTGAATAAAACACAGGGAGAAAGACACAATATCCAGTACACAATGAAATACTGTGGATATTCTGTTCAACAACACGGGAACACAACATCCCTGGGACGTTATGTCATGAAGCTTATACAAGTGTGTTGCTTTATTTGAGGTCGATGATACAAATAAACCTTGTTTGGGGGTATTAAAGCTGTTCAAGAGTCGTTTTCAAAATGTCACGAGTCCTGTTTGATTAAAAGCAGTTCTAGGGGCTCAGATTAGCCTATAGTGGATTAATTTTGCGAAAACGAAACCAGGTTGAACCTGGTTGAAGTTCTGCTTTACTTACGATTGTTAAAGCTGTTAGAGCCGATTAAAAGCTTTAAAACGTTTGGGGTTTAAGGACACCCTACTTAAAATGAGAAAATACTACTAATAATAATCTACTGAAAAACCTAATCTCATTTCAGTGCTTGGCTCATCTGTCTGTAACCCTGCTTTGATACAGCTGTAATCACATCAATTGGCCGGAATTTTTCCATACTATAAATACATTATCTTAATTTGCTGCAGTTTGTAATTTGCAGACCTGCTGCATTTGACCATCAGACTGACGCTGAATTAATTATGATCGTATAAAGCACAGAGGTGGGGTTTTCGCCTATACACCTAGCCTTATTTATATGTAACTTTATTAAAAAAAATTTTTTAGTAAAGATACTAACGAGTTGTCTTATTCCACTGTATAGTGGGATCAGATACGGTAATATTAGTTAACTAAATGTCAACAGTTTATAATAATTTCTAAGATTAAATCAGAGGTCGGCGGAGGCAACCCAGACTGCAAATTATCAATTTGTTTGAAACAAATTGTTATAGAATTTTATCAGATTTAATGATAGAATACAATTAAAAATTTAAGTCAATAATTAATTGTCTAATAATAATAATAATAATAATAATAATAATAATAATAATAATAAGCTTAAATAGGAAAACAGTATGTTGGCTTTTTCAAGCCAACATAATAATAATGACATAATATTAAAAGGGGGTGAAACAGGTAAACCCAACCCCATGGCGGTCAAACCTACAGATGGCGGTACAAAGTCACAGACCTTGACACACACACACACACGTTTCAGCTAAGGCTACAAAATATGTCTTTTTTTTTTTTTTTTTAATTAAATAGTACTCACTGTCTAATCAGCTATTATCAAATTTACAGTTAGATTTGTTTCGTTTGGAGATCATTTGTGCCACAATTTGGACATCTGGCCAGATAATTACTAGAAGATAATTTATGGAAATGAGCAGCGAGACGTTGATGGAGACCGAGATAGCATGAATCTTATCAAAGTGCCATGTGCTGATGCATAAATAAATGTCACGGTGCGTGTGTGACGGCGGAGAAGCAAAGCGCGAGGCGCGTGGCTGAGCGTGTTCAAGCGTTCAAGTCGCGTAAAATCCCGCGAGAGTTGCACCCAAGTCGCCTTCCCGCCTGATAATAATAAGAGCGGCGTGTGCAGGTGAACAACCAAAGCAGAGACATTTTGTGTACGTTTGGTGTTTATTAGTGTGTAGGGCGACCTGTTTATTAGTTAGAAATAAAGATAATGTATAAACGTCTGGAGCTAATCAGCTTAAAAAGGGAAAACACCACAGAAAAGCTGTGATTTCTGACCATATGGAACATTAGCAGGCCAATGCTAAATCTTTACTGGCACGTGGCCAGGATCATTAGTAAAGGTAGCCATTTAATTCTACAGTAATTAAAAAGTAGGTGTAAACATATGAATTGATGCAGTTGTTTATAAGATATGACGCACAGTGGCATATTTATGTTTGTAAGCTAAAGACAATTGTTAATAAAGGTAAACCAGGTAAAAGGTAAAAGTTAACCATGGGGTTACAAAAAAGGATTATGTATATGAGCCCACCTGCCATATCTAAATGAAAAAAAAACTTCCACTACACGACTACAAACATTCACACAGATAAATTTCATGTGTCCGGATCATGTAACAGGCTTTAAAAAAAAGGGACAATCAAGATGTCATGTCTATAATTACGTGGGGACCAGTTGAAACTAATTAGAAGCTATTAAATAGAAATTTTATTGCAGTTAATGAAGAAATCAAATGTTCTGCTGATATGCTAATGACACGCCATCTAGTCGAGTTAAAGCCATATATTCATTCAGGCTGCTGTCAATTACAGACACACTTCTGCCCTAATCTGGGCTGGGCTTTACCGCTTATTGTAAATGGGTGAAAAAGCCTCAGAGCTTTTGATAAACCATCCACACTGGGAAATGGGCACTTCCTGATTTGCATGCATAAGAGGACAGACTGATAAAACTGCAGATTATGGAAAGATTTAATTCAGTCATTCGTGAAGATAGGGTAGCCTATCAAAGGCTGCAAGATCTGATGGCTTGCAGATTAAAAGGCAAACAGCTGTTGCGTAATTTGTTAGTTTTGTTCTCAGTGTTTTGCCTGTTCATAAAGCACTGCAGCATGAAGTTTATTTTTGCGCTGCACATGCAAAGGAGTTTTTTTTAAATGTTGAGACAATAATTAAAATTTATTCTGCATTGCACAAGTGCACAAGCCTCTGCTGGGAATATGGATAAAATATGAAGACAAGCAAAATGGAGCCTTGTCCATAGCACATGAATGCAGACTTTGACTGTTGGAATAATCCTCAGCAGTGGCACACAACGCAGCGCATACCAATCATGTTTACGAGCATATTTTGAAACAGTTGACAGCTATTTTTCTTTCTGAGTAGGGGAAGAATGTTCACTCATGGGGAAGGTCACTAGAAGGTAACAAGCTTGATGTGGGCTGTGGTTAGGGACAGAGCGCTGCATTAGCCCAACCCCTATACACAGATTGCTAGAGCCTGATATGCTCATGTCAGGCAATCTAAATGAGAGATTGGGGCTCTAAGCCATTTGTCTACATTTGGCCCACAGGCCTATTAGAAGTGATGAATTGTTTTAAAGGATGTATTTTGTATTTTCATACTCTGTTCCCTGACAAAAGACATAGCGCACTGTGTAGAATAAGCTTGTGGAAAAGATTTCACTTTGAGCACATCTCTATCTCTAGTTGAGATTCTGAAAATTGTTCGAAAATGGACAATTGATTAAACAGGCTCACAGGGGAATCCTCATGGTAAAGTGCTTATAGGTGTCCTAGAGGTCCTTACAACCAATAACATCTAAAAGTTAACACCTTTAGTGCCTTATACAGTCTCATCTGAAAATAGAAAGAGCAGCAGACACCTTGTGCTGAGTCGGTAGGAAAAAAAAATCCAAATACTCAGCGAAGAGCACCCCTCCCCCCTGTGTGCTATCAAGGGTGTGATGACCCCAAAAAGCAGAGAGAGTTTGCTAGCTCCAGTTTTCTCATGGTGCTTCCACAATGGCGTTTTTGGAAGCTGCCTGTCGTCATTGCTTAATTAGGCAAGGAGTTGATTAATTTGCACTAATTGACAGCTAATTAAAGGCCTGAGGGCACATTGGATTGACGTTTGTCAGGGCACTGGGGCTCAGTGAGGTCAGGGCAGCGGATTTGTCGCTCTGCTGGGATTTCTGGGTTTCCCCCCCCTCCAGGAGACAACCACTCTGTGGGGAACGAGTCCCGTTTTAAGGCGGCTGTCTGAACAACACCCTGTTGATAGCCGGCTACTAGTGCCGGAGGCCATTATGTGAACCACAGCAGACTTGGCGTGGTGTCTCAGTGCTTTACTCACATGGCTCATTGCATCTGCTGGTGTGACAGTGAAATTAAAATCAACAAGTGCAACCAACAGTTTCAACAAGTGCAAATCTCTCACACAGATGCTTGCTATAGAAATAGTTTAGAATTAATTTATCAGAATTTATCATTAATAAGTATGGCATGACAATACGAGTAGAAAAGATACACTATATTGCCAAAAGTATTCGCTCACCTGCCTTGACTCGCATATGAACTTAAGTGACATCCCATTCCTAATCCATAGGGTTCAATATGACGTCGGTCCACCCTTTGCAGCTATAACAGCTTCAACTCTTCTGGGAAGGCTGTCCACAAGGTTTAGGAGTGTGTTTATGGGAATTTTTGACCATTCTTCCAGAAGCGCATTTGTGAGGTCACACACTGATGTTGGACGAGAAGGCCTGGCTCTCAGTCTCCGCTCTAATTCATCCCAAAGGTGTTCTATCGGGTTGAGGTCAGGACTCTGTGCAGGCCAGTCAAGTTCCTCCACACCAGACTCTGTCATCCATGTCTTTATGGACCTTGCTTTGTGCACTGGTGCACAGTCATGTTGGAAGAGGAAGGGGCCAGCTCCAAACTGTTCCCACAAAGTTGGGAGCATGGAATTGTCCAAAATGTCTTGGTATGCTGAAGCATTCAGAGTTCCTTTCACTGGAACTAAGGGGCCAAGCCCAGCTCCTGAAAAACAACCCCACACCATAATCCCCCCTCCACCAAACTTTACACTTGGCACAATGCAGTCAGACAAGTACTGTTCTCCTGGCAACCGCCAAACCCAGACTCGTCCATCAGATTGCCAGATGGAGAAGCGCGATTCGTCACTCCAGAGAACGCGTCTCCACTGCTCTAGAGTCCAGTGGCGGCGTGCTTTACACCACTGCATCCGGCGCTTTGCATTGCACTTGGTGATGTATGGCTTGGATGCAGCTGCTCGGCCATGGAAACCCATTCCATGAAGCTCTCTGCGCACTGTTCTTGAGCTAATCTGAAGGCCACATGAAGTTTGGAGGTCTGTAGCGATTGACTCTGCAGAAAGTTGGCGACCTCTTCGCACTATGCGCCTCAGCATCCGCTGACCCCGCTCCGTCAGTTTACGTGGCCTACCACTTCGTGGCTGAGTTGCTGTCGTTCCCAAACACTTCCACATTCTTATAATACAGCTGACAGTTGACTGTGGAATATTTAGGAGCGAGGAAATTTCACGGCTGGATTTGTTGCACAGGTGGCATCCTATCACAGTTCCACGCTGGAATTCACTGAGCTCCTGAGAGCGACCCATTCTTTCACAAATGTTTGTAAAAACAGTCTGCATGCCTAGGTGCTTGATTTTATACACCTGTGGCCATGGAAGTGATTGGAACACCTGATTCTGATTATTTGGATGGGTGAGCGAATACTTTTGGCAATATAGTGTAACTAACTGTAAAAATACACTCACCAACCACTAACGCTATGTACATTCCTGCTGTTATCACAGTGCATAAAATCATACAGGTACAAGTCAAGAGCCGTCACAATTGGGAAAGAAAATCGCAGTGACTTCATGGCATGTTTGTTGGTTTGAGAATTTCAGAACCTGTTAATTTCCAGTAATTCTCACAGATAACAGTTTACACAAAAACAGAAAACATCTAATAACTCAAATAACCTTTTTTAATAACATGGTTGTAATCTTTACAACCATGGTGAGCAGAAAATGTCAAACCTTGAAGCAGTGCTATTTTTCATATCATACTTTGTAAAGTCTAGATACTAAGCAGTTTCTGAAATACATCTAACACAAACAACAATGACATGGGCAAAACCACAGACCTCATGTTTCCCTTTTGAAGTTCTTGACCTGTATCTGCAGGATTTTTGCATTATGTCATGATTGGCTGTCTGGATATCTGCATGAATAATCAAGAGTTCCTAATAAAGTGTCATTTCAAGTACCTAAAATGTCAGGAAAAAATAAAGATAATTAAAGAAAAAAAGTGAGGTCATGTAAAGTAAAAGAAAAAAAGTAAAAGTTTGCATAAAAAGCACTAGTAGGACACCAGAGATGGTGGTGTTTCAGCAGCAACAACACTGGTGTATTAGGGAGGGGAAGAGGCTCAGTCACTCAAGTTGGAAAGAGCAGGAGGACCCCAACCATAGCTGAAGCCTCTTCGACATCTACAGCCAATAACAGCCCTGCCCATTGTCTCACCTAATTACACTGGCCGGAGCGTTCTTTGTTTTGCATTCAGCATGCCTGTCCGATTTCCTTTTCCGTGAGACCACTCGCTCCACTGTCCCTGGAAGTGTGCTAATTAGAGAAGAAATGGCCCTAGTAATTATGTCAAATCTCATTAACATGGACGACAATGAGCAATATTATTTTTACTCAGTGTTTTGTGTCAGGGGGCCTCAAAACTTCCAATTCACATTAAACAGGGGAAATTGCCTCACACTAGTGTGGATCCTAATGGGACAACTCTATGAAGTGGCACAGGCATGAAGTTATTGCCCCAATTAAAAATGTTTTGACGGTGCTGCTTAAACTGCCCTAGTTTTAAGAAAAGTTACTCTAGGAGGGTCAGTAGGTATTTTAATACATCTTGCGATTAGAACGTTTCGAAAGTAACAGAATCAGTGAAACAAACAAGATATAGCATTAGCTTTTAAAAGTTTAGACAGTTTTGAACTTATTAATGATTAAAGACTTTTTTTTTAACAAATAGTAACTAGAAATAAGGCAAAAGACATTTAGTCAGTAAATAAACGTAGAGCAGAAAAACAAAAAAAGGTATTTAATTACAGAAAAAAAGAAAACACAATCAAAAAATATTTTACACATTTACAGGAACTTGCATTAGTTCACCATGCCTGTAACTCGGCCATTCTATTAGGTACACCTACCATATAAGGTCACTATGTAGGTATATGACTGTATCTTATCTGTTGCTAAACCTCATACACCAATAGTAAAGAACCATCGTTAGACCACTGCTGAGCTGATATAACATGGGCAGTGGACTTCTGTCATGGCAACGACACTGACATAACAGCATTGTGCTAGGCAGTTCCAGCACTGATTGTGTATTTAAACCACTTTATTAGACATACTAGCTGGCTGTAGGTGTGCAGTCACGTTTGTTGTGTTTTTTTTTAACAGCAGCTTTTTATCTATTTCTGACCACAGGATGCTTTTGGCTGGATATTTTAGTCTGGTAATAGGTTTCTCATCCCAGCAGTGACATGAAGATGTTTAAAACCTCAGTATTACTGCTGTACCTTTTGTGACACAGACCAGAAACACACACACTACACTGCTACTAGCTCAGTGTCACTGCGATGCTGAAAGTGCTTCTCCAGTTGAATGAAACCTGGCCAGTGGTGGTCATTTCCCAGTCGAATGGGCAGATGGCAGCTGGCAAACTGTATATATCAACAGATCAGCAACAGTCATTAATAATCTGTCCATCTAGACAATGCACTTAAATGGAAGGTTTGATAAAATGGTCGATACTGGCATAATTACCTAATAAACTGGTAACACTGTGTATATAAATAAATTTATCCAGCTAAGCTTTTGCATGTTACAGAACATGGCACTGTTATTTTGCTACAAAGTCTCTTGATATAGGTCCAAACACAATCAGTCAGTCCCTCCCCTCTGTCTTCATTTTTTTGGCCTCTCCAAGATGTTAAGGAATTTCCCTCTCGTCATTTCTCTGGCTGGACAGAAAAGGAAGAGAGAGATAAAATTGATTTATTAGACTTTTTCAAAAGTAAAAGTCAGTCAGTGCACCACAGTGCTAGTTAGAGCTGAAAACTGAAGAATATATGCAAGTGCAGAAATATGGTATAATTGTCCTCCTTGAACAGCTTGATTACAAGGGGTTCCTTATTACAGCAGTTAAATCCAACTGCTTTGTTTTATGTAATAATCATTGTGAGGCTCAACTCCTTGGGCGGATCCACTGCAACGTAGTAGTCTAAAGCACTATTTAGACAGGATAAATTTTCTGGGCATATGCCATATGACCAAACTTTTGTGGACACTGCACAAGGTCTGTTAATGTAGATGTCTGTAGCAGTTATGATTTGTACTGCATAAACCATCTCTGTATAAAGTACAGAGCTGAGGGTGTCTTTATGACAAACACACATTTTTAGCATTACAGTGTCAGTAAATACTTCTTGTACAGTTTGTGGTTGATTGTTAATAGGCCCAGAGACCAAAACATGTAAAAAGGCTAGTAGACTAGTCGTGAGCTTGGATCTGGATAACTTACCGATCAAAGGCACCACCAGCAGCTTTAGTTAGCAATGGTACACAATGCAACACAGATGGAGAAATTTATAAACTAAAACCTCATAAAACAGGCCAAAGACTGCAGCCATTTAATTGAGCCATAAGCATGAAAAGGCAGCTATGTTCTGTCCTATTTGCACAAACTATTCGGCCCAGTTAGTTCAGTTAAAAATAGGGAATAAATTAAATTGTTTATGAAGCAGATTATTATAATCATAAAACATTAAGATGAGCAAGAGAGGAAATATTAAGGAGTCAAAGGGGTTGGCTTTTTCCTAAACCTGTGCATTCAGATCTGAGAAACAGTCGTGCAGTGTGTTACTGAAACACACCTACATGCAACCTACATGGACTCGTAAGTCCTTTGCATGAGTTCAACAAAAAATATTTCACCCATTACCTTCAGATGTGGTATAGATGAAGGAACCTCTTTATACTTCACCTGTTTCAGCCCCTATGGTTTATGTGTTATGGCAAAATGTATGCTGGATTATATGGATCTGATATACATAGAATCACTTTCCCAGTGGATCCTAATATCTGTTTATTGGGTAACTTCACCAATTCCAACCTCAGTCAGAGCCATGTAGAAAAACCTCTGATACTGATTGCCAAGAAGCAGAAATCTGACACTGCCATCCCAATACGTTTGTGGCCATTAGAAGTCAGTAACTGTGTACCTTTAGGAAAGCTATCATACTGGTGAAGAAACAAAAGCCATAGATTTTTTCAGAACTTGGCTACCCTTTATATGGAAAATGCACCAAAAGACCAGATGGACTTTTTGCTCTTGACTATGTCTTCACATTATATTAGTCCTGTTTTGCATCATACCGTTTTGCTGTCACCCTGTATCTTAAAGACCCACCTATAAAAAAACTAAAGACTATGAACACTTAACTAATCTTTAACTTGTTAAAGAAACCCTGAAATTACTCTGGCTTTTACAACTCTGCTATGTGCACTATAAAAATCTTGTATGGTAACACTACTTATATTGTCCTCTGCTTGAAATATCGCCTATAAGCATCTGCTAGATGAAGACATGTAAATGTATCACTCCTATACCGTATCACTGTGTACTAAAAGAGGCTTTGCATTTGCTCAAACATATGACGGATAGTCAGTATATAATCCAAAGACGGCCCAAAGTACATACGGGTAGACAACTTATATTTGCCACTACTCAAAGGTGAAGGTGATTTAACAGCTCTGTAGTGACAGAAGGACTGATGCACAGTAACACAGCATTGAGCGAAAACGCGATGCGTCAGATGTTGGCTAATAGAATAGTGCGGCAAATTGTCATTTAGATGAACCGGCCCACGTGGAATAATAATGCCGGGAGTTTGTGTCAGTTGCTACACCCTGAATTGTCAGTCATTGGGTTAAACATGATGGTAATTGGATGCAGACTGATTAACTTTGCTTGGTACTGTCTCTTCAAATAACACAAAACAAAGTAATCAGAAGCAAGGCTGGTCAGGCAGGGTTGCAGCCATGAATGAAACCATCAAAATGAGAAGGATTAAAAGGATGTAATTTGACCTGCAATTACTGCTAAAGAGGAAAAGGCTGTGTTTATAAAAGTGAAATGTGGCCAGTAAAAGTGAGGCAACACTGTAGGATCTGAAATAGCAGATGACCTGGGAGGGAGTTAATGTACATTTGCAGACAAGAATCGTGGTTGCATTACTCAATACATACTAAATAATCCTTTTAATCCTTTTTTTTTTTTTTAACTTTTAACTCTACGATCTTTCATATCAACATACATTCTCAAAAGACATTCTAATAATCAAGAAGATGCTTAATTCTCTGAAATAATGAAGTGAAGCGTCATCCATCCCTCCTGATAATACGAACACAGCTTTCCTGTCGATGGTGCATAGGACAGCATGTATTCATGAGATTGGTGCTCTTACAACACCAAACTTAATCATCATCAAAACAAACGAATTTGAACCGATTTTTTCTAAGGTTAGTTGAAGTTTGATGTAAGAGCTTTAGCATAATCCTAAAATTTACACTTTCGTTAACCAATCAGTTAGGCTTACACACACACAATTTTAGAATATTAAGAAAACTCATCAGTGTTATAAAAGAGCAAACAGTAATAAATCCATTTATAGACAAATTCATAATCAGCAGAGATTAGTAATGTCAGCATTTTCCACAAATCGCCATGTATCTTAATCCCCATTAACGTGTCCATGATAGTCCCGCTAACAGCTCGTTAAATGGGCCAGTGGTTTGTGACGAAGTCTGCAAATAGGGGAAGGCCCTCATCATCGCTAAACTAACAATTTCATCCCTAGCTCTTTCGGACTCTTACAATCTCTCACTCATTTTCTGTCCAAAACAATACAGGAGCCTATCTGGCTCAGCTCTCTCCCTGGAGACCTTGCCACTAGAGAGCAACCCTCTGATCCACTCATTAATTAGATTTCCATTTATCCTCTGGTCCCGTCAGAGCAGAAGGGAAATGATTTGCATTGAGTGGGTTAGATTAAAAGAGGGTCCAGCAAGCTAGCCACCTTCTTCCTTTGGCACGTGCCCATACGCAAGTGCAGCACGCATGAGAGTGCGCACACACACACACACACACACACACACACAATCAATACTGATTAGCAGGAGTTAGAGATTTGTTTAGTTGATTAGAAAGGTCAATTACTAATTCTGTACTTAGTTAATCAGCAACTTCTCTGACTCGACATCCATTGGAAATTACATACTGTGGACTTCAGCGGTTCTATTAAACAGTAATCAGGACCAAGACCGATTTCTGAGGCCATTTATGAACACCAAATATATATATCACACACACATTAGTTTGAATTATGGAATTATCAAAGTGTCTGTTCAATCATGGAGTTCTAATGTGGACAACAATGAAAACTGCACTGCAACATTAGCTTCCTTTTCATTATCAACCGAGCACTGTTCATTTTACACAGTGAGTTTTTTGTCTATATCTTGTAAGTTCAGAAGGGAAAATAAACTAACAAATGCGACATAAGCAGAATCGAGATCGGCACCGTTCCAATCCTTTTGGGGATGCCTGCGTAAACAGTGGGGTGTGACATGGATACTCCTTTCTTCCATCTTAAGAGCTGTGGCTGATTAATGCGAGGATTGCAATAGCAACAAGATGGATCCCTTTAAACCCAGAAGAGAAAATGAGTCCCTGGACTGAGCTGAAAACCCTGTTTAGATCCGACTGCCCCAAATCACTTTCATTAAGAGTCAAACACACCAATTGCACCCCTGTTGCACATCTCAAACTGCCACTGGGCTATTACGGGGCGTAATCTTTATTTAATAGATTTAACATCCATATTCACTGCCTGATTCCCAAGAGAGCAAGGCGGAACGCAGAGGACACACACACACGGACACACTTTCACACACACGCACACATGCATACACATTAACCCACGCCCACATGTCCCCCGCTTCGAAATACATACACCTGACGCTCATGTTTGGGCTCAAAATTCAATTACCCACTTATTGATACTTCACAGGGATATTTAAGATGCAGACATGGAGAGTGATTTCCCAGGGGACCCACCGCTTCCTCTTAATGTCCCAGCCGAGAGCTCCTCACCCCTCCCGCCTGTTCTCTACACCACGAATCATTACACACAGGCAGGCACGTGTACACACACACACACACACTCTCTCACACACCTTCTGTCTCTTTTCCTCTCTCTCAGACACCGTGTGTGTGTGTGTGTCTCTCTCTCTCTCTCACTCACTCACACACACCAGAGCCTATCCCTGTCCATGAGGTCTCCTTATTAATAGGCAATCAGTCAAAATTCATTCATTAAAAACCTTAAAAGGTTTTTGCACAGACACTATGATTAGCTGGGAAAGAAAATCCAATGAATTCCTAATGCACCTATGGAAATGAGGTGTCATTTCCGATCTGTTGATGGAGGCAGTGGGGAGGACGGAGGAGGGAGGGAGAGGGAGCTGCTTGCGTTTCCTCTTCCTCTCTCATGAGCCAGTTTAGCTGTAGCCTAAATCAGCTGTACAGTATGCACGTACATGTAACAAGGCACTAGAAAATAATTATTGGACTACATGAAGTTGGGCCATGCTCCTGTCATATGTGCATCACTAGATTAATCAGAAATGAGCTACATTCAAAGCTAAACGCACTGCCTTTTTCATATTATGCCTAGATCAGGTTTGATACACTCAGGAGAGGCTGTGAAGTCAGACCTAGCACAGACATTTCAGCTGTTTGCTATCTGCACAATACAACACAGTGGCAGTAAAAGGCCAGAGAGTGCAGAGGAGGAAGGGTGAGGGAGTGGATAGATAGAGGAGAGCTTTCACCCAGCACAGCCTGTCATTCTGACAACACTTCATAACTGCTGGCCCTGCGGTCAGGTGTCTCTGATGGATTGATGGAAGCCCATTACTACGATGCCGTAGCGTCCGTCCAATCATTACAGTGCTACGGTGCACTTAATAGAGCTGAGATTGATCTGAGGGAGGGGGCATTGAATGCTGGGGCTATTAGTGTTGGACAGGTGTGACCCTTCAGCCTCACTCCTGATAGCAGAGAAGCTACAAGACACTGGTTTTAGTGTCGGGCATCTTTCTTTTTGTGGATTTAGCAGATTTCTTCTGTGAACTAATACTGTTTATATGACTTGCTTCAAAGACTTTATTTGCCCTCAGCCTTTGCTTGCTTCGGATCTAATGCAGTTTCATCACATTGCATCAGAATCGATGTTTTACTCATGGAAAGAAGACCTACTGATCTGGGAAAAGAAGAAACATACTAATTATATGTATGCCTTAAATCTTAATGAAACTGAGTAGAAAACACTAAGAAAACAATATTACACTGTCCAAAATTCCCTAACACAATTAATTTTCCTAAATTAAGATCCTGCCTCCTGAACATTTGTCAAGAGGAAACAAATGTGTTACATCACGCCACCATTTTGCAACAGCAGGCATTAGTAGTATCATCAGCGTTGCCTGAGACCTACCTGTCCCAGAGGGCCACTCTCTATTCAATTACCTTCAATAACAGCACTTATCAGTGTAGTGAGTGGCCCTGTGGGACTGGAGGGTCCTGATGAGCACGCTCAGACAGCAGTATTTATCATGGCCTGGAGCAGATGGGGACTGGAAGGGGGAAGGAAGGCTGGGCACGCGTCAGCTCCTCAGAGAGCACTGCTACTCGGCGTCACTCGGCTAAAGGAGGAGGGGTGTGGGTCCCCAAGGAGGTGGATCTGGCACACGCCTCATTCTCATGCTTACAAAAATATGGCCACATGTTTGCATGTGTAGTGAGATCAGGCACCGTGATGCTTGCTCATGCTGTACTGTCCTTGTTATATCCAAGAAAAGAAAATGTGGCATGAATTTACTAAAAATACAAAACTCCCCAAATTACTCACCTAAATAGCAATTATTGAATCCTTCTTAGACACATGTAAACCAGTACAAGTAAGACGTCTAAAATGCAAAATCAGCACTTATGAAACATTTCACTTTAAAGAACTGCAGCTCCATTAAGTCTAAGCCACTTGTGTGTCCTCCAGCTAGAGCCTTCAAGGGTGAGTTTTCACTGCCTGATTACGCATCCCCATTAACCAGCTCAGGACTTTAATGGCCAGTGTGGCACAGTAAATCGTCCTGGCACAAGCCCCCCGCCCCACATGTCCTACTCCGCCCTTCCCCGGCTCAATTTAAAGACGCTGCAGAGCGAAAGAAACATGAAGAAAAAGTAACTGAGATTTACAAGGCTTTCCCGACAGCTGCGAAAATGAAGAAAATTAAACCGCACCACGTTAAAGGTCATAGCTGGTTGAAGTCGCTGGAAACAAATAATAATCACCATTTTGTACTTGCTGAAGGTGGACAATCAAGTGGACTTCATGTACATTATTAGAGATATGCAAATTACAATTAATACAAAGGGGTTGACAGATATACAAGAAATAAAAAAAAAAAGTATCCAAAAATATCCAGTAAATAATTACTGCTCATTCACAATAAAATATCCTGATCTTGACAAAGTAATTTTATTTTAGAGCAATGGATTGCATTCAGCATGTGCTTTTTGCTTCTTATTTATATAGAATTAGGACCTGGTAGTTCCAATAAAAGCTTAATAATGTTTAAATAATATCTTTATGACATTTTGAAACAAGCTTATAGCTGTACAAATGTAATTTACTTATAGAGAAGCAGCCCACAAGTGCTCTGTCTAATGTATACCGGAATTTTAAGAAAAGCCTGAAACTGTTTGGGAAAATGAGAAAAAGATTGCGCAAAGCTTCAACAGTACTTTCACAGGGTTATTGCCATCTTTATTATTTTAAGATGAGCAGGTGTCAGACAGTGTACACGTGACCACTTCCACTATATATATTTTTTAACATTTCTGCATTTACATAGTAGTGTTGCAAAACTTTCACTAAGATATAAATACAGCACACAATCCCTGCATCGTCCCTAAATGCACAAATAATTCAAGCAAACAACTGTACCGCTGATGCGCTTTTGAGCAGGAAATTGCTTTGTGCTATTTGCTGGGATAAGGGAGAGCATTTTAAGAGGCACAAAGTATGTCTGTAAGCAGCATTTCAAAGAGCCTGACTACTCAAAAACTACTAGTGGTGAACTTCAAAAACATGGGGTTATACCCTCTCGATCTGAATGGACAAATCAAACATCTTGTGACATCTGGTGAAAAGCCAACAGTGTGTGTAGAAGCTGGTCCTGCTGCACATACTAGTTTACTGATCATGTGTTTGCAACTATGCCAGGCAATAATCTCAAACAACTAGCTCTCTCAATGCATCTGGCTATTTACCGTAACATCTGGAATAGAATGTTAAGAGACTGTTCAGATTCACTGTCACTCAGGCATTTTGGTCCCTGCTTAGTGAACGTGAAGGGTTTACATGTGATTTAGTATACCAGCAAGACAGTGTGCCATAGAGCTCAGGCCAGGTAGTGGAGTGGTTTATGAAGAAAGGATGTGAGGTGTTGATATGGTCAGCTTTAAATCTCACCAGACTAAGACCCATGTGGGAGTATGTTTACGTGCAGAGAAGCAAAATGTAAGACTGAGTAACACTTAATTGCACTTTCTATGTTTACATTCATTTTTTGTATATTTCAATAATTATGAGATACACATTACAGCCATTTTTATGAGTTTTGCATACTTATTGTATTAAAAAAAATAAAAAATTTAACTGTACGGCTATCAGCCCATTAGGATTATAGGTTCCTTGTCAGTTAACACGCAGAACTGCTGATGAGCATATAAGGTCTACTATCTAGCTGCCAATAGTTTGTTAAACCTAAACAATTACAATTGTAAAACTAAAATTGCAGCATTTTCTTAACACCATGCACCCAAAATGACAGAAAAACATAATAAATTAGGTTAGGCATAATCCCAAAATGAATGGGCATACTCTAATCATAGCCATCAGATGGAATTTTACAAAATAGCTCACTTGGAGGTCTACCTCTTTATACTCTCAGATCATCAGTGAGCTTTCAACGCTGTGTGTTTGGCTGAGGCCCACATGCACACAGTGAAGGAAGTGCAACATAAATTTAAACAAACCATCCTCACTCAAATCCTTCAGGAGTATCACTTATATCAAATGAATATGAATCTCCCACCAAATGTTGCATTTGGAAAATCTTAAGCTACACATGAACGATGAGGTCTAATGCAACTGAATGGGAAATCGTCCACAAATAAACTCATTCTGGGATACAGATACTGTCACACGTTATCTACTCCCCGAATGCAGCCGAATTCTGACTGTTCTATAGACATGGCCATGGTTCAGGCATGTATCTATGCTGATTCCGTCTATAATGGTGGGAAAAACCAGTCACCTGTCACTGACCATGTCTGACCACCTCAAGCATCCACACACCTGCCTGTGACATCTCCAAGAATTCTGATAGACAACTGAAAATAATACCGAACTGAACAACTAACATCTAATTTGTCTATACAAAACAAAACCATACGTAAGAAACTACCTACCTGTGTCAACTGATTTTATCTCCAACTATTTTAATAAAAAAGCCCAGGAGGTCTGAAATGTTCTTTTTTTCTCCCCACATGTCAGGTTTTTTGTAAGCTTAGATGTAGCTAATGCAGGTCATTACATTTACTTATGTAGATTTACTCCACATTTCCCTGGGATCATCAGATTCTTTGATGTATTTTTCATTACTTGAAATAGTGGAAAGTGAGTCAAGAGACAGAGCATAGCTATTGATCTATAACCATTTTCCCTTACCATTCGACTGATCGATAAACATCGTACTGCAGCAGCTGTCCATCATAAATGATAAGTGATGTCAATCAAGAACAATGCTATAATGAACATATACTGTCTACACTGTATAGAAGTCTGTAAGCTTGGACAGCTCACATACTGAGCAACAGTGAAGCAATTTTCTTTTTTATTTTTTTTTTTATTTTAGTTTAACAGCACCACCTAGAGGACAAAAGACCCACTAGCTGAATACACCTGCGTTCAGTCCACATCATATACTGTGCTTCACTTTTAATCAATAAACTATTGCCCAAAATACACAACCATGTCAATGAAACATGAAGACATGGACAGCAGATGTTGCTCCAGCTGCAATCACCACATTGTTAAATAAAAATGCGGTATGAGATAAAGTACGACATAAACATATGATGAAATAGACTCTTCCTTTTTTTTTTCTGGTGATCCTTGAGTATATTTACTTTACAAGCATTCTGCTATGTGGCTACAGGTTTCACAATCATTACAGCTCTGATGTTAGGACATTTAAAATAATGTACCAAACAGAATGGGTAATTATCTGATTTCTGTGGATTTCTATGAAGCTAAGGCTTTACTTTACAGACATGACTAATGTGAATGAGATTTAAAGTGTCACCAGTTCTTGCGGCAAACAGTGGCTTAGTTTTCATCGTATTTTTCTGTTTGTAATATATTTATACTTACACTCTTCCAAGCCCAGCTGATACGCCAAATTCTGCAGCCCTTTAACTTTTTCCATCAGGTTCGCTGTGGTCAGACTTCCCAGCTCTGTGACAGTAACAAAAGAGCAGCTTAGTTAAAAGGAAAAAAACTGCTTTAAACAAGCAAGTGATGATAAAATAATATTACAAGATCAGATCCATAGTTTTAAAATGTATTTGAGTTTGCACATGCACGAGACCTTTCAACATTTCAATGTCTTCTGACTCCAACTCTGCCATCCACTTAGGTGGAGAATTCGTTATTGGCTGGGGAAACAAAACAGATAAAATGATTCTTATTCTTTGTCACATCATATGAGATCAAGATAATGAATAGAAGATGTATACAATACTTACATTTTTAAACGAGGCAGCAAATTCTGAAACCCCTGGCACTGTTCCCAAAAAACCAAGCCAAATTAAATAAGAGAAAACAATCAGTGTAACTTTACACTCTCACAGACTTCTGAAAGTAGAATAAATATTCTCAAAAATTATTCTTACAAATTATAAGATAACTTACATTGCTCTGGCCAGAGGTCAGGTGAAGCTCGATCAAGCTTTTCATAACTCAGCAATGATGATTCAAAGTCCTCAGCTATGACAAATGACAGAAACTATTCATCAGTTCGTCAGTGCCAATATGATCGAAGCTGTTGTGTTTTTACTGGTTGGTTTACCTTTCAGAATAGTTAGAATTAATTACCTAAATAACTTGACTTTATTGTCCTTAAAGGGCAATTGTGTATGTCGAAAGCTGCATACATACACATACAGCAGCAACACTACACACATAAAAACACATTTATAATAAGTCATTTAACTAACTGGGAATCTACTGGCCTGTGTTCATGTGTTCACCTATTTTACTTTTCCTCATTATAGTATGGATAGTGTATAACCAATCGTGCACAGCAAATACTAGGATAATAAGCATGGATTTAGACTATAGTTTTGTTTGTACAGCCTCTCTCTCACACACACATTTTATTAATGGTTAATCAAAACTGGTGAACCTAGCAGTTCAGTGCTCATTTTAACAAAGACAGCATAATCGTTCTCCCCTTTTAATTTAGATGCATAAATATCGAGCCGCGGTCCAGGTCTCCATGAGGTTTAGGATAAAAAGAAACATCCAGGGATTTTTTTTAAACAGATGTTATCAACTAGACATTATATGAATTAAAAGAGCAAGTTTTATTAAAGCAGTTGTGTAAACCCCTGACTGAGCTGAGCAAGCTCATGTACTCAACAACCAATCACTAACGACCGTTGTTCCCCAGCAACCAATCACTGACCACTTCACTGTTTGTTCCACCCACAGTCTTCTTAGTTCTTTAGTATAAACTCCCTTCTTGGTCATATTCAAGCAATAAGTCATTCAATTTGTTTCCTTTCTTTATTTCTCAACTACTCACTACTACTACTTTTTAAGCTTACAGAATTTTTAAAAATCACATAAATGGTTTAAAAAAAACCTACATAAATGGATTGTTTGAATGGTTTGACTATTTTGGTTTGTACTGCTGTGACAAAATTTTGTATATAACAAATAAATTATGATATAATAATAAGCTATATTTTTTATACTATATTCAGAAAGTCTTACTTCCTATAGAAACATATTTTGATATTCAAATGATTCAGACACTTAAAGTAATATGCAAATTAGCCAGTGACGTCATCTGGCGATTTTTAAGCCTGAATAAGCTACTTTCCCCTTGGCACCACACACTGATGTACATGTTATTCTGACTGTCCGTTCTGATCATTCCTGATCTAAAAGTAATGAGGACTGGGCTAAAGAAAATACCAGCCCTTATATCTTTGATAGCTAGCCATGTCGACTACCATAATACTGCTTGAACAGCTAGTACATTCTCGATATCTGGTTAGTTATCGATGTTAAAACGGCACCGAACCGAACCGAGTCTGATGTTAGCTATGTATCAGGCGGATATCTTGCTCATTAGAGATTCATGCCAGGTAGATATTCGTATTACCAAGCTGACTAGCCTGCTAAACTAGCTAGCATAAAGACATGGGTTATCGTCTAGTTGGCTAGCGGGAGGCTACTAGAGACCGATAAACAGGCGCTAGCTGGCGATTCGAAAAGTAAAGGTAGCGTTAGTGTGAAGCTGTTAACCTCACTATTCAACAAGAGAGAAGGAGTGTGAGTTCACACACACACCCCACTACACGCAGTGAACCCTGCACAATACATTTAAACATCGACAGCAGAAAAATTAGTTGGTTGAGAAGAATTAAATTTTACCTCCATTCGGAGACGCCATTTTGACATCAAATCACGTGATGTCGTGCAGCCAATCATCGGCGAGATGTTCAAGCGGTAACTGAAAAAGCTCCGCCTAATTGGAGGACTGATGGGTAATGGAGTTTACAGTGCATAAGGGAAGAACTACACTCGGGACTGAGGAACATTTCTGACACCTGGAGCTCAGAGAAAACAGCAGACATTATCAGTCTCCTGAAGTTTCATATTGTTCGTAAATTCAGCAATCAGAGACCCATTTTTTGTGGTATTTATTTTTGTGGTTTTTAAGGAGAATACAAAAAAGCTGTAAAAACTGTATTTAGCAAGGCCTTTTATTATATTTTTATTTCTTTGTTAGTTTTATATATATATATATATATATATATATATATATATATATATATATATATATATATATATATATATTTATTTTATAGGTGTATACCCCTGGCACTTTTGTTATGTATTTGTTGTGCAAGCATTAATGAAACAAAAAAAATTGAAGAAAGAAAAAGAAAACTGCTTGAAGTGGAATAAGGTAACTTAAAGAGACATGTTTATTACACCAAAGCACTGTTTTATTCTTGAATCTGATTGGTCAGGAGGTGTTGATTATTTTTCTATAACAGCAAGTCTCTAATTGTAGTGCTGGATGTTGTTCAGATCATTTGGATGTTTTTTTGGGTTTTTATAGTGAAGACTTGTATAGTGGATAATCTATATAATTTAAATGTAATAAACAGATTATGTGCTGTTATTTGGAAAAGAAGTGTGGATATGGTGATGTTCATGAAAAGAGTCTCGGCTGTTGGTGCTTTAACAACCAGTAAGTTTTCCATCATGGAAAAGAATCCTCAGGATATTATAATTTGTGCATCCGATCCTCACATTTTTTTAAAAACACAGAATGCCCGGGTTTGGGATTGGCAGTGAGAGATGGCTGGGTTAGTACGTTTCTTGTATTTTGTGAGGAAACAAGTGGTTCTTGCTGCTATAATGTAAATAATAACAGGAACTAACTCCACAACAATAGCTGTAAATATAAACAGTTTAAAAAAGCACATCATGTTCATTAATAAATTACAAACCTGTAATCATTGGCTAATTGCTGTATTTTCCTGGCTTGAGCCGGCACCGAGAGTTAACTTGCCCAGCAATTGAAGCCAGACCACACAATGTTCATGAACAAAGCAAGGAAACAACCTTCACAGAAAACTCTTGTAAAAAAATATTTAATAATTTACATTTAAATTATCTGTTGGACAATCCAATCTGGACAATTCCCAGGACTGGATATTGATGGCTCTCTAGATACTACAAACAAATACTTGAAAAACCCAGACCTTTTAATCACAATTTAGAAATCCCCCAAAACAAGCTTGTGAGATTTCCAGAACTCGAAGAAACCACTTTTCAGCACTAATCCACTATATTAGTGAATGTTCACTACTTCTAATATACAGTATTTATGACCTAAAAGGCACTTTGTGTGATTGTTTATTTCATACAAACCTGGAGTTGTTATAACGTATATCCAACAATCCTACAATCATGTACAATTAAATAATTAATGCTTTGCAATACTGAGGACATTCTAATCTCATTTATAAGTTAGCAAATCTAGTATATTTAATAAGAATCTTGTAAAATGAAATGTCACTACTTTAGCAGCTTTCTAGTCACTAGACCAGTTCATAGTTCACGCATTATGTCAAAACATTTTAAAATTCCCAGGAGTCCAACCATCTGAGTCCCGCCATGGAGGACACAGGATCGTGAGCAAGCGGCCCCTTCATGCCATAGGACAGAGGGTGGAAGAGGTAAAAGCTGCAGAGAAGAGGAAGAAATGATCACAAAAACAATACCACAGCACAACTTCAGCAGTCTTGTGCAGTCCATGACTCTACAGGTCAGAGCTGGTTTGGTGGCACGAGGTTGAGCTACACAGCATCAGGCAGGTGGTTTTAATGTTATGGCTGATTGGTGTAGCTCAACAATTATTGTTATAGTGTGGTTATGGGGAAAGTGGTAGCTTAGTGGTTAAAGTGTTGGACTAGTGATTGGAAGGTTGTGAGTTTGAATCCCAGGTCCACCGAGCTGCCGCTGCTGGACCCCTGAGCAAGGCCCTTAATGCTCAATTGCTCAACTGTGGATAAGGGCAAATGCCAGAAATGTAAATGTTATAGATATATGCTTTATTGCTATAGCATAGTTTAGTTTTTCTCTCGTTAATGATGGATCAGTGCTGCATTGTGTTAAAATGTTTTCTACAGTCCTCAATCCATTTGTCAGACCTGTATCTGTTTTTCTTAACCTGAACACTAAATTAATGCTAATTCCCATTATCAGATATGTTTAGTGTTATGGCTATGGTTAACAGTAAAAAAAAAAAAACACTTTCCCATAAACTACAGTGCTGGAGCAGCACACCTACAATGGAAAACACTACTGAAAGAGTAAAAAAAAGAATAGAAAAATTGTGAAGGCAAAACAATCTGTAGAATGATGGTAATTATGTATTGTACTGTTTGTACAAACTGCTCACACTACAGACTAAGCTTTTTTTTTAGTGTCTTCTCAGAACAATGTCTCTAAACAGATACAGACAATACAGTAATTTACACTCAATATATTGACTGATATTGTTAGGGTTATTGGGGTTTGGAACGTTGCATTCAATCAGTAAACTGTTCAATGTAATATTGGTACGTTTTCTAATTCTTAATAATCTCAATTATTTATTTATTTTTTCAGTCATACTTTTGACTGGTAATAAACCTTATTAAGTTTAATAATTGATCAGAAATTGAATCATCAATAAAGAGAGACAAAGCATGTATGACATAAATGATGCCACGGTTATTTAGAGCCCTTTTTCTGACTTGACATATGATTACTTCCATAGACGTACATAAGGTAGGCAAAAATAATACGTGGGATGTTAAACGTTCAGATTATTTCAAAGCCCTGCATATAAGAATTACGGAAACTGATTATAAAAGCCGTGATGGTAGCGTTTTGATCTTTATACCGGGGCTGAAAAAAAAAATTACAGCTTTCTACTGGCTTAAAAAAGGTGAGTCTAAAAAAATAATTGATAATGATCATTAAAATATAAACACAGTCGATTTGTGATGTTTGTGCATGAAATGCTCTCACCTGTAGAGGAGTGTGAACAGTATCACCATGTGACCTGCTCTTAAAATGCACTTTGACACAGCTGGACTAAACAGGAAGTCAGCATTCTGCAGGAATGTGTCCAGTGTTATTCCTTCAAACAAAAGAAAAACGGTTAATCCAACAAGACGTCTGAATGGCAGTTGTGCTTCACACTGTGCTTGTTAAAAGAATTCTGTTGTGACCTTAGAACACAAGCTGATGGCTGATGTAGTGCCACCCAGACCAAAGACAGCCAACAGCAATGTCTGATCAAAATGTGATCAAGTCCGAGTGGTATAAAACAAAAGCACCTGGAGATAATGAGTTTAAATCTCAAATGATGCCACAGCTGTCCATGGCTGCAAGAGAAAACTGACCATCAGGGAGGGTAGCAAACTCTCTCACACTCTCTCCCTATCAATCACAGTGACAGTAGTCAATCACTGGTGTCTGTGAGCTAATGCATGTAGAAGGGGACCAGTAACGCTTTGTTACTTTCTCACCGCGCCCCCTGATGGTGCAGGAGCAGCAGCTTAAAAAGATTCAGTTCTCTTGCCTCACAGGAAGCATGCGGTAGCCTTCACTCTCTGTGGTTGGTAACTGATCAGTGTCTGAACTCACTAATTCTCTTGTGGCTGAATGGGCAAATCCCCAAAGCCAGGCTTCAACATCTAGTGGAAAACCTTCTTAGAAGGGTGAAAGATATTAAAAACAGCAAAAGGAGCTAAATCTGGAATTCAGACTCTGGAGTAAACTCTGGTCTGTCTGGTCAAGTAAGTAAGTAGGGTCAGTGAGTCTGTCTGTCTGTCTGTCTGTCATTTTGTGTTGAGTGAAGTTGCATCTTCTTATAATAAAAGTAAATATTTTTCCCCCTCACCACAACACCAACCATCACATTACAGTGTTCACCAGAAGAAGATGGTTCCAGTTTACTATTATTATCCTTTTTCTTTATACCTGTAAGCATACTGCTGAAGAGCATGGCGGGGAAGTAGTGGTGGTAGTAGAGAATTCGGCCCATGATGTAGAAGGGCATGTAGTGGAGCAGCCAGCCCAAGAACAGCATTCCACCACCTTCTAGTAGAACCTGGCAGCGTGCTGCACAAACAGAACAGCCATTACCCATGATAAAATCTGTCCATGTAGCACCACAAAGCATGAATTAATAGCAGGAAAGCATCAGATAATATACACTATATGGGCAAATGTTTTGGGACACCCCTCCAAATCATTGAAATCAGGTGTTGTTTTTCAGGGGTTAGGCACGGCCCCTTAGTTCAAGTGAAAGGAACTCTTATGCTTCAGCATACCAAGACATTTTGGACAATTTCATGCTCCCAACTTTGTGGGATGACCCCTTCCTGTTCCAGCATGACTGCGCACCAGTGCACAAAGCAAGGTCCATAAAGACATGGATGAGCGAGTTTGGTGTGGAGAAAATTGACTGGCCTGCACAGAGTTCTGACCTCAAGCCGATAGAACACCTTTGGGATGAAAACTTTTGTCCCAAAACTTTTGACAATAGTGTATTTCACATTACTAGGTTCATAGGAGTTTCATAATCAGGTCATTCAGGAACTCACGATAAGCATTTAAATTTTAAATTCACTTTGGCTTTAGAATAGAAAATTCTGAAATGCTTTCAGCATTCTGAATGTAAATTTTTATTATTTATCAATTTGTGTAAGAATTTGAAATTGAATTGTTTGAAAAAGAAAAAAATCCATAGAAGATCTGAAACTAAATTTCATGCTTAAGGGTCTTCTAGCAGTAAGGGAACATCATGTATCCTAAATGAATATGAATATAATCAAAATTTGTTTAAAAAGCATTTGCTCTGTCATAATTCATAATAAAATTTGCTTTTAATATAACACCCTGTAGTCAAACTCGGATCCCTCTCCCTTTCCCCTGACGCACACTGCAGCATGTTGCAGCGCAGTAGGAAGCAGCAAGACTGAGCGTGAGTGAGTCGATGAGTCTGTCTGTCTTGCTCTTGCACTCTCTCCCTCTCTCTCTTTCTAGCTTTCTTAGAACTGCTTGAAGATACCTAAGGTTAAAGATACAGTCATGCCTCGTTAGACCCAAGGCCAAGATGACATGGTGTGTGTACCTACAACCTTTACAGCTCAGCATTTTTAGATTTTCATCACATACACTGACCAGGCATAACATTATGACCACCTGCCTAATATTGTGTTGGTCCCCCTTTTGCTGCCAAAACAATCCTGACCCGTCATGCACTGTGTATTTGGACACCAGCATTCAGAACCATCAGAACCAGCATTAACTTCTTCAGCAATTTGAGCAACAGTTTGCCCATTTTTCTTTGAGGACAAAATGTTCACTTGCTGCCTAATATATCCCAACCACTAACAGGTACCATGATGAGGAGATAATCAGTATTGTTCACGTCACCTGTCAGTGGTCATAATGTTATGCCTGATCGTATGTATGCATCTCCTGTAATCACATACGATCGATCATGTTCGTTTACTCTTGTTTAATCCATAAGCAGGACGTTCTCTATTTACCTTTAACCAATCATGAAACAGTAGCCCTGTGCTTTGAAATATATAATAATGTAACCATTTAGTCATGGGAGTTTTTCTGTGACGAAAATAAACTTATTACTATGGAGTGAGCTGTTTCGTAACTTTAATTCATCTTCAGACGGTTGTATTGTCCACAACACCTAAACAGAAAGGATTCTTGCTCACCTTTCCTCCCTCCCTCGAGTTTAGCTCCTCTCTGTAAGGCCAGAGAAAACAGACACACCATGACAAGAAACAGAGCCAGTGCGAACAGATTCAGCCACCAGATCACCTGAGAAACAGACAGAAATGTACAGATTGACTCATAACCTTTCCTGAAGCTTTTGGAATAAAATTACTTACTTATATAATATCTTTCAGTTACCGTTCTCCAAAAACTGTCATGTGTGTATGCTGAGAAATGTGTATAGTGCCTCTCTAGCTCAGTTTCACAAAAACTGCCTATTAATTATGATTTTAACTGTCAAATAAATGACATGTGTGCAACGTCATCAGCTCCATAGTTCACTAATGAGGCTACTGATCATGAAGTCTACCGTTTTACCATGGAGTCAGCCAGTTTAGGCTGTCTCAATCGTAAATTCATTTTAGTGCGCTGGAAAGTTTGCTCCTAAAAAAACATACAATGAGCATTGATGCTCACTATGTTCCCTTACTAGATATGAAGTCATTTTCTCGGAAGCCTCTCAGCTGGAATATAAATATGGCAGATGAACTCTCAGTCAACTTCATCTATAAACGTTAAGTAGCTTGTTATTGTTATTCCATCATGATTGCTTACATTAGTGATTTTTAACTTTATTTGACGTTTTAGATACGTTTAACAACTTAGGAGTGATGAATGATTAAAAGAAATAGACTAACTAGTCTACGATCCTGCTTGAATACAAATCGTGTACATAATATCGTGCTTCATAACCTAGGGAACTAGGAAGCTGTTTGAGACACACCCATGGACCACTTCTGCACAAATGTATTTTCCAAACACAATCCATACATAACTATTTTATTATTGCTGTGATTATTTAAATGCATGCTGTAACATTCTGACTCTTTACTGTATCCAGAGCGTTTTTTTTTTCTCCTGAACCTTCCACCACCAGAACACGTTAGGTTTTTAAGGTTGACGTTATTTATTATCTATAGGCTTTATTTTCATTATTTATAGGCTTTGTGAATTACTGAGGTTTAGATTAAACCTATTCAATTCCATTGATTAGTCAAACAGACTAATAGATTTGATAATGGTGATAATTAACAGGAACTAATAACATAAGGATGAAAAAGAGAGAGATGGGGAAAGAGGATACTCACAGGATTCCCTAAAAGATACACACGGTATTCTGTTTCATTCACTCCAGAAAATCTCAAGCCCTACAGATAAATGTGACAAAAAATATTTCTTAGTCGATGAATTCAAATGACTAGTTTTATATTGCTTTGTTGTAATTTTAGTGTAATGTAAGAAAGTTACCTGATAGTTGATGGGCCAGTGCCAGGGTTTGGAGTTAACCTCATTGTCTTTAGGTTTCAGGCCACTGTTTCCCTGTTCAAGAGCAAGAAATGTAAAAACAAATGCATCGGGATGCTTCTTAGTATCAATAGGTATGTTTACATGTTCCCATTCATCTGTCTAATTAATTTAATCTGATTTATATGTACCATAAACAGTGCAATCCAATTGTGCATTATATATCTATGTTTTTGAATCTGATTGAGTAAATATTCTGACTCAGTTGTTTGCATGGCAACTTTTTCCCTATTCACTAGATTTTTTCAGCTCTACCACACTTTTAATTCTATTACAATTTCATTCAAATCAAGCTGAATGAAGTCTTTTCTGTCCAATTTTTCTTGTATTTTAGAGTTTAGCTTACCCTTATCATCACAATATGAGATTCAAGTAAGATCTCCAGGAAGGAAGGCTTCAGCACACATAAACTAATGTTGGGCACTACAGAGACACAAATCCATACTTTATAATGCAAGTCTAAAAAACATCAGTCATCATGTTGATAGGATTGAGATGCTGTGCCTTACATTTGGGGTTGATGTGATCTTCAATGTTCCACTGGGAGTTTGGAGTTTCCTTTAAGTATGGACTACATGTCACCTCTACCTGCTCCCAACCCCTTTAAAATGTGAGAGATTTGTTAAAAAAAAAAAGAAAGAAAAAAGGAAAGCAGCTTAAATTTCTGCACTGCATTTATTGCATACACAATTCCTCCAATTACACTTTAAAATTTAGAGTGATTTATCTTCATTTTATTCAGATTATATAATCATATTACCCAGCTTTGCATGGCATTTACATGAAATTAATCACTACTAGAAGTGAACTGCTTTTTCGCAGATGCTATCGGTTGCACTGATTTGATCCACCAGCTTAAAGTACAGCAATACAGATTCACATCACAGTTGAGGAGTACGGACAATTTACACCCAGAAGTGTAAATGGACCTTTATATCACAGTAGTCTGAAAGGTTCTTACCACTTCGGGAGCATCTTGCCTGAGGAATAGAGTACGCAGCCGGTTGATCGATGCAGGAAGCGCACTTTACTACGCAACACCTTCACTGGGTCGCCTTTCTTTCCTCCACACACCTCCACCTGCCAGAGATCATTGGGATCGCCTGTACCATTCTATACAAAAAGAGAGCAGGTTATGTTTAGGATCTCTAAGTAATAGTCCTCCTGCACATACATCTAATCAAGCAAATGATGGTAAGGCGGTCAGAAGAAAATGGAATCTAATCTGATATTTGCATTTTGCTAAATGGTGGCATGGTTATTAATATAATACTTTTTGATGAACTTTATTAGACACAGAAACAGAGCATGATACTCACAATGCCATAGCCTGTGACTTGAAGGTGCTTCTTAGTCAGTGGTGCTTCATGAAGGTGACTGTGCAGGTTGCGTGTGGTCCTGAAAGAAAAGAAAAAGGTTTATAAACTTTGTTAATGTCTGGATGTAGTACTTGAGGGTTTTTTTTTGGACATCCATTAGGAAAAATATGCCATATGCTGCTCTTCTAGGCAACAATAACTCAACCACACAGTCAGGGTAGAATGTTATGAGGGCTAAAACCTCGCTCTCTCTGGAGGAAAAAAATTCAAATAAGTCTCAGGTTTCTGGACTCCATTAAGCTTGATTAATGTTGATACATGGTTTAAAATGGATAAGATTTGAGAGAACTAAGAACAGCAGCAGGACAGACCGTCATCAGGAAAAATACCCAGAATGGGGTGAAGTGGAGGCTGTGGCTTATTTCTTTCTAGCCCACTCTGTTTAATTGCACAGCCTATCTTCAACAAGCAAGGACATCATTTCCAGTGGAGATTGGGGAGAATGATGGTGCTGATGGTGACCCCCAATAATCAGAACTAGCAATTACACCTCCTCTAATATTATATATATATATATATATATATATATATATATATATATATATATATATATATATATATATATTATATATATATATATATATATATATATATATATATATATATATATATATATATATATACACCATGATCAACTGAAGCATATGTAGATGGCATTATTTTCATGACATTCCTGATGTTCTGAATTAATTGTGAGTTTATTATTAATTAGATAAAAATACTAAAAGCCCCCTTTTGTTGTCTGTTTCATGACATGTAAAAGCCATAAAAAAAATCTTATTACTGGTATTACTGAGTTATTTTATATCATAGAACAAAGCATGATATCTTGAGCTTATCATAATTGCAGACCATATTTCAGCCATTTAATACAAAAAAAACCCTTTGGGACAAGGGAAGTGCTAAAATACTCAAAAAAACTCATTTCTAGGCTTTAGCACTCTAAAACCCACAATTATAATGGTGACATAATAGTAACAACGAGTTCCTGATATGTAGTAGAATTTTTTAGCTCTCCTATTCAACATCACACGACTCAATAAAGCAAGTATTCAAACCCAATCATGAACACACTCACTCTTTGTGCTCCAGCCGAATGATGTCGCCGTGTCGGACGAGCTCAGGAGTCCCTGAGGGATCTAAAGTAAAAAAACAAAAACAAAAACCTCTTACAGTCTCCACTACCACATGCAACTAGCTTCAGAAATAAGAGCGTAGGTACATGCAAAGAGCATCCAGATTTCCCCTCACCATCATCATCAGGTCTTTTGACGAGCCACAGATTATTAAAGTCTTTGTGCAGATAAGCAGTGACCTATTAAAGTAGAAAAATGAAAAAGTTATCAAACAATTGCCTAAAAATTTGAATGCTTGGCTTTCCTGGACACAAATACTGCAGTATCTGTAACACTACAGTGTCTTACTGTAAGGGAGACAAGTTGGAGAATTAAAAATTAGCAAGTTCAGTGAAATAAATAAATGAATAAATAAATAAATAACTATAAAATTAATTAAAGAATGAATTTATCTTATTTGTTAGATAAGGATAAGATAAAGGTAACTTATAATTATCCATTAACAAAAACAAAATTTAGGATTTAATATCGCAATGTAAGAAAAAAATGTTGAATGAATTCTCTCTCTCTCTTTTTTTTTTGTTTAAATAATTGAGTAGTCAGTTATATTTGAGTATTTGAGCCCCACATTACACAAACAGATATACTTCAAATATGTGTATGGAACAGAAAAGTACCGTAATGAATATTAATAATATCTATGAGTAATTAAAATGCATGTAAGGCAGTAACGACCTGTTGCTGTTGGGCTCCGACTCCCTCTGGATAAAGGTGCCAGTGGGAATGAAGATATCCTCCAGCTATTCGCAGGTTCTTCACTGTTATTACTGAGCCATATGCCAAGTCTGTTTGTAGGAAAATGATCTTTAAAAACAAAATTGATGTCATTTCATTCGCTCTTATCTTGAAAGATTTTACAAACTATTTTTGAATCCATTTAAACCACTTCTCCAGAGTGACGTACAGAACTGCTTTCTAGTCTCTGTTAATGAATACATCCATACTGGTTCACTGGGTCATGGACCAAGAACACCCTCAGTCTAAAACTCATGAGAGTTGAGATGAAATACAGCAAGAAGAGCAAACAGACAAACAAAATTTTTTTTAAGTGCTAGTTTAAGTGTTTCAGGAAGAGGTTAGTCTTCAACCGTTTGTTTGAAGACAGCCAGTGACTAAGCTATTCCGACATTTAGGGGATGTTCTATATTTGGGATAGGATGATATTAGGATGGGGATATGAAATATTTGGGTTATGATGGTATTGGGTTGTGAGAGTATTGGGACATGATGATACTGGGATGTAATATATTTGGGTTATGATGGAATTGGGATGGGTATATGATATATTTGGGATATAACAATAGTAGGATATTATATATGCTATAATATGAAGTTTTTCTCCAATGGTCCAAACATAGTTCAGGCTTTTGAGCATTTTCAGAAGGGTTAAAAGTATTTTGATTGAAGGCAAACAATTGCCTTTAGTGGTCCTAAACCTTATTGATTACTTTTCTTCACAATTTTGAAAATCACCTCGATCACAATTTTGAAAATCACCTCGATTTAAGAGATGAGAATCAGTGTGAGAGACATGGCTGATTAAAGCTCATGGACAAAAAGCTGACAGATACACTCACATTCTGGCATGGTGGCGTTATGCAGGTTGTTTCCAATCAGACGAGACTGAAAAGCCGAGCTGAAGAAACCGTCTCCTGGACCACTGAGTAAGATGGAAGAAACAAAGGCTTTGTTTTAGTTTTTGCATTTGAAATTCTCTGCCAGTGTTATAAAAACTTATAATTACAGCGAAACACAGATGTTTGCATACCTTCTATTTAAGGTGACAAAATGAACAGCAAATATTGTAGTGTACAGGAACAAGGGGATTATTATCAACCCAAACACTCTAGCAGCCAGGTGCTTGGCAAAATCCACCTGAGAAATGAGAAGTGGATGTAAACCCCAAAGCAGCTGATCCATTTATATCTAATCATCTACATTGTCTCTGTCCATACCAGAGAGAGACAAATATCTCCCAGCAGTTTCCAGAGGTCCCAAGCAGTACTGATGCCCACTAACAAGATGACAAACAGCCCTACAAACTTCACCCCCAGAGAGCCAGCGAGGTTCACTCCTGTCAGAAGCAGCCACAGCCACCAGGACCAGCTGAAGGGTCTAGAGCACGATACAAAATATGACAAAATTTCAGAATGACTAAATTGTATTATGATCAAAGTGAGGCATAAATGGACTGTATATTAACTGGGAATGAAGCATAGCTTTTTTTTTTTTTAAGTCACTCTTCATAATAAAAGTATATTGTGCATTCTTAATTGCTCATGCCTAAGAGGAAGAGGCTTGCTGTCTCTGTGTACTGTCTTGAGTGCACTATGATGCTTCATGTACAATAGCTGAGCTGGAGTATGATGCATGTGTACAAATTCTGCAACTATTTTGACGTGCAGAAAGTGAGTCACTGTTAAAGGACAGCCAGGGCGACTAACATCAGCTAAAGAACACCATATTTGGCGTATTTTTGTCCCCCTTACTCAATAATCATGGTCTTCTTCTGTTCTAAACAATACACTCTTACATACCGTAGCTTTAAACAAAAGTTTTAAGGAATAAAGATTAACACAAATTAGTATATTAGTTTACATTCTAACCAAGAAACCTGTCAGTGTGCACAGTTAAGTCACAGATTATTGTGTTTGTTGGCGTACCTGAGTCTTTCCTGTTTGAATTTGACCATGCTCAAAACAGCTCCCATAATAAAGAACATGAGGATGGGATCAAGCAGGATGTACTGTGAGAGGGTGATGCACCCAGTGTCTAAAGGGAAGCAGTCACAAAGTGGTAATGTTACGTAGCATTTTTGATATGTGTTTGTTTCACTTAAGTTTGCATTGCATCCATTAATTCATTGTGCGTACCGAAAATGAGCAGGGAAGCTGCAATGAGAGCAGCTGTAGTAGAACGAGACAGCTCCCAGACCACCAAGAAAGCGAAAAGAGGCAGACAGGAGCCGAGAGCTGCGCAGAACTGAATGGACAAAGGAGTCGAACAGTGACTGAACACCACAAACGATCACATCATACAACCTAACCAAAGTCTTTACATGTACAGACTCACTTATTATTCTCAATTTAATCAATTCACTTCAGGTCTCAACATTAAACCATCAGACACAGAGGTGATAAGAGAATATTTACCCCTCTCATCCCCAAGTAGTTGTGATGCTCGTATTTGTCCCCTGGTTTGATGAACGGAAAGGTGCCATCGTAGCCTGTCAGGTATCCTGCTAGGCCAATCAGCATCTGAGCTCAGAAAACAAAAAATAGTTTTTAACCCTAACTGTCCTGTTCTTGAACTAGCCCACTGTACATGGTCATGTTTATACTCATAGGACTGTTAAATATAAAAATATTTGAACAGTGAAGGCAGGTTAGTTCATTCACCTGAGAGAGAGAGAGAGAGAGAGAGAGAGAGAGAGAGAGAGAGAGAGAGGTGCTGTTTGGGTTTTTTAAGCACTTTGTACTGAATCCTATATTAGACACATCTGCTTCATACTTCCTCTAGTCTTTCATCAGCATCAGTTCCTCACTACAGAAAAATACAGTAATAATGCTTGGATGTGGACCGTTCTTAACATGCTAGAAATCCAATGTAATATCAGCTCACTGGGCAACACTTGTAAAAATCTACCTTTGTGGTTTAACTCTGTGGAATGTGCATATATTGGTGCTTCAAACACTTTGACTGGTGCTTCTGAATTTTTAGCTGTTTCCAGCCTTCTTAAAAAGGATTGTATGTGACCAAATCTGATAATGAACACAAAGCATAGAGTCTGGGAGCTTTAAGCAGTTTTAGGCATACCCGTGTTCAAGGTAATAACATTAAGCCAGGGTTGCCAGGTTTCCAGCGCAACTGCATCGCTATTAATGTTTTTGTACAGATACAATCCCCCTGCCTAATATACTTCCATTAGATTTTTTTAAAATAAATACTGTGCTGTTTTACTGTATTCATGATTGTATCTATGTTTTTTTATTTTTTTTTTTACCTATAATGCTACAATGTCCATGCATCATTCCATTTTCTGTACCATTTATCTTACACAGGGTCACAGGGAGACTGTGTATCTAGGGTACATCTTGGGTGCCTTTAGTGTCAAAATGCATCACAGTAATGAAACCAAAGTGTAATTTTGCTTGGCTCTTTTCGGTCAAGGTTACATGGTTTCTTTCACCATGAAGAACACACCTACTGTCCACTTTATTAGGAACACCTGTACATTCATGCAGTTAATTTAATCGGTCAGTCGTACATTTGTACCTAATAAAGTGGACAGTGGATGTGTCCTAAGGGTAAAGAAACATTCTAACCTTGACCAAGCAAAATTACACGCTGGTTTCTTTATTGCGATGCACTTCTATTGTGCATATTATTTTGGACATACGGGTGAGGTGGACTTCCATTTAAAAGACAAATTCCTGGGTTTTGTCCCCAGTCTACCTCTAGGTGCAGTCAGAGCAAAGTGACCTGCAAAGTGACCTTGTGTAGTAGTAGATATGCCTGATGAAATGGTCAGTTAGTGTGCATGAAGGCAGGTGATCTTCAGTGTCAGGTAAGATCAGGACACTGGAGTACAGTACCTTGCCGAGTGGAGGATGAACGTCAAAGAAAAAGGTGCGGTTAATATAATAGCTGCCCATCTTCCCAAAGTGGGTCTCATCCCAGCTGCAAAGAAACCACAGATTATTTCAGACCACTAATAAAAATGTTTGCATGATTTAAAATAGTTATTATTTCCTCACCACACGTGCGGCGGCTCGGTGAGCTTGTAGAAGCGGGTGCACGCGGACAGGAGCAGCACTGTGAGGAGAGGACACACTGACCAGGCATCACTGCGACCATCACGGCGTTTGGAGAGATTTAGGGACGATCCGTTTAAGAAGGACTGGCTGTGGGAGTCGTGAACGTGTCCAGGTTCGGGTGTCACAGGTCTGCACTGTGCGCGCGCCTTCTCCGTGCGCGTGCATGATCTCCGGTTCCGTACAACGCTCGAGCTTTGGCTTCGGACGCCATGATCTTCCCTGAAACTTTCTTCCATTAGATGGAAAGAGGGAAAATGATGGAGAGAGGTATTACAAAATAAGGGCGGTCGGTTAGCCCAGTCAGCCTTGCAGTGCTGGAGCTGCCATTAGCTAGAAGCGCAGGAATGAAGTGTTTACTCTCATTTCATCTCAGTTAAACCTTCAGTACATGATCGAATAAAAAATATGAAAACTAAACATGGCAGAAATGCGTATGCACAGCTTAAACCTGCTGTGAATTACTTCCCGTCTATGTTTACTTTCCAGGAGGATTCGCGTTTAACTTCTACTACAAGATCTTCTTCTGCGAGTGATACAGCTGTGTAACCTGCACATGGATATCGCCATCTGGTGGCCAACTGTGGAATAGCGAAAAAGTCGTCGTCAATCCCTCCAGAGTTTTTTTTTTTTTTTTTTTGACTTTCTTGAATTGGAGAAATGGCAAGGACAGGATTCTTCTTTTTAAACTCTTACCAGTGAAGACACATATGAAATTACTTTCTATGATAGCTATACTCATTATAATGGTCTGTGTGTATGGGTCATACCATAAATATGTGAACATGGAGTTGAAATTAAATAATGAATATGAGCTTAAAGATGATTTGAATTCAAGACAAAGGGCTTGGATTTCAGGGTATGTTGTGGTGAGCAAGCTATCATCCATCGATCCATTGTCTATACCCGCTTTATTGCTAATTAGGGTCACGGGGATCTGCTGGAGCCTATCCCAGCACACATAGCGAAAGGAAGGGGTACAACCTGGACAGGTCACCAGTCCATCACAGGGCCACAAATATAGACGGACAACCACACACACTTACAATCATTCCTATGGGCAATTTAGAATTACCAATCAACCTAATGTACATGTTTTTGGACTGTGGGAGGAAACCGGAGTAAACCCACGCAGGCACGGGGAGAACATGTAAACCCCACACAAAAAGGCCCCTGCCTGTTCGAACCCGGGATTCGAACCCAGTGTTAACCATTAAGCCACTGTGCTGCCCGCAAGCTATCATAAGGCTGAAAAATCACCAAACCCATCAGAGATCTAGAGATCAACATCTTATTGACTGAGGAGACAAAGATCAACTTGTACCAGAGAAAAGGATGGAGACAGGAAGGAACTGCTCATGATACTAAGCATGCCACCTCAAAATATTAGGTGTGCATAGCTGTGTGGTTTCAGAGTATTAAAATGTAATTTATTTTAGTTTGCTCATTTACTTTTGGTCAAACTAAAATAAAGGGTGGTGGTGATGGTATGATGGATGTAAAAGTGCCATATTTATGATATCCTTTTACCTGATTTGGACGTAAATACCCCTAAATTAAAGGTTAAAAAATTAAAGGTTATAAAGCTTAATGTCACTGCTACAGCAAAATGGTCAAAAGTTGGGAAATTAACATATGCCAGAAAAATAATTTATTTATTAATTACTGACTCCCATTTTATGTTTTTCAGATCATTTAATAAATAAATCTACCACAGAAACAGAAACCAATGTTAAATAAACAATTTATTTTTCAAGTTAAGTAAACATCTCAAAATATACTGTACCTCTGAAATCCTGTACAAAAGATTCTGAAATGTGAACCCTCGATTAAAACTCGAGTATGTGAGTGAGGGGTGCACTGCTGTTAAGGTATAAAGTTTGCATGTTTCCGTAGACTCCGTGCCTGACGACCACTCCAGCCTCGGTGCACTTCGCTGATGCAGCAACCTTACTCTCGCACTGAGTGACGAATTGTTCATAGAAGTAAAGGCCTTTCCAGCTTTCAATGGCATCGTGGTGCTGCACAGTGTTGCCTTTAACTACACCAGTCATGGTGTCCTGGGGAATGATCATCACACTTCCCGGAAGCTCCATGATGGATATGTGCCTGCCCGTGCTCACGGGAATGAACTCTGCATTGAGCAGGGTGTTTACTGTGAAGGACACATAACAGAAAACATTCGGGATGTCAGCTGAAGCCCCCTAAATACTGTACAACTCCAAGTGGCAAGATTCAGTATGAACCATCAAAACCATACTCTAATATGCGGATATACAATAACCTTACACTCAGTAAAATACACTGATTTTAAAACCTTGTCATAAAATAAATGAACTGTCCCAGTGGTTCCTTACACTAGAGTAGTGCTTATTCATCACAAGGTCATGCCAAGCCTGGAGTCTATTCCAGGGGACACAGGGCATAAGGTATAGGACATCATGGACAGGGTGCCAAGAGCACACACACCTATTCGTAAACTACAGACAATTCAGAGATACCAGTCAGCCTACAATACAAGTCTTTAGACTGAGCGAGGAAACCCTTAAATCACAGGGAGAACTTGTGAACTGCACACATGTCAGGGAGGCAGGAATCAAACCCCAAAACCCCAGAGAATCAACCACTAAGCCTCCATGCTCCCTGAAAAAAATGAGCGTTTCTGAACCTTCTGGATTGATAAATGAGGGACAATGCTTGTGCACAAAAAAGGCAAAAGTTTAAAATACAGCCATTTTTAATTTGGTATATTATTAAGTGATACTGTCATTAATGTCATTATACTTACCCATTTTATGAACGATTTTCTCAGTAGCACCTTTATAAAAGCACACATAGATCACAATTCCATCACGAATCTGTAACAACGAGATCAGCAACATCATCAAGTGACTTAAAATGTTGAAGTGTACGTAGAAACTTAGTGTGAAAAGTTGTCAAAGCAGATAATAAAATACCTCGACCCATTCAGAGTCTGTGTCAGTTGTCTGAGGATTGACCTGCAGTAAGGCATGTGTGCACTGCTGAACCACAGTCCTGGCACTCAAGCTGCTGTTTCTCTGCTCGCGTGCTGAACTCTCTAGTAGCTGATAAGAACCAATGGCACTGCTGAGAATTCCACTGAAGGCAAGAGAGTAACGCAGATCAGTGTCAGGCTCTTTCAGCCAGAATACACAGCCAATCAGAAGACAACTTGATGTTCTGTTACATCCTTATATTACTGAATGCATTTCAGATTTAGTTGTTGTGCAACGACCCAAACATTCTACATGTCACTCTGTATGTAACCTTGTTATGATGTTAGTGTCTGAATGTTACAGTGTCTAATGTTACAATCTTTGAAAGCTAGTGTCAGAATGTTATAGTGTAAGAATGTTAGTGTCTGAATGTTACAGTCTTTGAAAGCTAGTGTCTGAATGTTACATTGCCTGAATGTTACAGTGTCTAATGTAACAGTGTCTGAATGTTACAGTGTCTGAATGTTACAGTGTCTAATGTAACAGTGTCAGAATGTTACAGTGTCTGAATGTTACAGTGTCTGAATGTTACAGTGTCTGAATGTTACCATGCCAGAACGTTAGTGTTTGAATGTTAGTGTGTGAATGTTACATTGCCTGAATGTTAGTGTCTAATGTTACAGTGTGTGAATGTTACAGTGTCTGAATGTTAGTGTAAGAATGTTACAGTGTCTGAATGTTACAGTCTTTGAAAGCTAGTGTCTGAATGTTACATTGCCTGAATGTTACAGTGTCTAATGTAACAGTGTCTGAATGTTACACTGTTTGAATGTTATAGTGTCTAATGTAACAGTGTCAGAATGTTACAGTGTCAGAATGTTACAGTGTCAGAATGTTACAGTGTCTGAATGTTACAGTGTCTGAATGTTACCATGCCAGAACGTTAGTGTTTGAATGTTAGTGTGTGAATGTTACATTGCCTGAATGTTACAGTGTCTAATGTTACAGTGTGTGAATGTTAGTGTCTGAATGTTATAGTGTAAGAATGTTAGTGTCTAAATGTTATAGTCTTTGAAAGCTAGTGTCTGAATGTTACATTGCCTGAATGTTACAGTGTCTAATGTAACAGTGTCTGAATGTTACAGTGTCAGAATGTTAGTGTCAGAATGTTACAGTGTAAGAATGTTACAGTGTGTGAATGTTAGTGTCTGAATGTTACAATGTCTAATGTTACATTGCCTGAATGTTACAGTGTCTAATGTAACAGTGTCTGAATGTTACAGTGTCCAATGTAACAGTGTCTGAATGTTAGTGTGTGAATGTTACAGTGTGTGAATGTTACAGTATCTGAATGTTACAGTGTCTGAATGTTACCATGCCAGAATGTTACCATGCCAGAACGTTAGTGTTTGAATGTTAGGGTGTGAATGTTAAATTGCCTGAATGTTACAGTGTCTAATGTAACAGTGTCTGAATGTTAGTGTCAGAATGTTACAGTGTAAGAATGTTACAGTGTGTGAATGTTAGAATGTCTAATGTTACATTGCCTGAATGTTACAGTGTCTAATGTAACAGTGTCTGAATGTTACAGTGTCCAATGTAACAGTGTCTGAATGTTAGTGTGTGAATGTTACAGTGTGTGAATGTTACAGTGTCAGAATGTTAGTGTGTGAATGTTACAGTGTCTGAATTTTATAGTGTAAGAATGTTACAGTGTCTGAATGTTATAGTCTTTGAAAGCTAGTGTCTGAATGTTACATTGCCTGAATGTTAAAGTGTCTAATGTTACATTGCCTGAATGTTATTATTAAAGTGTATAATGTTATATTGCCTGAATGTTATTATTAAAGTGTATAATGTTATATTGCCTGAATGTTATTATTAAAGTGTATAATGTTACATTGCCTGAATGTTATTATTAAAGTGTATAATGTTACATTGCCTGAATGTTATTATTAAAGTGTATAATGTTATATTGCCTGAATGTTATTATTAAAGTGTCTAATGTTAAAGTGTCTAATGTTACAGTGTCTGAATGTTAAAGTGTCTAATGTTACATTGCCTGAATGTTATTATTAAAGTGTCTAATGTTACATTGCCTGAATGTTACAGTGTCTAATGTTACAGTGTCTGAATGTTATAGTGTCTGAATGTTACAGTGTCTGAATGTTACAGTGTCTGAATGTTACAGTGTCTGAATATTACGGTGTCAGAATGTTATGGTCTTAGAATGTGACGGTGTTAGAATGTTACAGTGTCAGAGTGTTATGGTTTTAGAATGTTAGTGTCAGACTTTTACTGTCTTAGAATGTGGGGATGTGGTAGCTTAGTGGTTAAGTCATTTGGACTACTGATCAGAAGGTTGTGAATTTGAATCCCAGGTCCACCATGCTGCCACTGCTGGGCCCCTGAGCAAGACCCTTAACCCTCACTTGCTCAGTTGTATAAAATGAGATTAATGTTACTCGCTCTGGATAAGAAATGTAGAATGTAACGGTGTCAAAATTTTATGTTCTTAGAATGTTATGGTTTTAAAATATTACAATGTCAGAATGTTACAGTCTTAGAGTGTTACAGAATGTTACTTAGAATGTTTACCTTGCAACAGAGTTGGTTAGCCCAAGGATTCTTCCTTCGGCAGCAGTGTTGTTGTAAGGTTGAGTTGGAGTGAGGATCTCAGGCGTGGTGATGATTAGACATTGTGGGATAGCTAACTCTGTGATTGACAGCTGTAGGTCTTTTTCAGTTGTCAGAACACCATTTATCTGTGCTGGACTGATTCAAAGAAAAGAAATGCAACACAGCAATATGTCAGACAGAATTTTCATGCATGCAACAAAACATAAGAATACTACTACTAGTACTACAATAATAACAGTAATAATAATAACAGTGTTTTTTTTTGTGATTTTTGCTGCAAAAATATTTAATTATCCTGCAGCTTTTTTAGAATTTGTGAAATTTGTGTTAGTGCTGAAAATTGTGAAAAAAATTGGGTTTTTTGTGTGCATTCATTTCTGTGATCACAAAATCTCAAAATCCTGAAGGTACTGATAAAGAGAAACAACATATTTTCACTTTCTAAATTTTAGTATAAAACATTTTGCTGTATCACAAATTTGCTGGTATTGAAGTCTGATTTTTGGTTGATGAATTCTAAAACACATTATTTAAGCTACCTGTTTTTATCCAACATATTCTCTAAATGCTCAGGGGGTGCTGGAGAGAAACCAGACTCTATGCCATGAGCTTTGTCAGAGCTGGAACACTGGAGGCAGCGCTGAATCCACAGAGCAACATCTGCCCTCATGGAGCCCCAGAAGAAGTGCTGAGAGATGAGCTTCAAACACTTCTCCAGCTCCAGGTGGTTCATGTCGTTGTGGTAGATGGTGAGAGTTGAGTGCACCTCCTCTCTGCTCCTGACCACCCTGCGCCTCCCGTGTTTCTGGGTGCCTCTGCCCGACAAATAGAAAAGGAAGCCGTCTGAAACGGATGGAAGTGATCTATTAGCACTTCAGAAAATGTCCAGAACCAGAAAAGAACAGGGTTCTGTAAGGTCTAATGCCTACATTTTAAAAGACACTACAATTTTATGCTTGGTATTACAGATCAACATTATAAATATATCACTTTCCATTCTGTAATGTTTGCCCATTCTGAACCGTCACTACTTGTAACAGAATTACACTTCATGCTACTACATGTAACATACACTGATCAGGCATAACATTATGACCACCTGCCTAATATTGTGTTGGTCCCCCTTTCGCTGCCAAAGCAGCTCTGACCCGTCAAGGCATGGACTCCACTAGATCCCTGAAGGTGTGCTGTGGTATCTGGCACCAAGATGTTAGCAGCAGATCCATTAGGTCCTGTAAGTTGCAATGTGGGGCCTCCAAGGGCCACACCTTACAACTTACAGGACTTAAAAGACTTACAGGACTTGACTTAATGAATACTTTTGATAGACGCTGACCACTGCAGACCCTTGTCAAACTCGCTCAAATCCTTACACTTGCCCATTTTTCTATTTCTAACACATCAACTTTGAGGACAAAATGTTCACTTGCTGCCTAATATGTCCCACCCACTAACAGGTGCCATGATGAGGAGCTAATCAGAGTTATTCACTTCACCTGTCAGTGTTCATAATGTTATGCCTGATCGGTGTATTAAGATATTGTTCATTACATTCTATTGTCTCTTTTCTTTCTTATTATTATAATTATTTTTAACATAGGTTCTTAAATTAGTATATTTACATGCACAGTCTAGGAGGAGTGACAAGGTTTTCATTTCACTGCAAGTTGAATAATGTATATCTCTATAACTGTGCACAAAATAAAAATCCTGAAATCTTGAATGCGTGAGGCCAATCCTCACTGTTGGATACGTACATGGATAATCACCTGTCTAGTGGTTATAGCATGTGAAATAAGTTAAGAAATTTAAGTGGGGAGGATTTATTTATTTTTGTGTTTTTTCCCATGATGTGGCGATCTTCTTCTTCTTCTTTCGGCTTTTCCCTTCAGGGGTCGCCACAGCGAATCATCTCTCTCCACCTATCCCTATCTTCTGCATCCTCAACACTTACACCCACTAGCTTCATTTATTACATCCATATACCTCCTCTTTGGCCTTCCTCTTTTCCTCCTGCCTGGCAGCTCCATGTCCAACATTCTCCTACCAATATAGTCACTCTCCCTCCTCTGGACATGTCCAAAACATCTTAACCTGGCCTCTCTAACTTTGTCCCCCAAACGTCCAACATGAGCCGTCCCTCTGATGTACTCGTTCCTAATCCTGTCCAACCTTGTCACTCCCAAAGAGAACCTCAATCTTCAGCTCTGCTACCTCCAGCTCTGACTCCTGTCTCTGTCTCTAAACCATACAGCATGGCCAGTCTCACCACTGTCCTGTACACCTTCCCCTTGATTCTTGCTGATATTTTTCTATCACACAGAACTCCCGACACCTTTCTCCACCCATTCCAACCTGCCTGCACTTGCTTCTTTACCTCTTTCCCACACTCTCCATTACTCTGGACTGTTGACCCCAAGTACTTAAACTCCTGTACCTTCTTCATCTTACTGTTCCACTTCCCTCCCTTTCAGTCACATCCCCTGATATGGCGATACATGATAAAATCATTTAAGATCACGTTTTTGCCATTGTTTATGTTTTTCTCTAAGCATGATCTAAATGGACTTGATAGTATCCTTTGTATGTATATAGAGAGACTCAGTATAAAACTGTTTTCAATGTATATTTAGACTATGGAGTGCCCAGGCTGTCTATTTTTGATTATAACCTCCTGATTTTGCTTTTGCAGAAACTGCAGTGTTTTGATCATCCAGAAAGATTTACAACAAAGGCAGAGTAATAAAATATTAATTTCTATTCAGTTGTATTAGACACTCATTTTAATCAAAATGGCTTTTACGTTATCCAGAAAACATTATCCACTTCTAGCAAATAATATGAAAGAAGTAATAACAATTATCTATCATGTATTTAACATGTTTTGGAAATGGAGGATTAATATAATATTCCTCTTCCTAGCTCTTACTTAAACAACTTATATTACATACAGTATATGAATTCTTCGGTATTTATCAAGAAATGCTAGGTAATCATAAATTTTAGATTTTTGTTAGTATTTGCCATTTGAATAAGAAATAACCTAGAGCTCAGTCTCACGTTTTTTTCCCTCCAAATATCAGTTAGCTGACTAAACATCTTATTTTAACAATCAGAGTCGTCACCATGGATGGAGAATCTTGAGCAGAGTCTCCTGAAGGTGTTTTTCTCCACAGAGGTGAGTCCGGGTGGATAGCCTTTCCCTTTCAAATATTTCTCAACTGCATCATATTTGGAGAAAAAAGCATGCTGGGTACTCGAGCCATCCGTCGCCTCTGAAGAACCACTCTTTTCAGGCATACCTTGAGAAGCATATTCCTTTTCCTGTAAAGAAACACCTGTGTACTCAATTAACTCACAAATGATGGAGAGTAAAGCTATGTTCACACATACAGTGACTGTATTGATGCAAGTTTCTAGTCGCTGTACTATGAAGTCGGTCTAACTACCGGTTGCTGTAGTAATAATGTTTGTCAGTGGGTGGAGCAACTAGCATTCCAAATCAATTTTCTTGCCGCTAAAACACTGAAACTTTCTGGAGAGAGATTTAGTATTTATGTAGAAAATTCAGCATATAGACATGCATCATATCATATGAGATGAAGGAGAAGCAATGTGTGTTCTTTGTCACGAATCACTCCCTTTGGTTGTTGCTGCACCACGTAGCTCCATAATTACATAGAGTTCACTTTGTCTCGCCGCTGGACACGCCCACAATCTAGTCACCAACGGTCACTGTTGCTCATATCACTGGTCAGCAATTGTCGCCTGCTCTCAGTGACGATTTCTGGTCTCTTTGTCTCTGTGAGCCACTGCATGTATGAACGCTGCATAAGGCGGCTGAACATAACATTTTACATGGTTTTGGAGGACATTTTTGGAATAGTGTCTAATTCACGTATGGCCAATAAAAGCATTTCGACAATCTCTGCTGGCATTCTTTCCAGAATTGTAAAAAAGTAATTGGAATTCTCTGCTGGTTATTTCTTAAAATCTAACCGGACATCACACAGTGTGAGCATTGTCGTGATCTGATATATATATCAGGCCCTAGCAAAAATGCATTTAGCTGTATTTAAAAAATACTTTGTGTAGTTAGATTTCTCTCATCGTCCAATTTACTTTGTCCAGTTAGAGGTATAACATGCGAAACAGACCGAGTAGCGTAAACTACCTGTGAGGTGCAGAGGAGCAGGGTGGGGACTGCGTGAGGTTTGAGACAAACCGAGCCTCCTGAGTGCTCGAAGCAGTCCTCGGTGAAGTGAGTGGAACACACGACAGACCTGGGCCGGGGTCGCCAGTTCATCCTGCGCAGGCTTCTGATCCACTGGTTAAGACGCTCAGGATCATCGAACGGAAATCTGTAGAAATACAGCACAGGATGAAATGTTAAACATTAATAAACAGGATGTAAGGATGTGAGAAGGAAGAACAAGAACAAACAGCTCCTAAAAGTTTCAGCTGAAGACTCCAAGGTGGTGTGCATCTCGCTTTGTTTGTCTGCTAGTAGAGATTTCAGATTACACTGCTAGGTAGAGTGGAGGTCTATGTGTTTACATGCTTCTCTGATTAATAGGCTCTTAACCCAAAATCTCCCTGAGAAGATATGAGGAAGAAAACCTAAGCGGAACTAGAGTCAAATGGGAGACCATCCTCATCTTGGTGACACTGGATAGTGCGAATATACTTATTGCACTTAACAGCACCAAAATAATTGTAAAAAATAATAAATATGTGTGTAACATTGTACTCTCCATGCACATTTGTGATAATGTAAAATAGAATGAAGTGAGTCTGAAACCAGACCAATGCTGTACAACACCACAGCATGTCCAGTATGAAGCAATCTAAATCTATTGAATTTTCCGAGCAGTAATATAACGTCCTCTGTAAAGCCACTGCTGATCCTCACCGGTGAAATGTCAGACCCAGAGTCCTCTCCAAAGGCCCGTTGTAGTTATTGCAGCTGTAAACAGAACACCGGTATTTTTGTGTCGATTCATCCATCTTCATGCAAAACTGGCAGTTTCCAATCCAGTCCTCTATGTCTCTGGTCATAGTGCCCCAGTAATAAAGCTCAGATATGGAGCTCAAACATCTGCTCATCCCAAAGTGTCCTCGTTTGTCATGGTGCTCCTTTAGCAGCTCAACCACCTCCTCTCTGTTTCGCAGAACTTTCCTGCGCTTGGAACCATGCCGATAGTACAGGACTCCATCTTAAAATAAAGTAAAAAATAGAATCAATTATTTTGACTAACAATCCAAGAATCTGACCACTTATAATAAGCCTTACAAACAAAATTTTACTAGTTTTGTGTGTAAATATAAATGTATTTTAAATCAAAGATACTTTTCCACTTTATCAAACCTCTGGAAGCTCATTGTTTAGACGGGGAAAAAAAGACTATTATTTCAAAAATAAACCATCTTCTTCATTTTGCAAATTTACTCCGGATACTCTGCTGTATCCTCAGCTTCTGACAAAAGTTGCACTCGTTTCTTATGTACACATAATACATACATACAGCAAAAGAAGCAAATGAAACCTTCTGCCTTCACTATCAACCTCAGCTCAGGTGAGAAAAAGTATTTGCCCCCTATTTTTCCATATCTGTCAAACTAAATGATTTCGGCTCCTCAAAATGCTTTTTAAAAGCTTCTACAACACCTACTTATATGCAAATGTAATTGCCCCCTAAACTTAATAACCAGTTGTGCTGCAACCCATGCTTCAGATAACCACTCTTTCAAGGGGGCATTTACTTTTTCACACAGTGCCAGTTAGTGTTAACTTATTTCCTCCAATAAATGCAACAAGCACTTGATCTAATGAGCCAAATCATCTTTGAAAGCAGCTCAGCCACTGCAGCATGTTAGGTACCGTATCACTTCCAACTTTTATTACAGTGCTATGCACGCGTATGTGCTTACCTTGAAGAAAAAAGCGTTTAGCACATCTCCTGACCATGTACCTTGTGCAGTAGGGCGTACTGCTGTACACTCCCGTACGTAGGTACTTCTCCAACGCATCATATCTTCTGAAATAAGGCTCAGACTTGGAGCTCAGAAGGCTCACTTTGCTCTTCACATCACTTCCCCTCGTGTTGTTCTGCATGGAGGAATCTCTGAAATAAGGATGCTCCACATGGACCACGTCCTCATCGACAGACTGATCTACAAACTTTGTTTCATCTCCGGATTCCATGGAGAGAGCATCCAAGTATTCACTGCTGTCCTGTTTCAAAAGAAAAACAATATTTGCTGGAATCAACACTACAATACCCATCAGTCCCAGCGCAACACATGTTCACGTTACATGCCCCAATGATCACTTACACTTGTTACCCCTAACAAGCGGCCTTACTTAAATTCTGTTTTATTGTATATTTCATTATTTTTCAATATTTTGTTGTTGCCCTTTATGGAGTTTGTTGCGTGTCCCATAGCCTCACTCATAGTCTTTGCTTTTGCCTTATAGCTTGTGTGTTTTGTTTTTATAGCTTGTGCTTTTCCACAGGGTTTTTTTTCCTCCCATAGTTTTGCATTTCATAAAATAAAAAAATATAGCAATTGCATCCACCGCCTCTACTAATCCCTGACACGTGATATGTTGTTCTTCTTGTTGTCCTTCAGCTGTTAGCAGTTGCCACAGCAGACCTTCTTATGCGCACATTTTTTATTTTGGCACAGGTTTCCCGGATATCCTTCCTGGCACAACCTTCACATTTTATTCGGGCTTCAGCTTGGCACCGAGTTAAACTCTCATTGGCTGGGTTGGTTCCATGCCAGGTGATGAGAGTGTGGGACCCTGCCACCAGGGACATAATCCATGACCATGAAATAGTGTTATATGACCCATTAAAGTACATCACTGTTTACAGCCTTGAGCCACATCAGCATCGATTTACACACATAATCTACTAATATACTGAACTAAATATAAGGTATTTATCTCAAAACACTTATTACAACACTTATTACTTATTACCCTGCACTGCACCCCGCTCCCTTTAATCCTCTAGCACTACTTGACTAATCCTACCATCTCTACAAGGAAGTCACTCATCAAGACTCTTCTCTGTTCTGGCAGCAAGCTGGTAGAAAGAACCTACACTAGATCTAGATGTCTGAACAGCTGAGTCTCTGGCTGTCTTAAATGGCCTACCTACTTAAATTAGCACTTGTTTTCTATTCATAGTCCATGACCTAGTGAATCAGTATCAGGATGTATTCATGGATAGAGACTTCAGAGCCCTTCTGTAAGTCTCTCTGGACAAAGAGTGTACATCTAATCTAATCTTAAAAAGGGCATCTACCAAATGCTGTAAATGTAAACACGTTTCTTACCTTCTGTGGAGTTACAAATATTTCAATCGTGGGCACGGCATCAGGTTTAAGGCAGACCACCTCTCTGCTTCGGTCGAAACAATCCTTTGTGAAGTGTCTGGAGCAGATAGCTGACCTGCTGTGGAGAGACCAGCGGTCTCTTTGACAGAACTTAATCCAGTGGCTGAGTCTCTCCACATCACTGAAAGGAAACCTGTCACCAAACCAGAACATTTCTTAAAATCTAGTAAAATCCTGGATATATTCGAGTGCTCAAAACCAACTTCTGTGCAGCTCATACCGGTGAAACGTGACGCCTTGTTCATCATCAGCAAGCGCAGAGCTCTCACACCCCGGGACGATGCACTGTAAGCATACCACCGGGTTAGACGGATGCAAACAATCTTTACAATTGTCTATCCAGTCTCCGATGTCTTTGGTTATCGAGCGCCAGTAATACAGCTCGGACACGGCTTTCAGACACCGGGAGCGTCCTGCGTGTCTGGAGTTGTTGTGATGTTCCACCAGCACTGCTCTCACTTCCTCTTCACTGCGGAGCACCTTACGCTGACGCTGACTGTCTATGTACCAGAGACTACCATCTAAATACAAGCAAACAAACAAAAAAGATTTCTCATGGTGCAATGATGTAAGTCTGATAAAGTTGTGTTATGATCAATTCTGTATTGCTCACCTCTCCAGCGAAACTTCTTACTACATCTCCTAATTACACCTTTAGAAGCTTTGTCATGTTTGCCGTATGTCCCGAATCGAAGATACTTCTCCACATCATTAAACCTCTGGAAGCTCATCCTTTAGAGAGGGAAAAAGATATTATATTCCCAGCGCATATACATCTGCCTTTTATCTGTGACAGGGTGCAATGATGCTAGAAGAAACCATGCTGCATTAGAAGAAAAGCTTTTTTTTTGTCTTAATATAAAGCTAAGTAAAATGTTTGCACCTACACAGACTTTGCAGAAAAGAGAATGTTTATCTGATTCTAATCTAATTTAACCCTTTTTACTGGAGAAATGAAATTTGTGCCTGTTTTGGTGGCTCGACTTTAAACGTCTTTCTCATTTCACATGACACAGTGGTGGATAATAGCTCATATGAAAGTAGACACTCAGGGCTTTTTGTAGTATTTGTAGTGTTTTACAAGTAGTACTGTTTATATCTAGCCCATTACAGGCAATATTTTCATATATTTAAAAAATATATATGTTTATATATATATATATATATATATATATATATATATTTAAAAAATGTTTTACACATATATGTTGATATCCTTCATTAAACTTTATCAAACCCAGTTCTGCTCTTTGGGATGCGCCAAGTGATTGTTCCTAAGCATCTAAAATTAAAACAGAATTTTTATATCAGACTTGCAGTGATAAAATAATGCATTTGTGTATTCTGACAGAAAATGTCCCATTTCAAGCCAGTGTACTGCTTAAAAGGGCAAAGATTTATTTAAAAATAACAAAATGTTGCACTTGGGAAGAATAAGGGTGAGGAAATAGCATCTATATTACGTTCAGATTAAACAAACTCACACACACACACATAAGAGATAAAAAAAAATTCTGAAAGAATGTTTTTGTGTGTACACCGATCAGCCATAACATTATGACCACTGAAATGTGACTTGAATATCACTGACTATCTCTTCATCATGGCACCTGTTAGTGGGTGGGATATATTAGGCAGCAAGTGAACATTTTGTCCTCAAAGTTGATGTGTTAGACGCAGGAAAAATGGACAAGCGTAAGGATTTGAGCGAGTGTGATAAGGGCCAAATGGTGATGGCTAGACGACTGGATCAGAGCATCTCCAAAACTGCAGCTCTTGTGGGGTGTTCCCGGTCTGCAGTGGTATCAAAAGTGGTCCAAGGAAGGAACAGTGGTGAACCTGCAACAGGGTCATGGACGGCCAAGGCTCACTGACCCGTGTTATCCGATCCAACAGACGAGCTTCTGTTGCTCAAATTGCTGAAAAAGTTAATGCTGGTCCTAATAGAAAGGTGTCAGAATAGACAGTGCATGACAGGTCAGGGCTGTTTTGGTAGCAAAAGAGGGACCAACACAATCTGAGGCAGGTGATCATAATGTTATGCCTGATCAGTGTATATGTGTGTCGTTATGGGTACTAAACCCCATCTTAACCTCTTAATAAAAAAAAATGTGACAAGTGTCATCGAAAGGTTTTTTTTTTCAACAGCAGGTAAGAGTTAAAATAAGAATGATTTTTTTCTAATACACAAGTGAATGAAGACTAGGGTGTCTCAGTGTTAGCATAAGGCTAATGCCAACACGGACAGTTGGGTGAACTGTAACCCATCTGTGATCTCTGATGGTCTCGGACACCTGATGGACCTTGGGATTAGGCTTAAAGTTTAAACTCCATTAAACTCCATTTAGGAGACATCTTAAGTGGCGTCTAAAGATGATATACTGGTTTTCGTTTGTTTATTTCTGTGGTACTTTGTGTAACAGAAGTTTCATGTATAGATGTGATGGTCGAGTGTCCGAATATGTGGCCATGTCGTGAATGTGGGTGTGTCCATGCAGAATATGAAGAGGTCTTGTTATTAATATTTTTATTAAGCTGTTATATCTGATTATTAGTGGGTTAAAGGTGGCTTTTGCAGCGATTTTACAGCGATTACATATGAAGTTTATAAACTCGCTGAAGTAATGCATAGAGTTAATAAAGTTATCCTGATTAAGAATAATGTTTCAAGTTGTGATTAAGGTGTTTATTTCTTTTGCTTCTTTACAGACTACACACACACTTTACTTTACTACTGTACACTGTACTGTGTATCATCATTATTTTCTTCACTATACACACCTCTAGCACGAGCAGCAGCAGTGAGTCTCGAGCCCTGTTTATATCTCCAAATCTAACACACTGACAGGAGCCACTTCTGAAGGGAACGCAATTTTGCAGTGCATCTGCTGTGTCGTAAAAAGCTTCACAAATGCCTCATATTTGAACCAATTAACGTCGTTTCAAAAGATATTTCATATCAATTACAATTACCTGTTGATTTGATTTGATGTTTATCAAGCTTGAATGGATAATAAAACAGAAAAGTAGTTATGCAGTATCCTATAGTGTGCATCAATAAAAATCGACGGTGGGATTTTCCGGAGCGTGAGGCCTCGAACGTCACTTCCTGTTCCTGTGCGTCAAAATAAGAGACATTACTTTCCTCGAATGTAATCTTAGATTTCAATGGTTTTCAAATGGATATTTGTTTTCTCGCTGTTTTTAATTCAGCACAAAGCAGTCGGTTAATTATCATATATTATGAATCATATGACGACAGCTAAAATGTCAGGCCCTTATACTTCTGTAATAGCATAAACAAAACAAAACAAAATAAAATAGAAAACAAAATTCAATTAGGCTACTGGAAATCCCTTAAATATGTGTAGTACAACTGCATGTGTAGTTCTGCTCACAGTTTTAAAAAAAATACACTAATCCAAACCCTTTATTAGAGAAGTAATATAATCAACTTTAATAATATGATAATAAATTGATAAACAAAACATATATATATTTTACAAGATTTACAGGAGAACACTGATTTCACTGACATATCCACTGATTAGCTACTGCTCAATTTATACAACTGACAAATCATCCGATCATGTAGCAGCATCACAATACATTATAATACTTTAGATTCGCTTGAAAAGTTTCAGTCAATGTTAGCATTAAACATCAGAATGAGGAAAATGGAAAATGTGATCTTGGTGACTTTTACTGTTGCATGGTGGTTGGTGCCAGATGGGCTGGTCTGAGTATTTCAGAAGCTGGAGATCTTCTGGGATTTTCACACACAACAGTCTCTAGAGTTTAAACAAAACTTTCACATACACAATGATCTTCTTCATTAGTACTATGGAAACTGAAGTGATGTATACTAACTAGCTGAGAATCACACCTAACTGCCATTTTTATATCTCAGCATTTAGTCTGGGTCACATTATAACACAAGACAACTTTCTTTTTTCAGAAGATACAAAAATGCACATGTTGATAATATAACATAACAGGTATACAGGTTTAAAAATCGATAGATAGATTGATTTGGTTAATTTTAGTACATCAGTATTACTGTTTCAACAATAAAACACAGATCTAATCAATCCAGGCTTGAATGCTGTGTGAAGGCACAAAAAAAAAAAAAACGCAACACGGATCACCAACTAATAGCAAAGAATCAATCTGAAATTTATTAATGACAAACACTTTCAGAATGTAGACTACTGTTTTCAAAACTCCATTAAATGAGTATACGGCCCATTCGTATCCAGTTTCAGGACTTGTCTGTTGCCGTAGGTCCCGTGTTTGACTTCTGCACCAGCCTCGGCGCACTTGGAAGCTGAGCTCAGCTCCTTTTCACAGTGAGTGACAAAACTGTCGTAGAGCTTCTGGCCATCCTCTTTACCGATGTTATTGTGGTACTGCATGCGCGTTCCCTTCGCTTTGCCTCCAAGTGTTGCTTGAGGTACAATAAGGACGCTGCCAGGCAGATCAACAACTGATGTGTATTTCCCCGATTCGGTCTCACACAGCTTTACATTCAGGAGGGTGTTCACTGTGAAAAGCAGGAAAAGCAGACTAGATTAAATAATTACTTATTTTTTGTAACAATACATTTTTAATAAAATTGTCATAAATGTTAGATAAAAACAACACAATACCCATTTTAGGGATCATATCTTCAGCTCCACCTTTGAAGAAGCAAATGTAGACGACCATTCCACGATTAATCTGTGCAAATATATGAAACACCTAAATAATTTTGGTCATGTAGATCATTTCTTTTTCATGTAGCATGCCTTCCTTCAAACTGTAGTAAAGAAAATGTCAAAACTCTTTAGAAAAGTGTTCTATCCACTATATCCACTACAATTTCTAAAACCTTGAAAGGTTTAAGCTTCATCTACTCGGTATAATCATGTGAAATATCCCTGACAGACTATATGGTCAAATGTTTGTGGGCACCTGATGTCTTAACCACTGAACTACCACTTCCCTTCAGTCCTGCTTAACTGGAATAATAACCTCCACTCCTCAGGAAGGCTTTCCACTAGATATCGGAACATGGCTTGGGGGAATTTGTGTTTGTTCAGCTACAGTTCATGCCCTGATGTCATCTGAGGAGGACTGGGGTGCAGTCAGTGGTTTCAATTCATCCCAAAAGTGTTCACTGGGGTTGTGACAATTGTAAAGATACAGCATACAAAGACATCCTATACAACTGTGTGCTTCCAGTTTGGGGAAGGAATACGAACAGGTGTAATGGTCAGGTGTCTACAAACATTTGGCTTATAAAACACATTTACTGAAGTGGAAGTAATGCAGAACTTTCTTTCATTCAACTGTAGTTATATGGTTTAGAGAGAGAGAGAGAGAGAGAGAGAGAGATTAAGAGTGATAGAGAGAGAGAGAGAGAGAGATTAAGAGTGATAGAGAGAGAGAGAGAGAGTGATAGAGAGAGATTAAGAGTGATAGAGAGAGAGAGAGAGAGAGAGAGAGAGCGAGAGAGAGCGAGAGAGAGAGAGAGAGAGAGCGAGAGAGAGAGAGAGAGAGAGAGAGGTTAAGAGTGATAGAGAGAGAGAGAGAGAGAGAGAGAGAGTGATAGAGAGAGATTAAGAGTGATAGAGAGAGAGAGAGAGAGAGAGAGAGAGAGAGAGAGAGAGAGTGATAGAGAGAGAGAGAGAGAGAGAGAGAGAGAGAGAGAGAGAGAGAGAGAGAGAGAGAGAGAGTGATAGAGAGAGATTAAGAGTGATAGAGAGAGAGAGAGAGAGAGAGAGAGAGAGAGAGAGAGAGAGAGAGAGAGAGAGAGTGATAGAGAGAGCGACAGAGAGAGAGTGATAGAGAGAGAGAGAGAGAGAGAGAGAGAGAGAGAGAGAGAGAGTGATAGAGAGAGTGATAGAGAGAGTGATAGAGAGAGAGAGAGAGAGAGAGAGTGATAGAGAGAGAGAGAGAGAGAGAGAGAGAGAGAGAGAGAGAGAGAGTGATAGAGAGAGAGAGAAAGAGGGAGTGATAGAGAGAGCGACAGAGAGAGAGAGAGAGAGAGATAGAGAGAGAGAGAGAGTGATAGAGAGAGAGAGAGTGATAGAGAGAGCGACAGAGAGAGAGAGAGAGTGATAGAGAGAGAGAGAGAGAGAGAGAGAGGTTAAGAGTGATAGAGAGAGAGAGAGAGAGAGAGAGAGAGAGAGGTTAAGAGTGATAGAGAGAGAGAGAGAGAGAGAGAGAGAGAGTGAGAGATTAAATATAAAGACAGATCACCTCTACCCATTCAGCCTCAGAGTCCGCGTCTGCAGGTTTCACTTGAAGTTTTGCATGTAAACACTGCTGAAGAAGTACTCGGGCTTTCACTGTAGGTCCGTTCGCCATCGTCCTGATATCTTAACAAAATGTATCAACGAGTACGATAAACAATTATCAAGAAAAATGCTAAATAAAGAAGCAGGGATACAGAACTAATTCTAATACCTACTAAGTTGGAGTCACTTCCGCATTACGTCATCACAATGCGCCATCACGTCTCACAGTCGTGTGTTTAGAGAGTTCGTTTCAGCTCTGTTTAAGTGACATGATCGTGTCAAGTTTAACCTTGTAATTTTCATAGGAAACTCGTCTTCTTAAACAAGGCAGTGCACGGGTGTAAAAATGACCAGAATGACCCTTTCGTTTAGCTGCTGAGCTAATATTTTGTCAGTGAATAAAATGATATTTCATCAAAGCTGCAGAAAACTTTCCCAAGTGTTGAAGCGCCACTCGGTTTCCACTGTCTCTGTGTTCTGGTCATGTAGTGATGTTAGACATCTTCAGCCTCTCTCAAAACCTGCTGTTCGCTGGAAGGTAAGTCCCTGTGTGTCAGCAGTGGTCATTGTATACTGTACATGTTAACAGTCTGTACATAAAGCCATGCATGGCAGTAATGCAGCTCGAAAGACTCGTGTGTAAACGAGTTGATCCTTTTAACTGCTAATAATTGGCACTGGTGCAGCTTGTAGGCTTCATACTCATATTCCTATACTAGAATTTACGAAAAGACAGTGTGCAGGAACAAATATGATGTTCACGCAACGAGATCTGTCTGTTTTTTTCCAGCCAGGAATTGATCACTTCACCCATCTCTGCACAACTCCCCTAAAAAACAAATCCTAAACCATAAATCCTTCACCCTGTGATCTGTAAAACTGTATCAATTCTTCCGAGGCTTTCAGAGCAATGATGTGCAGCATCCTATAAATGAAGCCGTTTTATTGTAGCTCATGATGTATGCCAGGTTTACAAAAGCAGATCTAAACAAACGATAAAATAAGGCAACAGTGTTTATTGTCATTCCTCTATATTGAGCTTGTAGACTTCGGAATGAAATGTCTTTTCTCCTGGACCGTGGTGTATGGGAAGCCAAACACATAAAAAGTGGGACGAAACCGCGCCACCCGATTGAGCCGCACTGGGCGGACCAAATATCTGCGCGGCCCAATGGACAGTCTGGATAGCGCAGAGATGAGCTGGTTTACTTGCGCAGCCCAGTGGATAGCGCAGTGCGGACCACAAACCTGCGCGATCCACTGGGCAGCGCTGCGCAACTGTGATGGAAATAGACCCCGCCCACCATCAATTTTACCCACAATTCTCCGCTGTAGTTTAAAGTGCACATGGAAGCTTAGGCTACAACAATATAGCCAGACAGTATGAATGTGAACTTAAATTTCTCATGTTTATTTTTCCTTTATGGAAACTGCAGTGTTGTTCGACAGTACTTCGTGGAATTACATGCATAAGTTGCAACAGAAGGGGCAGGAATTTAAAATTTTGGGCTCGATTGTGTTGCTGGTCTCGTTTGTGTTCAAACTTGAGGAATAAAAAGCCTTCTATCTTCATTTTCTGCATTTTGTGAAGTGTTTCTTCTGTTTTCCAAAGCGTCTTCAATTTTATTCAAAATGTCAGGACTATTTAATATTGTTTCTACTATGCGCCTTGCCAAGCCTGGTTTGCACTTGCGCTTCCTAGCGGAGAATTGTGGGTAAATGTAAATTGATGGTGGGCGGGGTCTATTTCCATCAGGGTCGCGCAGGTTTGTGGTTCGAGCAGCGCTGCTGAAGTTGGTCCATGCTTCTGGACTGAAACTGGTCCGCGCTGCGCTATCCACTGGGCTGCGCAAGTAAACCAGTTCAACTGGGTCCGCCCAGGGCGGCTCAATCGGGTGGCGCGGTTTCGTCCCACTTTTGATGTGTTTGGCTTCCCATAGTGGTGCAACATGTAACAGTACGCAACACTAAGTAAAGTGCAAATGCAGGACAAAAAAAATACACAGATCAATATGGACAATTATTAGACATGAGCATCATTGAAAAATGAAGCTTAGTTAAGTAAAGAAAAATGTCATGATCTGGTGCTGATTTTGAGTTCCTGTAATGCATTTTGGGCTTCAGAAGGAGGAGATAAGAGGCTAAGAAGGGAAGCATGAAAGCACAATTAAAGAATAATAATAAGAATAATAATAGTAATAAACAACACCCAGAATTTGTTTTAAACTACTTTTTTTACTCACTCGAGAAAAATAGGAACACAGGGAAAAATCTTGAATTTGGATTTTTTTAGATTTAACATTTTTTAATTATTTTAGAATTAATTAAATTATTGAATCATTGAAACATTATTAATATTATTAATTATTATTATTGTTGTTGTTGCTGCTGTTGTTGTTCTTCTTCTTCTTCTTATTGTTATTATTATTGTTTATTATTATTATTATTATTATTATTATTATTATTATTTGGTAAACTATAACTGTTATTAAATAGTCCGTACATCTCAGCTTGGTCTGAACAGCTGATGAAGCACATGCTGGTCAAGCTGTTGGCTTTGTCACGTTGTCAGCTGATATTATCCACCTTCCTTATTACTCTATTCAATGTATTAATAAATATTTGAGATTTGTTAAATACCTTGTGGTTACGAATTACCTATAATCAGTAGCTCATATTTCTTTGGATTGGATTTTTCAGCACATTGATTAGCAATCTGTTAATTACCTTTACAATCATCCTGGCTCTGGAATGATCTCACAAAACCTTTATTAAGCTGGAGCTTCGTTAACTAGTGTTCAGTTTACAAATGTGGTTGCAAACGAAACTCAATCAATCAAACTTTTGTTTTATGCCTTTACCAACTACGAAGAAGGTTTTATTTGCTACTATCTTAAAATGTTCCTGGGAGATGTTTGCTCAAAAACGAATTAGGAATCATAATTTCTATAATTACTATTAACATCTGTTACCGGGTTAAAATAATGTACTAATTTACACATTTTAGTTTGCATGAATTTTACATGAATGGCAACATATATACACTCATTACAGCGAGTCTTAGATCAGTGTTAAGTCTAGGTAGCTTGATTTTTTGATTTTGTTTCTGCTACTATTGTGACTGGTGTCTTCTTCACTGATTAGAGTTCAGCCGGTGGAGAGAGACAGCAAGAGAGGCAGAGGGCTCACATGGCACGTGGCCTTCCAAAGCAAAAGCCCATAGCTGGGGTTAAAGAGGTCATCGCTGTTGCTTCAGGAAAAGGAGGCGTTGGAAAATCGACCACAGCTGGTATTCCTGGATTTCTTATCATTTATTCCTCAAAACTTTCAAGCCTCTTTTACAAACATTCTTCTTCTTCTATTTCTTCTTCTTCTTCTTCCTCTATTATTATTATTATTATTATTATTATTATTATTATTATTATTATTATTATTATTTCTGGAGCCCATGCACTTTCCTTTTTGAAAAGATTTTGTCCTCAGTCAAGTACAAAATGTCAGCGTAAACGTAGCATTGCCTCTGCACCAAGAGACACTAGTTATTATCTTCACTAAAAGTAAACAGTTCACAAGATTGCAGTTTCTTTCCTGCCAAGATCCAATCCAACATGTTTTATTATTTCTTTGTTTCTGTTTTTTTCCCCTTTCTTTCTTCACTTCAGTGTTGTTGCTGTGTACTGAGTCACTGAAAGTACCTTATTACTACAAATCCAGGAACGCCTGCATAAAAACCTCCAAAGATTACTATCATTTTCACTGTTTTTGTCTCGAGCATTTTCATGTGGCTGTGGCTGTTTATCTGACATAATGCGGTCTTGTGAAATGTTCAGACTTTCATGTGGTATTTAAAAAAGGAGCCAGCTCCATAACAACAGATCTGAAATTCAATATGAAAGTGAAAGAGATAAATATGACACTTGTATATCGAGGAGCTGTATTTATTTCTGAATTAACACACAGTGAATATGAACACAGTGTTGTTATATGGAGGTGTATGTCAGGGGATGAATGATAAAATTTTAAAAAGTGTTGATAAATGTTGAAACTTTGGAATGTGTTTCAGATTTTCCTTTTGCAAATCACATGGTGGCAGCATCGGAGAAAGTAACAAAACTAAATATTAGGGCTGTAACAAAACACTCTGGTCATGATTCGAATGGATTCCTGATAAATGTAGGGGATGTGGTAGCTTAGTGTTTAAGGTGTTGGGTTACTGATCGGTGTAACGTCCCGTCAGACGTAGGAGTATTAGAATCCATTCGCGGATGAGGTAAAGGGCCAAAGGCTAAGATCTTGGTCGAGGTCACGGAAAAAACAGGGTCAAAACCAGAAAGCTATGAAGAAACAATCAAAACCAAAACGCTAGTCCAGAAAACGAAGTCAGAAGAAAACAAGCAGGGTCATACACGAGGAAACGAGACAATCGATAAATCAAGGCTTGGCAGGTAACACTAAGGAAACAATGCTTCGCAATGAGACTGAGATAGCGTGCTGCTTTTATATGTCACTGAACCGGAAGTGAGCAGAAACAGTTAATATTCGGGCGATGGCTCCCTCTGGTGTTCAGGCCTTGTGACGGAACCCCCCCGTCTAAGAACACCTCCAGGTGTTCGATGTCGAGGGCGTCCCCTCGGGCGAGGAGCGGGTCTGTGGGGAAAGTTCAGGTGGAATTCGTCTATGAGAGTGGGGTCCAGGATGTCGTTGCATTGACCCAGCAGCGCTCCTCCGGGCCGTATCCCTCCCAGTCCACCAAGTATTGGAGGCGGCAGCCCTGACGACACGAGTTAAGGATGGTGTGAACCCGATAGGCGAGGGAACCGTCAGTGTCCAGGGGAGGGGGTGGCTCATGGGCAGTGGGGCCCGCGGTCTGTGGCTCGTGATAGGGCTTGAGCAGGGATACATGAAAAGTGGGTGCAAGGCGGTAAGAGGCAGGCAGCTCTAGGTGAAACGAGACGGGATTAACCTGGCGAATAATTTTGAAAGGACCGATGAACCTGGGGCTGAGCTTACGACATGGCAGCTTGAGTTTCAGGTTGCGCGTGGATAACCAAACCTTCTGACCCACTTGGTAGGTAGGATGGTGTTGGCGTCGGCGGTTGGCTTGAATTACTTGCCTACGTATAGCCCGTTGAAGGCGAACATGGGCTCGTTTCCAGATCTCCTGGCTTCGCCTGGACCATTCGTCAACCGCGGGGACGTCTGAGGGCTCCCCGGACCACGGGAACAAAGGTGGTTGATAGCCAAAAACACATTGGACGGTGTCAGCCCCGTAGAGGAATGGGTGAGGGAGTTCTGAGCATATTCGGCCCATGCGAGGAATTCACTCCAACGGTGCTGTTCCTTGCTGCAGTAAGCCCTCAAGAACCTTCCTAGTTCTTGGTTCAGACGTTCGGCTTGCCCGTTAGATTGGGGGTGGTATCCTGAGCTCAGACTGACTTTGATTCTCAGCTGCTTACAGAACTCCTGCCAGACCCTGGAGGTAAACTGCGGCCCCCGGTCCGATACTATGTCTTCAGGGAGCCCAAAATTCCGGAATACGTTGTGAAAAATGGCTAAGGCGGTTTCCATAGATGTAGGTAATCCCTTCATGGGGACCAATTTGCATGCCTTGGAAAACCGGTCAATGATAACCATGATGGTCGTGAAGCCCTGTGAGTCGGGGAGGTCAGTGAGAAAGTCTATAGAGATGTGAGACCAGGGACGGCGTGGGACGGGTAGTGGCTCCAACAGACCTTCAGGCAGATGGCGCTTGGTTCGAGACTGGGCGCAGATGGCGCATGAGCGTACAAACTTTTCCACATCCTGGTGAAGAGAAGGCCACCAAAAGGTTTGACGCAGCAATTGGGCCGTACGATGGATGCCTGGGTGGCCGGAGCTGGGGCATTCATGCGTCCACCTGATCAGTCTTAGACGGAACGTGGTGGGAACATAACGTTTGGAGGGTGGACAATTTGGGGGAGGAGCCTCGGAGGTGTAAGCCCTTTCAATTTCTCCTATGAAATCCCAACGAATGGGAGCTACTAAAACAGATGGTGGGAGGATATTACTAGGGTGTGAGGGTGACTCGCTGACCTCATGAATTCTGGAGAGGGCATCTGCTTTCCCGTTCTTCGTGCCGGGACGATAGGTGACCGTGAACTTGAACCGTGAGAAAAATAAGGCCCACCTGGCTTGGCGTGGATTGAGGCGCTTTGCTTCTTGGAGGTATGCAAAGTTACGGTGATCTGTGAGTATGAGGAACGGGTGAGCTGCCCCCTCCAACCAATGTCTCCATTCCTCCAGGGCAACCTTCATAGCTAGAAGTTCCTTATTGCCCACGTCATAATTCAATTCCGCCGGTGTTAGTTTTCGAGAGTAGAAGGCACATGGATGTAGTTTGCCGGACTCTGGCTGGCGTTGAGAGAGCACTGCTCCCACCCCGCTGTTCGAGGCGTCCACCTCTACTGTAAAAGGTAAGTCAGGTCGTGGGTGTCGGAGTATAGGGGCGGAGGAGAAGCTGTGCTTAAGCTTATCGAAGGCTGTTCGGGCTTGATCAGTCCACTTTAGTTTCTGTGGTTTACCCTTTAACAACGAGGTCAGAGGACTGGCTATGGTGCTATAGTTCCGAATGAAACAGCAATAAAAGTTAGCAAACCCCAGGAATTGTTGGAGGCCTTTAACATTGGTGGGCTCAGGCCAGGACATGATCGCGGACACTTTGGACTGGTCCATCTCCACCCCCTTTTGAGAGATCACGTAACCAAGAAACGTGATGGAGGAACGGTGGAACTCACACTTTTCCAACTTCACGAAGAGGTTATGGGTTGCCAGGCGGTGGAGGACTGCTCAAACATGGGAAACATGTTGTTTCAAGTCTGATGAGTAGATCAAAATGTCGTCAATGTAGGCTATTACGTGGCTGTGGAGCATGTCCCTGAATATTTCATTTATCATGGATTGAAACACCGCCGGAGCGTTAGTGAGTCCGTAAGGCATGACTAGGTACTCATAGTGTCCATTAGTGGTATGGAAAGCAGTCTTCCATTCGTCTCCTTCTCTTATCCTGATCAGGTTGTAGGCACTGCGTAGATCGAGTTTTGTGAATACTTTGGCCCCTTGTAGCTGTTCAAGGGTGGCTGGAACTAAGGGGAGAGGATAAGGGTAAGGCACGGGCGGAGCCCTCCATCCTTTTTTTCCACAAAGAAGAAGCCCGCCGCCGCCGGGGATGTAGAGGGCCGTATATAGCCTGCTGCAAGGGCCTCTTCGATGTAGTCCTCCATAGCCTTTTTTTCTGGGATGGAGAGAGGGTAAACTCGGTTCTTAGGTGGGACGGCATTGGGGAGGAGTTCTATGGTGCAGTCCCATGGTCTGTGTGGTGGGAGCCTGGTTGCCTTTTCCTTACTAAAAACTTCACGTAGGTCGTAGTATTCAGGAGGGAGCAAAGTGGGACTGGACGAAGCTGGGCTTTCAATAGAAGTAGCGAGGCATGGACGTGGAGTGTGATTCAAAAAACAGTTCTTTATGCAGAAAGGGGCCCACCTTCGGAGGTCACCGTCCTTCCAGGAAATGTCTGGGTCGTGAAGCTGTATGCGTGAAGCACTATGGGGTTGGACGGGGAGGAGATGACAAAGAAAGATAAACGTTCATGATGGAATAATCCGAGTTGGAGGTCAATAGGTTGGGTTTGCTGAGAAATGAGACCCCCTCCGATGGGCTGATCGTCGATGGCAGTCACTCTGAGCGGGGGTATGCATGGGACTGTGGGGATGATCGCGCACCAGCGTCTCGTCCATGAGGTTGACCGCCGAGCCTGAGTCAATTAATGCTGTGACAAAAAACTGAGAATGAGCAAGGAGAAGATATGCCGGAAGAGAAACTTTGGATAAGCGTACTATGTTTTCTACCTGTGGCGTAGATGATTTTTCAGGACATCGGAGCACTCTATGACCGGGTTTTCCACAGTAGAAGCAGAGGTTGAGTTTAGTACGCCGTTCGCGCTCCTCCGCTGTGACTTGTGCCCTTCCCAGTTGCATGGGTTCAGAATGATCCTCTGTGTACGGTCGCACTTCCATTTTATAACGCGGCAGGGGGCGTGAGGTGGTGGCTGTAGGTCGGTGTTGGCGACGCAGGTTATCCAGACGGATGGCAGTGGAAATATATTGGGACAACGTGACGTTCGTGTCACGGCATGCCATTTCTGCTTGTAAATCCGGGTTGAGCCCCTCGCGGAAAACCGCCATGAGAGCAGTAGCATTCCATCCCGACTGAGCTGCCAACGTGCGGAATTTTATTGCGTAGTCTGCGGCTGTGTCCCTCCCCTGGCGTAATTCCAGCAGCTGAACGGCTGAAGGACTCGCTGTCGCCATAGCACCGCTTGCATATCCGCTGGACTCATCTCTGGCGAAGCATTCTGTAACGTCCCGTCAGACGTAGGAGTATTAGAATCCATTCGCGGATGATGTAAAGGGCCAAAGGCTAAGATCTTGGTCGAGGTCACGGAAAAAACAGGGTCAAAACCAGAAAGCTATGAAGAAACAGTCAAAACCAAAACGCTAGTCCAGAAAACGAAGTCAGAAGAAAACAAGCAGGGTCATACACGAGGAAACGAGACAATCGATAAATCAAGGCTTGACAGGTAACACTAAGGAAACAATGCTTCGCAATGAGACTGAGATAGCGTGCTGCTTTTATATGTCACTGAACCGGAAGTGAGCAGAAACAGTTAATATTCGGGCGATGGCTCCCTCTGGTGTTCAGGCCTCGTGACAATCAGAAGGTTGTGGGTTTGATTCCTAGGTCCATTAATCTGCCATTGCTGGGCCCCTGAGCAAGACCCTTAATTGCTCAGTTATATAAAATGAGATAAATTGTCTCTCTGGATAAATGTAATGTAAATGCTTCACAATATTTTTTATTTGATTCTCAGAATATTTTGAACAAAATTTGAACAAAGAAATATGATGACTCTAAAGACTGCTTTTTAAATTTTTTATTTAATTTTTATTTTATTTCTGAGTCATAACCAGTGCAAAACAATGCGCTTATTGGTGTGTCTAAAACTAAAAATGTCAAATAAAAAAAAATAATAATAATAATTATAGACAAAACAAAACAAAAGTTTAAACTACACATTTACTTAATCTTAAAAACAAATAAATAAAATGAGAAAATTCTCTAGAAAATGTAAATGTTTGATTGAATTATTACGAGCACCATAGCAGTGCCTGAGACATCATTTTAATAAGAAATAACAATAAATCTCCAAAGTCGGCTGAAATGCTGTCTCTTTTTTAGGCACTGTGATTCACAGAGGCATTGGGGCTGGTGTCATTTAAAAGCTACTGATGAGCTCTTTTAAAGGGTTACACCATGCTCGTGCAACCAAACAATGAATAATTCTCGTTGGCCGTTGTGATCCTGAGCTGTGATCAGGGCCAGCTTGCTTTCTGTATAAATCACAAGGGCCAGAATGGCTCCATAACCTTGTGTGATAATATCAAAGCCCACTTTTTGCAACTATGTGTTTTGTTTTGATAATATTTACTCTTTTCTTTACAGTAAACCTTGCTCTTGGACTCATGGCCAATGATCAGGTACTGTACACCTCCCTGCATCATCATATTAAACTATCATTCAAATAATACTGAAAGACAGTTTACAGACATGGCTAGACATTTTTTCTGTGTGTTTGTTCTTCAGACTAAGACAGTGGGTCTTTTAGATGCTGATGTTTACGGCCCCTCAGTCCCAAAGCTGATGAACCTCAGAGGAAACCCAGAATTAACAGACAGTAGGTGATACCAGGTGCCCTTTAGAATATACACTTGCTGACCACTTTATTAGGAACACTCATACACAGATTGACCGGGGTTTTTTTCTGATCACTAAGGATTTTTCTGCTCACTAAGGATGTAAAGACTTAGTGTAACTTCCTGTCCGTTCAAACAAGCCTGGATATTCTTGTCTGACCTTTCTTCTCTATAATGCATTTCCACTCAACAAACTGCCGCTCACTGAATTTTTTTGTTTGTTTTGTTTTTTTGAGCCTTTGTTTTTTGGGAAATCCTCAAACCAGCTTGTCTGGTGCCAACAACCAGCAACCATGCCACACTCCAATTCTCAGAGGTCACATTCTATCCTCATTCTGGTTCTGGGAAAAAGCTCTCGAGCCGCATCTGCATGATTGTATGCGCCGCGCTTGTGTCATGTGATTTAGATGATCACATGACTGGGTGGTGCACAGGTGCTCTAATAAAGCGAACTAAGCAATTGTGAATAAAGTAAGTGGTCACCGAGGGTATATAAAGCTATAAAGACTACAGAGATACTGGAGGAGAATAGTACCACAGGGACATATTTGTTTGCGAAAGCGCTGCACTGTGTTAAGCAGGTGTTCGTATATATTTACATATAAATCTGTCTTTTCATTACGTTTGCAGACAACTTAATGAGACCGCTCATGAACTTCGGGATCCCTTGGTAAGTGTGTGAATATATTAATAATATATAAATTACTGTCCAGCACAAGCCAGTCTCAGTGCACGTCTGCTCTGCCTTCTTCAGTATGTCCATGGGCTTTCTGGTTGAAGATACAGCACCCATTGTGTGGAGAGGTCTGATGGTCATGTCAGCTATTGAGAAGCTTCTGAGGCAGGTGCGGTCCTAGGCTACATTATTTGGCATGCTGTCATATCAGTTTAATGCTGAGGTACCTAACATCTACCTTTTAGCTGGAAGAGCAGGTAAATGATTTCGGGAATCCTTGTAATGGTGAAACAGGAGAATCCTGAAAGCTGTGATTTTCTGCTCCCTCACATAAAGCAGCAGGCAGTCCATAACCGAATAACACTCACCCACTACGGAAAAGCCGATTCATCAGTTACTGTCCTTTTCCCATGAAATTGCATGCAATCTGGTGAGCCAGTAGAAATCAGCTGTAATTGGACTGTGGTTTTTAAGGGAAAAAAACAAACAAACAAAGAAACAGCCACCTTTTTCACTGACATGCACTAAGAATTTTGTGGTAATATTCAGTTTCTTATCTCTGCTGCTAGGCTGTTTGTGTTAGCAATGTTGTCACTTCTGCAAATCTCTCTCTCTCTCTCTCTCTCTCTCTCTGTTGAGCTACACATCCTATTCCTGAAATACCAATGTTTCTGGACTGATCAAGTTTCCATCATTCAACATTTGATAACTTCAACAAGACTTCATGATAAATCTATAATGAATTCAGAAATTACTCTAATGCTTCTCATAAGTTGCTCAGAAACTCCAGGTTGCACAATTGCACTTGACTATATAGAGCACAGTTGTAAAAGGGAAATTATTTATAATTATACTATCCGGTGTCACCCAGCTGAGGATAGGTTCCTTTTTGTGTCTGGTTTCTCAAGAGGTTTCTTCTTTATATCATATCAGGGTTTTTTTTCCATCCAGTTGTCACCTCTCGCTTGCTTATTAGGGATAAATATGCATTAAAATGATAAACTTTATCATTTATTTCCTGAGTGGTGATATTCCTCTAAAGCTGCTTTGTCCATTGTCAAGGACTGTACAAATAAAATTGAAACGAATTGACAGCACATCATACATCATTTCTTCTAAAAGGATAATGATTTTTGAATATTTGCTTGCTCAGACTTCACTGGGTTTTTTTTTTTTTAGGTAGACTGGGGCTCTTTGGATTACTTAGTGATTGACATGCCACCTGGAACAGGGGATGTACAACTTTCCATTACACAGAATATCCCAATAGCAGGTAAATAAAAAATAATAATAAGTGTATATTGTGTGTTCAGTTGTTTGTATGTTGGTATTTAGTATTTTGTACCCAGTAGGGTACAAAATACTAAATCTGTGGCAGTCTGGGAATCTGTGGCAGTCTGGGAAAACCTATCCGAAGATGCTGTGTCTGAAATTGGAATCTGGACATTGGGTTTTGAGTATGCTTATCCTGTAGCTATTTGTGTGTGATTTCCTCAGACAGGGAATGTCAGACCCTGGTAAAGTTATTGGATAGCCTTAATCTATCTAAAAGTCTAATCAATTCATTTTGTAATCAGCCATCTGTTGTTGATGATGCTTTTGGTGAAATTTCCAGGACTTGATGTTTATTGATGTTTATATTTATATTTATGGTATTTCAATACAGGAAAGACTGTATAAAATGTCAAAATGTTACCATGTGAAGGATGTTTTTATGCAACCGCACAAAAATACAGTGGGGTCCAAAAGTCTGAGACCGTATTGATAATGTTGGAGTTTATTTATTTATTTATTTAAAATCAGAAATAAACAGTATGTTTTAGAATATTAAAACATTTAGAACAAAGAAAGTACACATTCAGTACCTTAAATATTTAATATACAAGACTATTCCTATGTCTGTATTAAAATGTAAGCAGATTTATGATATTAACCATGTTATCTGCATTTCACTACAAAAGTTATCCTTAAGCTATGTATAGCCTTACGGGTTTAAAAAAATTAGGAGCAGATGGAAGAAATGATTTCTGACCGACTTAAAAACTGACACCGGACACAGGAGCGCAGTAAGAGCTGGAATGCAGTAAAACTTCTGCATCTATATTCCACTGTCGCTTATCCAAAAAGTTTTCGCTACCAAATTCTCTCCGAATTTTTATTGGATGTGTGCTTCTTATTACAGGTGCTGTGATTGTGTCCACTCCACAGGACATCGCATTGATAGATGCGCACAGAGGTGCTGAGATGTTCCGCAAGGTTAACGTGCCGGTGAGACTCTAAAAGCATCTGTTAAACACGTGCAGTAACCAAACACATCCCTCGCAGTCGGCCATGAAATCCAGATGTTTCTGGCTGTACAGGGGAAAGCTCCTGAAATAGGTTATCAAAAGAATGAGCTATGGCTGAGGCTAGATTCTAAATCCTAATAACTAATAAATCCTAATAACACAGACATGACTTGAGGCACATAGCAGATAATTGCTCAAGCTCCATATAGTGCTCAGTGGAACAAATACACGCATCAAGGCAAAAGAGATGAGATAAGACGATAGGAGGCTGTTCCAAGCTTTGGAGAGCTTTTTTTTTCTCATTTTCTAACAAAATCTAGTGCTTATACAACACGAGGAACCAGAACACCAAGAGAAAAGTGATAGAACAAATAAACGAGAAAGTAAGAGCTTCTAAATATATATATATATATACACACACATAATACAGCAGTGTTGAATGTCATCCTGCAGGACTAATAGAGTAGGAATGATGACCGTAGCACAGCAAGGTATTGCATGCCATTTGATTTCACCGATGCTGAGGTAGGACTGAGGGAATCATTTACTCATTTTCTAGTAACCCTCATAACAAACATTTCCTCGGAACACTAGAGGTACATCCCAAATCACACACATCGTATTATTGTACACCATTTTGTAGTATGATTAGTGCGAGTTCCAGTGTTCACAATGAAAATTAGAAAACAAGTACCTGGATGCTGCACTTATTCAAGGGGTATGTTGGACACTTCATGCACTCAACACTCATACAGAAAGGGGGCGGGGCTACCAGGCACTGATGCTGGATGAGGAAACATTTTCAAGATGGTCGATGACACTCCAGTGGACAAAATATCTTACAAATGTCTTTTATTTTAGCTCAGGTTGTGTATAAACTCTTAGTGGTCCATTTGAGATGATACTGCCCTTCTAAAATGATACAAAACATGACGAGAAGAATAATCTCTTATAATAATAATTTGGAGTGTCCTGAATCGCTCTGCATGTCTGTGGCAGTTTCGTGTCTTTTAGGGGAAAAAAGGACACATGACATTGGTATGCTATGATTACCAATCAGTTATCATGAAAGGGAGGTGAATTCAGGAATATTATTGTTATTTTATTAAGTATTATAACATTAGTTCATTAAATATTTATTAAAAGCAAACAAAAATTTGTAAATTTACGACTTGAATGTGTTCCCCCATGATCCAGGGCAAATAAAGTGCAGCTTAAGGGGTTGTTTTTTTCCCCCTCTGCCACTGATTCATGGAAAGATTGCTGCATGATTTATTTACAGCAAATACCGCATCATGCGGTTACTTAAGGACTTTGTTGAAAGGTCTCACCGTCGCATGCACACAAGAAGGCAATTAGGTGATCATGCAGGATTCACAGAACCACAGTTACAATCCTAGCTAGAGTTTTATGTTTATTTGTAGAGGAATTACTTGGATTAATGCTGATCAATAGAAATGAACAGAAATAAAGTTAATTATTTTTGTAACTTAAAAAAAGAGTGATTTAATGTTGTTATGATGGAACATGTTACTCGAGGATTTTATTTATGTTATTTATGTCATTATTTTAGTCATTAGTTATGTCATTTATTTTATTTTATTTTATTTTATTTTATTTTATTTTATTTTATTTTATTTTATTTTATTTTATTTAATTAATTAACTTATTTATTTATTTATTTATTTATTTGTTTGTTTATTTGTTTGTAGGTGCTGGGTTTGGTTCAAAACATGAGTGTTTTCCAGTGCCCTAAGTGCAACCACCAGACTCACATCTTTGGCTCAGATGGAGCGAGAGAATTGGCACGTACTCTTGGAGTCGAGGTTCTTGGTAAGATTTGTGTACCAAATAACACCTAGAAAACAAGTAAAACCACCAAAAATACACAAATAATTTTTAAAAATTCCTGCCAGTATTGAACAGTAGTACATGGTTGTAAAGTTGTTTTTATATAAGACTCGAATGAGGACGTCCTCATCACAGCTGTGACTGCATACACAGTAATATCTTCTGAAAAGTTACCGTTCATGCATTTTTAGAAAATGGGAGATAAAAAGTATATCCTTTATCATTCTTAAGGTTTATTCTAATATATTCATATTAATACTAGCATGTTTTTAAAGAGATGTTTTACGACAGCAGCCTGGCTAAGAAGGCACCAAAAGACAATTAAAGACACCATGATTACAGTTTTTTTTTTTTAAAAAAACTCCCTTCCTCTATATGTAAATAATGAAACAATTGAATTCATTTAAAATATATGGTAATATACAATCAAGTATCGCAGAAACAACTTCCAAAATGGCTGTACTTAGTTATTTACAAAAGCCACGACGTGAGCATAGTACGTTTTCCTGTAAGTTGTTCCATGTTAATGAGGCATTAATATTAAAAACTTTTACCCCAGCTTGGACCTAAAACAGGGAAAAAACAAGTGTAACAATGATATTTTAGGGAAAAATTGTTAATGTTAATTTTTTTACACAGATACTAGATGACTAGAAATAAGTAATGAGCTGCACAGTGATTTATAAAGAAAACATTGATGAGTGTGATTGTCAAAGCCAGTAAGAAAAACATAAGGCGCTGTGAATTTTTATGTATATTTATATATATTTTTTACGTGTAGTCACTCTGTATCTACAAGAGGCATTCCTGGCATTGTGAAATTTGGAATAAAGTGAAATAAAAGAATCCAATTGATTTATTGTCTGGGATTAAATCATATAGATCACCTCATATAAATAATTATATGAGTATATACCTTTATTATTTATTATACATTTTTTTTACCTTTATTATTTTTAAGGATGATTTTAATATGTTAATTTACACCAATCAGCCATAATATTTTGACCACCTACCTAATATTGTTTTGGTCCCCCTTTTGCTGCCAAAACAGCCCTGACCCGTCATGCACTGTGTATTCTGACACCTTTCTGTCAGAACCAGCATTAACTTCTTCAGCAATTTGAGCAACAGTAGCTTGTCTGTTGGATCGGATCACACTGGCCAGCCTTCACTCCCCACGTACGTCAGTCAGTCTTGGCCGCCCATGACCCTGTCGCTGGTTCACCACTGATCCTTCCTTGGACCATTTTTGACAGACACTGACCACTGCAGACCGGGAACACCCCACAAGAGCTGCTGATCCAGTGGTCTAGCCATCACAATTGGGCCCTTGTCAAACTTGTCAAATCCTTACTCTTGCCCATTTTTCCTGCTTCTAACAGTGGTTATAATTTTATGGCTGTTATGGTCAGTGGTTATAATGTTATGGCTGATTGGTGTATGTTGTACAATCAGTATTCTATTCATTTTGCTTGACACTCATCACCCATTATGGTACAGCCTTTCAGCAAGAAAATGTGCACTTTGTAATTAATCAGTAATAATAATATTAATAATAATAATAATAATAATAATGACAATTATGGTTTTCATGCAATATTTATAGAAGGCATTCTGTCTGTCATTCATGGCAGTGTGAAACTTGAAAGGAAATTTAGTTGATTTATTGCCTGGCTGGAAGAGTTGCTCACTGAACTGAGATCTGTTCCAGGTTCGAAAACAGCTTTTACAATTCATCAAATGCCCAAGTTTATAACACAGAGAACCATCACTCCAGAGAAAAAAAACATGAACAAAATGTGAGAAAGCCCCTAAATTTAATAGTACATATGGAGTGAATGTGGAGATTTGGACAGTATATGATGTGTAATACAAGTTGTATGGAAAGATGTAAAGTAGAATATATGTTTGAGCCTGCATATAAGATCTTGGGTTATATGTTTGCTCTACCTCTATTACAGGTGACATTCCACTTCATCTGAATATCAGAGAGACATCAGACAAGGGTCAGCCCGTGGTTGTGTCCTCTCCTGACAGTCCTGAGGTGATTGCGTAATGATGAAATAATAACATGATGAAGCTGTTTCTAATGTGTAACGTACATCATGTTCTGTAAGACCATATGTTAACTGTATAACATGTTGTACTATATGGCCAGAAGTATGTGGACGCCTGATCATCATGCCCATATGTGGGTCTTCTGCACAAACCTGGAAGCCTCCAATTGTATAGAATGTATTTGTTTGCACAGTGCCAGCTCCATGAAGACATGGTTTGCTAAGGATGCAGTAGAAGAACTCTAGTGCCCTGCACAGAGCCCTGACCTCAACCCTAATTAATACTTTTGGGATAAATTGGATTGCCGACTATGTGCCAGGCTTCACAACACAAATCCCTGCAATCAAACTCCAGCATCTAGTAGAAAACCTTCTCAGAGTGAGAAGAGTGAAGCTTATTATAACAGCAAAAGGGGGATTAAATGTAGAATGGGATGTTCTTAAAAAGCACATATGGTCAGGTGTCCACAAACTTTTGACTATAATGTTTAAGTACAATAATGATGACATGAGTCACATTGTGAGTCGCATTTTGTGTTGTATAGGGTTCCGATGTTCAAGGTAGTAAAATTAAGGAAAAGTATGGAATTTGATCTATATCTTATCCAGGTCTGACAAAGTTTGAAAAGCATTATGACTGACTATTTTAGCAGACTATTTTATGATTACATTCAAAGTGATATGTTAATCATAGCCTGTCACTGCTTTTTGTTGAAATAGGACTATTTTAGGCTTTGCTAGTGACATAAAGGATTCACATAGAATAGATGAGCAGCAATGTTCTCTGTATCTGCTGTCAGCACCAACACCACACAGTAGCAGTAACTAATATAGCGGACACACAGACAGCTTCCTCTTGCGTTGATGGTTATTCCTGTTGGATGTGGTTCATCCTTCATGGAGGTATGCTGACATTACCCTGGATATCGTGGCTCTCGATACAACACAAAGACTTGCTGTCTAGGTCACAGATGCACCAGCGAGACACACACCAGCAATTTGTCCTCTTGAACTCGATATGTCTTCCATTATGTTGTGAAGATTGCAGCATTTTATGTAGAGAGCTATTGCTCTCCAACCTTCACACTGTGCTCTTAAGTATGGAATGTTAAATCGGCCTCCAGGCTGCACTTATATAGCCATGAGACCTTTAACACTATATTGGCCAGTGTTTTAGTTTCACTGTCCAACCACCGCATATACTGTATAGTGTTGAACTAAGCAGTATGATACAGCGAGACAAGACACTCTCTTTTGAAATGTTGATATTAATATTGTAAGGATAGCTGATGGCAGACTGATATGAGATCCATCACGGCCAAACCAGGTCTTGTTCCAAATCTATTAGACCATTTTAATCGGACAGTTAGTAACCAGAATTATGTCCCTATGTAAATGTAATAACATTCTGTAGGTTGATCGGTTGATGAGACTTTCTTTCCTGATCACTTCCTGTTTCTGCTCGATTATGTGCAGGCTGAAGCTTACAGAAGAGTGGCGTCAGCAGTGGTGCGTCGCCTCGCAGAGGAGTCCAGCTGAACAACTTCAACACTGATATACTATTTATTTATTAGCTACTAGTATTGAGACATTTTAATAAATATTTTACTCATGACCATAGTTTTTGACATTTTATGAGTCTCATTTTTTTCTTTTTCTTTTTTTTTGTCAGCCCATTAAGGTTGTTTTATTTTCTCCAAACAACATTTTTAGTTCATTTATTCAGCAACTGTGCACAAGTGTTTGAAGAAGTTAAGATTCCATTTTGAAAGGTTCACATAGGCAAATATGCTGCTGAATTTCCTGCATAGATTACAAAATATTTATCAGTCCAGCTTCTAGAGAAGTCTGGCACAGCGTGTGGGAAACGGGGCGTGTTTCAGGAAAATAAATCCTAAGAACAAAAGCAAAGGTTACACAGAAGCAGAATGAGATAATAAAGTAGCTAAAAATTAATTTTGGTATATGAGTTAGTGGTTAACGTGTACATTGCACCTCCAGGTTGTCCTTCAAGGTATGGTTTCTTCGAGGTAGGCTGATTGCAAGCTCTAAACTATCCATAAAGTGTAAATGAATGTGTGTGTGATTGTGCCCTGCGATGGACTGGCATCCCATCATTCAGGGTGTCTTCTATCTTGTACACCTAGGTCCAGGCACCACACAACCCTGCATAGGATAATCAGTTCAGAAAATGGATGGATGGATGGATGGTGAGCACATGATTCACTGGTCCTCACGCAATCATTTGCTAACTTCTGTGCATCTAATAATGCTAATTACTCCAGGGCTATCCAATCTTATCCACAAAGAGCCGGTCTGGATGCAGGTTTTTATTCCAACCAAGCAGAAGCCATCCCTGACCCTATTAAAAGCCAAGATGAGTTTATTAAACAGGTGGAATCAGGTGTGGCTCCTGCTTGATTGGAATGAAAACCTATATGGCCATAAGTTTGTCGACAGCTGAGGAAGCACATCAGTTTGTAGATTTTGCTGTGTTAATATCCTCCACTCTTCTGGGAAGGCTTTCACAAGATATTCAGAAGGGTGGCTGGAGGGGTTTTTCTGATCATTCAGCCACAAGAACATTCTTGAAGTCAGGCAGTAATGTCAGGTGAGGAGGCTGTGGGGTTGAGATCAGGCCAATCAAGTTCTTCCACAAAAACCTTTGCGATTATGGAGCTCGCTTTATGCACAGGTGCATTGTCATGCTTTGGGGCCTCTTGGTTCCAGTGAAAGGAAATTGTAATTCTTATGCACACAAAGATCCAAAGATTTCCAAATTTGTAGGAACAGTTTGGGGAAGAACCATATATGGGTGAGGTGATCAGGTGTCCACATTCTTTTGTCCATATAGTGGTGCAAATTCTGATAGCGCTAGCTGAAGAGCTCATACCAGTTTTCTGCTGTGAGAATTGTCTTTTCTTTGTATAAAAAGATAATTATTGTTTAAATCACTAAAATAATGGGTTTTTTTTTTCTTACTGAAAAGCCAGAGTGGTCCATTTACAGTACTATAACTGCTGTGATATAAATTAAGAATAGCATTTGACTGGAAGGGAAGTCACATGAGAAAGTCTTCTAGAGGAACAGAAAAACATACCGACTTCCTACATTGTTTCCTGGCTGCTGTGACTCAGCTTGTGCACTCCCTCTAACAGGCAACAACAAAGCAGTGTGTGATTCATCGGGTCGAATAAGTTTGCATTCTTATTTATCACATTTCACTGTTTCTATTAAAACAGGCTTGAAGTTACAGCTGCATAATGAATTTTATGTAGGATCGTGTAGAGCTGGGTGTAGGTTGCGTTCCTCTGAATGCCGTGACCTTTGTAAACCTAATGAAAATGAAAATCGGGGATTGGAAGATGTTAAGGTTATGCTGAGACATTTATGTTGTTTATTTAATACCAGAGAGTAATACAGCATCTTGTCTAAGAAGAGGAGATCTGACAGGCCAGTGAGAGTAGATTTCAGGAGACAAATAAAATAATGACTGAAAACATAATGACTGTTGCATATTAGAAAAACTAAATCTGTTAATATGAGGTTTATAGTATGAGGGTGAGACAAAAGAACCTTAAAAGTGCAACATAACCTAGAAATTAATAAAAAATTTACCTGGGAGTACAGAAACACTTGCATTGAATGAAATGAAGGTTATGTTAAGTTTTTATTTGACTCACCATTATATTATATACTAATTTTTCAGTGTTTTTAGAAGGAGAGAAACTTGTGTTTAGCTTGGCAGTGTTAAAAAAATTCTCAATTTTTCTTTTTTTGGAAAACCAGAAACACAACAAAGCAAAATTAGGCAATGTTCTTTGTAATTCACATGGACATTTCTGTTAACAAGGCCTTTTTAAAATGTTTGCCATGAGCGACTTCAACTGTTTACAAAAAAATTCCACAAAACACCCTCAGTACAGATTGATTTTATCACCGTAATTCCACTATTCACATAATAGGTTTATTGTTTAAAATTTTTGGCAGTTTATTCAAGATTTTTATTCCCACTTTCCACTTTGAACATATTTTTACAAAAAAATGTTGTTGATGTTATTAATAGGCCTGCTTGTTTTTGAATGTTTGTGGTTGGCATTAAACCTGTTCACCTGAAGTGACCGAGGCAAACAGGCTAATAACTATAAAATATGGATTTCAAAAAGATAATAGCTTTGATAAAAGTGGGCTGTGGTTTTTCTAAGTATACTGGAGGTCAGTGACCCCCTGGCTTTGCTTCTTTTTAGAGTCATGCATGTAAGCCTTGCTCATCGTCAGTGATTCATCTAATTTTGCATATATATTAGCATCACAAATATACGGCCAGGGCTGTGTGCATGTTTCTGTAACCACTCATGAATTCTACAGTCATGTTCTGTCTTCTAATGACACAGAACCTTGTGGATAATCTGTGTATCTTTATTTATTTAATTATTTGTACCAAAGACCAACAATTGGAATTTAAGCCTTTTATTTTTTTTGGGGCGGGTTGGCTGTGTTTTCAGCATTTTTCTAGTCTACTAGGTTTAAATGTCATAATTGCATTCTGGCAGTTATTTAAGGTTATTTACTATTTTAAAAAAGAATAAATTGTGCTCTGTTTTTATCTCTGTACCAATGTTACTGTGGAATGGTGTGAATTGTTTGCCCAGCAGGGGGCTCACACCCCTCCCCTTTCCCATCACCCTGCTCATCAGCAGCTCTCAGAGTCACAGTACTCCATACACAGAAACCCAACAACATGCTGACTAATCTCATAACAGAACTGCAGCAATAAAATAATGCATGTCTTTATATAATCTATAATTCTATAAATTAATCTATAAGTCGATTTTTGTTATGTCAGTCAGAATGAAACAACACAGTACTGCCAGAAAGGGTTAAATTAACATACTTCAGTCAACCATTCAGCTATAACGCCCTTTATATATTGTTTTGCATGCATTACGTATTATGTCCTGCCCTGTGATGCTGACCTAAAGTTCACTATGGCACTGCACTTGGGAGGAAATTTAGGCCTGTATCAACAGAAGCTATTTCTCCTGTCCTATTAAAAACAATCACGTATGTGCATTAATACAATATCTAAATGACCTTGTTTGTCCTTAAATCCTAATAATGATTCACTTTTAGTTTACAAACAGAAAGACTCCTCATAATAGGCCGGTCAACTTTGTTTAAAGAGGCGTTTAAATAATGACACTCAAACTCGGTGTCGTTACTGACAGATGATTGGCTGTTATCTGCTTTTAGGATGTCCATCAAAGTTTAAAGCAAATGAATGAGTCATTTGGAAGAAATGAAGTCGGCCTACTTTAAGTATTTTAAGCACTTGGTCACTGTTCTTCACTCTTCAGAAAAGGTTTCAAACAGTACCTCTTACAAAAGCTAGAAACATCGACCACACAAACAGCCATAGAAGTTTTATTTTCATTTTGACTGTAGTAAAATACAATGTACTGTGTGTGTTGAGCTGTGTCTAGCCTGTTGGATTGACTGATCCTTCTCAGGATGCTGCTGTATACATTACCACACATACATTACCAAACCATCAGGTGTCAATATGCCTTACAAACAGGATACACACACATACCATACAGGGTTTTTATACATTTCAGTTACTGCTATGACTTAACCCATGGAGTATGAATCTCTATCCCCTTTCATCCCCGACTGTCACTATAGGAATACAATATATTTCATTTTTGTATATGTGTTTATTTTTTGTATTTGTGACATACTGCACTGTATCACCACTGTTTCCACTCTTAAGTACCGCTCTAGTCTGGACACGTCTAGGCATGAATGCTCTGCAGTTTAGGAAATGTTTGCTTAGGTTACTGGTGTAGGTGTAAGTGTATGTTATGATATACTTTGTTTAGTTTGTGCACAGTATGAAAGGTATCTGGCAGTCCTATGAGCTATTAAACAGAAGTAACTAAGGAGGAGACTCCCTTAAGGTCATGGAGTGTTTACCTAGTATAGTTATAGTCCCTAATTAAAATGCTTACTTCCAAGTAATTAAGTTCCTTCACGGTTGAGGATTTTTTTTAAAAACGTGACATGACTCAGCTTAGGAGTAAAGCTTTTGCCATGTAAAGTAAGTAAAGCTTATAATAGAGAGAGAGAGCGAGAGAGAGAGAGAGTTCCTGCTTCCGGAGGCTGTGGGGAAAAATCAATAATTACATCAAGGGGTTAGGTTGCACAAGACAGGCCAGAGGGCGATTATGTTAAATGAATTTGAAGCAAAGTGATAAAGAGCTATAACACATTTTCTGTTTCTTAGTACATAAAAAATGATTACAAAGTGTAGGTCAAGATAGCGACATGAGCCACAAATGAGTCATTGTGTTTTACTGCATTGTCAATAGTGCAATCCGTGTGTGACGCATCTCAGCTCTAGACACAGTATGCTGTCAGAAAGGTCATTAAGGAATTAAGGAAGTAATTATAAACTATGTTTTCATGGTACTCTTTTAATAAAAGAAACAAATTCAATAAATGTCTTTCTTGAGAAACGAATAGGAATAAATACTGAATTGCTGGAACTCTCAGTTTCTCAGAACGAATCTAAAATAGTATCTAAATGTGTTATATAGCAGATAAGCATGTATTATTGATTGAGCTTGGTTGAAGTGTGACTGCAGGAGCCGTGGTGTTTAGAATATGCTAATAGCATGCTTAAAATAAATTCTTATGCATGTTTAATAGCAGATTTCTAAAGCACTAGGCCATGTGCACTGCAAAATCCCGAATTGGCCAGTTAACATTCGTCTTTCTAAAGTCATTTTAACTTGAATTAGGCTTTGTTTTGTGTCTGTGCTCAGATGAACTGCAGACAAAAAAAAACTTGCCATTGTTATGAAAGCCACTTCCTGCATTCCAAAAGGCAAAATGGATCCATCAGGAGAATTGTAAGGAGCTGTAATTTTTTTAAACAGCTGGAGATCCACACCCTCTCTCTCTCTCTTTCTTTCTCTCTCTCGCTCTCAAAAAAAAAGCATAGTTTAGCAGATCTTTGGACTCCTGAACCCGGAAGTGAATCTTCATAAATATTGGCGAAGCTAAAAAAAAGTAAGCTGATTGAGCCGGATACGTGTCAGACAGGATGAGTGATGACATAGGCTGTGTCTGGAATGACGCTGTTGTGTTAGTATGCTGGTAGCAGTTTACGTCTTGCATTTGCAATCTTTGCCATAGTGGTGTATGGTTCAGGACGTAGCCCTAGACTCCCCATCCCTGGCCTCATGGCAGTGCAGCTGTGGTGCTGCCTAGGATAAATAGCAGCAGCTGGTTCCAATTGCCCTACATGATCAGGAACTGGAGGGAGAGATGTAAGCATGCATGGGGGTAGGTGAGTTAGAAGGCCAGTCTACCACCCCATCCCTTTCCTAAGCATAATATACATTGAACTCTGATTATGGCTTTCTATTAAGTCAGCTAAAGAAGTCAGCAACACTTCATTGCTAGTGAAAGAGTTTAGGGGAACATTGAACTGACCTTATGTCCAGAAATATGACCTCAGTTAAATAATTGGCAATTTTAAAGGTTAGAAAATTGCCCAGCCATGTGTTCTTAAGGATAATTGCACTGGTCCAGCAGAAAGTGTCTATAATCCAGAGGTGCTCAGTATGACATTCCACTACAGCTGACCATGAATCAGCATCAGAAAAAAAGCAGATCCAGGAAATTTGGCCATAGGGGGAGATAAATAAGTCATGGTGCTGGAAAAGGGAGAGTGAGGGGGGGTTAAAAGAGGCAAAAACTGATATAAAGCCTGCCAGCTTTTATAACGAGCACAAGCAAGTACAGGTTTGTGAAAGATAGGTCCAACACCACATAATTGACACTGAATCTGTTAATTAATATTGCATGCTTCGGTTTGCAAGATAAGTCAAGATCTGTTTATTGTTCAAGTTTATTGAAGAGGGTGGGAATGACACTGCGCATGTTTTTTCATGTCATGACCCAAGCCTTGTCTCATCAACTCCACGCACTGGGAATTTCTCTGCAGAAACATGTGTGACTCAGCTCAGAAAATAATCTAAAAAACTATGAAGTTACAGAATATTCACACCAGTCACATCAGCACTCATTATTAATTGTTAAGGGTAATTTTATGAGTCAGATCATACATGATATGGCTAATAGTATGTGGGTACTTGACCATCATTCCCATATGTGCTTATTAAAGAGTAGTCCACCCTTTACAGCTATAACAGCCTCTGCTTTTCTAGGAATACTTTCCACAAGATTTTGGAGTGTGGCTTTGGGGATTTGCACATTCAGCCGCAAGTGTGTTAGTGAGGTCAGACAATGATGTCAGGCATAGAAGGCCTGGGGTGTAGTCAGCATGCCAATTCATCCCGAAGGTGTTCAGTGGTGTTAAGCTCAGGGTTCTGTACAGGTCATCCATTCCAACCTTGTCAAACCATAGCTGTGTCCCAAATGACATACTACACCCTATGCATTTACACTATGTGCCGTATACTCCACCGTCTAGTGTATGTAGTTTAGAAATGTAGCACTGTCTTAACTGCTATTTTTTAACTAACCAGAAATGTAAGCTTTTTCCCAGGCAAATGGTGTCATGTACATATGTAATGCAATGCATCTAGCTTTGGCAGAATACAGTGAATACAACGTGAGCTGATTTAAAAAAATTTAAGATGTCTTGTCCACTGGAGTATCGTCAGCCATCTTGAAAATTTTTTGTCATTCAGCATCTAAGCCTGATTGCCCCACCCCTCTCCTACTACATAAGCAAATCTGTGAGTGTTGAGTGCTTGACATGTCCAACATTCCAAATTTATTTTTTTCCCTTAAATATATGCATCATCCTGGTACTTGAAGTGCACTTTTTCTTGCTAGAATTTTCGGTGTAAACATACTACTTACACTTTTTACACTCCAAAATGGCATAAAATAGTGTCATAAGGTCTTCATGGAGCTCGCTTTGTCCGCAGGGGCGTTGTCATGCTGCAACGTTTGGGACTCCTAGCTCCAGTGAAGGGAAATCTTAAACCTACAGAATACAAGACATTCTATAAAATTGTGTGTTTCCAAGCTTGTGGCAAAAGTGTGGGGAAGTTCCACATATGGGTGGATGGCCAGGTGTTGACATACTTCTGGCCATAAAGTGTACTTCCATTACATGCACTTACATTAAACAGAGTGTGTCAAAAGTAAGCAGTGCACCCTAGTGCACAAGCAACATCATTTTCTTTTCTCAATTACAAAAAAAAAAACGATTGTTCTGTTGTACTGTAAATACAATAATCGTGTTTTTTGCTGACCACAGAGTAGTTTCAGTGCTGTTTTATGGCAGAGGGAATCCCCAGATGTTGCATATTGTTCTAAGGACAATGATAAGGGGTTGAATGAGGTGTGTGCCTGTTTGATAACCTACATATTGTACATCTCAGAATTTTAAACACTAGAGTCTATTTGCATACTTTGCTGTGATGTTCACAGTCCACTAGTGCACTATAAAATGCTCACATTTGCAGGCATATGGTTCAGTGTAACTCAAATTAGCAGCAGAATGAAGAAGAAAGTGAAGTTGATGATTGGTGATAAAATGTTCTGTAAATTGCATACTAGCTGACAGGAAGGACAGTAGTGTCAAATACATAAAGCAGGATACCCTTTATTCTGGAGAATCCAATGCCTCTGAGAGTAACAGACATACTGATAAAGAAAATACTACGATAGTGTATTTAGGACAATAAAATAAATTTCTGTTTGCAATGACTGATGGTGAAATATAAGAATGGTCACAAATCATCCATAGAAAACTGTGATATCTGTACATATAAATATAATTATATATATTATTATAATGCTTTATGACAGTGAAATTACAGGATTATGATAATTAAAATGGAAATGGCCCAGTAGAAACCTGCTGACAGAAGTGCATGGTGTAAACAGGACAGGGTTCTGCTCAGGCTGTTGTGTTACTGCATTTGAATGGCAGTGAGACAGCTGAGCCCACACCCAAATAAGCTTAAGGGACAATAGGATTGTGGCTTCCACATAAATTTAGTAACACATGCTTTAACAAAAACATGGCGCGAACACTTCAGTGCATCCTGCAAGTTTATTACACAAACAGGTAATGTCTCACAAAATGAACCTAATTTCTGGATGTGAAACTAAATGTAAGAGTTCATATGAACAGTTGATAATAATGTGAACATGTTCTGAGTTCATGCGCTCCTAAGCGGTTAGAGATATTTCCTGTGGTTAGCCACCTGGCTGAAAAACTAGGCAACTAAGCAATATTTAAGTAAGAATTTTGCTGGGATTTATTTGTGTGCACTAATATCTATTATCTACACTCATATGTGCTTTAACTTTGTATTGGAGGAGACACGTTCTCCTTTTCGCCTGATTAAGATCAATTTCATCTGAAATGAATAAACAAATTAATTGTGAAAATTCTATTTGAAATCACATCATTCTAAATGTCATTAGATAATTAGATAATTATTAATAAAAAATAAAATAAATAAATGTGAATGATCACAAATTTATAACAAAATTAAAACACACAAAAACGGACAATGTGTGATACTAAACACTCCTAAACATTATGTAGTTATTTATTTATTTATTTTTAATTACAGAATAGAAAAGGGGAAATAATAATAATAATAATATTTTTTGTTCTTGATCTTCTTGCTATTCCTTACATCTTACAACTTTATTGTTATTCATAATGTACAAACAAATGATATTATTATTGTTGTTATTATTATTATTATTATTATTATATTACCTTGGTTTACATTTAATTGTTGTTTAACTGTAAACGCGCCGCCCTGAGCAAATCGGAAAAGTTACTGCGAGATTTTTGTGTGAGAGAGAGTGAGTGAGAGAGAGAGAGAGAGAGAGAGAGAGAGAGAGAGAGAGATCCATCGGTCGCCATTACCGACTGGAATGAGAGGGGAGGGAGTCAGGCTCGGATTACGCGCATACCAAAAATTCTGTATTAATAAATCCAAACCAATCGTGTCTGAAATTTAGCGCGGATTATTCCTTCCACTTGGACCTTTGGAATATCCCGAATCTCACTCGAAGAGGGAATTACTGGGAATAAAGGGAAATCTTCGGGAATGCCACCTCCTTCCTCTCTGGTGTCGGGAGATGGGAGCGACCATGTTAGGTAGGAGAAAGCTTTTGGAAGAGTATCTCAAATCTCTGGACTCTGTCCGGGCAGTGACTGGGTTTACTGGTTGTAGTTTAGTCTGTTTCAGTAGAGAATGGAGGTAATGGTGTTGTGTATGAACTGTAGGCAGCTGGGATTTGTACAGATGGTCTGCGCTACGTGGGTTAAAACAGCGCAGTGTAACACCAACACTTAGCCAGAGCGAGCTAGCAGGAGTGATTCTCTCTCTCTCTCCCTCTCTCTCTCTCACTCCCCCTCTCTCTCTCAGGAAGCGTTGTTCGGGCAAGGCCTGGGACCTCGATAAACCTTATTACTCTGACCAGTGTGTTAATAAGCCGCCATGAAACAAGCTTATTTTAATAGTTTGCCTATTCGTACAACCAGTGTCCGCCTTAAGCGCGTATCCGTACTGAAAATAACCTCAGCTGAACCTGTATTCCTGGCGGCTAAGCTAGCTAATGAATGCTACGAGTCAGTCCTGTGTAATTTGCTCAAAAAGGTGATATTCCCCTAAATAGTTCAAACGATGTAAAATGTCTGGTTTTGAACGGGAATGTGTCGTATTGCGAAACGTGAAGAGTTGTTGGGGTTTTTTTTGAGTGCGTTGTTAACATTCCCCGTGGCTGTATAAAAGTCTTCGCGCTGGAAGTTAGCAGGCGTGGAGCTCTAACAATACACTCGGCTTACCTCCCATAGACATAAGCTCTCTAGTTACTTTTGTCAATGCCGATCACTTGGTGTTTTCAGTCTTTAATTATCCCCCATGAGCCTCGAACCCAGCTAGCAACCAAGGTGTATAAAGTGCTAGATTAGCGGCAGACCTCAAATAGCAGCGTTTGGCCAGCAGCGGTTTCACGCCTCAGCTGTGTGTATGAACGCAAGAGAGACAGAGAACAGAGCTGAACTAAACACCGTGTCAAAACACTGCGACTCACACTGACCCATTGTACCCCAAACCCCTTCATATTCACTGACTAGGTTCCCTCCTTCGCTAAACACAGTACTCCAAGGATTGGAACAAATTCTATCATTAATAGCTCAATGACTATCTGATAGATGGTGTGTGACTAATCCCTTTCGATACTGCACTCATCAACCCAGAGCAATGTTCTTTACTGGAGGTCACACTCTTCAAAGGAAGACTCCAGCCTGAACACATTAAATATCTTGAACTAAAAATTGTCATGGGAGAAAAATTTCTGGCAGAAGTTTGGGATTGCGTTTCTCTCTGATGTCACAGGTAGACATTAAAAAATGTCAACAATCTCAGATAAGGGATTACGGCCCCATTTCGTTTTTTCAGCTCCTGAAAACAGAACTGGAAGAGCTTCTTATCACACTCACTATTTTCAGCAACCTTCAATATCCAGGTTAGAAGTAGCGGAGACGGCAAACGCCGGAAGCAGAAGGCAGTACGGCTGTACACAGTAATTGAGCTGAGTTATGGGAAAAATTATTCGACGCCGCTAATTACCAGTGGTAATTAGTGACACATCTAAAAAGCACAATGGTATTGATGCTGTGAACATTGCAGCTTTGGATCCTTATCTGTTTGAACAGAGTGTACTGGAGAGGAGATGAGCGGACTGGACAGATTCAAGGACTAAAGTGCTGCTGCATCTGTCGCATTAGGTGGAGATGATGCGAAGCCTAATTCCCACTAGTATTGTGGGTAATTTAGGGAACCCTGAACCAAAGTGAAAATGAACCAACTGCTCCTAGGACAACTCTGATGAGCACATTACCCAAAAGATTAGCATGCTTCGTTCCTTTTCCTTTCAAAATCCGCAAGTAACAAAAATAGAGCATACAAAACATACATTATCTGCCACCTTTAAGTCGAATGAACCACAGAGTCATATTCACACTTTGCTCACGATATAAGCATAACATACTGGTGTCATAGTGTACTGATAATGTAGTGCACTCTGAGCCTGATGGAATACCATATGAGATTCAGCCATAGGAAATGTAACTGCTTGTGTTAATGTTGTGCATTGTCATGTAATGTGATAGGCTTTGCACACAGTGTAAATTTGACTTATCATGCTGATTACACATCAATCAGCCGCCAAAGAATATTTTACTTTTACTTTCATTTGATGGGGTAGACCTATCAGGGAAGGATTTTACTCTTGATGTAGTTTTTATGAAAGGAAATTTTATGGTTCCATTTATTAGGCAAACTCTTTGCTTAGACAAACTTCTCCTTATATTTGTATGTACATTTTGTAGGTACTTTATTAGCACCCACTAGTACTTAACATTCTGCTGTATCTTAATTTCCCAGGTAATAAGCACAGCTCGACAGAGAAGTCATTGGACTGGTGGTGAATTGCATTGTACTTAGCTCAGTTGGATCATGTTTCCAGGGGCCTCTTTCCACGAATGAGTGCAAGGGATGTCTGGTTATTTCGTAGAATATATACATTTGGTCTGTGTCATAGGTAGTGAAAGAAGAACCACGAAAATTAAAACACTAAATCCTGACTAGCTCAAACACCTTTCGTCACAACCCTAGTTATACACTCAACCCTAGAAAAGTTTGTACAAACTATATTTACAAATGCATTCATAAAAGTGTTTGAAAAAACATCCAGCTACCACCTGTCCTTTTGTGTAAAACCAGGTCAGTGATGAAAGAGGCCCAAAAAGCCTCATGCGCATTACACAACTCCAGTGCATTCAATCAGTTGACTTCAGAATACAGCAGTGGTGCTTTTAGAAAAACACAGCTTTATTCACTATTGACTTTATAAGGTATGGCAAAATAATAGTAAGTGTATCTAATAGTTATGAGTGTTGCTATTACATTGTTTCGGTAATACCAGTTTTACTCGCTCTTTGTTCCTTTCTCTGTTTGGATTGGACTGTATGTACAGATGGTGTGTTGCTTCAATAGAGTTTGATTTGCAGGTGAATTAGTATTTTCACTGACAATAAGGTGACTTTTTTTTGGTAATCTATTGATGTTCTTTTATGTGTTGCAGGTAGGTGATGCCCGAGGAGAAGCGCACCTGCTCCATAACCGACGATCCAGCGAAAAGGAGTATCCACATCTGTTCCCAGCGAGAAATGGAAATGCATCAGCAGTAGCCAATGGAACTTTATCCTTGCCTCGCTGGCGGACTTTGCTGAGAGTAACAAGGCAATGAGAGGGGCTGTATAATGGCCAAGAACAAAGAGCCCCGTCCACCGACATACACTATCAGTGTAGTTGGGCTCTCAGGCACCGAAAAAGAAAAGGGCAACTGTGGGGTGGGCAAGTCCTGCCTATGCAACCGATATGTGCGGTCCAGCGCAGACAGCTACTACTCAGAGCACACTTCTGTGTTGAGCACAATCGACTTTGGAGGTCGTGTGGTAAACAATGATCATTTCCTCTACTGGGGGGAAGTGTTAAACAGAGGAGACGATGGCCTCGACTGTCGAATTCAAGTCATTGAACAGACTGAATTTATTGACGACCAGACCTTTTTGCCTCACCGGAGCACAAATTTGCAACCCTACACTAAGCGGGCTGCAACTACAAAGCTGCAGTCAGCCGAGAAACTGATGTACATTTGCACAGACCAGCTTGGCTTGGAGCAGGATTTTGATCAAAAGCAGATGCCTGATGGGAAGCTAAATATTGACGGTTTTGTCCTGTGCATAGACGTAAGCAAAGGATGCAACAGAAAATTTGATGACCAGATGAAATTTGTCAATAGCCTTTACTCGCAAATTGGCAAGTCAAAAAAACCCATCATCATTGCCGCGACGAAATGCGATTCGTGCGTAGAGCAATACTTAAGGGATGTCCAGACGTTTGCCGCGAGCAAAAAGAATCTTCTGGTGGTTGAGACGTCGGCTCTATTGTCCGTCAACGTGGAGCTCTGTTTTAATGCATTAACCCAGCAAATGGACAAAACACGAGGTAAACCCAAAATTATCCCTTACCTGGAGGCTTACAAAGCTCAGAGACAATTAGTAGCCACAGTCACGGTCAAGTTTGAAAAGCTTATTGTGCAATCTGTCCGAGATTATCACACGAACTGGAAAGTCATGAGCAACTCCTTGAAAAACCACCCAGACTACGATGAATACATTAATTTGGAAGGTAGTCGGAAGGCTAAGAACACCTTTTCGAAGCATATTGAACAGCTGAGACAGGAGCATATCAGGAAGAGAAGAGATGATTATCTTTCCAGTTTGCCAAAAATTCTGAACAAGATGCTCAACAACTTGGAAGAGATTGAGAACCTGAGCTGGACAGATGCTCAGAACTTGTTAAAAAGCAAGAATGAGTTTCAGTACTACTTTGTCGTGTTGGAGCAAACCCCATGGGATGAGACAGACCACGTGAATAAAACAGATGACCGAAGAGTCCCCTTTGACATCCTTAAAACTGCAGAAGGCGAGAGGATCTATCAAAACCACGTCCAGCATTTGATATCCGAAAAGAGACGACTGGAAATGAAAGAAAAATTTAAGAAGACGCTGGATCGAGTGCATTTCATAAGTCCTGGACAACCGTGGGAAGAGATTATGTGTTTTGTCATGGAGGATGAGGCATACAAGTATATCACGGAAGCAGATCGCAGGGATGTGTATGCTCTGCATCAGCAGGAAATAGTTGAGGTGGCCAAAGAGGAGTTCCAGGAAATGCTTTTTGAGCACGCCGAGCTATTTTATGACTTGGATTTGAACGCCACACCTAGCTTTGATAAAATGAGTGAAATCCACACTGTACTCAACGAGGAACCCAGATACAGAGCTCTACAGAAACTTGCCCCAGACAGGGAGTCCCTTTTACTGAAGCACATCGGATTTGTTTATCATCCCACCAAAGAGACGTGTCTCAGTGGCCTGAGCTGTGTGGATCTGAAAGTTGAGCAGGTGCTTGCTAATAGGCTGGTTCAGTTGGACCACGGTCGAACTTATCTGTATTACAACAGCTCTAATCTCGATAAAGTGAACTTGTGTCTCCTTGGTCGTGAAGGACTAGCTCAAGAACTTGCTAATGAAATTAAAGCTCAGTCCACAGATGATGAGTATACCCTCGATGGTAAGATCTATGAATTGGACCTTTATCCTGTTGATGTAAGTTCTCCCATGCTTTTGAACCATTCCTGGCTATCAAATTTTAAACCTCATGGATTCTTCTGTGTCTTCAGTTCAATAGAGACCCTTAATTACATTGGCGATCGCATAAACCGAATCCGAGCGGAGATTTCTCAGGGCAGAAGAGAAAGATTTGCCCAGCCATTGCCATTCATTCTAATCTTAGCAAGTCAGCGAGACAGCATTTGCAAGAACATGCCTATTTTAAGGCACCAGGGCCAACAGCTTGCCAATAAGCTACAGTGCACATTCATAGACATGCCCTCTGGGACCTTTCCACGAAAGTTTAACGAGTCTCAAATAAAACAAGCGCTCAGAGCAGTACTAGAAGGCCTCAAGCACAATTTTGACTTGATGAGTCCCGTGCCCTCCATCAAGGATTTGTCCGAAACAGATTTGCGAATAGTTATGTGTGCCATGTGCGGCGATCCATTCAGCGTGGATCTTATTCTGTCACCTTTTCTGGATTCACATTCCTGTAGTGCTGGCCAGCCTGGTCAGAGCAACACCCTTTACCTCGACAAAATAATTGGTGACAGTCGCAGACGCATACAAGTCACTGTCCTCTCGTACCACTCTTCGATTGGAATCCGAAAGGACGAATTGGTGCACGGGTACATACTGGTCTACTCTGCAAAACGGAAGGCTTCCATGGCTATGTTGCGGGCATTCTTGGCAGAGGTCCAAGATGTCATTCCAGTCCAAATGGTGGCCATCACAGACAGCCAGGCTGATTTCTTTGAGAACGAGGCAATCAAGGAGTTGATGACCGAGGGGGAACACATTGCTACAGAAATCGCAGCCAAATTTACAGCGCTCTACTCGTTGTCTCAGTACCACAGACAAACCGAAGTCTTCACACCATTTTTCAACGAAGTCCTTGAGAAGAAGAATAGTATAGAGAGCTCCTTTATGTTTGATAGTACTAGGGACCATGGTACCTCTGAAGATGTTTTTCCCCAGTCACCACACAACCATTCACCAGCCTACTCTTATTACCCTGATTCTGAAGATGATGCTGAGGGACCACCACCTTATAGCCCTATAGGGGATGACGTACAGCTGTTGCCCACCCCTAGTGAAAGAAAGTATAAAATTGACTTGGAAGGGAACGAGTACCCTGTCCATAGCACACCTCTAGGAGATCATGAACGCAACCACAAAGTGCCTCCCCCAGTGAGACCTAAACCTGTGCTAAACAAGCCTAATGTTAAGAAGCTGGACCCCAACCTTTTGAAGACCATTGAGGCTGGAATGAGGGCCAGCAGAAGAACACGAGGTCCACTTATAGTTCACGACGACCTTGAGGTGGCTGACAATTATGCAGATCCAGCGGACACTCTCCCTAAATCGAAAGGTTTCAACGATGATATTTATGCTGTTCCAGAGGACACCCATAGCAGGATGGTCAAGATGCGGAACTCATTTGGTGGCCATCATGGTTTTTATGGTGACGAGGAGAATGGTTTTGATCGCACGTTGCAGGGTCGCAAGTCTCAGGGTAGCAGGCGACCATCCAAATACAAACATCGATCGAAGATCCTTTTCAGCAAGACAAAAGCATACCACAGACGAGTGCACTCTGACGTCAGTGACGATGAATCTGGGTCGGCAGTGCTGAAGAAGAAAAAGGGCAGGGGTAACCGTGGAAGTGAAGAGGACCCTTTACTTTCACCTGTGGATCCATGGAAAGGAGGGATAGACAATCCAGCCATCACTTCAGACCCAGAGCAGGATGACAAGAAGTTGAAGAAGAAGAAAGCAACAAAAAACAAGGAACCGAAAAAGGTAAGCTGGCATAATTATGAATACATTTCGATTTATGAGTCACACACTGATGCAGTGGGTATCGTCGCTGCCTACTCGGTTTGAGCTCAAGTTACTGACTGTGTGGAGTTTCACATGTTTGGCTTTGTCTCAGTTTAATCCTCCGATATTTTCCTCTCGTCCAAAAAAAAAACAAAAACAGGCAGGTAAAGAAATTGGCTGTGATAATTTAAGTGCGTGTGAATGTGGTACAAACATAGTACAAAAGGACTGGTGTCCTATCTGGAGTGTATCCTTCCACCTTGCACCCAGTATTCCTGGGATAGATACAGGATTCTCCCCAACCCTGACCTTAATGAAGAAGAATTTCAGTTTATGTTAATCAGTTATTCATAATTATTTTGAATGTTTTAATGGTAGACCACTAAAGGAATCATGTTTGTTTCATCTTGTTTGTTTTTGTTTTTTTTGGCATTTGTAAAATTTTCTGTTTTATTTCTTTTTAAAGGTTAAATCAAAAGTTCCCAAACCGTTGTATCCGCCAACTCGAAGAAATTGGGAAAGCAACTATTTTGGAGTTCCTCTACAGAACCTGGTCAGCCCCGACAGGCCTATTCCTCTGTTTATTGAGAAGTGTGTGGACTACATTGAACTTACAGGTAAGTCTTGCAGTTTTGCTTAACATCCCTCTTAAAAAAAAAACAACAACAAAAAACAATACACACAATAAAAAAACTGGATTGTTTATGATGCAGTTTAGTAATATTGCCAGTTTACAGCTGAAAGTTAATTCACCATTTGTGTAGAAGCTAATAGGATTATTTCAGTCGGCAGCGCATGCTGTGAAGTGCTTGGTGTAAATTTCCTTCAGTGGATGATGATAGTTTTGGATCTGTAGCTTGGCCTTGAGTGTTGAAGTAAATTGTAAGATTTAATGCAGACTAATACATGTGGCAGCCTTTCAGAGACTGTTAGATTGTGTGGGCTATGGCAACCTACAGAGTTTCTAAGCATACTTTTTGACCCCAGTCAGCAGTGATAGGGATGCAGCTTAAGCAGATGGAAATGGAATTTGTGCCTATTTTGGGGATGTTATATCTTCAGCATCGAATGTCTTTGTCATGTCACACTCCACAGTGATGGTTAATGGCTTATATGAATGTAGACACTCAGGAATTTAAGGATTTGTGGTTGTTTATTTCTTTTTGAACCTAGCCTAATAGGGACAATAAATTCATAGAAAAGTTGCAGAAAAACCCAAAACGGTTCATTTTTTTTTCCTTACACAAATGCTTATATGTTCAAAGTAAATTGTGAAACATCAAACACTTTTCTTCTCTCTGAGAGACAGTGCTTTTTCATAAGTGTCTATAATTTGAAGGCGTTATCTTCAACCACTAAAATCCTGTGTAAGGTTATCCTAACAGAGGTAAAACAAAAAAAAAAATTCTTGCACTGAAAGACAGCAGTTTCCCCTACTAATTTTGCATCAGACCTGTAGCGAGCAAATAGCCTCCTGGTGGTCCAGTGTCAGGATCCCTCGATCTCATTGCCGTGGCCCGGATTCGATTCGCGGACAGGGAGCTAACCCAGTCACTGAAGAGTTAACTCTCAGTGCCGGTCCCAAGCCCGGATTAAATGGTAGTGTTGAGTCAGGAAGGGCATCCGGCGTAAAACCTGTGCCAAATTGAAACATGCGGACCAAATGATCTGCTGTGGCGACCTTGTACAGGGAGCAGCCAAAAGAACAACAACCCACAGCAAGAAAATAATTAATTTGTTTATATGGCAGGTATTGGTAAAAAAAAGATTAAAGCTGTTACTCTAAAATCTACTCATGCTTAACACCGCTGAAGATATTGAACGGGACGGCCGATATGAAACCGCAGACAGTATGCAAATTTGTAAACTCGTGAAGGTGAATTTGTCTTGGCGTAACCCTCGCCGAAGTCGTTTCTGCATTCAGTATGCCGAGGCTTTTTAGGCCTGCAACAGTGAGTGTGTGTGTTGATGACGCAGCACAACAGCAGCACAGTAAGCAAAGAGCCTCATAAGCGCTGCTCAGATATACACCTCCTCACAGATGGGACTCTTTTCCTGCATTTACCCCTGGAGTCATCACTATAATATAGTTTAATTTAACAAGCTGCTTGATTTAACATAAACGGCTGCACAGGGAAATGTAGTTAATCTAATGGCTTCGCTGTTTGTAGCTATGCAGCTGCGCAGCGTTGCATCTCCGACATCCTGCCTTCAAACACGTTCATGTCATCGCAGCATCACTGCGTCTTCAGCAATCACCTGACAGAAAACAGCTTTTCCTGAACTGCCTCGTTTGGTGTGATTGTTGTAGCACACTCTTGTACAAAAGTGCTATACAGTGACCCAGAAGCACATTGTCGTGTTGTTAGGTCGGTTGTTGACTTGTGCGGTTGCAGTGAAGGCTTAGTACGCCTCTGGCTGTATCTCAGTACTCGAGGTCTTTATTTAAAAGCCTTTTCAGTGCATTTTGTGGATGAAAGGGGTCATCAAGCTCCCACACACGTGCAGGCTTAGTTGCTCGCATTCTTTGCTGTGTTTTTTAAAACCCGGAGGAAATGCTTGTGCCTTTTTGTCCATCACAGCTAGCCTTTTACCAGTCCGAACATGCTGCATGCTTTGGCTCGTCTCTTTCGACTTCCATTTTGTGAGCTACAGACTCGAGCATTAGTGAATTTTTGAGTTTAACTTTTTTTTTTTTTTTAATGGGCTTTTCTTAATGTTTCGAAGACTTGTTTATCACCTCTAGCAGCAATAAGCCACTTCTCTCAGCTTTCTCTGTGTATTCTATTTGGAATTGTTTTTCAGTATTGATTACACTTGGGATTATTGATGGTATCAGGAATTGCTGATGGATTTTGTCCATCACGATGGTTAGACGAGTTACGAAACGTATTTCAAAAAACGTTGTGCCTGCAGCTTTAATATAGAATATAGAATATATAGAATAATATAGAATATATATATATAGAATATATATATATATAATATAGAAATATTATAATATAAATATAGAATATAGAATATAATATAGAAATATTATAATATAAAGCCGTGACTATTATCCTCGCTTGCGAAATATGAACGGGGGCTGAAAGTACACAGCAACTCCAGAACACCACTCCCTCCCCATTATGGGGCACGATCAGATATAACACACAATCTCCCAAGCCTAGTATTAATATATTTTTTTATACAAGGTCTATATTTGCATGCTGAGCATTCACTGCACATTCACATTCAGCAGCGTGTGCCGAAAACCCAGGAAGTGACTTAAGTTGAGAGGCAAATTGCAGAGCATGACTAGGCTAAAGGAGCGCAGTCCTTTAATTAGGCGTCCGAGTGTACTCGAGCAGTTTCTCTAATGTAAATGTGCTGCTGCTTCTTTTTTCCCCCCGTTGTTTGGAGTTCTCCTTGGGCTCTGCAGTTTCTGTCATTTCTAATGAATATTTATGTTGTTAAAAGCATTTTAAACCAGAAAGTGGTGATCTCCAGGGCATAAAAAGCCAGTAGAGTAGGCATTTTAAATCGTGTTACTGCAAATAAGGCTTTCAGTGTCATTTTACCATAAAATGCATCCTTTAAACTTGCGAGAACTCCTTACTTCTTAAATGTCCTGAGTCTGAAGAGGTTTAGTCTTCCTCACAAGATTTCTCTTTACCTCAAATATCGGAACAATGCAGAAAGACACTGTTTGAAGTGAAGGAGATGTTGGTTATTTATAATATGCTGCATTTAAATAATACTGGTTAAAGAGCAGCGGTGATGATAATGATGTAGTAAAGGAGTGTCAGTACATAAATCCGTCATCATACTCGCGTATCTCTGCACAGTACTTTTTTTTTCCGGTTATGTATGTTGCTGTAATATGAAGTCAGCAGGAGGCGTTCCCTATTACTGGTTGCCATAGTAATAAGGAATCTCAGTGGGTGGAGCAACTAACAATCCAAATCTGTTTTTCTTGCCGCTAAAATAACTCATTCTGGAGTGAGATTCGGTGTATATAAAACTCAGCAGTGTATATCTTCACTCCTATTGGTCATCGCATCACTCCATATTTACATAAAGTTAAACTTTTCTCATCTTCGACGCCTCACTGGACACGCCCACATCTAGTTGCCAGTCGCTCACTGTCTCTCGTGTCCCCGCAAGTCGCCAGCTCTCAGTGAAAATCAGGTCACTTTGTCACTACGAGGTGTGAACATAGTGTTAGCCAGCAGACAGCTAGACACTGATCTGTGGAGTAGGTTCGACTCGCCTGTTTGGAGCATCCTGCTTTTCCACCTGGCTCTTTGTCAGCTGTTCTCTGCTGCTGTCATGATGACACGCAGCTTTTGCATTGCCTGGTGAAATGGCTAGGACTTATGCGACCTGAAAAGGATCTAATGATAATGAGCTGGTAAATTTGTTTTTCTAGCACTTTCTAGAAGCTGGCAGCCAGAACTAAGTACCCCATGCAGCAATAACGCTCTATAGAAGAACAGTTGGAATTACTTTTTTTGTGTCTGTGCATGTCTCATGCAACAGCAGCATCTCATGGCCGACTTGGCTGACTCATTTTGCCTGCTGGACTGAAGTTCTAGTGTAGCCATGTTCATCTAGGGTCACTCACTTTTCGCTTGCATTCTAACATGACTTAATGAATACGGTTTTACTGCTTAAAAACGAGTGATTAGTTCATAACTAGAAATAAAACACTTCATTTGCAGTTTGAAGTGGTTCTGTTTGTTTGGTAGTGGTGCTTCCTGTTCCCACTTCACTAGCACCATAGGCTCTCAACAGATGAGACAGATTTGTTTAGAAGTATGCAGTGAACACACACACACACACACACACAGAGTTCTTTTGTCTGATCGTCTTTGAACATTCCAGAAAGGGTAAATGAAATAAAAAGCTGATGAAACTCCGTGAAAACTCTTCTCAATGAAGCGCCTTCAGGTAAATAATTTACATGAATGCATGGGATTGTCTGCAACAAGCTGCAACACAGGACTGAAGACCTGCTACAGAAGGCCTGATGTTTAAAAAAAACAGCTTTTTTTCATACGCTTATTTAAATTAATTTAATTTTTTTGCTGCAATATTTTATTCAGCATCCAGACTGCTGTATGTTGTCACATGTGTAACGTCATGTCCAACTTGAGAGGAATATAGAAGGATTGTTCTGTAAAGCACAGCCCTCTATTCGTTGGTTTGAAAAACAGATGTGTTTATTCCCTCTATGCGGTTACTCAGCGTTTTAGGCCGTGTCTTCTTATGTCTTCTGTTGTCTCCTGTTCAGCCAAGCAGAGATTTTTTGACACATGTACCAGGTCCCTTGTGAATGCTTAGCCAAAAAAAAAAAAAAATGTTCAACACAAAGTCCCAGCATTCCCAGTGGCATTCTGCTGTCTGTGGTATACAAGGGAAGGAGTTGTCGGAACAAATCGCTTTTGACAGGCTGTCGCCGCACATCAGAGAAGTGTACTTAGTCCAGAGTGTTGACATCGGAGTGGACATCAGCATCGGCGCTCACACAAATGAGCCCGTGAAGGAAGGCGTCACTAGTCATGGCAAGCTTGTACGATGTAGAGAAATAGAACATATTCATGCCGTGAATGAATTTACCTTGCATGTGTATGTTAAGACAAAAAGATGTCACCAGTAACCAGTATTAAATTGCTTGTGTGTGTAAAAACATACTTGGCCAATAAAACCTGGTTCTGATTCTGATATCATATTATTTGCTTACCCTGTAATTTAAAGCTTCAATGTGCTGCGCAGTCCTGTGTTTTGGTTGCCCGGAAACCTAATAGGGTAGCTAACATTTGGCAGGAAAGCCAACTTTGTGCACAAGGGCATTGTCCTGCAGGAACAGGTTTGGGTCTCTCAGTTCCAGTGAAGGGAAATTTAATGCTTCTTCCTACAAAGACGTTTGTGTGCTTTCAATTTTGCGGCAGCAATTTGGGGTGATTGAGGTGTCCACATACTTCTGGCCATATAGGTGACTGACAGCTGAAAAACTCATGAGAGCTCAATCTAGTTTGCTGATGTGAAGAGTGCCTATGCTGTCTTGTTTTTTGTTTTTTTTGTTTGCTTGTATAAAAACATATTTGCATTGTCTAAAGGCTCACTTATAAGTGTGATGGTTCAGATTTACTGTTACCTTTGACTACCAATTTAAAAAGTGCTTGTTTTGTATCTTTTTGGGTCTGTAATGTTCCTGGATATCTCCCATAGCTTTAGCCTCCCGCCTTTTATTCTTTAATCCGTTTCTAACCTCACAGTCCAAACACAGTAAAATAATGCTATCACTGTCATTTTTGTTCCCTAAAGCCACGTCTCCTCCCAGGCGAGACATTTTATCCACTCCAGATTATGCCGTCGTATACAGAAAAGCCTTTAAAAAAAAAAAGTCGTAACCCATCTGCTCACTATGAATTAGAGATGAGTTGGAGTGATGTGCAGATGTCCCGGGCCACTGTACGGCCCCATGTGAGCCGAGCACCGCACCACGCCTCACTGTGTCACGACTCTGCCATGCCAGTTTCACCCACACAAGCAATCTAGATAATTGTCTTTTACTGCATCAAATGTCACCTGTGTCAACATAGCAGGAGGTCCGTGTGTGTATGCGCGGTGCAGTAAAGCTTTATGTTAATGATTTGTCCTGTGTCACCGTTGTAAGGAGGGAGTGTAGCTGCAGGCAGAAGATAAGACTCTTCACTTCTGCTAAAGCCTCTGCTAGCAATTTTGTAGGGGCTTTACTTACTACACACACACACACACCTCAGTCTATTCACACTAACAGTCTGTAGCGCTTATGTAAAAGCACTCAGAGCTGTCTTTTATCTGTCGTCTCTTCATGACTAAACCTGCTGTCAAGGCCTGAGTGGTAAAACACAGTTGGAGCTGCTTGTTATTGTCAAGATGCTAAAAGACAGCAAGTCCAGTTCTAAAGAAGTGCATCATTACGTCAAAGAAATGCACACGTTTTTCTCACAACAGCACTTACTAACCTCGTGTCAACCCAATTGTCTTTGAGTTTGTCCCCGCTTTGGATAAAACCAACCAGCTTTTATCGTGCTAGAGATTTTGTCACGAAGAGGGAGCACGTTCTGACCATTTCCCTTTCCCTGTTCCTTCATGTCATCTGCTGTGATTTATATGAACCGCAGGAAAAATATTAATGTCGTGTTCCTGAAATTGATGATTCTGCTTATGTTCTGACCTGCTTAAATTTTCTCAAATAAGCATTTTTCGTAAAGGAGTTCAGTTTGTTGCACCCAACCACTGCTCCTGTAAAGTGTGCCACATTCAACCAAATCTGTTTAGGGTACAGTGAAGTTGTGTGATGGATATGTGCAATAAAATGTAGTTTTTAAACAAATTACCCATTCAGACATGCAGTGCGCTTTATCTTGTGCAATAGAAACTTCGCCGTGGACTCCGCTGAAGGCAAAAAAAGTGTCTTGCAGTCCAAGGTGCATTTCATCACTATGTAGTCATGCTGATCTGTCAATATCTGTGCCGTGATTCTGTTAGTGATTCAGACAGGGATTCTGTCTGTGATTCAGTCGGTGATTCAGACAGGGATTCTGTCAGTGATTCAGACAGGGATTCTGTGGGTGATTCAGTCGGTGATTCAGACAGGGATTCTGTGGGTGATTCAGTCGGTGATTCAGTCGGTGATTCAGACAGGGATTCTGTTGGTGTTTCAGTCGGTGATTCAGACAGGGATTCTGTCAGTGATTCAGACAGGGATTCTGTGGGTGATTCAGTCGGTGATTCAGACAGGGATTCTGTGGGTGATTCAGTCGGTGATTCAGTCGGTGATTCAGACAGGGATTCTGTTGGTGTTTCAGTCGGTGATTCAGACAGGGATTCTGTCAGTGATTCAGACAGGGATTCTGTGGGTGATTCAGTCGGTGATTCAGACAGGGATTCTGTGGGTGATTCAGTCGGTGATTCAGACAGGGGTTCTGTCGGTGATTCAGTCGGTGATTCAGACAGGGATTCAGCTGGTGCTTGTGGGTGATTGTCAGTGATTCAGCTGGTGATTCTGTCGGTGATTCAGCCGGTGATTCTGTCAGTTACTATCAGTGTTTGTCACTGATTCAGTCACTTTATTCACCTTTGTGTGTTTTGTGTACCAAGGAAATGCATGGATGGTTGTCCAGGAGTTGGGTTTTTTTTTTTCATGAGTGCTGATTTACATGAAACACATGGCCATATGGGTGCCATAAAAAAAACTATCCATCACCGCAGAGCCGCCCGTGTCCTTTATCATACTGCAGCTGTGCATTTACTCTTAATGCTTCTGAGAACAGAGTAAAGCTATTAAGCTCTAATTATATACTTCATAGATTGGTCTTATTAAAAAAAATACAAGTGTTATTTCAAAACCAGTTGCAACGCTACCAGTTGCAATGATACAACAGCTACCAAGAAGAGCTACCAAGAACTGCTTCCTTTGAGAGATGTGATTTTTTTTTTTTTTGTGAAGTGCTGTTCCTGCTGCATCACAGGGCAGTGTAACACACCTAACGTGTGAGACAAGCTGTTATTTAAACAGGTCGCATACTGTATTTATTCAGTCATGGCATTTGACAGCACGCATATGCAAATAAGAAGGTTAGGTATGTAAAGTGTGAAACGTCAGATTATGCAAAGCCAGGATTAATTGTTAACCCTGGCTAAAGTATGAGCAGTGTGAAACGTGACACAAGATAACCAAGGATTCTGTTTACCCGGAGTTTACAATCACCGAGGATTAACTACTTCAAGTGTGAAAAACCCTAGAGCATTGACAGAGCACAGGCGCTTTTGCTATCTTAGACCCAGTTTTCTGTCGTTGCACATCGCCGTACTTTGTAGTTTTGTGACTTGAAGCTGATGTTAAAGACTAGTTTGCTAAATCTGACACTACGCATTAACTTTAAGGAATGTTTATTTCTTGTATAAAATAAGTAAGGAATAAAAACATGACAGAATTCTGTTATTGAAAAATCAGCTCTGGGACAGTACAGAGATTTATTATAGCCTTGATTATTTTCAATAATTACATTTTGCATGTCTAGAAGTGTTTTGTTATTTATTATTTCTCTTAAACTACAGCATCCTGCGAGTTATTACCTTCCTTATCAAAGAACAACATGTCCTAATGTTTATCCATTCGTGATTAAGTCTGTTACTTCCTGATGCTGACATTAGAGACTCAGAGTAAGCAACAAAACAGCATGTCACGCTGCCGAAGACACCGGAAACTCCTCTGTGCTAAAGACTTGTGGAAAACCTATTTAACAGCTGACACTGGAGATTCCTTCCAAAAAACACAAACTCCTCCCTGAAATCTTCACCATATTATCAATTACGCATCGCACAACCTTTACAACTGAAGCTGCTGTCCAGTAATTGATATATTTTTAACAGGTTACACAAAATAACAAACCTAACAGTTCTTTTCTAAACATCTGATAATGGTGAAATCCTTTGACCAACATTCTTCACAGCTCAGAAGTGGAATTCAGGTTCTCGAGCACGATAAGCATGTCCGTATTATTATTATCTCTGATATGTGATGATAGTCTCTGCAGATGATAGCGCTCTCGCGCACAACGCTAACCTTCAACCAGCTTTGAAAGATGCCCTTTTTTTATATCTTCAGCACGCCTGCCGATTCCAGTAAATTTAACTCAGTCAGTAACTTTTCTCCAGCCATAGAGCCGTGTGGGTTTTCTTGCTGAACTAATATCATCTCAGGACATTCGATCGAACGCCGACTTTTTAGTGGGAGACGATGTTCTGCTTGTTGAGGCAGTTTCTGAATCATCACAGCCGTGGTTTTCGTCGCGACTTGAAAAATAAAGCATCAAAAAAAAAGATGCATTAAAAAATAAATAATGCATGCACATAAATCTGTGGCACATCCATTTTTTTTTCTGCATACTCCATTGTTTGTGATGTTATGTGATTAATGGCTTGCCGGCTTGTGATATATTTCCTCAACAAAATGATGAATTTCCAGAAGCATCAGTTTGGCTGGACCGGACGTTTGAATTCGGGATTTAATTACTTCATTAGTTACTTCTGAAGGATGGTGTATGGTGTATGGTACTCTAGCACATTGTACAAGTGTGTGTCTTTGCTGCATCCTCCACCTCGAATTTGAAACTGCTGAGTTAGAGATGAAGAAACACTCGGTCAGGGGAATTGCTACAGTACTTTTGTATAGTACATGCATGTGAGTGGTTCCAGATGCTTCCTCCAGCGCACTCGAGTCTTGCTCAGACGAGGTGAACAGGTCTTTCTCGCGGGTGTCGTTTGCAGCTCTTGGCACCGCGTGATCATCTCACAATGTCGTGATGTACTTGGCGGTAGATGTGTTTAGATTTGGATAAAAGTGTGCAATTCTCACTGTATGATGCTACGTGATGGGGAAAGATCCAGCCTTGTTGCATGCCATCTTCTCATCACCGGTTATTGTTCTAAGAATAACTCAAGTTGTGATATGCTGAAAAGATGGAGAATATACTGTATATAGTGCATGCAGTATGATTGTTGGCCCAGTCTATTGTTTGTAATTCTGGATTTCTAGGTGTGGATTTTATGTACGCTGATATACCAGTATGGACAACTTTTATGAGGAAAACGTTGCTATAAGGAATAAAACATGACGGAGCCTGCCGTTATAGGAAACAATCCAGCCTGAGGTGCTGTGATGCTGCATAAAAGTGGATTATATAAGGAACAGCACAGGACAGAGCCACGGCTGTTTACTGAAGGACGAAGAACCACCAATTATGCAATACTGTAACTCAATCTTGTAAAAAGGAGTAATAAATGAATGCAGATTGTTTTGGTGTGCCAAAAGAATTTACTGAATAGCTGTTGAAGCTGCTATGGCAGTGAACATAAACAAACATATTATGTGAAAATGATTCACTTCCGGGGTTTGCTTCCTCCTCATGCTGATACTAAACACACAATAACTACTAAACCCCCGAGCGCTTAAACATGAGACTTCTTCCATGAACGTTACATAAACATCTCCTTACAGAAAACTTTACTTCACCATATGATTGATTCCTGTGGATGATCTTTCTCAAAAATAAGATAAATACATTGTGTGGAGACGTTTTAGTGAATAACGTAAAACATGTTATTTAATTTATAACCATCAATGATGAAGCAGTGTTGTTTCAGTATTGGGTTCAGTGATCACTGTATTGAAATATATACCCTCTGATCTCATGTACAAGCTCAAGCAGCATTTCTCAAGGCCAGTGGGTTTTTCTTTTTTGGTTTTATGCATGCATCCTCCACGTCAAGGAGCCACAGCCACATGGGAAGCAGACCTAGTTATAAAAGGTTACTCTCTTCATGTGACCTTTATCTCAGCACAGCGCGAGCCCTGCACAAACAAGCACAGCACCATTTATAGAAACGGCTGTTAGTTTGAAACGTGTATGCTTCGTTCTGACAGAAACGAGTGTCGTAGTGATTACTACTAAAAAGCTTTCAGTGCATTCTGCTCGCTCCGACACCGTGTGTGGAGGAGCCTGAGATGAGTCACGCCTGAGATGTGTGTCACCACTATGATTCGACAGAAAGCTTACTTTTACTCGAGTAATAATTAGAGGTGTAACTATACATACCAGTCCATTTCAGCATGATGCGGATGTGTCTCGATGCAGTACGTTTTCAATGCACCAGAAAATTTCTTGGATATATGTGCTTTAGAATTAGGTGATTTAATAATGAATGTACAATAAATGTAATAATGAGACAGTGTTAGTAGCGTGTAATGAAACCACCCCTGTGCATTACTATAGGGATTTTCACACTGTGCTTAATCCCGGGTTATTGTCATTCTAAACCCCGGGTAGAGCAATGTTTCACACTTGTAATATAGCACCTGGGTTAGCAGGGCTTTTTTATCTGTGGTTATGAAACCCTGCTCTGAATCAAAAGCACATACAGTGTAAAACAATGTGGTGCTAGAACTTTACAGCTAGATTAGAACCTAATCAGAACCCGATATCATAGCAGTGCTATGAGAATATCATGTGAAAACGTAGCAACACAAACAGCTCGGTAGCATCAACCGGCAAAACACTGAACATTACGGAATTGCATGCTGTAGAGAGCATGGAAATCCATGACACTGACAAATCTTAAAGAGGACAAACATTTTTTTGGAAGCAGTGAAGGCTCTGTACGCAGAACAGCAGACCTGTCCTTCTTTTTCGAGTGATGTGAAAGCATGAGAAAAGCCATTATTTAAAGAGGTCGTGTGCTGTATTTATCCAGTCAAGGTTGTTGAGGGTGCAAATATGCAAATAAGAAAATTAAGCCAGTGTGATGCATCAGGTTATGAATAACAGGGATTAATTGTTAACCCTGGCTAAAGTATTAGCAGTGTGAAACCTGACACAACCCAGGGTTCAGTTTACCTGGAGTTCAGAAAGACTCAGGATTAACTATTTCAGGTGTGTAAAGCTGGTGTGATGTTTCTGAAGTGTGCAGCATTTCCCAGTCTGCTGTTGGTTGTGCTGTCAGACTCGCGCAGCTCATTATAGCCTTAGACTTGTGTTTGAATTGTGAGGTCTCCACTACTGAATGTGAACTTTGCAGTGGCCTTGGTGATTTCTTTAGTCTCAGTTAAATCGGATGGGATGGCCTGCCTGAATGCAAAGGGGAGTTTGTGTGTGTGTGTTGCAGCTGTATGTTTCTGGTATAGTTTTTGTGGTGGTGTACATTGAGACATGGCACAGTGTAACGTTCCGCTCAACCACGTCCTGGCTGTCGGCATCATAACTGACCCGGAGGCCAAGGTTCAAGATTCAAGAAGCTTTATTGCCATTTCAACCACATATAGCTGACGCAGTACATAGTGAAATGAAACAACGTTTCTCCAGGACCTGGTGCTACATAAACATACAACATAAAGATCAAATACGAAAAAAACAACACAGAGCTAGGGCCAAAGTTTTTGTCCTAGCCACATAAAGTGCAGAGTGTGCAGCTAGGTGCAAACAGTGCAAAGACAAGACAGTGCAAAAAGACAGCACAAAAAACAGGATACTTGGTGCCGAAAAAGAACATGCAATGAACTGTAAAATGAAATGAAATGATGTGAGAAACAGTAGAAAAACCAGGTACTAATAACATATATATATATATATATATATATATATATATATATATATATAACATATATGTTATTAGTACCTCGTTTTTCTACTGTTTCTCACATCATTTCATTTCATTTTCATTTCATTTATATATATATATAGATATATATATATAGATATATATATATATATATATATATATATATATATATATATATATATATATATATATATGCAAAAATGCAGTAGCAGCGGTTGAGGTAGTGCAAATAGAAATAAACATAAATATAAATATAACCATAGCAGCGGAATGAAGTACTAACAGAGTTGAGGTAGTGCAATAAGTAGTGAACAATACAAGTTGTGTGTGTGTGTCCACATAGGTGAAAGAGAGTGTGTGTGAGAGAGACAGAGTTTTGTATAGTTCAGTTCTCTTTAGTCTTGTACAGTTCTAGTTGTGTGTGTGTGTGTGTGTGTGTGAGAGAGAGAGAGAGTTCAGTGAGAGAGTTCAGTTCAGTCCTGGGTGTTGAGAAGCCTGATGGCTTGAGGAAAGAACTGTTACACAGTCTGGTTGTGAGGGCCTGAATGCTTCGGTACCTCTTTCCAGATGGCAGGAGGGTAAAGAGTGTGTGTGAGGGGTGTGCAGGCTCATCCACAATGCTGTTGGCTTTGCGGATGCAGTGTGCGGTGTAAATGTCTGTGATAGAGGGGAGAGAGACTCCGATGATCTTTTCAGCTGTCCTCACTATCTGCTGAAGGGTCTTACGATCCGAGTTTGCAGTTCCCAAACCAGGCACTGATGCAGCTGCTCAGGATGCTGAAGTGCTCCCTCACACTTGGTGTGTATCCTTTGCTGTTTTTCTGAAGCCAGTACACACAGACACACACACACACACACACACTAGCATACTGGCTTGTAAAAAAGAGAGATTTTTTTTTAAAACCCCTGTACTGTAACCTCTCCTTAATCAAGCTCCTTTTTCAGGAGTGGGAGTGTGGGCTTGATTAAGTAGCAAACATTTTTCAGCTCAGGTAATCTAAGCATGATGAGTAACCTACTGTATTATGCAATCTATTGAATGTGGAACCTTGTATCAAATGAAACAATACAATACAATGTCCTGTGATGTATCTTTACACCCCTAGCAATAATGTAGATGCTCTAAGTCTGTTGTAGCAGATTGAAGTGCACTGCAGGCTGTTTGGGCGACTTCATGTACCCGCTTACTGTGTTTAATCAGATGACCTTTCCCAGGTTGCTCTGCAATTCAGCCCGATGGACCTCCCGGAAAAAAGAAAAAAAATTTTTTAAAAATAAACTGATATTGGCATTTTTAATTTTTGCAATAACAAAGCAAGCGGCCTACATGGTGCAATCTTAAAATTCAATGGCATCATGATGGATTAGGAAATATTATATTAAATAAATGATTAGTGTGCAGTGTGAGGTTCAGGAACCCCAGTCCTCATGCTGTAATTCATCTAATTTAATGCCTTCACATAGGATACAATGATTTCACTGTGCTCTCAGCAGCCACAATTTAGACCTAAAGCTTTGCACTAGAAGAAGTTCTGTCTCTGATTTGCATTGAATTAGAAATCAACTTTCTACTACTGTTTAAGAGAGCTCATTCAGAAAAGCTTAAAGCTTTTAAGTTCTAGCATCACAGTAGGGATTAAAAAGACAGATTGCTTTCTTCAGCTGGTAACAGTATCTAAGAAGAGAGAGTGCAGAGGCCATTTAAAACCACGCATGTGCACATCAATGCAATCTTCCTTAGCCTCCGTGTGCATAGATTTGAGTAATGTCTTCTGCTTCCTGCACACTGACAGGCTTTTATTGTACGTGGGGGCAAAGCATGATGGTAATCTGTTGATGAAGAGCTGCAGATGGGTGTGATGAGAGGGCTCTGAGGGAGCGCAGAACATCCTGCTGAGCCACATGTAAATTAACATCACTTCCCTCACCACTGCTTCCTGCCGCTCTGTTTTCATGACATGCTTGACCTCAACCTTCCTCTCAGCATTTGACTGAGTTACATCATCCTGCCATTTAATTGGCAGGTCATCGCCAGCACAAAAGAGATTTCGGGTTTCAGCACAGCTGCAATGTTATTGTAGGGAACTGTGTGTGTGCGTGCGCGCCATAACAGGTACTGTGACCATGACGACCGTGATGTTACAGCGCTAGATGTGACACACCTCTGCACGATGATCTGGATATTTGTTCACACACGAGTTCAGATGCTTCATGTTTGAATATATTACAGGTTGCTTAAAGCAATAACTAAGTATATATAAATTAGTATATAATATATAAACATTCACGTAATGCTCAGTCAAAATGTGCTGTTTTTCTTTTTTCTGCCGACTTGCGCCATGGTTGGCTAGTTGTTCTTCCTCACAAGAGATCACATCACATTACTGCAGTAACTGTAGCATAGCAGTGGAACGTGAGAAGCTTTGCAAGTTCTCGTCTACTCAAAAATTGCAGCAGTTTTAACCGTGAGTCAATAACAAACTCAGAAAAGCCTTTAATACCTCAGCACCAATGGAGTCAGGATTCCGAGTGGTCAAAATGTAATTACTGGTCGCAGATATTCACTCACCAGTCAGCAGGAACATCTGCTGATAAATGCAGTTATCTAATCAGCCAATCATGTGGCCAAAGCACAATGTATAAAATCATGTAGATACGGATCAGTTAATGTTCACATCAAACAAGTCTGATCTGTGTGACTAACTGTGGCATGGGTGTTGGTACCAGGTGGGTTGGTTTGAGTATTTCAGAAACTGCTGATGTCCTGGGATTCTCACGCAGTCTCTAGAGTTTACACAGAATTGAGCGGAGGATCTAGCAGCTGAAACACCTTGTTGATGAGAGAGATCAGAGGAGAATGGCCAGACTGACCTGAGCTGACAGGAAGTCTGTAGTAACTCAGTTACTTTTTACAACTGTGGTGAGCAGAAAAGCATTTGACGATAGTATCAGGAATTCACCAGTAGGCTCCATCTATCAACTTGGAAGATTTCTGAAAACATGACCTTTCGGAAAACAGCTTTCAAAACCAAATCGTGTAAATCTGGTAACATATTTCCCTTTAGCCCCAAAGTCAGCATTGCTGCAGCCTACACCCCTCCTAATGTACAAGGGGATACTATTATAAGTTGGTGATGGGTAGGGGGCAAGATGGTATATTGTACACAAGCTCAGAAGCCTGTAATTCACCACTTAGGGAACAGAGCAAACCCAGGATTAGAGCACATGCTTGTAACCTTCTGGCTTGCGTGCTGCGTTTTGGCCGGCTTTAGTTTTGCTCAGCTCACAGCAAGGTGTGACGCTAAATTAGGTGATTCATTACCCCTCTAACTCATCCCCAAGCACCCCAAATCTCTCTCTCTTTCTCCCTCTCTCTCCAAACTGCAACAGTGAAGCTTTGGAAACATTACCAAACAATTTCTCATAATCCTTGGTTTGTTGGTATTGCTCTTCCCATGACAGCCCTGGAGGCAACTCAGTCTGCAGCAGCAAGGCCACTGAACACGTGTACACTTTGCTGCAGGGAGTGAATATAAAGTGTGATGAAAACGGCAAGGTCGCCTGTCAGTCAAGCCACAGCATTTCCGCAGCCTAACAATGGCAAACAGTAGCACTGGCCAAAAAAGCTTAAACACAGCAAAATACATGCTGCTGACAAAGCCTGAGTGAAACTTGTGCTCACTTTGGATACGCTGCCGACATTTAACCAGACTGCTCCCACCCACCAGATTTAGTTAGTGCTGCAGTGCTGGGGGATCTAGACGGTGTGCTAAGTGATGCTCCTGTGCATGTGGTTTCAATTCTCTGATCATTGCAGTGGTCTGGGTTTAACTAATACATTAATTTTATTCATGACATTTACTCAGCTAGTGGTATAAGCCTGGTCATCTGGAATTAACTCCTATATGGACATATGTCCTGCTGTTTCCTGGGTGTGGATCAGAATATCCCTACTATCCGACTATTCCATAGTACTTATACAGTACTATGACCAAAACCTCAGTTGTTTCCTAGTGATTCTGCAGTGCACACTGTGCTATCTCATAAGGCAGATGGACTGACGAGGAAGAGCTAAGTGTAAATGTATCACGTTGTTCCTTGTGGTTAAAGCACAATTGTTTAACAACACTTGAGTTAATTGTGGTTTAAACCAGACAAAAACAGCTGCAGGTATTGAAAAGTTTTGCTAGTTAAGATGACATCATAGGTCACTTGACGGTGCCAACATGGCGGATAGGGTGTGTCTGGACTGTATTCGTACTACACACATACTGATCAGTAAGTAGCATATAACGGCTGTGCAGTAGGTACTGAATCAACTGCAGTAGGTATTGTCACGGTACACAATTTCGGGGACACGCGTTCAGTCATCCGAGGAAGTTATGGTCTTGGGTTTAATTAGTGTCTAAGCACATATTTAATATGCATCAACAACTCGCCCCACACAGACACACACACACACACACACACACACAGAGGGACTAGTTACACATTGACATAAATTAACCCTTGGGTTGTAAGGTTCCGTCTAAGCAACAGGAAGTGTTTATTGTATCTCAACTGTAAAGTAGCGTCATCTGTGTTTCACGAATTCAAGAATACGCAGTTGTTTAGAAAGGGTTTTTCACCCACACAAAAAAATAGTAGTTATATTTGTTGTAATAGAACATCATTGGTTTTATGATATCTGAACTTCAATATCAAATGACAAGTAACAAAAAAAATAACATGTTCAACAGCTCTTTTATAATGTTCAGTAATAAGTGAATTACATTTGTCACATATTTGATTTCATTTACTTTTATTTATTTATTTTTTAAAACTTCCTTCCAAGTTCTCAGATTAAATCTAGAAGGGGGGCATTGATTAGCTGCTCTCTCACTTATCTTTACAAGGGTAACGATTGCTCGGCTCTGATAGAACCTGAGTTCACTCAAGTCACTGGGTATCTCCAATGCAGACCGCATGACATTAGATAATTGCTAAATTCAATCTATCCCATGAGCAATACTTCACTCAAATGACTGAGATCAAGGAAGGAAAGCTGTATTAACCGCTAATGTAAATTAAAGTGGTTCACCTTGTTCGACTCCTGAGTAAGAATAGTGCGTCAGATTGCTTTGGTCCTTAGTTTAAACAGGCCTGCTTGTCTCTGCGTAACAGCGTGCCTCACCTTAAACTCCTTGTTCTACTGGCTCTGACATGTGAGAGCATCCTAGGAATGCAATTTGCTGGATGAAACTAAGTGACTACACCTTTCTCTAAATCTCTGAGAATATTTTTAAGAAATGATTTTGACTTTCATCAGTGTTATAAGATTAAACATTAATCGGGAAATTTGAGTAGTCGTATATAACACCAGAGATGAGGATTGATTGGATCAGCCTTGACATGTGGATCAGTAGAGTGAATATGTTTCATCACTGTAATGAATGAAAGTAATACAAGGACATAACAAGAGGAATATTTGCAATCAGTGAATGTTTACACTCTACATCCTGACACAGGGTAGTTTAGGTGAAATATTATACTTTTTTTGTTTGTTTTTGGCCAATCTAAGGATTCCCGGGCAGGGGACTAATCCAGCCACTGAGGGATTAACTCTCAGTGCTGGTCCCAAGCCCGGATCAAATGGGAGCGTTGCGTCAGGAAGGGCATCCGGCATAAATCCTGTGCCAAATCAAATATGCGGACGAAATGATCTGCTCTGGCGACCCCAAACAGGGAGCAGACGAAAAACAACAACACCTGATACGGAGTGAATGAAACTTTTTAAGTCTTTTGAAATGTGTGTCACTAATGATCATGTACAGGAAATATTCCACTGTTACCTAAAACAAAGGAGAAGCTCAGCATGTTAGCGCTTGGCCAGAAATGGAACAGGCCTATGACATGATAAATTACACAACTAACCATCTGACCTCCTGTATACCACTGATATGGAGCTAAATTGGGACTCACTATGTAGGACAGTTTTAAAAAGGAGGTTGGAACAGTCAACATTGTTGTGCCTTCAGTGGCACACGGTCCACAAATAGAGAATTAAACCTAGCCTCATGCAGCTTTTACTGCCATGTTCTTTTTGCATTCGCATTCCCAATATTTCATTTACATCATTCTTAATTGTAAAAACTGCTGCTTTTTTCATGTGGTACTTTCTCATCTCTGTTAAAACTCTTTAATTACTAACAGCTTTGTTTCGTTAGAAATTTCCTTCATTTGTTTGTTTGTTTCCTTCTTTTCCAGGGCTCACCACAGAAGGCCTGTATCGTGTGAGTGGCAACAAGACTGATCAAGACAACATTCAGAAACAGTTTGACCAAGGTACTCAATCAGGGACTGTGCTGGCAGATAATAGCCTGTCATTTACACAAATTTGAAATAATTGCGTGATTGCTAAGAGAAACAGTGTTGGTAAGCTTGTTAATAATTAATCCCTCTTTAAGATGTCAGCCTCCATCTTCTTTAACTTCTACAACAAAATCATTCCTCTTATCCCCCGTTGCTCTACTGGCCTAATGAATTCACCAGACAGAAATGCAAAGCTTTTTACTCATCTAATGGCCTGTTAGTCAAACGCAGATGAGAGAGACCTCAACAGATAATAAGGTGGGAGTAATTATGTTAATATATGATAGGGTTAGGGTCTATAAATGTGACAGTTTCCGTATTGTGTTTTTTTTTTTCTTTGCTAGTTTTTCCCCTTCCATTTTCTTTACAATTTGGTCATTTGCTGACCCCCACCCAACCAGCCAGCTGTATATCAACCATACAACAGCCATCTACCATGCAACCTGTGCAACATCCAAGATCTGTAAGGCACCTGTTTCAAACGGCTGCTCTTGCTGCATAACAAGGCAGCATACCAGTCAGAGGAAAGTGCAGTCTGCCCTCTTCCATATACATACATTCACATTTATGGCATTTGGCAGATGCCCTTATCCACAGCAACTTACATTAACACTCATCATTTATACAACTGAGGAGATGAGAGTTAAGGGCCTTGCTCAAGGGCCCAGCTGTGGCAGCTTGGGGGTCCTGGGATTTGAGCTCACAACTTTTCTTAACCTCTGAGCCTCTATTTTTATATTTATAATTGTAATTAAAATGGTATTTTCATAATATTATAATTTAAATGTAAACTGTAAATAATACATACACAATTAAATAATATTAATAAAAAAATGAAATATTAACACAATTAAATATTAATATAAAAAATAATAATTAAATTATAATTGTAATTAAGAAATTTAATTGTAAAGTAAAATAGATAAATTAATATAATATACATTATAAAAATAATTATAAAAATATAAATATGAATATAAATTAATGTAATAATAACGGATTATTTTGATAAGCAGTGTATCTTAGATAAGATAAGTCAGGTTTATACTGGTACACTGTTTTCATCTCAATTTGCTCTTTCAGACTTAATTCTCACATCATAAGAAAACCATTCTTTGTTCTTTGGTCACAAGTTGAAATAGAAGTCCAGCATTGGATGGCGTAAAACTCTCAGGGCAGCTATGAGTGGCAAAAATGTAAAGGAAACAATCTAACTTTTTTTTTTTTTTAAATGATTATTTCCTCAAGATCACTTTGAGAAATGTTTCTTTTAATATTAATCCATTTTCTGCACAAGCCCTGACCATGCACACGTAAGCCAAACAGTAATTTTTTCATCACAAGTCTGTATATATAATCTGATATGAAAAACATGTCACACACCTTATAAATTGTGGCCACGATTTTACTCAGGATTTTCTCATACACCATGACAAATAGAATCCTAAAAACTGCTGCCCAGTGGAAAACCGGCTTCAAGCCAAACAGGCTTTAGATTTTTGTTTTATCCATTTTTTACATTAAAGTCCAGTCATAGCAGAATATGCTGGACTGTGTAGATGTGGGCAGTAAGCAGATTTTATCCAGTCATCCAGAGTTTGGTTAAAAGAATATGTAGGCATCACTTTGCCAGCTGGCTCTTTCTTTTTCATTACCCCTTTTATCATTCTTTCTACACCAGGGTAGAAATTTTAACTGGAGCTCACAGTGGAAATGTCATTGAAAATGATCAAAATGCCCCAGATATTTTAAAACGAAGGGCAAAAATGTCCCATAGTTTAGTGTATTGCATATAGAAAATATAATATTAATTTACGCAATATTTCTGAAATCTTTACATGTCTGTGTGTGTTTTGTGGCTGTTGTTAATGCGCTATGCAATGCAAAACCAAACAATATCATACAAATCCATTGTGTTGTGGAAAATGGACTGTCTCAAATACTGAAATCATGTTAGTTTTTTAGTCTTTATGAAAGTCTTTAGCTCATGATATCTAGTCATTTTAAGGTAATTACTATATATCATATTACACATACACACACATTTGTCATTTGCTGACCATGAAATTAAATATGTTATGGAAGATTTTCCTTCAGCCAATAAATTTGTGATGAAAATGAAGAGATTGGTGTAAACGGTTATCACTGTGTGTTTTATGGGTAGAAAAAAATGCCCTCATGACGTTAACAAATGTCCCAGAAAATCACCTCCGGAGGGCGAATAATGCCCCTCAAACAGTTCATTTCTGATCCCGCTCTCCACTCACTCATTCTGTCTTTGTCTTCCTCTGGGTTCTCTTTTACTCAGTTAAACACCACTGCTAAATCATCCCACATAGATATTAAGACGTGGGTTTGACGTTGCCATCGCTTTCCTCATTCAAACATCTTTGTTGTTTTTCTCCATAGACCACAGTGTGGATTTCCTGGCTATGGACGTTGCTGTGAACGCTGTAGCCGGAGCACTAAAAGCTTTCTTCGCTGATCTACCAGATCCCCTCATCCCCTACAGTCTCCACCCAGAGCTTTTAGAAACAGCTAGTGAGTATTTCTCCTGAAGACTTTCCTCTGTCAGAAACGCTGGATCTCGGTTTGGCTTACATTAAAGAGAACTGTCTGATAAACTGTGGAGAAATGTGAAGGAACAAAGAATGAGCTACAGGGAAAGATTTCCTTGCTGGAGCTTGGCTAATAAATGCCGTGCCTGTATATCCTCCCTACTTTTTATACAGTACACTAGAGCTGGCTGATATCTAAAAATAACTAATGATATCCTATTGCATAAAATAAATAAATAAATAAATAAAAACTGTGATAACTGATCGTCGTGCCCTGCCTCCCGCCTCCGTGTGTGATGCTGTTTACAGCAGGGTCGTCATGGTAACCTATTTCTCACCGGGTTTACTACTCTTTCCCGCCCAGCTCTCACTCTCATCCGCCACACGTTTTGAAGGCTGCACCAGAATATAAAACTATTTATAAGCTTCTTCTGTATAAACGTGGCTTAACTATAAAATCCAGAGTCTGCAGAGACCGAGCACGTCATCCCCCGACTCACACCAGCTGCTGGGATGGCATGGGATTGGTGGAAATACTCTCAGCCTAAGGGGAAAAAAAAAACGGAAAAGAAAAATATTTTTCCATTCTTGTGTCTTAGTCAATAATAAGTTATAATAATTAAACCCAGTTGAAAGATTAAATTCAGTGTTTTTTCCCATTCGCTTTAAGTAAAGTAAATATTTGGATGATAATCGCATTTTGCTAGATATTTGAAATAAAGCCCCACTAGATTTGTATTAACTTCCAGGATAAACAAAATCATCTTCAGTTCTTCAGGTCTAACGGCAGACGTGGCAGATCTGCGATCACATCATCCAGTGCATCAGAAACACAGCCATTTTATAGAGTTGTCCAAATTCTCACTAGATTAATGATATTCCCTGAATTGTGACACTGTTATTACCCACTGTAACTGTAAGAGTATATCCACTTCGCACCGCTGTTGCACTACAGGATTAATACCAGTCAAGCTACTTTTGTATATAAGTGGAACTAAAATATGTTGTTAATCATCCGATAAAGTGAACAGGTACGTGTTATCGGGGCATTTAATGCAGTCAATTTTCCTAATTCGACTTTATATAACTGCAGATGATGATGTGTTTTAGAAGCGCTCACTCGTCAGTGGTGTCTTGTTTATGCTGCCTTACAGTATATAGTACATTCATTCCCAAGATTCTAAGAACACACTTTGCACCATGTGACACTATATTATACAGCTGTGAACGTCTAATGACTCATAATCGCACTATCCGTCATGCTGATGTCATGGGGCTAGTCATGTGACCAGGACTCACAATATGAGACAAAAGCGAAGGACAAAATGGTGCCTGTTTCATCTGAGAAATAGAAATTCGTCTTTGTATCAAGAAGAAAAAAATATCAGTGAAGGTTTAGGTGGCTGTCGATTTTCTCAATGAATACAGCTGTAATCTAAACATCACAGCTTGCATACATTTACAGGAAGGTACTGAGTTTGAATCCTGATTTTGCTAAGCTTTCACTGTCAGGTCCTCGAGCAAGGCCTTCAACCCTCCTCTCTCTCCAGCTCAATTATAAGCCACTTTGACTTAAAGCGTCTGCTGAGTGAATAAATAAATAAATAAATGTAAACGTCTCCCTGCCGACGATGAGGCGGCTGGGAAGAACCCGTTTTGTATCTCTAGGCTCTAAATTTTACAGGAACAAAGAAATCTGGGCAGGAAATAAATCCTATCATTACTCTATAATCCCATCCTCAAGGAGGCTGCTGATTAGAATTTTAAATGCATTTATTCACATTGATGCTGTAGGGTTTTTTTTTTTTTTTTTTTTTTCCTGCCCCAAGCTGTGGGGGATCCAATCTGGAGTCTGCTATGACGTGTTCTTGATCCCTCTGTAGGCACTCAGCAGTAGGCTAATGTCTCTGTGCTGCATTGCTTCTCCTCCTCTTAGTTCTCTCTCTCTCTCTATCTCCCCTTTTCTTTCTCTCTCTCCATCTGCCTCCGTGCCTCATTTTACCGTCTTATTGCTCGAGCCACTGCCAGATTTCCTCTCAGAGTCCTCTCTTCTCACTCAGACAGCCATTGTGCAGTGTGCTCAAAGCAAACATTTTTACTGGGTGACGTCAGCGCCAGACCTCGCAGATGTGTTGCGACGAGTCTCACGCCAGCTCCAGCGCCGCTCTGAGCAGGAAGACAGACGATCGAGACGTTATTAAACACCACACCGAATGGAGTCCGAACGGAGCTTTCAGGATTTGTTAAATTGCTTTCAAAATGTTATCAAACGGACTGATGAATGATCTCAAGGCCTGTGTCAGTCTGATTTATGTTTAATGTGCTTCCATCCTTGCAGAAATAATGGACCACACTGAAAGACTGCAAGTGCTGAAGGACATCGTGAGGAAATTTCCGTCTGTGAATTATGAAGTTTTCAAGTATTTGATCACTCACCTCAACAGGTAATAAAAAACTTTTGTTTTTCGGGTTGGTTGTTGTGGTCTGTTAAGGAATGAACACACACACACACTCACATTTAATTGAGGATCGTTGCACCATAATTAACCTTAATATTTCAACATAAGGCTTAACAGAAGCTCTAAACTCTCAGATATTCTTGCCCTTGTGGGGACATTTGATATCCCCACTGACAGCCAGACACAAGCACATGCACACAGACACACTTATACAGATGTACGTGTGTACACAAACAAAGGTACATGCACACACACACACACACACACTGACAGCTAGACACCCACAGAGGCACACACACACGTCTTAGATATAAAATGTTCTTTTTTTTCAGCTTATCTGTAACGTGGGCAGTATTTTATGCTGTTAATTAGCCTTGCATGTCTAATTCAGTGTTCACCTGCTTAAAGATGAAAGTTAATCCTTTTTTTAAAGTATTACTATTCATAAAACCCTTTTACTAATGCACTGTGCATTTATCTTGCGACTCTCAGCGTCTTGCATGGCCACATACTGAAAGCAGTCTGGTGACTTGAAGAATGAATCTATGAAAAAAAGAGATCTATAATAACCAGAAGCTCCCCCCCGCCCCTGAAAAACTTTTTTAATTACATTTCGAATAGTGAGGAAGACTCCGACTATCAGGCCTTTTCAACACAGGCTTTACACTTTCCCCTTTTTATCAGACATAAGCTCTGTGGTAATGGTTTATTTCTCTGTCAAAGAAGCCTTAACGGTTTTTTAATGGCTGTTTAAAAACCTGTAGAACTGCTGACAGACTGTTTAATTTGCTCCGATCGTGGATAAGGATGACGTTTCCTCGACCAGTTATCTTCGAATTTCTGCTACACAGTGTGGAGGACTAATAAATGAAAATTGTATTGCAGTCGTGTTCAAAGTAGACAGACTGACAAAACTTTTACTATAGTAACACAATGACTGGTGCACTTGGGACTAAGTTTATTGATCGAAAAGTAAATATTCCGAATTTTTACATCATGGAAAGCAAAACTGTTCCGGTATGAATCTTTAAGACACGGCATTGTATTGTTTGGTTGTCGAGGACTGTGCTCTGGAAACAGGAAGGCATATTTGAGAATAAGAACTGCTGGATTTTACATTGCAGGAAAACTATAACATTTGAGCAGGATGGAAAAAAAAAAAATTTTTTAAACAAAAAAGCATCAGCGTTTCTTATAAAACATTTCCTCTTCATGAATTTCTTTGAGAAAGACACAATTTTCAGTTTCAGTGGAAACTTTTGAGCCCAGCTTTTGCAGTTAAAGGCTTTTATGTTATGGAGTGTTTTTGCCTAAATGAACTGATATTATTACTAAATGATTAATATGACATGCTCATAACCCTACATCATAGCTTTATTCACTCGGCAGTTGATATTTGCATGAAGGTAATATTTTCACCTACGCTGAGGAAACCGTGTCACTTTCCGTCTCTCAGGGTGAGCCAGCAGAGCAAGACGACGCTGATGACGGCAGATAATCTGTCCATCTGCTTCTGGCCGACGCTCATGAGGCCCGACTTCGAGAACAAGGACACGCTGTCCACCACCAAACTCAACCAGTCGGTCATCGAGAACTTCATCCAGCAGTGCAACTACTTCTTCTACGGCGGCGAAATCATCGCACCTTGCGGCGCCACCGGCACGTCGCCTCCACACGCCGGGCACATGGGACATGCCGGACACGGCATGGTAGAGTCACTGCTGGCTCTACAGCTTCCTCCACCACTGCAACCGCAGCAGATTCAACACCCGCTGCCCTCCGAACCCCTCATTTAAATGACCTTTTCACAATGGGAAAGGGAAAAAAAAGAAAAGAATCATTTTTGTATCAAGATGATGAATCACAGGTCACAGATATGCATTTTCTTAAAAAAACAAAACGAATTTACATCTCTGTGACAGGAATAAAAAAAAAAAAAAAAAAAAGAAGTGACTGATGTTGAAGTTGTTCATGAAATGTGGTGAGCCGGGCTGGCCAGACTAGCATGACTGCAAATATAAGGAAGATATATTTATACTACTATTTTTTTTTTTTTTTTTTGGGTAAATACAATTGAACCATTCTGTGTACACTACATGCACAATCTATTTTAATGGCTTTATCCTGTGTCATTTTTTTTGTCTGCTTGTTTTCTTCCTTTCTCTAAAAAAAAAGAAAAAAAAAAAGGACTTCTTTTATAGAAACCTGTTTCTAAAAGATCATGAAAACTGATGGGTTGATGGAGTCCCAAGCCCACTGGACTGTTGGGATGAGTATTGCAACATTTACAACACACACCCACATAAACACCAACACAAACAGGTGCACAGTAGCCTGGGATGGACACCAGCAGCAAGTCACGCTCCTCACATTCTGATAGCCACCAAAGGGAAAAAAACAAACAAAAAACTCCACTGGAAACTCTTTGGCACATCTGAGTAAAGCGGGCGTTGGACTGTGGCCTGACTCCTCGCTCCTCCTTAAGTCCCTTTTTAGATTTTTTTTTTTTAAATTTTTTTTATTGGTTTCCATGTTGTTGTTGTTTTTTTTTTTTTTTCTTTGTCTCAAAATCTTGTTTTTGCACACCAACATGCATTAATGTTCCTTAACTAAATTTGCATGTCATTTGTCACTTGTAATACCAGAAAGATAGAAGGAAAAAAAAAAAAAGACGTACAACCTTAACTGTTTTTATGCAAGACTTTTTTTTTTTTTTCTTTCTTATTTTAGGGAACACGGGGGGTAAAAACAGGGGTAAAATTATATCTGCTCATTTTATCATGCCATAGGTTCATTTTTAATATCATATTTAGTTTTTAATTGTTTCTCTAAATAGAGAAAATATATATATATATATATATATATATATAAGAATATAAATATAAATCTAGAAGAATATATATATATAAATAGACACTATATATATATATATATATCAGCACAGTTTGCTGATAAATCATGGGGTACTGGAGCTCTGTATAATCTTGTAAAACATATAATCAGATTTCTTTGTGGTTTGCTGTACTAAAATTTGGACTTAGATGAATTGACTGTACTTAATATTCCCGATCCTAAAAAAAAAGAAAAAAAAGATGCTCTTTTCTTTCTTTCTTTTGTTCGTTTTCTTTTTTTTTTCTTTTCTTTTTTGTTTTGTAGATGGTACTGAATTTTGTTCCGCTGTAACAAGATGCTGCTTAGAAAGTTTAGTCTTCGTGTGGAAACTAGCTCGACACAGGCATGGGTAGATTTTCAGAGACCGATAACGAGAAAGCTCGTACGCGAAGAAGGTGGCGGAGAAATAGTCAGATAGTTTCTCAAGAAACTTTGTAAGACGACGGAAAAAAAAAAAAGATAATCTCAGTCAAATCAACATAACAGGAAAAGGGCTCAATAGGTTTGGGGGAAGCACACTGCTGCTAGGATCCCATTTGTGTAGTTAGAAGGAGCAACGTTTTTGTTCATATGACCTGCCTCATAAAAAACCTGTTGTACAAACTAAAAAAAAAAAATTAACATCATTGCTATGTATTATAGTAAATAAATGATTTTGACAAATCAAGTTGATCTCAGTTCTTTGCATTAGACTGTTTTTGCTGTTCACCTTCAGTCCCCGTGGAGATCTTTTCACACAGTGGATGTTATATCTGAGCCTGATCTCAGATCAGCCCACTTGGTGCCTCGAGTGATCACTCTTTACAGCTGTGGTGAGCAGAAAAGCATCTCTGAAAACATCACAACCAAATCTGAAGGCAGCAGCAGACCATGTAAGATTCCAACATCCAGTCTTGCCACTGTTGCCTCAGGCTTCCTTATTACAGGTACATTTAAATGTAAAATCTTATCTTTTATATGGAATTGCTGTGGATAGTACTACATGGAGAACATGGAGGTGGCTCCGAACTGCTGCTGTTACCATGGTCGGTTTTGCACTTGGGTCTCCCTCATTAGTCCAGAATGCAGCCGCCAGAGTTCTTACCAGGTCAAGAAAATATGATCATTGTCTGTACTTCTTATCCGATCTATCCTCGGGTCACGGGGAGCCTGTGCCTAGGCGTCATTGGGCATCAAGGCAGGATACACCCTGGACGGAGTGCCAACCCATCGCAGGGCGCACACACACACACTACGGGCAATTTAGAGACTCCAGTCAGCCTAGAAGCATGTCTTTGGACTGTGGGAGGAAACCCACCAGGCATTGGGAGAACATGCAAACTCCACACACAGACTAGGAGCGAGACTCGAACCCAGGATGCTAGAGGCAAACGTGCTAACCACTAAGCCACCGTGCCACCAAAATATGATCATATAACCCGAATATTATCATCCCTGCACTGGCTACCTGTTAAACTTAGAATTGACTAAAAATTAGCACTACTTGCGTTCAAGGCTCTAAATGGTTTAGCTCCCACATATCTAGCCAGTCTTCTAACACGTTACAATCCACCACGCTCTTTAAGATCACAAAACTCTGGACTTCCCAGAATATCAAAGTCTACAAAAGGGGGCAGAGCGTTTTCGTATTTAGCTCCTAAGCTTTGGAATAGTCTTCCTGACAGTGTTCGGGGCTCAGACAGTCTCCCACTTTAAACGTAGATTAAAGACATATCTCTTTAGCCTGGCATACATTTAACACATCCCATAACCTTGTACTCCAGTACATCTGATTAAATGCACATTATCATCTAGTGCTGCTAATATTATGAACAGCAGCTACGCTAATTACTTTCCACTTGTTTCCCTTCTTCTATCCATCCCGAGGCATACAGAGATTGTGCCAGCTCCAGTGGCATCCGGAGATGGACCAGCTCCAGCCGGGTTCTGCTTTGTGAGGATTGGGGTATTCAAGCAACGCTGCCAACCTTATGTGGACAACAACAACCTCCTTATTAATTTACACAACATTCTACACATGCTGTATCTGCATCACACAATTGACTACACATAAATGTAGAAAAGACTTTGCTCATATCACACTCTCTGGTGTCACCCAAATGAGGATGGGTTCTCTTTTGAGTCTGGTTCCTCTCAGGGTTTCTTCCTCATACCATCTAAGGGAGTTTGTCCTTGCCACAGTCGCCTCAGTCTTGCTCACTTGGGATAACATCTAGGACTGTTTGTATGTTTGTTGTTTCTCATGTTGTTTCTTATGTAAAGCTGCTTTGAGACAATGCTCTTTGTTAAAAGCGCTATACAAATAAAATCGAATTGAATTGAACATTTGATGGCTTCAGGAGGAAGGAATTTATGCTCAAACTAGAATGAATTCAGAAATCATGCTGATGCTCATATTCATAACTTGCTCAAAAGCTCTTGAGTATCTACAGTTATAGAAAGGACAATATTTAATCACACTAACCAGTGTCACCCAGATGAGGATTGGTTTCCCTTTTGGTTCCTCGCAAGGTTTCTTCCCCCCTTAATGTCTCAGTGAGGCTTGCTCATTAGGGATAAATATAAAAAGAAATTTTAATTTTTCTTATTTTAATTCAGAATTTTTATACTTCTGTAAAGCTGCTTTGCACCAATGCTACAGTGGACACAGACTCACCAAAACCAGTGAATAAAAACTAAAAAATCAAAAATAAATTCAATAAAAATGACCATGTGATAATTGTTCACTTTAATTGCATGAATGAGCAGTTAAACAAGTTGTCTTGGTGTATGTGTGTGTATGTATATATATCATAAAGTAAAACCCTGTTGCTGCTGTAGATCCAGCTCTTTCATATACGGGAAGATGGCGTGTTCAAGCCAAAGCAGTCGAGAGCAGATTCTGCAGCAAAGTAATTTTTTTCATGGCGGCTGATTTGTGCTTCAATCCTCTGGCGCAAAAAAACCCTTGATTTAAGCACATTTCAGATGAAGGATTTTTTTTTTTTGCTCACCCCTTTAATCCTGATAGAATTTCTTGGCCCCTGCTGAGGATAGACTCTCCAAAATCACTGCTTCACTTCACTTCAGAGATGCTTCTGTGGAGTATAAGCAGTTTTACACTTAACCGTGGCATTTCTGCTTAGCCCTATGTTTCCGTGTAGTCCGATGTAATCTTTAAACCTTTTTCACCGTTGTGGTTGGAGCCCTCTTGTGACTATCTAAGAGGACTCCTTGAAATAGACCTTGTTGTGCCATGTCAATAGACATGCTCTCTTCACCTGAAAATAGTTCTGTGCAGTGAGATTTGTGCTTTCCCCAGAATATCTCCTTGATTATTTGTTGCTTGATGTCAACATTAACTAGAGGTATGGCTAACAAGCTGTCTATATGACCTAAACATGCTGCCATATGCCAGAACAAAAGAGCTTCATCTCCGTCTTTGGATCAAATAGAGCTTGAACAGACAAACTCCCAGACGAAAGCCTCGTCAGCATCCTGCACACTTGAAGCAGTTGCGTTTTCAATACAATGCATTAAAAGATTGTGCATGTTTTGTGTGAAACCACAGGAACCCAAATCACTGCTGAACATGTAAGGCAGAAGTGTGAGATTAAATGGAATCCTGAAACCTGATGGTGAAGCTTTTTCAGCATTGCTCAGGTCAGATACTGAACATTTCAGTGGGCTCAAAAGCTCAGAACGCCTCCACCACCATGACTGTTCCTCCCACACCAGGCTGTGAAGGTTTCGGTGTGACACATGAAGAAAGCAGGGCTCCATGCCTCTTCCCATGATACTCCTGTGACTAACTAAATCAGTCCAGAGTGAATCAGTGAGATGAACTCCACCATCAAGTGAGTGAATTTTCCCCTCTGATATTTGACACTCACAGATAAGGGGGAAACTCTTCAGCTTGCCTCTTTCACCACAGGTCTTCTACGATGGATTCATTTCTTCACACTTTCTACTAACAAATCTTTCCCTTTTACCTGATACAGCAGACATCTTACTCAGATACACTATATGGCCAAATATTTGTGGACATCTAGTCATCACACCCATATGTGGTTCTTTTCCAAACTGGTGCCACAATGTAGGAAGCACACAATTGTTTAGAATGCCTTTGTAAGCTGCTTTACAATTTCCCTTCACGGGAACTAAGGGGCACAAACCGGTTCCAGCATGACATAAAGAGCTCCATTAAGACATGGTTCGTCATGGTTGGAGTGGAAGAACTCGAGCAGGCTGCACAGAATCCTGACCTCAACCCCATTGGGATGAATGGGAACGCTGACTGCACCATAGGCCTCATTACCCGACATCAGTGCCTGAAATCTACACAAACACAGAAAACAAATGGAACTCTGTGCAAAAGCTCAAGCTCACAAGGTTCTGCAAGGCCCTGATACTATTAAGCGGCAATGCTACAACCGGCACCACTTTACCATCCCAAAACTGATACGATTATTCCAAATTGTTTCAGTTAATCTCCACTAATGGAAGTAAAGGACTTTTTGCAGAAAGAACAGGGATGAAAAGACCAGGGTGGACATACCCTTTAAGAAAATTTTTTTGTGCCCCATTAATAAAAGAGAAAACCAACATAAACAGGTTATGACAAATTCGTAAATGCTACTTTCTTCTGTTTTATGGAAAGTTCACCTGAATACCTTTGAGATAAAGCTTTCAATGAGACATTTGCATGAATAATACAGACTTTTTTCATCCGGGTGATATAGTGTTCAGTAAAGACAGGGGTGATGTGTAAAAGCGGTGCTTTGCCTGACTGATACTGTGCCATTCGTCTTGCCCAAAAATAATAAAAATCTGTATATCTGGCTTTGCAAGCTTCCTCAAATCCACTTATTCAGTGAGACATCAAGCATTATTTTTATGACCTTTAGCAATAAACTGTTTAACCGAAAATGCTATATTTTCTAAGTGGTGGTTGTAGAAGTTCATTCAACTGCAGGTATTGACTTCATTTCTCTTCATGGACAATTATAGCATCATCTCAAGATTCACTTCCACCTGCCCCGCTACAGCTTTGTCTGCTCAAGCAAATGCATCTCACCTTTTCTCACTTGTCTTATGTCACCATTCCTCTGGCGGGGAACATTGTTATTCCTCTCGGAATTTATCATCTGCCAGTCCTGTCTGCCAGCTCCTTCTCTGCTCAGGCAAGTATATCTTGTGGCCCCTCTTCGATTAGCTCATCCAAGTTATTTTTCTCTAAGGTAATGCTGTTGTTATTCCTGAGAGGTTCCCATCTTGTTTTTTTTCACCTGCATAAATCCTAACGTCTACACACATTGTTACAGAGCATCAGTCACCAGTTTGTTCATTTTCATGAATAGTTCTGATGATGTGTGCTTGTTATATTGAAAACTGGTTTAATGAACAGTTATTCAGGATGTAGAGTAGTGCTGTGAATAGCACTGCAATGCGAACTGAAGCAGACACAGCACTATGTTTTACCCTAATCTGGCACAGTGTGCATTTGTTGTTTGAGTATAAACACTGGATACCTGCATGGAGTCTGGGAAATCACCCGTATAACGTCTTGTGCATGAGCAGAGATCTTTCAGCAAAGTCTCAAGTGACGTGAGACAGGATGTAAAAAACAAATAAAAACCACTGATGTCACACACCCATGTTTCCCTGGAACCTTCTTACTGAGTTTTGCCCTGGCTTGATGCCAGTTGCAAATGTGACGAACATAACTAATGTTCTATTTCACCCTGAATGACAAGGGGTGTTAAAAACTACATAGATAGCATATGCCAACAATGTCATAAGCAACCGACATGCCTTAGACAAACCGGAAATGTGACTGGAGATGCCGCAGCCACACCACAGGGAGGGGTAATAGTAACCTTGCAGAATATTGCACAGTGATGCCCAGGTGGCAGAAGCACAGACTTTCTTGAGCAGCAAATAATGCCAAAGAATAACAGATGTACCAATAGAGTGGCCCGTAATCTGTTGGCATCATGATTTGACAAGAGAATCCCCCTGTGCCTTTCCACTGTAAGGTTTGAAGTGTTATTCACCATTCAGACTAAATGGTAGGGTGCATAGGGGTCCAGCAATAAAAGAGCTGCAAGTTTGCCTTCAGGAAATGCTGCATGGTCAGTCAACAGATTGGGTACTGTTACCGTGGGCAGAAAACCCAGATTCAACTTCATGGTCACCTGAGAGTTATCTTTCTCTGGGAACTACATACACCAGGCCCACCTTACAATTCGCCCAATGTTTTTGCTCAAGGAAGCAAAAAGGCAGCTTTTAGAGACACCCATATCAGTTTGACATCATGCAAGGACTCATAAGGAGTGGAATTAAGGGACTCCAAGCATATAGGATGCGCACCATTCTTGGAATAGTTTCTCATGCATTTAGGAGATTCCTAGACTATTCGCTTGTGGGAAAAATCGCAGTAGATGGTAACACCAACCATGGGTGAAAAATAACCGTTGACTTTGCATTAGCAAGTAAGTCTGCCTGGAACTTGCCAAACAAGGTTAAAGGAAAGAAAATGTGGAGAGATCTACCCAAACCTTTACTGCCATAACAGCTGACGTAGCTGACAACATTGTCACAGTGAACCAATATGTGGTAATGACTCAGAGCTGGTAAGAACAACTTGGCTGTTGGACTTGAGTCAGATCTGACTCTAAATTAGGGTCTAAACTTGTCAGTCAAGTGTGTAATGTTGCCCATTCAGCATGGGGGATGTCAAAATCAGATCTTGCACTGTATAGATGGTCAAACAGATGGTTGCAGCTTCCCAGTGAATCAGACACTGGCTGGGTGAGTGTCAGTGTATAGTAAAAACAAAAAGAAATCCAACTGAAATTAGGAGTATGAGGGGTTGCTTGGGCAAAGGGGAATACCATCTCCAACTCTAGAGCTGAGAATCATCAGAAATCCAGTTACATTCACACTCAATGCGTTTAATATGGTAGTGGGAAAAAGACTGTAACGTTGGTCAGCTAGACAGCGGAAGGATATGGAAAGAGCCAACTTACACAAAAGGATAGACTTGCTGGTCATCTAGATGGTGGCAGATGTGGAACTACAAGGGATAAACTAACTGGCATGGATAATAAGTGGAATGTACCACTTAATGAGCAGTCAAAATGCAAGTTTGTAACCAAAGACTTAATCTAAGCTTCCAGATGCCACAGTCCCATATCACTCCATATTATAGGAGCTAGTAATGTATGACAAACAGACAAGATGAAAGGGACTTTGAAAGGCAGAATACTTGTAGCTCTTGTTAAATAATGTTCAGATATCTTTTAACTTTCCTTGTGATCCTGATGATGAAAACATCGTCACGCCTCAACCTGAAAAGCATGCTTTTCCACATCCTTGCATCCCATCTTAAACTGAATCCAGCACAGCATACAAGCGCTGAGATTATTTGCTCTGGTGGTTATTTGGAATGGGAATGAGGAGGTAAAATGGTGTCACACCATGAGTTGCATGAAATTCAAGAATTCTAATCTGTGAGATATTGTGACGGTCCAATATCCAGTTTTTGTGTTCACACAGCTTCAGGGAAAAGTGTATAAAAAAAAAAAAAAAAAAAAAAAAAGTATCAAATATAGTATTCATATATTCTTGTGTAATACTTGACCATAATGAGAACAATGAGAATCGGTCAGTACTTAGCACAAAAATAGCAAATGTTACTAGTCTGATCTTTTTATACATTTTTAACTCTGTTGTTTATAACGCATCTGTGAATGGATGTGATGCTACTGATTAGAATTTGTGCACGAGGGTCATTACAGGACAGAGGTCCGTTCACGTAGGTAACATACACAAAAAGCTAGTGTAAACTGTCAAGGCAGAAATATTAGTTTGTGCAAACTATGAAGGGATTTATCAATGACATTTAAAAACTTCTATCATGATTTGGGTTTATAGCATTTCGTATGTGTCTATAGAAAAACCAAATTTTAAACATATTTTTTCTAATGGTTATAAAAACCACAGAATCCATGCATTTTTATTTTAGCAATCTGAGCCTAGATGACATTAAGACACTTAGTAAAGACAACCAGCAGCCTTTAAAGTATGGCTCCAAGAAATGTAAAAGGTGAAACCTAAAGCTCTTGTGTGTGTTTATAATTTTTTTTTTTTATTAATCTTGGACATTCTTCACAGCTCTGACTATGGTATAAGACTTGTATACAAATTAGACATATACAAGCCTTACAAATTATATACTGTATGTGTAGAATAATGTAGAAGTGTTGTTCCTAGCCTTCATTCTTCCACGCAATTACAACAATATTGCTAATCATAATAATACAGTGCTGCATTTTCAACGTCAGTCATGATTTAAATAGAGTTCTATATAACAGGATTACCGCATCTTCATTAAGTGTTACTGGGTTTTACCTTCTCGTCTAACACATGTACCACAACCAGGACTGCATGGTAAAAGCTTACAGTCGTTGCAAGATTATACACAAGACCAAAAAAAAAAAAAAAGAAAAAGAAAAGAAAACTCTATTTGTATATATTGATTAAATGAATATTGTAGAAATAAACAATGTGCCTTTGTTCTGCTTAACACTGGAAGAGAAACGGTGAGCAACTCCAGTTGCACCTGATGTTAAAATGTCAAATATTACCTTAAGATTAAAGACAAGGAACTGATGACATGGCTGTTAATAAGAATGAAGCAACTATGTCGCATGTTAAAGTGGGACTCCATACAAAATCCATTTGCTAGGCAATTCCTTATTGTGGAGAGACTTTAGGTTGTAAAGAAATGCATGTACTATTCCCTATGAATGGAATGAATGCACCTTTAAGACAGGAAGCTTTCCTGTCAGATCAAGTAAGGCGAAGCAAATCAAAAGCTTAAAGTTCAAATTTGCAGAGAAAAAAAAAATCGTTTCCACATTGTAAATGCAAAAACAATGATGTGGCATTTCTTTCACGGTAAGGAAGTAAATCTGAGTTGAGTTCAACATTTTGATAACCGAGTACCAACCTTTCACGTCCACCTTTGAAGCTTCACTTCACAACAGAAAGAGGAGTTGGATACATGTACCACTCCACTACTGTGACAAATCCAGTTTTTGTATTTGCACCAAAGCCATGAGGGCAGGGACTGAGATGGAATTAAGCAAGCTGCTGTAAAAGAATCCTGAGATTGAAAGGTTTGTGAAGGCTTCGTGTTCGCCCTCTTCAGTTTAACACACAACAAGCTAGAGTTCTGTGGTATGGAAGAGAGACGTTTACTCCGACCATATGAGTGATAGGATTCTTATAAAGTACAACGAAAAGTGCAGATGAACACAAAATATCTGTTCATTTAGGGAGACTTTTTCTTTTTTAAATCAAATGGTATTATTAATTTGTATTTGTAAAAGTATTATAAGCACCCCTAATTAAAGTAACATAAATGGCCAATGTATCCTTTTTTGGTAGTTTCCATAAAGAGGCCAACAAAAAAAAAAAGCAACTGTTACTGTAGAGCGAAAGTTCAGTTTTTATGAGTCGAGGATAAAAGCAGTCAGATTCGTGAAGTCCATAATGAAAAACAATTGACAGTGGCAAGAAAGCTCACGCGGAGATAAGTTTGAAGGCCGCAGAAGACATCGTTCCCTTTGCTTTTTCTACTTGAATGTGGATTGGGAGAAGGCCAAAAGTAGTGCAAGAGGTAAATGCTAATAATCACATGATCTAGGTCGGTAGCAGTGCTTAAAAGTAATTGATAAGTGGAATGACGTCCCTCCTCTCAGGGAGAGTTAAGGAGATGTGTGAGAGAGAGAGGCAGGAAAAAAAAGAGAATGAGTGAGACACAGAGAGAGAGAGAGAGAGAGAGAGAGAGAGAGAGAGAGAGAGAGAGAGAGAGAGAGTAAGCGCGCGAGAGAGAGGAGAGCAGTTCACTTGGTCAAAATGGTAGGTGTAAATAAGGGATTTTCCCCTGCTGCTGTCCTGCAGCGAGATACAGTGGTCACCTGCCATTCTTTCCCAGCCCTCTCCTACCTCCTCTCTCTTTTCTTATAATGCCTAGCTCTGTCCATTTGTCCTTTTCTCCCCTGATTTGGGTGCTAGATCAGGACGAACCACTGGAGCTATGAGCGTCACCATCAGGCCAGAGTGTGGCCGGCCGTCCTAAAGTTTCAGTCAAATGAGGAGATTGAAACTGCTCGCTAACCAAGTTCTCATATTCACTACTGTCCTCATCTTCATCATCGTCATCGTGGTCTTCCTGGCCAATAGTATGACGGTTTAGAGAGTCGGAGCTGGAGCCATCTCCATTTCCCATGCCTATGCCTGGACTAGGTGAGGGATGTCCAGGCGAGCCCACTGCCTGGGGGCGGGGCAGCAGGATGGCACTGGGTGGGTCGGGTGCCAACTCGTTGGTGTAAAGTGCCGCAGGCTCGGTGTTTGCATGCCAATCCAGGCTCGGCTCCAGTGGAGGGCTCTGGAGAGCCACACGTGTCAGGGAGGGAGGAGAGGAATCAGATAGAACCGAGTCGTCCTGCAGTGAGTGGACGTCAGTAATCTGAGACTCTTGATTTCCTAAGAAGTCAAGGGACATTATGAATGTCGATGGAAAGAGTAAATGAAGGATACAATTCTGTAAAAGTAAAAATACAATAACTAAAGTTATTGTAAATCAGTTGAATGACTGATAAAATGCATACTCCTCTCCTCTGCAGCAGTGCTACGTTTTCTGAGAGCAATCTCCTCTTTCAGCTTCTTAACTTCCTCCTGGATTTTCTCCTTCAGCCTTTCACTTTGATCCACCTCCGCACAAACAGCCTGGTAATAGACCGAACAGTGTTACAGCACTATATCACATTCACACGATCCAACAGCCTACAAACCAAAGAATAAATAAGACCATGACACAATTTATAGAAATTAATTGTACTAAGAATAAATGCATAAACATGAGTCGTTTTATTATAAACATGAGGTCAGTTTATTTAGCTTAAACATCAAATACCGAATAAAAATGTCTAGATCTATCATCTGTATCATTTCTGATCACTGACAACCAACAAATGTAGCACAGAGCTAAATTCTAAATTGAACTGAAAGACATTTGATCAAACACAGATGACACTGTATTACACACACAAGTGCAGGGGTCAGTGAGTTGTCTATATGTGAACTGATTAGCTAAATAATTAGCTGTGATACAGTCTGAACATAACCCACGATGTAGGACAGTGACTTGATCTTTATAAATCAAAGAAACCATTTTTAATTGTAGGTGACTTGTTAGGACTGTAAGCTTAAGCTTAAAAGGTCCTGTTCACTGACCACTCTGAGATTATGTCCTTCCCTGGCCAAATGCAAGTGTGTTACAGAATGGTCAGCTATTCCACCAGAAATGACAAAATATAAAGACATTCCTGGCACTCAAACTGTTTGGAAGTATTCTGCAGTAAGTCTTGTGTGTGTTATATTTTTACTTACCTGCACTTTCTCCTGAAGGGCACTGTACACCTGGAAAATGGCTCGAATATCTTTCATCACTCCATCCTTGTCGAAAAACTCAGCTCTAAAAATGCAATTCACATAAAAATAAAGACAATTAACAAATGCTTTCCAGGCCCTCCTACAATACTGATACACAGGATTTATGCTTTTGTTAATTTCTTTTATGTGGAGCAAAACCAGAAGCAGTCCTGGTGTGACATGTTTCTGAGGAGAAAGTACTGGCTCTGTGCACACCTTAGTTCTCGGAGTGCTAGTCTGTCATTTGTGAATGATAAGAGACATTATACTGACTAATCTTTGCAGACTGCATATTGCCACTAGCTAAATAGTTGTTAACAGATTAAACATTCCTACATAAAAATGCATTAAACAGTAAAAAAAAAAAATAAACAATGTCAATATTTCACAACCGATTACTTATTAAAAATCATCAGCAGTCTCAGGTGTAATCTATACAGTTATACAAGGAAAATAATTTACTGAGCATCTTAGACAATCAGCCACAGTTCACCTGGAGACACATATGCTTCTTTCTTTCGCTCACAAATTCTAGCAGTCTGTATAATGTTTGTTTTGTCTGAAGAGTGGTCTGTTACATAATATGCTGCTTTCGTTCCTGACATACAAACATCTGTCTGCGACATTTTATTTGAAGATATTTGTACAGCAACGGTTAAAGTCAGATGAAGTTGGTGTGAAATGAAATAAAAGGAGATAAATCCATTTTCATGTACTGTGAACCCCCCTTCCATTCAATTTTTACTGGGCAGATTTTTTTGTTTGTATGTTTCAGCATAAATGCTAAAATCCTATGCATTGAATTCTGAATACAAGCAGCAAACACACTCACCCATGTTCTTTAATAACACTGGCATAGTTCTTGGAGGTGTTGGGGACAGAAGACACTTTATACTCCTGCTGACTGGTGTTGCCCAGGTTTGGGATGCTCAAAGATATCCTCTGATTATACCTGCTGAAAGTCAGAATGGCATCAGACGCTATCAATCATTGAGTAGTTGCGTAGGCATTGTAGCAGATGATGACAGAGAAGTGTGAAGCGTAGCCTTACCTTCTGTTGGGCCTGAAGAGAACGTACTCTAGTGCATGTGTTGAACTGTTGGCTGTTGAGATGAAGCTAAAGAGAAGGAAGACGAGATCTGGGATGCCCAGTATGTGCGTGAGCTGCTTATGGATCACCTGTTCCCTGAACGACATCTGCTGCTGCGTGTTCCTGCGGAACCGGTACCAGCCAATAACATTCTGTAGGGCAAATATGAAAGGGCACTTATACAACGGAGTAACTCAGAAAGAGAAAAAAATCTTCAAAAACATCTGACAGTTTTACGCAGCAGAAATAAAGGCCTGATGCACATTAGTCAGAGAGCCAATTATCTAGACACAGCAAAAAAAAAAATAAAGGTTTATCAATTATAAACCTCAAAAGACTGAGTCAAAAACAGAAGTGATAAAACATCCGTTTATTCATCAGCACAGCTTACTTTTCTTCTGTCTTTGAGGATTCGGTTGAGATTTTCTTCATTGACTTTACCTGCGTAGTCATAAAAGCTGAAACATACAGAAGGGTATCTGTTTGCACCAAACTCCAACCACAGAGAACATACAATGTGCTCTAGACTTCTAGCCTCCAAACCATTATGTGACTAAAGCATTATTTGAAACCCTATACACTGAAATTACACAAGATAGAACAAATGCATTTGAATTTTTAGCTTAAAATGGTATCATAGTCTATATTAGCTTGCAGTAAGTCATATATTATTGACTGTTGCAGATTTTGGATGTGTTCATACTCTCCTCTACCACCCCACCCCGACCATCATCATCATCATCATCATCATCAAAACACCATTTGAAAATTAGAAGAATGATGTTCATCTCTCCATCTTCATCTCTTGCTCAACACCTTATTACAGACACTTTATGCTGGATTTTCATTTAATATACCCAAGAAAGAATTTCTTATTATATGAAGAAATAAAGACTGAGGTGATCCAAAGCTAAATAAATGAATAGTGAGATGAATAGTGACTTAAGTCACTGTTGCTACTGAAATGGCCAGTTAAGCAGTCTTTGTAACTGTAACTAATATTTATCAATCATTTAAAGTCACTTTGACCTTTTCCTCTTGCCATCTTGACCCATAATCAGGTTCAACAGGGTTTGCTCAGCATATTTATACATCTCGGCTCGAGGTAGGATGTAAATTGCATAACTGTCATCTTGCATTACCTATCTTATGCTACTCCACTCATATCAGATTTGTCCTTTAATTTGTCACCTGCCTGGATATACACTGATTAAAATTGAATATTTTTAACTAAATATTATTGATTTAAACCTTACCTAAAGAGCTGTGCACATGGTTCATGATTATGGACCTCTGAAAAGCAAGAACAAAAAATAAAACAAGGTTATTTTTTTTTATATCATATAAAACTAAGATGAAGTTTATACATTTTACCCGAGTATGAATAGAACATAACCCCAGTGATTATGAAGCAAGACAAATTGACAATATCTTCAGGCTACATTCTCACTAAAAGGTTAAGACTAAATACACAATATTGGCTAAAGTACGTGGACACCTGAGATCCTATCTTGTTAAACATCTCATTCCAGATTTAGTTCCACTTTGCTGTTATAACAAAGAGCTTCACTCTTCTGGGAAGGCTTTCCACTAGATTTTGATGTGTGACAATGAGGATTTGTGTTCATTCACCAAAAAAATCATCACTGAGGTCAGGCAATGATGTGGGATGAGGAGGCCTGGGATGTTCCAGCTCATGCCAAAGGTGTTCAGTGGGGTTGAGGTCAGGGCTCTGTGCAGATTTGTTCGCGTTCTTATATTACAACCATAGCAAAACATGTCCTCATGGAGCTCGCTTTGTGCATAGCGGCATTGTCATGCTGGAACTGGTTTGGGTCTCCTAGTTGCAATAAAGGGAAATTCTATACCATACAAAAACATTCTACCCAGTTGTGTGCTTCCAACTTTGTGGCAACGGAAAGAGGGAAAGAACCACCTATGAGTTTTTGGCAATATAGCATATGTTGTTTTCCTAAATGTGACTCAGATATAATTTCATCAGAGATATCTGAACAGACACAAAACAAATCTAGCCTTTAACACCGACTAGCAATGCACCACATGTATGTGTGGTCTACAGCACACTGGTTCTCTACTGGCCCAGCCTCAGTACATGATCATGAATTTAGGAGCTTCACCTTTCTAACTTATAACATAAACTGAAAAAAAGCAGTAACTGATTACTAAGACAAAACACATCCATACAAACAAGTCTACTCCCAGCAACACAAATGCACTGCATTTCATATCTTCTCTAGTAATAGTGATGTAATAGTCCTGTACGGATGAACACGCCATGCACAAACATTGAAATGACAAATATATTTTATAATAATGCCACATAATAAGGAATTGGGAAATATATGCTTAACCTTGTAATATTTCAAGCAGAGGACACTGTGCTTTCTTTCTTGTAAGAAAAAATGTTTAAAAGGTAGTTAGTGTTATATTTCAGCACTGTGAGTGAACAGTCGGTGTCTCTGCAAATATACACACGCAGTTCTGTTGTATTTTAAAAAAAAAAAAGGTTGTAAAAATAAATGTTTGACAGTTTAATGGAGAACAGGAACACACCCACTGTGCCTGCTCATGCAGGGATCTGCTAAACAAATACAAAGTAGATACACGACCCAGCAACTGTACTGACTGGAATTCATGTCTTTTCTTTTTTATTTATTTATTTGTTTTAACAACTTCACTTGCTCTGGAGCAAACTTGTGTTGGAAGGTTGGTTAATAAGTTCTTTTTACATTTTATTGTTACTGAAAAGACAGACTTGCAACTGTTCAGGTCATAAGCTGATAATGCTGAACCTCAGAATCAAGCAACAAGAAAATAATGATCAAGAAAATTTCATAATAATAATAATAATAATAATATTATTATTTTTAATAACAACAACAGATGGAGATCTGGATACAGTGATATTTACACCATTTAGTAACAAAAGGTAGGAGGGCACTGATTTACCTACTATGTGCAGGAATTCTGATGTACTAATCTGAGAGTCACTTATGCTTAAAGTCTCCTCTTGCCTCACTTCTCCCAACAGAAATCCCTCCTGCAAAAACAAACAAACAAGTACAAAGGAATATGAAACTGCATTCTGCCATTATAGGCAGAGCAGTAAACATCATTAGACATGAAATATAGGAGGTTCAGTTGGTGACAGTCTGGCAGCTTCCAGGTAGACTGATATTTAAAGGAAAAAATCTAGAACATCATCAAACGTAAATTGTGACATCTGCAATCTGACCTAGCGGGACAAGCGGAACCTCAAGCAGGTGTTTCATGTTTTTAAACTGCACTGACCACCGTGAAATGTTGAATGCTATTTTCTCTTTTTCCACCACAGGGAGCCATTAACACAGGTCTGTGTTTAAGCATCTCGGAAAAGAAGAAAGGCAGCTAAATGCATGCCTGTCAGGAAGCCTAGATTGCTTAGACAAATTAGCTCATGCCTAAGGTTGTGTTGTGTCAATCTGCACCGACAAATGATTTATGAGTCCGGAATATTTGTGTCAAATCCCTTCTGACAATTCTGACGTTGAATTTCTATTTTAGAGCTTTCTTGAACAACTGGCAGAGCTTAAAGACCATCAGCTTAGTGGTTTTCTTACTAACTAAAAATCCTACATACACACTTTGAATAACGGTGTTCTTAATTTGAATGTTCTAAATATTGTACATAAGACTTATTAAAGTTTGACTGCTTTTCCCTGCAGGTTATCTGGAGTTTATTTGGAAAGCAAATGTAACCCAATATAGAAGTTGCATGCTTTTCTATTCAATTACTCATCGACGTAATACACAAACTTCGTTTTGAATTTCAAATGTACAACCTTAAGCATTCAGTTTCCAACTGTACAAGAAAGCAATGAGAGGATCAAGAAGCACTATCTTTACCATTTCATCCGATGTTAATGCTATTTTTCAATTCTAAGGAAACATGTAGTTTAACAACCTTTGGTTTGTACATTGTTTCTGTACATTACTCTTTTGCAAACCACAAAAGTCAATTTTCATTTTAAAAATTCCAAATTACACCAATCAGGCATAACATTATGAGCAGTGACTGGTGAAGTGAATAATACTGATTATCTCCTCATCATGGCACCTGTTAGTGGGTGGGATATATTAGGCAACAAGTGAACATTTTGTCCTCAAATTTGATGCGTTAGAAGCAGGAAAAATTTGCAAGCGTAAGGATTTGAGCGAGTTTGACAAGAGCCAAATTGTGATGGCTAGAGGACTGGATCAGAGCATCTCCAAAACTGCAGCTCTTGTGGGGTGTTCCCGGTCTGCAGTGGTCAGTATTTATCAAAAGTGGTCCAAGGAAGGAACAGTGGTGAACCGGCGACAGGGTCATGGGCGGCCAAGGCTCATTGATGCACGTGGGGAGTGGAAGCTGGCCCGTGTGATCTGATCAAACACTACCAGCTCAGCTACTTATGAACTTACTATGAGAATTTGATGCTGGTTCTGACAGAAAAATGTCAGAATACACAGTGCATGATGGGTCAGGGCTGTTTTGGCAACATAAGAAAGACCAACACAATATTAAGCAGGTGGTCATAATGTTATGCCTGACTGATGCACATTCAAATGTAAATTCTTGCACTTAAATTCATATTTCTTAAAAAATTAACACTGCAAATCACAACTTCATTTTGGATGTCAAGGTATATCATACTAACTCCCCCCAGTTAATGTCAAAGCATAATCCAGGCCGTTCAAAAAAAACAACAAAAAACACACACACACACACACACACACAAACCCCAATGACAACAGATTAAACCAATACACCATTATTTACGTAAAGAAAAATAATCCTTCATATTACACGGTGCTAAAAGAAAGGTTAACCACAGTAAACAGTTTAGGATCAAAGCTATATTCTCTCTGGCTGTTCAGGACTAGAAACCGAGCTAACTTCAGACATGGCTGACTTCACCGAATCAAATCTTGCTCTGCTGCATTTTTGCAGACGAGCAAGTCTCTTCCACTTCCTGCCACACCACAGTCTCTGAACGCTGAACTATTTACAGTTTTATAAATATAAAACAGTTTCATATATGTATATATACATATATACACACACACAATATATATATATATATATACACACAACATTATCTTGACCCAGCATTACATTAGCAACCTGAAACCACCAAAAAACATATTATTAAAAGCAACTTTCTGTTTCAAAATACACCACTGACAAGCACCTGCTGGTTTTACTGATTGTTTCACCTCTTTTTAACCTGAAAGAAATCATAACGTTGTGTTACATGGTGGAGAATTAACATGCTTTGATTGTTCGATGGATTTATGGTGCACTATTCAGGGAATTGACAACCCAGACATTCACACTCTAAATAGGTGTAAATCCAGAAAACTTGTATTTCTTTCAGATCAGACGTCGGTATTATGTTGTAGCCTCCTAATACTGAATGACAATTAGATCCTCGCTTTAAAATCAGGTCCATTATCAGAGACTGGAATGGAAAAGAGAAGTGAAAAGAGAAGTGGATGATCAGCAAAGCGGACGATGGACATCATTAGCCATGTTGAAAAGGTGAGAGAAAGTGTTATTACGTGAATGAAGTCAGAAAAGGAGTTCACTTCCTTGTGCGTTTAGTTACACAACTTCTGAAACTCCTGTGGATCGTGTATGACAGGTCATGAAACAATAACGCACTGACGAGAACCTTCCAAATCTTTAGGAGGCAAACAAGCTTACTTCTCAATAAAGCTTATTAAATCACCCTTTGCAATATTATATGTGAAAGTTAGCAGGCTAGTCAAGTTCAATCAATATACACAGCGGCACTGGTTACCGAGTTAACATTTTCACATGACACATATTAGGTGACTTCTAGAAATATTTAAAGAGCACACGTGACTGTACACCATGAAAGGTTATACTATATCAAGTGGCAGGAGAGGCTGCTAACTGTTAGCCGCTAGCCTGCTGTCATCGCCTATCATGAGCAACAGCGGGAGAGTTAGCTCGCTAGGCTAGCTAGCGTTTACCTGCCACACCAGGAAGATTTGCACTCCGGCTAAAAACGCCTTGCTAAATGTCCTGCCTTTCACAGCACCGTTATTAGTCCAGGTTGTGTGCTAAATGCACTCCGTACTTACATGGTCGGAGTTGCTGTTAGCGCTGTGATAACACACAGAACTAAAAGTATAACCCGAAATCGACGCCGCCATGATGGAAACATACCCGCCTCTCCCACAATCCCTTGCGCACCGCGTTCCTCGCAGATGTTTTGGAATGACGTCAGTCCGTCGAGGATAGAAACGCTACACGGGATTGCGCAAAGTTCCTGTTTTAAGACTGTGAAGAAACGTTACGGGAACGTTACAACAACAACAACAAACAAAACAACCAACATTATCTAATTATGTAACTCCGTCTCTAAGAGGCGAATTTCTCTGTCAGTTGTCACATCACCATGAAATAACGTTGTGCTTGAAAGTTCTCTGTGTTTTTCAGCTACAACTCTGAAATATTATCCAGAGCGAACGTTCCCAGAATGTTATGAAATGGTTCCCAAAATAACCAAACGGGAACCAGAGCCATTTCACTCTTTAATTAGAAAGTTGGCTTGAAGATAAACAGAAATATGGAACAATGGTCAATGGGAATGGCGACTGTTATCAATGGGAAAGAGATTTCTCACAATTTATAAGTGGAAACCATCACCTTTAGACATCACCTAATTATGATGGAAGTGTTTTAGACTCTTGTTAAAGGAATTTGTAGCACTTGGAAATATATTGATATAGACATGTGTCATTATAAATATTTATTTTAGCAACCCATATTAAGTGTCATGTTTGGACGGTCTTTAATAATAATAATAATAATAATACTAATACTAATAATAACAACAGCAATAGCAACAACATGAACAACAACAGCAACAACAACAATAATAATAATAATAATAATAATCATCATTTTAAAAAAAGACAATTGAAATGATCAGCGTAATTCACAACCACCAAAATAAGCCAGTGATTTAGAAAAATGAATGCATTTAATTGTTATTTAATTTAAGCATCTCACAACTCCCAAACCGTGGTGGTAGGTGGATTGGCTGTGTGTGTGTGTGTGTGTGTGTTCTGTCCAGGTTGTATTTCCATCTTACTCTCACACCCAGTGGTTGCGGGATAAACTACGGATAAGCTATGGATTCATAAAGACCCTGTCCTAGCACTAGTTAAAGCACTTAAATTAATAAATTAATGTACGTAAATAAATACATTAATGATTGGTTAAAAGTGGCCGACTTTGCATTTTTTCTAAAAGTTTTTTTTGATACTTTTATTATTGTATCTTATTTATATAAATGTAATATTTTATCAACACTTGCATGTACGCTGTTTTTGTGCGTTTCATTTTAAAATAAAATTGTTCATACATGCAAAAAAATAGCTTTATAGTGAGTCCTGTGCTCTGGTGAAGATCAGTAGGAGAAGGACTTGGGACCGTATATGGCGTGCATGCGCTACTTTTATTATGAAAATGGTTCATTATAAGTGCCATGTTTGAAGCTTCAGCAATGGCTTCAGAGACCTCACATGTTCAGGAGAGCTCTTTAGGATCATGCACCGGTTCTGGAGAGGATTTTGCTCCATCAAAACTCGGAACAAAAGAATAGTGAGTATTTTATATGAATATTATTATTTTTCCCGACTCTCGGGGTCGTACATTAACTTGAGCTCGTTTGGATATCAATAACACATCAATGTGTCTTACTCTTCTGAAATGTAAACTTCAGCAGCTCTGTTATGAACCTCTGTGGTAGCTCTTAAACACTGAGTAAATACTTATAAGTTATCGCCTGATCTCATATGTGGCTTATACATTTCTAACGATACATTAGCTCTGGTGCTTTTGTAACGTCCTAGTCAGTGAAGTCTTCGTGGTCTAGATGGTTTGAGCAGAAGTCTCTTTATTAATAACTGGGGCAACATGATTATTGATTAATTATTATTATAGTTGAACCCTAACGACTCTTAAGTGAAAAGTCAAAAATACACTGACCAGGCATAACATTATGACCACCTGCCTAATATTGTGTTTGTCCCCTTTTTGCTGCCAAAACAGCCCTGACTCGTCATGCACTGTGTATTCTGACACCTTTCTGTCAGAACCAGCATTAACTTCTTCAGCAATTTGAGCAACAGTAGCTCGTCTGTCGGATCAGACCACACGGGCCAGCCTTCGCTCCCCAGTGCATCAATGAGTCTTGGCCATCCATGACCCTGTCACCGGTTCACCACTGTTCCTTCCTTGGACCACCATTAGTAGATACTGTCCACTGCAGACTGGTAACCCCACAAGAGCTGCAGTTTTGGAGATGCTCCGATCCAGTCGTCTAGCCATCACAATTTGGCCCTTGTCAAACTCGCTCAAATCCTTACGCTTGCCCATTCTTCCTGCTTCTAACACATCAACTTTGAGGACAGAATGTTCACTTGCTGCCTAATATATCCCACCCACTAACAGGTGCCATGATGAGGAGATAATCAGTGTTATTCACTTGTCATAATGTTAATAATGCCTGATCGGGGTGTGTATATGTGTATGTATACAGATTCATTTAATTGTGTAAGGCAAAATAAAAAATGTGAGTCTTCTTCTTCTTTTTACTACTATTATGGAGTACAACTCCGAAGTACTGACCATTGTTTTCCTCCTCCTAGCTGGGATAATGCTTACAACAGGGAACTCCAGACCTACAGAGACATTGGAGATGTTGGAGAAATATGGTAATGTCTTCCCTTATGATATCTAAAATTCCTTCATGCAGTAGACTTGGTTTGAGTGTTCAAATGTTAATGCTAACAATTGCTGCTGAAAACTCCATCCTGCTGTGGCCAGGTTCCAGCTGGTGAGCCTGGTAGACAATTCTTTGCTAGAAGTTCTGTGCTACCTGCAGGGTTTTGGATAGACTGGAACGATTAGAATCTTGATCTCTGTCCTCAGGTTTGGAGAGGAAAGTATGAACCGTGTGTTTCGGTGGATGGAGAAACAGAACACACCTGAAAATGCTGCCATACTGGACATTGGCACTGGAAATGGTGTCTTCCTTGTAGAACTGGTATGTTGCAACATAACAGTGTAATGAATTGCACATATCAACTTTTAAAAAAATGTTTTATTAATTCATTTTAATGCTTTCTGTTAAGGCCAAGCATGGATTTATGAATCTTACTGGAATAGATTATTCCAGTGCCTCAGTAGAACTTGCAACAAATGTCCTGGCAGAAGAGGGCTTAACAAACATTAAAGTTCAGGTAAGAGGTTTTCACAATATATTTTCCTAAAAAGTTGTAACAGTTTCAGTGTTCTCTTTTACTGAAAACTAACCTGAAAAGTTGGCCTCAGTAAGTGTGCTTGTTTTTTTTTTTTCCTTAATGAACCGACAAGAAATGAACATGATTCAGTACTATTTTAGAGATAAATTGTTATACATTCTGTTCTGTTTGTCTGGGTTTAGGTTACATTAAAGTCTAATACATAGTCTGGCAAAGGTTTGTGGTTTGTGGACACCTGACCATCACACCTATATGTGGTTCTTCTTCAGACTATTGCCACACAGTTGTATAGAATGTCTTTGTATGCTGCAGAATTACAGTTTCCCCTCACTGGAACTAAGAGGAACAAACATGTTCCAGCATGACCGTGTCCCTGTGTACGAAGCGAGGTCCATGGAAACATGGTTTACCAAGGTCGGTGTGGAAGAACTCGAATGACCTGGACAGATTCCCTATTCACCTGTCAGCAGGGCCTGACCTCACTCTTGAAGCTGAATGAGCACAAATCCCCACAGCCACACTTAAACATCTAGTATGAAGCCTTCCTAGAATAGTGGAAATTATTCTAACAGCAAAGTGGGACTAAATCTGGAATGAGATGTGAATGAGTATGGGCAGGATGATCAGGTGACAACAAACTTTTGACTATATAGTGCAAGTGTGGCATTTTGGGGAAGACCCACAGGATGCCACTTTGACTGAATCCCAGAATCAGGAAGAGTTGTTTTTTGACCAAAATTATTTTATGTTAAAATAATTTGACATCTATATTTCACAAAATGTTTTATTTTACATATTCAACTTTTTTTTTTTTATTACACATTAAATTCAGTGCATATAAAATCAATACATTTTTGATGTCTCTCATTCTTAACCAGGGCGTAACCAGACTTCAATACAAGCATGCATTTCACAACATGAAAACGCCAGAAATGTTACCATTTGAGTGGCTTTATTTTCAGGCCACCATACGTTTTGCACTTGTGGTTTTTAATGATTATTAATGTGCTATGTGTATGCTCTTTATATCGTCACAGGAGATGGATTTTCTGAACCCCAGCCCCGAGCTGAAAGGGTTTGACTTGTGTATAGACAAGGGCACTTTCGATGCTATTAGCTTGAATCCTGAAGACAGAGAAATTGCAAAACTCCAGTACATGTCTTCACTGAGAGCAGCTCTAAAATCACAGGGACATTTCATCATCACTTCTTGCAACTGGACCAAAGAGCAGCTCCTGCAGATCTTCAGCCCAGGTACAGAAGCGAAAGTGAACTTAAAAGAAGAGCAACTTGATATTTGCCAAAAAAAAGCCATTATCCACTCTCATTTGAGAGAAAGTAAAAAAAAAAAAAATTGAAACAGGCTAAACATTGATTTCAGTATATTTGGGTATCTGCTTCACCTTTTTAGGGGATGATATGTATTTTAACACTGCATTGAGAGTACAGATATTAAATCTTTTGGCCAAATTGCTAGAAGTAATTTTAGAATGATCGCTAGTGTCTGAAGATACAGATTGTACTTTTTACTTGGAAAAGGTTAAATGTTATATATAATTATATATTATAGTATAGCATAACATTCTAACTTTAGCTATTTCAGGCCCAGCATATTTTTTACAAATCTACAAGGATTATGAACACACACATGCAATTTAACTACCATTACTGTGGTACTGAGGACCATGCGTTCTTGCTCACTAGGAACTATTGTAAGCATCTTATTTTATATTAGAGGCTGGGTTATGTAAATAAAAATCATGGTGTTTATACCAATTATACCCAGGAAAAAATGCAGCAATGTAAATTAAAAAATTTGAAGGCTGCAAAATAACTCAGAAATTATTTTGGATATTGTATTACGTCACATCACATAACATCAGTGTGTATATTGCAGGCTTTGAGTTGCTACAGGAGCTACCTACACCGCGTTTCCAGTTTGGAGGTGTGACCGGGAACAGCGTCACAGCTTTGGTCCTCAAAAGACTCAGCTGATGTCAAACTTAGATTTTATGTGGCTTTGGAAGCAGTTTGTAAATTTGTAAATGCCTTATCGTCTTTCCTTCTGTGTCTTCCACACATGCATAAAAATAAAAAAAAATACTTTAAATGTGTCTGTTTATTTTATTTTACAGCCAGAACAAATCTATACTCCTAATATTTGAGAAGTGTTATTTTTTCTGATATTTTACTTGACATACTTTTTCTTAATAAATATATAAAGCTAGATTATTATCTATCCTTACACCGGTAAGGTGAAGTGAATAAGACTGATGATCTCCTCATCATGGCACCTGTTAGTGGGTGGGATATATTAGGCAGCAGGTGAACATTTTGTCCTCATAGTTGATGTGTTAGAAGGAGGAAAAATGGGAAGGTGTAAGGATTTGAGCGAGTTTGACCAACAGCCAAATTGTGATGGCTAGACGACTGGATCAGAGCATCTCCAGAACTGCAGCTCTTGTGGGGTGTTTCCGGTCTGCAGTGGTCAGTATCTATCAAAAGTGGTCCAAGGAAGGAACAGTGGTGAACTGGTGACGGTCATGGACAGCCGATCATGGATGGTCCGAACCAACAGATGAGCTACTGTTGCTCAAATTGCTGAAGAAGTTAATGCTGGTTCTGATCGAAAGGTGTCATAATACACAGTGCATCGCAGTTTGTTGCATATGGGATTGCATACCAACAGACCAGTCAGGGTGTCAACAGTGAACAATGGGCATGTGAGCATCAGGTCTGGACCAAGGAGCAATGGAATAAGGTGGCCTAGTCTGATGAATCACATTCTATTTACATTACATGGATGGCTTACCTGAGAAACAAATGGCACCAGGATGACCTATGGAAAGAAGGCAAGCTGAGGAGGCAGTGTCATGCTTTGGGCAATGTTCTGCTGGGAAACCTTGGGTCCAGCCATCCATGTGGATGTTACTTTGACACGTACCACCTAAGTATTGTTGCAGACCATGTACACATTTTCATGGAAACTGTATTCCCTGATGTCTGTGGCCCCTTTCAGCAGGATAATGCGCCGTGCCACAAAGCAAAAATGGTCCAAAAATGGTTTGATGAGCACAACAACGACTTTAAAGTGTTGATTTGGCTTCCAAATTCCCCAGATCTCAATCCATTCGAGCATCCCAATCCATTTGGGATGTGCTAAACAAACAAGTCTGATCCATGGAGGCCCCACCTCACAACTTACAGGACTTAAAGGATCTGCTGCTAACATCTTGGTACCAGATACCACAGCACACCTTTAGGGATCTAGTGGAGTCCATGCCTTGGCAGGTCAGGGCTGTTTTAGCAGCAAAAGGGGGACCAACACAATATTAGGCAGGTGGTCATAATGTTATGTCGTGACTCCTCACGACCAGCTGCATGTAGAGTAGTAATACATAAGCAGTACCACCTGAGGGCACTATTTATCAACTTACTGTCATCACCACAATCGTATCACAGTAATCGTAAAACTGTAATAAACTGTAATTAAAACAAATTACAAAGTTATGATGAAACATAAAGACATTTCAAAGTGCCTTAAAATTATTAGATTATAATTTTATATCTACTTATAAAAGTGAGACAAAAAACAGACAAAAACACAATTTATGGACATTACACACTTAGTTTATTGTGATGAATGTGCTTTAAAAACAAAGGTCTATTAAATGCTTGATTCTGTTTGCTCAAAAGGTGTTGATTAATTTTCCATTACAGCATAACAGCTCTAGTGTTGGCTTTAATTCAAATTGCTGGTTTATATGTTAGCGCCGATTCTAATATGTTCTCCTTTCTGATACTGTGAAGCTTTCTGTGTGGAGACTGATATTTAACAATTTTGGAAGGAGTCTCCAGTGTCAACACTGGGAAGTCTTTAGGGTGGAAAGCTTTGTGGTTTGATGAGAACATAACCGGATGGATTTTATGTCTTATTAACTGTAAGAGAGAAAAAGAAGAGGAGCTGGTGAGAAAAACGACAATGCAGCTATAATATGTGATAACAGAAACCTGTTTTCTGGATGTTCAGCTGCAATATGTATAACTATAAATAGTAAAAATGTACAGTTTGTTATTCTTTAATAACTGAAACACCTATAGTGCTGACAAATTGATGTGGTAGTAGGGGAATAAAACATTATTTTTAGTTTGGTAATACATGACCCATTTGTTAATAATTTTTTTTTATACCAGCATGGACATACATGTGGGTGTGTGCACAGTTATATATATATAGAAACATCTATATTTACCCCATTAATAACCAAATAATTTGAGAGTATTTGGGTTGTGAATGTTTCTTAGCACTGCAGTGATGCTGAAAGTGTGTGTAATGCTGGTATGAGTGTATGAGGTGCAGCTATGCTCTAAATTATATGTCCACTTACTGGCAATCATCCTGCTACTCCATCAATGTAATTCTCTAACCGCAGAACTGATGTTAGCTGAATATTGCTGTTTTTAAAACACTCGTAATGCCACAACACACACTGCCATCATGTCAGTGTCATTGCTGTGCTGAAAACGGTCTGCCATTCATTTTGAGATGAGGTTTATTTATATGTATGTAGTGTATAAGCTCCTGTCTCTTTCTCTAGCCTGTAGAAGCCCCTACTTAGATCAGACTGTCACTCCAGCCTGGATCAGTGGATCATCAGAAAGGCTTTTCCTTCTTTAATAATGCATAGAAGCTCAGGAAGAAGCTCTAATATTGCAGCAGTCACTGTTCTGGGACATTTCACTTTTCATTATCATTTTAATATTTCACCATAGTCAAAGTGAAGTATTAATGAAGCTGACAGTACTTTTTTCTGTAATAATTCCTACCCTGTCATATGTCTCTTATCTATTGGCCATAAGGTCCGATTAGTGATGCAATTCTTATTTTGGTGTCAGTATTACGTACAGCATGACATTTTCTTGCAATTATTGAAACCTTACTTCATTCACAATAATTACAAGATAACATCGCTCTAGATTCAATTTAATAATTTTTTTGTATAGTGCTTTTAACAAAGGACATTGTTACAAAGAAGCTTTATAAAAGCATATAAATTCAGGATATAAATTTTAAATTCATTAATTTAGCCCTAATGAGTAAGGTGACTGTGGCATGGAAAAACTCCTTGAGATGACATGAGGACAAAGCCTTGAGAGGAGCCAGACTCAAAAAGGAGCCCATCCTCATCTGGGTGACACCACCTAATGTTCTTTCAGCTGCTCCCTGTTCAGGGTTGTCACAGTGGATCATCCAATCCACATATTTTGATTTGGCACAGGTTTTTACACCAGATGCCCTTCCTGACACAATCCTCCCATTTAATTCAGGCTTGGGACCAGCACAGAGTTAACTCCTCAGTGGCCTGCATTATGAGTGCAGGGAATCCTGACCCTGGCTAGTGTAATTATATATAATCCTCTTTTATAACTGTTTACGAATGCTTTATGGTCAAAAATTGTGTAACCAGGAAAATGATTCTAGTTTCAAGCTCTATTTTATTGATGTGATCAACAGTTTACTGATGGAGGCCAAATTGAAATATCCAGTTCAACAATACACTGCCTGTGAACCCTTCAGATCTCCTCCTTTAACTAAAGAATGAATCACAAAAAGTATTGGCTAAGCAAATATGTTTTCAGCCTAGAATTAAACACAAAGACTGTGTCTGAGCACTAATTGGAAGGCTGTTCTATAACTGCAAGGTTTTGTAAGAAAAAGCTCTACCCACTGCTGTAGCCTTTTTTTAAACTTGCGGTACAAACAAATAACCTGCACCTTTTCATCAAAGAAGGCATGGCAGACCAAATGTTTACTATATAGGTCAGTAGTAGTAACTTATCATTGGTGTGAAATTGGGAACCAATGTGGCCATATCTTATGGTTCTAGTAAAGGTTCTTGTAACTGCATTCTAGACTAGGTGTAGCTTGTTTAATGACCTATATCTTATCTTATCTTATCTTATCAATATTTCTGAGATGACAGAAGGCTATCGTAGTAATATTATTTATGTGAGACTGGAGTCAATAATCGCACCAAGGTCTTTTACTGCTGCACAGAAGTTATTATGTAATCAGAGTTACCAGAGTTCCTCAACTTTATTAATCTGGCTCCTCTCAGAAAATTGTGGGTCATCAGCATAACAGTGCAAGCTAATATGATCTGTAGGAATAATTTTACCCAGAGGTAGCATATACAAAGAAAAAAAAAAAACCATGGACTTAAAACACAACCTTGTGGAACACCACTCCATTATCATGATTGTGGGTAGAGATTCTGACAGCCTTGCTGCATTCTATATATAAAATAACTGAATAACTGAAACTTCTGTGTGCATTAGAGCATTTCTTTGCTGATATATGTTTATACTTCTGTCACCTGGCCTCATTTAAAAAAGACATAGACACATTCATCATATAAACCTACCTTGCTTAGTGCTGGAGCAATAAAACACTGATTTGAAATATATCTGTTTAAGTAGTTATATACATACTCTTGATGTATGGAGTGTCACACTTCTTCTTTTTCTTTTTCTTCTGTGTTTATCTTCAGTTATCTCTTTATCCTGGTCACAGTTGTGTTGGATTTGAAGCCTTTCCCAGGAGTAATACACTCTTTTTGGGTCCATAGCAGGGCAGCATGCACACACTTATTTACACCTAGGGGCAATTTTGCATGACCAATCTACCTACCAGCATATTTTGGGGTGGTGGGAGGAAACCACAATGAAGCAGTGTTTCACCCGTGATCAAAGAAAATGCTCGGCTAGATGCTGAAATTGTAAGCAGATAGAGATATGTGTGAAATAAGCCAGCTCTCAGTGTTAAAAATGTGTCAATGTTTTCATCTAGTCATGAGACTGTTTGAGATCTTGATCAAAAGTTCATAAGAAACATATAGTAGAACATTTATTAAAGTCTTTGGAGCATTGCCGTGAAGCTGAAGTGTTTATATGAGGCTGTGGATTGTAGCAGGATGCAAATGGCTCGAAAGTGAAACATTATCTAATTATTTTTATGTTTATTTTGTTATTTCCTTAGCAGAGATATTACAATTCCTTAAGCCTTTGTTGAATGTGACTCCACCTGTTTAACATTTATCAACTTGGATACTGTAGCATTTCTCACTTAACCTTTTTTATTTAAAAATATACACCCATCGGCAGGAAAACAACCTGCACAATTTTGTTATATTGTACAATACAATAGTGCTACCAAAACACCTTCTGGCCTGTCATGGTATGGACTTTGCAAGACCTCTTAAGGTGTGCTGTAGTATCTGGCAGTAGTACTGCAGGTTGTAAGGTGGCCTCCATGGATTGGACTTGTTTTATCAGCACATCCCATAGATTATAGATCGGAATAAGATCTGGGGAATTGGCCGTGACACCACCTCTTTGTCATATTCCTCAAATCATTCCTGAACAATTATTGCAGTGTGGCAAGATGCATTAGCCTTCTGAAAGAGGCCACTGCCATTAGGGAATATTTTTTGGCAGTCTGCAACAATGTTTAGGTATGCGCTACATGTCAAACTAACATCCACATGAATGGCAGGACCCAAGGTTTCCCAGTAGAATGTTACCCAGAGCATCATACTGCCTTCACCAGCTTGCCTTGTTCCCATAGTGCATTCTGGTGCCAACTCTTCCTGAGAAAAGCAACACATGCACTTGGCTATCATATGATGTAAATAAAATGAGATTCATCAGACCAGGCCACCTTCTTCCATTGAACCATGGTCCAATTTGATGCACATGTGTGCAGTTTGATACTTATTGTAGATGCTTTCAGCAATGCACAGGGCTCAAATTAGACACTTTTACTAGTCTACAGTTAAGCAGCCCCACATGCAGCAAACTGTAACACACTGTATGTTCTGACACCTTTCTGTCATAGCCTGCATGACCTTTTTCAGCAATTTGTTCTACAGCAGCTGGTCTGTGGGATGAGACCAGGCAGGCTAGAGCATTAATGAGCCTTGTTGCTGCTTCACTGGTTCTCCTTGCTAGGACTACTTTTGTAGGTACTAACCGCTGCATACCAGGAACAACCCACAAGCTCTGTAGTTTTGAAGATGCTCTGGCGTAGTTGTCTAGCCATCACAATTTGGCCGATGTCAAAGTTGCTCAGATCCTTATGCTTGCCCATTTTCTTCTGCTTCCAACACATCAACTTTGAGAACTGACTGTTCACATGCTGCCTAATATAGCCCACCCTTTGACAGTGGCATTGTAATGAGATAATCATTGTTATTCCCGTCATCTCTCAGTGGTTTTAATGTTATAGCTTATCAGTGTATAGCTAAATTGTAACAGACTGCCTTACACAGAAAAGCTTATTTAAGTAAATGACTATACAGCATTAACAGCTTAGATGCTCTAGTTTAGAGAGAGAGAGAGAGAGAGAGAGAGAGAGAGAGAGAGAGAAAAAAAGACATCAAATCAAAAAACATACAAATAAATTTTTTACAATCCAAGCAGCTTGCACAGTATGAAATTGAGGCAGTTGCAGCATTTCAAACTCCCTTGTTTAATCATTGTGTGATCAGTATGGCTCCCAAAGTCCTACTGCAATGATGGCAGCCTCAAGCACTGTGTCTAATCATACCAAACAATCTCACAACACTGATCATAGAATGAGTTAACCTTGGTTTTCCCGGCACATTTTGACACAGACCATATCCTATAGCTGTGCATAACACTAGTACATGAAACGTAACCTACTGCACATATCAGGCATTGCAAATATTGCTTACCTACTCTATGTTTGTTTAGTATATTAAGTTATCATTTTATGTGTATAGAATTTATTATGACATTTGCATCAGAGATACACTGTATAGATTATATATGTGGACACCTGACCATCACAACCAAATCTGCTTTTCGAACATCCCATTCCATCACCATGGGGATTAAAATGGGGTTGATCCTCTCTTTGCTGCAGTAACAGCCTCCACTCTTCTCAGAAGGCTTTCCATTAGATTTTAGGATTGCTTAGCTCTGTGCTCATTAAGCCACAAAAGCACTTGGGCACTGCTGTCGGGTGAGGATGCTTTAGCGCATAGTTAATTTCAGAAAAGGGAAATCTTAATACTACAGCATATAAAGATATTTTAGGCAATTGCCAGCTTCACATTTTGTGGCACCAGTTTAGAGATGACCCATATATGAGTACCATGGTCAGGTGTACACATACATATAGTGTATTTATGACTATGAAAATTAATCACGGTCATCAAATAGCTGATATAGAATTCTGCCACACGACCGGATGCATTATCCTTATCTCCTTAACTCTTTTTTTTAAAAATGGGTGCATTAAAAAAGTGTGCTACAAGTGATGATATATCTTTGACTTTTTAAAGGTCCACATTGTTGTAGGAATGTCTCAAAGGTAACGGATTGTTTCACCGCTGACAACTTAAATGGAGGAGGATTACTATCACCTCTCTCGTTTCTCTCATTCCCTGGGTCATTTTTTAAGATGCAGTTAGACAGCAGCACCTGATAAGACAGTGACCGAGCATTGAGGGGATTGCTACCACAGCAACAGGGAAAAAAGCAATAATAGGGTGGCTTTGGGCCATAACGCAGTGCCGCCTTAAAGTGGGAGGAATTCCTCTACGTGTCTTATGTTATTACACTGTCTCCTGCCAGCAGGAAAATGAAATGAAAAACAAAGACACACATTTGATATTCTGTCTGCTCCTCACGGCATATATACACTCATGCATTATAACATTGAAAGCAGCAAAACCTAACTATTTCACGCACCAACCATATGAGTTGTCTATCTGTTTTTCACTTGACAAAGCATCTGCTAAGAGAATTGAAATGTGAAGGGGAAAGAAATGGAACTGTGTGAAGTAATAGGATTGGTTTGCAATTAAAGAGAGGATTAAACACCTTGAAATGCGGGTTGTAAAAGACTAATGGTTCCGGGTTTTATTTCACAAATTGGTTGGAGATTGATTAGGTCTGAACTTTGAACAAGGTTATACTGAACTTGTACCCAACTAATCACCCACTAGAAAATACACCCCCAAACAAACAACAAACATACAAAATAAGAGTAAATCATTATTAATAAATGAACAATATTTTATTTATCATCACTTTTTTAAAATCTTAATTTGAATACAAATCTCAAAAACCTATTAAACTGTGACATTGTGTCTGTGAAAAAATGTGTGTGTATTATTATCTACAGTAGATTACACATACAGTGAAAAAATGTTTCAGAATATGTTTAGTAGCAATACATCCATGACTATTTGATTTTTCACTGCTAGCATCTTGGCCTATTTGTGTTTTATGCATTTTATGCTCCTATGGACAAACTAGCAATATGTATTCTCCAGTTGGTGAGATTATTCAGGCCCTGATGACTGGAAAGTTTTAATTTGAAATTTCAGAGCTGCTAGTGTTGGAAATTTGTGTTGAAAAGCTCTAATATAGCTTGGACTATATTTTCACTTAGCTTGCATTGCATAGCAATGTTAACTGAATGAATTGAAAAATACTATAGATTTTGCATGACTACTTTTGCACAAAATGTTTCAGAGATAGCACATGGTCATCACACTTCCTCCTGTAGCACTGCTGTCCTCTGGTTCATCAAATCCATTTCTGTGGTCTTTCTTTATCTTTGCTGGTGTTTCAGTGCATCAGATTCCCTTCTGCTGTGGAGGTTATGTCTCTGATGAGCAATTGGCTGCTAAAGCGGGTCCTCTAATTGATCCTGCAAGCATGTAAATCAGTGCCAGTGTTCCTCCTTCCTATCTCTCTAAGCATGTAAAGTAATCTCATTAGGAACAGCACCACCAAGGTACATGGCAATTTAGCAGCTTACAGGGAGCTCAGTCTTCATTACAGAAATCAGCCTCCTGAACTTCAAATTTGTCTGATTTAAAAACATCCAAAACTCTCAAATCTGACATGGATTAATGATATGTTCACATCTGTATTCATATATACACACAATCTAATCTCTAATTAACTGTTAAGCCAGCTTAACAGTTTCATCATGCAGATTTGTACTGTTATTTCAACAGTGCTCACTAGTTCCTCTGGCTTTGCATGTGTAATTTACATTACAAGTCATTTATGGTCTGGTATCAGGTGAATACAGGGAATAAATTCTTCCATTAATGCTCCCTTAATTGACAGTTTATCTCAGGGCCCTAATCAACATATCTCTCTCTCTCCATTGGAAAACTTTCTGTAGTTGGTACGATAAATACCAAAATATTTAAAAAGGGGTTGGGGGCTTTGCTTTATTGCATTGCAAATCAATGAAAGTGGTCTTTGTTTTTCCTTGGTACCCTGTGAACAGCTGTGACAGTGGTGATATTAGAAGGGAGGACTGAAATCTAACACCTATCGATAGCTTGTCAATTAAACTATTAGAGTTGAATAATACATTATATCCTAGGACTTGTGTATTATATCCTGAAGACTACTATTAATAATGCTAATCTGTATGATGCTCTAGATAAAGCCATTTGCTAAATGCTGTAAATAATACACACACACACACACACACACACACCTAAGGTATTAAAGTGTGACAATTAAAGTGTGGGATATAGATAGGGAGCTGCTTTATTGAGTGATATATATTTTTTAGTGTTTCAATCTCTAATGCTTGACTGGCTTTGTACTGTGTTTTTTTCTCTCCAAATGACAAACATTATAAAAATAAAAAATAAAAACTTACAGTTCTGTTGTCTGCCCTTTTTTGTGAAACCAGTACTTGTGCTCAATTTAATTTTCTCCTCCAACACATTAGAGGGAAATTAAAGCATGGTAGAGTAAATAATTCACTACATTCATGATTATTGCACTGCAGATGATATATAACTGAGTGCCACTCTCCTTATTTATGTGACATGACTGTCACTGCCTGAATCTACAGTGCTGGACTTGTTTCAGTTAGCCAACAGTGTCATTTCATACCAGTCTGAGTGTTTTTTTTTCATGAATTTGAGTGGGGTTTGCTATTTCACCCACTTCCACAAGAATCCAAATTAATCCTCTTTAAAGCAAATAAGATGATGTGGATGCTAAAGATTAAACCTTTTATTTATTTATTTATTTATTTATTTATTTATTTATTTTAATCTTCTTTAAAAAGACTGGGGTCTGATAGTCCACTGACACCAGCCACCACTATATACACTATATTGCCAAAAGTATTCGCTCACCTGCCTTGACTCGCATATGAACTTAAGTGACATCCCATTCCTAATCCATAGGGTTCAATATGACGTCGGTCCACCCTTTACAGCTATAACAGCTTCAACTCTTCTGGGAAGGCTGTCCACAAGGTTTAGGAGTGTGTTTATGGGAATTTTTGACCATTCTTCTAGAAGCGCATTTGTGAGGTCACACACTGATGTTGGACGAGAAGGCCTGGCTCTCAGTCTCCGCTCTAATTCATCCCAAAGGTGTTCTATCGGGTTGAGGTCAGGACTCTGTGCAGGCCAGTCAAGTTCATCCACACCAGACTCTGTCATCCATGTCTTTATGGACCTTGCTTTGTGCACTGGTGCACAGTCATGTTGGAACAGGAAGGGGCCAGCTCCAAACTGTTCCCACAAAGTTGGGAGCATGGAATTGTCCAAAATGTCTTGGTGTGCTGAAGCATTCAGAGTTCCTTTCACTGGAACTAAGGGGCCAAGCCCAGCTCCTGAAAAACAACCCCACACCATAATCCCCCCTCCACCAAACTTTACACTTGGCACAATGCAGTCAGACAAGTACCGTTCTCCTGGCAACCGCCAAACCCAGACTCGTCCATCAGATTGCCAGATGGAGAAGCGCGATTCGTCACTCCAGAGAACGCGTCTCCACTGCTCTAGAGTCCAGTGGCGGCGTGCTTTACACCACTGCATCCGACGCTTTGCATTGCACTTGGTGATGTATGGCTTGGATGCAGCTGCTCGGCCATGGAAACCCATTCCATGAAGCTCTCTGCGCACTGTTCTTGAGCTAATCTGAAGGCCACATGAAGTTTGGAGGTCTGTAGCGATTGACTCTGCAGAAAGTTGGCGACCTCTTCGCACTATGCGCCTCAGCATCCGCTGACCCCGCTCCGTCAGTTTACGTGGCCTACCACTTCGTGGCTGAGTTGCTGTCGTTCCCAAACACTTCCATGTTCTTATAATACAGCTGACAGTTGACTGTGGAATATTTAGGAGCGAGGAAATTTCACGACTGGATTTGTTGCACAGGTGGCATCCTATCACAGTTCCACGCTGGAATTCACTGAGCTCCTGAGAGCGACCCATTCTTTCACAAATGTTTGTAAAAACAGTCTGCATGCCTAGGTGCTTGATTTTATACACCTGTGGCCATGGAAGTGATTGGAACACCTGATTCTGATTATTTGGATGGGTGAGCGAATACTTTTGGCAATATAGTGTATATATATATATATATATATATATATATATATATATATATATATATATATATATATGTTTCAATTTAATCTTTGTATCTATTTAATTTACTCATATTCAGTTAGATAACTATAGTAAGCAAAAACTTATCTTGCAACATATCCTCAATTAAAAACCTGTCCTTAAAACTCCACAGTGCAATTTGGATAAAGCTAGTAGTTATTCAGTTATCCAAGTTTCAATAGGGAGACCTCAAATTGATTCATCTCATTCTCAATCTCAATCAATCTTATTTGCATGTATATTCACACTGGTAATCGCATGACCTTCAGTGAATTCACATGAAACACTGACTGACCATAAAGCACTTTTAAAGTCTTTAATATTATTGGACCAAAAAGATCTAGCCTCTTTTGTAATGGCTGAAGAGGTTTTCATACACTCTCTAAGTAAAGAGTCTTATCTTCTGATCTCAGCCTGAAATACAATATCATGGGCACAAAGAGCTTGAGAAAATTGCACAAGGCGGAATAGATATAATGTGATGCTCTTCAGAATCTTGGGTAACACTTCATATGTGGTACAGCTTTTGACATTCTGATCCTAGAATAATCTTTCCTTCTTTTGGGAAATATTGATTTTTTTTGTTGATGTCAGCTTGTTGGAGTACATAAGCAGGATAAACTTTAACATGTAGAACCTTGCAAGGAGTTCATACATTTGAAAGAATCTGTCAGAACCCCCAGACCCCCCCCCCATTGAAACATGACCCCCATTGTATTTGGGTCATGTTTCAAAAAAGGAAAAATCAATTTAGGTTTAAATTACATTTCCGACTTTACAGAGCTGCAATATACACAGCTACATGTCTTTGCTCGAGCATCAGTCAAGTTGATTTGCCTGATTGTGTCAAATAAAAAAGTAGTTAACAACGGTAGTTGTGTTAGTTCCTTATGTTTAAAAAATCTTATGTTTCAAAAGATTTACAGATTACTTGTAGAAAGCTGTTAGAGACATTCAAACATAAAAATCCAGTTTGTATGTATTTTGCCTAAGATACAGTACATAGAGCCTTTTCATAATTTTCAAATAGTAATACTACTACTACTACTATTACTACTACTACTAATAATAATTAAAGCTGTAAGCAGATTTTTGGGGGCCAAGAACCTGTACTTAGTGAGCCACACTTTCACAGATGCCAGTCTCAGGAAAGAAGAGCCATGACTTTATGCAAAAGGTTTCAAGAGTGATTTGCAGTTTCACTCATGACAGTGGTGCAACCATGAAAGTTCTAGATGAACAAATGGGCAGCAGGGTGGCATTACTGCTGCAGATGCTGCTGCTGCTGTGACCTGTGCTGTTGTCTGTTGCTACTTTGACATTTAGACAGGTGTCATACATTTGGAGGAGGAGCAGCAATAATGGCAGCTAGATGTAAGCATTTTTAGCATGTTATTGTAACTTTGTGACCAGCAGGTAGCATTAGCAAGAAATTTATTGCATAGCCTCAGGGTATGGTCCTGAAGATGGCGACCAAGTTTTCTGTCAGTGTGCAAAGGAGTTGCTGACATACAGCCTCACTTCCAGTTTGCAGGATTTGCTGTAAGATTATGTGCCAACCATTTGGAGTGTTCAGAATTCTTTTGATGACTTTTGTCCATGTTGGTCTAAAGATGACGTGCCAAATTTGGTGTTGATTGGACATTTTGGACAAATGGTTCAAAAGTAATTACCCTAAACATACTTCTAAAGTAGATCCAAATTTAACCAGATGCTGGTGCAAGAGCATTGGCAGCACTTGGCCCAAATACTACTTATACCCTTCCCAATTAGTGTGCCAAATTTCACAACAAATTTCGCAACAAATTTTTAACAAACCATAAGAATAAGAACAAGAATAAGAAGAATATTTTAACTATGCACTTTCAGCGCTTGGCCCCCTAATAATCAACCTTAAAATAACAGTGTAGAGCTTTACAGTTTTTAATAATAGACACCTTTAAAAAAAAATGAATACAGTTAATTATTTGTTATTATTATTATTATTATTATTATTATTATTATTATTATTATTATTATTATTATTATTATTATCATAGATAAAGTTTGTGTTTAGGACTGTTAACATGACATACATTTTCTTGGCCAATAAGAATACAGCAATGTACATATAAACACAGAGGAGGTGTCTGGTTTATGTTTATATTTAGATATAAAATATTGCATAAAACGTGTGTTAAATACAGTTTTAACCTTATATATTTTTTTTAAGGCCCACATAAAGTACAAATCATTGATTTGTGGTATGACTGCTCGCACTGGCTGCTCATCGAGAATTACAGCATTAACCAGGTTACTGTGCACTCAGTCCACTTTTCTCTGAATATAGCGTATATACAAATTCACTTACTGGCAGACTTGTGAATTTCAGTGTTCAAGTTCAGTGAAGCTGTAAAACTTAATTAAGTAAAGACACACAATGGAATACAAAAGGATGCAGTGATCTACTCTTCTCATAATCATTTATTTTGTTCATGGCTTCTGCCTAATTGGGCATACATATTAAGTTATATTCATGTTGCCCAAGATACAAGTTATTAGAAATGCCATCTTTGTAAGACCACACAGAGTATTACTGTGATTGAAGATTTAATGTAGTTTTCCTTTAATGAGGAAGCTGTAGTTCATCAGTTAAGTTGTGCACTAGTGAACACAAAGTTTTTCAACATCCAGAGACTGGCAGAAATCCACTGTTAGGCCCTTGAGCCTTTTAACCCTCACCAGCCCAGCTGTATTCGAGGGGATTAGAATTTGCCTCACATGGAAGTTGCTCAGGATAAAAGGATCTGCCAAATGAGCATCTGAAGGAGACAAGCCTCATCACACCATTGATTTATTATGCATGTATTCACTATGAGTGACAAGGGCAATGAATCCCTAGCGAGTTATTGCTGCGTGTGAGATGGACACTGTGCTGTATGTTTGCAGTTGGGATATTATCACTCGGAGAATAAGATTATTATCACAAATATACATGTGACAGTAGAAGAGGGGAGAAATCACATACAAGATACCTGAAAAGCCTGTTATTATGTTATTTTATATTCCAAACAATTGCCATGAGATAGAACACAATAATGTTATAATTTTCTAAAAACTGTTATTACCACATAATTGTCTTGCAAACCTCAAGGCTGAGCTTAATGTGGATAGTGCTTTGAACAATACAGCAGAAGAGAAACTTATTTGTATTCACAAAGCATTGAACCAAACATTAGGCTAACATGGTGCATGTGGTTTGCATCTAATATTGAGAGACACACAGTCTGAGGCACACAAGCCTTTACTTAATCAATAGTCCATGCTTTTCCCTGTCTCCACAACTGATAATCAGTGTAAGGCTCTGAACTAAAACTCCTTTGATTTTCCTTCACCATGTGAGGTGAAGGTGTATACTGTGCATTAGTTCAAACTCACTTTTTGTTTTTTTTTTTAATATTGTGTGTTGTCAAATGATGTTATCTGAAAGTGTATTTATTTTATCTGGCATCATTACTGATTAGCAATAGCTGATTGGAGAGTGAATTAATTTTTCATTGATGTGCTTTTGCATTTAGGACTTGTGTGTTTTGTGTTGTTTTTAGAATTATAATTTCTTTTAGATATTTGAAATGACTTTCTCTTTCTGGTTTCCCAAGCAAACGTACCAAGGCACTCTGCAAACGGTGATTTTAAATGAAATGCTTTTAGTTGTGCTGACTGGATACACACACACACACACACACACAAAGCAACAACACAAACGTAACTTCTGAATATTCCTCTGGAGTAATACAAACAAACACAGGAAGTCGTTAAATGTCTATGAAAGAAAAACAAACAATTATGGTGTCTTTGTGTTCAGTCAAATCAATAGCACAGGCCTTTGGGCAAAATCAATACTGTGCATCACATCGGAAATGAAAGAAACCACTCATGTAATTAGAAACTGGTAATAAACTGGTTTAATAAGGAAAGCAGAGATGTTATACCAAATTGAAGCAATTCACCATGCATGGAACAGAACTACAGGCATTTTAAACATAGCCAGTCTGCCTAGCTTTTTAGCAGTGTGTGTGTGTGTGGGGGGGGGGGGGGGTAGAGGAAACCCACATGAACATAGGGAGAACCTGCAAAACTCCTTAAACCGGTAAGCTGAGCTCAAAATTGGCTACCCACAGCAAAGCTACCCACTATACCACTGTGCCACCAAACAAGAGGGCTTAAGGCTGAAATAAAAAATGTTAGGATACAGGTGTGGACACAAGTGCAGGGACTTAATGCTTTTATTTAAAACAATCAAAACGAAGATGTGATCCAAAACCTTAATGCAGTGCTTCCCAAACTGTGGGCCGCGGCCCCCTGGTGGGCCGTAGCGGTATTGCAGGGGGGCCATAGCTACTGTAGGCTAAATCAAAATATTAAAATAATTATTTTAGAATACAATATAAAAAGCTTCTGTTGCACACTTTGATTCAATATAATTGTAAATAGTATGCAGACAGTATGTAGTGTTAAGGATTTAAATATATTTGTAAAGAATGTTTACATCATCTTATTTTCACCAGGATATAAAAATATTACATTTTATGGTAGTTCTCATAATTCACATGAAATTCTTATAAACTGGTTAATAAATGTTGATAATTTTGTGCAAAGAGACAATCTGCTTTATTAAATATATCTAATATACAAATATATGTATAAATATATCTTTATACTATTAATCAATATACTGTATTTTTTAAACAAAGAGGTGGGGGGGGGTTGTGGAGCTTTTGCTGTGTATTTGGGGGGCCTTACCCATCTGAAGTTTGGGAAGCTCTGCCTTAATGGAAGAACAGGCACAGGTCAGATGATATACAAATGGTATAAACAGAGACAAACAAGATCAGACTAAGGTCACAACTACGATAGCATACAAGAAACAGAGATTTGGTAGCGAGTGGTACAGAGAGACATGGAGTGTTTAAATAGACAAAGTAATAAAAGGTCAAATTAAGAACAGGTGAAACACATGAGGGTAACAACAAGTGACATGGGTGGAAACAGGACATGAACCAAAACAAAACACATAAAAAGACCGAGCAATGTGGAAGTGTGCTGTAGTATTGTGGGCTGCTACACCTGCTGTGCAGCTCGGCTCACAACGCTTGGCATGATTGGGGGATTCCTGACAGAAAGGCTCTGGTGAACACAACATTATCACAAACTTCAGTCTGCAGTTGAAATAATAAATGATCTTAGATGCCTACTATGCTACTAAAAATTCAACCATGTCTTGTGTTTTATAAACAAGAAATAACACCAACTGTACCAATCTGAATAATAGAGTTTATGGTTAATATTCCAGCAGGGTTCTGAAGCAGTGGTCTGCTGGAGGTTTTGGAAATACCAATAAAGTTATAGAAAACTATTTATTCTTTCATTCGTTCATTCATCTTTATTAATCACTATATCCTGGTCAGGGTTATGGTGGATCTGGAGCCAATCTTAGAAACCCTAAGGCACAAGTCATAAGAATTGACCTTAGATGAGACAACTGTCCATCGTAAGGCACCATGCACACACAAACACATTCACATACTCCTAAACACCTAGTGGTAATTTATAATAGCCAATCCACCTACCTGCATGGTTCAGGCAGGGGAACATAGAGAACATCTATCAAAACTTGAGAAATTCCACACAGACACTAACCCGATTTCTGGAGCTTGGAGTTGGCAAAGCTACCCAATGTGACTGCTTGCTGCCAATGAGCTAGTCACAGAAAAATGCATGCATCATTCTTTCAGTACTTTGTGTGAACACAAACCCTATGAATTTCTCTCTGTTTTTGAAGTGGTACAATGATAACTGTAATAATACTGAAACTCAGATTTCAGACCAGGATCTGAGCCACTTGCTTTATAGCATTGAGAGCTTTAGATTTGAGCTAGGCATTCATCTTCTGCCTTTTATCTTTAGAACCCTACATTATCGCCTCTGTTTTGTCCTTGTTGAACTAAGTTTTGATACATCTTTGGACTAGCAGGCCTGTGGCAAAGCATTCCTAACACAATTGAGTAGTGTTCTTAAATATATTGTACCACTCCTGTCCACTGTTCAGCTTGCCATGTTAGCTGGACTACTTGCTCTCCCTTGATGTCTGTGCTCTATTTTTCCACATCTAACCAACCAGCAGGCCTGTGGCAATGTGCTTAAAGTTAAGGCTCATAGCTAGCGTACTGCATTAGACAGATTGGTTGAAGGCTTGTTTTCTCTGCTACCCCCACCCCCCTTTTTTCTGAGCCAGTTTTTACTTTGTCAGCTATTTTTCCATGTCAGCCTACACATTGTCTACTAACTGAAAACTGATGGACCTGATTACATTCTGCTAGTATAGGTTAGTATAGGTTTTTTTTTATCATCATGCACATGCCTCCTGGTTAGCCTCAAAGTTATCTGGTTTCCAATAAAGACAGCTTTAGCTCTGAGGGACTAAACAACCTCCTAAAAAAACAATCAGTATGATCAGAATCAATTTCTAGGCATGTACTTAGCCTGGTGTCAGACATGGCTCAGCTGAAATAATTGATCAAGGAACTGCAACCAGAATTTTGTGTCCCTCAGCTGAGATTTCATAGTCCACAAGTCCGATCCTTGTTCAAGGAACACTTGATCTATAAACGCATGCTTGTAGCCATGTCTTGGAGCCATTTGTAGCCATTTCTTATTTTGTCAGTGAACCAACAATTGAATCAAGCTGTTGAGTTCTGGTTTCAGCAGCATCCCAAAATTAATCTGAATTAGCCTCTACCAGATTGCATGCTCCACTGGCAGGCATGTGACAGGCCATGACAGCTAACACTAGGATTGAACCGATTGCTAATTTGCAGCTTATAGCACTGAATGTTTTCTTCTGCTCAGCACTGGTCAAGAAGGACATCACTCTGGCACAGTGTAAACACTATGCTGAAAGAGTATTTATATACATAACCAGATTCTTTAGATATTCTCTCTTTTTTAACTTAATAAGTTAATAATAACAACAGCAACAACAATAATAATAACAAAAACAGGTGCACAACAACAACAACAACAACAACAACAACAATAATAATACATACATACATACATACATACACACAATAATCTGTACATACACACTTTAGGTCTGTTTAAAAAACCTCCCACCCCACCACCCCCAGTTAACTCTCAGTGCCTGTCCCAAGCCCAGATAAAATGGCAGGGTTGCATCAGGAAGGCCATCCAGTGTAAAACCTGTGCCAAATCAAAATATGTGGACCAGATGATCCACTGTGGTTACCCTGAACAAGAAGCAACCGAAAGAACAGCATCTTAAATTTTCTTGTCTTGACTTGTCTAAGTGACTGTGCAAGAAAAGGGTTAAAGGACATTTTAGACCATCTTCAATTCTGTGGTAAGGCTCCACAGCACATGCTTTATGTTGGTCCTAGGCTGTATGATTGTTGTTGACATTTAGTGGTTTTACCATTAAGAATTAACACCATTAACCATTTATCTGCATTCACTGCACTGGCACTGAATGCAGATGAATTGATGACATTCTGGTGAGGTCTTACAACACAGGTCTCAAATAGATCATTTATTTGCCAATATAAGCAATTTTGGTATTCTGAAGGATTCAGCCTAGTAAGAGCATGCAAATTTTGAGCAAGAGGGGCACAAGAGTCAAAGCCTGAGGGACCCCACATGGTAAGAGATAAGTCTTAATTTCTAGCTGCTGGTTGTGGCACAGTGTGAATACAGCCTGAAGCTAAATCCATACAGTATCTTCCAAAGACAGCACAAAGATCAAAGTTGTCAGTATTGCCATCACAGCTCATGAAATGTCCATGAGGTCTGAAATGGATTTGAAGGCTGCACAGTCTCTCTCTTTTCTTTCTCCTCTTTTAGTTCAGAGGGTCATGGTCACTGACATTTATCCTGTTAGGAAAATCCTGCACTCTCAGCTTCCATTCTATATGGTCTGCATTTAAAAGCTGCTATATGGCATTTAGCAAATGAAATTCATTTGGATTTGGCTCGAGACTTTTCTTGAGACTTGCTGTGTCCCTGTGCACTGAACTCCATTTACTGGTAACATTTATAAATCGGTAGCTAATGTGCAATGCTTAGGCATTTAGACAAAGTGTAAAGTGAAGTGCCACCATTACATTTAATCTCAACCTCACAAAAAGTCTTGCCCTGCTCTCTGGTAAAAAGGTTATCAGAGCTCTAGGTTGGGGATTCTGTCAGAGTGAGGCAAAGTTTCCCAAAGGCAATGCACCAGACTGATCAATAACTAGAGGAGATATTTTATTTACAGTGGCATGAGCAGCTGTTGAAAAATTATTTGTTTAGCCAGGAGCACTGGATGATCTTTAAAACTTCAATCATGAATTGTATTGCCACGGGTGACTCAGAACAAGCTTTTTTTTCCCAGCAGAGAAAGAACATTGGTCAATAGTGGTCTTTTGTGAAAGTGTCTGTAATATACAACAGCTTGGATGATAAGGGATTTAATAGATAAATATATATTATTTAATTTATTTAATTAAGTTTAATAAATACATAACTTTTAACATTTAAAAATATATTTATCGTATTCATCTAATACATCTAATCCTTCCTTCCTTCCTTTGCCTGGATGGAGGCATGCTCCAGATCTTTCATGACTCTGATGATGATTATTATTATTTATAGATGTGCTGTTAATTAAACATCATTACAAACAGTTTTTAGTTACTACCTTGTGTGTGTGTGTGTGTATGTCTGTGTGTGAGGGGCCATCCCCAAAGTTCCCACAAAGTTGGGAGTATGAAATTGTCCAAAATGTCTTGGTATGCTGAAGCAAGTATTGTGTGTGTGTATGTGTGTGTGTGTGTGTGTGTGTGATTAAAACAAATCTGTCATGATCAAGTCTGTGCCTGTCCTACGGCTATTTAAATTTTTTTTTAATTAAATCTACTTTAGGTCTACAGAACTTATGTTTTCAGCATTCCTTGTTCTAGCAGTAAAGGGACATCAGAACATCTTTTGGAAAAGACATGAAATATGATATCAAACTACATCAAACTAGTAAAAAGTATCTTTAATGATCCATGAATAATGATCAAAGGTCTGTAGCCGAAACTAGCCTGTGTCTTGAATGAAGAAATACATTTTACAATTTTAGAATGAAATTATTCCTCTAGGCATTGGAGTGCTGCTCCCTTTGACTCTATAGTACTGTATACAGTTATAGGAAAAAAAAAAAAGATTTATACTTACACGATCACACTGTTGTTCAGAGGAGATTGGGTTCCCTTTCGAGTTTAGTTCCTCACAAAGTGTCCTCTTCTTGTTGGCTCATGGAGTTTTTTCCCTGCCACTGTCGCCTCTGGCTTACTCATCAAGGACACATTTAAAATTTTAATTTAAATTTTATATCCATGTTTCTGTGAAGCTGATCTGAATCGAATCCTTGCCTCTTTTATCAGCACAGAAAGCCTTATAGTAGATTTCCTTGTGTACCTGACTGAATTGGTGAGCTAGACACACTATCATAAGGGTCAAATGTTAAAACGTTGATGGATCGTATGAATGTGAATGAAATCAGGATTCATGGTAAGATGTGAAAAAGTGCTTTTAGATTTGATTGCTGTTACTTAGCAGTACCTCTGCCATCCTTGGCTCAGTCTATCGGAACATATTAGGCTGTGCTTTTTCTGAAAAAGAAGGGTTGCCTATTTCATCTCAGTACTAAAAGATGTTTGGCAGTTGAAGCCTTTTATTTCTTTATATAGACATAAATGTGTCATAAATGCGATTCTCACTGATGGCATATTGAGCTGACTGATTCAGCAGTTCAAAAAAGATGTAGTACATGGAACTGTACATATTTAAAGTGGTTTGGCTTTGTATTCTGACATATTAGATTATACTGAAACACTGAATAATATATTTTAAAGTGTTCATCTGATCATCTACAGCAATCAGCCATAACCTCAAACCACTGACAAGTAAAGTGAATAACATTGATTATCTTGTTACAGTGGCACCTATTAAAGAGTGAAGTATATATTTAGCAGCAAGTGAACAGTTAGGTCACAAAGTTGATGTGCTGGAAGCGACTTTGTCAAGGGGCAAATCGTATGGCTAGATGACTGGATCAGATCTCCAAAATGGAAGGTCATCTTTATGCAGTGGATAGCACCTACCAAAAGTGGTCCAAGGAAGGACATTCAGTGAAATGATGAAAGGGTTATGGGAGGCAAAGCTTAGCGATGCATGTGGGGATAACATTTTTGGTCTGACCACACACAAGATCTACTGTAATACAAATTGCTGAAATAGTTTTTGCTCCTTATGATAGAGAAACAGAACTGAGGGAAAGAAGACTTTATTATCGCCACACATACATTACAACACAGTGGATTGCTTTTCGTCACATATCCCAGCTGAGGAAGGTCAGAGCACAGGAACAGCTATGATACAGCACCCTTTTAGCAGGGTGGGTTAAGGGCCTTGCTCAATTGCCCAAAAGTGGGGCTTGGGAGTGCTGGGGCTTGAACCCAGATCCACCGATCAACCACCCAGAGCCTTAACCACTTGAGCCACCACAGCCCCCTGAAAAACATCAGAACACATAATGTATCACAGCTTGCAGTGTATGAGGGCTGTATAGCTGCAGACTATTCAGAATGCCAATGTTGACCCCTGTCCACTGCTATAAGCACATACAATGGGCATGTGAGAATCAGAATTGGACTATGGAACTTTGGGAAGAAGGTGGCCTGGTCTGATGAATTATGTTTTCTTCTACATCATGTCTTTTACAGCCTGGTGTATTCACGTCACTTATCTGGGAAGGAGATGGCACAAAAATAAGGAAGAAGGCAAGTTGGTGGAGGCAGTGGGATGCTCTACTAATGTTCTACTGGGAGTCCTCGCATTCATGTAGATGGTCATAAACACCACCAACATTTTGGGATGTTCTTGATTAACAAGTCTGATCCATGGAGATCCCACTTTGCAACTTACAGGATTTAAGTATTTGCTGCCAACATCATGGTGCCAGATACCACAGTACATCTTCAGCAATGTGTAATTTTTAATTTATTTATGTAATTTTTTCTACATATCAGTAGTCCTCTTTACCTTCCCCATGGAGACTACTTCAGTAGAGGGGTATTAGAAGCCCAAATCCAATTGATCAGCTGACTTGGCTGGCTCAAGCAGTGCAGTACAGGGGTTAATGTAAACTGTAATGGAGAATCCTTTATACAACTCTATCCTCTTCTTCAGACCTGGCTACATAAATCGTTCAATTGCTGATTTATACAACGTGTAGCTATCTTAAGAAAGAGGAACTTTGTAATGGGTATATATCCACTATCTTTTCATTGAATTCACTGCAGTAAGAGAGGGATAACAGAAACACAACCAGCACCAACATCTCTGCAAAATCTCTTTTGTGCTGTAACACTCCTTGAAGGCAGATTCAGAGTTTTATTTTCAAATCCATATCTCAAAACGCCACTTAATAAAAAGCCTTACTCATCCAGATTACAGAACAAAAAGGTTTAATGGGTTTGATGTCAACAAATAAATTGAAAAAGATCAAATCAATAATAGTGCTAAAGTGTTTCAATTATAGTGTTTCATTAATTAATAGTGTGATTCAGATTGATGGCCTTACTTATGGAGAATAAAGAGGGTAAACTATAAACCCTTTTTGTGGTTAAAGAAATAAAACAAGCAAATGCTTGTTTGTGACACTTGCCCTGGAGTAAATAACAGTACAGAGACTCTTCCTGTAATGTCTAATGAGGAAAGAAATAATTGTAAAGTGATCATGCTCCACTCATCCAAGCAGAACATTTTAAGCACCTTTATATTGTTAGGTAAATGTATGTGGACTTCTATAGTCAAGTTAGAACACAGATTGCAGTAAGTTTTAAATATAGAAGACTGAAATGATCATTAATACTGTGTGTTACTTCAGTTCAATTCTATTTTATTCGTATAGCACTTTGAACAATGGGCATTGTCACAAAGCAGCTTTACAAAAAGATATATTCAGGGCATACATTTTAAATTAATAAATGTATCCCTAATGAGCAAGCCTGAGGTTATGGTTGGAAGGAAAAACTCCCTAAGACGGTATAAGGAAGAAACCTTGAGAGTAACCAGACTCAAAAGGGAAACCATCCTCATCTGGGTGACACAAGATAGTGTAATAAGAAATCATTTACCTTCCAAATCTGTGTATTATATTAAAAAATGCAATTCATTCTAATTGTTTTAATTAAGTTTATTTTCTGAAGTTATCAATTGTTCACTAATGGAGACTTGAGTGCAAAACATACATTTCAGTCCAAACACTAGCAATTATAGTCTCAAGGCAATGTAGCATAACTGTTTTCCTGCAGTCCTAAGCCATCATCATGGTTTATAAGTGGTACCATCCACAGTAATCTCATGTGTCTTTAGGATGTTCATGTGGGGCCATCCTCAGCAGCAGCAGCAGAGAGTTGTTTCTTTAAGCATTTCTGTGTTGATTTGGAAGCATGTTTGGCTCATCGTCTTGTTGAAAGCACTGCCAAGTATAAACCTCCTGACACAGGCAACCAGGATTTAGGCTGAAATAGCCTGATATTAATGTATCCATGAAGCCATCATTTTCCAGCAGAGTCCCTGCACCAGCACCAAAGAATCAACGATTCACCTCCATATTTTACAGTGGGACTCAGATGATTTTCTTGGTATGAAATATCACTAAACATGCTGATGGTTTGGCATCAAACTCTGATTTTGGTCTCATCTAAACAAAAACACTTTGCAGCAGTACTTCTACTGAAGATCAGTTGCTACATATTTTGAGATGCCTTCAGTCATTCTGGTACATTCATTTTTGAGAGAAAATACTATTATTAAAAATGCAATCTTTTTTTTTTTTTTTTTTTAAAGTTAATTGATTTCTCCTATTTATTGAATGGAAAGTTTTTACCCCCCCCCCCCATATTTTTCTTATTTGCGTTTATAATTATAAAGCGTGCTAATAATTCTGTATCACACCACACCATTTCTTTTTTCTTATAATAGCACACTCCATCAGTTTCCATTCCTTATATAATGGTGAGTGACACATCTAGAATCAACCCGAGAAAAAATGGAGCTATTAAGTGGATCATTTGAATTATTTCTTTTGATTCTTACTTTTGCCTGCAATTATATAACAATACAGTAAGAAATAACGGCTATTTGGGAACTGTACTTACCAGTGTTCCCAATTAACATCAATTTTACTTCTCTGTTGCACAGAGATTATTTCAGGTTCCTAATCTTATTAAGCTCCATTTGAAAGCCTTATGCATTTGCAATGAATGTTTTTATGTCGGACATTTGTATTCTTTTTAAAACTGTACATGTGCTCAAGTCATTTGTGATGACTGCTTTAATTTTATTATAATCTAAACATAACTTCATCATCAGCAGGCTTGTTTTGTTGTGCTGTATTTCTGGTGAGCACAATTTGTCATACTGATTGTTTATGCAAGTAAACGTAAGGCCTCCTGGTGGTCAAGCGGCAGGATCCCACACTCTCATTGCCACGGCCCAGGTTTGAGTCCCGGGCAGGGCGCCAACCCAGCCACTGAAGAGGTAACTCTCTGTGTTGGTCCCAAGCCTGGATGAAAAAAATGGTAGGGTTGCGACAGGAAGGGCATCTGGCATAAAACCTGTGCCAAATCATGAGGATCAAATGATACGCTAAAAACAGTGATGTCACAGGCACGCGAACCTCAACTGCCCCCCTGCGCTCCCAATCACCGGACTTTTAATTATTACCACCTGCACTCTATCTCACGGTGCTTATTTAAAGCACTCACTCGCCGAGGGCAGCGATGAGTATTAAGACTGTTATAAGTGCGTGTTTCCATTCTGTCTGCCTGCTTGCCTGCTTAACCTGTTGCCTGAGTTACGTTTTGCCTACTGCCTGCCTGTGTTAATAAAGTGGCATTTGGACTCTCTCTCTCCCACTGTTACAGAATACTTGCCCCAACAACTAATTAACGAGGTCCTACCTGTGAGATGGAAGGTCAGCACGACGGCGTGCCGCCCAGTCCTGATCAGCAGCAGCCGCAAACCGGACCGCCTCCTACACCTGATCCAGTGGCTGCACTGGCGGCCTCACTAGAGTGAGCCATACTGTCCGTGACGGTTCCACCGGCCTGTCCCGTTGCCAAACCTGCACAGTTCTTGGGTGAGGTATCGGAATGTGCCGGATTTGTAATGCAATGCCAACTGTATTTCGATGTGGTTCCCCAGCAGTTCCCCGATGACTGTGCAGAGATTGCCTTCCTCCTATCTCTGCTGTCTGGTGAGGCCCGACGCTGGGCAGAGGCGTTGCGGACATCTGAGAGCCCAGTATTCGCCTCCCTGGCTAACTTCCTGGCTCCTTTCAAGGCAGTTTTCGGTGCGAGCGCCTCCGCCCTCTCAGTGCACGATGAGCTGTTTACTCTGCAGCAAGGAAAGAACACCGTCCGCGAGTACATACTGCGCTTCCGCACACTGGCGGCATCTAGTGGCTGCAATGAGGCAGCGCTGCTTGCAGCGTACCGGCGGGGTTTACAGGCCGAGATCCGACGGCAGATGGAGATCTACAATGACACTGCCAGCCTGGAGTCCTTCATGCTGAAAGCGCAGACTGTGTCCCAACATCTCGTCGTGGTTGCCGTTACGGGGAACACCTGCTCCAATACCTCACCCCTTGAGGATTTCTCCGCTCCAGAGCCTATGCTGACTGATGAATACCATCTGTCCATGAAGGAACGTCAGCGCCGGCTCCAGCAGGGCCTCTGCCTGTACTGCAGAGAATCCGGTCACTCCATCTCCACCTGCCCAGTCCGTCCTCCGCGCCCGGTGGTGAGTACCATCCACCTCAGCTCTGTACTCAATAATCCGCATTACCATGATGCCACGTTAATTTTTGACTCCCATTCTCACTCCGTCAGTGTATTATTCGACTCGGGTGCGTCTGGAAACTTAATTTCCTCCCATATTCTTTCCGAATGCCACATCCCACGGTGAAGGAGCCAAGATCACGAACATCCAGGGGAAACCGCTGGGTCGTGGACTGGTACAGTGGATAACCCCAGACCTAAGACTGCGCATCGGCTGCATGAGGAGACGCTCTCCCTGTTAGTATTGGAGGAGGCCAGAGTGGACATTGTCCTAGCACGCCCATGGCTAGCGCGACATCAACCCACCATTCGCTGGAGTACTGGGCATATCGAGCTGTGGAGCGATTACTGCCTCAGCTCTTGCCTCCGCGCGCTTCCGACCCCAACAACTAAACCTGTTCTCCTAGGATCGATGAACATCGAGAGCCCTCCAATTTGCACTGAGGTGGACCTCCCAGCTGAGTATCGGGATTACACTGATGTGTTCAGCAAAGCCGCAGCCACTAAGCTCCCACCACATCGGTCCTTGGAGTGCGCAGTGGATCTTCTGCCTGATGCCAAGACACCCAAGAGGCCCACCTACCCTCTGTCTGTCCCAGAACATAAGGCCATGGACGAGTACATCAAAGAGGTGCTTCGCCAGGGGTTCATCCGTCCTTCTACCTCTCCAGCGGCGTCCAGCTTCTTCTTTATGGCAAAAAAGGATGGCGGGCTTCGACCGTGTATTGATTACCGGAACCTGAACACTCAGACGGTGAAATTCACCTACCCCTTGCCCCTGGTCCCAGCTGCACTCGAGGAGCTACGTGGAGCTCATGTCTTCTGTAAGTTGGATCTAAGAAGCGTGTATAATCTCATCCGCATCTGGCGAGGAGATGAGTGGAGGACAGCGTTCATTACACCATCGGGGCACTACGAGTAACTGGTCATGCCCTACGGACTCACCAACTCGCCGACAGTATTCCAAAATTTTATGAATGAAATCTTCCGTGACATGCTCCACCGGTTTGTCATCGTGTATATCGACGATATCCTGATTTACTCCCCAAGCCATTCGGAGCACATCCACCACGTCCGGAAGGTACTCGATCACCTCCGCCGTCACCACCTCTTCCTCAAGCTTAGGAAGTGCGAGTTCCACCAGATGGTCGTTCAGTTTCTGGGCTACATCATCTCCTCAGCAGGTATCAGGATGGACCAGTCGAAAGTAGCGGCGATGAAGAACTGGCCGCAACCACAGACCGTTAAGGAGCTATAGTAGTTCCTGGGGTTTGCGAATTTTTACCGTCGCTTCATCCGAAATTATAGTATGCACACTGCACCCCTCACTGCATTACTATGTGGACAACCAAAGACACTCAAATGGACAAGTCCCGCGGTTGAAGCCTTCCAACTGCTGAAAGCCACCTTCTGCTCCGCTCCTACCCTACTACACCCCAATCCCAACCAACCCTTCGTAGTAGAAGTAGATGCCTCGGCTCTGGGGATGGGAGTGGTGCTGTCCCAATGAGGAGGTAAACCCTTGGCACTCGGTCCATGCGCCTTCTATTCTAAAAAGCTAACCGCAGCGGAGCAAAACTAGGACATTGGGAATCGTGAGTTGTTAGCGATTAAGCTGGCACTGGAGGAACGGGCGGCACTGGTTGGAGGGGCCTATCCACCCCTTTGAGGTAATCATGGATCATAAAAATCTTCAATACCTCAAAGAAGCCAAACGCCTTAATCCGTGGCAAGCACGCTGGGCACTCTTCTTTACCAGGTTCCGGTTCACTGTCTCCTATCGCCCTGGCAGTAAGAACGCTAAAGCCGACGCGCTTTCCTGGATGTACTCACCAGACCCCCAACCGGAAGAATGTGAGCCAGTACTTCCCCCAGACCTATTCGTATGTCCTATCCTTTGGGCGCTGGACAAGGATATCCGCCACTGTGGAAGAACTTGCTCTGCCGGAAGGCCCAGAAGGCAAAACATATGTCCCAGCATCACTCCGTTCTGCCCACCTGGACTCTGTACACTCTTCACTGGGCTCCGGCCATCCGGACAGACAGCGCACCCTCTCACTCATCCGAAAAAGGTACATGGTGGCCAGACATAGGAGTCGATTTCATCACCGATCATACTAACTCCGCCTCAGTCCCAGAGAGAAAACATGTAGAAATATCGCTTAATGTGGTGTTTGGTCTCAAGGGATAAAACCTTAACTGAAAAGAGTTAATAGCAGGGTTGGGATTACAAGTGAAAAAAGTAATCATTTTCTCCCACAGTTTTGCCTCATTATAATTGACACAGCTTTTAATTGTTTTGAGCCCTCTGTTTGATCAGGTAGAACTGAACTACACACAGTGGGCAACTCGCTCTTTCATGAAATAAAAAAAGCCAGAATGACAGAACATTTCATAACACTAAACTTCCTTAATTACTGCTGGAGGGTGCATTTCTCTGGTGGTAAGTCTGTAAAATTACTAACACATGAGTTTTTGTACATGGTCGTGCTTCTGAAATGATATTTAACCGCATGGAGGACAATAATATCTAAAACAATTTTAGACTGCCATCTATATTGTGTTGAAATACATGTGTTAAATCAGTTTTATTAGTCAGAGATTGTTCTGGTTCAGTGAGGTCTTCACTCCTCAGCTGAAGATTTTTGGCTTTCAAGCAGCATTCTACAGAAAACCAAGCATTTTTCTGAAAGATACAAAAATGCTTTAATTGATCATGATGCTACCCTGGTTTAAAAAAAAAAAGAGTTGAGGATGTTGGGAAGTGTAACCTTTATTTCCAGGTGATAGCATCAACAGAAAGCATTTAAAATGATATGCCCCATGCAGTGTGAATTTGTCATGCCCAGTGGGACAGACTCTGGGTCCAACGGGAGCCTGACCTGAATAAAAAAGTTTTTAAGTTTTGTGAATCATTCCTAAATGATGCTGTTACAACATTCACTCTGTAATTTTGAAGAATAAAAGGAGGGTAGGATAAAAGGATTTTTTCCCTATTTTTAAAAATCATCACTAAAGAAATCACAATCTTGTGCTGCCAGTACAATGTCCATTTTGGAATACTGCAAACATGATTTGTGTCCACTGACTACCAAATCAGTGATTAGATGAATATATGGATCAAGACAGTTAAAATCTTCCACAAATATAATCAATAGACAGTGATGACAGAATAAGATTACCCTGTTAATCCTAAATTTGGGGCAGTCTGTATACTGAGCAGTGAAATTTCTTGATATCACATCAACATTGAAAAGGCTTTCAAAACCGTGTAACACAGAGAAGCCTACAAACATGGCTGCTGACTAGACTACTACTTCCAAAGCCACTTCCAAACTACAGGCCAGTCTAAAACATTGTCTTTTAATAATGAATATAAAGGTTTTTATGGTTTAACCTATAAACCATCTACGTCTCATTGGCAGTTGAGGACTCATATTATTTCACTTTTGTGACCTCTTGTATTAGTTTCACTATAGTTACTGAATAATATTTACTACTTACAGATTAATTTATAATAGTAACTGAATAATTGACTTGGCTCTTTGAGTAAAATAAATTCCTTAACAGCATAATTAAACAAAAAGAAGGGATAAACAGTGAGAGAAAAATGCAGGTGGCTACACTTAACTAAAGCTTAACTACATTAGAGCTGAAAGCATGACTAATATTCGCATCTTCTGCTAATTACAAATTAAACAATCCTACAGTAGCAGCTGACTTAAAGGGTGTTCACACATACAGCAACACGCAGTGACAGAGCAAATGGAGACTCTTTTGCAAACAGAGCTGGTGACTTTGATTGTTCGTGACTAGATGTGGGTTGTAGACTGTGATGCGACAATGATGCGAAAAAAAGTTTAACTTTATGCAAATATGGAGAGACTTGGAGCAGTGATGACCAATGGGAATAAAGACAGTAGAGCGTATGGCAAAGAGAACAAACTGCTTCAGAATGTTTCATTTTAGCTGCGAGAACCTATAATTGCTTCATTTTAGCAACAAGAAAATTTTGAATATGAGTTGCACCACCTACTGATAGTGGTTATTACTATGGTAACCTGAATAAGAAATACCTACTGGTAACTTCACTGGGGATAAAATCACTGTATATGTGAACGTGGCATTCTCCACCTTCACTATGTTCTTGTCTTTGTGACCACTTTTGTCTCAAATTCCCAATAGTTAATTTTCTTTTGCTGTCTTTAGTCTTTCATAATCTATATTGTAACATTCAATAAATGTTATAACTATATAGCATTATTCAGCTACTGTAAATACCACTATACAGACATTTATAATGTAAAGATCAGGAGTGGTGCTCCATTAACTTAATTATGTTATTTTTAGACAATTACATCATTTTCTTTTTTATCCTTTCAAGTGAAGAATTAGGTGCTTTTCTGACAGAGGAAGCACTTTATTATCAGTAATTATATATAATTATTGATTTCAAAAGGAAGCCAAGGAAGCTGGAGTTCAGTCTAATGATTAAATCAATGCTATTCATAATCCATAGCTGTTGGGCATGAGGAGTGGAGGCTCTCACCATCCCAACAGCTCATCTAAAGTGGTCTTAAACTGTCCTGAAAGCCCCATCAACCACTGTGCACTATGTTTTATCTCACACTCACTACCTGCTCATACATTCTGCAGGAAAGATCAGTCACACATACAGTGTTCAACATCCATTAAGCACTTGAGTTTGATGTACTGTGCTGAGTTGGAATCACTTTGCAGAACAATTGGTTTGTTTGGAAAAGCAAAGTTTATCAAACTTGTCCTGCTTCTCTGGCTTCCACTCATTCCACCTCAACCATTCTTCACCTTGAATGAGAGATTTCTAATTTTAACTTGTTTTCAATTTTTATACATTGGAGAACAGGAAATTTTATCTGAAGCTCCTTCAGGCAGAGAAATCAAATCTAGAATGTGCGTAATACTTTTGCTACCTGAGTTATATGGCATCAGTCTGCATTCACTTTTTGTACTGAACACAGCATGCCAAAAAAGCAACACTAGACTTATTAGGAAGAATTTCCTTTCTTTCTTTCTTTCTTTCTTTCTTTCTTTCTTTCTTTCTTTCTTTCTTTCTTTCTTTCTTTCTTTCTTTCTTTTCCTCTTTGACTCAGATATCATTTAGGTATCATTTACATTTGTTCTAATGTTCTAATTCAGTCTTTTAGCATTAGTTTGATTACACAAATTTCAATGTGGATTGAATTAACATGGCAACAATAGAGAGGCTAAAATAATAATTGGTGGAAATATGTGCATTGAGTAACAGCTCCATTATTAAACTTTAAAAAAGTAGCATATAGATTGCAGTTGTAGGTTTCCCATATGCTGTCTTTAGGTTTGTGCAGTATCTCATGACTATAGGCCAAACATACTGAAACATGAGGCATAAAAGAAAAAAATCACAAATTATATTACTCAACATATTAAATCAGTAGCCGCCAGCTGGCTCACTGAGGCCATATTATGCTTATTGTATTTACTAAAAATATATATATTAAAGCTAAGGGATTTTAATTGCTGGACATGATCAGTTTTCAACTATTATTGTGATATACATAAATATCAGTGCACATCTCTCCTAGCTCTTTGGCAGTCTTCTACTGCCTCTGTCACACAAGGTGTCCCTCAAGGGTCAGGTCTTTGTCCCCTCCTCTTTATCACATTAACTGTATCCATGGTCTGTTAAAATAATTGGAAGCTAACTTTCTTAAATAATATCTAGCTAAAACTTAGGGTTTACTATAAAAAAGTAAATAAATAAAACCTCGTATATGTTTTCATCACCTCAAATCTAGATAACTGTAATTCCTTTGTATATCTGGAAAAAATACTTTAATAAACTGTGACTTAATAAAAACCCAGCTGCCAGGGAAATCACACAGGAAAAAACACTCATAATTAGTCAAAAAAATTCAATTACAATTGAAATACAATTGTAGGTTGTTTTAAAATGATTTATTTAGTATTGAAGTATACACTGTTAACAAAACATGCTTTAGTTTTAGTAGTAATTTTAATAAAATACACTTAAATACATTTCTATTTCACCTAACGTCGAGAGAACAATAATACATAAAACGGAAACGATAAAACTTGTCATTTTTTAACCAAATACAAATTGCTGGTAACTTGATATGGTATAAGAGCAATAAATGTACAGGATGTAATGTTATAGAATAATAATCCAACATAATTATTTAATAAAATCCTGCATGCATAAATACAGTCTTAACCTTTAAATCCAATCTTATGTTTAGTTTCACTCCAGTCTAAGCCATCCACTGAGCGTATAGTAATAAATAAGACAATGCATTCAAAATGCAGTTACCCAGGACTTATTGTTGCTTACAAACTCAAAAGGAAACATAAATGAAAGGGAAGTGAAATGAATGTGCAAAAACACTGCTAGAGAGATTTACTAAGCACCATAAATAAACCAAATTTTAATTCTCTTTCACAGCGATCGGATTGGATTCTTAACAATAAACAGAAAGATACAGATTCGGATATGATCTTTGAAAGTAATTCATAATTTCCAATGCGTGTGTGTGTGTGTGTGTGTGTGTGTGTGCTGGCTGACTGGCTACCAGACTGGGAAGTGTCTCCTGGATCAATACTCTTCATTTCCCTCTGCCCAGAAGTAGGAGCTGATTTACAGTTCCCACTAGTCTGTGCGCGCACACACACACACACACACACAGAAACCCCTGCCCCCTGCTGTTTGAAGATAGCACATGAAACAGCTTCTTTTTGGGTCAGGTTGCAGTGAGTCGGTCTCAGAGGATGAGCCAGTCCCTGTTCCCTTTCAAGAACTAAGAATTACAGATTTCTGGTGTGCAGCTATCACTGAACGAGAGAATGATGAACGACTCGGTAGGTCTCAATCACAAATCCAAGATCAGCAAGAATTCTCTGCGGCCTTTTAAAAAGTCAGTTTGAATGAACACTGTTCTTCTTAAGCAACTTAGTACATACAAGCTGCATAATACTATAATTTATGTTGCCCTTGAAAGAGACAAGGAGAACAGAAAATATTGGAGGAGGGAACTAAGATATATGATTAAATTCCATGTGGCAGCATCTCCAGAGACCATTTTGAAAAGAATGAGAAGATGTGCTTCAGTGGTGCCTAAAAAATTTGACACAAACAAGGATCTTATCACACTACAGAGATGGACAGGAAAACTCTACAGTGCATCTCTTGAGGCATTTCAAACTACAGAGATGTTAGTTTCTCTGAAATGGAGGATAAGTAATGGGATATTAATTGGTAATGTTAATGCAGATCTCTGCAGATAGGCATCTGCTTGTGATATCTCAGTAGTTGTGCAACCCATTAAGAGATGACTGACTGCTGCTTTACGATAGCAGATCCAGCACAGCTTGTTAAAACTTTGCCGTAAGCAACGGTAGAAACCGTAATGATTCCAAGCCCTTCAGATGCACTTTAAAGTTATTTATTTGTCAAGTTAGAAGGTACGTCCTACAGTGTCATTTGCACTCTCTATGAGAGTCTAGCTCCAGTATAATAACATTTGCGTCTCTTGCTGTGTAGGAGCCGCGGCTGAATAATAAGTGACATGTTCTAATGAGGCCCCTGATTAGACTGAAACTGCATCATCAATCATCAGTGCAAGTTAAGCACATAAAAGACAGATATTGTGTAATGGTGATTGGAGCTATTTATGCTATTATACCAAGTAATGAGATGGGGAAAAAATGTTAATAAGCTGTAGTTTTGAACAATTTCCTTTTCAGAATAACTGGGTCAGAGAGGAACTGTGGTGCAGCAGGTAACTCCAGAGACCCTGGAGTAAATCTGAGCTCAGGTTACAGTTTGTGTGGAGTTTCCTAATTTTTTCTCCATGTCTGTGTGGGTTTCCTCCATGTTCTCTAGTTTTCTCTCACCTCCCAAAAACATGCACATAGGTGGTAAAGGCAACACATCGTTCAGAAATGAAGAGGACTGGGAGATTCGGTTAAATCTCTCAAGATCCTCTTTATATGAGGTATTTGGTTTATAATCCTTTGTTGCTATTAAGGGATATGTCTCAAAGAGGTAGAAAATGCTCCAGAATCGCTTAGGCAACCGTCTCCATGGAGATTCTGCACTTTAAGCAGCCATGTGTATTATGGCAATCTTGTCTAAACATTATTTATTGTGTGACTTTAAAAGGTTTGAAGTGAACAAGGTCATATCAGTCATATCACATAGTAATCATTCTGATGGTCATTATGGTTTGATTTTTTCCTCTATTGACTAAGAAACTGCTTCATCGACCAATTTAAAAAAAAACATTAATCAAAAGAAAAAGACAGAAACATGCCTGTATGTTTACAATGAACATAAAGAAACATAAGTCATAGGAATATGCTAATTCGAACTCCCCAGGTTTACATGCATCAATTCACTAGTAAGCCCAACTGTTTACAAATGTCTCATCCATTTAAAGGTAAGGTGTTATTACACCATGTAAACCTTAATTCCATAAAATTTAAATAAATTATTAAACATTGAACAAAAATTGTCAAGCAATACTAAGCTACAATTATTTGACAGCTTTTTTTGACAAAATATCATTTATTTCACTTTATATTTATATTTTATTTTATTTATATAACTGAATATATCATTACACATTAAAAAATATATCTTAGCAAGTAAAACAATTGAATATAATCAGATTTATGTAGTATGTTTTCAACAAACCAGATTACTAAAACCGAGTTATAGATATTTTACCATTTTGAACATTTTTAAGCGTTTATTTCAAGAAAGAAGCACAATTTTTCTGCCGAAGGAACAGGAAAATATAAAACTTAAAATGAGTAAAAAATGTCTAGGAACATGGGGAGTGTTTTTAGATATGGTTTGTTGTAATCTTACAATAGAAAACATTAGAAAAATCTAAACTATTTTCATATTTATCATTTTTGTGTAATTATTAGTATAAGTCTTGGATATGAAATTTACACCAACTCATTTTATGTGTCCTGTATCTGCTCTGATTAGGATTAGATATAGATTAATATTTTAATCACTTAACTTTCCATTTATAATGCTCAGTTGTGACTTATGTTACACTGTGTAGTGTACTTAGTTCTTTGTTGTTTTATGTGTCTTGTGTTCTATGTAGCATTATGGTCACTGGAGAACATGTTGTATGTGTTTGAAGCAGCTGTATATGGTTAAAATGACAATAAAAGCTTCTTCACTTGACTTGTCTCTAGTAAGATCTTACAAGTTAAGATCGTAGAACTTAAAATCTAATCGCTGTCTGCATTATAATATAATTAGCATTATATTCAACAACTAACTTCAGGTGTTATTCTTTGTTTCTAGTTATTTGATGCAAAAGATGCTTGTGGCACAGGAAACATATATGATGTGTCATTTACAATTTCTCTGAAGTAGACAAGACAGAATTGAAATTTTAGCAAGTAAAAAATATCATGAATATGGAAAACTTTATTTCATATTTCTCAATATCAGATGGTAAAACAAAACTATAAAACTAAGGATAATAAACCTAAGAATAGGTAGGTATTTTTACTACATGCAGGTTGAAATTGCGTTATTCTATGACAATGTTAAACATTAAATTTTAAAAAATATATATTTGTTTAATAATTAATAATGAGAAATATTAGATGTATTTATAATCCGGGCTTCTTGCAGTTTGCATATCTAAGCGGCTAATTCTTCTCTAGAAATGAAGTGATGATGGTTAAAATTGCATTTATCCATCAAGTTTAAAACAGCAGTAAGGATGGGACAGGTGGTCCACAGCTAGAGAATTAAAGCTAAGATATCTGCCTTCCTCATTGATCTACAGCTTCTTCTATAACTCACGCCTGTGGCAGATTGACAGTGCATTAATAGTAAAGTATGGGAAGGCTCGTCAGTGCTACATCACTGTATTGATCATTCTGGTGTTTATGGACATTGAGGCCTCAAAGAAGCAGCTCAGTCAGCCAAGAACAGATACATGGTTCTTATTTCACAGTGGAAATGAATGAGATGCGCAAAACCTAGAGCAGAAAAAAACAGAAGAGATACAGAATAGTTACACTCACTAAGCACTTTTACTATTAGGAACACCTGTACGTCTGCCCATTCATGCAATTATACAATCAATCAATCATGTGGCAGCAGCACAACACGTTAAATCTTTCAGATACGGGCCGGCAGCTTCAGTTAATGTTCACATCAAACATCAGAATGGGGAAAAAGTGTGATCTTTGTGACTTTAATTGTAGGATGGATGTTGGTGCCAGATGGGCTGGGTTGAGTATTTCAGAAACTGCTGATCTTCTGGGATTTTTATACACAACAGTCTCCAGAGTTTACAAAGAATGGTGCACAAAACAAAGAAACAAACAAAAAAGACAGATCTGTGGGTGGAAAGGTCTTTCTTAGAAAGAGAGAGAAGTAAGAGAGAGAATGGCCAGATTTGTTTAAGCTGCAAGGAAGGATATAATAACTTAAATAAGCTCTCTTTACAACTCTCATGAGCAGAACTTTGAGATGGATGAACTACAACCGCACGGTTTGACTCCATTCTGCCAGGAACAGGAATCTGAAGCTATCATGGGTACAATATTTGGTGATCCTGTTCTTGGCTAACAAGTGGACCCTGATCTGGTCTTCTGCTGCTGTAGCTTATCCACCTTAAGGTTTGATGTTCTTTCTTCACACTGAGATTTCTGTTCAGCATTGCTGTAAAGAGTGATTATTTGAGTTACTATAAACGTCTACATTATTAATCAATATAATCTGATCAGTCAAGTGGCAGCAGTGTAATGTAAACTACATTTAAAATAAACCGATTCCAGACATACCTGTACAGATACAGATGTTTGGTGCACTAAACAGATACAGATAGAGGTTGTGGCATTGTTTCAAGCCTTTATTATAGAAAGGAGTATTGTAATCATTTGATGATGCCTAACCTCAGTAGATAGAACAGTCTGAACTGTCTGTGTTTATATGTGATACAGGAAATATTTTTTGGCTTTTGGTCTGTTTTGTGTAAATCTGATTGAGGTTTTTAAAATACTTAGCACACCTGTACCATGTATTGTTAAGACCTTGCTTCTATTAACCAGTAACAGTACTCTAACACCCTTTTTATTACCTTACAAATACAGGTTAATCTATCATAAACCTTATCATTAACAGGGTTTCACATTTACAGAAAGGTTCTAGGCTGGATGCAGTGGCATGCTGTGCAACAAATATCATGGTTCAGAAAATACATGCACATTTAGTTCAAATCTTAAGTGCATCAGGAAACAGAACACTGGTCAAGGATTCCATCAACATGCAATAAAAGATTTTTGTCAACAATCTCAGAGAAGATGTTTACTTAAAAAGTATGAATGACATTGGTTATGTAAGCATTAAGAATTTTCTATTTTTATATTTTTGTCTGGTATTTATGTATATATATGTCATTGTGTACAAAGTCACAATGAGTCACTCAAGTGGCTCATTCGATGACGTCTGCACATGCTGGGTTTTATCGCAGCTGTTGTACATATAACTGCAGGCTAAAATCTGAAATAAGAGTGGAAATTTCTTTTCTTTGGTACATTTCAATTAGTCTTTGATTCTTTTAAACACTAGGAAACCATTAATATTGAAAGTTAAATGGAATAAGCACTTGTTTAAACAGTACTTATGCTCAGTGCATATAACTATCAGACAAGTAAGTGGGTTTGTTGCTATGGTTATTTGAAAGGAAATGTCACCGCATTCGTCTAAAAACAAATGATTCCCTCAAATCTTATCATGATCATCATGTAAAGCTTTATAAACAAAATACTTTGTCTGTTCATGGTTCATTTAGTATAAAGGAAGGCAGTTGGGATATGTTCCTGCAAAAACACATTGTGCCGCATCTTCTCCCTTTTCCGGCTTCTCTCTCTCTTCTCTCTTTTCTCATCTCTCTCTTCTCCAGCTTATTTATTCTCCAGATTCTCTCATCTCTCTCTCTCTCTCTTCTCCAGCTTCTCTCTTCTCTAATACCCCTCTCTCTCTTTTCTCCAGTGTCAGTGATATGCACTTGGCTGACCCATGAGTGTGCTGAAATAAAGAGCTATTAAAAGTCTATTTCTGAAGAAGAAAGGTGTAGTTAGTCTGACAGTAAAGCAACACAAGACCTTGTGTGCCAGATTTATGAAAGGTAAGATACATAAGTACTGAACATCACACTGTTACTACTTTGCAACCATTTTTTATCAACACTGGATAATAAGCAAGACTGTAACTGAAAGCGCAGAACAGATCACGGAACAGGATTTGATTAAGTCTTGATATGTTACACACACACCCATTCTTCTACTCGCTGTTTCGATGTAAACACAATGTAGTTAGTTGCAAAATCCAAACATTGTCCAGTCTAAAAAGTGTTTATCTCTGCAAGTATAAATTGTAATTATATATATAATCTCAATCTCCGGTGATGGGTTTCCATTAGAGGCTGGTTCCTCTCAAGGTTTCTTCCTCATTTCCTCTCCGGATGTTTGTCCTGGCCACCGTTGCCTCTGGATCATTAGAGATATAAAATCTACAACAGGTAGATTTTTTTGTAAAGCTACTTTGTGGCAATATCTTTGCGTCGTCTGTGGATGATGCACAATATATTGGACAAAAACGATTGATCTGCCTCCTGTCTGTCTGCCATAAAAACAGAGCTGCCGCATACAGTAGCCTGTTTGTTCTCTCTCTCATTTTTAAACACACACACACACACACACACACACACACAAAGAGACAGTCATTTTGTATTTTGTATGTGTGTTAAGGAGATAACAAGCTTTTACATCAGTGGAACTTATAAAAGTATCTTTGGATGTAAGTCTGTTTGTGGGTGTACTTACATGCTGAAACCCGACAGATGGTCCTCAGTGTTGAAGCCTGAACAGCACAAAGAAAGTGTTTCCAAGTATTGACTGCTACACATTATCATGTTTCTGTTGCTGTTAAAGGACCCATGCCTTTGGCTTGTGCACATTCCTCCTGACTTGATTTATTGTTTATCTAGTAATTCTTCATCTGCCAGGATTCCCACTGCAAGAGAAAAAGTAAAAAAGTGTTCAAATAGCCAAGGACAAACAAATCAGAGACAGAAACAAAATAAACCCATTCCCTTGACAATTGGAAAAAGTGACAGGTTAATGAAAAGATAAAGCTAAATATCCCACTTGCTGTTTATTCAAAACATTCTGTATACTTAATTTGCCCTGCTCATTTGAATTACAAATATTTTTAAAGGTGCAAAAGTATTTTTTTATTTGCTTACTAGTACAAATAATCTGGAAAATATGTAGAATATAATAAAAGAGGTTAGCATGTTTGGTTCACACCTCTGGGATTAAGGGATTTTTCCTACTTCTGCCCTAAGTGTGTGGAGCTTGTCCTTGTTCTTCTGAGGTTTTCTCCACAGTAATCTGGTTTATTGTCCAGTGACCCTAGTCCAGTGATATACTGTAGGCTGATTGGCTCTAAATTATCTGTAATTTGTGTGTGTGTGTGTGTGTGTGTGTGTGTGATTGTCCCCTGCAATGGGTTGGCCTCCCATCCAGGGTATCACCTGCCTTGTGCCCTGAGTCATCTGGGATAGACTCCAGCTTTTCTGAATCCTTGTATAATATAAGCAGTACAGAAAATGGAAATGAAATGGATTTAAGCCATAACCTTAGCACAAGTGTATTATGTAGCTGAGAAAAACACATTATTGAACAACTCCTCTCTGGGCCGGACTGCAAGTTTGTGCTTACATGGGTCTCATGTCCGTCTTTGTATAGACGCACCATTAAAGCTGCTTCACTCTACCTTAACTCTGTTTGGAAAGAAAAATAATTCTCCTGTTATGAAAAAAAAAACCCATGCTGTGCTTCACTTTTGCTTTTTTTCAAATGGAAAAATATATCATGAGTAAAGGGCATGCAGCTTGATACATAATTAGTGTCATAATGAAAAGGCTGTCTTTACATTATAAAATCAGATAAATACATTTATTCACTTAGACAACTAAGTAAAGAAAAGCTTTAGAGCTTTTAAAGCTTCCTAGAAATGTAGGTAGTGCTACATACCTTCAGCAAACTCCTGTGCAGCTAAGAATAAAACAGACTAGCGAATGTACACTTGAACATGAGCTGAGCTGAATCAGTTTAATATCCCTCCTCATTGCTTGAACTTGATGTCTGGTTAGTCCTTGCTAATGCTACGTCTAAATACATTTTGCTGGCCAAAATGGATTCTAGGGGCAAAGTTTTGAATTCTGAAATACCCCACTGTTGTTAAATTTCACTGACCTAACCATTAGACATCTAATCTCAGCCAATTTTCACTTAAATCTTGACTAAAGCACTTTTAAGTAACAATTTCCAAAGGAGCACTTGTTTGTTATTGCTAGAGATTTTTTGTACAATTGTACACCATAACTATTCTTGTCTTCAGCCTCGGCAAATAAACAGTTTTTAATTGGATTGGAATGGGACTTTTGGCTGACAGGCTTTTTAGCCACTTTGGAAGTTCCCTCTCAGGAACCAGTTAAACACATAGATGAACAGCATTTAATCTATAGGGCTTTTTTACAGTGCGCTTATCATCATCTCCCCTGCTTTTTTTAGAGGAACATTTCACACTTGGAATTTAGAATGGGGGTTGGCACTGATTTTTACCAGGGGTTATGAATGCCTGCTCGGAAGCAGAGTTAGCACTGCTTTTATGCTGTTAACCCCACATTGTAGTGCCAAACATGAACAGTGTGAAATTATGCTTAGACACCTGATCAGAAATCAAAAAGCTCACGCCTATGCTTTGTACAGTCAGAGAAACCTTGCACATTGTGTAAACATTAGTTACAACATTTAAGGGGAACAGAATCTGCCAAATGGTAATTGAAAAACTATTAACTGGAGTCAAGAAGAGAGAGTATTATTTTTACAGTTATGGTCAGAAAAGTCTGTTCAGGACAAACTGGTGGGTAGTAAGAAATAATAAGAGTATTTAAGGAACTGTTTGAAAAATAAGTTGAAGCTGGAAATCAATGAATGCCTCATCAACTACATGACAAACTTAAGGGTGAAAAGGATTATTGAGCTGTGAAAGATAATGCATACTCGGAAGCAGAATAGAAGACCTGTCCTTTTTTCCTCTCTGATGTGGTGATGCTCATACTCGTGAAGTAAGCCAAGAAATAAGATAACCCAGAATTCTGTTTTACAATGACTCAGACTTAACTATTCCAAGTGTGAAAAGCCCCTATTAGTATTTACATTAGAGCAATTCTGTTTAATCAGTTTTGTGGTGCATCATATACATTTAGTTGACCGTTGAAGATGTCTGATTATGGTGCTGTTGTCTGCTCAGTGGGGCAGCATTTTACTACTGCCAGGAAGTCGATGGGACACAAGCCTATATCTTTCCTCCTGATGTAAAATGCAAAGGAAGGTGAACTTTGATTGACCCTCCTTCAGTCACCATGGTGATCGATCCTGCCATGTAACCAAGTTGCCTGACTGTGCTACTCATCTATGTCCTTGAAGGCAGAGACATATGTTATATTCATATACACTATTTCAGTACACAGCAGAATGGTATATGCATGTTTACATGCTGTGTAGGCTTATACTGGCCCAAGTGAGCTTGTAGTTTGATGCTCTTCTTGGATGGATGCTAGAGATAACAAAAAGCACTCATATATAGATAGATATATACAGAGGCCAGTGTAACACATTTATATCTTTGTCTATTTAATATTCCAATATGTTTATTTGATTTATTTTTTATTCAAACCCAAAATGGGCATGGCCTTAACTGGACTGCCTTTTGCCAGTGCTGTCAGAATGGTTTGTGAATTTTGACTCTGATAGTTCTTCATCCTCAGCTACATCACTTAAGTTCATAAATGGTTTAAACTCAACTCTTAATTGATTGTACTATTTTAATCCTGTCTTTACAGTCTGTATTTTTCTTAAAACACATCTGTTCATTATCAATATTGTATATGATCATATCCCTAAGACACACATACAAAATTTCTGCATGATTTTCTCTACAGAGCAAAACTTACATCCAAATTGCAAAATTATTCACATGTGATGGATTTATGCAAATTTATTAACCACATATGACCTGAATCAAATTATACACAGAATAGAAGAGTAGTAGTACACAAAAGTAGACACTTTTATATATTACCCAAATACATTTAATTTTTTTTTCCAGCCACAGTGTTACATATTTCCAAGTGATACAGCATATTTGCATAATAATGGCAGTACTTTTTTTTTCAACACTAGAGTGCAAAACCACTGGCACCTATTACAACAATGGTGATCAAATTATACTGTAATGCCACTTACTATTAAAGCTTGACTGACACACTATTTTTTTGTTAGATGGGATTATGGCATGGGACCCAGTCATTTACATTGACATCACTTGGGTACATCAGTAAAAACAGTTCTGTTTTTAAGTTTCTGCTTATTTAAGTGCTTTAAGTGAAGAAGTGGGTCTTCTGTCTGTTTTTGAAGACAGAGAGTTACTCAGCGTGTTTAGATAGCCAGGGGAAGTCCATTCCACCACAAAGAAGACAATACAGAGGAGTGTTGATGCATGTCCTTGTATCTGCAGAGACGGTGAGCCATCCTGGAGGCTTGAAAGGTACATGGTGCTGAGCATGAGTTTGATAAGTGCCTTCAGGTAGCTAGGGGATGGGTGACTTTTTTGTCTCTTTGGAAAGTATCAATGAGGTGAGGTGGCAGAACTGAAAACAAGTCATATAGCTGCAGTGTGAATCAGCGGCTGGGATCAGATGACAAGCAGGGGAAGAACTGTCAGGAGTGAGTTGCAGTAGACCAATAAAGGTATAATAAGGGACTGAACAAGTGGCCTCTGTGAACAGAAAACCATGTCCAAGAGAGAGAGGGATAGTTGGTTGTCCAAAACAACCCCAAGCCTGTGTGTGTATGATTTGTATTTTTAAACCCTCACCTCAAAAAGCCATATTTTTTTTCAGGCAAGCAAAGGTCACTGCATGTTTAGTGGAAGACTCCTGACAAAGAAAAAATTGGTCTTTTCAATCATTAATACAGCTAAATTTGGATAATAATATAATATAATGGCTTTTGATTAAAATGGATAAATGGATTTTCACTACAGAATATGTTTTTCTAAGTTTATCACAAGACATTTTAGGTGACATCATAAAAATCCAGTGTATATGACGGTCTCAACTGAAACACATGTCGTGGATCACATAAAAAAAATTCAGGTCATTATAATTATTGTAAGGTTAGGCACAAAACTGTGATAACGCATGCCAAGAAAGTGCAGCATCCACCACCTTATATACCACAGCTAGCATTAACTAATATAAGTGAAGAGATATGATCTAGCATTATCCCATTATCCTGCTAAAGAACAAGGTTCACACCACCTGTGAGATGTGATGAATATTTATTCTTAGTTCTTTTGGCAGCCCTATATTTTAGAGCAGTGTTTCTCAACCAGTTGCTCATGGGCCCATTTACACTGGGTTGTGGATTGCTGGGTGATGAAAATACGTGGCCAAATGCAAATTAGAAAACATAATAAAATGGAAAACCATGGGACAATATGACAATAAAGTAAATTAGTTTTTCCAAAAAGTTTAAACAAATTAATAAATAAAAAGGAACACCTCCTGTAACTATTGTTATAGCCAAGAAATAAAAACAAAGATTCTTGGAAATTGGATGCAAGTGCAAGTCATTTTATTAGGAACAGAAATAGAAACAAAAATAGAAACAGTTCACAAAAATAATGAACAATCTAAAAGAAAACAGGCACAAGTCAGTTGAGGTCCAAACAGCTCCAAACAGGCTAGGCAAAAACGTGCTCAGGAGCAAAAAAATACACTAGTCAATAATGGATAATCTAAAGCAGAAAGACAGGCTTGTTAATGTCATAGGCACTAGTGAATTGAACGTGTACTTCACAAAGAATTACCTGAAATAAAGGTGCTTTTAAACAGTGCTGAACAGAACACACAAATAAAACACAAGTGAAAACAATCAAAAGAATGGTCTGGGAGTCTGGGACATGTTTGTAGGCTGCTGTGAAAAAGAGTCTGTGAGGACTGTAGATGTGACATCGTGTATCCAGTCAAATTCTGCAAATTCATCTGTATTCATCTTGGTATTAACATTAATAGATGGACTAAAATTCCCTCTTCCTTGTAAAAAAGTACAGAAACAACTAAGCAAGGTAAATGAATATTAATTATAACTTCACCTGCACAGAAAACAAGCATGGTTTGTGTAGATATTTTTTTTTGTGGTGAATTATTGGGAAAAGCATGTCAAAATTCAAAAGGTATTTGAGACATTCAAAGCATTAAGACGAGTCTGTTCAGTTTTTCCTAACAAAGCAATAAAATGGCTGGAAAGATTACATGATCAAAAATATGTGCCCTGTTCAGAAGCGAAGTACTTTGTGCTTTGTACAAATTGGCTCATTGCATTGCAAAAAGCAAAATGCAGTTGCAGAGGATCTTGTTTGACTCACTGCAAATGACATAACCAGAGAGCTTCTTAGCCAATCTGCTAGAAATAAGAAAAAAAAAACCTCCAATCACCCCAGATTACAGAGAATACAAGATATGTCAGAGGACATAAAGCAGCAGATGGTAACACACATTAAGGCAAATGGTTATTGTGTGCTCCTACTAGATTAATCAAATGATAATTTTTATTAGTATCAATAGTCAGTAACATTAAAATGCAAAATTAATATGCATTTCTTCATTCCACATGATAAACAACTTTAGTGGTGTGTTCTGCTGTGACTTGATTTGGGTCCTGAAGCAAAACCTGTTGAGACCCACTGCTTTTGTGTGATGAACATACCTCTGAGCACAGAGTGGCCATTCTCCACTGTACATCCTCCGTGGAGATCATCAAGAGCACCAAATTCCTTGGTCCTTCCTCTGGTCACAACACCAGCTCCATTAGTAAGAAAGCCCAGCAGCGTCTCTACTTCCTATGAAGGCTGAGGAAAGCCTTTTCTGCCTCCCCAAATCTTGACCATATTTTACAGAGGGACTGAGCTGCTGCATCATTGCCTGGTTTAGAAAGTATACCCTCTTGGAACGCAAGACCCTGCGGCGGATAGTAAGAACAGCTGAGAAGATCAGTGGAGTTTCTCTCCCTTCTATTATGGACATTTACACCACACGCTGCATCCACAAAGCACACCCTCTTCAACCTCCTGCCATCTGGAAAGAGGTACTGAAGCATTTAGGCCCTCACAACCAGACTGTGTTACAGTTTCTTCCCTCAAGCTATCCTTAACACCCAGTACTGAACTGTACCGAACTCTCTCTCTCTTACACACACACACACACACACACACAATTACTCAACTGTGTGTTTTTTGCACACATTTCAATCTGCTTCTATTACAGAAGTGTTTACAAGAACCCTCTTTGTTTACAGTTCTCCTATGTTGCACATTGTACCGTATAACATATTATACAGAATGTATACTGGTGCTATTTTGTGTATCTGTCCTGTACTGTTTTGTTTTGTATTGACTGTTTGCACTGTCTTTTTGTGGCTTTATGTGGCTAGGACAACTTACTTTCAGTCCTTAGTTCTGTGTTGTTATGTAGCTCTGTGTTGTTTTATGTAGCATCAGGGTCCTGGAGAAACGTCACTGTGTACTGCATCAGCTATAAATGGTTGAAATGACAATAAAAGCTTCCTGACTTGACCCCATAAGTATAATATGTCCTAAATACAGTAGAAATAATGTATTACATATTACACATCTGATGAATATTTCCTGCCTTGTTATTGTAAAACACACATGCCTAACAGGAGTAAGAGATTAAAATTTTTTTCCTATTAATATTAGTCTATTATTCCTTGTATTTAATTTTTTACACTGATATGAATCCCACAAAAGTTAAATTATATAGCGTTTGGTTAAATTTAATGTGCATGGATTCACAAACTTAAACAAGCTTTCAAATAACAATTTTATCAGTTATCAGGGGTACATGAACACATGTACCAACATGTGTTCACAAAGGCAGGAAGACACAGATTATGATGGTAACTTCAGATGTTTAAACAGATACTGAGAAGCCTTTACTTAAATCTTCCAATGTGATCTTTGAAGGTGATGAGCAAAAGGAAATGGGCATTTAATGGACTGATTAAATTTTCACTAGGGCCAGTGACCCTGTGCCTCCACCACTGACTCAGTGTTATGTCGAAAACCTATCTGTGATGCAAATAATGCCTGTGGTTCCTAGTTATTACCATACCATAGCCCTCCATTTATAAGGAAGTCTGTTGGAGAGAGAAGGAAGAAGGACAATGCTATACAAGATAAATATGGCATAATGTGTTCATCAGCAGTGATGTACAGTATTATATGATATACACATCCATTTGAGTGTTTGCTTTTATGCCTTACTGGAATTCATAGTTTAAAGAAATAAATAAAAATAACACACATATTTAGCAAGTTGTTCAGTAATCCTCTGGGTAGAACTAAACTAAAATTGATTAAATATGCTAATAACCAGACAGTTTGCAGGGATGTGTGAAAATGATCTGCATCAAGGGAAGAAAAAATGTGGCAGGAAAGGCCAACACCAACCTTTGCATGGCTCAAGTGGACCCAAAGGTGGGTAACTGTAGAATTGAGGCAATCAACATTACTGAAGGCAGGCAGACAGTTAGCCCAGCAGGCTCACCTTAATAGAGTAAGCACTAGGGAAAAGTACCCAGAAGTGTGGAGCTGAGTCAACGAGCTGAGAGAAAAACACCAGAAACAAAAACTAAATAAAGGGGCCAAATGCAATCCAGTTTGAAGTGTGGCAGAAATTGAACATGGCCCTTGTTGAAATAGCGCAGCTTTTATTGCATTTATTTTGGGACATTCTGTACAAGGAGCACTGAGACAGATTTGGTGAAGTCATCAACAAGCAGACGGTTGCTTCCAAGAGGAAATTGAAGGAGAGCGAAAGGAGAAACTAGAGAAAGGTGACACGGAGGAAGAAGGTGGGCCTGAAGATAGTGTGGGAGGAGGTGAAGCGGAAGCTTGGCAAACTATGAAAAGCTATTTACTTTTTGCAGTACAGAAAATAGAAGAAGAAGAATAAGTAGAAGATGAAGAGGAAAGGAGGTAAAAAGACAGATTTTTAAAGTACACAGTTTTACTTATGCTTGAAAATTGAGGAAGATAAGTGTGGGAATGGGGGAATTTCATTGATATTTGTTCATTTAACTTCAGTATCCAATTTTTCCTGGTCAGAATATATATATATATATATAGGCTCCTTCTGGGTTTCCTCCAGGTTGTCTAGTTTCCACGACCTCCCGATTTCAGTGTTCCCAGAATATATATATATATATATATATATATATATATATATATATATATATATATATATATATATATATATATATATATATATATATATATATATATATATACACATATTTTTTGATGCACAATTTTTTTTTTAAATGGTTTTAGTAGCAGGCTTATATCTGAAGGCTCCCACATTTAGTGCAGTTTCTCTGTCAAACAGACAGAGACAGACAGTCTTGCTTTTTGTCAAAAATACTCTTTAAATCCATTATAGCAATCATTACAGACTTCTGTATCCTGCAATTTAGTTGATTCTTAATATAGATCAGGAGTTCAAGAGATCAGGACTTTTCACTAAAGCACAAGGTTAACTTTTAATATTATTCAATTATTCAACTAATCACAACAAATAAAGCTGCATGATAACAATTCTAGTATTAAAATACCGCATATATTTGAATAAAGATTCAAACAAATTTGGATTTCAGTGTTTTCCTATCAACAACTTTTTGTGCTAATTTCATCTTCCCAAGCTTAACATGTCCACCATATATTAGATGCTATTAAAATATTCTGTTTTCATTATAATATTTTGCTGGCATAGCACTAGAGCCTTTTAAGCTATTGCCTGTTTAGAGTAAAAATCTCCATTCTGTAAGCCACTTAGACGTATTCACTAAGAAGCTCTATGTACTGTAGATGTATTCTGGATTCCTCTTGATACTATAAACTCAATTACACAAACACTCCACCTCCACCTCCAGTCAATTAGCCAGCCAGTACCCACAGGATTAGAATAGTCTGAAGCGAAACACGTCAGTCCAGGCCCATATGCAACACTTTTGGAACGAGTCCCTTAGCCTGCAAGACAAACAAGTACAGCATTGACCAACAAGAACTGATGTAATTCATAATACTCTTAAAATCACTGTACAAAGGTCCATGCTATGTACATGTATATATAACTCTGAAAATATAGAATCTCAACCATGTGACATTGCTGTTTCTGTGTCTCACTCCTATAGTCCCTCATGAGCTAGTGTAGCTTTTCACACATTTAAGCAGCTAGAATGCCAGATTTTACTTATAGTTGCTTGCTTTTTTTTTTTTGGCTTTTTTCATTTTTTATTTACGATGCATGGCATATTAGCCTAAAACGTGGAATTTAATACAATACATTATTTGATCTTGAATAAATAGTATAGTGTAAATAAAGTATAGTGGATCCAGTTTGTAGTATTAGGCTTACATGCACTATACTCCTAGAGGAACATCCCGAGACACTGCATGTAGCTAGCTTTAGAGTACTCCTCACAGCACCGGGTGCAAACCACTATGTCAATATCCATCAATAAAATGACCAGAACAACTGGCACGATGGCTCAAGATATGCAAAAATGAATTGCAAATCTGCACAGAGGCTTATAAACTCTCAGTTAATTTAGCTACAGAAAAATATCCTCATTCAGCCACAGAATATTGACCAGTATCTTTGACAGTATGTGCATGGGTTCAGCTGGCGTATGTTAATTCCATTGTCTACAGCTACAATAAAACTGTCCAAGAACATAGTTACATATTGGGAAATGAACTCGATGGGTACACTGACTCATTCCACACTGCAATGCATGCAATTATTCATTCTGATAGAGAGTCTTGGCTTATTCGACCTTTAATGCCTTTATGTAATGTCACATTTAACAAATAAGGCGCATGAGCAGGAATACTTTATCCACTGGTACCCATTCTGTCACTAACGTCCTCTTGTCCTTGAAACTTCCTATATAATTTTGTCACTGACTGTATATGTAGCAAAAGGGCAAATTATGGATTATGGCCAGTGGTGGAAAGAGTACAGAACAAAATGACTTGAGTAAATATTCCTGAGTAAACTTGAATAAATGGTAACAGCTATCTGGGTAGCTTAGTGAATTGCTTTTCAGCGGTAGGATTTCAGTTTTTGCTAGGCTTGCTACCTCAGTAGTTTGCTAACTTGTGTTAATTCATACAAACACGTATCTAACTATTATCTATCATGCAAAGATGCTGTCTGGAATTTTACAGTCCGTAGACTGCAGCAGCACAACAGATTGTGCTACAAAACATCAAAATGACATTGCAATTTGAATGCGGAGCTTTAAAAACAGCTAAATATGTGGTTAGTGTAGAGACTCCACAAGCAGCAGAGAGAACACACACAAACAGAAGCAGGACTGATGGTTAAGGAAGCTTTTAATTTCTGAAGTGAGAGGAATGAGGGAGGATGAGAGTGCAGAAGGTGCGTGGGATTCCGCATACAGGTGAGAGATGTGTCAGGGTGGAGTGTGACGGTCACTGTGGACATAGTGCTTAGACCTGGCAGCAGGGTGCAGCGGCGGCGTGAGGTCCAGAACTCTTCAGTGGGTGGCAGGGATGAAGGATCTTGGCTGAGGCTCACAGTAGACGGAGTGCGTCACTGTCTGAAAGATGAAAAACATATCATGTCAACATAATCATGTAGACAGAAGCTGCTCTCCTTCCTGTGGTTGCGGTGCCCTTTTATGCTCTCCATCAACCGTGCATTATTCCCTTGTTCCACCCTGCGGCCATGTGCTCTCCTGAGGTCCACAACAGTCGAACAGAATAAAATAACATCTTAATTTTAATACAGAGCTTTCATATTGTAAAACATCAAAATCTATTAGATCATTATCATGTGGTTTCATTTAAAAAAGAGAAGATATCCAATAAATTCTGCCAAATGATAATAGCAATTGGGCCTACTGTCTAAATGATCTCACACATTGCTACTGTTGAATAAGCATTTGGCACTTGAATGTAGACTTTCGACAGGAAACTTCTTTTATTTTGATTGGCACATATAATGTAAAAATTTTTAAAATGTGTACAAATGTATTGTTTTTTACAGTCTCCAGGAATTAAATGCAATATGTCATTAAATAGAGCAGCACCACCACCAGCACCATAATTAAATTACACTTAAAAAAAGTACCATTACAGTGAACCATGCACTTGAGTACTGTAATGAGAGTACACATAGTTCATTACTTTTTTTTTTTTTAACCCTGATTATGGCATAGCATTATAAAAGAGAGCAGCTGCCCTATCCACCAGAGTCAAAGCCAATCCATCTAAACAGGCCCAGAAGGAGATCATAGTCAGCCTGCAGATGGCCCGGTAGCATCCTGCCATCACCACGAGACCTCTAACACACACTTCACACTGTTTACAGTAATGAGCATGTGATTTGGCTCCAGTCACACATATCTGTACAGGCCATAGCTTTGATTTAGTAAATCAGCACTGTAGGTCACACCTACTGAGAGCAAGTGCTGGAATGTTTCCCAAAATGTTTATTTTTTTTTTTCTTCATAAATCACTGATGATGTGTTGACTCAGCAAGCAGATGTTGGTTGTTTACTGTATGACACTAAGCACAAGAAAGCATTTTTACTAGACAAAAATAGCAGCTGTAGTTTTTATCTAATGTTAGCGCTCTCTAATCTTTAACAGAACTGAAGAAGGTGATCCAATATATCAGATGTAAAAAAATTAATTACCAACAAGGATTTCAAGATATTTTCTCACATACACTGCATATTTTTGTAGTAAACTACCTCATTTCCATGTTTGGACAGAAAAACCAGGACTGTCACAAAGATTCCTAAAATTACAATTTCAAATTCCCACTTGGATTTGAAGTTGAATTTTATTTTTTTCTAAGTTGGAGGGAGGAAATTATGTTTCGCTACAAATTTCATACGTATCTGAAGCATTAGCATGCAAGTGCATGCTAATAATCAACAAACAACATATTCATTTTTTAAGTCTTGAATAGACCTATCTAATTTTAATTTCACATGGCACTGTGACGCAACGGGTAGCTATGCCACCTCATAGCCCCAGGGTTCCCAGCTCCAAGACATGCTGAGACAATTTGGGACATCAAGAGATGGAGATGTGTCAATGATTGAGAGACAGGTGCAGAAACTAATCTCACAGAGCTTACCTACAAAGCAAAGTTCTGTTATTAGTAGTAGTAATAATAATAATAATAATAATAATAATAATAATAATAATAATAATAATAATAATAATAATAATAATATGCTTCATATATGAACAGAAATTTCATGATTTAGTTTCCTGATTCAGAAATGTCCCGATTTAGTTAAATGTCTCCTTTGTTGTTTTGCAAAGGATTATTATTATTATCCTTATTATAAGGATTACATGCAAAGTTAATTTTTTTATATTTCCCATAAATATGTGTATTAGTATAACTTTGGATACTAATCGATCCATGGAAGGATAAAAAAGTGCAAGGAATACATCACAGGAATACATCACAGTAACTAAAATAAAAACAGTTTTATTTTTTTTTCTATAATCATATCATCCTGATCATATGATTGATTATCATATATTGATAATCATCATGTATATATATGAAAACATGGAGCCTTGGAAATACATGGAGTCTTGGAAAGCAGTCCCAAGACCTTTCCCTTTAAGCAAAATCATTACTATAGATCTTAGGTCATAAAAGTGGCCGTGGGATGCATTATTGCCTTGGATTATAATTATTATGAATCGTCAAAGCCACATATTCAGTTTTATACATCATTTAAACAAAAGCATCAAGATAAAATGTGTTCAAATTATGAACCCTTTAGCTATACTCAGCTGATTAATGAGCATTTTATGGTCTGTTAAATAGATTTAGGATGGTTTAAATGCCTTTTTCCAACCAAACACTGAGAACAGTGTTGAGTGGCTCTTTCTCACAGACTTTGTAACCTGTATTAAAATCATAATTAATTTCAATTAATATCAAACAATAAAGTGGTCTTTCAAAAAAAAAAAAATCTGAATGCATCAGGGGAAATTGTTCAAGGCATTACACATATATTTAACATGAGTTACCACAGTTAAGCAATGTGATTATGCAGATTCTTTAGGAAATATATTTGAACTCACAACAGTGGACAAGATTTTACACGTTTTGCCGATCACTGAGGGTGAAGATCAAAAGCTCACCTGCCTGTCTTACAGGATGTGAATTAAAAGCTACACCTCTACCAAGCAAATTTAGCCAAGTAGAACATCTCATGCCTCCTAACTCACTGCATTAACGTTGAAGTAACGCCGAATGTCACTTTTCCAGGGTGTGATTCTTACTCATACTGACACATTAGACCAGCATAGTTGAGTTATTCAGGTCTACAGCCTATTTCAGCCCACCTTACAATATAGTCTCCAAGGAGGAAAATCTCATCTTTCTCTCTCTTACACACCAAACACAAAATTTACCCACACATATCCTGACTTTAATCTGTGATAATTACTCACGATACCGCAGAGTATCCTGCAGCCAGATGAACTCTGCTTGACATGAAAGATTTACTGTGTTTACAGTCCTCAGGTCACTTACAATAAAGGACTCTAGCCAAGTGATTCATGTTTTTTTCCCCGTCATGTTACACAATGACTTATATCACAGTGCCGTCTCGTTATCAATTGTTTAGAAGGTGTAGATTAATTTTCTATATTTTCATTTTCTCTCTGTATCTGCTTGAGTTTTTAGGTTGTCTTGTTTTTCTCCCACCTCCCAAATTCATGCTGGTAGGTGGATTTGCTACTCTAATCTGCTCTTAGGTGTGAACGAGTGTGTGAATGTGTGTGCGCAGGGTTGATGGGACAGACGGTGGATAAAAATGTGACCTTGACCAGGAAAAAGCTGTTAGCATATACAATGGAGGGCTAAAAGTCTGAGACTACAATGAAAGTGTGGGGATTTAGTTACATTTTAAAACTGCAAAAAGAATCCAGAAATAATTTTTTGAACCTTATTCCTTCTGTTGATGCATATGTATGTCTGGAGTATTTGATCTAACATCATCAGGATCATCATGTCTATAAATACTTAAGTGCACACTGTCATTAACGCAAAAAAAGGGATTTTTAGAATACTAAGAAATTCTGAAATTCGTGTAAATTACTTTAAAAAATGGGTTTGAGGTTTGATTTCTGCCTCTTCTTTGCATGTGTGCAGTGTGTGTGCATGTTCTCCGCCCATGTTTCAGGGGTTTCCACCAGATACTCTGGTTTCCTACACAAGTCCAAAGACACTTGTTGTAGGCATCTCTAAATTGTCTGTAGTGTATGAATAGTTGTGTGTGTGATTCTGCCCTGTGATTGGTGACCTTCCATTGTGTCCCCTGCTTTGTGCCTTGAGTCCCCTGGGATAGTCTCCAGGTTCCCCCTGACCCTGTGTAGGATAAGCAGTATATTTAACATGCAAATTAAGTTAAGTTAATCAATGTGATATATGGATTGATGCAGCTTTGGTAATGCTTTTCTGTAAGAAAGGTAACTATTTAGCATTTATGGAAGGAAACTCTAGTGCTGGCATCTAGGTTTTCCACCATGTAGAAGTCTTCCAAGCAGATCACTTATGTTTTTTCACAGTAAGAAGACAAACTGTATTTATGTTCTCAAGTGACACTTCAAAAGAGAACTAGGTAAATCAGTCTGCATTATCAGCATGAATCTTGACCAAACAGTTCATCTAAAATGGACTAAAACCACCAAAATACTTCATGTATGTCTGAAAATATGCTTGTTTCAACAGGACATAACACTGGCAACAATTTTTACTCAGAAAGCATACACAGTCACTCAAAACACAGTGACCTAAAATGCTAACAACACAGAGCGTTACAGAAATTGTGAACGTTTTATTTGATTTGATTTTTCACATAAATCAGTAATTAAGAATATCTTTTCAATTTATTGACTGCAATAAAGTAAATGTGTTGGTGCATGAACAGAGCAGAAATGCTGCAGTTTGCTTCAGTGTCCTGTGACTTTATTTCCTATATTTTTAAACAATATATCATTATCCCTCTCTCCATCACTATTCTTTTTCCATCAACCTGTGTTCCTTCAACCATGTTTTCTACCAAATCATTCCAACGCCAGTAGACCTTTAGCTGAAATTGCAATTATCTGTGTTGGAAAACATTTTCTATATATGTTCATATGGTTACTGACAAACTGTATAAAATTTTACGTCATTCTGTTTGGATTTTGCATTCTGTGTTTTTAACAATTTTGAAAGCAGTGTGTTAGTTTGTGCTGCAAATATACATTTTTGCAGGTGGTAGAGTGTGAATGACAAAAGAGTTCATGGATTTTAGAAGATTGAATGCATTTTGTGTGAAAGCATTGAAAAATGATTCACAGTTTGGTCTGCACTGACGTCTGTTCTGCTGACTGTGAAGAGTATTGCCAATGTGGCTTCAATTTTACAACAATGTATGCTAGCAATTGAAAAACACTGCAATTGCAAGGACTATCTCATTTCACAATAAAAATAGCAAGAAAAGCAAGTGTAACTACATGTCCACAAATGTAATAGATTATTAGTGAAGATGGCCATTCTTGATGGCCGTTGATTAATGAATGTTTCTAGGTCTAAGGACCTTGGGATATCACTCTGTGTGGCTGTTAGCATCAAAGCCTCTAGGTGTTCATGTGACAGCTTGCTCCTGTTTAAAATATGAACATGTTTGAGTGCTAGAAAGTGTAAAGAGAAACAACTTCTATTCCTTAATGGTGGTCAGCAAATTAAATCTTCTCAGACAATTTTTCTGTTGAATGGTTTAGTTGTGTGTTTGTAAATATTATGTTTGAGCAGTGAGGTATGGCTTTGGTTATGTGGTAAAAAAAAAAAAAAAAAAAAAAAAACTTCTCTCTATTTGCTTTTCCCTGTTAGTCTTAGTCCTAAGTAAGTCTTCAAAAGATTGGTAGCGTTCGAAATAAATTGGAAGATTTTAAGTAAAGCTTGAGATTTCACATTAAGTTTATCACATTCATTTTCACTAACATCTGTGGTCACAGTGAATCTGGAGTCTATCCCAGGACGTCTGAACAAGAGGTGGGAATACACCCTCCTTCACACATAGGGGCAATTTATGGTTGCTAAATCCAAATACTTGTTGTCATGGAAATCATAGAACCCAGAGGAAACCCACACAGAGCTAACCCAAGCTCAGGCACACTTTCACATTTATGAGAACAATTATCACTGTTTTCACAAAACATTGACAATGTTGTTTTTGTGTACATAAATTACAAGCATTGTTTCTCTCTAAAATCATGTAAATATGCTAAAGAAGCTACATTTCCAGTTGGACTGGAGGGCTTGATAGATTAGATTCAAGATTTTTATTCATGACATACACATATACATACACTACTCACAAAAGGTTAAGAATATTTGGCTTTTGGGTGAAATTTATGGAAAATGTATAAAGTTAACACTACAGTGATATTATATCATGAAAGTAGGACATTTAAGTAGAAGCATGCAATAGTTAATTCCTCATCTCAAACAATTTATTGAAACAAAAGCCAACATCAGTGGTGGGTATACCACAACAAAAAATGTCAATGTCTCAATAATTTGTCATGTGCCCTTGACCATCAATTACAGCTTGACAATGATGTCTCGTGCTGTTCACAAGTCGACTTATTGTCTGCTGAGGCGTGGCATTCCACTCTTCTTGAAGGGCGGCCCTCAGGTCATTGAGGTTCTGGGGTGCAGGGTTACGAGCCTCTACACGGCGACTCAGCTGATCCCATAGGTTTTCTATGGGATTCAGGTCTGGAGAAAGTGCAGGCCACTCCATTTGAGGTACCCCAGCCTCCAGCAGCCGTTCCCTAATGATGCGACCTCGATGAGCTGGAGCATTGTCGTCCATGAAGATGAAATTAGGCCTGTGTTGTTCATGCAGGGGCACAATGACTGTATTAATAATGTTATTCGGGTAGTATTGGCTTGTCACTGTACCATTCACAAGATGTAGGGCAGTTCTGTATTGAGTATTTTAAGCATGTTTCTTTTTTCATGCAAGTATTTGCAATTATTCTTGGTTTTCTTTAGGTGGAAATGGCTGATAGCCTTGACCACATAGATGGTGTTTTTTCAACATCATGTTTTTTTGGCACTCTTGTATGCCACACTTAGCATACAAGTAGAAAGAAATGCTCAGTGATAAGGTGGATGGTACCACTTGGAAACCATGGAGGTGGCTTTGAGGTTGTTTTTGCGCTTGGGTCTCCGTCATCAAACATTTGATGGCTTCGGCAGGAAGGAATTTATACTAAATCTGTAATGAATTCAGAAATTATGCTGATGCCCATATTTATAAGTTGTTCGAAAGTTTGGTCACACATTGTCTGGTCACACAATTCCACCTGACTACATAAAATTGTGGGGAGGAAATTATTTATTTATGCTATCCAGTGTCACTCTGGTTTATCTCAAGGTTTCTTCCTCATATCATCTCAGGGACATTTTGCTTGCCACCATTGCCTCTGTCTTGCTCATGAAGGATAAAAAAAAGTTTAACTTTGTAATCTTATTATGGATTTTTATATTTCTGTAAGGGTAGAAATGTCCATTGGTAAAAATGGTATACAAATAAATGAACTGAATTAAATTTAATTGAAAGCAGTGGCTGCATTCAACCCCTAATTCAAACACATTTAGCAAGATGGCATTTTGTGCTCAAATGAACTGAGCCTGACAGAGCATTTGGGCATCGTCATAGCTTTGATAGCTTTGCTGTGTTGAACATAGGCCTGCACTTTGTGTAAAAAAGTTCAAGTGGATGAGTGCAGGCTAGCACTGAGGTTAATGTGCTGTCTGTTCTCTTCTGTGATCGGCGTGACAATGCGCTGATTGTAATTGCAGAGCACTAATAACGAGGAGGTGCTCTGGTGCTAATTAACTCTCAGTTGCAGATTACAGGAGGAGAGGCGAGAGGCAAACAGAGAGGCGGCCCACTCTCTGCTTTCAAAACACACACACACACACAACACACACACACAACACACAGCACAGTTCATAAGTTCAGATGGTCAACTTTGAAGAAATGTGTATACTAGCATACTAAATACTATGTCACCTCTTCTTGTGCAGTCTCAATAAACATTTAGGGCATATATACAGAATCTATTAGAACCATATTGTACTCTATTAAACAGTATGTAAAATGCTCTAGACCTAATCATTCAAAGACAAAACCACTTCAGATGAACTGCTAGGATGAAATCATAATTGGTTAATTGCCCACGCTTACACTTCAACTTATCAAACAGTTTCTATAGTAACAGAGGACTTGCAATTGTACAGGTATGTATTTCTGAAGAGTTGACTGTATTTTGAATCTCTATAATCCACAGTGAGCAAGGCCGACGGCTACGAAGGTTCATACTTTGGGGTTCTGGGTCACATTTTCACAACACTCAAACTCATTTTCAGTAACTGCTTTGTCCTGGTCAGACAACACTGGACATGAGACACTCTGGCCTGCCCTCCTATCCAGGAGACCTCATGCCATGGGATTTTGCACACACATTCACACCTAGGGCCAATTTACAGAGTGGAATGTAGCTTCTTTCACAATGCTGTAGCTGCCCCCCTCCCCATCCCCCAAATCATTTCCCAATCTTTTACAGCAGTTATAAGGACTAAGGACCATTTTAGCTAAACTTACTCTTTGCTGTTATATGCAATACATTATACTTTCGATGGTTCACTTTGTCACTTTATACATTGTGCAATATGTCTCTGATAGTTTTATATTATGTGAAATATACACATTTTAATGTAAAATATATATGCACCTTATCACCATACGACATAAATAAACTCTCAATTCTCACATGTATGTGAAATATACGCTCTGTCACATGCCAGTCGATACCAAGCCTGATTTATTCTTTGCTTACCTGGTTTGATCTAGTTACTGTTTTTATCTTGCTCGTATATCACTTGATTTTGTCCACAATTAATAACACCATTGAAACCATTGAGTTTCCTGACAACCATGGAACAATTCATGTTCTACTTTTTGTATTTTAATTTTTTGGCCCAGTGATTCGGTTTAAAGTATGCTGGTATGCCGATTACACAATCATTGTAGGTTTTATTTTATGCAATAATGAATCATCAGAAAGGAATGATAGTCTTAGCTGGAGTAGCATTAATAAGCTGGCATTGACTGTGTCTAAAACCAAGGAGCTAGTGAGCCACCTTTGTAAAGTCAACAGCGCTCGTCCTCCTCAGACCATTAATGTCAATAAGAGTCTGAACTGGAAATGCAACTCAAATTGCACTGTCAAAATACTAAAAACTATGATGTATCCAGGCAAGAAGATCTATAAAGTTTTATAAACCTTTTTTTAAATCAATATATGGTCTCTCTCAGTAAACAATGTAAACTTTAAAGTTTTTTTAAAGTGGTATTTGATTTTAGTTGCACGTTATTCTGACACTGTATGGTTTATTATTACTCTATGGGTTTTTTATCCAGAGTGTCTTATTGCATTTCAAAGCATTTAATTCTAACACTTGTTTTTTTATTGTTCATGTTTTACTGTCTGCTTTTATGGTTGCATTATGTTTGTTCTTACTGTTTTATTGCATGTTTTCTATCTTTTGATTTTATTGCTCCGTTTCTTTTGAAAGGTGAAAGTAAATAAGCTACCTCTCTTTGTATGACAAAAATATTGAATCTAGTGGTGTCTTTTTTAAGTAACTCTAGAAAGATCCAGCATTCCTTGTACAATTACTCTTGCTTACCATCCACCCTGCCTGTGCAGACCAAAGTCTGATTCCAGTCCTGATATTCTATACCAAAGCTGGCAATACCTACAGTGAGTTTTAGCATAAATCATCATATGAAGTTTTTGTTACTTGCTTCTAGAATGAGAACAACAGCCTAGAAACGGCTGTATTAAGTTCACCTTAAAAGAAATTCCCAAAGAGTGATATGAATTTATAAAGCTGCAGTAGTTGCTAATGGGTATTTGTAAGTGCCCATGAAGTGGTTGCTAATGGGTTATTTTTTAAATACCCATGTACTGAAAATTGCTGTTTCAGTATAAACACATAACATGTTTTTGTACTAACACAAAACACTAAATTTAACATTAACACTACCATCCTAACAAGGATACCACAGATGCTTGTGGGTATATAATTAGCACCTGCTACAGAAATGCTGCAGTGCAACATTATTTTAATTATTATTTTAAAATATTTTTTAAATTATTTTTTTCAGGGAAAACTGAAAAAGATGACTCATACTGTACTCAGCCAATTTATCTCTAATTAAAGACTCTCTTGTTAGAACAACCAAACCCTCAAACTTCAAAGCTCATGATTCACCATGGCCTATAAAAATTGCTGTGCATGACTCTACTTCTCATAACATACCAGTGCTCATAACATACTTGTTCACACTTACTGGACTTCTGATCATACACAGTTGTGCTTAATTACACACACCAGGACTCTTTAAAAGACTCTCCCAGTCACCATCTGGTTTTTTAAAATCCTATTTTGACTAAGTTTCCATTTCTTGACATCTCTAGAATGCATGTGCCCCACTATACTATATGTATGTGTATGTGTACGTGGGCTCATTCCCTTTTCAAAATCTTGATACTGTACCTCTGATACTGTACATCACTAGTTGAATCAAGTAAATGTCCAGAAGGTATAACTCATTATAATTGCTGTGCTGTGAGGTTTCTGATGGAATTTCTCTATGCATGTAGGATGGAGTGGTAATGAGGTGTGTGTGAGATACAGAACAGCAGCCAAGAATCATCTTTTACTGGAAACAAGGTGAAGGAATCTTTTGAAGAAAAACTCATGGCATCCACCATCATGCTTCTATATTTAATTGAAATTGTGTTGCGTTTGCTAAATATAGATAGAATCGCAGTCTAACACCAGTTTCAGTATTGCAAATATGGGTATATCTTGTGGGTTGAATTTCAAACATGCCCATAGAGGCAACATTGGGCCAACTATTGGATTACTAACCAAAAGACTTCAAGACACTGTAAAATCCATTTTGCCAACTTTCTGCCAATAGTCAAAATAGCAAAATGTTGTTATGCCAATATAATTTTGTCCATTGAGCCAACAATCTGATTACAGGGGCCCACAGACTTAAAAGTGACAGACAGGGAGACGGATAGAGAAAGAGAGAAAGAAAAAATAGATTGTGAGACTTAGAGGAAGGGCTTATTGGAAAGAAATATGACAGATAGAGAAAGAGAGCTTTAAATCCAACTTCTGGTGGACAGTCTAAAATTGCTTCGTTCTTTTTTTTATATGTATATATATATATAGTCACTTCTGTCAGATTATAAAACAAGCCATCTCAAAAGCTTGTGATTAAGGTACTTATTGAAAATGTAAACCAAGGAAAACCACTCAGCTGTCATTCCTGTTCAAAATGAAACAAATCAAGATAGAGCTATGCCTTATTTGTTTTTGCATTAAGACATGCATTTAATCAAGTATACCCAGTGTGCCTGCGAACACTGCAAAAAAAACAATACAAAATATTGTGTGTGCCAAAAATGTCAGTCACTGACCAAATAGCCCACATTGCACAGAGAGAAACAGAAACTATTTCAACTTTTTGATCATATTTTACAAATATTTTTTTTTTATATAACACTTATATAAAAGAACAGATTAAACCTTGATTCCTAAATACATGTCTTTATTTGAAAGCTAAAAGGTTCTACTATTGCTCCATTAAAGGGCTTCCAAACTTTTTAAAAACACTGATTGGACTGCAACAAACACCACGATTATAGACGAGTATGTGGGCAGTGGAGGTGAGGTAGGGTCACCAATACAGAGATTATAGTCAGGCCAGTTTTTTTTTTTTTTTTTAAATATTACAGTATTATTTCTGAAACACAGTTCATACTCATTAAAGTGGGTTTTTATGATGTGTGAATCTTTTGGGATCTTTTAGCCTTTGCTGTGTTCAAACTGTGCAGTGATTTTAAAATGTGTATGCACTGGTAAATAACCAGGATACTGTGCTGTCTGTCAACATAAAGTCAGCATTAATTACATAATTGTCCTGTAAAATGGAGGTCAGTATTCATCAGTTTTAATTTCACTCAAACTCTGCATGAATATCTTATTACAGTTTAAATAACAGTAAAATTGTCCCCGGGGAAAAATAATTTGAGTACGATTTTGTATATCCAGTGACACATACTGCATCATATCAGAGATGTATTTAATCACACTTACATAAGCCTGGATAAACAATAACATTAGATAAATAAAAATAGGACAAGTGACCGAAGGCTTATCCCAAGCAGCATTTCATGCTATTCTACTCAATGCTTGTGGACATTTCCCAATGTTTCTGAGACAAGGTTATTTGAAATAATGGCTCATGCTGCTGCCATAGTTAAATATGATATTGCTATGCAGTTGAAAGATGATTATTGAATTTAAAAACTCGGCATTAAATTCCATAAATTCTCCGTCATAGACATTAGTAATGATTTACTTTGCCATGTTAGAAATTTGCCTAGGAATGTGAAGTTACAATTATATCATATTTACTTAAGAACATTTTATGTGTTAAATCAAAATTTCTTATGACTCTAGCAGCATAACTGTTGCTATATATGCTAAATGGAATGCTAAAAATATAGAACAAATACACAGTTATAAATATGTTTTTATTAAAGCAACAGTCCATAATTTGAGTGATAAACTACTTATACAGAGAGCTGTTGATTCAGCTGTTGAGCTGTAATTGTCATGCTTGTTGAGAGGTAAAGTGGTCGGCCACCATGAGCCACTAGAATGGCTTCAATGCATCATGGAGAAATTGAGTGATGAACACCATACTGATGGTGGTACTGAGTGATATCTAATACATTGGTCCAAAATACACCTATAAGTGTAACTGCACTAAGATCTGTTGACTGGGATGGGAATAGCATATGGTTTTATGATTTTCATACTCATCCAATCATTCAGTGAGTCCTTGTGTCCAGTGGATATCACAGGACAAAGGTGATCACTGAGAATAAGTTGAATTGCATTGAATTGCACTGCGTCTGCCTTCTAACGGTACATGTAGACTCCATAAGCAATATGAGAGCTGCAATTTCTTCCTTTATTTAATCATATGACTCAGTATCAGTTGCCATATTTGCAAAAGCTTCAGATCTATCAGGTAGATTATAATGTAATTGTTCTGTCATGGAGCACGCCAACACAAATGTAGATTTTGGTATTTTTGAGGAGGGACTCCTAACCAGACTGGAACCATATCCCATCCTTCCTACCGCCAATGTCACTTACACCACTCAGCTTTGGAAGTTTCCACTGCACCACTGAGAATATTTCCTCCTTGGTTCGGCTGAGGACATCGCACCTTTCCCCTGCTTTGCAGTGTACATTGCTCCCTCTCTTTATTAACAGAGAATATCATGCTCCCATCTTGCCCCATTTACACCTTGCACACATTTGAGATATATCTGGAAAACTCTTCACCAATAGCTTCTAGCAAGGCTTTCTAGCAGAATATCCTGAATACAACTTCCTATTAATAAGAATACCCAAAGAGTAGAAAAAAGTATGCATTTCCATCTGAACAGTAAAAAGCTGATTAGTGAAATGGTTAAAATACATTTTCCACTACTGCTTAATTTAAGAAACAAATCTCTCTCTCTCTCTCTCTCTCTCTCTCTCTCTCTCTCTGTGTATGTGTGTTTAATGTTATTACTCTTATTAATAAACACATTTTTTATAATGTAATGTAATTTGGTTTTAATCAGATCAGAGGGATTAGCAGTTTTACTCTGAATGCACTGTGCAATGAGAAGGGCTCTGAATCTGGAATAACATGATCTACTGGCCTATTAACAAACGGTGAGTAAAACATGCCCAAGAGGCCCTACCAGGCAGTAACATTACTACTGACAATGTACTGACACAGGCTGTGACAGATATTCAGGAGGACATGCAGGAGGTTTGATCTCATCATGAAGATTATCTCTAAAATTTCATCCCAACATGGGCAATGACATAGATATCAATACAGAGTGATTCAAGAAAAATTAACACTATATATCTTACTATATACACCAGTCAGGCATAACCTTATGACCACCTGTCTAATATTGTGTTGGTCCCCCTTTTGCTGCCAAAACAACCCTGACTGATCATGCAATGTGTATTCTGACACCTTTCTATCAGAACCAGAATTAACTTCTTCAGCAATTTGAGCAACAGTAGCTCGTCTGTTGGATCGGATCACACGGGCCAGCCTTCACTCCCCATGTGCATCAATGAGTCTTGTCAGCCCATAACCCTGTAACCAGTTCACCGCTGTCTCTTCCTTGGACCATTTTTGATAGTGACCACTGCAGATGGGAAGACCCCAGAGCTGCAGTTTTGGAGATGCTCTAATCCAGTCGTCTAGCCAACACAATTTGTCCCTTGTCAAACTTGCTCAAATCCTTACGCTTGCCCATTTTCCTGCCTCTAACACATCAACTTTGAGGACAAAATGTTCACTTGCTGCCTAATATATCCCACCCACTAACAGGTGCCATGATTAGGAGATAATCAGTGTTATTCACTTCACCTGTCAGTGCTCATAATGTTATACCTGATTGGGGTATAACACTTACCTATATTTATACTATATATATTGGTAGCTTAGTGAGTTCGAATCCTAGGTTCACCAAGCTGCCACTGCTAGGCCCTTGAGAAAGGCCCTTATCCCTCAGTCGCTCAGTTGGATGAGAGAAAATGAGATAAAAAAGTAAGTTGCTGGATAAGGGCATCTGCTAAATGCCATGAATGTAAATCTCTCTGTCTATCAGTTTAACTATGGTATGTCCAGCTTCATATAACGTATCCAATGGTTTAATCTTGCTTTCCCGACCTTCATAAGCTTAGTACACTGGCTCATAATCAATTTTACCAGCCTGGAATACCAGTTCAAACAGTTAAAGCAGGCTGGTATACCAATTTAACCATTTCAGGACCTAAAATAGATTTTGCAGCAGGGACTTCATTTATTAGCACATTTCTTTCTCCATTACTGAACTTGCATTTCCTCTTTTGCCCCAAGCTTTTTGATAAATCTGTGGTTCATCATTACCACTGCTTTATAGTAACTTTTAAAACTTATACAGAGTGCAGAAAGCAGTTCCATCTGCAGTTTGCTTGATGAGCCACGGCCTCAAAAATCGTTTGAATACCAATGTCAGGTGTATTTTATGAGGGCAGTTTTTGTGACCACATCCAGTCATGTTTTGTGTTGTAGATGTAAATATTCTTGCTGGGTAATTGAAAATTTCTGTAGCTTTGTAATATTACTTAGACAACTGTATAGAAAGTTCTTCAAACAAGTCAACTAAACTGGTATAGTGAAATTAATTTACTTTACAACTAAAAGAGAGGAAGACCACAGGATAAGTGGCAAAATCCATACAGGCTAAGACTAAGAACCTTGCCCATGGGTCCAGTAGTGGCTTTGAAGTAGATTAGAAAATAGAGTTATTTAAGATATATCCCAGCTGTGAGCAGATGAGCAGATGTACAGATGAGACTGTAGCATGTACACAACATAGTATCATAGTAAATGCTCATTACTAGAACTCTTTAAATGGATATTATTATACAGATATTTGTTGAGCTTGTAGACATAGATATTACATTATATTGCATTGAAAGTCACAATGACATTCTCATAAAATCCAACTTTCAGACACACACCATCATGTTAACCTGTGATATTTTTACAACACAGTTGCTGGGTTTAGCTTGGTGGGTCAGTGTGACACAAATTTGGTTGATAATGGGCAACCTAGCATGCTGGGCTGGGGATGTGAACCTGAAAAGGAACAGGCATGGGTCAACAGGCATGATTTTCTGGAATTTTCCACTGAGACATAGTAGCAAACAGAAAAATCTAAAGTAAAATAAAACAGATTTGTAGGAAAATTGTAGGAAAGGTTATACATACATTAAACAGAATATATCATTAAGTTTAGTCTGAAGTTTAACAATAATATATGTGCAACACTACGTAAGAAAATTTTAAGATTTAAGATTTTTTAAGAAACTTTTGCAGAACAGAATTGGGAAAAATGTTACAGTGATCAGTAATTAATCTGTAGTTATTCTAAGAGAGTGATAGTTTTTCACTATTTCGGCAGGTGAAATGGTAGATTAATAGCGAACTCATAATAACAAACTTATTTTATTATTCAAATGAATGACAGGTGTTAATGAGGAACTACTTTTTCAATCCTGCTTAGTTTCTGCATAGTAAGTGTTATTTTAACTTTTGAGTGGAAAATATGGTTGAATAAAATTTGAAGATTAGATTAAAATCCTGATTAAATTTACAGCTACGTATCCTCATTTTGACTTGCTACATAACAGTTAGTATTAGTTTTATCTAGTTAATAATGGCCATACTTTGTTCCCCTAACATTATTTGTGGACTATTGGCTAGCTCAGGACTTAGTTAATTGTAAAGTTCTATTTATTGTTCATGCTTTCAATATGTACATGGATGTGATATTAACATGCTTTAGTTGAGTAAGACTGCTTTCACACTGTGTTTTTGTGGAGAAAAAGAGCTGCCTCAAGCTTCTGTTGTGCTAAATAAAAATGGTGCTCACATAACATGCACACTGCAACCATAAATCCTGGGAGTCTAGAGTCCAGCAGTGAAGTCATTTCTTCCTACATGTTGGGTTAAAAATCAACACAGTATGTTGGGTCAACATCCTAACCTCCGGGTTATAAAACAAGCCATGCTGATTTGGTTCATACTGGCCCCAGCACTGGGAATCCAAATCAAACCAAACTGGGTTATTTTTAACCCAGCTTTTTTGGGCATGAAACTGGTGTAGAAAATGATCATGTAATAACCAAATTCTAATATGGAAATATAATTTATGCTATGATGAAATAAAGGTTATCTAGTCTCAAAAGTCACTTAATAGGTCAGTAAAGAAGCCTCATAATATATTTTTTGATTCTGTTATTTGTGCCACTAATCAGTGTGGGAAAAAGCCATTGACAAACTAAATACATGAATAAACCATCTAGAGAAAGCTTCAAAAAAGCAGCTCCATTTGAATCATAATGTTTGAGAGAACTCCACTCCATCTACATCCCAATCAACTACAGTCAGAAAGAGTCATTAAAAAATCATGTATTCTCCTTTCATTCCTGTCGACTGAAAAAAGCAAGGAGGATTCACTCCCCTGATGAGCAAATTACTAATGACACATAAGCAGAGGGATCTGGGTGTCATTAAAATAATGTTCATCATCACTTCATAAATCACTAACCTCGGTACACAGTGGCCAGGCCAGACCGCTTACTGGTGGACTAGACTCATCTCATTCAGTGAAACCCTAACCATAACCAGACACTATAAATATAATTTAGATGCATATAATGAAACCTTTTAGCAGGATAACAAGATTATATTACATAATAAGTTAGCTTATTAGTATATTAGTATTAGTATATAATGTTAGTATACATCTTATTTGGCTGTATTAGTCACTCAAAAGCAACATGGGATGACTGTGGTTACTACTTGTACCTAATATTTACAATTTTATTTGACAGGTTGCTTGTGCCACTATTAACATCTTCCAGTAAATGATTAATGAGGTTTTTTGAGATGGATCTGCTGGTGTTCAGCATGCTATAATTTTTATCTGTTTCTTACAGCATTACCTCTGAACAACATATACATAGACAGTAAAAAAAAACCCTAAGAGGACATGTTCAACCAGTACCTCTGAGGATACAGGTATCCAATGTGTAATTGCTCTAGCAGCCTTGAACTGCATTACAAACAAAATTAGACTGAATAGTTTTCTGTTGCTTGTTCCCCAGTGTAACAAGGGTACCTTGACAGCTGCATGCAGCTCTCCATCGGGAAAATCAAGCCTGGTGTATCCTCTGATAAAAGGATCTGTCGTCTCAACAACCTCAGTACAACAGTTTTTTCCAAATAGAGGGGCACAGAGATTCACCAGGATACACCATGTTTTACGTACTCAAGCATAGTAGGACATGTCACAGGATAGAGGATGCGTGGGACTGAATTGGAAATATTGTAGCCATTTGCTCCAGCAGTAAAAACTGAGCTTGTTACTAATATGTTCTGCCTAAATGTTAAAGATTTGCCCTAGATGCACAGCAGACTCCTGCAGAAATACGTTCCATTTACCCTACTTCCAACCCTAATTTATTTATCATTTATATCACAGCATAGCTGAATTGTTAAATCTGATTAGTCAAAAGAGTAGCTCTACATAAATCTAAATCTAACTCTAACAACAAACTCATTTAAAAGTGTGTTGTTTATAGCAAAGAAAAACCTCTAATTGTTGATATGGTGAACTTCTCTGTAAGGAGACATTTATTTGACATTTATGAAAGGAGTCTTGAATGACAGTGCTTTATAATGGGCCGGGTTTCTTTTCAGCACTGGAGAGAGGACATTGCACTTTATACCATTCTATAACAAACTGTAAAAGAGAGAGAGAAAAAAAAGAGAGGCCAGTGAGAGAAATCTATAACATAAGCAATGACAAACAAACTTGCTTCACAGATATTAGACAACATTAAATGTAACTATAAATGGATAAAAAAACTACGATGTGGTATTTTTCATTGACATGAATCTCACCGCTTACCCAATAGATCTTGTGTCTGGAAGAAAGCAAATGTAGGCCATATTATAGTATTATGCAGTGGTGGGCCATCAGGACCAGCAAGGCCTTCTCTGCTGGCCTAAACAGCGGTGATCTGAATCACTTACTTGCATTTTAATATATTTAATATATTTATGAATGTGTATTAAATTATTCCCAATAGTCTATTCTCTACATTTCATAGCTTTTCTTTTGGTTTCGCTACTTCCAGTAGTGTGTATTTATGATAAGAGTATTTATCCAATCATATTTCAGCCAGTGGCTGACATCATGTGTCGTCAGAGTGAAAATCTGCCTTAAGGCCTTCAGAATCAATAGTGCAGGCGCCCATAGCTTAAAATAAGTGGCAATGAAATTGTTACCTAAACCAGTCAGATTTCGAGTTGGTGTCACTGGGGCCATCTAGCAGGCATACGATTACGTTCGCAATTTCCTGTCCTTTGATTGGATAATTGGAGTAGTCAGAGGCAGCGAACCACACATATACATTGTCTCTATATTCACTGTGTCTCATTTCAGATGCTGCGTCCTCTGGAGATTAGAGTTTGCTGCATACGGCATCAGGAATGTCTTTTTTGAGAAAAGTAACTATCAAATTGACTATTCCTTGTGAGATGTGAAATACTGTAGCCTAATTTCTTTTTTACTTTGTTATTTAACAGTTGATTAGTTTCTATTCTATTTCTGGCACAATTTTTAAGGGGCCTCAGCCCCCAATGAGGGTATAATAGTAAAAAAAAATAAATAAATAAAAAAAATAAAAAAAATAAAAATAAAAATAAAAATAAATAAATAAATAAAATAGTTTGACTAACAGGGTAGGATGGTAAACTTATTGCAGCATTCCACTGTATTGCATAGATCACACACACTTGTCCTCTGATCCTCACTCTGTGACACCGCGGTCTGCAGGTTGAAGAAGATGGAGAGGAGCCGAAGTCTGCCACTGTTTTCATATGAAATTTAAAGGGGACTGAGGCGATCACCAATTTGTTTACAGTTTATGGAGAATCCCAGAATTTTAGGTGGGCTGAGTAGAAATGGTCTAGCGATGTCCATGATGGTGTCATAATGATGGTATAGAGGTGGATTAATTCAGGAAGGACACCAGTGAAGGCCTAGGTGTGAAATACACGGTTCGCCACTGGTATTATGTACTGTTTATAATTTTTATTATAAAGCACCTTTGGATTTCTTCTCAGCAGCCCTTTAACATTAGTGTCATGCTATATTTCCTCACATGTAATTGCACACACTTGAGATGTATATGAAATAATATTATTATGAATTTAAAAATTACAGACTTAATAAATCCCATGGAAGTAATGGGATTTATTAAAAAAAACAAAGGATTTATACCCAGAAACAATGTGACCACTCTCTGCTGAGTGGTGAACACAGAGCAACACAGAGGTATACAGCAGGTAATTAGCTCATGGGAGGACCTTGTATTAGTATGTCTCTGTATTTTACATTGAGCCCTCTCTCTGCCACCTCTTAAACATGAAAAATCTCTTTGTTTTTGATTGAAAGCTTTGAATCTAAAGAAACCACCAAAGTGACCATCCATTTGCTTTGCTCTCACTTTACAAACAGAAGACCTTGAAAAGCCTCCAATGCTAAAGTATTTGGGCTCAGCTGCTCTGGTGAAAACTCAAGGGTGGCATCTTGTCAGTTAGATATCAACAAAAAATATGTGAATGAGGGAACTCAATGCTTCTTCATGGCTGATGCTATGGGAACGCTCCTCGTGGAAGTGGTGTCACGGAAGTGCACCAGCAAGACCACAAAAGGGCATCTATGTCACAGTACTCCAGCTTCTTTGTCTTCAGAAGCATTCTGTATGTTGGTGTCTATTGTCTGTCTTATTGTCAAAAGAAGATATATAAAGACTAGGATATTTTGCTCTTCATCATGGCGAGCGGTTGGCTCTCTCATCCTCTCTGCTGACTCTAATGGCTCAGCTTCAGCTCCAGGAGCTCACTTTGCAATTTCTCATAGGACTCTGAGGAGGTAGATGTGTCTGCCACTGAACTGCTTGCTAGAAACAGTCAGTGGCATTCATGTGGTTGAAGGCAATTTTAAAAAAAAATCGTTGCTAAGCTCAAACTGTTTCTGAAACTGAAACTGTGTTTTCTGCCAAGCACCTGCATTGTGTGGCTCAAGCCCCGTGTCTGTTGAGGCAGTGGGCCAGCTTCAGTCAAGGAGGTTGCAGACTGAGTTATCGGAAATGGAACAAGAGACATGATGAATCCTTTCTTTTGTCCTCTCTGCTGACTCTAACTCCTCTGCTTCAGTGCCAGGAGCTCTTGATCAGAATGAGGAATTATTATTATTATTATTGTCTGTATTAGACTCTGAGGAGCTTGATCTGGGCAATGAGGAGCAAGCAGCAGTCGAATTACCACCACATTCTATGGTGTTCAAAAAGCTCCTGGAGGTGATCACAAATGCTCTTGCTAAGCTTAGCTTAGATTGGCCTGGTGAAAGGTTAGTGTTGTCTGCTCTGAGCTTGACAATCCCTACTTAACTGCATGCCTTCCCCCTCCATGCAGGCATCTCCCATATTTCCCAGACCTCCACACTGAGGTGTCTATGTTGTGGATTAATCCTTATTCTGCCCATTTGTTCTCCTCAGCCACTGCTAACTATTCAGCCGCTGAGGGCCTAGATGAACATGGGAATGTGGCAATGCCTAGGGGTGAAGAGACGCTTGTGAGCTATCTCTCCCCTTCATCAGCTGCATAGAGAAAATCTGCGCTCCCATTGAGGCCGTCAGGCCAAGTCGGCCTTTTAGGTAAGGCCTACTATCCCACAGGTTAAGATGGTGTGGTGCTGCACAAATGGCAGGTGGACCAAGCTGACCTACTAAAGCAGCTTGTCTGTGGGGAGGGGCTCATTAGGTGAGGTCTGAACTCTGCCAAGACACAGATTTAGCCCTCTGTGCCACAAAGCAAATGGCCGATGCATCGGCTGTTCCATGGCTCTATTGGTTGCCACAGAGAAGCAGTTTGACAGAGATAAAAGAAAGGGACAAAACCTTTCTTTTAGATGCCCTAATGTCTCCTAGGGGCCTGTTCTTTCTTTGCCGCAGTGAGGAGCTAGGCCCATCAATCATTAGCCACCAGCCCCAGCCTGGTCTGCTGAGGCAGGAAAAGAAGGCTAGCATTGCAGCCTTAGACCACCATGTCCTCTGCCCCTGTGGAAAATCTGGGTGGCCAGCCAGCACTTAGGGGCAGGCTCACCAGGCTAGAGACAATTAGGGGTTGGTCATCTGTGCCAGACAGGCCAGAAAGGAATCCCGATGGCAAGGATTACCCGATGGCAAGGGTTTTCAGGCCCTTAAGGGACATCTCCACTGCTGCCTACCAGGCCACCTCCGATGGTTTGGGGTTCAGCCATGACCACCCATGCTCCTGCTTCTTATGAGACACCACCTTCTAGGTTAGCCCTTGCCAGCTTGCTGTTTCAGGGCACTAGGCAAGGTGAGAACAGAGAGAGGCTAAAACCTCTTTCAGACCACCTGGCAGCATGGAAGCTTCTACCGGGTGTGTTGCTGTGGGTTCTGAATACTGTGGGAAAAGGCTACAGAGTTCAGTTTGCCTCCCATCCTCCTTCTTTTACAGTGAGCTGCCCACTGTTTCTGGCACAGACCAAACCTTTTTACTCCAGGGGGAACTTCTCTTGCATCTGGAAAAGTCTGGGCAGTAGAGAGCATTCCCCTCACAGGTTGAGCCTCCAGCTTTACAGCTGGCATTTCTTGGTTCCCAGTAATCATGAAGGATGCCTATTTTAACATAGGCTTATTGCCAGAGCATGGCAGTAGCATCTGAAGCTATTACTTTGGGTCTGCTACACATGAGACCATTTCAACTCTGGCTAAGGCAGGGGTTTTTCACCCCATAGACACCTTTCTCATGGTCACAAGGGTTATGCATCACAAGCTTCGTACCCTTCTTATGCGGACATACCCCGGTTTCTCACCTTAGGTCCCAGTCTTAGGGCATGTCAACATTGCAAGGCTCTTCCCACGTATGCCTCTGTCTCAGGTTGAGGAGCAGTCCTAGATGGCTGCCCTACCAGTGGCATTTGGGAGGGCCCCTGTCTTGGCACACAGATTGTCTGAAGATGGGGGTTGTGTTTCTAGTGCTGAAACACTTCCTCCTGAAACTTAGGGGTTACCTTTTTTGTGTCCCCTACATCAATTATTAGGGCAGCCTGTGTTTGCACCCTCTGCTCAAGTTTGATGCACCAGATCTTACCCTAGGTACAGACCAGATACAGATATATTGCATGTCATTGCAGATATATTGCATGAAATGTATTACTTAAACACACACACACAAATTCAAATTTTATTTATCACATACGAAATCATACACAGTATGACATGTAGTGAAATGCTTTTTACGACTGTCCTTCGTTTTGAAGAAAGAAGAGTAGAGAAAATTTAAAGTGTGTGGACATGAAAAATATAGGTGTCAGGAACTGCTGGACTGTTCCCTGCCTGGCCTGAGAAGGGCGCTGGCAGGTGAACCTGAGAAGCCTGCTTGTTCGTGTGATTACCTGTCCTATTGTTCTCTCCCCTGATTGTCTCACCTGTACCCAGTTTACCCTAATGTCTAGCCCTATAAATAGGGATCCTTTTGTGCATGTCTTTGTCTGTGATTGTTTACTGTTATTCGTTCCGTGGTTCCAGTCCGTCTATGCTCCTGAGTTGATCTTGTTACCTGTTCCATCTTTATTTTACTTTTTTAACCACGCCATGTCTCACATCCTGTTCGTCTTCCCATGTTGTGTCTTCATGTCAATAAAAGCAGCGCTTCGCTGAATCCTGTGTCTGGGTCTGTGTTCAGCCGCATCCTAGCCTGGGCACGTGCACCACGGACGGCCTGGGTTCGAGCCCCGCCTAGGGCGTGGATCCCGGCCGTGACAATAGGGATATAGATAAAATATTTAGAGAAAAATAGGAAAAAATAAAAACTCACATATTCATATAAATATTCAGTTATGACAATAAATACAGTATGTACAGTATGTGCATACATAAGATAAATATATAGAAATAAATGGCAAATATAGATATCCAGTTGTAATGGGAATATCAGGGAGTAAAGCAACGGTGCAGTGTGCACATAAAAAAGATGTACAGTGAGTGCGACCAATGCAGGGTAGTGTAGTTTATGTGTGTGCAACAATCAGCTGAGGTAGAATGTCATGAATGTCATGTGTGGGGGAGTCTAGAAAGTCCAGGTACTAGGTGTTCTGATTTAGGGCCCGAATGGCCTGTGGGAAGAAGCTCCTCCTTATTAAGAGTCCATTGTTGGGATGGCTACGGTCCTTCATTATCTTCCTGGCCTTGGTCCAGCACTGCTTGCTGTATATAGTCTCCAGGTCAGGAAGCTCGGTGCGGATGGTACACTCAGCTGATCGCACCACCCTCTGGAGAGCTTGCCTGTCCTGCTTGGTGCTGTTTCCAAACCAGGCTGTGATACTTCCCGTCAGGATGCTCTCAGTGGTGCAGGTGTAGAATGTCTTTAGCGCACACACACACAAACACACGCACACACACTTCTCCGTAACTTTTAAGACTGTGATTTAGTGTTTACCCTTGGTTAGTGTACACATTAGTTACAATAAAGGAGGATGGAGATCAAATGGAAAGCTTCTTTCCGTACAAAAATAGTTGAGTTAAAAGGTCTGACTATTTGAAAGGTATGACATATTGGCCAGTGGGTTTATATGAAAGAAAAGTCACAAATCTGATGTTCTAGACTTATTAAATATATCAGTAAATCCCTTTGCAATTATACATGTCACTTCATTGCATCTATAACAGCCTTCTTTCTTCTTGGAAGGCTTTCTACTACATTTTGTGGTGCAGCGTTGGGGATATGTGCTCAATCCACAAAATTTGGGCTCCTGGTAAGATAAGCTGGGGAATTTCAATTCATTCAAAGTTGTTCAGTAGAGTTTAGGTCAGGGCTCTGTGTAGACCACTTGAGCTCTTCTATACAAAGGTGGCAAATAATGGCTTCAAGGTCGTGCATTGTGCACCAGGGTATTATCATGCTGGAACAGCCCCTTTGTGGTAGTGAGGGGAAAATATATTTCTAATGCATTCAGTCTAAGACAGTCTATACAACTGTGCCTCAAACTTTGTGAGGAAGAGCCACATATGGATGTGATGATCAGATTTCCACATACTTTTGACCATATAGTCTAACTTAAAAGAAACCAGTATATACTTATTATTAGCTTATACGTTGTATATTCCTCAGTAGGTTTGATATCCTAGGTTTGACCTTAGAGAATTGTTGTAGTGGCTATTAAAGGTAACAAAAATCCATCCATCCATAGATATATAAAGCCATATAAATCTAGTTATATGAAATTAACTTTTTTGGTTTAATTCAGCAAAACAAAGTCTGTCTACTAATATATTGTACAAAAATGTATGATTCTATATTTATATTCAAAAGCATTATACTTTGAAGAGATAATAGTGCAATAGCACTAAAGGTGCCATGTAATATTACATCCTGTTTGTCTAGTCGAATCCCACCAATAGTGTGTTACAATTTGTTACAATAGATGGTTGATTTGCCCTGTCTGGACACCACACTCAAATGTCAGTGCATCTCCTGGGAAAAATTGGGGTCAGTGTTGCCATAAGTAGTACAGAAAACAATTAAAGTTTTGCCATTTGTGCAGCCACCATCTGTGTCTAATGATCCCTAAACCCCTGTTATTGCAAAGATCATTTTGTCTGGGTATTTGTGTACATGCCAGTGTGTAAACTGGTGAGAAATTGCTGAATATAGGGGCAGTAAAGCTTCAGTAGTTTTAAATGCACAAATGTTACTTTCCTCTCCTTTTCTCCATTACCACACAAACCAGGGGTTCTGCTTACCCTGCAAAAGAGGGAGTTAAGGTTTAAACAATCAGCAGTGATGCTGTTAATCACAGCCCATCTGCTTCACCTAGCCCGTACACTGCACTGTAGAGAACATTCAGAAGCACTCACTTCCTAAGGCCACATAACATCTGCCTAAACCACATAAATAAAGGCACACCTAGTAGTAACCCCAGACTTACACTAAAAGACCTGGAAACACCAATAAAGTCAAGCAGCCTAATAGACTGGGAGTTGTAAATTACTGTGTTTTCAAATAATAAGCTGATGATAATGTTTCTTTGAAGTTATAATAGTTATATATAGTTTTTGAAGTTATAATTGCTAATCTGAAATCTGCCTTGCCATTTTCCTGGTCTTCTGCCAATACATAGCTGTATTTTATGTACATTTTTTGGCTCATGGGCGGAACAGTGGTGCAGTGATTAGCATTACTGCCTCATAGCTTGAGGGATAGCTGTCGGGTTCTTGTCTGGTTTCTGGCAGGGTGGGTTGCTGTCTGTGCATGTTCTCTCTGTTCTCATGGGATTCCTGTTTTCTGGTTTCCTCTCACTTCCCAAAAACTTACCAGTAAATGGACTGGCTTCACTAAATTGTCTCTAGATATGAACGTGAGAAGATTCATTCATACCTAGCGGCAATTAAAAGTATCCAATCTACCCACCGGCATGTTTTAGAGATTAAACCCATGCGGCCACAGGTAGACCATCTAGTCCTGGGAACCCTGGAGCTAAGAAATGATAATGTTATCAACAGCACACACTACCATTGCACTTTACATAATACACAGAGAGAAAATAAACACATTACATAGACAATAATGGAATTGTGATAAAGCACAGCACTAAACAGCCGAAGGAAATACAATGAGGCATGAGTCAAACAAGTCAAGCATGAGCATCGAAGTAGAGGCTTTAGAGTAGAAGAGAGCAGATGGAGCAAAGAATTTTCCTTCTCATCTTCACCCTATTTTTAGTCCAGGTGTGTGGTTAAATATCGTTGTAATGCAACTGTAAAGAACTCAAAATCCTTTCTGTCTCTACACGTCAGCCATAATCTTCTTGGCATCTTCCAACGAGAGGATCAGCAATGAGAGCTAAGGAAGGATTTCCTCCTGGTAATGTTTTACTAGATTAGTTTACATCAAGGTCCTAAAATATTAGTATTTTACTCATTTTAAATCACTGATTACATTTTTTCCCTTTGCTTTATGTTCTTTTATTCTTGTTTGGCCATCACAGATAGCTTTAAAAAAATATAAATGAAATATTTACAGAACTGAACTGAGCTGAGCTGAAAGATTTGTTCCACCAGAGTACTTGCATGACCTCTAATAGTCACTTGTGGATCACTTCCTAGTTTAACCATATAAAACTTTTCATTCATATTTACTCAGTGCCTTTCTGTGCTGTTGTAAATCTTTCTGGATGACCATCAAAATACAGCTGTGTCATCATAAGCATGATGACTGATGAATCATGAGAATAAGAGCCAGGTTATAATAAAAGGAGACAGGTTTATTGCAAGGAGACAAGCTGAGAGTTCTATGGTTTAAAGTTCAGCACAGGTTGCTTTTATACTGATGTGTGCGTGCAAGAGGACACGAGCTAGACCACAGGTAATGCCCAAGGATAAGAGAAAAACACATGCAAGGACAGAACATTATGAGCCAAGAAACAGACCAGTGTACATCACAAGTGAACCAAGACAGTTACTGCAATCACATAAAATTGATTTGATCTTAAAATGAATAAATCATGTATTCATTACCAAATAATCTTGGAAAATAGAAATATAATCCCACAATACAATTGTGTGAATTCCAAGTATTGTTTGTTCTGATTGCTTTACCATGTTGACCACTTGCCTTGTATTGGATTTTGTCTCTAGATTGCCATTGAGTAATAATATTTATAACTGACCATGCTTTGATGTTTTGCTTGGTGGTTTATGGTTTATTTGCTGAATTAAACAAATGGATCCTCATTTTGCCTCATTTAGCTATATGTATAAAGATTAGTCTGTATTTTTGCTCTTTCATAGTCACCAACAATGAATATCTGGTTGAGGTGTGTTGAGCTAGAGAGAGAAAGGGAGAGAGAGAGAGAGAGAGAGAGAGAGCAAAAACAAACAAACAAATAATAAAAAAAACTAACCACTTGATGGGTTTCTAGAAGCAGATGAGGAAACAGTCATAAATCTTAATGTGCTGAGAAGGAATAAAAGTTTAATTAAAGCAATTTCATTTGCAGAGAACTAAGTGGCCTTTGTTAGCTATGTATCAATTACCAACAACCTTTACAAAATTATGTATTCCTTAATCACACACAAAATTGACATGGCAACATTTCCATTATATAAATACACTGTAAACACACTCCAAATAATAACACCAATAGAAATTCTATTCATGAGGAATTGTACTCCAGATTCTTCAGTTAGTGAAGAGATGACTGCACTAGATCTCTAGACAGTTCCACTCTAGGGGATTTTGCCGAAGAGCTGCTTCACAGCAATAACTTAATGTCCTGAGAGAAAACAATACCGTAAACATCTTGCTTGCTTTTCTTGGAATCACTTCTGGAGGTCCTCACCATGAAGTTCTTCATTTCCCATAGCTGAGCAGTTGAGACTGCGTTCACACCAACAGACAGACAGAGAAAAGCAGCAGAACCTCGTCCTCCGCCTCTAGCAAAAAGAGACGTTTGACAGACAGCATTGCTAAAACTCTCCCACAAGTCCCATCCAGATTTTTTTTCTTTATGAAGGTATAATAATTACTTTTTAATGCTTTGTACATACTATGATATATTAGGCCTTTATTAGCTATTTTGAAGTGTAGGAAATAACATATTTCTGGGAAACCCGTGTGTGAATATAGTAGATGCTTGGAAAAGCAAAACAAAACAAATGGTTCTTCCAAAAGTTAAGAATTTTTGTTAGCTTTCTACAAGAACTTAACTTCTCAGAGTAGGGCACAGTTTTCCCAAAAGAAATCTTTAAGGTCATAGATTTAACATCTTTCCCTTAGGACCATTTAGTTACACTATATTGCCAAAAGTATTCACTCACCCATCCAAATAATCAGAATCAGGTGTTCCAATCACTTCCATGGCCACAGGTGTATAAAATCAAGCACCTAGGCATGCAGACTGTTTTTACAAACATTTGTGAAAGAATGGGTCGCTCTCAGGAGCTCAGTGAATTCCAGCGTGGAACTGTGATAGGATGCCACCTGTGCAACAAATCCAGTCGTGAAATTTCCTCGCTCCTAAATATTCCACAGTCAACTGTCAGCTGTATTATAAGAACGTGGAAATGTTTGGGAACGACAGCAACTCAGCCACAAAGTGGTAGGCCACGTAAACTGATGGAGTGGGGTCAGTGGATGCTGAGGCGCATAGTGCGAAGAGGTCGCCAACTTTCTGCAGAGTCAATCGCTACAGACCTCCAAACTTCATGTGGAGGTTCAGATTTGCTCAAGAACAGTGCGCAGAGAGCTTCATGGAATGGGTTTCCATGGCCGAGCAGCTGCATCCAAGCCATACATCACCAAGTGCAATGCAAAGCGTCGGATGCAGTGGTGTAAAGCACGCCGCCACTGGACTCTAGAGCAGTGGAGATGCGTTCTCTGGAGTGACGAATCGCGCTTCTCCATCTGGCAAGCTGATGGACGAGTCTGGGTTTGGCGGTTGCCAGGAGAACGGTACTTGTATGGTACTTTTGGGGTTGTTTTTCAGGAGCTGGGCTTGGCCCCTTAGTTCCAGTGAAAGGAACTCTGAATGCTTCAGCATACCAAGACATTTTGGACAATTCCATGCTCCCAGCTTTGTGGGAACAGTTTGGAGCTGGCCCCTTCCTCTTCCAACATGACTATGCACCAGTGCACAAAGCAAGGTCCATAAAGACATGGATGACAGTGTCTGGTGTGGATGAACTTGACTGGCCTGCACAGAGTCCTGACCTCAACCCGATAGAACACCTTTGGGATGAATTAGAGTGGAGACTGAGAGCCAGGCCTACTCGTCCAACATCAGTGTGTGACCTCACAAATGTGCTTCTGGAAGAATGGTCTAAAATTCCCATAAACACACTCCTAAACCTTGTGGACAGCCTTCCCAGAAGAGTTGAAGCTGTTATAGCTGCAAAGGGTGGACCGACGTCATATTGAACCCTATGGATTAGGAATGGGATGTCACTTAAGTTCATATGCGAGTCAAAGCAGGTGAGCGAATACTTTTGGCAATATAGTGTATTTTTGACAGAAATTAGTTGAAGCTAGCAGTAAGTAAAAATTCAATAAACAAACACCGAACCTCTGTTCAGTGTTCTAACATCCTTTAAAAGGTTTTCTTTTGCATTCTCCAGAGTTACATTTTATCTCATAGGTACTGCGAAATGTTTGTACATATTAGATTAGAGGGAAGGGGCCACTACCTGACTGTAGTTAACTAGCTGTAGTTAGCTTGTATTGTGTTCTCCATGCGAGTGTGATGATGTAAGATGAATACCAATGCACCAGGGTTCTTAAAATAGAATCAAGTGAGTCTGAAATCAGAACAATGCTGCAGGGTCAACAGGAACAATCACATTCAGATTCGGACCACCAAAAGTTCCCCAGTTTGAAAACCCACTTAGTGAACTAGAATGAGGATGTGTATTTGATAGACTTCTGCTAGATAGACAAAGCACTGCTGCATATCTCTTTGGATAAGATCATCTGCTAAAAGCCATGCTTGAAAATTCCTTCCAGTCTCTTATACCCACCAGCTTATACCATTCTTCCAACACTTCATTCTAATTATTTTTCCTGTTCTTTGCTCCAGCCTGGCCATGGCCCTTTATTAGGAGACAGCAGGAGGATTTCCATTTCATAGAGGAATCCAAGGAGTTAATTGACAGGCAGGTAGAGAAGGCTCCTTGTCCTGATTAGCTAGATGTTGGTGGTCCATATAATCTTTTCGGTTTACAGAGCCTGGGGTGCTGCAGAGACAGGAGATTTTCCTTTGAGCAGATACTTTATTGACAGTTCTTGAAATCTGAGGGAAAGTTCGCAGAATATTAAAAATGTAAAAGGTATATAGTATAAAATAGGGATGCAGCTGAATGTGAATACATTATTTTATTCTGAATCAAAAAATGTTCTTAATGGGTATAAATACAGATAAGACTAGAAGATTTTTTAGAAAGCTTCACAGGGCAACTTGAGGTGTGCATTTGAACTGGGATCCCATAGGACAGAACAAAGAATTGCATAAGAGGGAGATTTTTACTTTCATGCATGTTTAAAAATAGATAGAGATACAGATATGATATGCATAGATAGATATACATATATACAAACTGGAATTGGGATACAGCCATAATGTAAGGTATTTTTCCTTCTTGATGTTCTTGATGATTCTTCATTGTAATCACAAATCCATTACCGTTAAGCTGCATTATATCAGTTCTTAAAATTATCATCTTAAAAAACACTAGGCTTTTATGAAGAAAAACAAAATCCTACAGTGAGGCATTATGTGATCAAAATGGTGTTGCAGAAGGTGAACAATGATATGCATGAGGTGTGTGTGTGTGTGTGTGTGTGTGAGAAGCAGTGGTTAAGAACAATGTTGATCCAGTCCCAAAGGAATGTTAATTACTATGCACATAAAAGACACACATTAATTAACAATCCAAGTAATGCTACGTCCACCTTTCTCCTGTCGTTTGTCCTCTCTTCTTATCCCTCTCCCTTTCTCATCTTCTAATAAGCTAAAATCAGACAATGCAGAAGACAAACAAACACACAGGCATCCACACACGCACACACATTTCTCTCCTCCCTGTTCAGTGATTATATAACTGCTCACTGATCAACGCATGCTGACTAGTCCGGACTTCCCCAGAGCGCTCTCTCTCTCTCTCTCACATCCACACGTCTTCTCCTCCTCCTCTTTCTCACACTTCCCCCTCTCTATCTCTCCATCCCCTAACCCTTTCCAACTCAATCTCCTGTTCTGCCTCCCTGTCCACCCCCCTTGCTTTTATACCTCTTCTCCTTACATACACATTCACAAGACTGCAGCAGTGGGAGACAGAGAGCCTCCGTGAATCTGTGCGTGAGTGTGAGTGTGTGTGTGTGCGTGCGTGTGTGTGGCGTGTGCCGAGAGCGTGTGGATGTGTGAGACACCCTCAGTGATGTGAGAACCTGAGAGAGATACGGAGAGAGAGATAGAGAGAGAGATATCCTGGACTTTTCTGGAATCTGGACTCTTTTCCCAAGCTTCTTCAAGCAGATCCTCACTCTGACACTTTCATCTGCTGTGGATGTGCAACAGCATCCGTGTCTTTGCACTCACGCGCATGCACACTTTCTGTGGTGTGTGCGTGTTTGTGTGTGTAAGACACAGTTCCGGCGTCACCTCGAGCAACACTGCGAGTGTCTCGGCTCCTCGAGCCTCCCCAGAGTGATGCGCTAAGTGAACGGAGATGTCCCAGCGCATCGGGAGGCTGCAGCTCTCGCTCTGCTCTCATGCTCCTCTCAGGGTAAGTGTGTCTGCGTTTCTCTTTTCCGCTCGCAATCAGATATGAGAACCGCGCGGCTCATGCGGACAAGCCGATGTCCGAGCAGTCAGTGAGTAAGTGCTTGATGGAGATCTGCTCAGCAGATGGTTACGTACCTTTTTTGGGGCTCAGTGAGTTATGCTTCTGCTAAATTGTACTTATTCTGTTTATATAGTTATTTTTTTTCATTTTTTTTTTTGCAGTTTTAATTTTCTTACGCATCAAAAAATATACAGCATTAAAAATTGCTGAATTAGTGTTATTAGCTGAAGCACTGATTCACTGTTTTATGTAAGAGGTTTCACAATCCATGGATTACCTGCTCCATCATTTCTTACTATCAGACATTTGATTTAAAAACATTTCATTTATTAATGTCACTAATACAAAAATATTCTCAGGCCCATTTTGGTTGCGTATTTTATTCTGTAGTCCAATAGGGTGCATTGTAAAACACCAAGTGTTGTAATGCTTTTGGTTCCGCAGTTTAACCCAAGAAAGAAGTGGTTGGATTCAGCAATATCCTGAAGCACCAAGGGGTTACTGGGGCCAACTCTGAGTGATGGCAGCTTTACTGGAACATTTACCAATACAGATTGGCTGTGTGTGTGTGAGTGAGCAGGTCTGTGTGTATGTGTGTGTATGAGAGTGTGTGTATGTGAGTAAGAGAGAAAAATTTCCTTCTTGTCACCGCCTGAGCATGTGATGATATCTTTTTCTCTGTTAGAGAATGATATAGTTCTTCTGTATGTGACAGTGGCTTACATTGTTTCCTCAGAAAAGAACTTTCTGGCTTGCTTGCTAGTGTAAAAAAATTCCCATATTACTTTTCAACCTTTTGTCCAGGAAGACATGAAACTCACCTCTATTTCTCCTTCTCCTTAACCATTTCATTTCTCTCTCTCTCTCTCTCTCTCTCTCTGGTGGTTTCCTGCTCATTCTCTTGCCCTCCAAAAGGTTGTATGTTGAGGCTTTTTTTTCCTGTCACACCTTTCAAATGTCCATTCCTGGCAAGATAACAAGGTTATATCACTGTCAAAACTCACCCAAGAATGCAGGGTTTTTTTTTTTTTGGTTCATTTGTCCATGAAGACCAGATATTTTAATTGCAGTTAGATGAATTAAACACAAAAATCAGTACTGATCAAGTAATTCGCTATTATATAGATAGCTACAGCCTTGTTCACTCTCACATTATTTGCTTTCTTCCTCGTTTATTCCATTAGTCTCTCTGCTAGATATTCATCTACGTCTATTCAGCAGGAATTACTGGGATTCCACCCTTGTCGTCTATTTCCATTCATCTGCTTTTTTAGCAGGATTAGCTCCTGCTTCTGATTCACATCCTTCCCCACTGAGCAGTTGTAATAACAGCCATTTGATCCTACTGTGCTCCTCCTCACTTTGAAACCGCGGTGTCTGCCAATAAGGCGGCTAATCCGGTGTCATGAAGAGCGTCTTCATGTTGGCAGCAAGAAGAAAAAACAAGGTCAGCTGATTCCTATACAGCAGGAATAGTCTGAGAATACTCATTCATCTCCTAGGCATAGGTATCCGCACAAAACCAGCTTTATAGTGAGCTTATAAACCCAGCTCTGCTGAAGAAGCAGCTAGGTTTGATCAGCTATCAGCTGCCAAAATACAGGCAGAACTGGTAAGCCATTTTAACCAGTTTTTAATCTTCCTTATTGCTTGAATAAATTGATTAACAAATGTTTGACATTTTCCAGTTTCCTTACTATTTTACATTGATAAAAATAGCTTGTACTACAAACTGCATCCCAAATGATGTACTACACACTATGCACTATGCACATACATGTCTAGTGTATGAATTTTAGAAGGGTAATATAATCTCCCTTGGAACATTAAAGTTTTTTCCTAACAGGAAGTTTAATCCATTTCCCATTTGATGGCAAATGTCGTCAAACATACATGTCTAGTGTATGAATTTTAGAAGGGTAATATAATCTCACTTGGAACATTAAAGTTTTTTCCTAACCGGAAGTTTAATCCATTTCCCATTTGATGGCAAATGTCGTCAAACACCAGTAATTTAGAAGACATTTCTATCCAGCGCCAGCCCCTGGTAGCCCAGCCCCTCTTCTGCAACGTAATCAAAGCTGCAGCTGTTGAGTGTATGAAGTGTCCATCATTCCAAACTTTTGTTTTTGGTTGAATAAGCACACGATTCAGATAAGCTTCATTTATGTCAGCCTAGCAGTGCCGAAGTGTGGTGGTACTCATTAGTACACAATACTTGCATTTCTACGTTTTGCTATTTTGAATACTTTTTCATATAACACTAATACTAATAAGATTATGTCTGAAATGGAAGTTTATAGCGTATAAGAGGTGTGATTGTGTTATTCATATTTAAGTGAATATATATGCGGATCAAAAATATTTCAAGTGAAAAAATCTTTATATTTATAGTGAACATATCTTCACGTGTGTGTGAGTGAAAAACTAGAGACAGCTACAAATTCAGTGTGTCACAAGGCCTTGCATTTTATCCGCCTCTAAGGCAGCTGGTGTGGAATGAATCGTTTAAAATGGAAGAGTAACTGCTGCATGTGGCACTCATCAGAAATGTTTGAATTGGCCTGAATGGAGCCAGAGGATGACATAATGTCAGCTTGGAATGAGAGTGACCCTGAATTCACCGGATGCGTCACATAAGGGCGGGTTTATACTTGCCTTTAATTAGGCATATGCAAAATGGTAGCAACATGTATCCGGCATTTTTTTTTTCTGTGCATTTTGTGCAGTACTAGTATAAATAAAAGTGGAGGCAGTAAAATGAGACAATGTGACACCAGATTAAACAAACAAGAGCTGTGCTTCAAACTGCACACTTCAGCACTATTACAGACTTTATAGATCTTCTATATTAGTAAATAAGTGTGAATGTATGGTCATGGTTCTTGTTTTGAGAAGCAGTTTAGGACAATTATCACAAAAATGGCATAAAGTTTTAAAGAGAAACTATTATAGTTCTTGCACTGTTTAACATTTATGCGTACTGCTGCTGCTGCTGCAAAAAAGTGTTGTGATAAAATCGATAAAGATGTTACACGCTTCTAAGGGTTGCAGCTGCTTGGTAAGAGTGGCGTGTCATTTCTATCGGTCCAATCCACATTTCACGTGTGCTACTGGCATGTGCTGGTTATCAGGAAAACTAATGCCCAAAGGCACAACCTTGTCAGTGAAACATGACAAACAGGGATATCTACAGCTGAAGCTGGTCCAGCACTAATTATAAAACATTATGAAAACATGGCATGAGACTATGAGACTGTTCATCTTGTTCTTTTACTAGATATTTAAGATTATTACTAACATGCAAAAACTACATCATGGCATTTTTTTAGATTGCTATTTTAAATAAAGCATATAGGAAAGTCGATTGTGTGATTGTAATGAATTTCTACTGAGCTAAGTGAAAAAGAAATAGAGATGAAGCCTAACTGGGATACAGCATGTTTTAGTTTGACACACCTCTAAAATCTGTCTTATAATTGATGTGTCACATGAGATGTGTGGGCCCTCAGGGTCAAAATGATGTTACAACAAAAGACACAATCCTGCATTAGGCTTTGTATGGTTGTCCATCACCGCTTTGTGCATAGGAACATTTGTGTATCTACATAGTAGTGGTACATGGAAAGCACAACAAAAATGGAGGGATTTAGAGAGACTGCTAGCAAAAAAATAAAACCTGAAAAACCACTCATCCATGAGGAACTATATAGACAATCCCATAACTTTTAGACAAAATTTTTTAATGTAATTACCAAAATCCAGTCAAATGCTCTGGAGTTCACACCAAGCTAACTTTTCAGCTAACTTCACTTTTCACTTAATGGCAGTGCCCTTGGGACTTTAGATTGGTCGACCATGTGGAATAAGCTTAACGCTACACTAGCTTCAGAAATCATTACACTTTTGGCTAGGCTAAGGTTTAGGGCTACTGCATCATCAACACAGAGTCCAGTGGAGGGGGAGAGATCAGCTCGAGCCACTCACACACCACCTGCAACCTGGGATTATGAAGAGAACGATAAATGAGGAAGAGGATTAGATACATTATGTCTAATGGGAAGGGGGGGGGTGGAGAGAAAAGCACCATGAAATAGAACTCTGTCAAAATGATTTTGCTTTGTAGAAGGATTTTTTTTAAATAAAACATTTAAGGGACTTTGTGCACAGAGATTGTAAAGGGAAATGATCATCAATGCCAGTAAATGAAATGTGGCAACAGCCTCCTTTTAAACAGATTCCATTCTTTTGTACTACAAGTATACAGATGTACAGATTAAAGCAGACTGAGGAATAGCATTTCACTTAACACACAGTAATATGATAAAATTAAGAATTGTAAAGATAATTGCAAAAACTCCTCCAAACAATGACTATTGTTATTAGCAAAAGCTTTTTTTTTTTTTTTTTTTTAGCAATAAAGCACATGCCAATAAATCAGTTAAATCAGTACAAAATCTGAAGTCATCTAAGTGTGCCTTCTAAATTTGCTAGCTGTAAAGGGCCATTCTGCTGTAAAATGTAAGGGTGGGGTTAACCTAGTCTAAAATGAATGGGTGGGGCTATTCTACTGTAAAGAGAATGGGTGGAGCTATCTGATTGTAAAATGAAAGGGCCAGGGCTATCCTGATGTAAAGGGAATGGGTTGGTCTATTCTCTGGTAAAGTAAACGTTTGTGGCTATCTATCACCTGTGAAAGGGTGGATGCAAAACTGGACTAAAGTCAGTGGGTGGGGATATCCTGTTATAAAATGAATAGGTAAGACTAACCTGCAGTTAAGTGAATAGGTGGGGCTATCCTGCTGTAAACAAAATAATGGGACCCTTTTAATGCCATATGCATGTCAAAATGTGTGTCTAGAAATAACCTTTACTTTTTAAATACAGCTTCATATGTAACAAAATACGAAAAAAAAAAAATCCATCCTGCTGATTTTTCTGTGTTCTAGCAAATACTCTCAAGTTTAGATTAGATGGCTCCTTTAATCTTTGCTCATGTTGCCCTTGCATGTAAAATGTATGTACTGTGCTGTCATATAATTATTATTTTTTTATTATTTATAATTAAATGATCTGTGATCCATGTTCATAAGAACTAATAGCAAGCCAGAACAATAAGTGATAAACAGTCCACCAGGTGTTGCTCAAATGAAAATACAGATAAATTATGCATAATGAGTACATAATGTCTTATATAAAGATGACAGTACAGAAAAGAATAACATAAGTAAGATTAATTTTTCTTTAATCTTAATTCAAAAATAGCGCCACCTCACAGGTGTGCCACAAGCATGATGTTAATTGAATTATCAAATCAATGAATCAATCAGACATTGCCATCTGTTTACAACAGATAACAGATGGCATTACCAAATGAGAGATAGGTGAGGCTGCAGAGGCTGATAGGAGCCTTGGGCAGATCTTGAGCAAAAGTTAGCGTCTATGTGCAATTCTGTTACAGTTCATACATCTAACTTCCATCACTAAATGTATGCTGTATGATCATATTATTAGATTTGGTCAGTATCATTTGCCATATCACATTTTGCAACGTATTTTGTGAGCAGTACATTAAATCTCTCCTTTCATATTTTCACTGGTTATCTGTTTCACAGAGCTGTCTGCTTACTATTTGAAAGGCTGAATAGAATTGATGGTATCAAGAGGACAGCTTCATGATATAGTGAGGATAAGTGTATTACTGTCTACTCAGATGAGCTTACACAGTGAAAATCAGACACCTAAAGACCCCGAGGCTGCTGGGCAGCTAAAACCATGGACATTAATAGTCTAAGTAATTAGGTTGTCCAGAGATGGTCTAAACTGATATTAATTGATGAATTAAGAGTGGAATGTCAAAAAATCTGAGAAGTCACCTAGCAATAGCAAACGTTGTACTGTGAATCAGTCAGAGAAATGAGACTGACATGAGTTTGCCATAAACCTATTTCTCCATTCACTGACATAGATAACATTGTTCACAGCATATCAAATCATATCATTTGGATGGTGAATTAGATCTTCAACAATGAGTAGGTAAGTTCTATCCTGATGTTTCTTTCATTTGTTTTATTTCAAGTTCATGCATAGTCAATTGTGTGATATTGCATATATTGCATGCATAACTTAACATAACAGAATAGTACACTGAAGGATGCTTTATTGATATTGGGCCTTTTTTTTATCATAAATGCTAGTGCACTCGGGAAATCTGTGGCTATGTTTTGTTTTAATAAGAAATACATAAGTGGCATCACTGAGCCAGTACAGGAATCATACCCTAAAAACATGCCGTTCTTGTAGTGCGACGATTCACTCTGAAGCCTTTTCAAGGTGCTTCATAGTAATGCAAGGAAACCATGTTTTTATAATTGAAAGGGAAATATGTGGCTCCTCACCAAGGAAGTACCAGAAATTTAAGTGAAATATACCTCCTCAAACTGGAAGCCAGAAATTGTATTTTTTAATTTATCATACAGGAAGCATAAAAAAATAGCGACTGTATGTACAGTGTAGGTCCTGTAAATCTATTTAATTAACCTGTCTCAACTTAATAGTCTTTCTAATGAATCAATTTAGTTAAATAAACAGTCTCAGTAATTATGTATCTTACATTTTATTGATTGATATGATTTAATTCTTAATCTTTAACTAATAAAATAAATAAATTAAAATAGTTTAACTTCCAGCAATATTCGAGTATTTAGACAAGTCAACAGGATTCAGTCTAGCTGAAACCTCTGGCACATTTAAGACTTTCTGAAATTTGGCCTGCCTTGACGTATTCTGTCTTCTTAAGGTGTTATCGATCTGTCTCAAACTGCTTACGGATTTTGTAAGGAAAAGTGTGTTCAGTTGACACATAACGTGATTTTCAACAAAAATTGCTCTGCTTACAATTAAAACAGGCTAAAAAATAGTGAGAGTCAAAATAAAATGCAAAGTGGAGTTTAGTATTGTTATATTTGCATAGTTGCACACAAAGATTTAGTGAAAACGTGCAAAATATTTTTTATTGTGATTCAAAATTTACTTGATCAGAAAAGCATAGATTTGTCCATTGCATAATTAATCAGAATGATCTTTGGCTGCAGCTTTTGGTAAAATGGCTTTTAGATGCACTTGCAGCTGCAAGTGTTCTGGGATTATGCCTATATCAGCTTTGCACATCAGTGTGCTGATATTTTTGTCCATTCATCCTGGTAAAATTGTGTAAGCTGTGTCATACTGGATGGAGATCTTTGGTGAACAGCAATTTTCAAATTTTGGGTTCTTGGTTTTTAACCACTTCAGTGTTGAATTATGCTTAGGGTCTCTGTCCTGTGGGAAATAGTCTTTGACCAGTTTCATATAATGAAACGCATCCCCACACCATGAGGCTACCACCACTATGCTTCAGGGAATGGTCTGCTCAAAGTGATGAACAATGTTGCATTTCTGCCAACTCCAAACAGAAATTTATATGAGTCAAAAGCTGTTCAAAGGACATAGTCTGAACATTCCACAAAACTGGACTGTATGCTGGAGTGGTGACCAAAATCCCATTTGATGTTTGCCAAAAGGCGTGTTGGAGATTAAGCATCTGGTGCTAATCTGATTACTGTGCTCTACATATCTATTTATATTAGCAACCAAACATGTCTACACCATAATATGAGGTGGTTGATTTAGATCTTGAGCAATTACTTCCCTTTTCCATACTCTTCTCTTTCCTTCATTCTGGCAAGTTGATATTTGACTCATCTGTTCACCGGATGTTGTTCCAGAACTGCTAACGCTTTTTTCTTAGAGGTTTGGCAAACTCTGGCCTTTCCTGTTTTTGATAAACCCTCTGTATATCATGCTGGTAAAGTGTTCGCTTGATTGTTGCTTTTGACACAGATACACCTACCCCCTTGACACAGATACACCTACCCCCTGGAGGGTGTCCTTGACATAGCCAACTGTTATGAAAGAGTGTTTCTTCACCACGGGAAGAATTATCATGCCATCCACCACAATTGTTTTATATAGTTTTCAGGGACTTTTCTGGGTGTTTCTCAGCTCATCCATGTGTTCTTTCTTTTAAAGAGTGCACTAAACAGTTGATTTCACCACAGATAACATGACATACTATATATACATGAAATGTAATTGCAGGTAAGCCCATTTCAATTCCAGGATCTAGCACGACAAAATATGGAAAAGATCAAGTGGATGAATACCAATTCAAGGCACGATACATCTCTAAGTTCTCTAAGGGACCATTACAGTGCTAAAATTTACATCTATTCTAAATCTTTCATGGGTAGCATGGCAAACAAACAACAGGCAGGCTGAGGTTCACGACTATGTATCAACTGCCATGTCTTCATCCCTCTTTTCTATAGTCTATTACTCACCAGGTTATGTGATTTTTTAAGCAGTCACTTTATATTCTCCTAATAACAGCGCTGTCACAAACTACAAAACTGACACATTTTGCCTGTGACAATTTGTCCAGTAAACAAAGTCTATTTTTGCAGCAACCCTCCCTAACTGCCTGGCTGTGCAAGTGAGTTTCCAACCAATTGTTAATTTTTGAAGCAAAGGCCAGGTGTTATGTTCTCTCCCTCAATAAATTAAGTCAATCAGAAATTCTGAGACATGATTATTTTAATGGTAGATGTTTTACTTGTGATACAGTTACAAATGTGGCAGTTTAATTAGAAACATATGAAATACTGTACTATTCAGGAAGATTTTAAACCTCATCAAGCATAGACCCTCATCTCTAATGCTACCAGATTGTCTTAATCTTAATTAATGTTTTCTGTTTCTGTATTTGTTTAAAAAAAATAATGGGAATAAATATTCTAATACCACAAAAGCCCTATCAGCATGCATGTATCTACTTCATTCAGCGCTTTTCTACACACCAAGCATAGCTATAGAGATGAATCTAAATTCAGCAAGCTCAATGTCAGTTGTGACTTCCACCTCTAAATAAAACAGGGAGAAAAATGAGCTTTGACTGCCAGGATGTCATGAGTTAAGCAATAAATAAAACTAGGCCATCTGTGCTGAAGCTGCAATCACTGTCATTTTATGCACTGTATTTCCCCATCTCCTTCTATCTCTCTCCCTCTCACTTAGGAGTGATGGTTAGTAAGGAGGCAGGCCCCTGCGTCCTGTCAAATTCAGAGTCGGACTCAGAGGCCGGAGGTCCAACCCTTGGAAGTGAGAGAAGTAAAAGTGGGGACGTAGTGCACAAAAGGAACAAAGCCCTGCAGGTCCGCTTCAAGGACATCTGTGAGGCCCAGAATGAGGCAGCACGTCTAGCCCGGGGTGCCAGGGCGCGCTCTGTTTCATGCAAGGTCGTACATACAAGGTACATGACCATGCCGGCACGCCGCTCCATACCTAATGTGACTAAGAGCACAGCAGTGCAAACCTCACCTGAATTAAAGAAGCATTATCAGACCTTCCCCTTTGAACGCAAAAAGGGGCACACTATCAAACACACAGCACTGGTGGAGAACTATGAGAACCAAAACAATGGGTTCTTAAGTGAAGTGCAAGCTACTGTAGAGGAAAGGCCACGTGGGGCAAGGGTTCAAAAGACTCGAGTGCTTCTGCACAGTATGCCACCATGTGCTGATGTGCAGGATTTGTGCCCAGATAGCAGCCTTGATTCTTCAGGTCAAGGCCGGGAGATAGATTCAAACCTGCACCAACCAGACTCAAAGGAAGAAGAGTGTGCCCCAGGAAGTAGCTCCAAGCACAAAGGATTAACCAATCAGGGTGAAGTGGGAGCAGAACAAGAGCCCAACTGCACCAAAAGTTCCTCCTCATCTTCATCAACACAACCTCTGCAGGACAGAGGTGCCATTTCAAAGGTCACAGGCCCCATTGCATGGACATCTTTGACACAAGTGGAATGTCTGGACAGTCCCTCAGTGCAATGCAAGCGTAAGAAAGAACCTGGGCCATTGAATGGTCTGCAGTCTCAGACCCTACCACGTGCAGCCAGCTGCCCCACCCAGGATACCAGTCAGGCTCACTTCCATGGTAGCTATGGCTTTGGTAGTACGGATACCCGAGGAGTCACCAGGAGTCATGTGTGCGGGCAGATGATTCCACTGCCTGGGGCAGATGGAGACGTGAAAGCCCGACTGCAGGCCATGGAGACTCTCATCAGCTCAAGCCAGGAGACCATTAAAGTGCTGCTGGGGGTCATTCAGGAACTAGAGAAAGGAGAGGCACAGCGAGAAGGGTGAGTCACACTCTATATATAAACACATGTGCCACTCAAAAGCTACACTTGCACAATCACCATATCACAGCAGTTTTCTGTGCCTTCTCAATGCAAAGTTTAGTGTTCATGGAAGGATAGATGAGTTTATGTGAATCTCAATAATTTGTCAGGGTAATACATGACTTATTGTTGTAATAGCCTGTCAAAAGAGTGCCATGGAGTGACAGCAATGAATACATTTGACTTTAGCTGCCAGAACACAACCATAACTTAACTTAGCTTGCTTATAACTTGATTACTTTCCAGAAAAAATGGCTGCATTTGAGCTATTTTTGCCTAGATTCCAAATGCCATTAAAAGACAATAAATGTAGCAGTCCACAATATATACATAACTGCGTAAACTCAACTAAATATGAACTAAAATAAAATCTTTGATGAACCAGTAAGGGTTCATAAAGCATGACCACAGTATCTGTGATTTTTCAATTATTGTTACATTGCTGGAAATCACAAACTACTACATGTATATCACAAGTGACATGTACTGTCATTACGGTGGTACACAGTGAAGACATCAAAACAGTGTCAATTTAGGTTATGGGCCACATTTCACTTACACAACGTCAAATAAGTTGGACCAAAAAAAAAAAAGGCAAAACAAATCAAAAACTTTTCTTAAATTTGTTTATTTAATGTTTTTCTTTATTAGCATTTACCAAAAAGTATATCCCATAATATTGAGGGAAATAAATCAGTATTATATAATGGGGGAAAATATGTATGTACAATAAGATTACACATAAAAGTTAAAAATATTGTATAAATATTTACCCTGTTCTTTTTGAAAGAGGCATGGTTACAGCATAACATTTTCAGCTTACTAATGAAGAACTGCATGCATGGTGCACTGATGCATGCTTTTTTGAATATCCCATTCCAGATTTAGTCCCTCATTGCTATTAAAATAACCTGCAATTTCTGGGAATGCTTTCCTACAGATTTTGGAAAGTGGCCACAAGAGCATTAGTGAGATCAGGCACTGATGTTAGACAAGGGGGCCTGGGGTGCAGTCAACATTCCAGTTCAAAAGTGCTTAGTGGGGCTGAGGTCAGGACAAAGTTCTTGCTTTGTGCACAGGAGCACTGTCATGTTGGAACATGTCTGAAGGGTTAAAGCTGCAGCACACAAAACTTTCTAGATAATTGTGTGCTTCCAACATTGTGGAAACAGTTAGGTTAAGTACCACATAAGGGTGTGATGATTAGATGGCCACAAACCTTATGTCCATACTGAGTATCCTAAGTACATTTTGTCAGTAGCTGAGATTATGGCCTAGTGGTTGGTGGTATCTTTTGCCCCCAGTGGAATCGACAGGGATTAGCTCTTTTTTTAAAAAAGAGAAATTAATTGCAGTTATATTCCAAGACAAATTTAATTTACACGAATACTATATTCATTTGGTTGGCCAGATTAGAAACTTTATCTAGGTGGTCCCAGCTGGGCAAAGACCTTGGGTATTGGTGCACCTTTTACCCAAAAATACATTTTTCCTGAAGTATATTAAATTGGCTACTCACCCTCAGCAGTGAACCTGGGCTGACTCCCCTTGAATCAGCATTAAAGGGCCATCAGGACTATGTGTGGGGTAGCTAATGGCTTTAAAACCTGCTCCACATAGACAGAGAAACAGTGGAGTACTGGCTAATTCTTCACCAAAAGAGAGGCAAAAGCCCTGCCTGGTCTTGGAAGCACAAAACCACCACTCAAAAAGCCTCAATTAGTAGTGCCTCATCAGGCAGGCCTTTCATCTTCCAAAAGAGTATGGCCCTCTGTGTGTATGTGTGTGTGCATGTTAGAGAGCCTTCCTACCATTCTGCAGTTATTATTAGAGTGACACCCTCTGATCCCCTACTCAGGCTTGTGCTGTGCTTAAAGCAGCTGTGTTCATGAGGGGAAGCAGAGCAGCAGGGGCACATAAAAGCTCCTGTTTGTCTCAGCTGGCCAGGAGAGCTGCCACTGAGGGATTTTCTATGTTTCTCAGACTGTGAGCATTGAATTGAACCAAATGGCAGCATGGCCCAGACAGGCAAAGTGGACACGGCTGAAAAAGCATAGAGTCCAGCAGTTTTGGTATTATTGTAGAATCCTACACAAGGGATGTGTCTGTTTATAGGGATCTGTTTTTATATTATTTGTCTCTCTCTCTCTCTATTTCTTTGTGTATATATATACACACACACACCACTGTCAGTATAATCTATCATTTTTGTTTGTACCATTATCTTGTGTTCTATTTCACAAACTATATACAGTGCCCTAATGCCACCCTGAGTAGGTCACTGTTTCACTGTTTCAGTTGTCCATGGGATCCCAGTCCGGCTACACACCCGTATTTGATACCAGATTCCATGTGAAACTTTCTTGCAAGTTAAAATTTAGTAGTGTGCCACCTGTTCATGCATCCCTAGTCCCAAACATCTCTAGTCATTAGTGTTTTATTTAGTGAGTACTTCATGATTTGTACAGTAGAAATTTGGCACTTTTATTTTACTGCACTGTTGTGCCACACTCCCCATGCTAATGCCTTAGCGACCCACACATGATTCTGACCTTATTTTGACTGTCTCACAGATGGCTGCAATACTTAACTGTCTCTGGGAGTAATCATTGTGCTTGATTGTATTCATTTTGAGGGTACATTAGCTAATGGCAAGCTTTCTTGCTATAGTACTTTCCAAGGACTGGTGTTCCACAAATGTATCCAAAAATAAATTCAGCAGCCCAAACCAATTTCTGATCATTATCACGGCTGGTTCGTTAGCATGTCAATTACTCAACAGTCTATCCAGACTGGCAACAAATTACCTGTAGCTGGCAGACAATAATGCTCACAAAGCAACCCCTCTCCACAGGGATGCCATATTTGAGAAAACCTGTATATCTTCAGTACATTCTCATGTGTTCATACACAATACACACAGGATGCACAGGATGTGCTACAGCTGGTATATGATTATAGATTGTAGAGTCACTTGCCACCTATGAAATCAAGGTGAAATGTTGCCAGTGTTGGGGAAAATCAATAAGCCACGGTTATTTTGTTACTATTTATGTTGAAACTCATTTTTGTCAAATAAAAAAAAACCTAAAATCAGGATAACTTTGGGCTTGGTGGGAAGCAAGGGTCATAACGTAAATCAAAGTGAATAGCCACCAGGTTTATAAGTAAATAGTGAATGTTTTAAAACAGATAAAGATGATGTTGGACAATCAGCACTGTGGTAATGGCAAAATATGAAACAACATATCACTAACTGAGATTTTAAAAAATTGACCTACCTTAAAGACAAAACAAAAACAATAAACAAATACTGCACACTTCTTCGCTTTATTCCTATATGAGCAAAAAGCAGGAGAAAATGCATGATTCTCAACAGTAAAGTCACCACTATAATTTCCAGCAAGCTCTAGTGCACAGTTTTACAGATTTACTATATCTGTTAAAAATATAGGCAAAAGAATGTGAATGCTGCACCATGACCCCTATATGTGGGTTTTCCTTACCTCAAAATTGGAGGCACATGATTATCTTTGTACATAAGAATTTCCCTTCATTGTAACCAAGGGGCCTAGTCCAGTATGATGATGCTCTGTGCATGAAGCAAAGCCCATGAAGACATGATTTGCCACAGTTTGTGTGAAAGAACTCAAGTGACTTGTCCAGAACCCTGACCTCAACCACAATGAACACCTTTGGGATAAATTGGAATGCCGACTGCACACCAGGCCTCCTCACCCAGCATCATTACCTGACCTCACTAATGCTCTTGTGGCTGAATGAGCACAAATCCCCACAATATCTAGTGAAAAGCCTTCCTAAAACCATCTTTGTATTAATGTCCATGATTTCACTAAGCACACATGGGATTGATGATCGGGTTTCCCCATACTTTTGACTATATAGTGTATGTCAGGTACATTGAAGCATAGTGCCTATATACAGAATTCACAAAGCTAGCATAAAGCTAGAGCATACATATTTGAATCATACAGATAAAAATGAATGATGAAATGAAAAATGAAAATATGAAGCTAGCATAAAGCTGGGATATATGAAGACAGGGTGGTTTAATGTATAACATATAGTATTTCATAACAAACTACAAACATTTCTATTATTTGATATGTAGCACATGCAACCGAACCCCAATCAGCAGTCATTACATTCTCACTGGCATTGAGGTTTGGTATCAGCCAAATATCACAACTGTCAAAATGCATTCCGGTATTCCAGCTCATTTTGTCTCAGAACACTAAACAAAGATGACAGCAAATTAGAAGTTATTTTAGCTCTTATGTAATTTGTGTCAGCGTTATCTGGAATATGTGTCAGGTTTCCAAGAAAAACCTTTGAAGGTTGACGAAAAAGTGTGGTACACCAAACCACATGCGTCATAGACTAAAATGTTTCCTTAGTTACCATTGTTTACTGTAACATGTGCCTGTTTATTAACTATAATATTCTTCACATGGATTTCTAAAATGATAAATAAAATTGTAGTGATAAGTAGAGTGAATTTAAAGCCCTGATTATAGGTAGTTCAATAATTAACGAGTAGTTGGCAATCTTGTACAGTGAAGCAGGTGCTGCCTTTTTAATTTTTTTCAAGCAGCATTGTTTTTTCAGCCATCGCTCTTTTGCATAATAACACAAGCAAATAATGAAAACGATGCCTCCATGACCCATATCTCAGCAGCATGCTGAAACATTGCAGGATTCCACTGTAAAGCAACATGAAAATATTTTAATGCAGTGTGTAATGTAAGGCAAACTGTAGCTGCCAGGGAGCTTTTCACAGGTTAATGGTGAAGCATGGTGTCATGCTTCTCTACTGTAAACCCAGGGCTCCACTCCAAAAAGTCTTTCCCAGTATGAACTGAGCTAAAGCCTGCCGTTAGCACAAGATACTGTGCCAGATCCCTGCAGCACAGTATAGTGGAAAGACAAGAGCCTCTCTATAAACACATCCAATAGCACATCCAAACATGTCACATCCCCAAGAATGCTTACTTCATTTAGCATGATGGGGTTTTTTTCCCTGCATTTTGACAGATCGAGTGCTTAAAGCCTTAGGAGTTCCCATGTAAAATGATACAAAAGATGTTTTGTTGATTCACACATTGGATTCTAAAGAGAAGAAACAAAATGTTTTTATTTATTTATTTGTTTAAATTTTTTGTTTAATTTTTTAAATTTAACACAAGGTTATATACATAGGCTTCAACCTGTTTGTGAATGCTCATTAGAAAGATTCTACTGCAGACAGCCATGGTGCAGAAATGATAAGGGGTTCCATCAAACAGTGTTTGCACTTATACAATAGTTATATATTGTATTATCTTATATAATATGATTTCTTATTTTTGTTATAGGGTTGCACAGTTCCTATTAGAAATCTCCAACAGAATCAGTAGCCTTTTCAGTAGCCTTAAGACTGAAATTTGGAAGTCAGCACATATTGCAAATAAATTGTGTAGATAGAAAAAAAGACTCTTACTCATGAAAAACAAATACTTCACATTAAGGGTTATGCAACATCATGTGTTTGTTTAGTGATCCAAATATTCATATCAGTATCTGTATTTGGATTTAAATTTGGGAGTGACCTCTAATTCTTTTAAACACTGGAAAGCACTGGAGGAAAAAAGCATGGGCTGAATCCTGGCACAGACAGCTCCTCAGCTACATCATGTGCACTGGACCGTCCTTTAATAATCTTGAGCAGTGATTATTTTTGTTTATACTATAAATTACAAATTAGTGGCCAAATTTAACCTCCTGTGACTCTGACCAGGCAGTTAACAAGGAGGAATTAATGTTAAATGCATTGTGCGGCAATTCACGTCTACATTAATGAACATGGTCTTTCCTTGTCCTGCTAGACACATGTAGGACTCCCTGCTTGTGCACAAGCTACATATCTTAGCACTCATCCATTTGAAACTAAAAGCCTCCAGCTTGTGTCCTGCATGATTATATTACTGACAACAACTTGAGTGAAAAGTAGAATATTTGAAATATTTGCATGAATTTCAGAGTTTCTTAGTATTTGGTATGCCTTGAATACAGTGCGCACTCAAGAAAGCAGTGACTCAGAACCTCAGATCCATCTGAGCATTATCTGAACAAATGCTTCAGTTGAAGAGATTAGACATGAGGAAAATCTGACCTTTTATGCAAAGCAGTTAACATGGTAAATATCACACATTTACAGACATTTAAATAGGAACCAGGAAATTGTGCAGATTCTTGAACATTAAATATTCTAGATATCAAGTTTTTGCTTTCTTTCATTACATAATTCAAAATTCTAAAACCTTCTGTTCATTTCCAATTTTAAATCTTTTATACATATACAAGAATTATTACACTCAACAAGCTAAGTTTTTCCATCAATTCTTGTCAATCTTGTCAGTTAATTGTTATAGTTTGTCATGCATGTAGAAAAACAAAATGATTTCCATATTTTTTAATTATATATATAAAATCTTACTGAGACCACTGTATGTAGTTATCTTTATAGAACAAACAAATGTAGGGTAACATGGCACATACAATATCACCAGCTGTTTTACATAGAACTATGTACAGAATATCAATGACCACCATGACGCTCCAGTGCACTGACAAATAAAGTGATGCAATTAAGTTTTCATTAAGCTTTAATGAAAAGGCATAACTGCATGGCTTCTGGGTGTTGAGCATTATTTTCTCAGGAGAAAAGAAAATCTCCTGTCATGGCAGCACACAAATAATACATCAAACTCGGAAAACCTGGCCAGGGTGATTCATAGCCAAATTTCTTGCTGTGAATATTCACATTAGCATAGCCATAGCCATGGGGATGTCATAAGAACACCGGGTACTTGAGCACATCTGTAATCCTGAGATCATCTTGCAGCTAATTAGTATTAAGCAATCACAGGCATAATGTCAGCTTGTTGGTTTCAAATTTAGTGCATTCACTAGCTACATTAGTTACCTGGGATGGAGTAGGGTTGCAACGGTGATTGGGTATTGCTTCAATTTGGAAAAGGATGTACCTTCAGCTGAAGACAACATACATTTTATTTCCCTAACTGCATCAAGATTGACAACCCTTGTTGTCAATCACTGAATGTGGCTGATTATCAATAAAAGTATACTGCTATAAGAGCTGTTATTTCCACTCTCATACACTCACATACATTTATTTCTCACCTGTTGTCTGTTTATTCACACAGCAACATGAGCTTATGTCCAATGCCACAATTTTCACATGGTCTTGGATGTTGGTATCGGATTAAGTAAAAGTATGAATATGATAAGTGTGGTGTGGGAGTCATACCTGATCAAACATTGTGTGTCTATATTTCATTATGAATATTGATCTTAAATGTTGGTGCTGCATGTGGCAATGCTAACTCACAGCACCAGGGTCCATGATTATTTTCTATTCTGTGTTCTCGTGTGTCAGCATCAGTTTACTCTCCAGGTTCCTCACACCTCCCAATAACATGCTTGGCAGATGAATGGCCAGTGTAAATGACCTCTAGGTGTGAATGAGTGAGCATGCATATGTGTGTGTGTGTGTGTGTGTGTGTGTGTGTGCATGCACTGCATTTGACTGACCTCCTGTCCAAGATGTATTTCTGTGTTGTGCCCAGTGTTCCTGCAATAGGATCCAGATGCATTGCCTGAGCGGGCAGTTAATCAAGTTATACCAAATGTCATCATTAACAAGAAATAAATTAAATCACCTACTGTAATTTATGTCAGTATGAATGCTATTAGAACTAGGCAGATCTTTCACATATTTTTTTTTTTCTTTGGCAGCCGACTATCATACCGAACAGGGCAGGATACAGCCAACTGTGACACGTGCCGCAATAGTGCCTGCATCATCTACAGGTGAGACACTATGAGCTGTGGTTACCATAAATATGTATACAATTAACTCAATATTACAAAATACTGTACTTTATAATAAGAATGTTATTTATGTTTCTGCCTAGCATTTTCACACACCCAATGGCTAAATTATTAAATTAGGCTTATTTTTGAGCTTTGGTTTTTACATGGGCTCATACATTACAGACATGCATGCACATTTTACTAGAAAAAAGCACAAAAAAAGAAAATACAGACAGAAAGCCAGGTGCAGTGAAGGAGTGGTTAGATAGGGGATGTTTTTAATCCAAAGTCAGAGACAAGCTTAAAGCAAGCTTTACAGTAATAAAGACCACACAACTTCAAATTGTGCATGGGAATAGCAAGACTTATAAAGTATACAGTAGGAAACAGGGAGTATAAATACGCAGGCTAATGAGTCGTTAAATGGGGTGATAATTATAAGCCTGGAGATGGTGAATGCTGATAGGTTCAATGGGAGTTGGGAGTGTCTTAGGGCTTGACAGCTGCTCACTCCACCAGACTTATGCTAAACAGTGGATTTCATATAGCGTTAGTGTTTTTGTCAAAGTCAACAGTCGACTTATTATTCTGCATATTATGAGCCATTCAGCATTATATTACACACTATTACAAAGTGAGACATATCACAATGGCTGGACTCTTGATAGCATACAGACAATGTATAGTCCCATAATGCACTGCAAACATACAGACAGGTAACAAATGGCACAGATTCTGCCCTGTGAAGTCTCCAGAGATGAACACAATTCTCCCAAAAGATATTCCCTCAGTAAGTTTGATCATGATGATGGAGTGATCTAAGATGTAGATTTGAAATCTCCCATACGTGTCCAATTAGGTTGAGATCTGGTGACACCGAAGGACATAACATATCTATCGTTTAGAATAAATTTGTGTTTATTTATAATGACTTTCCTGTAAAGGGATAAAATCCAAGCCATGTCCAAAAAATGCCTCCTATAGCACATCAGAGAAACTGTTTTTTCTTTTAATTTGTCAACTGTCTGTACATCAATTTCAACACCATGCTTCTGAAATTCCTGTGATAAATTACAAGTAGGCTAAAAAAAGCACAAGGCTACCAATGCAATTTGAAGCGATGAGTTCTCAGACTTTATGTAAGCATGTTGATTTGTGTAAATTTATAGTTATACCTTCCAGTGATACTTCTTCGTGACTTGATATGTACACTTTCTCAAATCTTTAAACTTTTCATCACCATCATTTGCTAGAAATTCCAAAAACACAACCTGTAGGAGGTGGTCTGAGTTTGGTTGCTCTGGAATGCAATTTAAGTGAATGTGAATGCAACTTGTAATAAGTAAAGTAACCTGCCTTAGTCTTTAGCTGATGATGACATTATTAGTTTGCACAACATGTATGTAACATGAGTTGCTGGGGAACATTGAGCACTGGGGTGAGGTAAGATGCCCTGCTGTGCATAATAGCACAAAAATATGATCATTTGTGATGATGTAAGATGAAATGAAATGCACATGGGTTCAATAGAATCAAGTGAGTTTAAAAACAGAACAACGCTGCAGGGGGGCACTCGGAACAATCACACTCGGATTCGGACCGCAGCAAACATGCCCAGTGTGAAAACTAACTCTCCTGCCAACTCTGAACTGCTTAATACAGGGTTATTCTAAAAATTCACTACATACCAGTTGAGAGCACAAGTCAAATGTGATATTTGAAACCATGATGTTATTTCATCTTGTTCAACCCTATCAAAATCTATACTCATGAGCCGCTCTGGATAGTTTATATCTGGGAATGTGTATGTAGTGTATTTTGAATTACCTGCATCAGTAGTCCTTAAGGTCCATTTATGTACATAAAGGTATACTATATTTATGTTTCAGGAACATAATAGTTATTAAAGGTGCAAAGATACCCTTGATAGTACCTTTATTTATTAAAATGTACACAGATGAGTCTTTATATTATTGTTCTAATTCAGCAGCTGGAAAAGAACAGTTTCTACCCATCAGTCACACCACTAATGTGCAGCATTCATATTTCTACTTGGGTTCATGCTCATACACAGAATAGCTTGTCCAATGTAATCAGTAATCGAAATTGTGCTATAGGGAAGTAAAGAAACCTAAAGCAAACAAACAAAAATTGTGTAAGAGTGTTGTTGAACAATGACGTTTTTTTAAACGAATAGAGTATAGAGGAACATTTTTCATGAAAACGAATGTACAGAGCAGCCTTTCCCTCCTGTGATCATTCATCTTGTAAGTGTTTATATATGTAATACAAAGCCAGAGGACATTCTGTCTGCAACACAAAGCGTTGGATTGCATCATTTTATAATCACAGGATGACCTATAAGACGTGTGTGAATGTGTGTACCGATGGCATATGGAGTATGAAACAGAGTGGAAAGACTTATAGTTGAAAAACACTGAGGTTCCTGATGGGGAATTTTATATTCATAATGCATAGTGCTGTTTTTGTTACCAAGACCAACAAGGTTATTATGGTTCAGTGCTGTTGCACGCATCCCAACAAGCACACTTATACGCTACATTTGAATGTAAACAGTTCGATATCTATTTATGAATGTTTATGTCAGCATGTAAGCATATGTAATGCACTATGCACACACTTTTTTATATGCAACATTTTTTTCATTCATTCACTGTACATACCAAAGGAGCTACTCTGTTTGTGAGCTTCCTATTTATCATCAAAAATGTGACAGTCCAGTACACAGCAGATGGCAATGGGAATGCATTTGTCTAGATAGATTAGAAATGAATTTAAATGCATTCGTTACAGCCAGGGGAGTCAGTTAACACAGTTGAGACAAAAAAATACAATTGTTTCTCATGTTTGTATAAACTCAGAGCTTATGAATGGCATTTAATTTTCTTTGTTTTGGGGACTGATTTTCATCAGTTCCATTTGATAACTGTTCAGCACATTCACATGTATCCAGCAGTGTGATAGGATTTATATAACTAAAGAAAACAAGCAATTTGCAGGGCAATAATTACCCTGGTTGTAAAACTAAATTACAGGCTACACAAAACTAGATCTTTGAAGAGGAAGAACACAGGTCTAAAAACAGGATCCACAAATGCTATAGATATTTTTGAGTTTTGTTTTGTTATTTTTTTTGTTACCTTGTGCTTCAAAACATCTTAAAAGAATTACACCTGCCTGCTAAGCTACCATGGGATGTGAGACCTGGTGACAGTGAAGGCCACAGGATATCACTCTTTCTAATCATCAGGATAGAAATATTTCATCAGAGGTTAAAGATAAGCCAGAATAAATTTGTATTGATTTATAGTGACTTTCCTGTAAGGGCATAAGATCCAAACCATGCCCACAAATTTCCCCCACAGCATATCAGGAAAAACAGTTTTTTTCCCTTTAATTTGTCACCTTTCTGTACATGAATTTCAACACCATTCCTGTGATGAATTACAAGTAGGCTAGAACATTTAAAAATAAAAAAGCACAAGGTCACCAATGCAATCTGAAGCGTTGAGATCATATTTGTTCTGAGGCTTATTTAAGCATGTTGTTGACAGGAATTACACCTGCCTACTAAGATACCATGGGATGTTAATTTGAAAAATAAAGCCTCCACTGCATCTGCCCTCTTCCATATACATCAGCTCACAGACACCTAAGATTGTATAGTGTTACTCTGGATAGTGTCCTGAATGTCTCTATACATTAAAAGTAACACCTTTCAGCAAAATCTAACTTAATTTACAAAACATCCTCCATATAATTGACATTTCTTTGTAAACAAACACAGAGTCATTTTCCCCCCAGCTTTCATTCCTAGTTTGACAGTGTTGTGTGTGATTTGCTTGCCATGTTTCCTGTTAAAGTCTATTGCAACCTTACGACAGCTTCGTGGATCCAGCTATGAGAATGATTTCAATGATCTCAATACGTTCTTTTGTCAAAGGCTTTCTTTAAGGCTATCTGAAACATATATAATAAATATATTTAAATATGAAAAAGTTTGGAAGCTATTCTGCTGAAGTGTTGATTTACATATTTGGCATCAGAACAGCACAACACATGGAGCAATTACGAGGACTAAGGCTTAACAATTCACAAGAATTCACAATATACCACAAATAAAAGAAAAACAAACAAACAAACAAACATATATATTTGGGACTCAATGAATTGAAGTGTGGTACCGTTATAGGTTGCCACCTGTGCAACAAGTCCATTTGTGAAATTTGCTCACTACTAAATATTCCACAGTCAACTGTTAGTGGTATTATAACAAAGTGAAGGCAATTGGGAACAACAGCAACTCAGCCACAAAGTGGTAGGCCACGTAAAATCACAGAGTGTCAACGCATGCTGAGACACATAGTGCACAGAAGTCGCCAACTTTCTGCAGAGTAAATAACTATAGACTTTTGTGTGGCCTTCAGATTTGCTCTGAACAGTGCGTAGAAAGCTTCATGGAATGGTTTTTCATGGCCGAGCAGCTGCATCCAAGCCGTACATCACCAAGTGCAATGCAAAGCATTGGATGCAGGGGTGTAATGCATGTTTCTCTTTCTGGCAATCCGATGGACGAGTCTGGGTTTGGAGGTTGCCAGGAGAACTGTACTTGCCTGACTGCATTGTAAAGTTTGGTGGAGGGGGGATTATGGTGTGGGTTTTTTTTTTCAGGGATTGGGCTTGGCCCCTTAGTTCCAGTGAAAGGAACTCAATGCTTCAGCATACCAAGACATTTATGCCATGCTCCCAACTTTGTGGGAACAGTTTGGGGATGGCCTTTTCCTGTTCCAACATGACTGCACACCAGTGCACAAAGCAAGGTCCATAAAGACATGAATGAGTGAGTTTGGTGTGGAGAAACTTGACCGGCCTGCAAAGAGTCCTGACCTCAACCTGATAGAACATCTTTGGGATGAATTAGAGTGGAGACTATGAGCCAGGCCTTCTCATCCAACATCAGTGCCTGATCTCACAAATGCGCTTCTAGAGGAATAGTCAAAAATTCCCATAAACACACTCCTAAACCTTGTGGAAAGCCTTCCCAGAAGAGTTGAAGCTGTTATAGCTGCAAATGGCTGGCCAACTCCATATTACTCTATGGATGTCGGCGATGTGTGTATGTACGTGCAGGGACACAATGTAAAAATCAACAGACATGTCCATCACCTCAAAAATCCACTTAACTCCTTGCCTCCAACCTCAACCTCCCTGCTGACTTCTTGTAGAATCAGAGATCAGTGGGCAAGAATGACTTCTTGTACCTGTCCCTGTTACAACTAAGCTGCCCTAATCTACTGGAGAAGCAGCATCAGTGTTTGGCCAGTATGGCATGGAGGGTGTTTGTCCACCATCTGACTTTCCACCACCACCTCCAGGGTGTCTGGTTCGCAGCCATTGTCTGACCTCACTAATTATTCAGTAATTATAGTACCAATCCCAAAGAGTGTGCAAGATGTCTAAAACCTTGCTAGCTAAGCATAATGTTCACATGTTATTGGATAGTTACACATGTAGTGAAATGGACAGAAGCCTAATCAGTTCAGTTTGTAATCAGATACTTACTGTCAAAATATCAGCGATGCTCTGCTGACCCATCATCTTAAAAGCATGAGTGTACTCACATACTACAGACAGCAGAAACATTTAAAATGACCTAATCAAAATATATTGATATATTTGTAAACAGAATACAACTGAGATACTCAGTGATTATTTTCTTGCTGATGGGCTCTGACTTGTCAAATGCTTTGAGCGATGATGCTAATAACCAGAATAAAAACTCATTTTCTATTGTAAACTCACAATAATTTTTACTATTCGTTTTTTTTTTTCAAAGCTTAAAGCTTCACATCAGGTTGAGATAATGCAACACAGGTCAAGAATGCATATAATTTCAGAACTATAAATTATAACATTCCAAAATTTGACCATGTAAAGTATTCACCACACATATAGGAAAAGTGACTAATGTTTAATATGGAAATTCGAATCTGTTGGCTATTTAATTTGATACCTAGTGTTTTTTCTCTCTCTTTGTACAGCCAGTTCATAGTATACAGTATATAGCATGGACAAACAAATCCATCAAAAATCATGCTTTGTTTCAATTTTGTTTCATAGCATCCATTATCAATCCAATATGACTGTCCACAATAGTGCTTGAATAAAGGTTTAGTTTAAAAGGTTTGGTGCCCACTATCTTCACATCTTGAGCTATGGGTATCCACTTATGCAGGCAAAACAGGATGCATTTTTAATGAGGCAAATTCCACATTCCAACATTTTAACATCGTTGACATGCGGTTATAAGTCGTATGCAGCATTTTGCCTACTTTCTTTGTATCCAGGACAATTATTGCTACTATCCTGTTGGCATTAATTATGAACTCAGTGGTTGATTTCTTTCCCTGTCTCATTTATGGACTCTGTTTTTGTGTTATTAGTCATAAGTCTGTTTCCAATAAAGAATTTATGACAGTGGAATAAACTGAGAAAATCCAATGCTTTATAACGGGTGAAGATGAATTCTTTCAGCTGTAAAAGCTCTCTTTCACTCTGTGTGATTAGCTTTAGTCTGCTAAGCTGTTAGAAAAAGAGATAAAGAGAGAAGATACTGTGTGCAGCTGGGAGCCAGCAATGGTTTGAACGCTGGGTTGTAGTCAGCACTAATGAGCCCTGCTGACTCACTGAAACAATCTGAAACAGGAAAAGGGGGAAAAGAGGATGTCTGATTGCTCCAATCTGTTCCTGAGCTGTCTAGAGAGCATGACCTGACAGTTGATGGTTAGCTCTGCATTTTAGCCTGAAGTGCCAATCAGATGATCGGGCCGTCAGCCGTCCTGTAAACCTACCTCCCTCCCCCTCCCTCTCTCTCTCTCTCTCCCTCTCCCTCTCTCTCTCTCTCTCTCTCTCTCTCTCTCTCTCTCGCTTGGAGTGAATTCTCTTCTGTTTCCTTAACTTGCCTTTCATTGTATCCTCTATCCATCCCAAGCATCCTAGAGAATGGACACTGATGGCTCATTACACAGACAGGGGGAGTACAGGAGACGGATAGGGAAGCAGCAGAGATAGCCATGTTTTGCAACACTGCTAGAAAGCAGAACCATAAACTACTTAATATGGCAAGATAATTGCAGCATGCTTGTTTAAGAGTTGTTTCTGAATAACAATAATGCATCACCTGACAAGTTTGATAACTATGATTATAGCACAGCACTTAATGTTCTATAACATGGTTCTGACCTAGGTACCAGTTGCAAAAATTATATCAATATACATCTTGTAATGCATTCACATTTCTATAGTAACAACATGCACTTGTATGGTGGACACTTTAAATAAATGAAATGTGTATTAGCTGAGATGATAGAGTTGTCAGTATATTATTTTGAAGCAGTCTCCAGTGTCAACACTTTATAACGAGCAGTAACTGCAACGTTAAGCTTCTCAGTAACATGACAAGCTTTCTGTCTTATTCATTTCAAAAGGCAGAAAAAAAGAGGCTGGTGAAGGAACAGTTGTTTACAGCTGCTATAACATAAGTGTTAACAGGAACCAACTTGATTTGCGGATGTTCCACAACACTAATAAAAAGTATGACAGTTCTTGGCAGGTATTTATATTTTTTCGGAGAATACCTTGTACTCCTCCCTGTCTGGTCCCAGCTTGCTCAGGACATATCAGTCTTGTCAGACAGGGATACAGTTTTGACTCCAGAGCTTTTCTTCCTAAATAACTCTTCTGAACTGGCACAGTAGAGAAATTTATTTTAACTGCTTTTACAGCTGCAAAAAAGTTGCTGGGACTCCCATATTTAAAGAGCAGATGTGTATGGGCCTTATCTCTACTGCATATTAATGTGTCCATGTGTGTGTGTGTGTGTAATAACACATAAATCTGTAATTCTAATCTATATTTCATCTCTGTACTGAACTGATTGGTTAATGAAAACAGTTAAAAAATGAATAAAAAGTATGATAACAAAAGGACTCTGGTGTTGAGAACTTATAATGTCTTAAAGTACAGAGATAAGGCACAATGTTTGTGCACCACTTAAGCCAAGCCTCCAGAATAATCTGTTCCTCAGAGTAACCTACTGAGATAGAGACAGCTTGTACTCCAGCTTGCCCTCACTTACTCCTAAAGAGCCAGCAACTTGCAGAGTAAACACCACACAATCAATCTCAATCAATCTTCATCTAACAATCTTGCTTTGTGCCAACACAGAAGCAGTGGCTTAATAGAAAAACCTATTGTTCAAATATTTATGGCAACGCACAGAGGTGGACTAGTCTGAATTTTGGCAAAAAAATGCTCAAAGGGCAGTATCTAAATCCCGCTTTGTGAGTGTGTAGTTGTATGTGAGTGTCAGCTAAAGCATCAGAGCATATAATTGAGAGAGACCTGGGGTTACTTTTATCTGCTGTTAACAAAAGGGAGAGTTTTATGAATCCATAACTATGCTGCCAGTCAAGGTAAAGTAATGTATGCTGGAATAATACAAACTTCTTGTGTAGGGACTGGAATGTGTACCTTAAACAGGATATTATCAGCATAATTACCAGTTAAAAACCATGAAGATGGCTTTGAACAACTGATACAGATTTGCTACAATAGATTAGGATTACAATTCCTATGAAAGCTTTAGGACAGCAAGTGGTTTTGCATTCAATTCTCCATCAGTGAACAGATGATAACTTCAAAAAAACAGATTTAAATTTCAACTAAACTAGAGTGAATAGAACACCGAAGGGAAATTATTTATAATTGCGCTCTCCGATGTCACCCAGATGAGTGCCATTGGATAGTGACATTCATATCGTTTTAGGGAGTTTTTCTGTAAAGATGCTTTCTGACAATGTCCACTGTTAAAAGAATTGTACAAATAAAATTGAATTGAATAAAAAGTGATACATTTTGAGGAAATAGTCATTCAAAGTCATTTGACTGATCAACGAAGAACAATTGTTAACAGGCATCCACATGACCTCAGTCACGTACAAAACCAGGAACCTGTGCATAGAAAGCAACTGTCCTGACCTACCCAATGAATAACTGCTAAGTACAGTCTTGCTGTGGAACAGTGCACTGTTACTCCATTCTCTTCAATCTGTAAGAGTAAAAAATTGCTGAGCTTTCACAAACAGTGCAGGAAGAATGAAACCATCCAATCATTTGCATGGATATGTCAGTCACTAGAACTGCGTTGGTTGTCAAAGCACAGTCACAGGAAAACAGAACAAAAATTTAGAGGACACATATTATTTGTATAGATCATCACAGGCTGCAGGCTGACACTCACATGCTGTATCTTCTAGTGCCAAGTGATCTCATAACAAGCAAAATAAACCATGGGCTTTGTGCATTGGTGAATACAATTGCCTGCCAACATGGTTGTAATTTATTTAGAGCACCCACTAATCTTAAATAAATAGATGTAATTGATGATCATGACTGTACTCATATCCATCCTGTTATGTGTGTTTGGATTTTAATAAATTTGGTGATGGAGGGGGTACTCATTTATGGACTGCAGAGCTTTTCCATCTCAGGACTGTTCTTCAATGAGTCACAGTATGCAGGGCACGGCTGCATGCAGAATGATTTTATTTAGATCAGATTAAAGCTGGAGCAGGACACTAATATGAGGTTTTAACTGCTCCTGTCCGGATAGATCATCTTATCAGCTAGGTATCATAACTGTAGGGAGGAGAGTGGGTCAGATGGCTCACACTGACACAAACACCCATAGCACAACATGGTACACATATGGAACTGTGTGTTTATATTGAACTTGATTTACGGTCCTTTTCTATTGGCAGTTCAAAATAGGCACAACATGACTGAAAAACAAACGATAAAAGATAGATAGAAACAAAAAAATAGATAGAGAGACAGACAGATAGATAGATACTGTATAAGTATTTATTTTAGATCAGCCAATGCTTAACAATTCCTACCATGTTGTTATCCTAAGATCTTTAAAATGAGAGTGTAATGGCTAATTTACTTAATATTAAACAATATGTTGGTTTCTACTGTGTCTTCCTACCAATTAACTCCTTGGGCTGAGTTTATGTTTAAAAACAATTTGCCATTTAAACAGTATTTTTAATAGACACAAGAGAGTGACTGACCTGAAAACACAGGGCCATTAAAAATTAGTGCAAGGTACCGTGTTTTGCACCTTGATTCGTGAGCAAAGTAGACCCTGCAGACCCTGGTGAGTGAAGAGAAAGGAATGTTGCTCTCATGTGCAACATTTAATACAAAGCTAATAAAGAAACATGCTGTTTAAATGGCAAAAAATGTTTTTTCAGGTCATAAGTATTTAGGTAAGGTGCTGTAGTACTTCCTGCTGATGTACAGTGGGGTCTAACTGAGATCTGAGAGCACTAGTGAAAATGCTTCTGATATTGAACATAATTTTTTTCCATTGCAAATGATATTGTCAGCAACAACTTCTGAAATCTTTGAGTACTGGATACATCCTTGTTTTGTGTTAATGACAGTGTGCACTTGAGCTGGCATAAACTCATGTTTCTTTAAAACCTGATGATCCATGCTAGATCAAATTCATCAGCATGTCATCTGAACACATGCTTCAGTAGGAGGGATATGACTGGTAGAAAACTGGAATTAATGTCCAAAGCAGTCAATAACACAAATTTTCTTAGGTTTAAATAGTGACCTAGAATTGTGCCCCAGCTTGAATATTCATATTCTAAATCAGTGAGATTTTTGTTTAATTTACAGAAATTTTAAATAAACAGTTAAAATATTTTCGGGGGGAAATTCTTAGACAACAAAAGTAAATTGTGCAACAACTTGAAATAAACAGACAAAATAAACAATTTTCAATTTTCAAGAATAATTAAGATGTTACACATTGTTGTTTTAAAAATGTTTTGAATTCTAATTATTTTATTTGTTTGTTTACAGTTTTAAACAACAAGAACAATAAAATGGCAGAATTTCAACATGGTCTCAGAATTTTGGACCCTGATGTATACTCAGAGCACATTTTTTGCCGTCATTAATTGTTAAATACGTCCAAATCACTGTCATTTCGTGTTGTAGGTTCATAAGACTGCAACAAACCCTAGGCTTATATCACATGGTATTGAAAGTATGAGTAAAAATACTTAATACTAGTATTATTATTGATGCATTATAATCATTGTAATCACACCTAAAGTAAATGTGTATTTTTTTTTTAGTGTGGAGCTGGACTTTAAGTTGCAAGAGGATAAGCTCCAGCCACTGATGAAAAGACTGTGTCCAGCAGTAGACCCGCCCTACCCTTCTCTGCCTTATACGCATGAAGTGTACACTTCCACCCCCAAGCGCAAGTCAAAGGCTGAAGCCAAGAAGCATGCACGCTGGAGACTCTGGTTTCTCTGAATCGAGGCTTTCACCTCTTTCTTATTTCCAGCATTCATGCGCCATAATGCCACAAGAACATCCAGAGCCCAATCTGTCAAAATCTGCACTAATACACAGAAATACCACAATCCAGTGTTTGGAGGTTGCAGCACTTGGGTTGCATTTAGACATTGGATTTTAATGGGGATTTGCATTTGTTTTCATTCTGTCATCTTTAATAACGGTCTGGAATCATGTTTATCAAAAGTTTTTTTTTTTTTAAATATATAAAGTTACATGTGATGAGTATGGTAATGATAGCCAGCAATTTGGATAGCAGAGACTAGGGCTGCTCCAAAAAATCTCTACTTTTCTTGTCCTAACTCTGTCTACTTCTGCAGGGGCTCTATAGAGTGGAACAAATAACCTTCATAAGTAGTTCACCATAATTCTACTTTGGACAGTCATCTAAGACATCTAGTCAGGAAAGCACAAACTTTGGGAAAAATATAATGAATGTTCAATCTAAAGTTTTCTTTCTTTCTTTCTTTCTCTCTTCCTTTCTTTCTTTCTTTCTTTCTCTTTCTTTCTTTCTTTCTTTCTTTCATTTATTGAAATTGTTCATATTTTTAGTTGTTTTGAAAGATTTTGTGTAAATGCAGAATTAATTGACTGCATGCACAATACATGGCTTTATACATGAGTACTTTAGTTCATAGCTAACTTTATATAGCTTCCGTTACAAATGTCGAGACTTTTATGTTTATAATTAGATGTTGGGGAGTTGGCTGTTGAGAAGTAATTATGTCAGTAGTTTGTAATATTCTGTGAGCTCAAGAGGAACTGACTTTCTCAAAAAACATTTTCTATAAATTGTACTGACTTTTGATTTCAACAGTAGTCTGTCTTTCATACTGAACAACATCGATGGTAGTGTGGCCGAGGATTGTCCAAACATTATTGTATGAATTATTGTATGTTTTCAGGCGAATTTACATGGTATTTTCTACAATTAACGTCAAACACTGGGATAAAAACACAAACACTGGAACGGTACCTGCTTATTTGTGTACAAACTCAAAACCTGAAATCCCTCAAGACCTAAAAAGTGAAACAAGACAGACAAAAAGGGCTATGTAAATATCGTATTTATATCAATTTAAGCAGTTATTAATTGTCAGCTTTGTATTAGCTACTTGAGAAAAGTCGACTTCCCTCAAGCCATTACATAGCCTACATCTACTTCAATGCTAAATGCAGTATATTGTTAGGAACCAATCACTTGATGTCTAGACATCGGTCAAACCATATATTTTTTATAATTCATACACATATTAGTTTAGATTTACAGTTGAATTGCACAGTGTGGACTAGCTGTAAGTGTAGCATAATGAGACACAGATGCATTGCTTAACCTTTGAGAAAGTGCAATTGATTTATATTGTGCAATATTCTACATTTTATACTCTTTCTACCCACAAACAATGCATTTACAATAAAGAAACTGCTGCAAAACTCCAAGCCTCGGCTGTCATTTTCAAACTGAATCACTATTTAATTTTTTCCCCCAAAACCGACTAAAGGAGCACTGTCTTGTTTGCAGATACCTAAAAAGTAGATCACAGCACTCCACGCATAGAACAGATTGAACAGTGCTCTGAAAAGGACTCAGCTGCAGGATTTAGAAGGTGGGAACTTTTTTCTTGCTGAAATTGATTGGCTCCAGCTCTGGCATGCTCCACAGACATGCCCTGTGATTGGACTCCCTCCAGTGAAACACCTGCTTCCCAGATATTGCCAGTGAGTGCATGGGGATAAGATCATCAGCTAATCTCTCTCTCACACTCTCTCTTTCTCTCTGCTCTCAGCTAGCATAATGCATGGTATCTTTTTCGTGTGTAAATGCATATTATATAGAGTTTTAAAACACGCCACCTGTCATTAACCAATTTCTGTACTAAAACAGATATAACAGGGAAGCGTTGGTAGAAACCTTTGGAAGATTCTGTTAGCAGAAAAGCAGAAAGCTATTTTAGCACGGAACTGATAACAGAGTTCTATTTTAATGTTGAAGCCTGTGAAATCTAGATAAATCCTGTAGCTTGGAATTTTGTCTGTTATCTGTTTCTATGACTCAAGGATCCATGATATTCATTAACGTTTACTTTAAAGAAACAGATTGCATGCATAAATAAAAAACATAGGGAATAAAAAAGCTGTATAGGTTATTGTTAGTTTCCAATGAAACACTCCACTTTTCAAATTTGCAATTCTCAAATGTGCTGCTTGAAATCTACTTTCTCTCTATTTCACTCAGAATGACCTCCAAGATCTTAACCAATCTGCTTCAAAGTAGCACATTCCACTGCCCTTGTGGCCATCAGTGGGAAGCTTCACACTGCTAGATCAGTCAATTTGTCATCACTCCTCATTCTCTTCAACCCTTGACATAGTCAATCATAAGGACTCTCCTGTCTATCCTCATGAGATCATGGTACAGCATGGCAATTGTTAGACAGAGAAGAATAGATGGAGGGACTCCACATGTGCTTCATGTAGATTCTTCACTGGTGTCCCACAAGGCTCAGCACTGGGTCCTCTTATGTTCGCAATTTATACCTGTTCTCCCAGTGAGGTCATTTCCACACATGGGTTTTCATACCACCACTGCTATACTGATGCCATTCAACTCAACCTCTTCTTTTCCTCAGACACTAATGTTTCTGCACAGATCTCAAAATGTTTGGAATGCATCTTGCCATCAGCTGAAACTAAAAACAGTTTTGTTTTTTTTTTACACCATATGGAGGATCAATCTACAGAGGTGACTGTTCATCTACAGGGGCGGCTATTCATCTCCTTGTCATTTCGAGACTGGACTGTTGTCATTCATTTTTAACAGGCCTGTCTCTGTGTGTTATCCAACCTCAACAACTAATCCAGAATACTTTCCCAACATTGGCTTCCTGTAGCTGTAAAATGCTTGCTTGCAAAGCCAAAAATGGATGTCTGCCTACCCTAAAGTTCTTCTCACGCCCACTCACTCTGAGTCTCTAGCACAGCTTGACTGGACCCATTATCTCTCAAGGTACAAGGAGGACATGCATAAAGACTTGTCTTTGTCCAGATACCCAGGTGTTGGATTGGTCTCCCCTGCATCTGATCAATGTGAAAACTGGTCATTTGCAGTACACAAAGGCAATGTCAGTAAAAGGAGGTAAGGAAAAATATGGAACGATTATTTTCTGGGAGTTTTGCCTGACTCAAGTTTTTACAGATTTTACAGTGCTTCCATCTCCCATCTCCATATTTCCTTTACATTCATGTTGTCAGGTATGCAGCAGCATGGTGGACAAGAACCACTTAACCATGCTACTGATATGTATTCATATGACCACAGGTCACCTGATGGAGAGTGATGTGAAAAATATAAAGAAGGCTTTCTAATACATTCTGCATAATAAAATAGGCTTTATAATAGGGTGCATAATAAATTAAGCTATATCTTATAAAATATTGTTTATATTAGATGAGCTGAAATAAAACTTTAAACTCAGTCAAGTCCACAGTCATGCATGCTAGCATACTAGCGATTACATTCATTCTTCATGCTGACGGCTAGGGCAGGGTGAAACAAAACATCATAGTGATCCGAATCAACCAAATGTATGCAGAATACACCAGTGCTAATAAGCAGTTTAACAAAATCACCATTTGATTGGGAAGTTCACATTCAGTAGTGGAGAACCAATGCTTGTATACAGTATATGGGTGGATGTAGTAACAGGGACGGACAAGTGAAGCTAAACTATCTCTGAGGCCCTCTACTGGTTGGCTAAATTACATTACATTACATTTTTTAACCCCGCCTATTTCTATGTAAGTGAATGGAAAACAAGACAAACCTACATCTTTAAGTATCTCCACAAATGGCTTTTTAACAATTTCAACTAACCTTGATATATCCCCCAATAACTTATCCTACAATAAATGCACTTTGTAGGAGTTATTAAATGATAAATCTAAGGTTATAGTTAATGAACTGATTGACAGATTCGGATATGACAGTCAAGCTTTATGAACCCACACACTTGCCAGCTAACACAAGCTACATTTCTTAATTATTTCCTTTTAACTGTATGACTTTAGCAAACACCCATAGAAGTTTGCTAAACATAGTAAATCACTGCTTTCTAATCAAATTCCTCCAACAGAAAGAGCATAACACAAAAGACTAAAAGCACTTCAGATAGGTAATTTACTGCAGGTGTCACAGTTAGATAAAATAAAGCAGAATTTTTATTAAGCATTTTCAATAGTGCTCTTAGACTTTTGGACACAAACTGTGTTCAGCATCACAGAGCTTTAGTATCATTATTGATGATCCAGTTATGCGTGACAAAACAGTATGAATGCATTATACAAGGGATTTGTGCTTATGTTATCGTCAAGCCTGCTTTAACTAGTAAATGTAATCAAAATTCTATATTAAAAATATATACATAAAAAATGTTATCTGGGGTGTGTGATTTATTCACCTGTCTATAAGCACTAGTGACGTGCATGTTTCCCTGTGCTCTGTAAAATCTAAGACTAGGATTTTAGTTTGAACCTTTACTGTTGACCCTTGACTGTACTATATGATGCACAAATTATGAGGAAGCCAAAATAGATCTGTAGCTAAATGCAAAATGTCAATTTTGAGTGTATGTGTTCATGCACACACCTCAAAATATGCAATGTCAAAAATGTGTTTTTTTTTTAAAAAAAACAAAAAACAACCAAACAAAAAAATCTGATAGTCTTTTGTTTTACACAAATGTTAATAGCTTTAAAGTAAATCGTGATATCGAACTTATTCGTACTCTATGAGATGCCCAAATGCTTGTTCATAAGCATCTAAAATGTGAATGTGAAATTTGAATCATAAACCACTAACATTCTGTGTTAGGTTATCCCAAATAAGGTAAAAACATTTCACACTAAAAGACAACGTTGTCCTAACTAATTTTATATCAGTCTTATGGTCATAAAATAATTATTTTACTGTTTACACTGATTGAAAATGTCCAATCAGTTAATTTCCATTCCACTGACAGACTGTACTGGAAAAAGGGTTAAGAGAACAACAATTAATCAATCAGTTACTTTATCTCACAGAAGATTTCTTGCAAACACTGAGACTCCATAGGCATTTGGCTAAAGATAGAACTTATCAGACTACTTCCAAGCTTCCTATTAGAGTTTTGGCTAATTTGTCTCCACTACCTCCCACCTTGTGCTTTTATTCGTAATGCTCTCTCTCTCTCTCTCTCTCTCTCTCTCTCTCTCAGCATTTGTAGCCTCTCCATCCTGCTCTCTTTCATTTCACCTCCTACACAGAGTATTTGTACTATCACAAGCAAACAGACTTTTTGAGACTTTTTACATTTTTTTTAATATAAAAGAGATTTTTAAAGGTGAAAAGAAATAAAGCATGACTGTAAATAATCTAAACTTTTCATTTAACTCCAGACATTTTTTCCCTTACTGCTTTCATACATGGTGTTTCTGTGCTGCCCTGACTGTCCTCATGCAATGCTGCATATGAATTTTCCATCATCCACATAAAGGCTGGTTACTTAAAGATTGTTATACTGCAGAAAGTTAAGCTTGTGAAACTAGTACACTACATGGAAATAAAGGAGTAAAAGTTTTGATTTATGTTTCATTCAGTTTAATTTAATTCTGTGTTGTATAGCACTTTAACAATGGACATTGCCACAATGCAGCGTTAGAGAAATATGTAAATTCAGGATGTAAATTTTACATTTATAAATATATCAGTTTATCCGTAATGAGCAAAAGTGACAGTGGCAAGGAAAAAGACCTTTCTCAGACCTTTCTCAGATAAGGAGGAAACCTTGAGAGCAGCCAGACTCAAAAGGGAACCCATCCTCATCTGGGTGAGAGTGGAGGGTGCGATTATGAATAATTTCCCTACCTTTTAAATTCTAATCAGTGTAGACAACACAGATGCTATATTTAAAACTTTGTCAGACCTTGCCTATATCTTGGTTCAGCAACTTGCTTTTTGTCACCTTTACCTTAAAAACAAGACAACTTTTGCTTGCTAGCTACAACATTAGCTGAAGTGAATTGGGTTTGTATGATTCTGTTTTTTTTGGTGTGTGTGTGCTTTCGCATTATCAGTGTTGTTGCTATGTTTAGCCAGTCGGACTAGGACTTTCATATCATTGTAGCTGTCATGGTTTTTACTTGTAGGGAGAGATTATACAGCAGCATGCAGTGACTGAATTCATGGTGTGAGTAATGTGTCTGGAAAGCTTTAGGCTGGATGCTGTGGTTCAGTTTAAACCAAAACGTTGTAAAATCAAGGAGAGGAGTCTGGGGACAGATTGCAGACTGTTTACTGCTGCGCCTCCACTTTTGCCAGCTCATAGGCTTATAAAAAGAAATGACAAAATTAAAGGAGTTTTGACTTTGTTTTGACAGCTTTTTTGGAAGGTAAGATAAATAATATGAAGACTGAAACCACTAAATAGGCTCTATAGCCTATATTATGTCATATTACAACGCCTTGTTAAGCTTCAGTACTTCAGTACTTGATGCAACTTGGTGTACTTGGACACTGACATAATTTTTGCTGCTTTTGCTTTGTAGGCTACTCCATCACATGTGAATTGAAACAATTAATATAAGGTTAAAGCACAAAATGTCAGCTTTAATTCCCCCTCTTGAGAGGAGAAGGATCCTCACAGGCCTAGGATAACTAGATGTGATGTCTACCACACAAAGCCCATTAACATGAGGAGTAGCCAGGGTCATCCTCATAGATATTCCCCATACACAACCAGGCAGAGAGCTAGAGAGAGAGGAGAAAGACAGCACAAATTAACACATGGGGAGAGATATCTCACCCACCCAGCATGATCAAGGTCATACACTCTATTCAGAGAAAACAGGTTTCCACAAACACTCCTGCTCTAATGAATTACAGCTGAGCATTAGGATTAATTATAAATGCAAAAGAGTGAAATGGATAAAAAATGGGTGATAGAAAAGACTGAGAATGATACAATGAGAAAAAGTGCCATCAGTAAAAAAAAAATTGCATGTAAGAGAAGGGTACAGCCCAGCTGGACTGCATTTTCAACACTGACCTCATGTTGCTTTAAAATTACATGCCATCCTAAGAGCTCATTAAATAATGATGGAGTGCTTGAGCTTGGACAGCTGTAAAAAGTAAAGGCGAGTCACCCCAGCCTGCTCCTACATCCCCACAAATGTTTAGGAGGCAGCTTTCAAAGGCTCAGCCATGAACCTTGTATAATGCTGTATAATAAAAAAGTGCAGCAAGGTGAAGAGGTTTAATGGAAACGACAGGCAAAGGTTAATCGGAAAAGACAGTGCTTAATGGGAAATGCTTACTCTGCACTGACTCATACAGGCTTTTTGAAATCTTCACATATCCACGGTGGCCAAAAAGCTGCGCTGCTATTTAAAAATAAAATGTGTAGATATTGTTATAAAGCTAATGGCATTGGGGCTCCAGTCCATATAATATACAAAGATGCCGCATTGTTACCTTCTAAATGGCACAGCATATCTGAGAGAACATTTCAGTCACAATAGAGCAATACATTAGTAAATGACCGAGAGGCTATGGACATAAATTAGCTGATTTCCTCAGCAGCTAATGTGTACTAAAGCTGACTCTGATAAGCTGCTCAGGTAAATGGTTTGTATTGTGTGAAGCTGCATCATTGAAAGTGTTTAGTAAAGCATGAAAATTCTTTCATATAAATACTCTGCAGTTTGTGACAGATCTAGGTCAATAGCACAGACCTCACCATTAGTAACAGCTGACTGGACTGAAATTTTGGATTGTACAAGAATAAATGAATGAGTATTCTAACCAGCTTGTAACAATTGATTCAGTGAGGTATTTATTATAGGCAATCATTACCATTGTCTATAACATGGGTCAGAGCAGAGGCAGACAACCTTAAGCAGAGATAATCCATATCGACAAAGACCAGGAAACACCAGGAAACACAGAGGCAGGAAACAAGGCATGATGAGAAAAGACAAGACTTCTGCCTGAAATACTGAAACAGCTGGTTGTAAAGGGACAAATTAATTAATGGCTTTACATGAAACTGGTACACACATATAGGGAACAAACCAATGATAAGATGGGGAAGAGGCAGGGCTAAAACCAAAATAAACACAGATGGCCAATGAAAATCATATACTATGGCCTTCACATTCACCAGATTTCAACCCAAGTGAACATCTTCAGAAGACTGATTGGCTCCTGCTTTATCATGAACCTGACCAGGATAAAGTATTTAGTGAAGGTGAATAAATGTACACTTACCCAGTTTATTATGAACTCCTGCTCCTGTTCCTTCATACAAATATCAGGTAAGCCTATCACAAGTTAGCAGCTCAGTGCATAAATGCATGAAGGTGTGGGTCAAGAGCATCAGTTAAGATTAAGATTAAACATCAGATTGCAGAAAAAATGGATCTTATTGACCTTGATCATGGCACAGTTGTTACTGGTTTGAGTATTTCAGAATCCACTGATCTGCTGTTCACTGTTCAAACTGAAATGAAGGGTATGGTAACTCAAATAATTAGTGGTTAACAGGAAAACATTTCCAAATAAACAATGTTAACCAGTTTTACAATAGAATGCAGTTCCTAATAATAATTTGGTCATTGAGTGTAAAGGGCTTGTCTTTGAATAAAACAGAATTTAAATAAAACAAATGGTAGAATCAGTCTGTGTTAGAATCAACAAATGAATACACTGATAGAAGCAAGAATGTCTTTGCAAACAAAACCACACATTTTCTAGAAAAATGCAACATCTCATCTCTCAATGAGAAGGTATTAAAAACAGACAATCAAGAGTTTCTATATTTTGGTATGTAAATGAGGGTTAAAATTTAAGAATAAGAGCAATAGCACTACTACACTATTAGCCTTTCTGATCTCCATTTCATAGCAAGCTAGCCTGTACTGACAATGGAGTAAGAAGAGTTTGGCTCGTTCCCTATGCACATAATTAAATGATTTGGGTTTTTTTTTAATCACCTAGTTGTAAGGGTAAGAAAGCTTGATTTATAGCTAGACTATTGGCACATGAAAAACTCCACTTCAAATCTATACATCAAGACAGTGTGCAGATGGTCTTGGTGGCAAGGCACAGACTTTGGCATGAATCCTGCAAGGCACAGTTCTGCAGTTTAAATCTAACTGATACCAAGAAGGTTGTCATTCCTACTCCTGGCTGTGAAACCCATCCAAAAAGTATCTAGGTGTAGAGTTGTGCTATCTGCTACTGTCAGCAATCTCTGATGGCCATTTTGTGTTCTCATTTGGTTTCACCCTCAAATCTACCCATCTGGGGGAACCAGGTGTTTCATATCTGCAAGCACAACATCAATCATCATAACACTGCATGGAAAGATAGCTGATGTTAAGATTGCAGTATTCCAGCTCATGTTTGCTTAGTAAACAATGTGGGACCTAAATGTGTGTTTTGGCTCGGTGGTATGAGTGTGTGCTCTTTTCACCCACCTACATGCCTGGCTGGGGAGCAACCTTGGCTGCAAGTAGTGGCTAATGAAGCATGAGGGTCATTGAGATGGTTCAATATTTTTCATTAAACCTCCAACAATACAATCTAGTCTAAACCGGTGGCACTGGGCAGCATGGTTCTCACACACCATGAAGCAGCTGTCAGTTTTCTTTGTTATTACTTATTAAGGCAGAGGGGAATGCCTATATTCTGTGCAGTCAATTAGAAGACACAAGACCCCAAACAAGGCAAAGGATGGGATTTAGAAATAAAATTGGCAAGGATTTGCTCCTGAATTCTTATTACATCAAGAAGCCAAAGAGGAACTTTCCATTACAGACTATTAAGTTAGACACTGACATGAATGATGTATGATGGCATCACTGAAGGCACTCCCATATTACAAGTCTGTAACTGTGTATTCTTCTTCACTGTCTTTCAGATATGGATTATCTATAGTCTGAACACTGAAAGCTTTACTTTCCATTGACACAAGCCTCCTAATTTAGATAACGCCGATATGTAGTACTCAAAGCATCAAGGTCTTCTGGGAAATAATTTTACAGCACTTTGCTCAATGGTAATGCATTCAAATGGTAGAAAAAAAAACAACAACATGCTGAAATGGCACAAAAAAACTATACACAACAGTGTTATATAGGAATGAAGTTTTTAACCTGACAAACTTTTAGCTATTCATCATGGAAATATCTCACTTAACAACTCCATAAAACATGGTAATCTAATCACCAAATATGTCAGGGGTGCTAATGAAGCTGGAGAGCTCCAAATGGATGTATTTGATTAAAGATGGATATGTGGAAGTACACTCAAGAACCACCTCAATCATGTTAATAATCTTAAAATCATTAATCAACTAAAAACAGTAACAAAAAACAATTCTAATAATAAATAACTAGATACAGGAAATTAGCTAGGGTTTTTTTTTTTATTTCCCTTCATTAAAATAAGATGTATGACTATTTATGAAGCTGCAGTTCTAATCCGTCACTTATAGCAGTGTCTCTCAAAGCTTAGGCATATTATTTAAATGTTCACAATAATATACTTTATGTTTATTGGAGGGACACATTTTACGACATTATTTACACTTGTTTTTTTTTTTTGAGGATTAAACACTTTCATTTAAAGTGAACAATGAATCTGGCTAACATCTACAAGAACTCAATAGTAAATATGATAGTGTAGCACCTGTTGCTTGTGACAGAATTAGCATTCTGTAAGGCACTACACTGACACAGCTGGGGATAAATATCTATAATTAACCTAAAATTGGCTGTCTAAAAAGAAATTGCACCTGAAAAGTAACAGACAAACAGAGCACTGATGTGATATCCCAGTAATTGTTACCAGCTAGCTAACATGAGAAGTGCCATAAAGAGATGCTGAGAGAGGAAGTAAACGCAAGTAAAGCAGTTTTAATAAATACTAGTCACAGATCCAAATCAGCAAGGAATCTCAACAGTCAAAAACAGGCAAGAGTCAGGCAATCAGCAATGTAGGGTAGGCAAGAGCAGATGTGAAAGCCAGAGATAGTATCAAAAACCAGGAAGACAATCACAAAGAACAAAAGCTTGGTAATGCTTTGGTATGAATCACAAAGAATGTGTACTTGCAAAGTCTGAATGTTGAGAGGGTCTTTAAAAAGAGTTTAGAAAGTAGTGAGACTGATTAGTGGTGACAAGTGTGAAAAGGAAATACCTAGCTAGGCTTGTAGCCAACAAGCAAAATCCACAACAATACTGCTTTATAACATAGTTTACTAGGTTTGTTTTTAGAAACATAGAAGACATAAGACAACTTTATTTGAAATGGGTGTTTGTAACAAACAATCTGGACTCAGGCCACACTAAAATAAAAAAAAGAAGAAATATAATGAAACAGTCATCCCTATTCTCAGTTTGCTCATACACTCACCTAGAAACCAAGATGAAACCAAAATGTCTAAGTAACTTGGTTTTCTACAATATAACTACTGGGGGTGGCACTCACCTCTTCCCAAGGGTGTTTCCTATGTGCTGTGCAGTGTATGAGTCTGCTTTTAATGACTTGTCTGAGCCCCAGTAAATACAGTTGTATTCTATTCCAACTCCTGGGTCCTAGTATAGCTCCCCTTGTAGCTCAGTGGTAAAGGTGTTGAACTACTGATCAGTAGGTTGTAAGTTCAAAATCTTAGCACTGCAAGCTGCCACTGCTAGGCCCTTGAGCAAGGTTCTTACCCCTTACCTGCTCAGGTGTATAAATAAGTACTGTTTTTTTTTTTTTATAGTTTAAAACACCCAATTCATCTTAGAAAGGGTAGTTAAGAAAACAGTTATCAACTAACTTCTTCATTTATAAATTTCACAGTAGGAAAAAAGATAAAGTAGGAAAATAGATAAAAGACTAAATCCAATGACTTTTTCTCTTGTCTTATTCTTTTTTAATTTCTTAGCTCCAGATAAGTATGCATACTTTATCATCACCACATCACTGCACACAAGATGTTTTTTGGATTTTGGATAATAAATTAACTTACCATCATGATGTACCATCTCAAGGCTTGTGTGAACAAAAATTGATGAATCCTATATAGTGAGTATTGAAGTATGCCTAATTCAAGTGGTTAGTGAAGAGGGAGTGATAGAGGAAGATGTCTCAGTGTTTGCAATGCTTTGGCATTGAGTGGGAGCACACCACTGTGCTGGAGACTGTGCTTTGCTGGAGAATCTGAAAGAAGCAGATAAAGATTAGAGGTTAGGAGCAATCGATAGCAGAAGCCACTTGCCGTGTGTCACTGATGTGATGAGTAGCTCACAGCAGCGTGCGTTTGACTTGAGCCTTATCTCTACTGCATGTGAGTTTACACTGTGTGCACTGTCCATGGTACTGAAATGCCTGCTGTCGATATTCCTGGTATTCAGGTGCTTTGTGGTCAGCAATGCCACTTTATGAGGCTTGACGTCACCGGATGGTTTTTAATCAACAATCACAGCAGGCATTAAAACCTGACATCACCAATAAAGCTATGCTATGCTTTTATCATCAGACTAGGAAAATCCTGACTAGTTTCTTCGTCATGAATGTTAAGATTATGAATATTACATTTTTTTTTTATATTCTCAGGCATTACTTTAGTAAGACCCTATTGTTAAACTGTTTCTATGCATCTAGTATCCATAGTACTGCAGTGCTCAGGATCGAACAAACCCTGGAGCTGTGAGGTGGATTACTAAAGAGTTGAAAAGAAGAGATCTCAGATGATACCAGGATGATCTCAGAGGATTCACCACACATTTCAAACAGCTATTAAGCCACAAATGTAGAAAGGCCAGACTGCCTTTAAAAAAGCAAATAAAACCTCTAGCACTCTGGATTATGGCTTATGGACAGAAGATTAACTTGTACCAGACAAATGAAATGGGGAAAGAAAAAGGAACTGCTTATGGTCCAAAGCATCTCATCTGTGAAATATTGTTGCATGAGAACGAGCTCACTTGTCTCGATGATATGACTGCCTACAGCACGATGACTGTTAAAATGCACAAAAGTTTTATTTTAAATTGCTTACTATACTACATATTCCCAAATGCCTCAAAACTTTTTTGGACAGCATTTTGCCTTACAGCAGGACAATGATGTGAAAAATGTAATTGATTTCAGGGCCAAAAAATGATTTTTTCCCCACTAGCTGAGTTACCCGATGCTCCATTGTGCATATGGCTCACTTACTGAGGACAACACTGCAAGCTACAAAAAAGGTGCCACTAAAAACGGATGCATTAGCAGGGATGATGTACATCTGCTATTTGTAGTGACTGTTGCACATTTAATATAACATTATTGTCTAAATGATTATAGAAATATGCTCCTATAAAATGGGATATTAAGCTCCTTGAACTCATGAAACCTTGAAAAAAAAAATCTATTTTTAAACTATTTTGTGTCACTGCCTAAATATGTACACACTACACTGTATGTCTCTCTGCTGGAGCTAAGCACAGTACAATGCTGAAAGTCTAAATTACAAGATAAATTGTTTCAAACACAGTCAGCCAAATGTAGGCTCTGCCTGTTAAGGATTAGCTAGGATTACAAGCTAATCCTCAATCCTTCTGACAGAAAAGTAGAATTTATGGATTTACTGGTAAAAGTAGGGCTATGAAAGAATGACAAACATGTATCCAGAACAACAACAGCACAGAAATGATACTGCTACAGTCAAAAGATGGCTTCAAGTCAAGTTTCAAATTAAAGCCTGTATGATTATTGCTTTGCTATTCTTTTCCTTATGTCAGGACCCTTGAGCTTTCAGGTGGCAACATTAACCTTCTGCAACACCATGCTTCTAGAGACCATAATGCTTAGTCATATTTCATGTTTGTATTTTTTTATGCTTAGTTCATGAGCAATCTTGAGGCAGGGGTCTGTACATGCTTAAAAAAGAATGTTTATCAAATAGTTTTTGTCACCGAACCCATGAGGACCCTGACCAGGACAAGGTGGGTACTGAAGTTGAATCAATAACTGAATTAATTCAAATGATAATTAACATCATAAAACATATAGACAACACATGTGTTATAGTATTTTTTTCTATTTTCAGGTGAAGAAAGGTACAGATGTATAACTTCAAATGCCAGGTCATAACAAGGTTGGATTGTTTTGAAGACTTTTTTTTTTCCAATGAACAGTTGACAAAACTAGCTTTGAATCAGCAACAATGCAGTATGTCAGTAATTCTACACTGTATTGAAATATTATTCATTTTTACATTATACAGTGCATGATTACAATGTGTTTAACATTTAAATGTAAGTCAAGGAGAAAAGTAGCAGGATGTGTACATTTTGTACATGCTCTTCACAAAAACAGGTGGAATAAATCATGACAAATGCTCTTAAAACTAAGTAGGGATAAAGTTATGAAAAACAAGACTCTAATGAGCGACTCATACTGAGAATGGTGAGAAAATGCTACAGTACATGACCAAAGACTATTACAACAGTGATACATTGGACACAAGGACACAAGGCTGTATAAAATCTAGTTGGGAGAGAGAGAGAGAGAGAGAGAGAGAGAGAGAGAGGGAGAGAGAAATTATGTAGTTCGTGCCTGGCCAGCAAGGTTTTTACTGAGGCCTAGAAAAACATTTTACAGACAAGCAGTCTCTACAGAAAGGTCATCATTTAGTATGTTACCTCTATATTATTGTTTCCATGGGAATATAATGGCTTTTGTGCATATATATTATAGCATATATATTATAACCAATCCATCCATCCATTCTCTGTGCTGCTTATCCTATACAGGGTCAAAGGGAACCTGGAGCCTATTACTTGGAACTCAGGGCACAAAGAAGGGGACACACCCTGGCTGGGGTGTCCACCAATGGCAGTACAGTACATTACATCCCTGCTAAGAATATTATGGTTGATCTACCTAATTTAGAAAAAAAAAAATTGTTTGAGGATCATACATGCAAATGAAACAAAAAATGTGTATGAAAATGAATACAGATTAGATATTCCCCTATAAAGTCCAAATAATACATAATGATATATTTTTTTTAATTCATCGTCTTAGATTAGCTTTCTCTCTTCCCACTGTGGTCTCAAGTTCAGCCTCTTCAGAATGAAACTGTCGGTGTATTTGCTGATGCCAGTGTTAGAGTGTAATTAGAAGTCGTTACAGTACCCTCTGTAATACACTTGATGCCTCTTAACTTGAAGAGGATGAAGGCAGTGTTCTCTGAGGAACAATACAATTTTGGTTTGCACAAGCACATATCATGCAAAAACATCTGTATGCACAAGGAAGCAAGCATGTGTCTTCTAAAACCCATTTTGCGGTGGCTGTAAAGTATGTTACAGTTGTAACCTATGTGATTGAGTCAATCAGGGATAAAGATAAATGTATTATTAGTATTCAATATTAGTATTTCATATTTCTGATCATATTTATCCCTGAGATCAAAACTAATATATATTATCTAATATTAAGGTCACAAGTAGTATGATGTGAAAGAAAACACATGATTATGATGATGTAAACCAAAAATTACAAATGGAGTTGAGACATGACCCCAATTCAAACTATTAATTGGACTTTCCATTTTCTATCATTCTCTGTGGAATAGACGGATTATTTACATTTTAATAACCTTGTCTTTGGTCATGCTCATGCATTCTATCCCTGTTGGCATGGCAGCATTTGCCAAAAAAAGTAATTAACAACCTTATATCACAAGTTAATAGAACCAGCTGGTCTACTGCTAGGATTTCTGTCTAGTGAGAGATCTTAATAAAAGATCTTAATCAAATATCTCAAATAACCAGGTGCTTGTGACCATACATTTTGGTGGGCCAGGACAACATTAATTACAACAAAGCTTCACTCTTGACTTATGCTGTAGGTTACTATCTAGCAGATTGTCAATGTAACTCCATAATAAACTATTGAAATTCAACAACATACAGCCATCCAGAACACAGTCCAGCAACTTGATTTAAGTGGTTTTGTTCACCTATTCAGAAAGTGTTTTTCAGGAAAAGTCCAGCCCAACTACAACTTAAAAATCACACAAATGTCCTGAAACAACCCCAATCTAGCCATGGGGGTCACAGTATAGTGACTTCAGTGCCGGTCCCAAGCCCAGATAAATAGAGAGGGTTGCGTCAGGAAGGGCATCCCGCGTAAAACATTGCCAAATTTAACCATGCGAATCGGCAGTAAAAGAGCACAACAGATGCATTTTTTGCTCTGGGAATTTTGATGGAGAAGTATAGGGATGGTCAGAGAGAGTTGCACTGTGTGTTTGTAGACTTGAAGAAAACGTATGACAGGGTGCCAAGAGAAGAGTTGTGGTACTGTATAAGGAAGTCAGAAGTAGCAGAGAATATGTCAGAGTGGTGCAGGACATGTATGAGAGGAGCAGGACAGTGGTGAGGTGTGCTGTAGGTCAGACAGAGGAGTTCAAAGTGGAGGTGGGACTGCATCAGGGATCGGCTCTGAGCCCCTTCCGGTTTGCTATGGTGATGGACCAGTTGTCAGAGGAGGTCAGACAGGAGTCTCCTTGAACAATGATGTTTGCAGATGACAATGTGATCTGTAAGAGCAGGGAGCAGGTGGAGGAAAACCTGGAGAGGTGGAGGTTTGTGTTGGAGAGAAGAGGAATGAAAGTCAGTTGTAGTATGACTGAGTACATGTGTGTGAATGAAAGGGAGGGAAGTGGAACAGTAAGATTACAGGGTGAAAAGGTGAAGAAGGTACAGGAGTTTAAGTACTTGGGGTCAACAGTCCAGGGTAATGGAGAGTGTGGGAAAGAGGTAAAGAAGTGAGTGCAGGCAGGTTGGAATGGGTGGAGAAAGGTGTCGGGAGTTCTGTGTGATAGAAAAATATGAGCGAGAATCAAGGGGAAGGTATACAAGACAGTAGTGAGACTGGCCATGCTGTATGCTTTAGAGACAGAGTCACTGAGGAAGAGACAGAAGTCAGAGTTGGAGGTAGCAGAGCTGAAGATGTTGAGGTTCTCTTTGGGGGTGGACAAGATTAGGAATGAGTACATCAGAGAGACAGCTCATGTTGGATGTTTGGAGGACAAAGTTAGAGAGGCCAGGTTAAGATGGTTTGGACATGTCCAGAGGAGGGAGAGTGAGTATATTGGTAGGAGAATGTTGGACATGGAGCTGCCAGGCAGGAGGAAAAGAGGAAGGCTAAAGTGGAGGTATATGAATGTAATAAATGAGGATATGAAGCTAGTGGGTGTAAGTGTTGAGGATGCAGAAGACAGGGATAGGTGGAGAGAGATGATTCGCTGTGGCAACCCCTGAAGGAAAAGCCAAAAGAAGAAGACATTTTTTTTATATATTCCAGCTTATGCATTGGAAATAAACTCACCCTTCAGCATGTATATAATTCACTCCAAAATTGTCTTTTCCATTTTCCAATTTTTGTAATATATCCTATATCAGAAAGGGTTCTCAAAAGAACAGACAATTTGCTCTGTCCATTGTTTGCATAATTGTAATTTTATCTCTGGTTATCTTTGCATTTATGATATGAAATAAAATTGTCCAAAAGAATGATACTAAACTAAAGCATGTAGTTTTTAAAAATTATATTTCTCAGGGTAAAACCTTATTATTGCTTCAAGGTAAAACCTTATTATTGCTTCATTGCTTATTATTGTTTCATGTGACGCCATAATATGGCATGAAGAGTTTTTGCAGCAATCAAGCGAGGCAATAGCAACAAAACTCAATTCGCTCATTTCGAGTTGTATAATGAGCTCTCTATGTCAGGTGAGTTGGCTACATTATAACATAACTTTAGCTAAGTGGCTACGTTTAGCTAAACAAATTATTTGTCAGCATTTTTTGGCAGATATATGTAAGGTTTTATGTTAAATGATTGTCTGGTTTATCACAGGGTGTTTTGAACAATAAATATCCTGTATATGTCTGTTATAGGCTTCACCGGGGTCTCCAACTTTTTTCCTCTGAGAGCAAATCATATTATTAGTAACATTTATGTACCTAGCTTATTTCCATAAACAAAACAAAGAAAGTCAATGTCAAACAGGTATATTTTGCAATAAAAATCATTTTAAATTCACATAAGCAGCATGTTAACTGTTAAGTCGAGTTGATTAATACAATGGGTTTGCTGACTAGACTGATCAGTTATTATTGTCAGATTTCCTTCAGTCACATTGTTTGTTATTTATTAGCAAATTGTTACTTACAAGTGTCATGGCACATACCCTGATGGCCTCAACAAATCTGAACAACACTCTTTTCATAAAAAATGGAACACCTTTGATATGGAAGTTAATATTAATTTTGAAAGCAGAGACCTGAAATTGCATTGAACTTTATGTGATTAATTAATAGCATTTTAAGACATTCATATGCATGTGCAATGGGTAATATAAGAGTACTTTACTCTGACACCAGCTGAACTAATAAGAAATGTCTTCAGCACAATTGTCCTGCATGTTTTTCCAGCAGGATAGATACAGGTTTTACTTTGTCAGCATCAAAGCTTTATTCCTAATACTGGTGAATAGATTTGCCATGTGTTTTCATTATCCTTTATCCAAACTAAAGTTTATATAAAGCATGTTCAGTTTTGGTGCCATGTGTGAAATCGACTGATGAACGGCTTTATCAAACTGCGTGATGCGCATGGAGTTATTTGGATTTTATCTATTTTGAACATATTTTGTAAATCTTTAAGCGAGCTACAGTGTTGGAGACCCCTGGGCTACACAGTTCACTGGCTAATTTTAGCTAGTAAGTAATGTCACTACAATTTGCGTTTCAATGTATAAAGCTTGAAAAAGTGATACCACTACGGCTAACTTACACAAGACAAAATCCAGAGACCAGAAGAGGCACACACTAACAACAAAATCAAACGCAACAGAACCTGTATAAATAGGAAGGTAATTAGTGAAACATGAGGGACAGGTGTGCAGAGGCGGTAATGGGCTAAGGATTGGGCGGGGCAAACAAGTGAGAACACAAAACATAAACAAAGACACGTGGCACAGGTATAAACAAACCCCTGCTGGAATGCCCCCTAGTGTTCCAACAGGGAATTAGCCAAGCCATCCATGATAATTTCCAATTTTTTACTCAAAGTGAATTGTACTGATCTTTTTTATGTAATGACAAAGAATCAAAATTATCAATGACGTGGTCCAATTTCCATCCACAAATTTTTTATTTTATGTTTTATCATAATGTTAATATATTTTTACATACACTGAATGAGATATTTCAAAATGTCACAAGATGTCCTGTAATATCATGAAATGATGCACACATGTGGTACAGATCAGGCACTTTTGTGTTCATAATCAACAGTGGTGTGCATGTGTGGTGCAAATCAGGCAGGACGTGGATTGGGTAAGCACAGCCATAAAGTATGGGGTCATAAATACTGTTTGTCAGTTATGGGAAAAGGGTCACCCAACTGATACAGTCATTCATGCCTGTAAATAAATTTTATGTCCATGAGTAGCAGCAGCTTCAGTTTCTGTACAATTAGTACAGCCCATAAGTAGAGCTCAAGCATTAAAAATAAAATAATTTGTAATTTAAAAGTGAAACTATATAATGCAGGGAGGGAGTCTTCTGTGTTTTAGTGTTTAAAAATGCTAAAAATCTTCACCATAACTAAAGGTGAAAAAAGTTCACCTTTAGTTATGCCATTTCAGTGTACATAAACGTAATTACATAACATTCTGTATAAGTTGTTACTTTCATCCATCACCCTAATAAAGTATCAGTTGAATAAAGACTGCAAATACAATGTTGTCTACATACATGTCAAGTTTCCCTTTATTATAGCTAACCTATTGTTCTTCAATCTAATTACATTAAATCTCTTATGTTTTACATATATCACACACATGATTTGTGACATGATATGGTCTTAATATTTTATCAATATTCGTTATTCAAAACATATTTATTGAAAAAGTATATAATGAGCTACCTTTCTTGGTATATGTGCACAATACATGTTGTCAAAATGATGCTGGCTAGATGACTGGATGATTAAATACTCCTGGTGGAGTGGGCCCTAATACCTAGAGGCAAGGCCATACTGCGTGCCTCATAGGACTGAATGATGGCATGTATAACCCAGTGAGAGAGTCGCTGCTTGGAGATGGGATTACCCCTGTTGTGATAGCAATGTACAAGAAGCTAACACTTGCACATTGAAGATGGCATTGGCTAACCCCAATGAGAGGTGTTCCTGGAGAAACTCCAGCACTGAACTGATTGAGCAGTGGACTGGGTTCAGATGGTGCTACACACACCATGATAGCAAAAGCCTCCATTTCAGGGCATACAATTTGTAATGGATGGAGCTTTAGAACTCAAGCTGGTCTCCCTGACTTCAGTCGAGAGAACAGAAATAATGAGCTGGTCCCCCTCAGGGGCCAGGCCCAGAGGTTCCACAGAAGATCCTGCCAGACAGGAATCTTCCAAGGACTACCATCAAGGAAGGATATTATGTCTGAGAATCACAGGTGGGCCAGTGTGAAGCCACCGGCAATAGATGGACCTGGTGCACCCTCACTTGGACTCCAAGGTACAGAGCAATCAGGGAAAAGGTGCACAGATGGAGCCTTGGCCATGTCTGTAACATCGCGTCCAGCCCGAGAGGAGCAGGAGGTTTGAGGTAAACCAGAGGGAACAGTGAGTCAACCATCTGGCCTTCACCTGAGGATGCAAGTGCCACTCCCTGGACCATAGCCCCTGCCTCCATAGGAAGTCTTCTCCCCAGTTTACATGTCTCGGAATGTCTCTGCCAAAGGAGGATCTGCTATGCCAGCTTGAAAAGAGGGCACAAACTTAACACTGGAGAAAGTGTTTCAGCACTAGAAACACAGCCCTTGTTTGCAGACAATTTATTTGCCATGCAAAGTGAGACCCTCCTTATGTGCCATGGGTGTGGTGGCAATCAAGAACTGCATCTCCACCCATGAGAGAGCCATCTATCAAAAGCATCTTGCGATGGCAATACATCCCTAGCCCTTTCATACATAGTGGTCACTACAGTCTTTTCAAAAGCTGTTCTCTAGTATGTGTATGGGTTTTGTTGTTATAGTTGCATGTAAAGCCTAGTTCACACTACAGGATTTTAAGCCCAATTTAAGCCCGATTTGCAAATTACTGAGCTCGCTGACAGATCGGGCTGTGATCGTGGGAAAATCAGCGGGTGATCAGCACTCGGCAATCTTTATGTGTGAACTACTCAACGACGCATCAAAGAGGCTCGCTGACGCGTCGCTGACACCTCACAGACAAAATCCAGATATCTGGCATGTTAAATATCTGGGACGATCGGCCGACTCAACATCACGTTGTGTCAATTGTAGCTACAACCTCCAGCCAATGAGAGAGCAAGAGGTTGAGGTCACCGAAAGAAAAGCAGCAGCAGCAACATGGCTTCAAAAATAGTGTGGACACAACATAATGAAAATAAAATAAATAACATTTATTTAGAGTGAGACTCCTGCCGACGTCCATTTTCAAAACAAACCTCTACCTCACGTCATTTCCGGATCCACCTGTCGCGTGTGTTTTTGTGACAAAACATGGTTTGGGTTGTTGTCAGATTGTGTGGTGTGCGACCCCCTCTTGTGGATCATTTACGAAGCGTTGCGTAGTGTGAACACCACAAGGACAAAAAGACATACAGTGAAGTCATGTAGTCTGAACAGCAAAGCGATCTGCCAACGGTTAAAGTCTTGTAGTGTGACCAAGCCTTAAGCCCACACAGTGAATGCTTGTGCATAATTCCCATACACTGCCATCTATTGGCCAGTCATGGTAAATGCAGATTTTTCAAATCAAATTCAAGATGGCCGACAAGAAGTCAGAAATGCCGACCATCCCAGGAATATCTTGTAAATCCTTCTATAGCAGAACACATCTGCAGGTAGAAAAAATATGCTAGCATAAAGTAACATCTAAGGATTCATATAATTGTTAAAATTTCCTGATATTTATTTTATATATGGAGAAATTTGCAATTAATCATGTGTCCACTAAACTGGGTGCCATGCATCACTGGCTTTATTTTAACTGTAATTCATACAATTACTGTAACTTTGCTGTTCTTGATAAACCTTATCTGCCATGACATTTTTAGTTTAAATCAATTTATAGTTGTTATTAGAATGTAATTAACAAAAACATTTTTTGCATATTATCTATGTAAAGTTAGCAACAATTATTGTTTTTATTTTTTGTAGCGTTCAAGTGCAGGGGTGATGGGAAGGCCTACTGGATAATGGAGCATATACCATCTGAGTCAAGTGAGGATGATGTCAGTGGCAGTGATGAAGAATGGCTGCCAGAAAAACAAGAAGGATCAGGATTAGCCAATGCTAGCAGTAGTGACAGTGGATCTGAGGACTCTGAAGGAGCTGTGGGTGGTGAGGTTGCTGAAGATGTTGAGGGAGCTGAGGATGTACCACCAAACAGAGGTCAGGGACAGAAAAGAATCAGAAATGTCTGGAAAACGAAAGACAACCTGCCTCGTTTTCTAGAGGAGTGGAAGGTGAATGTTGAGGGAACAGAGCCAATAGATTTCTTTATTCATCTATTTCCTGAAGATCTGTTGGATGAAATTGTGCACAATACCAACCTGTATGCACTCCAACATGGAAAAGAAAATCTGGACCATTTTCTTTTCCATACATTTCAAGGCATCTGTAGCTTGTGCACTAATAAATGTAGGTTCCATCAAGACACCCACAAGAGGAAGACCAAGTGGCACGCCACCTCCAGTGAAACGGAGAGCAGTATCCAGACCACCCCCTGAAATCAGGTTTGGCCCTGGTAAACACTGGCCTCTTCTAACCGAAGAAAAAAATGCCAAAAGATGCCATGATGCTGCATGCACACGAAAAACAAAGTATGTTTGCATGCAGTGTCTTGTGGCTGTGTGCCCTGAATGCTTTGCCAATTTTCATACAAGATAGATGGGAAATAGAGATGAGAAGGGCATGATGATGTGAGAGGAGGATGATAAATCAGAGGGGAGACCTGCAAATGTTTTTGTTTAGTTCAACATACTACACAGTTCAACATACTAAGAAGGGCATGTTTAGCAACTCTTAAGCAAACATATATGAAACGATATATATATATTTTTCTGTTTGTGCCCTGGATGTTATGCCAAATTTCCTTGAAGTAAGACTGAACTAAACTGTCATAAATGGCAGTAATACTGAAAAGAATGTTGCTTTCTAGTGTTTGCAGAGCCATGGAAAATATTTTCGTCTTTTTTTTTTTCAAATCCTAGATTCAACATTTGTGTATTGCTTTGAAAAGTATTAGAATATGTTAAAACACAAGAAAGCATTAGATTAGCAGAATTAAAAGGTTTTTATGTAATAGTTTTCACACAATATATTATTTTCTACTATCAGTTTGTTAAATACATATTTCTTTGGTTCAGAGGTCACACGCATGGTGTCCAGCTGTGTGGACATGTTTATAACTTTATGAAAAATAGGTTCATGTAAAAAAAGTTAAATTGCTTTGTTTTATCATACCTAAAGAAGTATAAAAACACTCAGGAAAAAAAACTTGACTAAGGTTCTCATTATTTGTGCATGAAAGGGCTAGAGTGGGAAATGTGCAACCATGAAGTGATCTCATGTGCGGAGAGCCAAGGGGGTAATATTGGTAATGTCTTCTGCCATGAGAACTAATACTCCCTTAGTCTGAAAGACTGATGGTCTTGGCCTAGCCTGATGCTGTTCAAAGCAGTGAGTATTGGATCCATATGTAGATCCCTAACTACCTCCAGAAAGTGTGTCTCTGAATGGAATAAAGCACACTCTTTTTTGAGTTTCAGCAAACACCCAGTATGGGCAAGAAGGAGCATCTTGATACCTTGCTGCCAGCTCTCTCTTGACTGAGCTAAAATGAGCCAGTAGTGGCCATAATGGCGTACAGGGCTACATCCATGCACTTTGTGAAGGTGTGTAGTGAGAGAGCTAGACCAGAGGAAGAACTCAATATTGGTAGGCTTTGCCCTCCAAAATAAACCTGAGAATCTTCTTGTGTTCTGTCCGAATCTCAGTGTGATGTCAGTTTATGTCAGACCTAATTCGTGAAATGATAAGTTTGAGCATCAGCATGTTGAACCTGTATATCCCTGAAGTATGATTCAAGGTATTGTTGTGAATTCACAGAAGCAGACCAGGGAACTTGGAAGTAGTGTTCAGCAGGAATGTTTTATTGGAGATCAGAACACACTGCGGTGGTAGTGTAGTCATCAAGTCCAGTGAAAAGGAACATACTGTATGTTGCGGTTTTGAAGCCATTGAGTGGGCAGGCCTTGAAGGTGTGACAATACAAAAGCCTAGAGGTGATACTCTTAAACAAAACCACCCAAGGGGAGGCAGACCTCACAGGTGTCAACTCCCTGGTATGACAATGCAAAAGCGTAGAAGTGATACTCTTAAACAAAGCATTGAATGGGGGAGAAAGATCCCCAGAGTTGGCCCCCCAGCTGTCAGCTAGTTGACAGTTCCTGACCACTCTCTCATTTGATCACCATTTGGTGGTGAGAGCGGGAATATGTGAAGGATTATTCAAAGAGCAATGTATGTTACAGTAGATTCTAGAGTGACTTCAAAATATGTTTTCCTACAGTATGTAGATCTAAAATTTGATGCAGCCCCACGCCCATCCCTCATGGGTACTAAAAGTACCAGCTGTAAAAGCATAACTCTTTCACAGAGGGGGAAACATGTTTTATGGCCCCTTTGTCCAAGAGACAAAGAAGTTTCTGCTACTGAAAGGGGATCTGTTTGGTACGCACTTTTGAAACAAGGCGGCCAGGAAGCAAATTGGGTTCTGTTACCTTTTCTTTGTGGTGTCTAGAACCCATTGAGATACATATGATCTGAGAGGGGTGCCATTCTGACGGTCTTGATCCATTCATGAAGCATGAACCAACTGAAAAGGCTGGTTGCTGGGATGAGAGTCTAGGGTGGACAAACTGCTGGGTGCACCTGCTCCCTGAAATACATGATCTGGTGGAGTTCCGTTCCACCACTGCCTCAAGTTACAATCCCTTACCCTGATCTAGCTCTAGCAACAGGGACACACCTTCTGATGATGAATTTACATTTTGGGTAAGAGGGAGCAGACATCCTCTTGAGGCAGGCTCTAAGAGGGGCTCTTTGACTAGTATTAGCTTCACTCAAAAGAGTAGGAGAGCTGCAGGCCCTGTTAGTAGCCTTCTCCTACTTAGACTATGCTCTTGGAGTGGTCAAAGCTGTTCTGCACCCCAGACCAGAATATATTTTGAAGGTGCATTCTGTGATTGGCTAGCCTGTAATCCTGCAAGTCTTCTTTCGTTTGCCTTATGTTTCTCTGGAGCAAGAAAGACTTCATCTTCTATGCCTAGTCCAGGCTCTTAGGATCTAAGTTGGAGGACATCTTTGTGTCACTGGCAGGGGGGCAGCTTTTTCAAAAATTGATCTGACTCAGGCTTACCTGCGGATGAAAGTAGAAGAGTCTTCAAAGCAGTATCTTACAATTAATATAATGATTTTCCGCTACAACAGACTCATTTTTGGGGTAGCATCAACACCAGAGTTGTGGCAAAAGACCATGGATCAAGTTCTGCAAGGTATTCCATGTACACAATGTTATTTGGATGACATTATCGTCACTGGCCATGGTGATGACACCCATCTGACAAACTTGAAGGCTGTCCTAGAGAAGCTTGCGGAATACGGAATGTGACTTGCACCTTGATGTGATACATCAAGGCTGGAAGAGAGGAACTGTTGTGTTTGAGCTTGATTAAGTTGAAGTGCATGTGCACCCCAAGTGTTCAGTGGTGTAATAGTGCAACTGGGAGTAAACAGACGTGTTTAGCATGAGCTCTGATTTTTGTGTATTTCTTTTGTTATGTAAGTGAAAACATAACAGAACTGGTGACAAGAGTTTAAAGGAACCCATTGTAAAGAGGATTACTGCATACTGGATTACTGTTAAGCGCGGGTATCGCATTTGTCTCAGAAAATACAACAAAAAGGTCTGCTACACATGGCAGATTACACAAATAGGCCTTCCTCTTGTGAGTAAACCGCGTCATAGTTGTGCAAGGGAGATATGCGTTGTGTTACGGATACTACAGGCAATACAAAAACATGTTTCCTGTGTCGGGCAAATGGATGCTTTTGAAGGCACGGTGGAGGACTGGGCAACTTATGTGCAGAGAGTGGAACAGTATTGTTTGGCAAAAGACATTGGGAGCAAGAGAAAAGTGGCCAGCCTCTTGAGGTTAATGGGGACAAAGACATACCAAAACCAGCGGAGAAAACATTTAAAGAAATTGTGGATACATTGCAAACGCATTTGAATCCGAAGCCCTTGATAATCGTGGAACGTTTTTGCTTTCATAAGCATTTACGAAAAGAAGTGCAAAGATTAATAAACTGGGTGAGTCAGAATCGGACAGTTCAGAGGTGACAGGCTTCTCGTACACTGAGCTACATTCTCTGAAAGAGGCAGATCAAGAAATGATCTGGGTCACTTCTATCATCGAGGGAGTAAAGTTGAAAATGGAATTTGACGCAGGATTGGCACTATCAATAATTTCATACAAGGACTATACACACGTCTTCCAAGATGGCATTGGAACATTAAAGGACATAAAGGCAAAGCTTATCATCGAGAGTAACGCACAACCAAAATTTCACAAGTCACATCCTGTGCCATATTCAGTTCATCCAAAACTGGAAGCTGAGCTAAAGCGACTTGAAGGTCAGTGGATCCTGTCTAGAGTAAGCTGGACTGACTGGGCCACACCCATAGTTCCGATTGTTAAGAAAAGAGGAGAAGTCAGGATCTGTGGCGACTTTAAGGTCACAGTTAATCCAGTCTTACAAGTGAAACAATACCCACTGCCCCGCATCGAGGACATCTTTGTGTCACTGGCGAGGGGAACAGAGTTTTTCAAAAATTTATCTGACTTAGGCTTACCTGCAGATGGAGGTAGAAGAGTCTTCAGTGTTTTCAGGATATTTGCTAAATTTTCTAAATAAAAAAGATTTGATAAATGAAAGTACAGTTTGCAGAAATGTGATTGGGCATGTGAGACAAGAGCTTTTATTTCCTGAAATGGGTATAATGAACCAGAGAAAACATTTTATGATATCTTTAATCAACAATAGATGGGAAATCTTCATCTTTTTTTGTGATGTCATTTTATTTCATTGCTGTTCATTTATTTCTGAGCTAATTCGGTTAATCTATTCATAATAAAATCTGTAATATTAAAAGTAAAAACATTTCTGTTAGGTGGCTGCATGCCTGACTAATGTTTCTTTCAGTTTTCAGGATTAGTAAGTGGTAATTAGATTTAAAAACATAAATATATCATTTAATTACACTTTTAAAGAACTCCATCTTTGAAAGTTTACTATTATACATTACTTTGTCTTTGACATGTGATTATATAATGCCTCAGAGAATAGGTTTTTGATTCAGATGAAAGTTAAATACAGTTGTTGTTGTTGTTTTGTTATTGCCATCTTACACTGTAATATATAACATCAGCAAACCTCAGCTTTGTGCATATTAAACCCTCTAATAAACTATGTGTGCATACATTATGCTAAATATTAAATTTATTTGTACAATGGACATTTTTTCAAAGCAGCTTGGGAATATAAAAATTCAGAATAAAAAATTACAACATTTAAAATTTCATATAAATTTTATTGAATAAATTCATATTTATTCCTAATGAGCAATCCAGAGGGAAGAGTGGCAAGGAAAAGCTCCCTGAAATGGGAAGAAATATTAAAAGACTCCACACTGAAATGGGATCCCATCCTCATCTGTGTGACATCAGAGAGTGTGATTAAATAATCTCCTTTCCACAACTATATATAGTCAGTGGTATTCTGTAGCCAGGAGATTTGGACCAACTTATTAGTATAAGCATAAGTGTAACATCTGAATTCATTATAGATTTAACTTCTTGCCAAAGCCATCAAATGTTCAATGATGTTGACCAAAACCGACAGCAGCAACAGCAGTTCAAAGCCACCACCCTTTCCTCAAGTTGTACTATTCACAGCAGTCCCATGTTTCTCCAGGATTTCCACAGGGTGAAAATGTGCAGCAGCAGTGAGCAGGTCCAAGTAATGAGACTCCAGAAAAGGACATGTCCTGAGAGAAGAAGTGGTCAGGAGCACTGGGATTTCAGGAGTAGCATGTGTAGCTTGAGAGAGAGAGAGAGAGAGAGAGAGAGAGAGAATCAAAGACAGTGAGACAGAATAAAAGATATGCTTGTGATATTTTAATGCTTAAGGACAATGTTCATTGTGTGCAAAGTGCAGGTAGGGACTCGGCAAGACTAGATAAGACAGCATAAATAAAAGGGAGAAGCAGAAGGTGCAGACATAAGGGCTTTGTGAGATACTGTATATAGCAGCCAGACCCCCCTCAAAAAAACATGAGTAAACATGTGAGCTGAGCAACAGCATTAAAATATCTCAGTTCACCATCTACAGCTCTGGAAAAAAATAAGAGACCACTGCAAAATAATCAGTTTCATGTTTTTTTTCTTACAGGTGCATGCATTGGTCAGATGAACAGCTTTGTTTCATTTTCTGTAAACTGCTGCCTAAATTCAAAGTATAACTATTGTTATTTAGAGTGTATATTTAAAGGAAATGACAACACATCAAAATAACCCAAGATCATGCAGTAGCATTGCAGACTCAAATAAAACAAAATGCAAATAATTTGTACATAAATTGTGTTAATGCTTTGGCTAAATAACATCAAGAAATCAGTATTTGTTGGAATAACCCCGATTTGCATGCGTTTTGGCTCCATGCTCTCCACCAGTTTTTCCACAGTGCTGTTGAGTTACTTTATACCACTCTTTTTGCAAAAAAAGCAAACAGCTCAGCTTTGTTTGATGGTTTGTGACCATCCATCTTCCTCTTGATGACATTCCAGAGGTTTTCAGTAGGGTTCAAACCTGGAAGGCAGTGGTCTCTTTTTTTTCCAGAGCTGTATATATGTATATAGAAAAGAGCAGCTAGAGCAGAGGGCAGAGCTTCGTATATATACGAAGCTCTGCCCTCTGCTCTAGCTGCTCTTTACTACTTGACATGCCAACAAATAGTCTAGATAAGACATGATTGAAGTAGGCATGGCAGATCATAAAAAGCCCAAAAGTTCACTTAGGTACTGTGGCACAAGACCATTCAGTGCTTTATAGGTCAACAGTAGTATTTTATAATCAATATGAAATTACATGGGGAGCCAATACAGTAGATAGGAAATAACGAGTAATGTGTTAATTCCGGACTAACTTGCTTGGTTTTGCACATACTGGAACATCCAGACAGTGACAAATTTCAATAATCACATAGAGGAAACATAGAGGAAGCAAAAGCACAAACTAGTATTTCTGCATCAAGCAGTGACACTATATTTTTTAATCTTAGGAATATTTCTGAGATGAAAGTAGGCTATCATAGTGATACTATCTACATAAGCTTCAACTGATAGACTGTCAGTAATAACATATATATAACATATACTGCTGTACATGATGAAATAGAAAATCCAGTTATTCTATAATCAAGAAGCTTGTGACTTTGACCATGGCATGGTTGTTTCAACATGTCAACAAGGCCACAAGCCTGCAGACCCTCTGCTCACAGAATGCTTTATGTATCTTGTTGGTTCCTATCTGGCACCAACAAACATACCTCAGTTAAAGTCACTGAGATCACTGTAGAAGCTGTTTGTGAATGTAGAACGGAGCTGGGAGAAATGAGTAGTATGGTTCTGCACCTGCACGGGATTACTCTATGTGTTTTGTCTTGCAGTGAGTGGGAGAGGTGACAAAGTGGGAAGGATGAGCACTGCGAGAGAGAGAGCTGAGCAGTACCAATCTACATGTGTGTGTGGGAGCACAGAGATAATTAAAGTCACTGAAAAGTGAAACTCAAAAGACAGTTAAAATAAAGATTTCCTTTAGTTGTTTCAAGCCTGCCTCCTATATTCTCATTCCTACCCAAACCCTCAGAAACATTACACTGGTGCCAAAACCTGGGAGTTTATGAAGATACACTATGATGATGGAGTCTTTGCCACCAGCAAAGATCTCTGGCCTCCACAAGAACCAACATCAGGCCCTCCTCAAGCTATAATTGGAGCAGGAGGAGCATTTCCAGGACCTGCTCTAAGCCCAAGCAAAAGAACTGGCTGGTGCTTTGGAACCTGATCCAGCCGACGGGTACTCACACAGCAGCTGCTGTGGCCATATCCCAAGTTGAAGATGGGAAAACATCATGACCCAAAAGCATGGAAACATAGACCTGGCCAGAATATCAGCAGGGAGTCCGCTAGCTGCCACTGCTGTCTGTCACTATATTCCAATGACAGGGAAATCTTAGGGGCATATCATCAAAGCTGCTGGTTGTGAACCAGTTTGTATACCCAACCTGAAGCAGGTGATATTGCAGGTGATATTGGGTTTGTTGCAACCAGGTACAGCACCCGCAGCTTCCTTCTCAGGAAGTTCTCTGTTGCACCTATTTGCATTAATGCAACATCTTTTCCAGCCCTTTTTTGAATTATCAAGGATAGGTTATATCAAGTGATGCAGGATACTCACACACAGGATGAAATGACCCAATTATTGGTCCTGAAGAGCTCAGGGGAATTGTTATTCCAGGCACATCACTATATTCCAATGACAGGGAAATCTTAGGGCCATATCATCATGCCATAAGAGTGGACAGCATGAGGGCATCACTTTGTGTTAGTCCTGGTGGATTATGCAACATGATGCCCACAACAGTGACTCTGTGCAGCACCTCAGATTGCAGGGTTGCTGAGGGACTCTTTCATGCCAGGATCCCGACAGAGATCCTGACTGACCAGGGCACCACATTTTGTCACTACACTACACAAATTAATGGTCTGGTCAAAAAGTTTACTAAAACACTATTTATCTATATATGATTTGTAAGATTTTTGATAATGATGCGTGGAATTTGGGAGTTTGAACCCTTGTCTGGATGACCTGGCTGTGACCTTAGAAACCAACCAGAAAAGAGGAAGAAGAGCCAGCTAATATGCTGTGGCTTTCGACCCCCACTCCCCACCATTCTGCTAGCTAACATTCAGTCACTGGATGTCTGCAGAGGTACCAGACTCAGCCATCGAACCAGTGGGGATCTCCGTGTATGGCCCAGACAGGGTGAAAAACTTGTCAGGAAAAATCAAAGGATGAGGTGTATGTTTTATGATCAGTAACTCTTGTACACAACATCAAGTTCTTTTGCTCCCTTGACCTGGAATACCTCACAGTCCTGTGTCGACTGTTTTGGCTACTGAGGGAATTCACAGGGGTTGTTATTACAGCTGTGTACATTCCTCCAAAGGCTGACACAGAGCAGGCAAGAACTGTATGGACATTAGCACGCAGGAAACCGTGCACCCTGAGGCCATGTTTATTGTGACTGGGGACTTTGAAAGCCAACTTAAGGACAAGTACTCCAAAATACTCACATGCAATACACAGGGGGGACTGAGTTTTTGACCATTCTTACCCTCCCTTCTGGGATTGCTACAAATCCCTTCCCTGACCAACTTTCTGCAAATCAGGTCACTTTTCCATGCTGCTCCTGCCCAATTAAGGACAGAAACTGAAACTGGAAGCTCCTGCCCTCAGGATGATTCTGTGCTGTCTGGACCAATCGATTCTATGCTGCAGGGCTGTTTTGACCACGTGGACTGGGAGATGTTCTGGTCAGCCTCTGATGGTGAGATTAAGGTTTATTGAGATACTGTAACGTGTTTCATCAGGAAGTGCATTGAAGATGTTGTGCTGACAAAAACAATTCAAATTTACCCCAACCAAAAACCATGGATCAGCAGCGAGGTACACAAAGCACAATAATGTGCTTTCAATTCCAGAGACATAGAAGAGTACAAACAAACCAGCTGTGCCCTCCGTAAAATCATAAAAAATGAAAAAAACCAGTGCAGAAACAGGATAGATAGATACAACTTTATTGTCATTGTAAAATACAGGTACATAGCAACTAAATGCTGTTTAGCATCTACCAGAAGTGCGAATAGTAGAAACTGTGCAAATGAACAAGTGCAGATAAATATGTAAATATGTGCATCAATAAATAAGGCTATGTCAGTATGCGCATAGAGAAATATGCACAAGTTGTATTTTCATCATATAAAGTGTTAAGAAAAGAGAAATTATATATCTGTGCAAAATGTATGCATTATGTACATTGTATGTACAACAATAACAGAGACAATATACAGTATATATACAGATGGTATATATAAAGATAGATAGATAGATAGATAGATAGATAGATAGATGATAGATAGATAGATAGATAGATAGATAGATAGATAGATAGATGGATGATAGATAGATAGATAAACTAGGTGTAATCTATGAATTAACAATATGTCCTGGATGGAAGGAGGTTGAACAGTTTCTGACTAGGGTGGGTGGAGTCTTGATGATTTTGTGTGCTCTGTGTAGACATCTACTGTTGTGAAGAGACTCAATGGCAGGTAGTTGGGTGCTGATGATGCGTTGGGCAGTTTTCACAACCCTTTGCAGTTATTTATTTCACATATATTATTTATATTCATACCACACTGTGATGGAGCTTGTCAAGATGCTCTCAATAATGCAGAGGTAAAAATTGGTCACTAAGGGCACTGAAATTGGTCAGGATCTTGGAGTGAACGTCTTGGGGTGATCTTGGGGTGAATGATTTTTAATCTTCTCAGGAAGTTCTCTGTTGCACCTTCCTAATGAGAGTTGAGGTGTTCAGATGCCAAGACAGATCCTCAGAGATGTATCCCATTGATGTAGATATGGGAGTGTCTGCTGCTGTTATTTTCCGGGACATCCACAATGAGCTATTTGGTCTTCATGGCATTGAGGGTGAGGTTGTTTATAGAACATCACGGTGACAGGCTTCGGATCACCTCCCTGTAGGGCGATTCATCATTGTTGATTTGACCAACAACTGTGGTATCATCTGCATATTTGATGAATATGCGGAACACAATCATGGGAGAACAGGGAGTAGAGCAGTGGGCTTGGCACCCAGCCTTGTGGGACACCGGTGTTCAGGATAAGGGTTGAGGATATGTGATTACTTAACCTTACAGACTGAGGTCTATTTGTTAGGAAGTCCATAATCCAACTGCATATAGATGTGCAGATACCCATGTCACTGACCTTACCGATCAGTTTACATTGGACGACTGTATTAAAAGCAGAGCTGAAGTCAATGGACAACATCCTAATGAATGTATTGTTATTATCCAGGTGTGTGAGAGCTAGATGAAGAGCAGTGGAAATGGCATCCTCTGTTGATGTATTCGGATGGTAGGCAAACTGATGTGGGTCCAGTGTGATTCATAACACCTTGGTCAAAACGAGCAAAGAATGGTTGAGCTCATCTGGGAGGAAGGCATTGCTGGTTGGTATAGATTGTATTGTAGGTTTGTGGTCAGTTATGGTCTGGATACCTTTCAACATGTGTTTGTGGTTGGAGTTGCTGTGGAAGTGCTCCTCGATGCACAGTTTATGTGCATGCTTGTCTTTCCTAGTGCCCCTTTCAGAAAGAGGCGGACCTCAGAGTTCATCCATGGCTTCTGATTAGAAAAGTTTTTCACATGTTTGACAGTGGTGATATTGTCACATGTTGATATAGTCCAGTACAGATGCTGTATAGATGTTCATGTCTGTCTGTGCACCTGAGGTGGCCTGTGAGGCAAACATGCTCCAGTCAGTGTCTTGTAGCTGTTGCTGTAGTGAGAAAATGCCCCTTTCTGGCCATGCCTTCACTGTCCTCACTGTTGGTTTCACACGTTTGATGAGTGGTGTGTATTTGGGTAGCATGAACAAAGAGAGGTGATCAGACTGACCCAAGTAAGGGAGGGAAATGGCCCTGTATGCCTCAGTAATGTTACTGTAAACATGGTCCAGTGTATTGTCCCCTCTAGTGCAGGAAACATGCTGATGAAATTTGGGGAGTACAGATCTTAAGTTGGATTGGTTGAAGTCTCCAGCAACAATAATAGCTCTACCGGGATGTATAGCCTGTTGCTTGCTGATAGCTGCATGCAGAGTTCTTCCATAGCAGCTTTAGCATTAGCATCCGGGGGGATGTATGCTGCAGTCACAACAATGGTTAAGGATTCTCTCAGTAGATAAAAGGGTCTGGATTTAATCATCAAATACTCCAGATGAGCTGAGCAATGACTTTCAATTGCAGTCGAATCTGTGCACCATGATTTGATAACATAAATGCACAGACCTCCACCCTTGCGCTTACCACACTGTGTCCCTCAAGCTCAATGATGCTGCTGGGAATGTTGTTGTTAAGCCACGTTTCATTACATGACATTACATTCCTTGATCCATTTTTACGTTGTTATGCTAAATCGCAGTTCGTCCATTTTATTCACCAGAGGGACAGCTTTTCCCCCCAGGCTGTCAGATTGCTAAACACTCAGGACTAACATAGTACACAGCACATCACTCATCGAATTACTATGGGAAGCACTGCACTTTACAGCTCACCAGACTCTGTGAATACATTTTATTCGTACTCTGCCTGTGCATATGACATGACATACTGTGCGATCTATCATATAAATCATATGTCATCATGGTCATTACCAAACTGCTTATTTACCAATTATTCTACTGTGTATACTGTACAATAATGTATCATATGTCATTACCATACTGTTTATCCAAAGCATATATTTATAGTAGTATTTTAATTTGTACATTTGTACATTTGTACATATTTTACTGCAATGTCTGGAGCTACATTCAAGAATTTCACTCACTTCTACACGTGTAGAAGACCATAAAGTGATTTGATTTGTTGTTTGCAGTATGGGAGTTCATGCAAGCCTCCACTGGGTCAGTGGCATAGCAGACACAGAGGCTGGAATGGTCAAATGCCAGTTTGTGAATGGAAGGCAGAGCTGGGAGAAATAACCGGTAAGGGTCTGACACCAAGCACTCCTAGAGTTGCAGACAGTGCAGGAGCAGAAATTTCAGGCTCTGCTCCAAGCACAGGCAAAAGACTGGCAGCTGCTCTGCATGGTCCACCAGGGAACTCCAGTAGCAGTCCTGCAGGCCACATCCCACTTAGCAGGATGGGGCTGCACAACAACGGCAAAGTCTTCATCGAGTTCTTTGAGTGTGTGCCCTACATGTGGGGGTGGCCAAAATCAGAGCTGGCAGTCTGCCGGCTTCTGCTGTTATCCAGAGAAGCCACGCTCATGGCCCAACAGCTTCCCTTCTGCAGCATGCTGGAACATCTGGACCTCAAGTGTGAGATTTTGCAGCAGGTCAACTGCACCCCAGAACAGCACCATTAGCTGGCTGCCTGTTTGTGTTCTCTTAACAGCTCTCGGATATCTGCTGTAGGTGGATGCTGGATGAGAAGTGAAGCGACAATTATGTTGTTGACCTCATGGTACTGGAGCGGTTTGTCACTCGACTGCTGGAGGAGACAGCCAAATGGGTCCAGTGCCAAAGTCCAATGGCATTAGAAGATGTGATCTAGCTGGTGGAAGACCGCTTGACAGCCACACTTTCCAAAACCTTCTGAACTTGCTACAATCTGAAAATGAATCCTGAAATTCTCATCTGTTGTATCATATGTCTTAAGCTAAGCTTAAGCTTAGGGTGACATTCAGATTTCTGTTATGCTTCTTTGAGATTTGTGAGTGTCTACTGTTATAATTAAATATTATTATTTTTAGGTTTGTATAATTTTTTTTAATATTTGCTTTATATTATGCTAATTATTACTTCAGCATTGGAATGTATACTTTTACATATTGTCTACTTCTTGTGCACTTTTATTGGCCTGTACTACAAAGAATAGGTGTCGTTGATAAGTTTCTAATCATATAACTGTTGTACTTAATGTTTACAATTTATTTGGATACTCTGTACTCTGAAAACATTTATAGTGCACTTTTAATCACCGTTTTTTGGTCTAAAGTAGACTTCAATAGGCCCAGAAGACATTCAGAAGTCAGAAAGTATTCACTGTTGAAAGAAGGTGAATAAATTGTCACCAGAACTGTTTATAGCTACCATACTAAGTGTCAGGCAACAGTGACCTTCAAATACTGTGTGATTTGGACGTGGCCCACAGGCTTAGTATGAACACAAATCACAATGACCACAAATGACAGCTGATCCCTGATGGCATTTTTATTAACATGTTCAAAGTGGAGGGAGACAGAAAAGTGCAGGCGAAGCAGTTTTGGTGTGGTAGTGCTCGGGTATGGGGAGCTTTTTTGTTAACAGTTGGAAACTCAGATGTGATGCTCAAGGGAAGATTTTTTCAGGTGAATCTGATGTGAACAGTAGAGAGAAATGTTCATGCTAACATAAATGAAAGGTGGATCTGTCTTCTCTTCCTGCAAGCACCTATTTTCTGCTTCTCTTCATGAGCTGCCTGGCAACGAGGTTTGGCAGCCTGGTGCAAGTGCATTTGTTTGTGTTTTGTTCACTATTCTAAATGTTTTTTCTGTTGTAATGGCATTGTGATCCAGGGTTCATTACCTGTGCATGAGGCTCTGTTAACACATTCACAACTGTTAGTAACCATTCACATTGTCTTTTTTTTCTTCACTGTAACAAACAAGGTTTCTGAAAATTATCTTTAAAACTTTGACATTAAATGAAAAATGTACTGACATGCATAGAATAACCAATCATGGACATTTAGACACATAAAATCAAAATATTTTTTGTTTGGGACATTCAAAGGATATTCAAAAAGCAACATACATCACCACATCAATGCTACCAGCTGTGATTCTTCCTGTAAATGCCTGTGACCAGAATACTGTACAACTAATCTCTCCTGTGGGTGATCTAGGCAGCCAAACAACAGTACCTCCATAGCCAGTCCACCAGTTTATGAATGACATATTCAGAATTTCAGAGACACAAAGGCTCATTGTCGTGGAATCAAAAGGTGTTTATTTTATTTATTTTTTATTTTTTTTAATGTGTTCTGTGTAAAATGTAATAACCTTAGTTTTTCCAGTCATAGCTGAGCTATATTGGCTGAAAGTAGTAAAGAGCCACTAGACCCTTTTTACTAGGGCACAACCCCCTGTGAAATTTTTCTGATGAATCTTTGTCTAATGAAGTAGATTACAGTAGATACATCTGAAAGTAGGTTTTTCTGTTCATTGAGTATTATGGTTTTTAACAGCAGCTGAAGAGAAAGTATCATGCATATCCTCTAACACCGTAATCCCCTTGCTGTGCTCCTCCTTCCTGTCCCTGTGGAAACCTTGACTTGCAGTCAGGCAATAATTCACAATACGTCAATTTAGCTGAGGACTGAGGAGAGTAACCAGGCTACCAGGCTAATTATAACCAGGCTTATTGCTGTGTTAATGAGTAGTATGTGAATTTGTATGTAACTGAATGAAGACATCCTGTTTTCCAGATCTAATTTACTTGTTAGCCTGTTAACTGATAAAAGAATACTTGTTTATCTGTTCTAATATGGCATTCTGCCACAAACGATGTGAATTAATCATCAGGAAATGAAAGCTATTTGAAGTGAGTTATTCACTTAGGGCAAAAATGCTAGGTTAAGTTTTAAAAATGTGTTAGCTGTTCTGTTTGCAGGGAGTGGTCTACTTAGTACTACCTAGCTTATTTGTATTTATTTAGATGGATATAAAGATATAAAAATGTGGAGTCATTGGTCATCAGCCAAACTGTCAGCAGTTTACGTTAACATAACATATTTTACATAACATAGCATATTTTAGCAAAAACCTTTATTTTAGCAAAAACATATGATTCATGGAAATACATACCTACATACGTACATACATACCTACATACATAAATATTACAAATACTCTGGTGTTATTTTTGCAATTTCCCTTTGAAATTTAGATATTATTGCATGCTTAAGAATGTTCTAAGGAATGCTGACAATATCTTGTAATCTGAAAATTGCTTTGTACTGTCACTGTAAATTCCATTTGTTTATTTTAATGAGAAGGCTATCTTTTACCTATTGCCCTTAGAAATTCAATGCTGTATGATACAGTGTGCTAAAGTTGGTGGCTTTATCTCCAGCCAGGTTCCTCAGTGGGGGAGGAAAGCTGTATTCTCAGGAACAAACTCTTTAAAGGACTGATCTCAGATAGGGTTCCACTTTCGGAGAAAAACAGCAAAGCAGTTTGCTCAAAGCTGCCACAAACTCCCATGATTCCTAATTACACTATGCAGATTATGTTAATAGTTAGCTCACCGGTGAGCAGAACAATGCAGCTAATTATGTAACACAATATCATGGGTAAGACAGAAGTCAGCCTGTATCTTCTGTATCTTGTCACATTGCTACATGTGCAAGGATGTAGTATAATAAGTTACTTCATATGTTATGTAGGAAGTATGTTGCTACTGAAGACTGTTGTTTGTGTAGGACTGTTTGTTTTTTTCCTCATGGCTAAATGGTCTCAAACAGTTTAATTTGCTCTAAATGGCATGTAGTGATAATTAGTTGGTAATGTGTGTGCACATGGTGTAATGACTTTATCGGCAAAAGGCTTGAGAAGTGGCGCACTGCTAACGTCAACATTGACAAGTGTTCTGAAGAGGAATGACCCTCCTGGTGCCAGTAAATTACCATGTGTGTATATAGATGTGTGTGCGAGGCAGTGAGCTTGTTGGTATGTGCGTGTATCAGTGGATGTTCTCACTGCCATGGTGCTAGAAGAGATCTGTTGGAAATTATTCACGATCTATTTTCAGTGCTCCTTCCGACTTCTGAGCCTGAAGGTAGTCTCGCCTTTTTTCCAAACGGTTCCCCAAGATCAATTTTTAATTTACTGACAGTTCAACTAATAACAAATCCAATTACACAGCAGCTGCTTCCAAATAGACTTATTGAGGGCTTCTTGCTGATTTGCCCATTTAAAAGAGGAAGATGGTAGCAGGAAAGAATCAAGCGTTGAAGAAAGTGAGGTGGATCTTATTAGCATTCAGGAGGGAAGACAGGCCTCATGCCAGAGGAGTCTGCCGTCCTCAGTCGAAACCTGCGGCTGTTGTCCATTTCATTTCAACAGAATGAATGCAAAGGTCAGCTCCAGCATCTGGCTTCATACAATGTTCTTTTTTTTTTTTGTTGTAGCCAAATTGCTCAAGTTAAATCAAGCGGTCAAATCCTAGGCTTCTAAAAGTCAGTTGAAGGCATGTTCTTGGAGTGAGGTGGAAAAACGCTGTATAAAGCACTGGTCAGAAAGAACACAGTTTTAATTGAAGCCACACAAAAAAAAAACACAAAAAATGCACTACTTATTCTGGAATTTGGATTATATTACCTATCATATTAATTTACTAAGGTATCCCACTACAAGATACAAGGAAATTAAGGAGTATGTCATTCTCTCTGGGTCAGCTTTCATCAGCAAGAGACTCATCCATCAGAAGACAGCTATCCACCCATTACAGACCCATTATCCATTACAAATGCTTTTCAAAAGATTATTAATTGGATGAATGGCTCATCAGACATAAATCTTTAACATTCCGTAGCCCCTGCAGCTAAATGACTACACTCCACCTCATTTACATTCTTATCCAAATCAAGTACTCACCCTACAGGAAGACAGAGGGCTGCCTGGCATCCCCTAACAAGTTCATATCCAGATACCTGACTGACATCACTTGTACAGAAATACAAAAGTTTTGATGTGTGGATGAGTATTATAAATATGAAATCTGAAATGAGTCAGAATGTGCAGACTGGATCAAGCTGATATGAAAGCCTTACTGGTAACTCAAACAACCATTTTTAGACATGGCAAACAGAAAATCATCTCAGATTGCCCAACATGAACCTTGTCTTTTTCCAGTCTTTATCTGTAGCCTTGGCTGAAAACATGTGTAGCCCATCTGCCTCAAGGTTTATCAACAATGCAGTTCTTTTTTTAAATACAATTCTGTGAAAACTCTAGAGACTATAGTCTCTAGTGTGTGAAAATTCCAGATCAGCAGCTTCTGAAATACTTTGTTGGAAAAAAAACCTGGCACCAACAATCATGTCACGATAAATACAATATCATTGAGATTACTTTTTCCTTATTCTTATTTTTGATGTGAACATTAACTTGCATTTGCATCTGATTTTTACATTGTGCTACTGCCCCATGGTTGGCTGATTATGTATGAATGACCAGTGTACAGACATTACTGTTAACATGGCCAGTGGGTGTATATTAGCTTTGTAATGCAATGCCACTATTTGCTTCAAACATCCCCATAGCAAGTGAGCCATGGTATATCTAATTGCTACCTTTTTTACATTGAACCTAACCTGCTTCGTCATTTGTATCATCGCACCTATGTAATAGTATGTAGATAGCAAAATAGGTCTGGCCCAGATCTGGCCCACACAACGCACTTACACTTGGCCCACATACCACAAAGAATGACAGCCCTTTGGTGGCCCATATCTGGTTTGCCAGAGGTAGGCCACGCATGGGCCAGCATAAGGCCACCACTGGGCCACACTGTAGAAAACATATGGGCAACATAAGCTCAATCACAATCGGGCCACATCTGGCATGGACAGACCTGGGCCACATAAACCAAACCATAACTGGGCCACATCTGGCATGCCATCATATAAACAGTGCCATCACTGCCAGACCTGGTCCACATCTGGTTGACATACCATATGCCAGTGCCAGCAGTGCCAGTCTCCCCCCTTTGCTGCTGTAACAGCCTCTACATTTTGAGGAAGGCTTTCCACTAGATTTTGGAGTGAGGCACCAATGTTAAGTGAGGAGGCCTGGTGTGCAGTCTACATTCCTGTTCATCCCGAAGGTGTTCATTGGTGTTGTGGTCAGGCCTCTGTGCACTCGAGTTCTTCCACTCCATCCAGTTTTAGTGATAATCTTAATGCTATTAATTATGATTTTTCCATACAATTCATACAATGTAGCATAGAAATCTAATTGAAATACATTGAAATAATATGTATATATATATATATATATATATATATATATATATATATATATATATATATATATATATATATATATATATATATATATTAGTTTTTAACTTTTATATTTCTGTATCTGCTTGCAGGCTTACAAACACACACAATCATACACTCACACATGCTGCTCATAAATTTCTTATGATACTGTGTTTTTTCTGAGGAGGTGTAGAAGATCGCTTGGTTGCTAAGAAACATTTTAGTGAGGAAAACCCTTGCAGTTCTGATGCTTGAATCCCACGCGTCTCCAAAAGAACTCTGGGTAGACTGTAGTTATACAACAGAATAAGATACTCACTATCTTTGAAATGTTAATTATATATTTCTATACATGCAGTTGTATGTCAATGAAAAGCACATTCATGTAATTTATTAATGACTTTTGATAATAGACAGTGTGATACAAGGCAGTGACAAAAGACACATATGCAATAGAAATGGCCCAGTCTCTTTTTGAGACTCGTTGAGAGAGCAGGTTGTTCTTTGACATGGACTGATTTCCCAGAGGTCCTTGCCATTGACAGTATAGTTCTCAATAGTGCTTCCTTATGGATAAAGAGACATGGATCCATGTCACTGTGAAACCTATACAATGGATATAAAAAGGCTACATGCTACTGTTAAAATTGCATGTTTTTGCGTAAAAAAAATTAAACCAAGTCACATCAGAACTTTTTCCATCCTCACTGTAAAATTTTAAAATATAAACAGTAAGTGAAACTCAATCAGAAACATTTTAGAGAAAAATAGGAAATATGAAAAAAGTTACAATAACCTGATTGTATATGTATGCAAATTTTACCCTTTTATAATTAGGGATGTGGCTTTGTTCAGTATTATCATATAGCTGCCATCAATGAAATTAGTTGGAAATAAGCCAGAATAATGATCAGCTGTTTCTCTAGGATTTTCTTTACATCTTCTTAGAATGATCTGACATCTGGTCAGTGTCCACAAAAAGCTTATAAAGCATTATTGATATCTAACTTGTTGAAAGCTATCGATCAGGAGAGGGGTACAAAAGAATTCTCAATACACTAGATATAACCTGCAACACTGTAAAGACCACTGAAATGGAGCATTACAATTATATCACGAAGAACAAGACCTCCCTCCAAAATTTATAAAAGGATAAAAACAAAAACTAGGGAGGCTGCCAAGAGACCTACGGCAACATTAGTGTAGCTGCAGAAATATCTGACAAGTACTGATTTCACTCTGCATTTGACAACAATTTTCACAATCTTCACGTTTAGCAGCATGGTCTGTCTCTTTAAAGGCGGTTGGGCCAGATTTTAATTGCGACTTTGTTCAGAGGTTATAAAAGCAGCTATATTAGCATCATACCAGTGCGCCTCTGCCTAGTATTACCCCATTTCTGGTGCGCTGTGTGAAGGCCCACAAGGTAAGAGTGGTTTGCGAAATCCACGTGGCGAGCTGGTTGTTTTGTTATACCAAGGAATGTTTTTAAACATGGCTACATCTGATAGTGTATCATGCAGGCTCTTGTGTCCTTGTATGCTGCAGACTGTTTAACAGGTATGCTATTTTAATGTGCTTGTTTGCAATAGTTGCTGAGTTTAATCTATCGGTGTGTTGTATTTGAATAGTTGTTGTGCGCCAAGACATGTTGCAGCGGGTTGTCACTGTTTGAGATTTGATTTTCCTTCCAGTGTCCATATGGCCTGTTTTGGATATATGTTTTCCACCTTCTGCTCCATGAGTTAATGCTACTTCGCCAGCCGGCATCGTCCTGACTTCTACCCTAACTCCATAGTTGGTATCTTGATAGTATCTCCCCAAATTTGTCATAGCTCCTCTTGGTGTAGGTAAATATAATGGTGATCATGTTCTGTCACATTCTTGGCATAGTTGCTTGGATACACAGCCTTTAGACGTGCCCACATTGTCACACGTCTGGGGTATGGGGTAGGGAAGCTAAACTGAAGCCTGCAAATTATGTTTACAAATTGTGCTATGGTTTGATGGGACCAATTAAAATATGTATCATAATTCCAAAAATTCCACCTATACTGCAGCATGTTGCTGGTAGCATCATGCTTTATATTTGCTTTTCTTCAGCCAGCTTCAACTGAAGCTTGGGGGTGGAGGGAATCATGTAAAGGTTACAAATACCAGTCGATTTTAGTACAAATCTTTCAGGTGTCTGCTAGTAAGCTGAAGATGAAAAGGAATTTTACCTCTCAGCATGACAATGACCCAAAGCATACATCTAAATCAACAAAGGAATACCTTAACCAAAAGAAGATCAATCGTATTGAATGACCTAGCCAGAGTCCAGACCTGACTCCAACTCAAAATCCGTGGGATGACTTGAAGCAGGCTGTGCTCAGGAGATTACTATTTTTGCTTGTTGTAATTTCACTTTTTATACTGATTGTACATGCAAGACCTGGAAAAAAAAATACCACATACAACCTCAAGTTATACAGATATGAGCATTAATACTTTTTAAAATTAGCTACAGTATATGAGTATACTGTACAATACATGAGTATAGGAGCATTGCTGGCTCAGTGGTAGGTTTCTTGCCTACCATGCGGAAGGCCCGGGTCCAATTCCCAGCCAATGCCCAAACCCTAGCCACTGGATGCAGTGCTGGTCCCAAGTCCAGATAAAATGGGATGGTTGTTTCAGGAAGGGCATCCAGCGTAAACAACCTGTGCCAAGTTGTTGTTCGGACCAGTTGGTCCACTGTGGCGACCCCTCACACACAAGGGGGAGCAGCTGAAAGATCAACAACAACAACATAGCTATACATTAGTATTTTAAGTTTAGATTACTTATAAGATAGGACTTGCTTTATAACTGGCTCTGGAAAGCTTCTTTCACATTGAACATTCAATCGGTGATTCCAAGTTGCTTATTCTGTATTAATTACATTATATTTTGTGGTATGATGTGCAAATCAAAAAATAGCTTACTGTTCAGTTGTGCTTTTATTTAGTACTTTGAATTCTTAAGGGCATACAGTGGAACTAATATTAGAGGTGTGTAGTAAAAGTGAAGAATGTAAGTTTGAACTAAGGGCATAATGCAATGCCTCGGTAATGTTTGGGTGAGTAAAGCTGGATGCAGGTTGAAAGCTCTACTTGAGCTCCAATGGGAGCACTTTTTTCATAAGTATGAAAATTTCCTGTGTTATCCAGGCCAAGGTGTCCTTGGGCAACTAGTCTTTTTGGTCCATTTCTGTGCTTTTCCTTTAAGGCATGATGGCATGTACCTTTTGTCTGGCTTTGTGTCCAACAGATACAGACCTTCCAACTTCCAACTTCCTTCCTACCTGAGTGCACTGAGAAGGGGACCTGCACTCATAATACATTCTGATGGAATGAAAAGATCCATCCATTGAGTCTAGAATCATAAGAGATAAGGAACACATTCCAAATCAGGAGAAGAGTTTTGCTTAATTGTAGTAATTACACCACAACCCACATTCTGTATACACTAATCAGCAGACTAGGCTTTGTGAGCTGTGGTGCCACGTGAAGACACAAATATATATTTTTAACTTTACCAGAGAGGAAAAAGGACTGAGAAGGCAATGCATGGTAAAACGTAGATTGTGTTACATAGTTCTATTGTTTCAATGTTCCAGAGCAGCTAAATAGCTTACAGCTAAATGGATCTACAATTGTTCCTTTACAACACAATAGCTCAGAAAAAAACACACAATTTTTTTGGACATGATAAGCAGGTATATTCAAGTAATATGAATTATGTATTTTTCAGTTATACCCTTTTTAAGAGAGGGTTAAATAGGGTATAACTTTTTCTTTTTTTTTTCTTTTTAAAGTGGTGACTGAAGATGTTTTGTAACAACTTATTGGTTTTTTTTTTTTTTTTTTTAAAGTTAACTAGTTGTACTACTACATGATAAAATAAACATGATGAAATCCAGTACCTGGTGAGTTTGCTAATTCTGCTGTATAAACAAAGTAAAAATAGATCATTCTAAAATGATTTAACTTGTGAATGTTAAACTTTTGTTTTCGGCCTTTGTCTTCTTTGTCTCTTCTTTCTCTGTTTACAAAACCCTCTCACAGTTTACAATCATTTTTTGCACAATGCTAAATACAGTCTGAACTCTGGTTAGCACTATTTTTTGTATCTGTCCTGTAGCATATTGTATTGTTTGTCTGCACTTTCTTTCTTGCACTGTTCGTACTAGGTTGCACACTATGCACTTTACAGTATGTGGCTAAGACAACATATCTAGACCTTAACTCTGTGTTGTTTTTTTGTTTTTATGTAGCTCTGTGTTGTCTTATGTAGCCCTGTATTGCTTTATGTAGCACCATGGCCCAGGATAAATGTTGTTTCATTTCACTATGTTCTGCATCAGCTATATATAATTGAAATGACAATAAAAGCTTATAATTTCTCTGCAGTTAGGTGACCATGAATTTTCTTGAGCTTATACATCTTAAAGGGCCTGTCCACAAACAGGATGCATTTAGTCAGCATTTGAACCTGTCTAATGGCCATTTTAAAAACCCTACATTACATTATTGTTTACATGAACAGCTTTAACATAGAAACTCCATGGCTGCCATGGAATACAATTCCAAGGGCAGCACTTTACTGGCACATTCACAGTCATCTGAGTTCTAACCATCTACACTTATTCCCATTCACACACACACACACACATCCTGTATACAAAAAAAATCTTAGAAAGACACTTAAAGTAATGTTTAGTGTACATTTACCTGACTTAGCAAGCTTGGTATATTATGCCTCGCTGTGCTGGTTTTTGATCTTGTAGCTATGTGATCTCCTGAATTTTAAAGGATGCAACAATGTGACAAGTTTCCAGACAAGCCACAAAAACCAGGCAGACGCAGCAGATCTTGCTCTAAGCAGAAAGCAGACTGCTCTCCCTGAGGGCAATTTACATTCTGGGGCATGCAAACTTGAGAGCAGACATCCTGTCTAGGCAGGTGTAGTGGAGCTGTAGTTCTTGGAGTCCATAGCAGAGGTACGGTCAAGTGTATGTGGACTGGTTTACCCTAACACCTCCAACTCCACTGGAGCTGGATGGCATGGTACAGGCGTGGCTGAGGCATTGTCTGTACACCTTTCCTTCGATAGTGTTGCTTCCAGGTGTTTTAGTGAGGCTTCACCAAGACCAAGTTCACCTGTCATTGGTGGCTCCATACTGGCCAGCCCAAGTCTAGTTCTTGGATCTAATGTTTCTTCTGGATAGCACTCCTCGGAAGATTTTCATCTGAAGAGACTTTCTGTCTGTCAAATGCAGGGGTCGATCTATCACTCCTGGCCAGAGATTTGGAAACACTGGGTCTGGCCCCTGTGGGTCACGAGCTCATAGATTTCAGTCTCCCAATTGAGTTTGTTGAGACAGTTCAGAGTTCCACAGCTGTCTCCACAAGGAAATTGTATGCCTTAAAATTGTTGATATTTGGGTTGTGGGGTGAATAATGCCAATTGGACCTAGTCCAATGCCCTGTTGGTACAGTGCTGGAGTTCCTCCAAGAGTACCTCTCAGCAGGGTTAGTCCCTGCTACTCTTATGGTGTATGTGCTATTTTGGCTAGCCACCTACCTATTGCTAGAGCTTCTGTGAGGGGGCATCCCCTGGTTTCTTGCTTTCTTTTGGGTGTCAGACATTTGAGGACTATCTGCAGGATGACTAGAAAAGTGAAAGTTTTTTTACTTGCATTACCTTTAATCAAAAGAAAAGGAGATCTGCAGGCCCTGTCAGTAGTCTCCTCCTGCTTAGATTTTGCTTCTGCAATCGTCAAAGTTATTCTGCACCCCATACGAGACTACATTTTGAAGGTGCCTTCTGCAACTGGCCAGCCAGTCATCTTGCAACCCTTTCTTCCTCTGCCTTGTTAGACCAGTGGTGTAAATCCTCCTAAATTTTGGTCTGTTTTGGTGATTGCAACAGAGGTAAGGTGGTCACCAAGCAGCTCCTTTCTCATTGGGTTACAGATGCTATCACTCTGTCCTGTAAGGCACACAGAATAGATTTGCCTTTTAACAGTCAAAAGCTTAGCAGTGTGGATATAATGTAATGCCAAATAATGGCATAAGGCGGCACCCCTTTTTGTCATAGAAGAAGTTGTCAAGAAGAATATTATGTTACGTACATTAACTACCATGCTGGTCTATCATGCTGAACTTTTTCTGTAACAAGTGGTGTAGGGAATGTTTGTCATGCTCTATATCCTAGTCATGTATGAATTGGTGAATCGAGTGGCACACATGTTTGATTCGTATGGACTTTGTTTTAATTAGTCAAATAAAAGTACAATGTGGAAATCCTTACGCATTCACATTTTCGGCTCTCTTTGCTAAAACTAAATGCTATTGCTGAATAGCTCCCTACTCTCCCTCACCCTCTTCACCGTGATGCAGCCTCTAGGAGTCAGGGTCCACTCCACTAGGAATGTAGCTTCTTCAAGGGCTCTGGCCAGGTGGTTTGCCTTTGTATGATGTGGTTGCTGCACCAGGCTGGTCTTCTTTGCAGACTTTCATCAGGTTTTACAGTTTGGACATGGACTTAGGACATAGAATCCCAGTTCCTTCAGTGTTGTTTATCCAGTTCTGTCTGTGCTCAACAATTGTCTGTTCCACTGCTACAAAAGCTTGTTGGGCAGGCATCCTTCCTCAGTTGGTGTTGTTGGTATTTGACATTCCCAGAGCATAAATTCCATTGAATTCCCTCTAAAGTGAGCATTTCAGATTACGTATGTAACACAATTCACTGGAAAAGGGAGTTAAAAGATGCAGCGCCACTTTGCCACACTTCAGCAAAGCATCTGAAGCATCATACAATTAGTGTCTGGGTATATAGTGTTTTGATTTTCTGTAGCTGACACATCTTCCTGGGTATTCTGTGACTTAAATGATATTATGTAGCCTTGCTGATGCACCCCACAATGTCACCTGACTTCACGTTGGGCTGTGTAAACAATAAAAAAATCATAATAAGTATTCATATGTTTATACGTATATTTGTCTAATTCTGTTCTCTTTTGTTGTACTATTATTGTTTATTAAGGAATGTGCCACCTATATACCTTATGGTAAAATGGTTTATCACTTAATTCATATAGATCTTTTATTGTCAGTTTATTTTCACTTATTGTCACATTGTTTTACTCAAGCTTTTTCAGATGTAGTGCATGTTTTCATTTTTTTTTTTTAACTTTTTATATTCATTTATTTTTGCTGTTGGTTTCTTTTAAGTTGTTGGTCTCTTGGTTTCTTTTAAGCTGTTTTTTAAGCTGTGCATGAAACACATGGATAATATACTGCCCTGAAATAATTGCCTTCACCATTGAAGCTTATTTGTGGTTATCTGCAATATAATTAACAACCAGGCCATCCTACCCCTAAAGAATTCCAAAAAGCTCACCCATTGTTGTAGAACGTTTTCCTATGAAGCATATGTGTAATCTTTGCTGAAGTGTACAGTGAGTCATAAGGCTTTCACATTTTTTTACTGTCTTACACTGTAAGCTGACTCACCTGAACCTATGACTGGACCTTTCTGCAGAGTCATAAGCCTTCATTTATGATTCCTGGACAAGTGTAGAATGACAAATGCCACAGCTAGACATTCTGCATGATGTCTGGTGAACTGTGCAACACTGAGTCATTTTCTGCAATCTCCATTGACGCCATGGCCGACTAAACTGAAGTTATTTCATGAATTAGGACCGACCAAAGAGACGCCATTGGACCGTAACTATAACATACCTTCTTCAGTGTTGGCATGGCAATCAAGCTTTAATTAGTTAATTAAGTAGATACAGTCTATTGCCCACTTTACATAATAATGTCCAAACTGTTGCTGCACTCTCTGTGTATGTCTCACAACAAGATTTATTCATCAAGCTTCATTCATACAGCTTTTCTTTGTCATTTTTAATTACATTGATGTAAATCTTTCTTCGTATTATTAATCCTTGTGTTTCTTTCTCATCACAAATCATTTCTACAAGCCAACACTTTTGATTTATAATTTCATTCAGATACTAGGCCCAGGTTTCTTAAACAATTTGGGCAAATAACCCCAAATTGATATTATGGTTTCGGAACATTCGTTGAACTCACTTATCATTCTAGTGGGGTGTTTTGTTTCCATGCAAGAGAGGTGTGATATAGCCCAACGTGAAGAAACCTGGTTCATACTTCATTCATGATTTCAAGCAGTGTAACACAATTATCCACACAATCACTTTGTCTTTTTTTTGTACGTCTGGAAGATTTAAAAGTAGCATCCACTAGACAGCATATCAGAGCAACATTTAACTCACAGACAAACTCTGTCTCTTTTTAAAACTTTCTGCTGTTGTCACTGACTGTTGATATGGGCTGATTCTCATTTAAAAGTATTTCCTAAACTAAAAAAGACTAGTACACAAAACCAACCATTCAGTAGGTCTGAAGGTGAAAAACATTTTTTGTCTTTTTACTGCTAAATTATAGTAGTGCAAGATAGTAAAATAAAAAAAGGACTGAAGTAGTATGTATTAATTTAAACGCAGTCTGAATTGTCTGAATGTGACTCCCAGTAACACTGCAAAAAAAGAGCACACAAAATTTTTTAATATTCACTTGTAAAACAATTGAATGAAACAAAAAGAGAGGTTGTGTGTGTAACATCAAAGCAGACATGTGGGGAGCCGAATCCATTTGCGGAGTTTATTTAAGGACACAGTGAACAATCTAAATCAACAGGCAGCTCAAAAACAGTAAAAACAGGCAAAGAGACAAAAAAAATCAGTCGGCGTGTGTTTCTCTTGCGACTCAATTTGTAAACCAAGTAACCACTGTATTAGGCAAACACTGTACTAGCCAAAGTAAGACTCAAATCTAAGGAGTTATTGAGTTATAAACTATCACTTGCCTAATAGCTGGTTTAAAATTACAGTGCAGTGTGAATGTATACAATAAGTCATTTATTCTTGCTTTTAGTGATCCAGCAGTTGAAAATAACCCCTTATTCAAAGACTAAGTGACTGTTAACTTCTAATAAGGTCATATTAAATACAGCTGCTATAATATATGCAGCCTTTGCTTTGATGATGGTTTGAACCACAGCATGTGGGACACTATAAAATTCATTGTTCACTTTCAGCCATTTGAATGTACAGAAAATATTATTACAGTAAATCATAAGCAAATAACCTTGGCAGGTAGGGTGTTGCAAATGTATAAACAAAAAAGCAGCCGTGTTCAGGGGTAATTGAAGTTAGAAAAAAAATAAAATAAAAAAATAGAGGAAGCCTTCCATCTGCCATAACAAAAAAGCTTCTATAATCCATACAAAGCTAGCCGAGGTACCTATCTCTCATTTGAATGCTGAGTGTAAGCTGAGATTGGTACAAAATGTTTCAGGTGGAACAGAGAATGAAAAGAGTGGGACATAGGGAACTAGGCCATTAAATAGACTACAGTCCAGATGTGAGCATGCAAATGTGTCACACAGCTATGGTCTTGGCAGAGCTTGCTGGATTTGTTTATCTTTGTTAGGAGTGTCAGTCAAATTGCCCCCTTACCCATTATGTCTGTGGATTTGGCAGAAGGGATGTCACTTAAGACTCACATACAAAGAGATGGGAGGAGAGAGCTTTTTCATAAATAGTAGAGTGCACCATCACACATAGACACACATGCTAGAAATTTGAATAAGCAGCTCAAGGTTTGGTTTCCAGACAGCTCATGTACAGAGTAGTGGTTGTTTGGCTACTGACTTTACTAGTCAACCAGTAATTCATAAAAATAGTCAACTATTCATCTTTTCCATAGTTTAAGCAAATCCGATTTCAGGGCATCACTATTTTTAGTTTCTTGAGTCGTGCAGCAAAACAGACTTACACAGCCATACATCCAGCTGACAGGTGCTATAAATTTCCTGTTTCAGTGCTTATTTAGGCATATCTGTTAACAACAAAAATAAATTTATTGATGTAAATAATAATAAATGCGCAAAGCAATAAAACTGTCATATTGCAGTATTGAAGGACATACCAATTCTTTAAAATGTTGATAAGCTGACAGCTCAGCTGAAACTGTTGATTCTGAAACTGTTGCTGTGTCTGTCTTTAAAGGTTGTACCTCATCATTCCTGTCCACCAATTAGGAGAATCAGCATCAGCAGTAAACAAAGCAGTGCTTTTTACCTTGAAATGAGTTCTGCTTTGAATACAAGTATTTTTCTTCATATGAATTAAAATATACCATATACATTACCTTTTCAATGTATAACACTGACTAAACAGTTTGGTGTTTTGAGGAGGTTAATATACATCTCTTTTTACAGTTTGCTGGCTAGCTAACAAAAGATGAACATGGAGGTGCCCAAAGTTTTTACTCACTTTTAGCACAAAGGTTGAAAATAAGGTCATTCAAATTCCCGGCAGGTTAAATGAAACATGTGAGCGTGCATCATCAGATCCTCTAACTCAATGATGGATGGAAGATGTGATGTATACAGAAGTCTGCCCAACTCCAACCTCAAAACTAGTCTCTTTGAGTTGGCATGCACTACTGATCAAAGTGTGCTTTAAAGAATTAAAACAAAAGAAAATAAAAAATACTTTCCCAGTGCAGTTCACTGTATAATTGACTTACTGTAGTCTGAAATATTTTCAGGCTAACAAAGTACTTTTTTCTGCTGTCTTTACCATCTGCTTCATTGTTTTTTCCACCCCCTGACTCGTCGAATTCCCCACAGTGACGAATAGAGAAACATTACTCAACTAGTTTATGCAAAGAGAGAACAAAATGAGAGATAAGAAGAGATTACTGATTCTAGTGTTCAGTGAGGACTGTCCATAATAAAAAATACAATCTAGGGTCATGTGTATGAGTGTGAATGTTTACTCTTTATACACATTGGCCTAAGAGTAAGTAAGTAAGTAAATGCAGAATTGCTCTTTGAATCTCCCAGAACCTGCAAGTCACCTTGAACAAGATATCAGTCCATGTGTTCACATCAGTAAAAGAATACACACACGATTTATGAACCACTTTATAGCTTTGTCTAAACACATACCTTCCACTGTAGCCTTGTCTCACAAAAGTCTCCAAATGGACAAAAACTTACAGATACAATCTGGCCTTGTGAGAATAATTTATGTGTGAGTTACATGGCTGTCTTAAACAACTTTAAGATCATTAAGATGTTGTGTCAGGATCACAGAATTCTTGGATAATTCTTCTTGGACAGATGGATAATGACCCAAAACATACAGCAAAAACAACCAAGCACAAAGAATTACCTCAGCCCACCTGAGCTTGTTTTTTTACTTACTGAAGACAAACCTGAAGTCTGAAACCCACAAACATACAGAAACCGAAGACAACTGCGATAAAGATCCGTCTAAGCATCTAATTTTTTTGATGTCCATGGGTTTCAGACTTCAGACAGTCATTGACTGCAATTGATTTCCAAGTATTAAAAATAGTACCTTAATTTGTAATTATGTTTGTCTATCCAATTACTTTTGAGCCTGTGAAAATGAAGGGACTATAAAAATGTGACTATAATTCCTAAACAATTAATGCAGTAATTTTTATTAAACTTGAATTGAAGCTGAAAGTATACATTTAAATCACACCTTGATTGCTTCATTTCATATACATTAAAAATTATAAAATTCAAATACAGTTAAAATTATGAAATTTTTGTCACTGTAAAAATATTAATGGACATGATGATGAACGTGGTATCCTGGTATCCTGGTTTACTTATACACAGAGTGAGTGCATATATATATATGTATATATATATATATATATATATATATATATATATATATATACAGAAGATCACTGTTATACTCCTAGTGTGCATCATTGCATAAAAGGAGGAAACTGGCATGAATTTGTAGCAGAATCTGACAAATGCTGCTGTCACAGAGCTACCAATCACCAGAATTCTCTCTCAATTTTACTAATGGATTGCATTCTGCCTTGCTTGTAAGATGCCTTGGATAAGTGCCAAAGGAGGAGATGTCTTTGGAGCAAAATCTTGGGAGCATTGTCAGGGCAATTCTATAAACTATCACTTGCTTTATGGCTATTTCAAAATTACAGTGCAGTTTAAAGAAAGGGGAAACCATTTCAAATTGCCTGGGTTTGAAAGCAGCCATTTATTCTTACTTTTATTCTCCCTGCAGTTGAAAATCATAACTTCAATGAAGACTAAGTGACTGTTAACTTTCAATAAGGTTATATTAAGTGTTAATACTATAATATATGCAAGCTTTCTCTTCTTTTATTTGTGATGAGGTATTGAACCAGATCATGTTATGGAACTTGGGGGCATCCTATAAAATTCATTCAACCCTAATATTTTTTGAATGTACAAAAAATATTATGACAATATATCACAAGCAAATAAGCAAAGGAGGAGCTGCAAATATGTAAACAAAAGAGCAATGCTCACTCTCACAAATGATTTTCATCTGTTTTCTGTTAGGTCCTTCCTAAGCAGCAAAAAGTGGCAGCTACTCAAATCTAAAGGCATGCCCCATGCCAACCAAGTATGTCATACATTAAACCATGTGTTTCAAGAAAAAGACAAGTTGTTCGCAGTGTGTTGCAGGGGTTAGTGTTGTTGCTTCACAGCTCCAGGGTTCGCAGTTTGATTCTCAGCTTAAGCAACTGTATGTCTGGATTTTTTATGCATTGTTCTTCATGGGTTTGTAGTTTAATGGCAAAAAACATTCCTTTATTTGGATTGTCCATATTAAATTTTCCCTAGGTTTGTGTGTGTGTGTGTGCATGCATGGTCCCCTGGAATGGATTGGTGTCCTGTTAAGGGTGAATTCCCACCTTGCGTAATTGGTTTCAGATCCACATTAACCCTTACCAGGAGAAAGCCATTGCTTGCTTTCTGCTAATTCCAAAATATTATATATAAAAAAACAGAACAGCATATTTGCAAAAGATTTTTAAACATGCAGCTAAAACTAAAAGCGTGAGTTTTAGCTTGGAATTCTTTGTATGCTAAAATGCACATGAATTCAAACAGTCACTGAGTCTTGGTTAATGTGGCTTATTTAGGCTTCTGCTAAATGGCCATTAGAACCAGTTGTTCTCTAAACGGTGTAATCTTGTCATTAGAACCAGTTGTTCTCTAAACGGTGTAATCTTGCCTTAGCAGAATCTATTAGAGAGGTTATTGGGTCAGCAATCAGCCTAAAATAAGCAAGGTGACCTGCTGTCATGGACAGTGTGAGAAACCGCTTGACCTCTATGGGGACAGGCACTGCTCACACATCCATCATACTCCACCTGTCTTGCTCTCTATGTCTGTCTGTTGTTCCTTCGCTTCATCATCTAATGCTGTTTGTACTATGACACACCACAAAACACCCTACATCATATGAATAATTAAGAGAAACATTTGGGTGAACCTTGAAAAGGATTCTGTAAAAAAACAAAACAAAACAAAACCAAAAAAACTACTTCTAATTAATACTTCTTAATTAATACATGAACTCTAGTGTTCATCTTCATCTAGAAAAAATGACTTGCTTTAATTTGTTAAACAATGCTGAAATTGTTTTTTTCAATGTGAAAAAGTGGAGCTATAGGGAAAATGGACCTTTATATAAGGCTAAAAAGTTTGTCACATTTCCTCTAACTCGTATATATACTCATGCGCACAGGAGGATCTTCAAGCACCATGAATGATCGCTAATACATGAGAAGAAGATACATATTGTACACTGATAAGCCATAACATTTAAATCACCTGCCTAATTTTGTGTAGGTCTTAATGGTGATGCTAAAACAGCTCTGACCCATCAAGGCATGGACTTCACAAGATCTTTAAAGACCTCCACAAGACCTTCTGTCAAAGCCTGCATTTAAGTTTTTTCTAGCAGTTTTTGCAACAGTAGTTCTTCTTATCTTCTTAGGATCGCACCAGATAGGCGAGAGTTCGCTCCCCATACATGACACCGAAGCATGACCGTGTCATAGCTTAACCAGCTCTGGTTTCTTGGACCATTTTTTTTTCAGGTAGTAACCACTGCATACCAGAAACACCTCACAAGAACTGCTCTTTTGGAGATGGTCTGACCCAGTCATCTAGCCATCACAGTTTGGTCCCTGTCAAAATTGCTCAGATCCTTACGTTTGCCCATTTTTCCTGATTCCAACACATGAACTTCATCTGTATATCCAGCCCATTCCATTGCTATGAAAATAGATAGACAGGGAAATGAACAAATGAATACTCACTCTCAGCCAGTGCACATGCAGAAAATAGCATTTTAGGTTTGTTCACCAGGGGTACTTACATTGAAACATTACTCTTGAGAATTAATATCAAGGATTTTTCACTTCAAATTCCTGATGACCATAAGAATTTTTAGATGTTAAATTAAAAATATAATATTAAATTTTATTAAATTTAAATAATAAATGGCCAATATTAAAAAATATTGGCCAAAAATAAAGAAAATAAAAAAAAAAAAAAATGAAATGAAATGAATGAAAGAATATCTGAAGGAATTGCTCGTAGAAATAGAAAGTATATATTGAACCATCAATTCCTGCTCAGTTTCTATTAACTGTATTTGCATGTTATCTATTTTTAGGTAGTGATGCTGACATAATATTTAATTTTAGTACTAAAATTACACTCTATGATTTTTAAAATGCAAGTACCCCACACTCTGCTGTGTAATATAAAGTACTGCCCAGCACTAAAAATCCCAAAGGTTACAGATAGATATACTGTAATCATGCTACATTTTAGAAGGCAGCACAGCTATAAGTATGCAATCCCTTACCTCATGCTGTGTATTAGGCTTGGGCACTTCACCAGCTGCTAGCTAGCTTGATTTAATAACAGTGCTATAAAAACTGAAGTGGAAAAGGGTTTATAATCATGAAGGGGTGGAGGGCAAAGCACAATAAGGCACTCATCTGGAATGAACGAAAGGGTGATTGGACAATTCGGTAGTAAATCAATCCTCATCAGTGGGCAGTGCCGGGGTTCCTGGTATTGCCAGTGCTAGTTTATTAGTGCCTGACAAAAGCAAATGAATATAAATGGTGTTAGCTTAGCTGGGCTTCACCTTACTATGCATGCATTCATACCACAAACATTGACCTTCAGTCAGCGACACAACAAAGAAGAACTAGGAACCACTTAATTGCCTGGTCATCTAGTAGTAAATTATGTCATCTAAATCTGGCAGGTGAAATCCCAGTCTGGTAGGTGTCATATAGTAACTTTTTACATGATAATTTAACTTCTTATCATTACACTCTTTTCTAGCCCATCGTGATGTGTTCTTGATGATATTCAAATGGATTTCTAATGTGATTACCGCAGAAAGGCACTAAATGTTAAATGTTATAGAGAACTAACTTGGATAAAAACACGACCACATGATTCAAGAGAAGAAAAAACCCAACATAAATACTGGAATGAGAGGTTCCCCACTGTCATTCCAGTCATTCCAGCTGTGCAGCTCTGCAATGCAGTGCTATGATTGGCTTCACCCTTAGCAGTCACGCATATCAATATTCAATTATGCATACACAGAGATTATGACTTGGGTTTGTGTAATGTTGTACAGCCAGTCATTCAGCTGCTTCCTAAAATCCATTAGTCACTCTACATTTCAGTATATTTTCTTACAGACACTTACTGGTCATATTAACAAGAACAACTGTACATGTGATCATGTTCATTTAATTATTTAATCAATCATGTGGCTGCAGTGGGATATATAAAATCTTGCAGGTCAAGGGCTTCAGTTAATGTTCTCATCAAACAAAATTCATGAAAAAACATAGTGACTTTCAGTGACTTCAACCATGGTTGTTAGTGCCTGACAGGCAGGTGTGAGTATATCAGAAACTACTGACTTCCTGTGATCCAGTGAGAGGAAACAACTGTAGATTGAAATCCATTGATGAGAGGACAGAGGAGATTGGCCAGGCTCATTCGAAGCTCAAAGAAAAACTATGATTGCTCAAATAACAACTATTATAATAATTATGGTAAACAGAAGAGCATTTCAAAATGCACAACACCTTGTAACCTGAGGTAGATGGGGTTTAATTTCAAAAGACTACATTGGGTTTCATTCCTGTCAGAACAGGAGAACATTAATCTGGGGCTACCGATTTGAATTTGATTTCGTTGCCTAGGCCGATGAATCTCTTGTGTCAACAATTCATGCTGGTGATGTTAGTGTAATGTTGTGGGGAAAGTTATCTTGGCAAATATTGTGCCCCCTAATAGCAATCAGAAATTTTATGATTGCCATAGCTTACCTAAGTATTATTGCTTGACCATGTGCATCCCTTTATGACCAAAATGTACTAATTTTATAATGACTTCTTTCAGTATGATAAAGCACCATGTCCAAAAGCACAGGTTGTCTTTGTCTCCATAAACATAATAGTGAGTCCAGCATACAGCAGCACATTCACAAGTCATCAGATCTGAATCCAAAAGATCATCTCTGGGGTGTGGCTGAGTAATGTGTTTTTAAATTCATTGTGCATGTGATTAGAAAAAAAAATTCAGACACTTTTGTGGCCAAACATACATCAGATATGGAGGTAACACATCTGTTAAGAGCCATCCTTTGAGCCTGTTTTATACTGATGTTTGAATCACCTTATATATAGGAATAAAATTTATTTTATCCTTACTTCATTTTTGCTCTAAGATCGATGTATCTTCTAAAGCCTTCTTTAATGACATAATACATTGATACATATTTAGAAAAGGTGGTAAAGTCAACATGCATAGCCATAGCAGTATCAATTATGCTGTAAGACTGCAGGATATCTAATACACTAAGACATTCGAACAATAGATCTGTATGAATTAAGAGTCAGAATAATGGTTTTATGTAAAACAAAATGATCCGTGGGAGTACCATGATATTGAAACCACGTCTCCACACTTCACATTGACAAAAGACCTTTCATACAAAAAATCTCTAACTGGTAAACACATTCATCATACAACAAAGGCATTCTGATTTCCTCAGACACTTGTCATGGATGAAAATCTCTCACCATTTCTCCATTTTCCCTTTACTCTCTCTCTCTCTCTCTCTCTCTCTCTCAGGTGTTCTGTCGAGGAACTGGGCGACCCACAGAAAGTATGACTGTGTTTTTGCAGAATAAAGTGGACATTTTTAGATTAAGGTCATAATTCATAAAGCATAAATCATACAACTTCTGCCTTTAAATAGTCTAAACTCCCGAGTTAATTACACCACTCAAGTGTATGTGTGTGTGTGTGTCTGAGTATGCCTGTGTGTCACAAGTCTTGTGTCTGTTGAGGTAATTACCCATGGACTTTTAATGAAGTCATGTGGGAATTGCCTAACCTCACCTTCCTAAACTCGGGCTAATCAGCTCGTAGAGTTCTGCACAATTCGACGATCGCCTCTGCACAGCCTGAACCAAAAAAGTGCATATGCAAATGGGCAGATTGAATGCATGCAAATGACAGTACACTTACTGTGCAGACTGCACTGATTATTTGACTGTGCTGCTATCCAGAATGATAATGCAGCCAAATGAACTTGAAGAAAATGGCTCATACTTGCTCTGGGGGGAATAATGTATTTTAGAATAAGGCAGATGCTAATCTGGAGTCGCGGGTGCAAAAAAGCTACAAAGGTTGATATCCTTTCCTCTACTTTATTTTATTTTATTTTTTGTTTATTTTTTAAATTCACCTATGAGGTAGCATATGCATCACATTATTTTCATCCTCATTTCAGGTCTCATATCCAGTGAATGGGGAAAAATGTTTAATTGTAGGATAAAGCCAATCAGTAATAATAATAATAATAATAATAATAATAATAATAATAATAATAATAATAATAAAAATAAAACCTGTGTTGATTAACAGTGACTCAAATTATGCATCATAATGCTTCACACATCAACAATTTTTTCTTCCCTTTACATTATTTTATTTAAAATCATATTAAACATAAAACCACGAAAAAACAAGACAACATTTATAAAAACAGAATGGAATAAATACATTATTAATAGCAAATATGAAAAAAATGAAATTAAATTATAATTAAAGCAAACTATCTTGTCAGACTACACAAAGTATGTCTGTGGAGCTTAGGGTTAGGGTTAGTATTATTTTCAACAACAAGCACAATTTTAAAGAAAAATAGTTCATTAATGAAATAATAAAATAAAAAACAAAACACTAAAATTCAAACACAGAAATGGATACATTTATAAAATTTATATCCTGAAGTTATATATTCATATAAATGTATTGTCCATTTTTAAAAAAAACTTTACAAATGTGAATGAAGTAGCTTAGTGGTTAAGGTGTGGGACTACTGATCAAAAAGTTGTGAATTCAAATCACAGGTCCATCAATCTGCCACTGCGGGGCCCCTGAGCAAGGCCCTTAACCCTGAATTGCTCAGTAGTGGAAAATAAGACAAATGCCAAATCCTTGCAACATCAAATACAACCTTGAAATAGCTTCTTTGTTCTATTTCCATCTACAAATAATACACAATGTGTTTGTTAGCACATTTTTATATGTACAGTATGTCAAACACTGCACACTATGTAGAAAACAATCATAATATATTCCAATCCAAATTCCTCTACACTTTGGCAGGGACCCTGGCTGGTGTCATTGTTCTCATTTTAGTTTTTAAGGTAAAATACACTTAGCAGTAAATGAAAAAACATTAAAAAACATTTAGCATTAAATGTCACCATGTAATGACTTTTTGGAAAGACAGTACATGGAAGGATTAAGATTAGGAAAATAATAAAAGTAAAAGCTTCAGCTCAGGAAACACTAAAACACAGGACCACAGCTAAGTGATGGGGAAAAACACTAGATTAGAACAGAAGTTAGGTAATGCTGCTGAAGGACATCTGAAGTAATTATAATTTGCATGGGATAAGCGATCTCTCCATAAATCACAGAGATGGGAGTGTTAATGCAATGTCCACCTGGTTGTCACACTCAAATTCCATGAGTTCTAAATACATTGCATTTTAATACAATACTGATTTGGCGTCTATTATAAGCCCTTGCGATAGAGCTTGTGGCTGTGCGAGATACGATGTAGTTTAATTGGTCATGTACAGTGGGGTCCAAAGATCTGAGCATATATTAGATTTTTTTTTTATTTAAAATCGTAAATAAACTAAATATTTAGGAATTTTCTCAAATATTTAAAAGAAAGAAAGTTAATGTTTAATATTGTGAATATTTAATATTGAAGACTGTTTAATACTCAAAATCTATTTCTATGTTCCTATTTAAATGTAAACATATACATGTGTGGAAGGGGCATGGTTGAGCACTGGATTGTGAATGGAGTGCAATGCTGAAGGGAACGAGTGGTAAGGATCATGCACCTGTGCTGAATTGTAATAATAATTTGTTTTCTGTTGCAGTGAGTGACAAAAGAGATAGACAGAGAGAGCTGTGTGAATATGTGAGTGTGTGCATTTAAATAATAAGGCAGAAAAGCGACAGTAAAATTAAAGCACACCCTCAAGTCTGCCGCGAGTTTCCTCTGTTCCCATGTCGGAACCATTAAAGCATGATACTGACCAAGTTAACTGCTTTGTACACAAGATTTTCCTCATACTTAATCTCTTCTTCTTAGGCAGATGTTATATGTAGTAACTATGTACTGTATACTACAGTACTATATTGCAGAGCAAATTTTATATGCTTTTTGCCCTTACCTCTGCTAGTTTCAGGTAAGGGCTATATGTTACAAATAGCCAGAAGTCAATATTTACTCTTTGGTCTAATGTTATGCTGTTTTGAACGTTGCCTTTAAATTTGGCAGGAGTAGGGGCAGAATGAGCAAATTAGCAGTGAAAGAAGTGTAAGAGCTTCTGCTTTGATTCCTGCAGCGTCACCTTTGTGAGTTGTAGGTGTACTGAGAGGTGACAAGAATGAGAAAGTGTTTCAGTGCTGCACTTCAAACAGACTTTGATGTTGAACCATGGTCGCAAAACCTGAACCTCCTATCGTCGCTGACACTTCCTGCCATCTCTGAGGAGTCAAACACAGCGAGTGCTCCAGGCCATGTTTCATAGAAGAAGATTGAACTATGAAAATGAGGAAAATGAAATCGAAAAATTCAGGACTAGAGCTGGCTAAATGATCTCTAGGTTTCAGTTAATTATATCATTTCTGCAAGTTGCTGTAAGTAATAAGTTTGTCATTGAAAAATGATTCATATTCATAGCTTAATGAATGATTCATTATGATGAATTCAAATGTAACAGAATGGAATATTCTTCTAATATTACTTGAATCACCACACAAATAATTATAAAATCTTTTGGCCCGATTGAGGATAATGAGACGATCTCCTCAATTTAACCTGTTGCATTCTTGTGCTGTTCATCCTGTTCTGTCTTTGCTGTGTATCCTAATCATGTTTGTAATTTTGGCTTCAGTTCTGGAGACTGAAGTCAACAGGCCCTAGCATTGGCAACATTTTTTCTTGTTGATAAACTGAAGGCAGTGAGCCAATCTAATTAGTTTTGTGCAGACCAGGCATGCAGCCAGCAGGAGAGACTGGAGAAACCAATCTTCAAGCAAGCCCACGATAAATATGCCATTTTCCTTTCCAGTAGTATTAAAGGAAGGTAGGCAAATACATTTAAACATTTTATTTGCAATCGACACCACGGAAAGATACGGAGAATCATCACGAAACATGCTAATGCCAACCCAGCCATGAGGCTATTACAGTTTTAGACAGTATGTGAAATGTCTGAAAATCCTGAAATCACGATTATGCAAAATGAATCATCTGCAAAGCCGTTGACAAGCATGCCAGTTTCGCTGACGTCTCGGCCTGATTGATGTCAGAACACAGAACATTTCGAAAAGCACTTTTTTAAGAAGATTTATTTATTTATTTATTTATAGAAAGGCTTTCGGTTATAGACTACTGATTGCACAGCTAATGTGCAAAGAAATTAGCAACAAATTTAAGTTTTTATTTAATTATTTATTTTTTATTTTATGGTTATGCTGTACCGAAACACTGGAAAGAGTCTCCCAATAATTTATTTATGCATTCATTTGCTTATTTATTTACTTTTTTGGTTAGTTTGATCACAACTTTGTCCATTTGCCTTTGGCATGATTAAATTTTGTCACATAACTTTGCATGCACATGGAGTAGCAGTGGCAGTAGTATTTTTCACACCCTTACCTGTGTACTTTAATTGCACACATGACAGTGATGAGGTGAACTGTAAAATGTTTAGTGATTCTGAACTTTCTGCATCATTATTGGTGTCATGATCTGTGTCTCAAATATACACTATATTGCCAAAAGTATTCGCTCACCCATCCAAATAATCAGAATCAGGTGTTCCAATCACTTCCATGGCCACAGGTGTATAAAATCAAGCACCTAGGCATGCAGACTGTTTTTACAAACATTTGTGAAAGAATGGGTCGCTCTCAGGAGCTCAGTGAATTCCAGCGTGGAACTGTGATAGGATGCCACCTGTGCAACAAATCCAGTCGTGAAATTTCCTCGCTCCTAAATATTCCTCAGTCAACTGTCAGCTGTATTATAAGAACGTGGAAGTGTTTGGGAACGACAGCAACTCAGCCACGAAGTGGTAGGCCACGTAAACTGACGGAGCGGGGTCAGCGGATGCTGAGGCGCATAGTGCGAAGAGGTCGCCAACTTTCTGCAGAGTCAATCGCTACAGACCTCCAAACTTCATGTGGCCTTCAGATTAGCTCAAGAACAGTGCGCAGAGAGCTTCATGGAATGGGTTTCCATGGCCGAGCAGCTGCATCCAAGCCATACATCACCAAGTGCAATGCAAAGCGTCGGATGCAGTGGTGTAAAGCACGCCGCCACTGGACTCTAGAGCAGTGGAGACGCGTTCTCTGGAGTGACGAATCGCGCTTCTCCATCTGCCAATCTGATGGAAGAGTCTGGGTTTGGCGGTTGCCAGGAGAACGGTACTTGTCTGACTGCATTGTGCCAAGTGTAAAGTTTGGTGGAAGGGGGATTATGGTGTGGGGTTGTTTTTCAGGAGCTGGGCTTGGCCCCTTAGTTCCAGTGAAAGGAACTCTGAATGCTTCAGCATACCAAGACATTTTGGACAATTCCATGCTCCCAACTTTGTGGGAACAGTTTGGAGCTGGCCCCTTCCTGTTCCAACATGACTGTGCACCAGTGCACAAAGCAAGGTCCATAAAGACATGGATGACAGAGTCTGGTGTGGATGAACTTGACTGGCCTGCACAGAGTACTGACCTCAACCCGATAGAACACCTTTGGGATGAATTAGAGCGGAGACTGAGAACCAGGCCTTCTCGTCCAACATCAGTGTGTGACCTCACAAATGTGCTTCTGGAAGAATGGTCAAAAATTCCCATAAACACACTCCTAAACCTTGTGGACAGCCTTCCCAGAAGAGTTGAAGCTGTTATAGCTGCAAAGGGTGGACCGACGTCATATTGAACCCTATGGATTAGGAATGGGATGTCACTTAAGTTCATATGCGAGTCAAGGCAGGTGAGCGAATACTTTTGGCAATATAGTGTATATGTTTAAAAGTGTTTACTAATCTAGAAAACAGACAGGAATGGTACACAAAACAGAGCTTTTGGGAGGTTTTAATGGTAAGTGAGAGTTTTAACATTCTAATTAATAGGGAAAATGTTTTTCATTAGTAAAAACAAACTAGGGTTGTACATTTCGGACGCAATGCTAGTTTGTTCAGTCAGTTGTGCATGTATCATGCATGAGTTAGACTGTGTGAGTGTATGCAGGATATTCAAACAGCATTAAACCAATAAATGAACAGCATTAACCCTGGTAATATGACTCATGGCTACACTTCTAACAATAGCATGGGGTATAGTGTAGAAGTGCAATGCAATATCACTATTTGTGTCTGTATTAGATTTGTCCTCCAAATATCCATATTTGTAACTGTACCTCTCACTTACATGACTTTTTTTGTTGTGTCCTGTGGGATCCCAGTTATGATGCACACCACTAGTCTCAACCAGATGCACTCGTTTTTAGAGAACAGAAAAACAAAGAATTAGTGTGAATAGTGGATCTGTATTTGTATCAGAACACATTATCTGTTCATTCTAAATAATGTATTCATATTGAGTTATGTCCCTAGTGTAGTGATAAATTATGGAAGATACATATTTCTTCAAAAGTAAAGCACAAAACTGTAAGTATGTCACCAGTAAGCAGTGCAATCCAACTCTTAACATTTTTATTTATTTACTTTTTTTTTTCTTAAAGGGAGATTAATGGCCCCAATAAACACTTATCCTAGAAGGAGCAGAAGTGACTGGTTAAATCCTACATAAGGACAATACACACATAACTTTCTGTCTCTTTCTTGCTGACTTTCTCTAAATCTCTTGCAAGCACCATTTGGGTTGACACTAAAGAATATCAATATCGAACACAGAGAAAACACAAAATGACATCTTGTATTTTTCATTGTGTTTGTGTTTGGCTGGTTTCTTCTTTTTCCCTCCTCTTTTTCCACATTGTCTTCTGTAAACGTATTGCTCACTTTAATGAGAGTTGATTCAACAATACAAGGATGCTGTGAGTTCAGAAGGTAAAGTGGTTTGTTGCACTGAAACCGAGAGGGCGACAACATGTTAGGCCAGAACACCGTCATAGCTCATTACTATGAGGCAAATTGATTTGTCCTGTCAGAGCTATACGCACTTTTGCCCTTAGCTTCAACAAACTTAATTTTGCCCTGCTATTTCCATCATCAAGCCCTTATGAGCCTGTCTGCCTTCCCTGTGGTTGATAATAGAATATATAGAATGTATGGCAGTATGGCTAATCCCTCCATCAATCACCCTGTCATTGTATTGCACATTCCAGCATAGGACAAAAATACTCTCTTGCTGAAATTTGGGGAATCCATAATTCAGGTAAAAATGCAGCCTTGTCTAAGCTTAAATACAACATGAAAGAGTGAAGTGTGAGGAATGTGTTTTTCTGATACTCTGTATGTTATCTCTGTTGATAAATGGAATACCTGATCCAACCAAACTCACACTGGGGGAAATAGCAGAATTTTAAAGTTTAACTTCCCATTATTATTTCACCCATATTCTACTTTATATTGTTTTATTATTTAGTATCATTTAGCTCAGTATAGGTTTTAAATGAAAGCCACATCATTTAAATGTAAGGTTTTGTATTCAGTACTAATAATACAATATAATGTACAAGTACATTTGTAATTTCTATATGTATGTTGCTCTCCATGATAAAACATTACGGTTATTTGCCAGTTCCCACCCACTAGCTAGTTCTCCCCTATAATAGGCTAACCAGCTGGGAATGGTGAAGGCTAACAGACACCTAAAAGCAGGTAACCTCTGCGTCTGCTCTGCTTGCTGCTCATGCTACATCAGGGCGGTGGGGAGTGTATTACATTTGAAAGTGCTATCTTCCCTCTTGAAAGTACATTAGCTCACAGAAGCCTGTGAATGGCTAGTGCCACTATGACTGACAGAGGATACCATACCTTCCACACAGAGAACATAGTCAGATTTTCTGTCTCGGTTTCCCAGCCATGGGTTCGAATTTGCCATCTCCTGAAAATAAAGTCAGTGCTTGAGGCAAAAAATACCCTGAAAATTTGAAATGAAAGGTCAACCCTTAAGGATTCCCCTAGAGGAGCACCATCTATATTTTTTAAGACTGTAGCATCAGCCACTATGACTGCAGTCTTTGTCACTGTGCTATGTACAGCAGCAACAAATTCTTCAACTATTTACACCTCTACTCTTGCTCTGGATGTTGCTCCTTTAACTCATGGAAGTTTTGCCCAGAGGTCCAGAACCCCATTTTGACACTTTTGTGCACACCAGGAGTCACATTAAAGGGGATTTGGGAGGAGGATGTGTTCTGTCAAAAAATATTGCCTTGTTTTGTTTCCCCCTCTGTGTGTTTTCTTGTTTATATTGTCATGTGTGTTTTTGTATTTTGTATCTTGTCTCCACCTTTTTCTTGTGATTGGTGTACATCTTACTTACTTTTTTATTAACTGTTCTGCCAGGTAAATTCTCTACATGTGTGTCTCTACACATTAATTCTCAATATGTGTCTTTCTGAGCCATGTTTTTTGTGTTTCTTGGTGTTTCTCTTCTTAGTTATGACCCACACCCATATTTAAGTTGATGATTATGTATTTTTATTATGTGTTGCTGTTCCTGCTATAAACAAATGATGATTGTTGGATGACGCTTAATAAACACATGCTTGCATCCTGCCCCTGCACAGCACACATTGCAATGGCTTTCATTCTGCTATGTGTGACCTTCCAAGAGGGTTATTTGTTCTGCCCAAAAGCACTACTCTTCACATTCAAATTGTTATCCTAGGTTATTTTCCCCAAAAGGGGAATGTGCAACCAAGTATTGTTTTATCTCATTCTTTTGTACGATATACAGGTCTGGTCCTTATTTGGTTATTCTGGTCACGTAGTATGCTCATGGGTATAATAAAAAGGTTAGCAGAGAGTTCCATTTACTCCCACACCAGGGCATGGTGGATATATTATTTCCATCTGTGTCTGTATCCATTCCACCTGCATCCTATGCTTGCTTCTTCTCCATTGAAACTTCTGTTTTTTTAGGTTTTTTTGCAAGTAATTTTCTCCGATATCGATTTATTTTTTTATGGAGTAGCAGTGGCAGCACTAACAGTATTTTTCACACCCTTACCTGTGTACTTTAATTGCACACATGACAGTGATGAGGTGAACTGTAAAATGTTTTTGAACTTTCTGCATCATTATTGGTGTCATGATCTGTGTCTCAAATATATATGCTTAAAAGTGTTTACTAATCTAGAAAACAAACAGGAATAGTACACAAAACAGAGCTTTTGAGAGGTTTTAATGGTAAGTGAGAGTTTTAAAATTCTAATTAACAGGGAAAATGTTTTTCATTAGTAAAAACAAACTAGGGTTGTACATTTCGGACACAATGCTAGTTTGTTCAGTCAGTTGTGCATGTATCATGCATGAGTTAGACTGTGTGAGTGTATGCAGGATATTCAAACAGCATTAAACCAATAAATGAACAGCATTAAACCTGGTCATATGACTCATGGCTACACTTCTAACAATAGCATTTTTGTTTAACAGACTTCTTTTCTATCCACACAGTCATTATTTTTAGGAAAGAGTAAGTGAAATGTCCAGAGAGAATATAATGTTCTGCTAGACATTTGGTTTAAATGTACCCCTGACCAACAAACATCAAAGCTAATGCTTACTGGTTAAAAATGAGCCACTGAGCAAGCAAAGTAGCTTTTCCATACAAAGCACACCTAAAAGCCTCCGAGACACATTTTTGGTCACATTTTTGTGTGACATGTTATATTGTTATTTAAAGCTCATGTTTTTTATTATGAAAACGAATGATGAAAGGGAGAATACCTCTCCAGAAACGGAAATGATTGGAATCCTTTATATTAACCTTTATGTATTGGAGTCAATCAATCAAATAATTCATTCGGTATATGGTGAGAGTCATGGTGGATCCAGAAGTTACCTTCATATTTTTGCATTTCCTGTTCACCTACTGGCCTATTTTTGGAAGGTTATAGGAATCCAGAGAACTCCCAGGAAGCCCCCCTGGGCACAGAGGAAACATTCAATACTGCACAATGCAGAACCCTGCTCAGGAGAGGTACGGTGACCCTGAAATTAAAAAACAAACAAACTCACACCCAATGTAGACAGTTATCCACCACACCACCAGATGGCAACCTCTGCAAGAGCTGGAGAGTTTACTTTGTTTGTCCATTCAACTTCCTGTTTAGAGAGTAAAAAGGAAATTGAATAGACACCTAGATATAACACAAAGTCTTGACACAGTTTGCAGTAAATCCTGAGCTGTTTTATCTTGGCAGCCGTTCCATGTATTTCTCACATTCATTTTCTTTTATCAAGTATTAGCTGTTATCAAAAATTGGCTGTATACGTTGACATTGTAACATAAATTATATCATGTCTGTAAGTTACTTCTTGCTAGGTTGCACAAATACCCTACCTGAAAATCAAACAGAATATTAGCTTACAGTTTTACTACTTATATAAGTAAAAGTAATAAATGAATTGCAACAAAACTGAAAAACAGCTTTTTGATTTACTTAAGAACAAAATTTTCTTGTTAACAGATAATTTTATGTATTGTTTTAAGAATATCAGGTTGTTATTTAACATTTAAGTAACACCGAATTCTGTTTTTGGTGTATTTCACTGGGACACTTTGAACTGTGCTCATTATCTCTGGCATCACAAGACAAAATTAATTAAACGAAGCTTTGCCTACAAGCTCAGAACATTGTGAAAAATAGTCTTAATGTAACGCAGGAGGCTACAAGTGAATTAATAGCAAAATGTTTTTGGTCAGGAGTCACACAAAAACTGCTTGGTCAAGCAGGAATGAAACTATTAGACAAGTTTATCTATTTAATTTGTCTAATGGCCAGATGGAGGACCGGATGTTTGGGGGGCAGCTTGATCATAAATCTGGGTAACATCTGTTACGACCTCTGGGTGATGGGAAAAGGAAAGGAGGAAAATACAAAAAGAGACAGGTGGAAAGTGTTTTTTCATTAGAAGTTCTAACATGCAGATGCCAATAATTATAGGCTAGGGAACAGGTAGGAGCTGTCAAGAACTATGACAGAAAGACAGATAGAACAGAAAGCATAAGAAATGAACAGAAACAGGTCAGGACCAAGGCTGCCAGGTTGGATTAACAGTTTACAGACCATTTGTAGTATAAAACAAACCCAATTCATTACAAACAAGTTCAATCTCTAACTGTTTGAAATGAAGTATAAAAAAGAGGAGATTATCAGAAACCAGCAAAGAGCCACCCCTATATACAGCATGACAGACTTTTTTAGTTTCAACTAGATAATTGTGTCATTGTGATAACCTCAAATGTCAGATTTGACCTTCTGGCAGGGCACCAACGTCATCACCAAGTGAACCAGTCGAATTAACTACAAAATAAGACAGCCAGAGCAGCCAGAGGTGAGACATATCACATTACCAACTTAGGTAGCACTAAAACACCACCACCCATCATTTTCTTCCCTGAGGCAGTCAGGGAAGATTCAACACTTAAAACCAGTAAGACGCCATACTTCATAATGCACTTTGCAAAGCTACGATAGAATTTTTATTTATTTATTTATTTTTTTTTTTATGAGACTCTTTTAGCTGGTAATATTGCTGCTACATTTATTGTACTACAGATTGTTTACAGTCCAGTATTGCAATAGCTTATTTTGCATATGGTTTTCTATGTAGTTATTGCCCTTCATTTGTCTCACACTTTTATGTGTTTGCACTTTATATAGTCTTGTGTATTGTACTACTGTACTGTTATGTGTTGCTCCATGGTCCTGGAGAAATGTCATTTTATATTGCTATATAGAAGGATGACAATAAAAAACCTACTTGACTTGATTTGATTACATCACCACTTACTGGTAGTACTAAAAACTTCCTCCAGCAGCCTCTGTCAGTACTCCCTTTGAGTTTCTGCAACCTTTCAACACCCATCTACACCATGGCCTTGGTTTGGTACCACCTAGAAGTATTTCTTCAGAAGTATTTCTTGGGGCAATAAGGTAAATGAAGTGCTATGCTAAGGTATACTGACCATCAACAACTAAGAATACTATACAAGCTTTCATTGGGTTAGTAGTCTCCTCCCTTTCAGGAATAGGCAAGAAGGACCAGAGGCATGAAGGATGCCCTAAAGATTCATAACCATTTGTCCTGCAGAAAGAATCACAGCAGTAGGCAAGGTGAGGTGCAACTAGTCATTTTGTCATCCACAATGCATAAATATGTATAATATATAAATATGAATATGCAGTAGTTGAAAAGGAGGCCCTGGCAATTAGCTGCTTACGTTTGACTGAGGCTTCTCCAGGGATACCAACAAATCACCTACAAATCAGGTCTATGGACAGTAATGACAACACATTTACACATTAAGATTTGAGATGCCAAAATAAAAAAAGCTATCTTGTTCTCTATTTCCACTCTATTGCTTGGTGATGAGAAAGCAGGTCCACTGAGCACAGCCAGAATAATAGCACACTTTCCTAAAACCTGCAAGCAAGTTTCTGCTATTTGCTATTCCATTGGAGCACCCCAATCCACATTTCTTTTTCTAAAAATATTCAATACACCTATCCCTCCATCCTCAGCCATCATTATCTGAGTGTGATTATGCTTGCCTTGGCCATATCACAGTACCATATCCTGCACTTCTGGTTAATGATCATAGAGTTGCCTGCACTATGTTTCTCTGCCATCTTTCCAACCCCAGATATGGACACTGACAATGGGTTTGAAAAAAGATAGCTCTGCACAATGTAGACATACTATGTGATTATAAGTAGATAATGCTTGCAGATTGCTGATAATGATTGTTGATGTTAAGGGATATATTACTTCAGTAACAAATAACACTGAGTCCACTAATTATCTAAAAATTACAGCAGTGTACACACACACACACACACACACGCATATACACACACACACACACACTAAGAGGCAATTATTCCTCCAAGTAATTTAATTTGATTAAATTTACCGCATGGCTTATCTCTGACTTTTTTTCTACATTTACAATGAGATTTCCTCTGGTCCTCTAGTGACCCCTGGTTTCATGAAACTTATTGGAAATATATACTTTTACTTTATCACAGCTATGGTTCGTAATGAATGTGGCCCAGTGTTTTCAACCTTATAAAAGTTTTGTTGCTGGGTGTATAATGCTAGAAAATGTGCAACTCATCATGAGTTAGGGCAAAAACAATTACATTGGTGTTTAATTTCATGTAATGTATTAAGTTTCAATATATGTAACATTTTTTATCTCTCTTATTTTAATACACACACACACACACACACACACACACACTTAACTCTATGGTGCTCTGCTCTCTCTCAAATGGCTGAAGTGCCAGATACTAGTGAGTGATCGACGTGTAGGCGTTTTTGATGTGGTGAAACACTGGAACAGGGCCACTTATCGGAGTGTGAGGCCACATGATGGCCACAAGTTGATGGCCATACCAACTTTCTCGATCGTGCAGTCTAGAACACACACTTACTCTTTCAGACTGAGAGCCTGTGGCTGATGTACGGCACAAGGTGTTCCTCCCCATCCACCACATGAGACATAGACCCCAGCCTGCTGTCCGATGCATCAGTCTACAAAAAAGGTAGAGAGAGAAGTCAGGAGAATGTAAGAGTGGTCAGCCTCAGAGTGCAACTTTTACCTGAATAAAAATCTGTCTGCTGCCTAAGTAATGAGATCAGGTAGCAACCTGATGACATAGGAAAAAGTAGGCACAAACCTATGATAATAGCCAGCAAGCCCCAGGGGACTGTCTCACCTCTTTTTTGGACTGGGTTTTGGGCAAGCCACAGTCGTACTTGGGGACACATCTGCCCATGTCCAGATATAGACACTGTACTTCCACCCATCCAGTCACACACTTCTTTGGTTTTGATAGTCCCACCTATCTTAACAATGTTAGGACATTTGGTGACAAAGATGAATTGAGTCGCCTTTTTTAGATTCACCTCCAGTCGTTGCACCTGCCCAGGTTTCCTGCAAGCCTCCACACAGGCCCAGGCCTTAATCCCATACCTGTGGCCCTGGGGTCACCAACCTGCAGGGGAGAAGAGACAGATGGGGGTGGGGGGTGGGGGGGGGATCACTCCCATTTCCATAGGGCTGGAATGTGGGCAGGGTGGGGAGAAAAGGTGAAAATTAAAAAGAGCTAGATATGGCACCAAGTGTTTCTTTGCCAACTGGACTGCCTCTTATAGCATAGCAGAACAGTGGCCCTGGACCCATTTCACAGTCCTCTCCAGTTGCTGGGCAATGAGATTCTTCATCACTACTAACTACATTTTGTCTTCACTACCATGTTCCTCTGCCAGAAGCCACCTTCGACAAACATCTCAGAGCTATTGTCCAACTGCGAATGGGCAGCCAGCTTACTGAGTGTCACAGAGTGGAAGCACTGACGATGCTGTTCGGGGTGCAGCCGAAAACTGTTGTGCTGCAAGCTGAGCTTCCCCTAAAAGTAGCTGCCCACTGCAAGTCTGGCCAGTCTTTATTTGGAGCGAGGAAAAAAACAGAGTACCAGTAGAATTTACATAATGTAGTTACAGTATAATACTCCACATTCATGTGTTATATCAGAAGAGTTCTTATGGATCTTATGAAAATCCACTACTTTGGTATTTTCTTTTTTTATTTATATACTGTATTACACATTCACCTTTAAAGAAGATTTCATGCTTTATTCAGCTCCCATGCCAACAGCAGAAAACAAGCTGTGTATTTGGCTTTAGGTTTAGGCTGTTGTATAGAGAGCATTCATTTTAGGCAACTTAATTCTAGGTACATCAGTACAGTGACTCTGGAATGTTTTACAGTTCTGTGAACAAGAAGATGGTGGGAATATCAATGCAATACCTGGACAAAGAGTTTATTAGAAAATACATGAATAACACTAAAGGCATGAGAAATGCATGCAAGGTTTTCTGAAATAAATGTATGCCAAGAATATATGATATAATAGTGTACAAATAGCTTACTATAATATAGAGTACACAACTCTTACTATAACTTTACAGATGGACTAGGTTGTTGTCTTTTGTTTCTCTTTTTCAATTTATTTTACTCAATTACATTAACGGAGCCTTCATTAAATTACATTTACATATAAATGTTGGATGTAAGTAGTTCTAGCACAGGAATTAAGTTTGGAAATCTTCATTAACTGAGTCAGAGTTTATCTCAGGGCAAACATCTTTTACAAAGGGGAAAACAACAGGAAAACGTTTTGGACTACAATAACTGTAACACTTCTCAAAATGTTGTATAACAATCCATAAAGGCTAAGATATTTTTACACATCTTATGCAAATTTGGAACTGTTGTCTTTTGCAGCCTGATTCTAATGACTCAACTTGTCCAACCTGACATTAGATACTCAAGAAAACAATCTGAAATAAATAAATAAATAAATAAATAAATAAATAAATAAATAAATAAATAAATAAATAAATAAGACTTTGGGCCAGTGCATATGGTACATCCTACACTCATGAATAAATTGAAGCCTTTGTTTGGCAGCAACACTGAAATTTGACCTGCGTTCATCTGAGCCTTTACCTAAGGCTGATCTGTTATGTGGAAGAGCAGCTGTGAGTGCTACTTCAACTACTATAGACACAAAAACTTTACAGGAGAAGAATGATGGCAAAGAATCACTTTGGGATGCTGAAGTCCAGCTGTTGGATATTTTAGCCTAGAGAGGAAAGAAGAAGCACATGAGCACCAGAGGAGTCAAGCAAAAAGAGATGAATGCAGGTTTCCTGGGGTGCTACATTGCTCATTTATGAACATTCCTTTGTATGGCAACAGAATAAAACATGAAAGAAATCAACAGATCAGAAGTTCTGACTTAATAACTTCTTTGTTCAATGGTCCACGTGGGAATCAGCTTTGACTTTATGAGCAGAGATCCAGCTTGTGAGGTCTTTCAGCCTGAGCCACTTCACCCTGACTTGAACCTGAACTGGGGCTCAGAGACAAAGCTGAGGGATTTATGGAAAAGGAGGTGAGAAAACCAGAACTGAGTGGACACTGAGTGCACAGTCCCAGGACTGTGTCCAAGAAAAGGGCACCTCTGTCACGGAGAGTGAGACACTGTTCAAATTGCACAAAAATGGGGCACTGCCATTTGCATTAAGCACTGCAGAGCTGGATCTGCCTGGGAATGAGTAAACGTTTGCTAAGACAGGTAAGAAGTTTTTAATATAAAAGGTAAAATAGAGACATGAACACATTTCAAGCAGATTTCATCACTGTATAATCAAACAGTATGTATGGAAAGAGAGAAATGTACATTCAAAATACACTATAAGTAAGGAATAAAACTACTCCTTGCATGGGCATACAGTTATGAAAAAATGATAAATTATAGGGTGGTGTGATCAATTATTTTTTAATTACAACACATGACTGAATTATTTTATTTCTGTTATAATATATTGGTCAAGAATAACAATTTCATCATTTTTAAAGAATGTCACATTTTATCCACATATATATATATAATCTGATGTAACATTTGTGTAACGTGTTTGTCACACATTGCAATTTTTCTGTTACGGAATTTCACATCATGTTATATTCTTTTATAGTTATATTTAACGTTGTGTAAATTAAGACTAACTTATAGTGAATTAGGCACATTATAATGCCATGTTACTGAGAAACTTGATTTTACTGAGAACACTCTCATAGCAGACTAAACATTACATTTACAGCATTTGGCAGACACCCTTATCCATAGCAACTTACAATTTATCTCATTTTTAAGCAACTGAGCAATTGAGGGTTAAGGGTCTTGCTCAGGGGCCCATCAGGGGCAGCTTGGTGAACCTGGGTTTTGAACGCACAACATTCTGAGCAGTAACCTAACACCTTAACCACTAAGTTACCACTTCCCTTCAAAGTTACTGATGCTGGCAACTCCTTCCAAAAATTGTTACATAACTGTCTATATACAAAAAGCATCACTGTACAGTATTGATGAAACATAAAGTGTTTTTTATCTACCATTCAAGTACCTGTGAATGACTTATCATTTCTATAGTTATCATTTCTATTCATAGAAATGTTACTTGCTACTTAGAGCCTCTGCTCATAATTGCCTTATTCATATATGTAATGGACATAAAATAACAAACTCTAGATACATATTCATACTTTGAATTTGGGATAAAACGAGCTACACAATTAGACAAGCTTGGAAATTATTGCATGAATATCCTCAGAAACGACTGTTAGTAATAAATCAGTTGTACATTCCTGACCGCAATCATAAAACTCAGAATAATTATCAAAGTGTTTGTTTCTCCTGTAGACTCCTGCTTGGTTCTATCCAGTAGACTATGCCAGGTACAAAGTGTATTTTATTCAGTATGTGTGCTTGGAATAGCTTTTAACCCAATTTTCACAACTTTTCAGAAGCGTTACATAAACAGTATTTCCCTTCAGCTTCTGAGGGATTATGAGGCTGCGAGATGTAGTGTTTTGCCGCTGGCACAATGCTGCTCTGTTATTTTTTGACCCCCTACGGCAGTGTGTATCTGTCACACTCCCTCTGGAAAGATACCCCTTTTGGCTATATCAGCCTAATTATTACATAGAAGATTAATTCTAAATTTGTATATGAGGCAATTAAAATATTGTCATGAAATTATACAATTTTATACATACACCTAAATGAAATATAAATATTATATATTTTATCTTAATATACATACTGTACATACATTCAAACACACACACACACACACCAAGGACCTTTGTCCAAAAAGTAACACATTTATCCCCAAGTGCACTTGCAAACTGTAGCGTGACTTTTTTTTTTATTATTATTTATGGCAACATAGGACTCATTTAATGTAGACATACTTGCCTAGCTGTTACCTCCAGAAACTGCTGAGTTCCTGAGATTTTCAAATACAAAGTTTGAAGACTTTACACTGAATGATGCAAAAAACATTGAGCAGAGGGTCTGCATGTGGAAACATTCTATTAATGAGAGAGACCCTAGGACAATGACCAGGCTCATTTAAGCTGTCAGAAAGTCTTTAGAAATTAAAATAAGCACTCACAGAAGCGCATTTCAGGATGCACAACTTATTAATCTGTGAGCTAGATGGACTGGAAAAAAAGACAGATATTTTTATTTTTAACTGCACAGTTTCCATGAGCCTGTGACCTCTCTTATCTCACTCACTGTTTTTATTGTTCACACCAAATCCTAGGAGATCCTCAGTTTATGAAATACTCAAACCAGCCCATCAGGTACAAACATCCATGCCATGATCAATATCACAGAGATTGACAATATATGAAGATTGGATAAAGACCAGGTGAAGATTTTCCAGCATTTATCTGTCCAGTTTGGGTGAACCTGTGCCGTTAAAACCTTAACGGTTTCTAGGTGACAGGAGTGGAACCTGATGTGGTCTTCAGCTGCTGCATCCCATCCACTTCTTGTCAGCTCAAATCATTCTGGCCTTTTCCCTCTCATCGACAATGTGTTTCCGCCTTCTGAATTACTTCTCACTGCATGTTTTTCCATACCATTCTAAGTAAAGTCAATAAACTGAAAACCCCAGAAGATCAGCAGTTTCTGAAATACTCAAACTCAAAAAAAAAAACAAAGACCATGCCAATGTCAAAGTCACCAAGGTCATATCTTCTCCATTGTCATGTTTAATGCAACCATAAACTGAAGCTCTTGACCTGAATCTGAACCTCTTGGTTGGCTGTCTGGATAATTGCTTAAATGAGCAGAAGCATTTGATTGTACTGTATTAAAGTCATTTTAATTTATTAATGTCATCAGTAGTATTTATCGTATTTCGTATCGTATATCGTATTTCGAACATTTTGCCAAAGTTTTTTAGTTGCAGTGCTCATTCTCACATAGTGAACACTTTATGTTCTTGACTTTAAGTGTTGACTCTGTGATTAGAGCTTTGGTTGTGAGTTAAAATCCCACCCCATCACTATGCTACTTTTGGGTCCTTAATCGAGGCCCTTAAGTTTTCACAGCCCTCTGGCATCTTGCCTTAGTTGTAATTGACTATGTACAGAAAAAGAACTGAGCAAATGGACTATGCATGTGTTATAAGTATAGTATAACACTGATATGTCCTTATCAGAGAGCCACTTCATGTATTTTTATTCCACACAACATTCTGTATGTCCTGTAGATGTGTTTATTTATAAGAGCAATGATGCCCTGACTAATTCCTGTTCCCCTGTGGCATAATTTTACTCCATCTTCATCTAAATCATAGCTTTTTCTAAGCATATTAAACACTGGATCATATACATCTATCCACCGACTGCATGCTGCTCTGCATTGAATTGGCTAGAAGTAAAATATTGGAAGAGAAATAGTTAAATCTTACTATGGTTTTGCCCACATGACTAATGCAGCATAAGGTAGTTATAAAGGTGATAATGGGTCATTTAGGGTAGAGACCTAAAGACATGCATATTCATTTTCAAGGTAATTGCCACTTCTTATGAAACTAATGACAATTCAAAATTTCCTTTATAGGTGATAGTTTCATCCATTTACTGCTCTTTTGTGAGGTGAGAACTCTTAACAGTGGATTATAAACTGTGCCTATATTTCTTTCTCATGTGTCTGGCCTGCAGAACCTTACAAGTCACATGACATTGTGCGTAATTTTTTTACAATATAAATCAGAAGGTCAGGGCCTTCCTGTTCAGATTTGTTTGGTCTCCTCTGATCAGTAATCTAGCATCACAGATGCACAGACCTTATATTATCACTTTATACTCAGGAGAAAAAGACAGAGTAATACACAGAAAGGGTGTCATCTGACAAATTCCCCTCACTGGTTAAACACAGATAACGCAAAACCAGTAAAAAAAAAAAAAGAAAAGAAAAAACAATGGCACAGAATCCATAATTTTCTCTTTCAGTGGGATTGTTTATGGTTGCCTGCTCCACTCTCCCACAGGGTATTTTGGTGCTTTAGTGAAAGCTAAAGTAAAAATGATGAGTTGTTTCACTAGGGATTTCTGGTGGGGGGAATTAATGCGTTTGGAGTGTGTACCAAGCTTGGCTTGGCATGGGTATTTGTTTAAAGTGCATGGGTGGCTGCCGTGCAAATAATTTGTCATTAAACGGATGTCCATTTAAAAGCCAGCCTCTCAGGATATGGATTTAATGCCTGTTTAAACCATTTGTTGGGCATGACAGAAGAGGACCAGTCTGATGGAATTACAGTGTGAGGGTATTCAATGAGATTTATTTTTTGGTCCATTAGCGGTTAAAATGAAATGTTGCACCATTTCTAAGTTCATATTGATTTATAACAGCCAAAGGTTACTAACAATATGATATTGTTTGCTAATTAATATGTTTAGACAGATGTATAATAATTCCTTTACTTGAGCATATGAGCCATAAAGAAAAGAATATTACATATAGTAGATTTATAATGGTTATGGTACCAGCTGGACATCTTAATGTTAACCGTTAACTGGTGATAATAGGGCTGCATACTGGTATCGTGGTATACTATAATAGGGCTGCATACTGGTATAGCAACGGTTCAGCCTCACAGCTTTCACATCCACAGTTCCATCCTGAGCTTCTGAGCATTTTCTTCCAATGTTCACATGGGTTTCTTCCATATCATGTCAGATCTAACATTAGGTAAATTATGTTGTTGTTGTTTTTAATTGTTTATGGTAACACTCTCTAAGTTTGTTGTTATTTTATATTGTCAGTTTTTCAACAATGTACATTTTGTAATGCAAATTAAGTTTAGAGGTCTAAATTTGCATACATAATAAGGTCAAATAACTAGTTTTTGGATGATGTTAAATTTTTAAAAATATTTATTAACTATATCTAATTAGAAAGATTTTTTTGCATAACTTGTTGGAAAATTAGTATTTTAGCAAAGAAAACACCATTGACTGTAATAAAAATCCTCAGTATAAAATCTAATGTTAATACAAAAATTCAACATCCCACAACATTATGGTACATTCCTCTGTAATACCTTCCTAAATATGGAGATGCATCTCATGAATGCAGGCGATCTCAAAACATGGATCTTTTTATTCTGAATATAAAACTGATTTTGATGGAAACTATTTTAATCAATAAGTGATTAAATGAATAAGAAGTACAATAAAGTGTTTCAAAACTTGCTAGGTTTATATTTATGGACCAAAATAGAAAACTTCTTGATGTTTGTAGAAATTGTGTAGGCACAATTTACTGTTTGTTTTTTTTTAGATTTTGTTAATGACTACGCTTTTAAATTTGAGCATGTAAACAATACTCAGTGAATTTACCAGCTGGCAAATATACTTATTAATAATTAATGTGATGAAAGCTACTTTGCAAAAGCTCCTGTTACAATACACACGTCTTCAGGTAGAGACAGAAGATGGTGTCCTGTTCTGACACATTTGTACAGAATTTTTTTAATTTTTTATTTTTTTGGATGGAGCTGTAGAAAGTAATATAAAGCCCGCATACTCCATCTAAGCAAATACAATATGAGTGATATTGTGAGTGCCGTTTGATTTATCCAGGTGGATGTTGAAAAGACAAAATTTTGCCTTTTTGTTTATTTATTGACGGATTGAAATGTGATAAAGTTTTATTGAATCTTAATGGGATGCTGAAATTGGGGATTTAAAAAGCCAGTTCTCACCCGATATAAGTGTGGTACATATGTCACATGTAATGATTTGGATGATGGGACTAGCTAAAATATATAAAGTATATTTTATGACAATTACATATAATGAACTCAGCTGTTTTAAAGAAAATATTATTCATCCCTGGACAATGCATTTGTGTTCATTTCCAAATACAAAACCTTAAATTATCCATTTTCTCATTCCATAAATGCTGAATAATTCATCTGGGTCTGTACAGCTATCATCTAACAAAACACAGGCCAAGTTGGTTGATATCTTTACCAGGCAGTAATTTATTTTCCAATGTCTGTATACTGTATACCTTAAGCAAACTGACGAATAAATGTGATTTTCTAATTGATATTTAAAAAAAAAAATAATGTAATGTAGGTTTGTTTGTAATGTAATGTAGCTTAAAACTCAAAATTTGTTGAGATGGCAGCAGCAGCTGCATGTGACAGTAGATTTCTGGATAATATTAATAATAAGATCAAGTCAAGAGGCTATCCCATTTGATCAATGCCACAGGCTACTGTCTAGTGATTTTTTTAGACCCTGTAATAGGCAGCTGAGGGCTGATAACATAAGATCATCCAGTGTATTGTCTAGAACTCTTTTTGAGTGGTTTTAGAACTATGTTTGATACAGCATATGTATCATTAACCAGACTTTTTGAGAAAAATTCCAGCCTGGCTGCATACATCTCAAAATCATCACAAAAATGTAAAAGTCACCTCAGCATTAGAAAAGATGCATGTTTTTCTGAAAGTGTGGGAAACCATGGTTCACACACATTTCTGATGTGTGACATTATCTTTACCATTTTTCTCCTTCCATTCTCCCTATCTTTATAATATATCTTATAGTAGAAATGGTTCTGTACATCAAACACACACTGTCCGGCCTTATTAGATTTCATTCTCCTTACTTGCTATTGAACAAGCTCTTGTTGACTGCAGTGTTATTAAACTAGACCAAACTGTGCACTTACCCCTATGGAAGGATGCCACTGTCTACCAGTTTGACAAGTGTTGCCTGTGTTTTAACAGTGTTTTACCAGTCCGATATTTCAGTATTACCACCATCTCAAAGAGCCAAGAGTCAAGACCCAAAACACTGTCAAATTCCTAGCAAAAAAAAGGAAAAAAAAAAGAAAAAAGAAAAGTTGCTCATTAAAATGGTGAAAGATGTTATGATCTTGGCAGCATCTTGTGCCAGACTGGCAATATAAATTCTGTCTGTCATTGTTTTAGACTTTGACAAAGTGAGCCTGTCTGTGTGAATGCCACAAGTTTGTTCCCACAGTAAACAGACCATATGCAGGCTGCCGTTTTCTGCAAATCAGCAACTCTGTTAAGAAAATTAAAGCCATATGCAGGCTGGGGAGATTAATAATGCTCAGCAGATAATGCTGAAATGTCCTTGTGACATTACTGTTTTTGAATATTTAGGATTCATTAAATTTTGCTTTTCAGCTTCACTTATATTTCTAACATTACAGCTTGTTTTATTTTTTGTAGTGTGATTTTTTCATGTTTGAGTTAATGATTCTCCTAAACCTGAGGAGAATAATGGAATCCTGTTTTTGGCTCTCTGTTTTTTTTTTTTGGCATTTCTCCCTTTAAAATTTGTACTAGGGTTTTATTCCCTTCTGTGTGTTATTAATTCAGAGAATCTTCAAAGAATCTTATTTGATTTAAGACCTCCAGTTAGATGTGTTAATTGTAGTCATGGTGTATTTTGACATTATGTATGATGTTTTTGTTTGTTTGATTCTGTGAGACACTAATATTGAATCTCTAACACCTTGTAGGTAGAGTATAAGGAGTCCTTTCCTCTCCTTCAAACAAATGCCCTCACAGCACTGAGAAGTTTAAAGAGCCAAAAGGAAAGAAAGCAGGAGAACCCTCAGAAACCCCAAACCAAGGTTGTCTCATCACCTGATGGTCCCACTGTTTGCTGGGCTCGAATTGACCCTCAGACTCACTGTTGCAGCCCCTCATCTGGATTTATATCCATCACCATCTCCACTCAGAAAATTTCAAGCCCCCTGAATCCTGCCCAGAGCCCATCATCCTCTAGCGTTTGCTCAATGGTGAAAAATGATAAAGCATGCAATGATTCCCCTGTGCTATTCAGCTGCAAAGCAACCATGGTGAAGGTGACTGAGTACAGAAAAAGATATGAAGCAGACCATAAAAACACTTTTTCTCTCACAATTTCGAAACGACCCACCTTTTCCTCTTCTGTTCACCTGGAAATTCTCTCAAGCCAGTCCCCCAGTTCTACATTTTACCTCTACAAATTGCTCTTTATTCCTCTCTGCATTCCACAAGACAACAGGCACTCTGTACACAGGTCATCTCTCTTTCTATCCATTAGAAAGCTACAGTTGTTCTCCAACTTGAAGAAACCACAAGATGCAACTAGACACATGCTCAAGCCCTCTGAACGAAATATTATGGATTATAATGGAACAGTAGAAAAGACCCCTCATGCCGGCATGGCTTTTGTCAAATCCAGGACTTCCAGGGGTGACACCAACTCTGATTCAATGGTGCAGCTAGCCAATTTATCGCCATTGCCATTCAGAGCAAGGTGCCACTCATCCTCAGAGGCGGTCAGAGTGAATGAAAAGGCTAATGATGTCTCAGGGACACTGTGGAGCAATCAAATGGTGCACGTTGAAGGCCCAGGTAGGAATCTCAGCTGCCTTTCTTGCAGCAGTCCCTACAAATGGGGTCAAGCAGAGCCTCTCTCCCTCACTCACACACTTTCTTTCCCTCCATTTCCATACCATCAGTGATGATAATGAGGCATTGGTCAGTCTGAACACGTCACACAATATCTTAGCCAGTGTAGTTCCACTTTAAACCCTGCCTGCCTGGTCACCTTGTGATTTGCGTCTCATGCATTTTTAATAAGATGGCCTTAGCAACCTAAGCACTCTCTTCAGATAGCTGTATGTGTGGATGCATGTGTATATGATGAAATGATTACCCAATGTTGTTGCCTGTATAGATCTCAAGAGGAATACACTTATTTCTTGTTTATTTCCTTATTTTCCAGCTATCATTCTGCATTTGAAGAAGGTTTAGATTTTGTCCTGTGCTTTATTAGAGGAGCGGAATCAATCCAATCAGCATTGCTGAGGAAGAGATAGTTATCCAATGTAAAGAGAAACCCAAGGGGACTGGGACAGAGCAATAAGTGTAGACAAGAGTAAAGCTGGTTGTAATGGTTTGTATGACAAAACCTTTTATTCTGTTTGTTTATGAAGAATAACCATAATTCTATGATTAAATTATTTGATGGGTGCACAGTGGCTTAGTGGTTGGTATGTGTTAGCATTCCTTACACTTCTGGGGTTGGGGGTTCAATTACTGTCTCCGCCCTTTGTGAGTTTGCTTCTTCTCCCCAACTCCAAGGACATATGCTGTAGGCTGGTTGGCTTTTCATCTAATGTGCCCTGCAATGGGTTGGCACCAGGGTGGTCCAGGAGTCCCCCAGAATAGGCTTCAGGTTCCCTGTGATGATGATTGATGGATAATTTTCTGAAAAAATATTGTTACTCCTAACAGTCTGCAATCAGTCTTACTTTTAAATTGGGAAGTGGTCAATTAAGAGATTCACAGGTAACAGAGAGAGGGGGCGATTATGTATTTATATATAAAAAGAAACAGAGAATAAGAAATGGTAAGTGGGACTAAAAGAATAAAGATATATGAGGGTCTGTTGATGATATTCCTACATCAACCATTATGCATGATCATCTCATTTTCTAATCCTTCAGCTTCTCCCAGCTGCAGGATTTTGTCTCTTATCCTGGCTCCCATCCACATTCTCTGGCTAAATAAATTCCCCCATCTTGAGCAGAGAATAATTGGCCTCTCTGCAACCCATTGATCTTTTGCATGCAGTCTGCAGGGCATGTGACAATCTGAGTGCATGACTGTGCTCTGGAGGGCAAACACCAGCAATCATTGCAGGCAGGGCACAGAAAAGGACACTTCTACTCAAGTTCTCTTTGTATGTATGTCTTTTCTCTCTCTGTCTTATCCTCCTCTCTGGTTCACTCATTGTCTTCCTCGGCCTCTGACATCGTCTGCTTCTTATAGTGACTCATTCAGCAGAATATCTTAACCCTAGCTTTATCACTTTCGCTTCAGAACCTGCTATAAATAAAAGGCTAAGCAGTTATCAGAAATACCTCTGCTGTAGTCAGCATGAAATGCCTTAGCCAGAAAAAAAGAGATGTAAAATGGCTCAGAAAGCTGCTCTACTTCTGTTTAACTGTTCATTCTTGCTCCTGCATACATACTATCAAATCAAAATAGCAATAACAATAAATATATAAAATATAAAATATACTGGTAAAGGTCTTATAGTAAAAACTGTAACAATAGAAGAATCACAACATAATATCAATGTGTGTGTGTGTGTGTGTGTGTGTGTGTTCCCATTAGTAAAGTCTGGTGTGAGTGTGAAAACCTCTTCTTTGGGCAGATTGCCATGTTCCCACACTGAAATGGTTTCTAGAGCACAGGAGTGTGTTGTCTCTTCTCACCTGCTTAAAAACTGTACCTGTGAATCCATCAGCACTGACCGACTCCAGCTCCTGAGCCTTAAAGTAAACAGTAATATTTTTGTTACATAATATGATTGTGCAGCATTATTGCATTATTATTATTATTATTATTATTATTATTATTATTATTATTATTATTATTATTGCTGTTGTTGCTGATAATGGTACTTCTATTGATATGTAGATGTGTGCTGCCAATGATATAAGCTCTCTAACAGAAATAAACAAATGTGTATACTCTATACATGTAGAATGTGAAATCTTTTCATGTTATATGTATAGAGCATAAAAAAATTAACATTTTATTTGCCTGTAGATTTTATTATAGAATTATAATAATGTAATCAAATAATTGTAGTATAATGAATGCAGCACATTTCTTAGTGATTTTTTATGGCAATGTTGTGATACTTGCTACTTGACACTATATTTGCGATGTTGCTGACAAATGAAATAGTGTGGCAAATTAGCAGCTTACCTGTCTAAAATGACTCAAAATATTAATGAAAAATGCAACTTAAAATGTAGCGACATATTATCGACTTTTTTCTCCAATCAAATATAAATACATTGTTCAAATGAAAGTAAGTGTTACTGTGTAAGATGATAAAAAATATATCGATATTTATATATTTTACGAAACATGACAGAAAGTGCTTAGAGTCGAGGTTTGTGGAATATAAATTATTCAAACAAAGTCTTAAAGAAAGAGCATGTTCATTAACGTGAATGTGAATTGCTGTACGATGTGTATACAGTACAAGATTCATTATTTCATCCTTAGTAATTTCCTGGTCAGGGTAGTGATAGTTTAAATTAAGCTACTGGTTTGTTTATATTTTGGGAAAAAGAACTAAATAGAGGCCAGTATAAATAATTTAACTGGGCTCTAGTCCAGTCCTAGACATCTAGACCAGTGATGTCTCTGAGGCCGAGAAACCCAGAGCCACACACCATGCTGACAGTGCTATACCACCTCTGAGTTGTTTTCTAGTGATTTCCAGTGTTTCTGTGAGCAAAGTTGTAGGATTCATGTTTAATTCACAAAAAATAACCCTTCCAGTTTAGGTCACGCTTACCTCTTATTAAATCTAAATACAAATACAGATATTTGGAGCACTAAAACAATACAGACATTGGCACCTATTCTGCGCTTATTGTTGGGATAATATGATAAATAATGATAATATGATAAATATTTAACTGCTGTACTTGTGCATGTGAATAGTGAAAACTAAGACAATACAAGTTTAAAGACATTTTTAATATGCATGAATGCATTTATTTTTCTTTACAGGAGGCTTTACAAATCTTCCGGCCAGATTTTATCCTTCGTTCTCAGAGACGAGTACACCGATTGGAGCAGAGAGCCAGAGAGAGGCGTGGCTTACAACCTGAAGATTCCAGGATGTTGTTGCAGACCACCATCAGGAAACAGATCAGCACCAAACCGCACCCACTCAGTGGTATGACACCGGCTGTAGGTGAAAGCTTACTGAAGTAGCTGTTAAACGGTGTATGTGTAGTGTATACTGCACCAGTTTATTCTGTATATGCAGCATTTCTCATAGTAGCATGCAGAATCATAAGCACTTTGTGATAACCACACTGCCAGCCTAAACAAACTATATTTCAGCTGTTTTAACTACATTTTTTAAACTCTAACAAATATATGAGTGAACCATGAGATGTTGAGAGGTTTCATGAACTGAGAAATTGCTTTATTTTATTGTCATTTTATTCCAATTTAATCTACTCAGAAAAGTCCCAATTATTTATCACTGTAATTAGGTATTTGCAGCACTCCACATATTTGTGTTATAGTTAATACTATCACTGGGTACAAATCTTTTATCTATAGGCTTAATAGTCTCACTGCATTTAATGAAACACTCACTTAGGAAACAGTCATTAACTTCCACAAAGATTTCATTTAGAAAATTAATTTACTCATAATTGTATACAAATACAGAATAGTGTTTTTCCTTCTGAGGAACATCGAGCATGCTTAGCTTTCTAGTTTAAGGTTTGTTACGTAAGTGTTAAAGACTTGTTAAGGAATAAATCATGACAGGTGTGCTGTTACAGAAAAGATATGTTGGTGTGTGGTGAATCAGTGTCAAGTGCAGCAGTGTTATTAACAAAAAACTTCACAAAAATAAGAAAATATGAGTCAAAGAATTAGAAAACTGCTAAAAAGAAAAAATAGGAAGAGATGAAAAACAGGAATAGTGAACAATCCAAACACATCACACAAAGTGCAACGCAAACCGATATAGGTCAAACAGGTAATACAGGGTCCACAATGTTAATCAAAAAGTAGGATAACAAACAGTGATACTGTAGGCAGGCTCAGTAATGTCACAAACATATAAGAACAGAATGTATACTTCACAAAGAATGAGAAGAAACAGGTGTTTCTAAAGAATGCTACGCCAAATGTGCATATAGAGACACAGGGGAAAACATTTAAATGATGAAGACCGTGAACATGGGCGTACTGGTCGTAGCTGGGAATTCAAGTCTGTGTTGTCCATGTTTATAAGCCACAGTGAAGCAGTGACGTTTTGCAAACTGATGATCAGAGTTACCCCCCTTTTCATATAACAGCATATTCTGAATATCGAAGCATATATATATATATATATATATATATATATATATATGATGAAAAGTAAATTACACCTTTATCAATTTATGGTTAAACGTCATGTTATGGAACTTTCACAAAATAGCAAAATAATCGAGTTTCTGTTATCACTTATGATACAACAATTAAGAACAGTATTTCCCTCACCCTCTTTTTTACTCACTTGAATTAATAAGCAAAAAAACACAGTTTGTCATGTCACTGCGTAACTGGAAAGAGCAAGCCGCTCTGTCCTGAAAACTTTCCAGTGGAAAATTTACTGACCTTTACAAACCTTTACAAACTGTCACCTAAGAATCCTTCTATAAATGTTAAATGAACTCGAACTTACATGCAGAAAGTTTCACCATATCAACCATTACACTTTTTTCTTTGTTAAATAAGATGTTTAAATGATGCTTATTATTATTATTATTATTAGAAGTAGTAATAGTAGTAGTAGTAGTAATAGTGGTGGTGGAATTAAGTCTGCATATTAACTGTATTAATAATGATTTGCATTTCAGTACTGCTATTAAAAAAATAATCAGCTCCTTCTGACCAATTAGAATTGAGAAATCAACTGCTCTGTGGTACAAACTATAAACAAGAAAAGAAACACCAGGGGTCTCATCTATCAATGTATGTGTTACATACTAAATTTGTGCATAAGAGCCACCCATACAAAAAAAAAAATTGTATTTGTCACTCATATGTATGTTACAGTTATAAACAGTGAGTATTTTGGTAAAGTGATAAATCCCACACATTCAAGATTTTATGAAAGCACAGAGCAATTGTTTGAAATGGCATGGAACATGCCAGAAGTTTTAAGACGATCTTCCCTGTCAGTGTAGTAGAGATACTGTTGCTTGAAGTAGAGCAAAACAAAAATCTATCCATCCATCCATCTATCTATCTATCTATCTATCTATCTATCTATCTATCTATCTATCTATCTATCTATCTATCTATCTATCTATCTATCTATCTATCTATCTATCTATCTATCTATCTATCTGGTGAATTATGATTTTCTTTACATCATGTGGATGGCCAGGTGTGTGTGTCACTTACCTGAAGAAGAGATGGCACCAGGATGTGCTATGGGAAGAAGGCAAGCTGGAGAGAGCAGTGTGATGCTCTGGGCAATATTCTGCTGGGAAACCTTGGGTCCTGGCATTCTTTTGGATGTTACTTTGACACATACCACCTTCCTAAACATTGTTTCATATTACTTGATTGTTTCAAGTACAACCCTTCATTACAACAGTATTTCCTAATGGCAATGGCAGGATAACGTGTCCTGTCACACTTCAAAAATTGTTCAGGAATGATTTGAGTAACATGTCAAAGAGATCAAGATGTTTTTCTTGGCCTCTAATTTCCACAGATCTTAATCTGATTGAGTATCTATAGTATGTGCTGGACAAACAAATCTGATCCATGGAGGCCCCATCTCACAACTTACAGGACTGAAAGGATCTACAGATAACAACTTGATGCAAGTCACCACAGCACTCCTTAGAGGGTTTGTGGAGTCTATGCCTTGATGGGTCAGTAAAGTTTTGCAACAAGAGGAACCTACACAATATTATTCTATCTATCTATCTATCTATCTATCTATCTATCTATCTATCTATCTATCTATCTATCTATCTATCTATCTATCTATCTATCTATCTATCTTCCATCCATCCATCCATCCATCCATCCATTCATCCATCCATCCATCCATTTTCTGTACCTCTTATCCTGCAAAGGGTCAAGGGGAACCTGAAGCCTGTCCTTGGGGACTCCAGGAACATGACGGGGACACCCTAGAGGAGTGTGTCTGTACTTTTTGGGATGCCTTCTGGATGTCATTTGTCTCTTGCATTATTTAGTTGTTAGCATGAAATTGAAAAAGCCTTTCTTTTACAAAGGCTTTCACTGATTCACTGGTTGCAGTATTGAAGTCGTACCCAAGCAAATTCATCAGACTAGACAGCCCAGTGCTGGAGATCAGTTTGTTTTATCAACAATGTAGAACCACATTATTACCAGATAATGCATTACATTGCGGATATAATCATTCAGGATTAAACTAGACAGCGTGCCACCGTTACCATAGAAACATGTTAATCATGGTACATTTGCTTTAAGCATGCTTGGTTGCTATAGCAGCCATATAGCAGCAATGCAGCTGCAGACATTAAATTCTGCAGTCACACAAATGCTGCAGTAAACCTCAGATTGGTCCGAGTGGGTTTTTTTTTTGTGTGTGACGTGGATTCCTAGTCACAACAAAACAAACAGATACATAGCTAAAGAATGCATAACTTGATCTAGTCCACTGCATATACAGTATATGGTATTTTATATGCTTTCCACATCAGTAAGAACTCAAACCTATAGTAATGATCTATTCAGTCACAGACTGTGCTTTTTCACTTTAAGCAGCTTAATTCTGTACAGGACAACTTTAGGATAAAATACACTGCACCCTAAAAGAATCTCTATGTAACAAAGAAAACACCATACATTACTACCCTCTGCTATGACCCCAACTTCCTAAGCTGGGATATGTGAAGACAATAATTCCAATGTGCTCTAATGTATGTGTGGCAATAATAAAGGCTTCTTCTTCTACTACTACTCATGCTGACTAATTTGATCATTTTTATGTATTACTTGAGGCCTTCACAGAGATTAAATGTCTTCCCTAGCAGAACTAAGCAGCTTTCAGGTTGAAGTGAGATGTTTTGATGTGAGCTCTTTTTCACAGCAACTGAAAAAATACTGAAATGAACGTTGAGTCTTTCACTAAATCAGCTCACCTATGCCCCCTGCCGGTCATTATATGGACTTACAGCTATGTAAAAAAATATATATATTTTTTTTATAAACTACATAATTTTCTCCTTGATACATTTTGTTTTTCTGAGTATTGTTAGTATTAACAATCATGGTAGTGTGGCAAATTGCTTGAAAATTGTTTTATCTTGGGATGTTGTGACAAATATGTAAAATGACTCACTTCTGTCTTTTTTTCCTGAATCTGCTCTCTAGATAATCTGTTTAAACCCAAGGGACGAGTGATTTCTGGCAAAGAGATGCAGCTCAGATCTAGACGGTTAGTTCAACACAGAGGTAAACGTATTGCATGCAGTCCACCTGTGTACAGTGACATGAGAAAAGTATTTGCCCCTTCCTGATTTCCTCTATTTTTTGCATAATAGACAGGTTTTCTTTACCTTCAAACAAAATTTTATATCAGACAAAAAGATAACCTGAGTAAACACAAACTGCAGTTTTTAAATCATTTTTTTTTATTGAAGGAAAAAAGCTAACACATCCTAGCCCTGTGAAATACTGTAGGTGATGCAAGTCATTTTAGCTTCATTGAATTAAAACAATCATTTCAAGCTGTCTTTTGTGTTTCATCATGTTCTCCTTGGGGTGTGTGTGTTTTTTTGTTTGTTTGTTTTTTGTTTGTGGGGGGATTTAGGCGACTACCAAAATAGAGCACATGATATTACCAGTGATTACTAGTATAAAACTACAGAATGGCTTTGTAGGGTCATTAAATTTTCTCGTTTGTCCTTGCCTATGGCACATCCAGCACAGTGTGTACTGTATATATATAATTAGTTTATAGTCTGCTTGGTAAAACATTTTTAAAGAACAAAAGCAAACTATTCATAAATACAAAGTGACAAAATTTAATATTGTATATTGAGTACATTTGTTATCTTGCTGTGCTTGAGCTTGAAAATAACATATAGGACTATAGTTAAAACACACATCCACAAAATAACATTTTAACATGAAAGTACCATGGAGTCTTAGAGCAGGCTCAGTATCAGGAGGGAAGCAATTACTAAAAAGCTATGATCTTGCTATCTCTCTCCCAGTTTCACATATTCTCTTGTGCAGGATTTACAACAAACTGCCTGAGGTGACCAAAAAGAAAGAAGAAGAGAGAAGAAGGCTGGTGCTGCAAACCAACAGACTGAGAGCTGAAGTCTTTAAGAAGGTAGAGAAGTGTTTCCCATTAACTTCCTCGTGCATTCTGATGTATTATCATAAATCAGTAATAACTTTTTACTCAGTGTAGCAGCTTTAGAGTCAATCCTGTGCTTACACGCACAAGGTTTTTGAGACGGTTGTCTCAGTGGCTAAATTTTAGCCCTTGCAAAAAACTGTACAAATGTCAGGAAATGGTTCTTTGCTGAACTCTGTGGGCAGGATTTACTGATTTTATATATGCGGTTAGAAATTATTTTGAACTCAAAAAACAGTGAAATGCTTTCATGTTAAAATGGGAACAATGTTGTGTTGGAACACATTATAGCTATAAATGAAAATCTGTAAATGAGAAACCACATTACCATGTGTTTATGCTCCAAATATCACTGTGCATAATTTTATTTTGCTCATTTTTATTAACCGTGCCAAAAACTCTGGAATTGGCTAATATTCTTCTAGAATCTAATATTCTTTTTTAGGAAACTGACAGCTAATCAGAAGCACACCCAAAATGTCTGTAAAGGGAACACAGAATTGTAGGTAAACACAAAAATAGTCTATGAAGAAGTTCAATGAAATTTAGTGAAAATATTTCAGACTGACTATGCCAGCATAATGTGATACAAAGCAATATTGCAACATTGCCTATAGCGCCCCACTTTAATCCAAATGGGGCACAGATTGCAGTAAACTCAACTCAGCCAGGTTTTTATGTAGCCTAGAGTGTAGGAGCTGTTATTAGTGCTATAAAACTTTTCTATTGTGTAAGCTTGAGTGAACTTGGAAAAGGGCACAGCTGCTGAAACCGTTTCAAAATGTGATAAGAACAAAGACAGGGGTAAATCACAGGGCAAAATAAAAATGTAATTGTCCAGAGTGAAGGGCATTAGAAAGTCAGTTGAAAGTGAGATCAACTTTGAGACAACTTATTATGCTGTTAATATGACTTAGAGCTGCTAATTATGACAATACTGCAGAATCCCTTAGTGCTTCTGCACTGTCGAGCGAACAGCTCAGTAATTATTTATTTGATGAAAGTTGAGCATGGTAGTCTGCTTGTGAATTCAGACACTTAGAGAAGTATTATGTTGAAACATTAATTATTTACTGATGTAGACTGCATTTGTAACACACCTTCATTTCAAGAGTAAACCTGCTTGACTGTTGTGTTGAGTGCCGCCATCAGCAACAGTTTTAAGTGGATCTGAAGGGTGTGTATGTGTGAAAAGCTTCTGCTTCGATACAGACTATTGACAGGTGTTGAGCGGTGTTATGTGGTGTGATTTCGACTCTGAGCTTCTTCGGGTGTTTGATAATGTCACCCTCACGTTTGTTTTCCTCATGTTTGATGAAGGTCTGTGTTATCTTTGACTAATCTTTGCAACAGTACATTTTAAATGAGAATAAGACCATTCATATAAATCTATTATGTGAGCTTCACTGTTGAGCTTCACTGACTATTGCAATTTACACCTCTTCTAGTCATGGTTCTTCCATATTCTTTGCATTAGTTAATAATGGATTAACATTTTGGAATCAAACCCTGATGAATAATGTCTTCAATGTGCTTGTTTAGGTTTAAGTAATCTAAGAAACTCTTGGGATTTCCAGGAACAGGTGTATTTTTATTGAGATTATATTACAATTTCACACAGGTGGATGGGACCTCTGATGTCAGCTGATTGTACCAAAACTCATGTAATGTTTTCACAATACTTACAGCATCTAGGGGCGTAAACCTCAGGCTTCCACATGGTGTGATACAATTTTGTGCTGATTTTTAAGGATACAACAGAATCTGCTGGAATATATATATATATATATTGAACATATATATGTCTATATATGAATATATATATATATATATATATATATATATATATATATATATATATATATATATATATATATATATATATATATATATATATATATTCTTTATTATTTATAATGGATCCAGATGGATCCAGATATATTATTCAAATATATCATATCATATCATGTCATATCATATCATATCATTAGAACCCCAATGCAGTCACTTTTATTATTGCAATATTATTATTTATTATTATACTTTTTTTTATTAGTAAATAATTTTGGTAGGGAAAATTTATGCAAGGTGCTGTTTATAACCAAATAATACTGTTAACCTTCATTTTCAGTTCAATTAATTTCAATTCAATTTATTTATATAGTGATTTTAACAACGGACATTGGTTTTACTGAAATATGAACATTCAGAATATACATAATACAATTTTACAATTAATTTATATTTATGCCTAATGAGCAAGCCAGAGGCAACGGTGAGCAGATATTAAGCCTTGAGAGGAACCAAACTCGAAAGGGAAAGCAGGCAAATGCAATTGTGTAACATTTTCCTTCACGACCAGCAGAGGTCAATATTGCCCTCTATATAAGTCCATCCTGACGTCTTTGCTGTTTGGATTAATTAAACACATGCAATGATTTGTTCATCTATTCTTTGTGTGTGTGTGTGTGTGTGTGTGTCTGTGTGTGTGTTTATTATTTTTATTTATTTATTTATTTATTTTTTTAATTTTTTTACTGATTGACACTTCTCTTAGATTTGAGGTGGTGTGTTTTTCTCTGTGTTGATGGTGAGTGTCAGAACAGTACCAGTGTCCCTGACACAGTCTTATGTACCTACTGACAGGCAGCTCTGTGGATAGCTAAAGAGCATGGACTTTCTGATGGGAGTGCCTCTTGCATCGTGGCGCTTTAATAGGTATCAGATCCTCAGAGGGCTGAGCTCTATCATACACAGTCAGCTTCACTGTCTTCCCTGCAGCTTGCTATAAGAGCTACAACTCAGTGTGACAGTGACGGCTGTGTGATCATTCAAGCAAGAGACAGGCTGAGAGTTTTGCATCAACACCAGCCAGGAGTGTCACGAATGCCAGATCTAAGGGTGTATCATACTTTTTAAAGTGAGAGTGCTGATCTGTGATCACTATTTAAACTTTCATACCTAAATATAGTTATAGAACAGCAGGTAGGTCTTGATTTCTCCGTCTGAGATGCTTGGAATATGATGAACAGCTATATTGTGATCTAGACAACTCTTCATGTTGGGTTTTTACTTTAGAGTTTTTATCAGTATATGAGTCAGTTCAAATACAATACATACTTCCTACATATCCAACATGGCATCACAACTCGGAGGAGACATGATGGAAAATATATCCCTGTCTTTATGACTAAAATATGATACCTTCTGATATTCTGCTTATAATACTCCCTGTAGTGCATTATGTAGTGGGAGAATTAGAATTTGAAAATTGTCTGATTAGGTCGTTTAAAATGACAACACATGAGAAAATATCTTATTCATAAAACAAACAGAATAAATTAGTTAATGAAGACACATGAATGAGACATAGTTGTCCAGGCTAATTTGAAGACATTAAAATGCAATAATGCAAGCAGTTAAAATCATATATGTATACAGTTCAATGAGAAGATGCATGGAATGAAAAAAAAAATTATCTAAAGGATCTATAGGGTGATTTTGAAGCCTAAGTGAGTTAAGCTTTTTTTGATGTAGGTGCATGTTACTGATATTTAAAATGAATGTTCTGTTTCACCCAATTGCACATTTTTCTTCAGAGAAATCAGATAGCTGGAATCAACAGTGCAGCAGTAAATGAGACAAATGCTTTGTGCTACAGTGTTTTTGAAACTGAATCAAAACTACATCCCTGAACATTTCCCGAAAGGTACAATAAAGTTTAACTGTGGAAGAAAAAAATAATCTTTTAGTGTTTTTGAACAACCCAGAATAGAAATGAAAAGTATTTTTTGTACTCTCATTTGGGATCTGCAATGTTCAGTTTACTGTATTATTAAACAACAGTGCTTTGGCTGGCAGCAGAATGGGAGATAAGTGAGAACAGGATGTCCGTCCAGGAGTAAAAATCAACTCAGCACTGGGGAGAAAGACGTGGTAGTGCAGCACAGTGGGTGGACTGATAGCAGGTTATCATTGAGTTTCAGGAGATAACCATTCAAGGAAAAACCCAGAGAGAATTCTGGGTAAACTGTATTTTACATTGCCAAACCAAAGAGTAGATATCAGCTGTGAACAGGAGATTAGCTGTTGTAGATCAACGGATTCATTTTTTTTTTTGATTCCTTTACAGAAACTTCTAAACCAGATCCTACAACGAAACAGTGACTGAGGAGCATCTGTGCACAAGATGTATGTCCTTCATGCTCTCCTTGCCTGTGGCAAAGAACTTGAGACTCAGAAGACCCCTGGAGCCCCAACTGAGATCAGTACAGGGGTTTTACAAAAATGACTCAAAATGCAAAACACGTCTCACTGTACTTGAGTTGAATACACATGTTCATGCCCTGATGCTGATGAAGTGGTGATTATAAGGCACTTTGTCAGAGAAGAAGACATGAGTTCATCATAGCAGATCTTATGTAAACAGCATGACTGTCTCTCATTTAAATAGACATTATAATGTTTTATAGAGCTGATTATGTTCTTTTCCAAGACCACTAATGAAGAGCCTGCCCAATCAAATGAAAGAACTTACATTCCGTTTTATCAATGATGTGCTCAGTATTATATGGTTCTATAATTGCGGATAAATGTCTAGTTAATAGACTCTCCGGAAAAAGACATATGCACATACATAGTCTAATACATTATTCAATTAATGATTAATAACTCCATTGTTTCAGCTGAAAGAAATGCATCACTCAAATGCTCTGGGATTACATGAGATTTTTTTAGTCATCGTTTTACAGCATATCCAGCTACACTGTCATATACTGAGACTGATTGTAATGAGAAACTCATTCCTTTGATTAGTACTATATAAATTACATGTGTGCATGTTTATTTATAGCAGATAGAAAATGAGTTGTCTTCCTTCTCTGGTTGTCTTTATCTACCGTAATAACCACTAGGTATGTTTTGCTTTCAACATGCTACCTCAGAATGTACTATCTTGATATCTGCATACCTGCCTGCTACTTCTATCAGATTGTGACCTCATTTATAATTCAGATATTATTCCCCTCTTTCTCACATGACCTCTTTCAATAAACTGAACTGCTTGCACAAAGTAAAAATGTGTTCTGATGAGTGGTAGAGCAAGGAGTGAAATGTCTTGTGTTCTGCACATTGTCCTGAAAGTGTCCTTTTTTTTTGGGAAAAACCATGGAGTTTTGTGTGATAGACTTTGTAAGAGGATGACATGAAAAAGCTCTTGCCACAGGAGGGGGTCACTAAGCAAGGAATGACAGGATAACATTGTGATCGAGGAAAGATTGATGAACTTTATTTAGAAGACACAAGATCTGAGGTTTGAATGTAATATTTTGTTGTTACTTAAAGAAAAGTACCTGGAGGACAAAAAGAATCGAGTATATTTTTTTTGGGTTATGGTATATGCAAATTCTACTGATACACCAATCTGCATGTCTTGGACATGCAGGAAAACAGAAAACTTTGTGGGAACCCATGTGTATACAGGAAGAAGATGCTAATGCTAGTTCAAGCCTGAACCAGAGTCTCTGGTATGACTGAGAACTTACATTGAGGTCTGAGGATGTCCTAATATGTACAGAGTACTGTGAAGTTGTGTGGCTGTCCATTTCACCACCGTGCTGCCTGGTTTTGCAATAATTCTCACATACTGTGTCTATGACATATTCAATAGTTTATACACTGAGGAAGAAATAGCAATATGATTTGACTATAAATTACTTTTCAGTTTTTAGCACAATAGTCAGAACAGTTGCAGCTAAAACTATTTCTGGAAATCCATTTTCCCACAAATTTCAGTTCCAAGACAAACACACCTGCTAAATATTCTGTTTAATTATAGATACAGCTTAAACTTAATTCCAGGAGATCTCTGGTTAGGAAGGGTTTATATTATGTTTGGAAAAAAATCCAATTCATAAAATTAATGTCTAAACCATATTCACCTTGAGAAAAAATATTATGACACACTGTGTGGAGTATACTATGTAGTTTGTAGCTTTAGATGCAGTGTAGCACTAACTTACTAATGAGTTCTCCACATTAATACAGACTTGAAAATGGTTTTGATACTAAATAAAAATGTGCTATATATGGCCTAAGGTTTGTGGAAACCTGATTATTACATCCATATGTGGTTCTTCCCCAAACTGATGCTATAAAGTTGCAAGCACACAGTTGTGTAGAATGTCTTTGTATGCTGTAGCTTTTTTCCCTTCACTGGAATTATGGGTCCAGAGTGTAAAGTTGGAGTGAAAAAATTCAAGTGGTCTGCACAAAGCCCTGACCTCAACCCCTACTGAACACCTTTGGGATGACTACATCAGTGCCTGACCTCACTAATTCTTTCGTGGCTGAATGAACACAACCATGCTCCATCCATGCACAACCACTCCACAGCCATGTTCCAAAATCTAGTGGAAGGCTTTTCCAAAAGACTGAAAGTTATTATAACTACAAAGGGGGACTAAATCTGCAATAAGCACATTTGGGTTAGATGGTCATTTGTCCACAAACGTTTGGCTATATAGTGTAGAACTGATAGGAAACTATTTATGAATGAATGTCATATCATCATTATGTGTTTAGACGTTAAAAGACAACAAGTGGCCAAAGGGTGCTGCTCATTAAAATTGAGTAAAGTCAAAAAGGAATAAAATAAAATACAAAAAAAAAAACATGAAGTAAATTGATAAACAAATAAAGCAATAATTAACAGAATTAATTAACGGTTTCTCTATCTACAATATAACTGGAAAACATTGTTTTATAATTAAACCACATTAAGAAAGAAAGAAAGAAAGAAAGAAAGAAAGAACCCTAGCTGCAAAGCATGTCTTTTAAGACCTTTCTTTGTGCACAGGAGCATTATCAGGCTGGAAGAGGTTTCGATCCTTTAATTTTAGTGAACAGAAACTACAAACTCAACAGTTTGAAAAAGAACCTCATATAGGTGCAATTTCCAGGTGTCCATAAACTTTTAGGCATATTTTGAAAAAAGTTTACTGTATGTATCTGGACTGTAATTCCTTTTTAGAGACACCTTAAGAAGTACAATATATGTGCCTTTATAGGTAAAAGGTATATACTAAAGATACAAAAGGTGTACACACTGAGAGTTTATACCAATTACTGTGGCCAAGGCCTTCTAATGAAACGGCATATATTTCAACAGAGTGTGAATTACTCTCCATGGATTTTTGCAAAAAGTTGGTTAAATTTTTTGGCAACATTCCTTTAGGTTCTCTGGTTTCCTCCCTCTTTCCAAAACATTCCAGTAAGTTGACTGTCGGTGTGTACACGGTGTGTCCTGCAAAAGCTCTTATTCTAGGTGATTTCTGCTGTTTTTTTGTCCAGAACCCACTGTAACCCCAATTAGAATAAAGTGCTTGCTAATAATGGATGAATGAATGAATGGATGAATGAATTGGTTTGGAAATATGAAAAACTGTATCCACAGGTCCAAGTTCAAAGACAGTTCAACTGGGAGGGTATTCGTCCAATCTGGCAACATAGCTGAGACCTCAGTAAGCGTGCACGTGGGGATCCAGCTGTTTAAGCAGCGCGAGGTTTCAGCCCGTTAACCGAAGCTGCGGTATCTCATAGCTACTGTTTCTCTGTGCAGCACGCGCCAGTATTTCACTGAGGATTTCTATATTGCAGGAGGAGGAAACTTTTTTTTGGACTTAACCCGCCCCTCTGCATTTTGGGATTTGATCGTGGGCTGTTGCAGGAAGTCCCTTCACATCCTGTATCCTGCATCTGAGAGCTGTGGTTTTATTAGAGCTGCTCTCTCTCCATCTCTCCGGTAAACATGATGCACTGCCGGCGCGCGGACAAATGCTCTCTCATAGCGGTGCTTCTGCACGCGCTCGTGCTGCTGACCGTTACACTCGCCGCCCATTTACCGGATGGTAAGCCTTCACGTTTCACCAGCTGTCATTGTTTTATTACTTTCTCATTCTGGTCAAATTTGTGGCGATACTAGGTCCTTTTTTACTTTTGCGCTACGGTAATGAAATAAATGAAAAAGTTGGGAAGATTTGTTTAGAATGGTTACTCTGGGTCTTTCATTCACTGGGAGAGCTCCAAATGTACTATGTGATATATTTCTACAGTCAAGCAAATTTATCTGTAAAGCAATACCAAATGTTTACAGATGTGAGACTTACTTACAGAAGTTTCTGTACGTAAACATTGTGGAAAGAGACAGAAGAACAGTGAATAAAACGCAACTCCAAGATATAAGAAAGTGCTTCTGTCAGTATTGTGTGTGTGTGTGTGAGAGAGAGAGAGAGAGAGAGAGAGAGAGAGAGAGAATGGGGCATGTTTTTCTATCTTGATGAGAGAGAGCACAAGGATAGGAATATCTGACAGTTTTGACCTTGTGGGGACATTTGGTTGGTCATGGAGAGTAAAAATAGACATAGAACCCCCCTAAAGAGCATGTGTTAAAACATAAGAAACTGTTTTCTTTATGTTACTGGATAAGTTTAGATGCAGAGATATATTATTTATTAGGTGCATTAATAATTCTTTGTTGAAGTTCCTTACAAGGATATCAATGCAATTTTTGTGTGTTTGTGTGTGTGGTAATCTATTATATGTATGGATCATTGACCTGAAAAATAACTTTGATCATGTAAATGTAATGTTAGTTACATATATATTTATTTATTTTGTTTGTTTCCATAAATGGCACGCATGTCAAGGTGTTTCCACAAAGTCACAAAATGTACAGTGTGACAGTATTTATCATAAATACAGGTGTAATTAATAGTCCTCTTTACCACAAGGTGACTGTCAATAAAAAACTGATTGGAGACACTGTACTCATGCAACTAGAAGGTGTGAAATTATTCTAGACCTTAGAGAAGGTACACGTTAACACTCCAGATAATATCCTGGAGGGCCACACCTCTAATCAATGTCCATAAGGAAGAGACACTTCTTGTAGTGTGGCATGTTTCAGTAGGGGTCATTCATCTGACCTGGCTGTAGGTCACACTGATGATGTCCATCACCCAGTGGGCCAGTTTCTGTTTAGCCAGGAGTGTCCCCTGTGTCTTATTTCCTCTGTGGAAAAATAAAAATGAATCGTCTGATGGCCACTTTTCTGTCAGAATAGTACCTTTGGGTGATATCTTGAGCATTACAAAGGAATGCTGAGTAGTTTCATGGAACACTAACATTTAAGAGATTAGTAGAAGAGTTTTATTTTCCTCTTTATGTCACTTCATGTGGGTAATACCTGCACACACTCCCCATCAAAAAATACAAATGTTGTATGTTATTTATCTTAAAAAGTTGCACCTTTATAAAAAAAAAAAACCTGCAGTAGTAACATATAGTTTTTGTGAATCAGTACACTGGATATTGATTCTCATATATATGACCATTTTTGAAAAGAATTGGATCATAAAATGTATGAATTTGGCTTGAAAAATAATTAGGTGTGTGTGTATGTAAAAAAGTGTTCTTTACACTTTTATATTTCTAAAGTTCTCTGTTCTTTAGAAATATAGTGCAAAACGTCTTCGTTGTCAAGAGTATGAGTCAGATGGAGCATTTATTGCAGTCCAAAAGCCAAAATACAGAACAATTAGTCAAGCAACATTTCATTAGTGAGCAAGGCTCGATAAACATCGGAACAAAGCTATGACTGGGTCATAGGTGTATGCAATAATTAACTGATGTCTGACCAAAGATTGGACTGAATTCTTGAAGATAGCTCGGGTACATGACTTGATCAGAGCAGGAACCAGGACATGTTCTGCATAGAAATCTGCTTTGTTACCTCTGGGGTGTTCTCTATAGAGGAATATACTGATGCTATCTGAGAAATGGTATTAGTCAGTCTGATTTGTTAGGAAGGGGTTTCTTATGTATGAAATGTTCAGTTGAATTCTGTGTGTGTGTGTGTGTGTGTGTGTGTGTCGTCTGTATTTAACCACTTGTCACTGACTCTTGATGCCCTAATGCCCGAAAAGCAATTGTCTTTTGCTTTTCATATAGTTATTTAGTGTGTGTGTGTGTGGGTATGTGTGTGTTTGTGTGTGATGTGTGATAAGTTGGTGCAAATTTTGATCTTTTATAGTAGAATTTTGTTCATGGTTTCCCCAAGTGTGTGGAGCCTGCAGGCATCCAAATCAAAAATGACTGTTTTAACACCTACACTCTGTGGCAAAACAGGTGGGAATTAGTCCATATTTCATCTGCTGAATGAATTTGTGCAGGTGTGTGTGTGTGTGTTATTCTTCAAGGGTTTTTAGGAATGATATTTTGAAAGGGTGGGGTAACATGACCCATGGGTCGGTGGTGGGTGGTGAGTGGGGGTTTACTCTGCAGTTGTGTGTATTACCTCACAGTGGCTTTGACATTCATGTCTGGCGCACCCACACACACCAAAACATTTGTCTCACTTAAACATTTCACCTGCTTTATTTTAATGTGCTGTCTAGTCTGTGTGTGCAAGCCATTAATATATGCTACAGTCAGAGCTTGTTGCACTGATAACATCCATGATGGGCTGAAATAAATCAATTACACCACTGTTCTCAGTGTCGGCAAACTTGCTGACCATGCATTAACTTCCTGCTCCTTTTTAAACCATTTGGGAGGGCGCAGTGAAGGATAATAAATATAACTGCTGTAGTTAACATTGTTGAGCAATCTACTGAATCCTGATTGTTCAGGGTTATTCTGCTTAGAAGATATTAGATAATTATTATATAATTCCATAAATGTGTTAATGAGTAGTTTTACAGGTGTTTAAGTGGACACTGAGTGTCTATACAACAACAACAACAACAACAATAATAATAATAATAATAATAATAATAATAATAATAGATAGACTACTCAATTTATATAGTTTAGTGGTTGTTTGAAAACATTAGCACAACCACAACCATCCTGCTGAAAATGTTTCCTAGTTAACTTCCCCTAACTAGTCAACATCACCTTTCCTTTTAATGTAAACAGTGTAACATAGAAAAGCTGATCTAGCAAAACTCTTGTATCAGCGTTTCAAAGCGTTAATTATTTTTGTCACATTAATGTGATTGGGTTTATAGTAAAATTTAGGTGTATAACTGCTGGCTTGGATCAAATGTCTGTCTTAACACCACTAACTTTGTTGTGTACATCGTAAGTTTTAGATTGAGAGGATAATAAGAACACCAGAGCCTCAAAATCAAAATAACTACCTGTCAAGGAGTAAAGCAAGTTAGGCATCAGTTTTCAATCAAAGCTTCCCATGCTCTTCATTCTCTTAATCTGTTATGGTGTAAGACATTGTCAGGAAGGAGGACTTTAAAAACAAAAGACAGAAGCACTTACTTCCAAAGAATAGGGCTGTCATGATTTTGGGTTTCTTTTTAATTTCAGGAACTGCTTAGAAAATGATGCATTGTGACTGTATTATTATTATTATTTTAGGGGGGTGTAGAACGGATCATCACTATAATTTAATTGCATAATAGTTGACATGAACAGTTGAGGTGCTGACTGTTTTCTTTTTACTTTTCTGCTGCATTCCGTATTACATTTTGTTCTGCCTTGGTCAGCAAGGGTATGACTGTGCATGCGTGTGTGCCTTGGTATGTATGCATCACATGTGACACACATGTAGCAACACAAATTTCATTTATTATATTTAACAGTCACAATATTCAGCAAAGCTGTTAACCTCTAGTTTAACACACAATAATTAATATAATTAACAATAATTCTATAATTAAAAATATAATGAAATAAACATTTCTTAGACTAATCCTTATGGCAGCATTACCAAATAATTTGTTATAACAGCATTGCTGTTGATGTGACAGCTGTAATGAGGAGCAGGTTGCCGATATGATAAAAGGCATCAACAACTGAGTGAACTGTTGGACGTTACAGACAGTCTGTAGGTCTTTTGTTGAGGCCAGCCTGATTAAATCCCTCCAAGGACTTGACAGTCAGTCACATTCTTCACACTCGTAATAGCATATTATAAATCGCATGCACCTAAAACACATGTAATTAAATTAACTGAATGATGAGGTTCGGGTCTTTTACCAGATCTGTTTGTTATCGTGATAATGATGGTTAATAACTATTTATCTGTAATCCTTGTTAAATGGCTTCTATGTATTATTTCGCCAACAACCAGAAATCACAATATCAGCATGAATATTTGTTAATTTGTTTGTTCGTTTATTTAATCAATTCTTGACTCATCAGTTCTTCATTTCATCCATCCATTCATTTAATCATGTTGAATAACTGCTTCATCCATATCTGGTTGCTTTGAGTTCAGAACACCTGTCCCACACACACACACACACACACACTTTGTCACACATTACCAAATAAAGGCATTTGGACAGTAGGTGGTAACTCGAGAACCCACATGGGTTCTGGATTGAACCAGTAATCCTGAAGCTGTGAGGTGGCAATTCTACCCACTTCAGCATTTTCTTTCCTTTTTTTTTTTCAAAATATGTCCTGTGAATGTGTGTAGTGAAATAGAGATTAGAGCATTAACCCCTGGACTTCACTAACAACTAAGTCATAAATCATAACTGTTAAATAGACCGGCACTGTGGAAATCATGAGCATTGATTTCCATGCTAAAAGTAAAAATTTAAAAAGTGCTACATCACACAGAATGTAAGTGCTTATGCCCATGACAACTCAAGCAACATGATCCTTGTCTTTAACATGCATTTATTAATCAAGCAGCTAGTGTGAGTTGTATTGTGGTGCTGTGTGTAATGTGTGTCTCCCAGTTCCATCACTGTTACTGTTGCAGCAAGAGCAAACAAAGGAAACAAACACTTGTTCTGTATTGTATTATAGTAAGATACTGTGAGCAGAAACTGTAAGCAGAATAGAGTAAAACCTGCATCTTTTAAAGAAGAGACAGAGCTCAGTGTGTTTCTCTCCCATTTATTTTTGCAATAGTATTGATTGTCATTCTGATTTATTAAAGTTATGTCGGCTGTCAAAGTTCTACTTGAGTTGCCTTTCTTTTTTCAAACCTCAATTGATTGGCCAAGTCATTTTAAGATCTTTGAAGCTTGATGGTTAACAAGCTACCTAAAATTGTAATTGTCAAGCAAGTTTAAGTATAAACAGTTGAGAGAAATAGTGCTTGGCATTTACAACAGCTGAGAGCTGCTCTGAGGTCCTTGAGACAGACAAAAAACAAAACAAATCGAAAGATTTTTGCATTTGGATGGGTTGAAGTATAGTATCTTAGCTTCCACTTGAGCCATGGGCTTGTGTGTCCTCAAATTAATAAGACAGCAGCAATTGTGACCTGCCTAAGACCAAAAAGTGGATGAGGCAGTTCCTCAGGGTCACCTTTAAACTTGTTCAAACATACAATTGTCTGGCTATATTATTGTAGTAAATCCTTAATTATCTAGTTGATTTGCTGGTGTGCTTTGCCCTGGGGTTAAAAATTCATGGTCTTGGGTGTCATAATTACCGATTTGTCCACCCTGAGTACCAATTGCACTTAGTAATATTACCTACATAAATTACAGAAATTATACATATCAGAGCATGGGGCTGAATAAGGCTTTTACTCATAGAATCTCTGTTCTACATTATTAAATAAAATAGTAAAAAAAAAATCTATTTTAAATGGCTTATTTAAAGTATAAGGTTACAGTAATTATGTAGTACTTGTTGGAGCAGCCATTTCAATTTTAACAGTGTTCTTTGCTACTTATGCTAATATTATTAAAGTACAGATAAACAGATTGAAAAGCACCACAAAAATGAGTTAAACAAAATACTAGCTGCACTTCAGATGTTTGTAACTGAATCAATGAGCATAAGAAAGCTTCCATCTTTTATGTTATGATGTGTGGAGATTGATTAACACTGGACTCCATTCAGAATGATAGAAAGAAATTACAAGCAAAATTGAGAGCCATAAACATCACAGGCGCTGATGCTATCATGCCAGACCAATATCACAAAATGCCATTAAATGTAATTGTCTTTTTGATCGGAATGAGTAGCGTGATATCTTTATATTATAGAAAATTTATACCACAGTGCTGAAACCTCAAGCCTGAAGATTAATTAAGCAAAAGTGAGGTTATATTGACTGTTGTAGCTAATCACAGCAGTGCCGATATTCAGTACATCAGCACAATTTTATGATTGTATTATTGCTTTTTCATAACAATTCTATAAAAAAAGAAATTACTATTGAGTAATTGACATTCGTAACACAATAAGGCCAAAAATAGCTGAAATAGCAGAAATAGTTCCCGAAGAAGCTACTCTCGCTTTATAGCACGTCGGCTATCTGACTAGCTGGCATACACTGATTTGTACATTCCTGGTAAAGGTGATTCTGGTGGAACTGGAGTCCCTTCTTCCTCTGATTAGCTTTCGTATTTTAAACAAAAAAAAAAAAAGATACACAAAAATGTATTCTTTGCCATGTCCGTTGATGTCACTAACTTTATTGTAGCAACTGTTTCAACCTAGGAAGTGTATTTTTTTGTGGGGAACACAGTTGAACAGAGTGATACCCACAGTGAAACTTCCCAGTGCAGTTAAACTAAACATAAGCAGTTCTGGAATTCTGCCTGTCCGATCAACATAGTGGACTTGAACTCACTGTTGTATAATTTTGTACAATAACCATAATGCTGACCATAATGCTGGTTGTAATTCAAAACACAGGTTTGTATTATTTATGTTATCATGTCTGTAGTAACAGCTAATTCACCAGCATGGCTTGTATGGCGATTCTCTTCATAATCTGAGGCTAATAATGCAGTAAATGAATGAACAAAACTTGTTTCACCTGTTGTTAAAGAACTGTGTAATTGTTGATATAGTTTCTGTAACTTTCTGTAAGTAGACATTGATTTAACAGTTATGGTCAGTGTCTCCAGTGTCAATGCTTTGTAACAGAGAAGGTTTTCCACCATTGTTTTTCTACAAAGTAAAGAGAGAGTAAAGAAAAGCTCTATTGTTGTTTATACCTTCACATAAGTGATATATCTTGTGATCTATAACAGGATCTATCTTGTCTTGTTTGTTACACAGCATTAAATGTACCAATAAATGTCTAAAAGGCATTACATGCTCATTAATAATGATTTTTTTTAAAATTAATTGTACATATGTGTGGTTTAAAATATAATAAACTGCAGGATAGTACTATGAGATTTGCATTGTGTCAGGCTTCATTATAGCACCCTGTAGACGATTATTTTCCATAACAGCATACCTCAAAGTGTTTTATTCTGTTGCAAGGAAAGAAACTCCTCAAAGTATAGGCCATATTTTTCTTTCAGTACATAAATTTAAATATGTGACAGTAACTTCAGCATGGTCAAGCCACTGCATTTTTTCTGACCACAGTGGCTAATTCAGTTATGATACACATAAAGAAGACAGACAAATAGATAGATAGATAGATAGATAGATAGATAGATAGATAGATAGATAGATAGATAGATAGATAGATAGATAGATAGATAGATAGATAGATAGATAGATAGATAGATAGAAAAATAACTGTGATTTTGTCAATTACAAAATTAAACTCTTACTGCTGTTACTGCTACTCCATGTCTTGAAACACTGAGGCACAATTAAAAGATGGTGTCAGTGCAGAGCCATAGGCTGAACCAGAACTTTAAATTAAAAAACAAAAATCATTATAACTCACTTCTTCCGCCATTTTTTCCCTCAACATCTATTCATTTTTCGAAAGCAGCTTCGTAAAACTTCCTTCCATCGGATGACTGCACACTCATGCAGTGGGAAAGATCAAGCTCTAAAGATGAGAAATAGCTTTGGTCTTTTAGATGGTTCTTCACATTTGTCTAGTCCATGGAAAACATCATACTATTAAAATCACATGCTTACGGATTTATAAACATTAATCATCAGATGCATAGAACATTGTCACAAACAGGAAGCAACAGCAGAAACAAATACAGAGGTAATACATAAAACATAGCCAACAAAACACAAAGCTCTAGTATGATGACATATGCCCGGGTCCTTATTTTCTTTTCTTTGTTGTCAACTTGAAAGCACTGTCTTTAATATTTAAAATAAAAGAAGCAATGGTGGTGGATTATGTGCCCCAAAGAATGGAAACAGCTGGGAAAAAAATAAAATGTCTTCATCCTATAGCAGCAGTAGGTTTTTGGGTTTCTACCCAATCAAAATATCTTTATGGTTCCAAATGTTTATCCACAGGTGATTATTCATATAGTATAGTCATGTCTGAAAACATTGTGACTATTATTTATAGAGAAAAATACGCTATACAGTATGAAATGGCCATGAAATCATTAGGATTTCATTTTTAACCACATCAGTCACATTGTATTGGCTGCCAGCTGCTACAGGAAAGCTACTAGCTGACTAGCTTCACTCTGAGCTCAGGAATATCAAAATGACCACTAATGAATTACTAGAAATTTAATGCAGGAGAAGCCAAATAAACTATACGGTAAGATTGGTTGATGGCAGAATATATGGCATAAATGATTAAATAATAAAATGGAAATATTACGGCTCTTCTACTGTCTGCCTTCCAGCAAGGCCAATACTTTTGCTGTGTTATACAACAAAAACTTTTGAGCTTGAACCAAATATAAAACATTTTGCATAAGACCATCATTTTTTAGGGTACCAAAAGTATAGGAACAGATAAGACAAAATAAAGTAAATAACACTTACTACTTTGTGGCATATTCTTTGCTTGTAATAATTGCATCAGGCCTGCAACTGTAAGAAATGCATCAAAGCCTGCAATTAATTTCACATTACCAAATTGTTGGTTTCTTTATTTGTGATGCTTTTCCAGTCATTTAGTGCAGCTTCTTTCAACTGATGTTTGTTTGGGGGGTTGGTCAGGGAGTGTTCACCCTTCAGTCTCCCCTTCAGTAGTTAAAATGCTGCTCACTTTGTTTAAGGTCTGATTTGGCCTGATGTCCATTGTTGAGTTAACAGTGTGTTTTGTGTCATTGTCTTGCTGTGTGATAATCTTCCTCCCAATTAATTTGGATACATTTCTCTGCAAATTGGCAGAAAAATTGTTCCTGTAGATGTCTGAATTCATTCTGCTGCTACCATCATGAGTTACATCATCAGTAAAAAATTTGTGCACCTTTTCCAGAAGCAGCCATGAAGGCCAAGCCGTGACACTACGTCCACCATGTTTTACAAATGAGCTTGTTCGGTTGTTTGGATCATGGGCAGGTCGTTTCTTCTTCCATACTTTGGTCTTTCAAACATTTTGATAGAGGTTAATATTGGTTCCAGAACTTCTGTGGCTCATCTCTGTATTTGTTTGTGAATTCCAATCTGGCTTTCTGATGACTGGTTTGCATCTTGTAGTTTGGTGCGTATATTTCTGCTCTCAAAGACTTCTTTGAATGGTGGATTGTGAAACCTTCACCTCTGCCCCGTGGAGGTTGTTGTTTATGGTCGGTTAATGTTGTTTCGGGTTTTTCTTCACAGCTCTCACAATGTTTCTGTCATCAGCTGTTGCTGTTTTCTTTGGTTGACTGGTCCTGTGCTTGTTGCTCAGTACACCAGTGTTTTCTTTCTTTTGCAGGTCATTCCAGATTGTTGTATTGCCTATGCCCAATGTTTATGCAAAGCCTCTGATTGATTTTCCCTCTTTTCTAAGCTTCAAAAAGCCTTTCTATTCTTACAAAGACAGCTCTCTGATCTTCATGCTGGCTTATCATTTTTAAAAACAAATGCAGTATTCACAGGTGAAACTGAATGATAAAAGCAAAGAGGTTCAGGGTTATGTGTTGTTTAAACAATCAATCTAACAAGACACACTTAGGTTACAAGCAACAGCTGTCAGTCAGAATTTCCAATATTTTTGCTTAAAAGTTCAAGAGTTTATTGTCATATATTCAGGCAACAGTATGTTAGGCCGTCTTTTACACCATACAGTGAAATTCTTATCTGTGAAATTGGGTGGTCTGATATAAAATGTACTATGTTCTGTGTCATTTAACACACCTTCATATAAACACAGTGAAATAAAAGCTGAAAGGTTAAAGTATTCAGTGGTTAAAGAGATTCAATATTCAGTGTACCAGCTAGCAGGAAACATATCTCTATTTTGAAAATCTTCTGATTCGATTTTCTCAGTAGCTTTTGTGCCAAAAGAATGAAAAAATTTACAAGGTCCACAAGGGTCAATAGAGATGCAGAGCTAAAAAGCGGAAAGGTAATTAATTTGTGGTGATTAATGATTTGTTTGTTTGCCTGCTTGCTTGTGTATAAAATTTCTCAAAGGGCGGTGAGGAGATCTTAGACAGTTGTACAAATCTTAATATTTGGACCGAATGATCTTCTGAACCTCAGCCAATGAATCACAACCAGATTTAAAGAAGGATTTTTTCCTTTTTTCCCCTTTATTTTTTCACATATTATTATAATAATAATAATTTTATTTTTAAAAACTTGACTTTTATGAAGTGTAAGTTTTATTGTAGCTTCTTAGAATTGCAAATGCACAGCTATTTATGTGCTGGCTACTTACAGACACACTCCATCTCTTTATGCACACACACACACACACACACACACACACACAAACACCTATAACCATTTATCCTGTATAAGAATGTGAGTTAAGTGCTGAGTGGACTCTTCTTGAAGTGCTATGAGAAAGCAAACGAGTTCAACTATAAAATTCTGAAGTCTCTTAAGAGCAGTGCATTGCGATGCTGCCACATGACTGAATAACTGGATAACTGCATAATTGAGTAAACGTATAGGTCTTCCTTACAAACAGAAGTGTCTGTAAAAATGACACAACTGACGTATGCAAAATGTATTACTACTGTTTAAAGTGTCTATTTGTTTTTAATAAAGACAAGGACATGTAAAGAGGTATAAGGGCCCACTGTTTAAGATATTAATAATAACATATGGGAAAATGTTTTGGGTGGTTTACACAGTAATTCCCAAATGCTTCAGAAGAACAGATCAGAGCAATCATGCATATACCATTTCCAAGAAATCTGAAGGAAGGTCTTTTTATAGATGATTTTCACATAGTGAAGTCTTTTGTACCAAATAGACGCATATACACATGTAAACACCCACCTATATATAACTGCCTGTAACAGAGGGAGAGAAAGAGAAGCGCAGAAAGCTTATGGTCAAAGACAATGTGTTAGCAGTTTACAAGCAGGGACTCCATCAAGACTGGCTATGAAGGGGTAACTAAAAAGGTAGTGCCAGCAGTTACATTGACTAATAGGCTTAGAATCCAGACATTGTTTGACAAATAGTTAAATTGTAAGAAAACGTTGTTTCTCAGATGTTAATACATTTTGTTCTTTTGGTCCAAAACTCTGCCCCTAGTCATTATAAACAAGAGTAAATTATTGAAACTGCACTGATCTGCTATGATTATGGAACATACTGAAGTATAGGTTTTAATGGGGTTTTAAAGGCTCCACACACTTGGGAAACCATGAACAAAATTCCACTATAAAAGATCAAAATTTGCACCAACTTATCTCACTCACACACACACACACACACACACCAATTTCACTCTAGCACTGATGTTCTGGATGACTTTCAACTTTTTCTTCCCAAACCTGACACACACTTATGATTGCCTTAAAAGACTCTCTACATCTCCAATGACTCCTCTTCATCCTCCAACTTTAAAATGTTTCTTCAGAAATCTGTGTTTTGTATGCTTTAAGACTTAATTTTTAATGATTGATTCAGTACTATGAAAGTTCATAGATATTGTTTAATAATTTCAGAATTATTCCGTGTAGTGTAGGGCTGTAGAGAAGATTGCAAATGTCAAGCCCAAAATAAGTCTAAGACCAGGATTAGTCAAGATGGGGTCAAGAGTCTTCAGGAAGCCAGGTCAAGGTAGAGTTCCAACGAAGACAGAAATCCATCAAGTACATTTTTCAAGGTCAAGCCTTTAGTTCATTAAGTTAGTTACATTTATGCATTGCATCAATCATTAGCCTATGGTTATTACTTCTTGTCAAAGACAACAACATTAATTTCACTCAAGACCATAATGACTGACAAAAATACTGAGAGACATGTCCAAGTACAAAATTAAAAAAAATCAAGTTCAAATCTGGACTGCAGCCCTAGCACAGAGAGACATGCTCTAAATTACATCTTGTCAAAGACATCCATGGCTTAATGGGAAAAAAAAACAAAAAACAAAAAAAAAAACATTTTTATTGCTAAACTCTGAAGCTGCAAGGTGATATGCAAATATCATCTCACAGCTTTACAAGTTAGCAATAAAAATGGTTTTCTTGTTTTTTTTTTCACTGTTTCATTTACAAGACAGTTAGCTGTACTTTAAATAGCAAAAGCTAAGCTTTTAAACAAGTCCTTTTGACCACACATACATTTTGTTGTTCCTTAGTGATGGAAATGTTCATCACAACACATACCCCCAGGGTCTACGTCTGTGGGGACAGAGATAATCAGCAAAGAGTAGACTCTTTTCTCTTTAATGAGTGCATGTGTGTAAAAATAGATATAAAATCTAATGTTTTTCTTGCAGTCAGGCTACATGGATTGTTTTCAGTAAAATATATAAACCAGAATTTACAAGGTTAAGAGAAACATGACAATGAGATAAACAAAGAGAAAAAATGAGGCTGGATAGCCAAACCTCAAAACTCACAGGAAGTAGGGTAATTTGTCTGTGTGTGTGCGTGTGTGTGTGCACAGTATGTTTTTATGTCTTGGTGGGGACCAGAATGTGACATTTGTGACATTGTGGGAACATTTTACCCTATACAAAACAAAGCTTTTATTTAATAAATGAATAACGAGCCAAAAAGTTTCCTTTTGATTACTGGGGTTAAGGTAAGTGTTATATTTATCTGTAGGTATAACAATGTTAGAGGCATAATAATTATTTATTTTAAATATCAGAAACCATATTATTAAATTTGTTATTAATGTTATGAGAGAGAGAGAGAGAGAGAGAGAGAGAATTTTATTTTTATACAGGTAGATGAACTGTAAAGAGTAGAAAATAAAGAGTAACAGTAAATAGCAGAGATATTTGACACAAGCCACAGCCCTCTCTCAAGCCTCCATTCATCTTTCCTCCAGGGAATCTACATATCCTGCAGCAGACTGCCATATGATACCCTGACTGGCCCTTTTTTTTGCCCTCAGAGCCCCTCATTATGTCTCTGTTGGGCGCAGTTTCCCACTTCCTGCCTCTGGGAGCAGAGCGATGGGGAATAGGAAGCGGCTCAACAGAATCTGGCAGTGGAGTATAGAGTGGGCTCAGGATTCAGGGAGTGTGCTCAGCTCTAGGAATTCTGATGTGCTGAATGCGCTGAGGTGCTGAGTGTGAGGGAGCTTAATATAGCATGAGCAGTTTTTTCCACTCATGTTCCAAACCCTTGTATTCATGAGCTTAGGGTCTTGTCTAATCTTAGACACTATCTACATTAGCTGTGGTGTGTGAGTGAATATATATATATATATATATATGTGTGTGTGTGTGTGTGTGTGTGTGGCTCACTGAAGATTCATAAGATATCACAGCCTTTTTATACAATGAATGTTACAAATGGTTCATTCATGTAAACTGTATATAGAAATTACTCTATGTGCATTTTAATCCTTATGACTTTTAATAAGATGAACAAGCACACACACAACTGTGTGGACATTTCTAAATAGGAATGCCCCCCCTAATTTTACTGTGTGAATATATATAAGAGTAAATGGAATAGATAGTGGATAGGTAGTAGATAATAATGGATATTTAATTGACCACTAGGAAAGGAGATAAATATTTTTAATGTAGTAGAGTCAAGTGTTACTTTTCCCCATTACATTCAAACTTTATTCTTATTGGTAGTGGTGTACACGTGTATGTACAAGATTGAACAGAAAGCAGTACAGAAACACCCAACAAAATGTTTTCTGAATATCAGCTTAATATTTCACCCTTAAACTTTGTTACATCAGCCTACAATCTGATGTCCATTAAAATTAGAATTCAGGTTCTTTAGAATTAAAGTTCTAAGTGCTGAAGGTCTCACAGTTAAATATCTACTCATTATATGCTAAATACTTTATAATATGAAGTCATTAGAAATTGATCACATGTTTGCATTAGTTTAGCAGTACAGATATTTGCACAATAATCCAATGAATAAAAATACTCCCATGATTCTGGTGAAAAGCACCAAAGAACAGATGCATTGTGCTGCAAGTGATTCTGATATACACTGGGCTTAATCTGCAAACCTGATACCCCAGGCTACCTGATTTGTGTCCACTTTAGTTTAAGACCCTTAATGCAGACTTCTAAATCTAAGCATTATCAGAAATGTGATGTATTTTATCCCTCTTTTGTCCAACAAGCTTCATATCTGATGCCCCACTCCTGTCCCCACTACTGCTGATTCTGCTCTCTGCACCCAAAAATTGCCAGACATGGCTTTTCATCTTCAACGTTATTAATTACACTGGTTTCTGGTTAAGGCCAGTTCATTTGTTTGTGCTAAGGCATATTGCTTTGGAAATGGAACAGGCTAAATCAGAAAGTAGATGTTCAGAGCTATTTATTGTATAAACAATAACACCTGGGTAAAAAGAAACACCTGTCAGGCATATATTCCAATATTATTGATTGGCTAAAAATTGGGTGGTCTAATATAATATGTGCTATGTTCTATGTTGTAACACATCTACATATAAAACCCAGGAAATAAAAGATGAAATTTTCTTCTTCTCATATTCCTCTTTTGATCTGAAACTCAAGTGTTTTAGGTGTTTCAACATTTGTGGATGCCTGGCCATTACAACCACATGTGATTTTTGAAGATCATTCCAGATTTTGTCCCCCTTTGATGTTGTAATAAGCTCTATTCTTCTAGGCAGGCTTTTCACTAGATTTTGGAGCATGGCTCTTGAGATTTTCCCATTCAGCCACAAGAGCATTAGTGAGGTCAGGCTCTGATGTTGGGCAAGAAGACCTGGTATGTAGCCAATGTTCCAATTTGTTCCAAAGGTGTGCATTGGGGTTGAGGTCAGGGCTTTGTGGAGGCCACTCGAGATCTTCCACACAAACTTTGTCAAACCATGTCTTTATGTAACTTGCTTTGTGCACAGGAGCATGAACATGCTAGAACATGGCTGTGTCTCTTAGTTCTAGTGAAGGGAAATTGAAATACAGTATTTCAGCATACAAAGACATTCTATACAGTTTTGTGCTTTCAACTTTGTGACCAAATAGTGTATGAATTATCAGGTAAACCTACAATATAGGGTCATGTAGCTGGCAAACAATTACTGACTGCAGCCACTCAGTTTCCATGCACCCCACCGACCACTGTTTTTAGTGTAGTGGAGCATCCTCAGTAGAGAAGTGGCAATGCAATAAAATAAGTGAATTAGTCATAGCAACACTGCTGAGATGAAACACCTCAGTGTCACTGCTGATATAAAATACAAATTAACCAAACCACAGATCTTCACCAACAGCAGTGCTAAAACCATTTGGCTAAAAATAAAGGCCCTGAAAATTAGCTTGAAAAATGTGAGCCTTCTAGATAAGTCTACTCCAGCAATGCTGCCTGTCTGATATACTCATGGCAGGATGACAAACACTACCATGTCAGCGTTAGCTCCCTTTTCATTAATGAATAGGGTAGAGTGGGACTGATGTATGATGGGCTACAGTTAGTTATTGTATGGATAGGTAGGTTTACCCGACAAAAGAATGTAGCTAAAAAAGCTCAAGACTGTAAAAGTTCTAGAAGACCAGGTTAAAACAAATAGTGTGCATGTGGTGCTGCCCAAGTATTAGTGCTGAAGTACTTCAGACCTCCATGTTCTACTACTTAATAGGGATGTGTACAGATATTCCTGTCTGAGATGCTAGTATTGGAATACTGAAATGACTGAAGTCACTGAGAAAATATGAAAAAAGAAAAATTGCATCAGGCAATAAAATGATGCAGAGAGCAGTACTATCATGGTGTGGGAGCTAGAGGTGTGCATTCTAAAAAAAATCTTGGGAGTGGGTGGATTTTACTCTGGGAAGTGGTGGCTTTTGGCTAGTAAGTTTGGGCCTTAATTGTACGTTTCTTTGAAATAAAAGTGTCAGACAAATAAGCAAAATTGAGTAACAGATTTAAGAATAAAATTAAGTGGAATAAAGATTTCTGTCTTTTTTTATATCCTGATTTAATAAATATAATGAGAAAATACCTGTATTAACCGTCAAAGTATTATTAACATGCAATGCTGCTGAGGGCTATTTAATCCACTGAGAATTTCATTCTTGCAATAACCAATACCAGAGCACATGTGGCTATAGGCTGAGATAATGTTTTTCCCTGTTTAATATTTCTGTTTATTATTTCTTTATATTACATCCACTGAAAAATCAAACTCAAATTCCCTGCTCCCAACAGGAAAAATGTTTAATGTTTATTCCTTCCCTTCTTTTTGTAGTTAATTAGCTCTCACAGATGGTCTAATACTAAAATTAGGCAGAAGGACCATCCCTCCTACTTCTATTCAATCCCTACATGACCACTACTATGTTAACATCATTAACATCTATTTTGATCATTTGAGTACAGTGACATTTGGAAGTGAATTTAATTTCTGCTCACCTTTTACAGAACAAAAATAGATTTTGTTTTGAAAAGGCTCGTCCTGGGTAGTGACAGTGGAACAGTTGCCTTTTATTAGATGATAGATCATGAATGGATCATTAGATCTATTTTTTAGTTGCATATATATCAGTCATGTTCTCCTTGTTTAGCCTCTTTTTATGTATCTGTAATGATAACATATACTCTGTGAATTCTAGTCAAGGTCCTTTCAGCAGCTAGGTTTTAAAATAATAATAATAATAATAATAATAATAATAATAATAATAATAATAATTATTATTATTATTATTATTATTATTATTATTATTATTATTATTATTTGTTTGTGTTTCTTTTTTCTAGTGTATGGAATAAAGGATAAAGGAAAAAATCTAGAGTTGTAGGAAATAATTGTGCATATATGTTTTTGTGTTGTGTGAAGCTGAAAATAATGCAGTTGGACACCTTGCTTGCTTTCTGGGTCTCAGAGCTGTTGCACTATTATGCTGTAGCATGTGCCTCTTTCATTTATAATGGATGTTGTAATGGATGGTTTTGGTGTTTGGAGAAGCCTATTGGGACTTAATGCACTACCCAAAAGAAGCGAGAGGGAAATTTTGATTAGGTTGAAGTAACTAGCTACTAGAAGAGAAAAAAATATATAAATAATAAACCAGCCCCAGTTTGAAGTAGTATTTCCATATGAAAATTAACATAATCCTGTCATTGTGTGAATTTTATGTGGAAAGCTGAAAACAAACAAACAAACAAACAAACAAAAAAACCCCGAAAACAAATACTGCTCCTTTTTCCTTAATCCAATTACATGAATCACTTGCAGAGCAGAGGTGCAGTGAATCAAACACTGGGAAGGTAGGCGTGTATGGAACCTTGTATCCTTGTGCATATATGTGAGCCTATCCTTTTTTGTTTCACATTCATCAATTTTTAATGCAATTTTGCTTTGAGGTTGAGGGCGTTTGCATTTTCTGCAGTGGGGGATGAGAGGGGTGATCCTTTCTGTCTGTCTACCAGTATGCTGGTTTTAATTTATTTCAGCCTCAGTGATTTGATTTATTGTAGAAGAATGTTTTGACTGGCATCCAGTCACTTTTTTTATATGTCATTTTATTCTCCTGCAAAACTCTTCTTCTGTACTTTTCACAGGGAAGCTTTTGAAAAGTGCAGCCATGAAGCTGGAACAGTATGAGACTATGGTACCACTTCTGCTGGATGGAAAAAAGCAACACTCAATCAGCTTGCTTCGCTCTAGGGTAAGACCAACATAAGACCAGCCAGGGCTAGTAATTATATGGCATGACATATCAATAATGTGAATCTAAAAGCCGTCTGAAGCCATACAGCCATGCCATTTTTATGTGTTTATGTATGATTATTGATTTTTGCATCATTGATTTTAATTTCTAAGCCAAGAGAATGAACATGTTTTTCATTAATAAAGGCATCAATACCATCTCACTTACACAGATCATCTGATTTAACACTGTTGTCATCCATCACTTGGTACAGCACTCCTAGTTTTAAGGTTCCACCCCAGGCACATTTCTGAAGTGAATTTTAGCTACATGAACATTACCATGCTGCAGATTCAGTGGTATGCTTTCATTTTAACCAATATTTCAACTCACACAAACTCTGTGAGGCACATCATTTGCTCATAGCAGCACAACCTCATCAGTTCCGCTGTCACTGTGTGTTTTTTTCCCCCATGTGCAAATAAAGCCTATAGTACACTGATATCCAAAAAGAAAAATAACATATCGTATAACAGTCCAACACAGAAGGACACAATGGCACTGTCTATATCTGGATCTCTTTAGTGCTTTAAATATCTTGTATCTGTATTTGGAGTTCAGCCCAAAACAAGTGTGGCCTAAATTAAAATGTTTGTTTGTTTGTTTGTTTGTTTGTTTTTCACCACTCTGCCCCTGGAAACATTGGAAAAAAAACCCTGAAAAATAAATGTCAGCATGGTCTGTGAATTTTGGCTCAAATACTTTGGCTGAATCACTCAAGTTCATAATTGGTCTTGTGTAAAGGACAATTTCCTTAAAACCTTGCTTGTGCAGGTAATTTTTGTTTCTACCCACAATGTTTTCTAATGAATTTAGTTGGTTACATTTCCTGATACATAAATTAGTAGTCTAATTTAAACCTGACTGGCTGCAGGATCCCATTCCTGCTTCTTTAGTCACAGTCAGAAGTTTTTTTTTTATATGAATAGTGTGCCTCCTATTCATATTATTTATATCTGTTTAGACCACAATATCTGTATTTGTTTACATTCGACTTAAAATAATCTGTAACAGTGGGTGGGTGAGTATAACAGCGTATATTAGCACAGCAAAGTGTATAGTATAAATACCAACATTACATTTTAAGTTAACTAATTTACAGTAAGGAACTGTTATTTACACTGACACTTTTGCAGGGATGGTGCTTATTTTTTTGAGCTGCTGTGCTGGATATTAAATGGTCACTTATGCTATACAGTTTAGATGTGAAAATGTGTCACATTTCTAGATTTCAATTTAGACATATCCCATATTAAACTGGTATAAAGCATGAATCAGGAACCTTACATGCAGATCATATTGATTTACAAATCACATACAGTATATATTGGCTTAACCTTAAAAATGATGATGCGAAGCAATTACAAATCCATATTAACAGACATTTTATTAATTATATGTAAATAATGCTTGAGAAATAATAGTGGGGCCATGAACACTATTATCAAAGTTATGGTCACCATTATCAAAGTTATTATATTTATTATTACTTTATTAGTTACGGTGATCAATTCACTCCTATATATTAAGTAGTACCCCAGAAAATGGGCAGGTCTATAAATAATGTCACATTTGACGTAATGGGATTTCTGAATAATATTTAGGAATTGAAAGCTCAGTGGTTTGAATAAATAAACACAATATTGCACAAGTAAAAACATTTAAATGCATTTAAATAATGTTCCTGAAATAAACCTATACTGAGGGGATCCATGGAATTTATTTTACAGTTAGGCAGATCCCTGGCTGTTTAACCCCCTGCTGTATTTTCTATTATCTGCTTCTCAACTCAAACAAGTAGAGTGGGCTGTGAAAGGCAAAGGGATTAATCTCTATTAATTACTGTAATTTGCTGGAACTGTTCCTTATTACAGGGTCCATTTGTGTTCTTTTAACATTTAGCATTGTATTAACTCAGGAAAAGCTCTATTGTGTGGAATACAGTGTGAAAACTGTAAACACTTCCTTTTTTAGTCACATTGTAAGATGGCAGAAGTTTAAATTAGTTCTCAGCTACAGTATAATTCCCTTGTTATTTCACTCTCTAAACAGTTGATATATTTCTTTAGAAATCCAATTACTTAATATATTTTAGTATTTAAATATTAATTAGCTCAAATTTTTATACTGTAATTTACAGAGCAGTTGTTATTAATAGCACTAGAGTATGTAAGTACGTATGGACACACTTACTTACTAACTATAAAAAGAAAAAGAAAAAACCCTTGTTGCTGATATTTAGCTGGATTCTAAAGGTTGACTATCTAAATTCTTTAGTCTACACCATCCCACACACAGACAGAATCCCAAAATCTAACTTTGTCTTGGATAGGAACTGCTTTATGTGCTTTTACTTAAATTTAAATAACGCGAAAATCCATTTTTATACATCCGAGGGTCGATGTAGACAAAGGCAAAAGGTTTACGAAGCAGCATTTGACAGACTTATGTTGGGCTACTAAAAGTGAAATGTGGATCTTAAAATGCATCAGTATTAAAGTGTTTAGCATTGACCTGATCTGCCACATGCCCTTGTGGAAAATGTCAGTTGAAACGCTTCTGTTAGCTCCATAGGGCATTATACTAATATCTGCCATCTTTAGATTTATATTCATTCAGGAACTTTTAAAGTAGATGTGGCAGATTTAAAGTCTTGAGGACTTGTGGAGAGAAGGAATATGAGGTCATGTATTTTTGTTTGTCTCTTCTCAGAGTCCTCCAGCTCTACTGCAGATATTGATAAAGGCAGAAGGCCAGCAGTTGATCCTCTCACTGAAGAAGAATGAGTAAGTGCAATCAAACAGCAAATAGCCTTACAGTATGAAATACAAGAGAATGCCTACATACAGAATCAGAATATATAACACATTAGCAGAGATGTCCTGCCACAGAACATTTACAGCTCAGAGATTTCAGAAAGTTTCATTTGTTCTGAACTACCAGTCTAAGTTGTTGTGAAATAAGAGTGATGTGTGCAGCAGTGGGCTGTTTATTCGTGTGTGTGTGTGTGTGTGAACACTTAAGAAGCAATTAACCGCAGTCTGCCCCTTTTCACAAATAGTGACACAAATAAACAAAGAGATGCTAAAACATTACAAAGAAAGATACAAAACACTTAACTATTAATTAAGACCTAATAGCCCTCATATAGCTAACTGATGGTAAAAATAAATTAAAAAACAAAACAAAACAAAACAATTTTTAATAGCTTTTGTTACTTTTAAAAAGGAAACCAAACATCCAAGGACACTAACTGGCAAGAGTTGCATTCTGCCTCTGCTCATAAACCATTCTTTGTATGTCTTGAGTTCAGGGAGTTCATTTCTATGCGCTTTATCCAGGACCTAGTGGTTTAAATGAGCTTGGATGACTAAGCCTGTCTGTCTTTGAAAGAAAATAAAAATAAGACTCAATTTTTGCATCTACATTGTTTTATTTGCTGTTAACAAATAGCTTAAATAGATTATATATGACTTTTATGGAAAGCACAAAAGAATTATTAGCCTACACTGTAGAATAATGCACCCTATTATCTTGTTTTAAGGTACATCTGGTGAAATGACACTAGATTTCATTTTTAAAAGCCTGTGGTGCTGTCCAAACCATAACAGGTCATCAACAGTGATTGACAAGATGCACATGAAATGCAATAGTGATAATGAACACAAATAAATTGCTTTATTGTCCCAGTCATGCATTTGGAGAAACTAGAAGTAAATAGACTAAACTACTATCTTACTGGTAAGTAGTAACAGTTCTTAGCATTTCTGTTCAACACAATGACCAATCTTATATCAGGTTTACATCAGCCATGTGTGACTGTGTAGTGTGTTTTTTTGTTTTCTTCACTGTGAATGTTTTTCTTCATGTCGTTTTAATTATTCAGATTATCAACACAGGCACGTCATGGAGTTATCACTTCATACACTAAAATTTCAGATCAAAATCAAACAAACTGTATTATAATTATCAATTCAAAATGTCAGATTTCAGAATACAGTTCATTTGTAATGTTTTAGGATAACATTAACTGCATTAATAATTATGTCAGTGAAAGTTTCTCATAAGGATAGTCAGGCAAGTTTGTACGGTGTGTGTGTGTACTCACAGTTTTGCATACTCTAAGATGCAATAGTTAAATTGGATGTGGCATGACATTTTATGCACATGTTACAACTCTGCATGTTATCATTAAACTCCAAATTATTAATTATTACTAATTACTGAAAAAAGTAATTGATGCTGTGAATAAAGGGATTGTGACTCACTGCATCTGAGCGGATGGAAATCTTGCAGAATGCTGTTTTTCTCCAAGAAATACATTTGCACTCAGAGGATTCAGGAAAAATCACGTGCATATTTTTTACCTTGATAAATAATTTAACATTTATCTATTTTTACTATCCTATAATTTATGAGTGAATTAATGAAAAACAAGTAAATGGAAATGAAATTAAATACCTGATGTGTTTCATCATCTGCATCTCTTCATCATCTATTCATTAGGAAAGTTCGCTTAGAGCTACAGCGAAATTTGGCAGAAATGCATGTGAGATGGACTACGATAAAACATACTTAGAAGATTCAGGGTTGTCTAAGATTTTTTGTCACAGTGGAATTGTTGTATTCTTGGACTTCCCCAGACCCACTCCTGCCAATAACACTGAGGAACAGTATGACTGATTCCCATGAGCCTTTCCCAAATGTGTTCCAAATGAGTTCTGAATATTGTACTCTTTTTATGTGCTTAATAGAATTTCTTACGAAAATGCTAATGAATTCTCAAAATTCTCAAAGCCAGAAGGAGTTTCAACATTTTCATAATTTTCAACAGCAGCTCTGACTATAACTGTCTACAGAAAAAAATCTCAGGATTATATTAATATGCTCATTCTAATATTTTCTTGTTTTTATAGTAAGAACATACGCAGGGACTTGTATGGTGGAGGTGCCACATAATCGGATTACAAATGTGTGTGCATGGTGATATGGTAAAGTTTGTGTGAGGAAGAAGGAAGGAGAGTCGGAGGTTTGTCTTGTTTTGTCAGAGGTAAAGCTAGAATTCAGACAAAGTTACTGACAAAGTGTGTCCTTCCTGGCTTCCTTTCTAAATTGTTTGTAATGTGTGAGTGTGTGTGCCATTGTGCCCTGTACTACACCTCCCAAGGCGTCCCCTGACTGGTGCACCGAATCCCCTAGAATAGGCTCCAGGTTTCATGTGGCCCTGTGTAGGAAAAGGGGTAGAGAAAATAGATGGATGGATTTTCAGTCAGTGAATACTGTCACTGAAATGTTCTGTTTCATATTTTAAGACCACTTAATTTTGTATATGATGTAAAAATGAGATCAAGACTACACTTAGGTATATACATGTTATGAATTCATTCCAGTCTATTATGTTCCTATGACACATTAATAAAAATGTATGACTGAATTTCTTACACTAATTGGTATGGTATAAAGTAAAATGCCAAGAGAAATAAGAGATTACATTTTAACTCATTTTTTAATGCTTATAAAGTGCCTGGGACCCATAATTGCTACTAGAATGACAGCTGTGACATTTCAGCTCAAACATTGCATCTACTCTATGAATAAATTCTACCTGTCAAACTTATCCTGTCATGCATCCTCTACTGATAAAGGAAGATGTAGTGAGTTATTGTGACTACCACAGATGTCACTGCTATTAAGGAAGAGACAGAGTTTGTGCCATACATATTCTTCCTCTCATTCAGCCAAACAGGAAGGAACACAACAGAGGGATATAGAAAACGTCAGTACTGCAGTAACTCAAAACATCTCCATAGCAGCCGAGACTGTGTGTTCGTGATTGGAAAGGTGTACGTGTATGTTCTTGCCAGAATGACATCATCTGGTCTTCAAGATCTAATAGTACTAGATCTGCTACTTTGTTTAACCTTAAGAGAGAGAGACACACACACACACACACATTTTTTTACTCCACACTTTAGTAGACAGTAGTAGATAGTAGACAGATATAGAATGAAATGAATGAAGGAACTGAATAGGTTTGATAAAGAAACGCTGATAAAGAAAATAAAAGCTAAAGCTAAAGCAGCTTCTCTAGACATGTGTGACAAATAGACAAATTGGTGAATCTCTTAAAGAGTCCAAGAAAAAAATAAAAAGTTATTATTTTTTTTTAAGTTAGAATGAAACCATTACCAACACTTCTTTGTTGGAGATGCCTAACTCTAATCAGCAGATCTGTTTGTTTCCTTAAATTGCACAGGACTATTAACAATAGCTCACAGTGAGGAAAAGCTTCCTGAGATGGCACGAGGAAGAAACCTTGAGAGGAACCAAACAAAAAAAGAAACCTATTCTTTTCCGGATTACACCGGATAGTGTGATTATAAATCAAGCTGGGCTGTTAATGCTTTGCTACAACTGTATACAACACTGTAAAACCTGATAGCCCTATTAAGTTATGTTATTTGTACACTACTACCCAAACATAGTATAAAAAAGATTTAAACCGTGTGTGCAATCATAAAGTGGCATAGTGGGAGATATTGCACATATTCAGCATTATAAATTATTAACCTAATATGGTAATCACAGCACAGTAAGTGATACGATAAGCGATCATGATAAAGTAATGATCATGACTACATGGAATTTGTTCAGGTTGAGTTTACTCACGTTTTTTAAGTTGCTGAGTATGAGAATATTTTGAATAGAAGTCCTGGCTTGAGCAAAGGACATTCATTATGATTACAACAGCAGCTGAAGCAAGAGTGAAACGTATTAACTTTTTAGAGTACTCACTGTCGACCATTCATAGCAGCGGAAGGTGAGTCACAAATGCAGAAAGCTCCATAATAGCAATTAAGGAGTAGTGCATCAGGGTGAATTAGGCAGGTCTAAAAGGAGAAGAGTCACAGCAGGGGATGTGTCTTGGGATCAGGCACTGACAACACATCAGTCAGCAGGAGTACGGATTCAGCACAACTCGACAGAGGACAGATTATTAGATGTGCTCGTAAGGGTGTGCATTATGATTAGACTGCAAGCAAAGACTAAACATTCCAGTTCACAATAAAAATCTAATTGTTGGATTCAGTATTCTTTACACTGGTATAATTTTACTTATACTTATGGGCTTAGACAAATTCCTTATATTTAGATTGTATATATTCTGTCAAACTGTGCTTTTTTCCCTCAAATTTGTATTTTTTAGGGTGTTTTTGATTATTATGTTATTAGATGAAATTCAGGGAAAATCCACTTTACAAACACCAAGATTTTAATTATAGCCATGTCAGTATGTATAAAGTATGCATAAAAGGATGACAAAGAAAAAAGGAAGAATGAGAGAAAGGGTTATTATGGGTTAATGATAAAGTCTGTAGTTTCACAGTGAACGGTTCCAAGTGTGCGTGAACTTTTCCTCTTTTGAAAATTACTCCTGCAAAAGGGGTGCCAGGTAATTTGTTCTTCTTGGAACAGAAATTAATAACAGATTCCAGCATTAACGTGTAATCAGGAGTTTGACAGAGTGCAAAACTTCAATAGGACAGAGAAATAGGAGAAAGTAATAGCATGTTTCAGTTAGTAAGACATGTCCTTGACAATACTGTTAACAAACACCTTTTATATTTCTTTGAGTGTACATTTCTGTAACTGAATGGATGAATGGCCTTCCTTACTTTTAAAGCATGTATGTGTATATATGTTTTTAATTATTAATTATTTCTTTCGTTTTCTCTCTGTGTCTCTTCCCTGTACACCTCTTGCAATCGCTGTGCAAATCTCTGTGTCTCTGTGACTTCTGGTATATCTCACCTGCTATTTTTGGTGTCTGACATTACCATAGAGAGTACTGCCTCTAAAGCAATTCTCTCCTATCCACCAAGCCTAACATCAAATGCAATGTCAGCCTGAGCTCTGCTGCTTCTAACCTCTCAAATGAGTTACCTGTCAAGAGCGGGTGTCTACATAGGAACTAGATATGCGGCTATGCAGGCATCATTGGTTTCTATCTAATTGCACATGTCTGTCTATGATGAACACATTACCTTCAGTAATTGGCTGGAAATTGGGCTGAGAGACATGCAGATAGAGAAAGCATTAAACTAATCAATTTTCCCTTCCTCATGATGAAAGAGTACTGTTTGTTATAAGATATAGAAATATCATATTGATAGGCTTGGCATGAGCTGGGTGCTAAAATGACAAAGTACCGAGTGTTGTGCCGGAAGAAAGTGGAGCATATCCATGTGTACGATAAATTATGCATGGTAAAATAATGAAGCATAATGTTTCAATGAATCCATGCGAATCATTTTATCTCTGTCGTTTATCTCTCTAAACCAAAACATATTTTCCATCTTGCCAAAGTAGCATCAGATATTTATCATACATGTTTATGCTCCATGAAACATGGGCTAGGTTCAGCTCATTTTATGCACACTGCAGTTTGTCAAATTTATCATTGCTAGATTTCCTTCTGTGCTACTCAGTCTGTACATCACAGTCTTCTAAAAAGAGAACTGGAAGTTTGTGTTGCATGACGTAAACTGCAGTCAGAGTGTCAGGATGGTGTAGAGTGCAGAGCTTGTACGTGAGGCTGTTGTCTCCTCCGAAAGATAACTGAAGTGCTCCCCCCATCCCCTTCCTGCTGTTAGCAGTTGGAAACTATGGTTCAGTCCATTTGTTTTTTGTATTTTATCCACATACTGAGTTCTAAGAATTCTATGCATTGAAAAAATGTACCCCTCTACAGACTGAAGCATTAGTTCCTTAGGATAATTTGTTTGCATTCCATTATATTATATTATATTATATTATATTATATTATATTATATTATATTATATTATATTATATTATATTATATTATATTGTATTATATTATATTGTATTATATTATATTATATTATATTATATTATATTATATTATATTATATTATATTATATTATATACAGTAGATAATGGCACCAGTCTGAGAATGAGGATCACTATCAGGCCAATAACAGCCCAAAATTGAATGAATGAATGAATGAATGAATAAATAAATAAATAAATAAATAAATAAATAAATAATGATAAAATGGGATGAAAAGAGTAAAAATCAAAATGGAGTTGCAAAAAATACTGGAATTGGATTTGGTTAAGTTTCTATTCGCTGTTTTAAATTAATTCATTCTTTTTTAATACATCATCGTTTGAATAGTAACAACTTGTATATTCTTTGATATGATGTAGTTTGGAGGGATTTATTTATACATTTATGGAAGGAATCTTAGGGGTACATGCTCTGTAGCAGTCAGCAGGTTTTCTGCCAGGACATCACGCTATGCTTTCTTGCCTTATTAACTTTGATAGAGGACACAGATTTAGTGAGTGAGGGAAGTGTTTATAGCTGCTTCAACATAAGTGTTAAAGCTCAGAACTTGTTTTGAGGGAGTTTGTGTGTGTATCTGCTAAGAACAATTGAAAAGCATGACATTTCCCTTAATTAGTACATATCGTAATCATTGCAAATAGCTGTGGTATAAGAGGAATAAAACATTTTGAAAGATGTAGCTATTAGAAAGGAAAAAAAACATTCTGGGTAGTTACAGTAGCGCTACATTATTTTCCTTTTAGAAGAAAAGCTCAGGGCACAAAGCCTTTCTTTACACACACATACATTACAGCACAGTGGAATTCTTTGCTTCACATACCCCATCTGAGAAAGTTGGGGTCAGAGCACAGGGGCAGCTATGATACAGTGCCCCTGAAGCAGGGAAGATTATGCGCCTTGCTTAGTTGCCCAACAGTGGAGCTTGGTGGTGCTGGGGCTTGAACCCCGATCCTCTGATAATTAAATTAGATTTTATTAAATAATCTATAGATTAGATTAGGGAATTAATAATAAATAATGAAATGAAAGATTTCTAAATATTAAACATTAGACTAAATCATGTCATTAAAATTATTATATCAAAAGAATAAATCGCTAATTGTTATCAATAACAAATCAAATAAATCAGAATCACCTAATCAATGTTTGAATTTAGCACACGTTGACTTTAACCTCCTACAACCTGGCGTCCACATACACTACCAGTCAAAAGTTTGGACACACCTTTTAATTCAATGTTTTTTGTTTAGGGATTTATTTTCTACATTCTAGAACAATACTGGAGATTTCAAAACTATGAAATAAAACACATGGACTTAAGTAATCCATATCTAATGACAAAAAACAACAGTCAGTTATTTTAAGACACGAAGGTCAGGTGTTCTGGAATAGTTCTTGCAAGAACAGTATTGTCAAGTGCATTTGCAAAACCCATCAAGCACCATGATGAAACTGGCTCACATGAAGACCATCCCAGTAAAACAAGACCAAAACTGACCTCTGCTGCAGAGGAGAAGTTCATTTAGAGTTACCAGCCTCAGAAATCACCAATTAACAGCACCTCAGATTAGAGCCGTTATGAAGGCTTTACAGAGCATCAGTAGCAGACATATCTCAATATCAACTGTTCAAACGACCTTATTGTGTATTTCGGCCGCCTTCAGCATTGTTTTACAATGTAGAAAGAAATAAACATCAGGAAAAACCATGGAATTAGAAGGTGTGTCCAAACTTTTGACTGGTAGTGTACGTGGACATCACATTTTTGGTTGTGTGCACCATAATACTTAATTCTTTGTAAGTGGAACCTGTTGTACACAAAAGAAGTGGCTTCATGTTCAAAGATAATATCTGGTTATTATATTTATTGGTTACTCCTAACCCCAAATAGGTAGAAGAAATCTAAAATGCAAGCTCAGGTCTTAGGAGGTTAATACTGTATCAGTTCTCTCACAGTTTTAAGAGGGGTTATTCAAGGCTTTTTAGAGAACACTGTTTCTATGCAAAGTTTGGCTTTCACTTTCACACTATAAATAAAATATAAGACAAAAAATGTTATGGTGCCTATGACTTTTGCACTGTTTCTATACAGTTTATTTTGCTTCTACAATTAACTTAACTCTTTGTCCAAGAGCACTGATGCTAATAGGTTAGTATACCAAAAATTGTCAGAATGTTTATTGGTAAAACTCACGAAGGGTCTTTTTGTTCAAAACCCTTAGAGAGTAATGTAGTCGTGGCTTTAAACATAAACTACATAGGGACTATCATTTTTTTGCAGTGGTTCATGGTGCTGTTCAGGTGAAGGAAGTTGGTAATAGAGGGATGCATTGTATTTGCAACAACGTCTTGAACCTGAAATATTTATCTCCACAATACATCCCCCAAAACTCCATGTTACTTCAGTGCTCAATGTGTAAATCAATGTTACTGGCACTATTCCTTTAGTGATTATTTCTCCCAAATGGCCTATTCATAGACTGACTATAAGTCTGTCTGTTCTACATTTCACTACTGACCTCATTTCCTTGTTCTACTGGCAACTCTAGAACCGTTAATAAGGTGACACTCGTAAAAAAAAAGCAAGAGACAATAAAGACTTCTATGCTTTATGATATACACCTCGTTTTAACTTTAAATTGCTTGCTGAATAATAACTTTAATGCTTGTGTGCTTCTGGGACCAGCATAAAGTTTGCAGTGTGTATTGGACTAAATCGTATACAATGAATTAGGTATAAATTACGTGGTAGATGTGCAATCAATGTGACTAGTAAAATGATATGTATATATCTGAATGAAAAATGAACCCTCCACAATTAATTGAGTGATGTTATAGAGCTTAAGTCTACTTTAAAGCATGATGTCATTGTTGGATAACATAAACCTACTTACATGTGTGGCACTCCAAATCCTGTTCACTTCCTTTGCTCTGTGTTTATATGTTTGTGAATGCACAACATATCCATCTTAAATCTTCTAATTTGCATTTCCTAGATGAATTTTATAAATGTTGATGCTTTCGCCCTTTGTTTATCTGCTCAGCTTGAATAAAGTAGCAAAAATTGACATCTACACTAACACCTGACATTCGTAGAACTTTGAATTAATGTCTAAGGTGCTTAAAAAAACATGCCAAACATGACCAAAAATAAGTTACAGTAGCAGGCTGCATCCACCCATGAGCAAATTTGAGTAGGCTTAGTCTGTGCCAAAACTGGTAATGCAAATCTGCTTGGGCAAATTGTCAAAGGGAATAGCAGCATATCAAATGAAACATTTCACAAACTGGAAAAGCAAAATAAGATAAACGCTTTAGCAGGTATCATGTTGTAGTTTTTCCTCAGTTAGCTGAGACTAAATTGTCTCTCTCACAGTCTCACTTCCTGTTCCCAGAACAGGCTTTGACCCCAGTGACCTCATCACTGAAGGTCAACAGCCAAACCAGGAAGTGAGTACCCATTTTATCAGGCAAAAGTGATAATGTCAAAAACATAGGAAAAGCACAGTGAAAGAGAGTGAGAGAGAGAGAGAGAGAGAGATTGAAAGGACAAACACTTAATGGAGCAGTGGGTCCAAACGGAAATTTTTCAGAGGAAGCGACAACACAATACAAGTGATGTTTGATGTTGTGTATCCACAGAAAGAAGAAGAAGAGTTGAGGTGCATTCGACATACATGTCCAAAATGTAGTCAAGCGTGATAAACTAATTAATGTCATAACACTAAAGTAAGAGTAATATGCTGCCTTTGTATGATTTCTGTCTTTCTTGCTTGCTTTCTCTGTTTTCTCCTCTAATTGTCCAACAGAGAGCTGACGTTACACTCTGTTAGTTCAGACATCTGGTTAAGCTAATAGCAAATACATTGGAATTGACTACACTAGCTCTTGTGGCGTTAATCACAGATGCTGAAGGAACCACATACAATATCACGTTTCCGTTGTTTGCCATAATCAGTATACAAACAAAGGAGTCTTGTTTTGGGGAATAATACCTCAATCAGAAGCTTTTATTTTGTCTTGTTTTTGTGTTTTGTCTTGTATTCCAGACTTCCTCAGACCTCTCTGAAAAAAATTCTGTGTTCTGCTTTAATGAAGCAAGTTTTAAGCAAGACTCAATAGTCTCAGCAATTTGTAGTTGCCAGCTGTCATTTGACTCTGTACGTCCTAGTCTATATTGATCACTCACATATCCACAGCAGTGGAATACATCAGGACAGAGGTATTAGGAGAGAGAGAGAGATAGAAAGAGCTCAGACCTGTGCAATGAACTGAGGAGTGATGGATGAGACTCCATTAGTTTAGCTGAGAATTATTAGTATGGAAAAAGAGAAGGCAGCTAATGATGTGAAACTGAATCACGAAGTGTCAGTATTTCCTGTTCTTTAATAAAGGAACCAATAATACCAGCAAGTTATAGACACATATAAGGTGACGTGAGGATGTTCTTTGTCAGTGTCAATGAAGTTAAATTTATCTTTGAGGCTACACTGTATGATTATACTTCCTACTGTGACCCTTATGTACGTTCTCCCAAATGCCTAAACTGGATATAGATCTGGGAGTCATGATCACAATGTGCTTCATTAGGATTAGAAAATGGTTACTTGTTAAACTGTTAATTAGCTAACTAGTTAACTTTTGCTGCTTAACAATAATTGCTGCTATAGATTTACATAGTGTATTAGGACAGTTGAATGAATCTTCTCAATGAAGGACAGACAATAATATTGATGCTGTCAGCCCCCTACTCAGCCATCAACATGGCATTACACAGTGTGACATGAATCACCAGGCTATATGCCCTAATGTCAGTATTAGCATTAGCAGTGTTTCACCATCTGCTGTCTGTACTGGGTGCAGCTGAAATTTTAATCTGTGACCGAATCACTGTCAAATTTCTATAGATAATAGATCTTTCTTTTACTTATAGGTAAAGCTAAATTAAATTCTACTTAAGTTCTAATATAGCATAACTCCTCATTTGTCAACGTCTACTATTTGTCAAGCTTTCCAGAATTATGACTTTGTACAGCATTTTTAACACAGATGTTTAATTTCCTTGTTAGCTGGAGAGATATAGATCTATGGTGATCTATGATGAGACATTGAAGCATGTCTCATTCAGGAGTTTGCTATAGTTACTGGTTGTCAAAAAGAGTATAGTGACTTGATTTCTAATAATACATAATGATCAGATGAAGAGAAGTTATACATTTAAATCTACATTTAAGGTATTTGACAGATGCCCTTATCAAGAGCAACTTACAGAAGTGCTTAAAAGTCTCTATCTTTAAACACATCCCAATACTGGTTCAATAGGTCCCAGGCTAAGAATATCATTAGTATAAATAAACTCTGCTGTGGAGGTAAAATAGTAAGAAGTATTTGATAAAGAGGTAGGTTTTTAGTCATAGTTTGAAAAGTTCATTCCATCACCTGGGTGCCAGAACAGGGAAGACTCTTGATGTGTACCTTCCTTATACACTAAGAGATGGTGGTATAAGTAAAGCTGTGCTAGAGGATTGGAGGGAGTGTGGTGCAGTGCAGGGTGTGATAAGTGCTTTAAGGTACTGTAGGTGGGTGCTGGACTGTTTTTGGCTTTGTAGGCAAGCATTAATGTTTTAAATCTGATGCAGGCAGCTACAGGCAGACAGTGTAGGAAGTGTAGCAATGGGTAAGCACCTGAGTAGCCGGTGTGGGTGGAAATACACAAATCTTTCTGATGTCGTTAAAGAGGAAATTAGCATGAGTATGTCATATTAGCAATGTAAGAGGAAAAGGAGAAATGACAGTTGTTTGTCAATTGATACCCCAAGGTTCAGTGACAAAAGATCTTAGAGTTCCAGGGAGATAACTCTATGAGTGTGTGAGTGTGAGTGTGTGTGTGTGTGTGTGTGTATACTCAGAACGTGTACTTGAACCTCAGCATACAGTCTTCCATTTGCTCCATTATGATATTTTTTCATTTCACTGGGAGCCATCCTTAAGAGATTAAATGTGGTCATAGGAGAGAAGAAAGGAAGACAGAGAGAGTAAAAACATTTTCAAGAAAAAAATAAATAAATGCAGTGGGATGATTGAGTTTGAGCAACCTGAAAGATAGACATGCTGAACTGATGTTTACTTGTGTGTATACTACAAAAAAAAAAAGCTGAGCCAGTCTATTTTATCTTTTTTTAAATAAGAACTAGGGTCCTGCACTCTTATGGATTTATTTCTTTATTTAAATCCATTTTTATTACTAATGTGCCCATAAAGGGATGTTACTTTATATTTTCCAATTATGTCTGTGTTTTTGTGAGTGTACAGAGAATTGGCACAATAAAATACCGGGCTGCTTGGGGACCCATTTTCAGTACTTTTTATATATTAACAAATACAGTAGGGATTAAGTAGAGAGCTGAAAATTAAAGCTATTTAACAATGTTTGCCTTCTGTTCCTACACACCATTAGCTTGCTTAATTGCGCAACCTAGCACTTTGTTTCAAAATGCAATTACTGTTGTCATGATTTGACTTTCTTTGGTAAAAAGTGGCAACATGAATTAAGCAGCAGTATAGTGTGGTCTGAAGAAGCGCTTATATTGTAATTAACTGAACATTCACTCATGGACACAAACATATAACTCTATAATTACAGCAAATTTTTCAAAGGAATGAGCAAAAATAATTATATACCATAGGCACAATCATTCAAATTTTCCACTCAAGCAATTGGAGTAATTCTTGAAAGACTATATTAATGAGATTCAGAGTTGCATGGTTTAGTGTTTCTTAGGTTGTCAGATTTCATAACCGAGATTATAGATGCCATCCCATAATCATGAGGGTTACACAAAAGAAGTGCTTTTTGAGAGAAACCCACAAAATGCAGCACCTGAACTTAACCAAGGGTCACTGGAAGGGCAACTTCAGTTCTATTCATGCATTGTAGTCACGTGACACCAAAATCAACCTTTTTTATTATGCGCCTTTTTGCATCCTCAGCATGTTTCTTTAAAAAAGAGGACTGCATACCAGGAAAAGCACCTGATACTCATTGATCCATGATCGTAGATTGTCTGTTGAGCTTGTGAATGCGTAAAATATTAAAATATTTAAGCCAAAATCAAGTTGCTGCTGATATTTTATATTTGCAGAAAAAAGGGTTACATATGATTGGGTTAAATCGGAACAGACAATAAAAATACCTAGAAAAATCACTTTATATTAGCTTAGTTGGAGGAGGAAGAGGGCAGAGGAAACTGATAGAGGAAGAGGTCAAGGAGCAGGGGAGAAGAAGAGTGGAACAGGGAGAATAAGGAAGACAGATGACAGTGGAAAGGAAGAAGAATAGATGGAAGAGAGTAGAGAGGAACAGTACAATCATCACTACGGATGTGCTCAAACATGGTGTCTCCCAGAGACCAAAAAATACTGCATTATTGAGGCAGCAGACTGGGGAAGGCAAACATATGGGTATGAAGGTCAGGTGTACACAAATTTTTGGCCATATAGTGTATATGAGAGCAATACTTCTATAGACCAAGTAGAAGGGCTATGGAAACATTCACTCTGTTTTGTCCCGAGAAATATTAGATAATTATTGTGTGATATGGGCAACATTTCTTTGGCCTATCAGAAATGGACAGTTTGATGAATGAACTCAAGGCTAAACAAAATTCACATTAAGGAATTTTCTGTAATCTGTTCAGTCGGCTCAGTATTACACAGACACACACACACACACACACACACACACACACAAATTTAAATGCATCAAAATAGGCTAAACAGTATGTCAAATGAAGTACATCTACTGTATCTATCCATCTATTTATGGATATAAAAAGTTTACACAACCCTGGTAAATGGCAGATTTTTGTGATATAAAAAAATGAGACTACACGAATCATGTTAGAACTTTTTCCACTCTCAATGTGTAATTACAACATAAAAATAAAGCAAAAAAATCCATCAGGCACTTTTATTGAAAATAAGTTACAATAACCTAATTTCATAAGTATGCACACCTCTAAACTAATACTTGCTTGTGCCTTTTGATTTTATTACACTTCTCAGTCATTTTGGTAAGAGTCTATCTCTATAGCACATCTTGACTTGGCAATATTTCCCCCCTCATTCTTGTAAAAACATTCTAGATCCATCAAATTGTACTGCCTTCTAATTGCACATCCTGCTTCGAGTTACCCCATTTTGTGTTAGAGTCAGGTATGGGCTCTGGCTAGGTCATTCAATACCATTGATCTTCTTTTGGTTAAACCATTCCTTTGTTGATTTGGATGCTTTGAGTCACTGTCGTGATGTGAGGTGAAATTCCTTTTCATCTTCAGCTGACTAGCAGGTACCTGAAGGCTTTGTACTAAAATCGTCTGGTATTTGTAGCTATTCATGGTTCCCTAAAGCTTGATAAAAGCCACAGTTCTAGTTGAAGAACAACATCTACAAAGCATGATGCTGCCACCACTAGTGCCACCTTCACTTTTGGAGTTATGGAATTATTGTACTTTTTGGAATTGATCTCATCAGACAAATTTCACATGGTTTTGTGTGATTTAGTTGAGCTTGGATGTTTTTTTGTGAGAAAGAACTTCTACCATCCAGCTGCTCTACCCCATAGCCTAGACTTGTGATGAATATAAGAGATTGTTGTCACCTGCAGAGAGTAATCAGTACTTGTCAGATGTTCCTGCAGCTAATATATATATATTTTTTAATAAATTTTGAAGTGACATCCTTTTCTTGGTGATGTCACTGTGGTGCGCCTTTTTCTTTACTTTTTAATGATGGCTTTTACGTTACGTTCCATAGTACATCTAATTTTTTGGGAATTCTTTTATACCCTCTTTTGATCTATACCTTTCTATAAGTGAGGTACCATGCATGCTATGTAGGCTGTCTGTAGATCATGGCTTCAGCAGTCAAATGAAACCAAGAAGATGTATTGAAAGTAATAGAGAAATACAGCATCACAGTACTGCAGTACGGCACTTGCATGGGTTAGCCATCAGCCCAGCCTTCAAGAGCTGTCAAAGGACCTCCCCAAAGTGGTGCATGTGGTCTGACATTGTGGTGGAGTGAATCACTTTGTCGTCAATGTAGGCAGCTGCATACTGCTGTTGGGTCTCAAGGTGATGTCCATGAGTCTTTGAAAGGTGGCAGGAGTCTCATGCAGTCCAAAAAGATAAATCTGGTACTGGCTACAAGCTTGGGCTTGACGTCCTGGTCCAGGGCCACTAGCCAATATCCTTTAGTGAGGTTGAGGGTCAATAGGGCCACTGTCTCACCACTACCACCTGAAGGGGTTTTGATCTCATGGTAGACCAAATGCTTCAGTCCAGGGCTTCATGTCCGCAAAATGGTCCATCATCTTCATCAGATCGTGGTTTTGGGATGGAGTGAAATCGTCTCCTTGTTTAACTTTTGCCCCCAAAACAACCGGGTCTTGGATTGGGAGACCATAAGGCCACAAGGTTGACCCCGACAGTCTGTATGATCGTACAGTAGCCCCCTGCAGACCAGCCAGCTAGCCAGGACTTGACAACTTTTGGAGCAGTGAAAAAGCAAAACCCAGCAAGCTTTGCAGGTGCAGCACATTAGGGGAGCATCATCATCACTGTCTTTGGAGGGCTCTCAAAAGCAGAAGAATGCATTCATCACTTTATTCTGCAGGCATAACTTACGAACTGCACATGATGTGCTTCACCCTATGATACAATCCCTGATTCTCACTGTGTGAGGAGTCTTTACCACCAGTTTGATTGGTTGTCAGTGCTTGAGTGCTTTTGCTGCCCTGCCTTGCATGTGCTCTACTGCTTTCCACAACAGGGGTGCTGAAGTGGCACTGTCCTTTCAGCACTTGTGCAATAGTCATGCTAGGAGTGTATTTAGGCAGCTCTATCTATCTATCTATCTATCTATCTATCTATCTATCTATCTATCTATCTATCTATCTATCTATCTATCTATCTATCTATCTATCTATCTACATTGCTTCCTCAAAAAGTATGCACTTTATCTTTCGTGTCACTGTGCCATTATAACAATCAATAATATCTAAGGAGAAGCCCATTCTGTCCTTTATTTTGCAGCAAGTTTTAGTCTTTCTTTTTGCTTTCTCTTTGTTTTTTTCATTTCATTGTCTGTACCGCTTATCCGATCTATACTCATGTCACGGGGAGCCTGTGCCTATCTCAGGCGTCATCGTGCATCAAGGCAGGATACACCCTGAACGGAGTGCCAACCCATCGCAGGGCACACACACGGCAATATAGAGACTCCAGTCAGCCTAGAAGCATGTCTTTGGACTGTGGGAGAGAACCCACCAAGCACAGGGAGAACATGCAAACTCCACACACACACAGTGAGCAGGAGCAAGACTCAAACTCAGGACGCTGGAGGTGTGAGGTGAACATGCTAACCACTAAGCCACTGTGCTGCCATTGTTTGGAAAATGTAGTGATAAAATAATAATATACACCATCATATATATTTGAGCTCAAAATATTACTTATTTTAATTTAGCTTTTAATTTAACACATTTTAATGAATGAGGCCAACATTTCTGGAGCTGACTATAGATAATCAAAGATACCAGGAATGTAGTAGATTGGACGGTATACAGTGTTACAGGGAATAGGTAGTATTATTTATATAATTAGATATCATAGTAAAGGGAATATCCCTTAAGACACACAATGGCATTACAGTTCAAAAGCTATAGTATAATTCACACCAAAATAAATAATCATAGCTGAACTGTTATCTAATACAGCTTCAAACTCAGTTAGGAATATTCACCTTACTAGCACAAAACTTATGAGTAACATTTATCTTGCTAGGTACTGTATCTCTATACATTCATCAATACATTTTTTCTTTTCTTTTAGCATGACTCACATCTGAGGCATATATCCTATCTGCAATCTATATATACAGGGTATGTATACTGTGCACTGTATATTGCTAAAATCAAACCAAAAAAAAAAAAAAAAGCTTACATAATTTTCCATCAAGATTTATTATGGGGCAAATTTACTTAGCCAAAAGTTGCCGTTCAAAGCTAATACCAAGCATGCTCTCTCCAGGGTCTTATTCAGAGATGTTTTTCATGGCTGTTTTTCTGTGGAGCTTTGATATTATAATGGTGTTTTGACCTTTTTTCTGCCCCAGACACTCCAGCCTGGCAACAACTAAACTCAGCTAAAAGACACCTTCTTAGTGGTAATTCATTTCAAAACCCGTCTGACTCACGTCTGTGGAGAATCTTAAGGTTTTGTTTTCAACTTCCCATTGTGCATTTTTAAGCAGGTATACACAAGTCCTAGTGGGTCATTAGCAGGTTTATTTTAGCTGCATTTACCTGGATATTACATAGACTTCACCTCTGAAATAACATTCTGTCCTGTTGGCTCAGTCAATTTTTGTTGTTGTTTATTTTATTAAATTGACAGTGGCGGAGTGTTGGTAAGGGGAGATTTGGCTCAGAATGCCTGAAAGGTCAACAGGCTGAGTTTCCTTTGCAAAATGACTTGAGGATTGGACATTTCATTATATCCATGCACAGCATGCACTATATTCAGACACGTTGGAAAATATTTGATCACCTCTGTGGATTTCATCCCACCACTCAGCAGCAGTGCATGAATTGTGAAGGTAGAACTGGGTGATGCTGTATTCAAATCACCTAGAATTATGTGTGTGGAAATAGAATTAGGATTTTGGAGCAAGCAATAAATCTGGGTAATATATGTGTGTGTATGTTCAGTGGCAGAGTATATGTAAATCACAGACAGAGGGGGGAAAGCTGAAACTAATGAGATTAATGTGTGTGTGTGTGTGTGTGTGTGTGTGTGTGAAAGAGAGTGTGTGTGAGAGAGTGAGAGAGAGAGAGAGAGAGAGAGAGGAATGTTTCTAAGGGATGTTGTTTAAAGTCTTGAAGGTTGTGTGTGTGTGTGTGTGTGTCTAGTCATGATGGTTGTGTGTCTAGTCATGATGGTTGTGTGTCTAGTCATGATGGTTGTGAGTGCAATAAAAAACATTCATCAAGGTCTTGGTAAATATGTCTCCATTACCATTTACTATAATGCTATAAAGTCTCTCTCTCTCTCTCTCTCTCTCTCTCTCTGTGACTGTATACATTAATCTTGACTCATATCCCAGCTGAACCTCCAGCTACTCCTGACACAGCTGACATTTTTCCATGTGTGTGTTCACTTAACAGTAAACACACCAGGTATGTAAAGTTCTATGCAGCACATATCTCTCAGAGTTGACAGAGGTTTCACTCTGGAGGACATTTTTAACTCAAACCCAACTCTCACTAACTCAGTCACAGATACAACAGTAATGCTAAACATACAAAGGCTACATTTCCATTCTTGGCAAACGTTTTAAAATATTTGTGCTGTATACTAACTATCCAATATCTCAATTTATCTCAAATTGACATTTTGCACTCACTACCTGAAGAATGAGCTTTCTATGCTGGCTAATATACAATACTCTAATTGTAATTCTATAATCCCTCATATTTATGCGGTTCCTTGATCATGTACCATGGATAGCTACTTGAAAAAAACAAACAAAAGGATTTATAGACATCAGTGCGCTTTACTCTGAGCATGGCAGCTTTGGTCCCACTGAGTTGTTATATTTACAGTGTAATGTTACACCTCTGGTATTATTGTGCAGGTCTTACTATGTCAACATATTACTTAAATCTATGTTAAACTGTTATTTGGGGCAACTGTCAATTTTAGATCACTGCAATCTCACTGTAGTGGCCAAACTAAACTATGATAGACCTTATGTTCAACTGGTTCCACTCACTGCAGGTGACTAGTTATAGTATATTCTTTGCTGTGTTTGCATTACATTAATATCAGAAGAGAAGCTTCTGGGATGTTAAATGTTACTTTAACCCCTTAAATTCACAGAATTAGACAAACAGTGCTATAATGAACATTGTTGTGTGTGTGTGTGTGTGTGTGTGAGAGAGAGAGACAGAGAGAGAGAGAGAGAGAGAGAGAGAGAGAGAGAAGCACTTGAAGTACACATTCCGCCTGGACACAGCATCCAAATCAAAGTGAAATAAATGGAAGAATGAATACTTAACTCATCCCGCCAAACTCCCAGCAACTTATTAAAGCTCTGTCTGTGAAAACGCATGCGCACAGATTTATAACAAAATAAGCCATTTCAGCCGCTCCAATTGCTGATTATCCAAACATTTTCATTATCTTTACACTTTTGCTCCAGGTTTGTCCCTCTGAGACAGAATAAGTCTAGACTGAGAAAATATTTAAAGTATTGTCAATGTGTCTGTGCCAGACTTCTACTGACAACCACCCATGAAGTCTGGGATTTAGTTATGTAAGAGGAGGCAGACTGAATCAATTTTACCACTTAGCCACACACACACACACACACAAAACTCCACTGTGCAAACACAGTGCCAAAATGTATTTCCTGATTTAAATGAAGGCATGTGTCCAATTTCTTCCAGGACACTTTTGTGGATATGCAGTATTTATTTAGTTAAACCTGAAATACACCAATAAGCCATTAAAGCATTAAAACCACCTACTTAATATTGTGTAAGTACCCCTTGAGCCACAAAACAACTCTGAGTCCATTACAGCATGGACTCCACTGAAACCACTGAAGGTGTGCTGTTGTATCTGGCACCAAGCTCTTAGCAACAGTTCTTTTAAGTGCTGTAAGTTGTGAGGTAGGGTCTGTACGGATCAGACTTGTTTGTCCAGCACACCCTACAGATACCTGATCGCATTAGAATCTTGGGAATTTTGAGGCCAAGTCAACTTTTTCAACACATGTTACGTGGACCCTTCTTGAGCAGTTTCTGCAGTCTGGAACAGTGCTGCTGCTGATGGAGGCCACTGCATTTAGGGAATACTTTTTTTATGAAGGGGTGCATGGGAAATGATGCACATGGGCATCCACATGTTCTAAGAGAAAATGTAATTCATCTTACAAGTCCACACTGTGTGTTCTGACACCTTTCGATCATAGCCAGCATTAACCTTTTACAGCAATACACTATATTGCCAAAAGTATTCGCTCACCTGCCTTGACTCGCATATGAACTTAAGTGACATCCCATTCTTAATCCATAGGGTTCAATATGACGTCGGTCCACCCTTTGCAGCTATAACAGCTTCAAATCTTCTGGGAAGGCTGTCCACAAGGTTTAGGAGTGTGTTTATGGGAATTTTTGACCATTCTTCCAGAAGCGCATTTGTGAGGTCACACACTGATGTTGGACGAGAAGGCCTGGCTCTCAGTCTCCGCTCTAATTCATCCCAAAGGTGTTCTATCGGGTTGAGGTCAGGACTCTGTGCAGGCCAGTCAAGTTCCTCCACACCAGACTCTGTCATCCATGTCTTTATGGACCTTGCTTTGGTCACTGGTGCACAGTCATGTTGGAAGAGGAAGGGGCCAGCTCCAAACTGTTCCCACAAAGTTGGGAGCATGGAATTGTCCAAAATGTCTTGGTATGCTGAAGCATTCAGAGTTCCTTTCACTGGAACTAAGGGGCCAAGCCCAGCTCCTGAAAAACAACCCCACACCATAATCCCCCCTCCACCAAACTTTACACTTGGCACAATGCAGTCAGACAAGTACTGTTCTCCTGGCAACCGCCAAACCCAGACTCGTCCATCAGATTGCCAGATGGAGAAGTGCGATTCGTCACTCCAGAGAACGCGTCTCCACTGCTCTAGAGTCCAGTGGCGGCGTGCTTTACACCACTGCATCCGACGCTTTGCATTGCACTTGGTGATGTATGGCTTGGATGCAGCTGCTCGGCCATGGAAACCCATTCCATGAAGCTCTCTGCGCACTGTTCTTGAGCTAATCTGAAGGCCACATGAAGTTTGGAGGTCTGTAGTGATTGACTCTGCAGAAAGTTGGCGACCTCTTCACACTATGCGCCTCAGCATCCGCTGACCCCGCTCCGTCAGTTTACGTGGCCTACCACTTCGTGGCTGAGTTGCTGTCGTTCCCAAACACTTCCATGTTCTTATAATACAGCTGACAGTTGACTGTGGAATATTTAGGAGCGAGGAAATTTCACGACTTTGCGCTTCTCCATCTGGCCAGTGCACAAAGCAAGGTCCATAAAGACATGGATGACGGAGTCTGGTGTGGAGGAACTTGACTGGCCTGCACAGAGTCCTGACCTCAACCCGATAGAACACCTTTGGGATGAATTAGAGTGGAGACTGAGAGCCAGGCCTTCTCGTCCAACATCAGTGTGTGACCTCACAAATGCGCTTCTGGAAGAATGGTCAAAAATTCCCATAAACACACTCCTAAACCTTGTGGACAGCCTTCCCAGAAGATTTGAAGCTGTTATAGCTGCAAAGGGTGGACCGACGTCATATTGAACCCTATGGATTAGGAATGGGATGTCACTTAAGTTCATATGCGAGTCAAGGCAGGTGAGCGAATACTTTTGGCAATATAGTGTATCTTTATATGCCTTTAACACAGCAGGACATATACTGAGGGTGCACAATAGGTGGCATTGCTTCGAATGTGTTCAAGCGCTTTTTTTTTCCGGTATATCTGCAGATCTCAAGTAACAAAGCAGGAGTGAAATGATGTCCTGAAATGTGAGAGGAGGTAGCATACACCGATTGTAACTCCACTCTGTTTCTGGAGTTTGTATAGATCCAACCTGTCAATAAAACAAAGTTTATTGATATGCCATTGCTTGGCATCCCTCTGGATTTGTACAACCCCTTCTCCATTGAGTCGCTTTTAGAAACAGCAAGTCCTAAAAGTATTGATTTGTTTAAGCTCTTGCTGGTGTAAATGTGTCTGTAGCATGCGAAAAAGAAGTAACTCCAGCAGAATGGTTGAACAATCCCATAATCAGTGTGACATGACATCAGTTCCCAAGGCCTACATAGTACTGTGTGAACATATAACTTATTTTTGCACTTTGTGATTACAGACGACTAAAGACCTTCGCTCATGCTGGAGCGATAATTAGTGGAGCAAGTAATTATAGGTTCAGGTGAATGTTTGTGTATTGAATGCTGAGGTTAAAGTACAGGTTCCTAATGACACATATCACTCAAGTGACAGAAGCTAAACACACACACACACACACACACACACACACACTTACACACACACACACACATACACACATACACACACATACACACATACACACACACACTGGCACAGTAAGTTTATGCAGTTATAATTATTCTTCACACTCCAGAGCTGTTGGAGAAGAGACCATCTGTCTATTCCCATTGGTTTTATCACGTTCTGACTCATGAGCACTATATTGGCCATGAATCGAAATACTATGATTTTATCTAGTCACCCATCACATCAAATATATAAATTTTAAGTTGTCAGCAAAAACTACTGATCCAGAAAGAGCTATACCAATGTTTAGCCTTACACATTTTTTTAAAATAATATTGTAGGGCACAGTGCCATTTCTTTTCATTTTTTTAATATGATATTCAGCATATAACACTTGCATTACACCAATCAGAGTTATTTCAACCATACCATATAATATTGTAATAGAAATATTATATATTTAATAATCTTAAATACTTAATGTATGTGTGTGTGTGTGTAGTGTATATGTATAGATCTTCCTAACTTCTTAATCCTGCCTTAGTTTTTCCTGCATTTCCATCTCACTCTGTGTTCATGTTGAGAGGAGTCAAGCAGTTTGGGATTTCAGATTTGGGAGCTGTGTCACAGCAGCTGCTCTCAGAGCACATCAGAGCCTTTTAGGAAGTGCTTTTGAAGAGGCCTCAAAACAACATGCTGCTCCTCCTTCACCGGCCCCATCTAATGGAGGAGAACGGGACTCAGACCACTTGAGATTTCATTACTGAAGCCTAATGAAATGAAACTGAAGATCATTCTGTCTACCCTGTGAATGATTGCAGAAGGAGGAGTTCACTTAAACATGGGAAATGAGCCAGTGTAGTCGTCCAAGTTCTAGATGAAAATGTGGCTTTGCTGTAAGAACACAATGACATATTTGCAGGAATCCTTTTATGTGTTTGAACTTAATTACTGTTTCTCTATTGTCTGTCATTGTTGAAATACATGTCTTAGGATATGATGAATGGCTCATCATAAACATAGTCATTTTTTTCATCACCACATATTCAGAAATTATAACCAAGTTGCAGTTCAAAAGTGAACGAATCATAAATCCATTAAGTTGCTCACAAGGCAAGTAAAAACTGTCATGACTTATGGAGAGATATAGACAATATGAAATGAATGGTTATGTGTGATTATGCACTGTAGATAATGCCTGTGGCCTCGACAAAAAGGCACCAAGTCAATTGCCAAAGATTTAGCAGTTAGCTCTGGTGTTCTCATCTCGCATTGCATGTAAACAATATTACATGTATGTTTTAAAGATTGTAACATAATAATTTTTTAATTATTGCATTGATTGGGCCTTATTACTATTATTATTATTATTTGTCTGTAAATATTTGAGTAAGCCAAACTAAGGAGAAACACACACACACACACACACTCTAAACTACATAAGCACATAAGCTATTCATTTCATATCTAATCTCCTCTCAAATTCTATGATTGTGAGCCAGTCTATTTGTAAAATTTATACTCACTCAGTAGCACAATTAGGATATAACATTCTTCTGAACTGAAAGGGTCTTCCTGAATACCTGAATTTCCTCCTACGGGCGATCGACTAATAATTTCATTTGTATTCAGCTTGTCAAATTGCTCATTGTTATATGTGTAGCCTGGCATTAAAGCTGGAAACAGTTTTTGTTTGAACTATGTAAAAGTTAACTAGTAAAAATGACTACTCAAGCAACCCCTAACTTGTTCCTGATTCTGAAATGATCACCTATCATCTGTGCATGCTAATTATTTAAATGCCTCAGCCCATGTGTATAGGGCAGCAGGTGGAGGGATTTGGAACAGGGATCATTAATTCTAATTACTGCACATGCTTCACACCACAATGAAGTGTGTCACGTTTAAACATTAGCTACATACCATATGGAATCAATAAGGTTTAGATTTCTGAGTGTTGAGCCTAGCTGTCTGTCAGACATCCTTGAAAAAAAAAAGCCCAGACTCAGAAGCTACTGAGTTGTGAACCGTGTCTATAGTTACACCACTAATACACCAAAGGAGTGTATCTGAAGTAAGACAAATACTGTGCAGTTTTGCAAACTGCTTGTGTCTGCAGCTATAAGAACAGTTTAAAATTCATGATGCTACTGCTTATGGCTGTGCACTGTATATAGGCCAAGATACAAAGTTTCAATTATTTGTTTATATAGGACATATTCACTGCAGTATTATTTGCACAGAATGACAAGAATTGGAACAAAGTATGTTTCCTGAGCACAGGAATAAATAAACAGCATGTAAGTAATTCAAAGAAAGATTAGCACAAATCTTTTTACACACACACACACACACACACACACACACACACACACACTCACCATATTTGCCTGACTATCCTTATGAAGACCTTCCATTGACATAATTATTAATGCAGTTAATGTTATGCCTAGAGCTAAATCTAAGCCAAACCTGTGTGTGTGTGTGTGTGTGTGTGTACGCATGCATCAGAGGTAGCAGCAACTCACTTAGTGCTGGAGAATATGCATAAGTGTTTTATGTTTGGTAATGCAGATGAATATGATGAAATCATAATGTAATCACCTCAGCAGTATTAACAGGTAGCCCTACTGGGACTGTCTGTATTTGAGTGTGTGTGTGTGTGTGTGTGTGTGTGTGGTGCTCTACTTTTATTTTACTCCTAAACAGTTTAGTTACTTGATAATGCAATCCAGAGTAATTAAACTTGAGGGCAGAGGTGCAATAACACCACCAGTGAGTATGTAGCACTGCAGCAGAGCTCAACATTTTTTATTCCAATCTATTTGCTTTTTAATTAAATGAAATATTTGTTTTGCTTCATTAATTTTACTGATCCAATTCCACAGTTAGATGCACTGATACGATCTTTTCAGTGAAACCAGTGTTCCAGTGTTTTGAATGTAATCCCTAGATTTTTAGTGTAATTGTTATGCCTTCTCCTTCTCTTTTATCTCAGTTTTAGTGAAATTTATCAGTCTTGACCTCAATACTCCGGCCATCAAGATGCCATGGTTTACAACATGTATTAAGTCAATGAAAGGACAACAAACTTTCTTAAGGGGAACCCAACTACAGAGGGAACCGATCCTCATGTGTGTGACACTAGAATAAATTATTATAAATAATTTCCTTTTTATAACTGTACATAACTAAAGTTGTCTAACCAGGTGCTTTTAAGCAGCTTATAAGTATGACCACCACCATGATTTCTGAATTCTTTACAGTTTTAACATAAAACCAGATTTGTTGGAATATCAGGTATCATGAAATGAAATGTCAGATTTAAAAAAATGTTTAAAAGGAAATTGTTGAAGTCCAGCATACCCAATAAGGCACAGTTAGTGCCTTAAACATTCCCTTTCAGTAAAATTGTTATGGTAAATATGGCAGTAGAAAATCTATGGGACAATAGCTAATCCTCTCTGGACATGTGAGATTTAACCAGGCTCCGAAACTAGTGATACTAGTTACTAAACTAGTTACTAAAATAATACTAGTTACTATAGTGATACTAGTTACTACTGATAGCCATCACTCAAAAAGTTTCTGGACAACCTGAAAGTTGTCACACACATCAAACACATACAGAAAAAGTAAGCAATGAACTTGCATTCAGTTGAAATTGCAATGAACAATTATAATGAAATTGCAACCAGTACAGTTCCTACACTCAAAAGTCCTGGAGATGTACTTCTTAAAGCATTTAGACAATTTGGATGTCTTTTCATACTCAGAAGAAACAAAAGTAGAACTCGTTAGCAATAATTCAACTGATCATGTTTAAAGATAAAAGGGTTGTGGGTATGATCCCTACACGTCATACCCACACTGAAGTATGGAGCCGGGAAGTAGGTGAAGTATGGAGGGTACTGGGGCATTAAAACTTCATAGAAGGAGTCATGAATGGAGTGATGTATTGGGACACACTACAGGAGAATTTAATAGCAGCCAAGAAACCAAATCTGGGAGGAGGATGAACATTTCAACAAGACAACCCAAACCTACAGCCAACATAACTTAAGAAGACTGGATTTCCAATAACCTGTTTAGAATCCTACTGACAGTTTCTGAAGGATTTTGAAATTTCAAGTCCATTAGAGGGACCCTGGTAACCTTGGAAAATTGTAGGTAATTGTAGGACTGAACCAAATTTGAACCACTATGCAGTGAAAAGTGAATTACTTATTACCATCAAAACTGTAATTGCTAATAACAACTTTGCAGCAAAGTACTAATGTTGCCTCTCATCACTTACAGTTTTCATCACTTAAAGGTTACATTCTGCTGCTGAGAATGGCCCCATATGGACAGCCTAGAGATACATGAAAAGCAGTAGATGGTACCAACTGGAGATGTCTTTAGACTGCAATTGATAGGAACAGTTTTGCCCTCAAGCCTCAGTGAACAGTATGTAACTTCAACAAAAAAGGCTTAAAGCCAGAATAGCTTCCTGGTTACTTCATTGCACTTTTTGACCATATGGTACACAGTTATAAAAGAGAAATGATTTATAATCACACTATCCAGTGTCACCAAGATGAGGATGGATTCAATTACTATATATTATCTTTTGAGTCAGGTTTTCTTCCTCAAATCATCTCAAAGACCTACCTCAAACTTGCTCAATAGGGATAAATTGGTGAATTAATAAATGTAAAATCTATATCCTGAATTTGTTTATTTATGGAAAGCTGCAGTGTCCATTGTTAAACACTCTATACAACGAAAATGTAATTCAACTGAACCGAAATTGTCCAAATCCTTTTTTACTTGTCAGTTTATTTTCTTTTTAAACATATTCTTTGTTGATGCTTATGAATGAATACATTCTTTAAGCGCTATAAATACTTCAAAAACAGTATGTGTGTAAATTTCAAGTGTACTTCAAGTATATTAAAGCACTAAAAGAAGATGCACTGGAAGTATATTAAATAACAAAAAAGTGTGTGAATACTCCCCCCCTCATCAGTGTATGTCTTGAAAATAGATGATATAGCTCATAGTGCCCTTCTTACCCATTTACTTTTAGTGGTGGACCTTTTGGAGTGTCATGATAGTGTCACGATTACTTTTCCATTTTATAATCATGGTTGTAATTATTCTTGAGGGGATGTTCAAAGATTAGGAATTTGTTTATCACCAAACCCCGAGTGAGACATTTCCAGAACTTTGTCCCAGATTTGTTTTGATTGCTTCTTGATCGTCAAGATCAATTTATTTAACTATGTTCTCTAACAAACTCTGGGGTCATCCAGAAACAGGTGTATTCGTGGTGAGGACGTGTGACATTTTAATTGCATGCAGATGGTCTACGTTTATCTAACTATGTGACATCTGATGGAAACTGATTGCACCAGAACTAATTATAGGTTTTACAGCAATGGCTTAAATATTTTTACATTTTCCAAACTATGTCCTCCCCTAATATTACAGGATACTTTGTGTAGATTCTTAATCTATAATTATTTCAATTCATTACACTGCATATCTCTACAAAATGTGAAAATGAATACCTACAGGGGTGAATTATATACATGAACATTTATTTTATGTTCATGAGGCACTGTATATTTGTAAAGTGATATCCATGCACATTTTCTTTCTTCACACAGTATATCAGTCATCACAGCAAGCTCTGTTTTAGGCCAAGAAATATCATGTTTTTTTTTTCTCCAATGGCCTCTCTAATGGTTAAATCGTTGGGATAGACAGTTGAATAATTTTTAACTCCTTGAGCCCAACCCTTCATTTCTGCCCATGTTCTTAAAGCACTACCTCCCCAGCATCAACAGCGCCATGTACAGTAGACATATAAAATAAAGTATTCCAGACCTGAAGTCAGTTTTCCAAATGGGTTTTCTCAGCCAAATAATATTATTGTCCTGAGGTTATGGCTTAAACAGTTTCATCATGTTCTAAATAATTTTGAAGTTATTTACACAAGCAAAAAAAATAAATAAAAAATCTACTCCATCTTTAATGTTTGTGTGCTCTTTGTGCTCTTTTGCAGGGGTCTCTTTAGCAGCAATTACAGTGAAACACACTACAGAGAGGATGGACAGGCAGTCACTCATAACTCTATGGTAAGGGTCTTCACAGTCATAACTGTTATTACAAGTTAGTGTATACCTATAAGTAGGTATATTGCTTTGAAAGATATATTACTTAGTATAATCGAAATGTGAGAAAGGATTATGTACATCTTTCAGGCAGTTTTTTGTGGAAATACAGGAATATGATGGCATGATGGAAGTATTCGTAAAACTTATAGTGAGGAAAACTACTAAGTCCTTTAGGAAATTAGTTTATAGGGTTTTGCATTTTGAAGACTATTAATGCTTGGGCAAAGAATTTAATATCATTCTATGATTGTACAAAAACAGAGGTTAATAAAGAGGGATAAGTTGATTGACAGTTCCATTTAGAAAAGCTCCAAAAGCTATTTGACCATCATTTCTTTTTCTATTCTTGTTAAAGGACATAATGGAAATACTTTTAACTTTGCTTGCCAATCACTGTCCTGAATCGGTGTCCCAGCGTTCTCCGATAGATGCTCGTCTTCGCAAAAAACACGGCTCCTGTGTCGACACATTTGTCAGGCCTCGTTTGGGTCAGCTGGATCTTACAGAGTTACATAATTAAAACGGCACATGAAGCGACAGTTGACAAGCATGACAACACAATGTCTTCTTGCTTCCTCTGTCAAATACACCATCTGCATTTTCTCATCAAAAAACGAATATGCATGGCCTTTTGTCCAGAAAACACTGACAGCAGGCATTTTGGTGAGTTATAATTAAAATACCAGCAATTTGAGGACAGAGACAAAAAAGCGGAAAACCACAAATAGGAACATTCCTTCAGCTCCACATTCTGTAAAGAAATTAATGTAACTAGAAATGTTTCTTTTCTTTTTTTTTTTATTCAAACCATCATTTGAATAAGTGCAGTGAGCATAAGACTGAATAAGCTAAAACTTTAAAGTTGGATTTCTGATTCAGACATGACATTTATTTTAACTATATGTTATATGCGAGGAAGTTCTTTTTCTTTTTCTATTCTTCCGTCAAGTTTCCTCTTCAAGTGATGAAGTGCTTTTTTATCCTAAATATTAATTACGTTAGTAGTATTGAAAGCCTTTTCTGTATTTCCATCATCATTGTACCTTGGTTGAACTTTAGTTTCTAGCTGCAATTTTGTTGTCCTGTCCTGAACAATGACAAAATTTCTAACTTTTAAAATGGAATTTTTATTAGTTTTATTAGCCCCTGTAGTCGCATTATCACACAGATACTAATTTTTGGTCTGTATGTCCTGCAGATGTATATGTATTCATCACTGTTGGACTAATGCTCAGAATGCCTAGTGTTTCTGGATATAAGGACTGCATGAAAAAAGGATGATTGGTTTATTAATGCATGCCCCAGACTTTGCCCTGTGGTACTAGTGCATTATTTTAGGACGTCATTAGTTGAGTCACCCACAGATATATTCAGTCCTGGTCATGAGTGAATTCAGTATATGTGTGTATGTGTGTGTGTGTGTGTGTGAGTGTGTCGGGGTCTGGGTTTGTGCCAGGCATAATTGCATGATTTTGTTTTATCTGTCAATCTGTGCAGCAGACACTGTTCCTGCTGGTATAGTCGGTCTTAAGGAAGCTGCCGTAAATCCCGTAGTACTTCAGATGCTATGCACACCATTAATTAAGACCATCCAGACCAGCTGATCAAACATTATAATCATTATTCTGTCATATCACCAAACCTTGAGCTTCTGACAGTTTAATAAAATAAGCATTCGGCTTTCAAATTCATAGTTAATTCATTCAAAATGAATTATTCAAAATTGATATAATCCTCTATTCCCGCAACCTAAACAAAAACACATAGTACGTTTTAAAGAATTTTTAAAGAAGCTTTTTAAAGCCACAAATAAAAAGGAATAACCATGAAGAATTTTTTTTTTTTAAATTATATTGATTTTTTTTATACTTTAGGCTATATGTGGTGCCTACCCTCTCTCTCTCACTCTCTCTCTCTCTCTTTCTCTCTCTCTCTCTCTCTCTCTCTCTCTCTCTCTCACACACACTCTCTCTCTCTCTCTCTCTCTGTCTCATTATCATGTCATTTTATGTTAGGTTTTTATCAAAATCCTTATTACATAATTATATTCTGAAACATTAAACCTGTTAAAGAAGTGGAATACATCTGTCTAAAAGGCATGCTACAAGGTGTTAATAAAAGAGTAAATCTATTTTAGAGTGGATTCCAGTTTGGTTAGCACAGATGCTAAATTTATATGCTTCTTAATCAGTCTACTACACTATATGTCCAAACGTTTATGGACACTTGACACATTACTTGTTATAATAACCTCCACTCTTTTATGAAATATTTTCCATTAGATTTTGGTGCATAGTGATGGAAAATTTGTGCTTATTCAGCTACAAGAGCATTAGTGTGGTCAGGCCCTCGATGTTATACAATTGCATGCTTCCAACATCATGGCTACAGTGATGCTCAGGTGTCTACGTACTTAAGGCCATATAGTGTACCTTTAGCGCTCATTTTTACTACCTGTTCATTTTCAAATGTTTGTTTTTGGTAATCTTGCAATGCTACAGCATTTTGAAAAGATTTGAACATTTTTGTTCAGCACATATTGTCACATCTGTCTCACAATGTACATTAAATGTAAAGATCACCAAAAGCTCAAACAGAAATTTCACATGGCTGACACATCACTATAAGTCAGTTAGGCAAGGGTTTATTGAAGGGGAAATCATAACCCAATCTAAGTAACCATCATGCTATGTAAATCTAGCAGCAGCGTTGAGTATATTCATGGTGTGAGCTTTGGGCTAGTCACTATGGTTAGTTTTAAACCAATCAAAGGTGCTGCTCCACCACTGCTGTTATCTGCTGACATACTTACAGAAATGAAAAGATGAGTTAGAGAAAGACTGAATATTTTAGGATGCTGGGATGAATAATAGGGTTTTTATAATCAGCTATGATGAAGACACAGGAAAGTCATCAGTATTAATTCTTTTGGTATTTGCTTAATTTCAGTGGGCCTAATTTGTCTGAACAGCACATTAATAAACGTACCTGCTCTTGGTTCATGCCTCCAAGGTTGTAATATTTTTAAAGTTTTAGAAGATATAGAAATCTAAAAAATAACTAATAGTGCAAACTAATGTGACAGAAATAGCCAAGATCGCCATCATCATGATTTGCTATGTATGGAAAAATTGCTTGCTCATTTTTTCCCTTCAGTTTTTCACATGCTAAACTAGAAGTTCTCACCACTAAGATTTAGTGGCAATGGTGCAACATGCCTGAAGCTTAGGGATGCTGAAAAGCACTGTGGCTGTTGCTCATAATAAATGTGGATGATTGACACAGTTATTAATTTCATAAAATCATATTGTACATTTAATATTGACATCAAATGGTATTCAATGGTATGTGTATTTATATTGTACAGAACAGCGTAATAACAGAAGAACAAAACAGAAGTGTCTTGTTATTTATTTTACAGCATTTGGCAGAGGACATTTACAGTATTTGGCAGATGCCCTTATCCAGAGCTATGTACATTTATCTTAATCAAAGCTTAGGGCCCAGATTCTTGGTGCTGGGATTTAAACTCACAACCTTCCAATCAGTAGGCTATAGAGCTAGAACTTCTCTTGCATCGTGTTCTTTATAATAGTCTCTCTTATGTATGTATGGGTATATATATACAGTATGTATATATATATATATATATATATATATATATATCACCCAGTAAAGATTTTGCAAGATCCATCCAGTAGCTGTGACATGACACACTTCACTGCTTACATCTCTTGCTTTCAGATGTGTTAGCCACACATGATTAGCATTCAGCTATAGCTGCTTGCTTGAAAAGATAGGGTAGCAGCTAGGCTTCAGGCAGTCAGAGATGCGCACTGGCCTTTTCTCTCCCACGTCAATGAGTCGTAGAGAGATTACAGAAGCAAGATCTACATCAGTAATCAGCAGCGACTAAATTGCTTGTGAAATTTGCTTGATTTACAATATTTGAACAAGTTTCATGAACCATGATTTTGCCACACTTCCTATGTTCATCCCACACAGTGTTTTTTTATTTTCAGGAATGTCTGGGTTTACACAAACTGGTTAATCATTATCAGCACTTAGCTGAGGGTTATTTGACTTGGAATTATAATGATTGAATTTGTGTGTGTATGTGTGTGTTTTCTCAGGTGAACTGCTATTATCATGGTGAAGTTGAAGGACACACCGACTCTGATGTCAGCCTCAGCACTTGCTCTGGTCTCAGGTATGAAAGATCTCATTCACCACTTCACAAGGTGCTAATTTTCAGCAATTTTGATCCTGAAGGTCTTTACAAGAATATAAAGGAATAAACACAAATGTGTTTGCTTCTGTGCGAAAAGCTATTCTGAGCCTGCAGTTGTTGAGCTTTATTTATTTTTTTTTTTTCTTTTAGTTTATTGGCTCATGTTTTGTCTTCCATGCTCAGTTTGTCTCTGACCCAGAAAGGTGAATTTTGTAACCATAAACCTGACAGAATTAATTAAACCATCAATAAAGTCAGTAGCATCATCCTTTGCTTAATCACTCGTGCTGAAAGTACACATTGTGATGAGAAGTATTTAACATGTCATGAAAATGTTCAATGATGCAGTAAAGTGTAATTACCTAGGAGCATTTGGTTGCTGTAAATTTGCCATAAAAGGCTGACCGGGTGAAAAAGTAAACATTAAATGCAAGCGTCAGGAGTTATTTAGTGACAAAGCTCACTCTCCAAGGACTTTCCTCAGTTATTACACAAAGCTTTTTAATGAAAGCTCACCAGGTCCAAAACCGCCTGAGTCTGAAATCTTTAGGAAGACAGACGTCAAGGCCGCAATTCATACACTGTCTGAAGGCTAGAAGAAGGCTTGTGGTTCTGGATATTTCTGGTTGCAGTCGTTTTCTGTGGTGCGAAGGCCAAGCATGAAATTTTAACCTCTAAAGGCAATGCTTAATAATAAAGAAACAGAATGTTAAAATATTTATGCTAAAACCAGAACATTTATCGACAGCTTAAATCAGTAAATGAATAAGCTGGACTTTATAAGACATGCTTTCCAGGTTTTAAGATTATGGTAAAAATTTAGGCCTTGTGCAAACTGTTCGAATTAATGAACGATTGAGGTTCTGCTAGAGACATTGCACCCAGTGTTCCCAGGGACTGGCTCCCCTGCCATCCTGAATAGGAGAACGCAGTTACTGAAGATAGAGAACAGTTTTATTGAAATTGTATTTTGATGGGGTTTTAACCAGATTCAAATTGTGCACACATCTCCTTTCATTTATATAATGTGGCGAAGATGTTGATTCATTGTCTGTAACAGCATCTCTGATAGTTGTGCTGGATTTTATTAAGATCACATTTTTATATTAATGCATTTGTTCTAATATTTATACTTCTAATAATTATAATTTAACAGGTATTGGTAAGGCAGATGCATACTTAATCTAAAGCTAATAATATTTAACATATTTAAAAAAGGAAAAAGTTTCATCATTAATCATTGGTGAAGATTTTTTGCAAGAAGTAATTTATTTAACGTTCATAGAAGTCTTTGGTGTTGTGTGCTTTGCAACTGTCAATAAGTTTTCCATGACAGGAAAAGATGACTTTTGGCCTTGAGAGTTCTTAGTAATATTACAATTTTTATTTATTTATTTATTTATTTATTTATTTATTTATTTACTTACTTAAGTACTTACTTACTTATTTTTGTGTCATTAACTTCAGAAGGAAAAATATGGTGAGGGCATATTTATAGTGACTGCAACATACAGTAAGTGATCATAGTAGAAGAAGAAGAAGAAGCATTTATTTATTTTTTTATTTTAGTTATTTATTTATTGTGCAAGTTAATAGGAAAAAACTACCACAATATTAAAAATTAAAATGTAAATAGTTCAGCACTTTGTCTTTCATTAATGAACTAATAATTGTAATCACTGGAAAATTTATGTGGTATAAGAGGAATAAACTTTACTGTAGTAAAAGGAAAATAACCAAGTTCAGCTCACTGGAGTGTTGTGATGTGGCCCAGAGCAAAGTGTACACCAATATTATGTTTTATTCCTTTAACACAATTAAGCCCACACACTTAAAAATAAGTGATGTTTTCATTTTTTTCTGAGGAACACTGACTTTTGAGAACATTAGAACATTACTTTTGACTGTCTTCCCATTTGGGAAGCTAAGGATCCTTCAAGAACTCAATAGGAGAGCCAGACTCTTGCCTGTTGGAATGTCTCCTGCATGTAGATACACTGTTTACATACATCTTCACATCTTGAATTCTAGCAAAAGTTTCTGTTCACATACAGAGCAGAATTTTATAATTAAATGAACACATCAGCCATGTGTTTCTTCTCACTAAATGAGTTTGGCATATATTGCATTGATCACTTATACATAGCCTTTTTATCTTTCTTTCTGTTGGACACATTTTATGCTCATTTAATTTGCAGATTTCTGGATATTAAAATTGGATTTTGTCTGGGATCTTTGTTAGAAATGCTTACTCAAACATTGGGGAACTCTGAATGTTTTGCGCTGTTTAAGCTTCTCAGATGAGTAATGGGGTGTGGGGACACTGGGAGGGACAGCAATTTGAAACTCACCACAGTTCTTTCCACATCCACCCACATGTTCCAGCAGAGAGGAAGATTAATTGTTAAATGGTACGTTTGCTGGTTAGTGAATATATTTGATGTGCGTCCATACTGGAAATTTCTGCTTTCCATTTCCACATGAAATATTATCCATATATTTGTATGGGATACTATTTGAACTGAGTTGATGAGTGATCCAGTTTTGCTCTTCTGTCATGTTCACCATCTTTGCAGAATGTGCAAGGATAGATTCATTAATCCCAGTTAAAGGTGATATAATGTCACAGTTTAATAAGTAGCTGAAATCTCTTAAAACGCTGAACATTATGTCATATATTTTATAAGCAAGTTTATGGCTTGTAAATGTGCATTGCATTTTAAGCGTCCCAGGAAGTGAAATCTAATCACAAATAAAAATGATATATTAATGGCAAAAATACCAGTAATGTTACATGTCAAAACCCCTCAAATTCCATCATCCTCAACACTCACTCAATGCTTCCTTGAATAAGGCACAGACCCAAGCTGTAATAAAGGAAATTAATTAATGTTCCACTTGTGGGTTCTCTGTGGTCCCTGTGAGATCTTATTTCGTACCAAAATCCTCATATAAATGTGATTACAACATAAGGCCAGCATTACAATTGTTATATTAGCCTTTATTTCTTAATATTGTTTCCTGTATGCTTGATCCACAGGGGGTTCATCTTACTTACAAATGAGATGTTCATGGTGGAGCCTGCTTTTGAGCCAGACAACGGTACACACATGGTTTACAGAGGAGAACATTTACACTTCCCTTCTGGAACTTGTGGTCATGGACACAACATGTCCAACATCAACCAAGGAAATGTCCGGGAACTGTTACAATCATTCAACTCCAGGGTCAGAAAATCTCTCATTTCTTTCATTTGTTCCATCTTTAATATTACTAATTAGTAAAATAGGGACATTTCAGTGACTAAATATGAATATTGGCAACGGCTATGAATAACTGCAGGACCTGTGCTGACAGCCGAATCACAGCCGTGCTGATATTCCGTACAACAGCACTGTTGCTTGTGCGATATTTCTTGATTAAATGAAATGCAAATGAAATCAATATGTAATAGTAGTGCTTTTAGCTAAACACATGTTGGCATCTTTCAGCAGAGTTTGAATTAAATTTTGAAATTATTTTCTTCTTCTTATTATTATTCTTATTATTAATTATAATAATAGTAATAATAGTAATAATAGTAATAATAATAATAATAATAATAATAATAATAATAATAATAATAATAATAATAATATTTAGATTTATCAGACTTTATAATGCTATAACTTTATTGTGTTTATGAAACAAGCAAAGTTTTCAGAACTCTTTATTTTTTTATAGTAAATTATTGTTTTTTCCAGGCCACCACACACATCTGGTGTGTGTACTAGTGTACATTATTATAAAAACCCTCTCAAAAAAAGATCCAGTAAACCATGACCATTTATTGCACGTTCCTACCTGACCAGTGTTGATCCTTCTGAAGAGGCTCAGGAGTAGCAGAGAGCTCATTCTGCTCTTATAACACATAAATGTTCATTGCAGTAATAACATAAGGGGTCATTTGTGAAAACAGAAGAGTTTTCACTTGGTAGTGAGTAATACGGTTTCATATGGAAGCCACAACTACTGTTAATGTTACACTGTGCCAGCTTAAAATGATGGAATAATGAGGAATGATAGCAGTCTATAGTAGTTCAGGGCTGTGGCTGGATGTTTGTTTGTTTTTTGTTTTTTTTAAATTGCCCTAAATAGGGAGATCTGTGTTCATGTTATTTTATGTTGAAGCATACAATAAATATATGAAACTAAGTAGAATGTGAGTACTAGAACTATGGAAATGGCAGTACATTACAAGATAAAAGTACATTACAAGATACACAATTTTATAGATATATTCTGGCCAAAAGAGTAACCATTGATATATCTGTATACACATATCTACTCCCATCTTACAGTGATGACACAGTGGGCTATGTAGCAATATTTCTCGTTTAAATGCAAGCAAAAACCCTTCCGATTCTGTATCTTGAAAGTGGAAAGCAAAATTTGAAAGACTACAATGATTAGGATGGGAAGGGGAATGGGGGAGAAGGGGAAATGAGCTGTAGTTCTCACTAACTAATGATGTATTCAGGGAAGTCAGATAGCTAGCTAATAAGTAAATTATTGACATGGAGCAAATGGATTACTCAAGCCACAGAAATGACATAATGGTGATGATTTTTTTTTTAAAGTTACCGTTGCATAGAGACATCTATCCCTACATTTGTGAGCCAGAATCTTCAGGAGAAGAACTGTGCCAGTGAGAAGAGCAATAGGCACAGAGAGTTGCAGGCCTTGCAAAATACAAGTAGCTACTATAACGTCAGCTAACACTTATATGTGATTATCTACCATTGTGTTTGTGAACTTAGTAGCCATCTTAATTGTAGTTACATCTGCTGGCATTTGCTCGCAGATGAAAATTAGATGTCTTACCTCAGTTCAACTGCTTTTGGATAGTGAACAGAACTAGATTCTGATCTTTTTTAGCTGAAGACCCAGCTTTCAAATCTCTTTCATTATTCAAGTGCTGGCTGAACACTCATGGTCAATTGTTTAGTGCTATACAGACTTATTTGGTGTTTGTAAAAAAGATAATAAATAAAAAATAGGAATGCAACTTGGTCCAAAATGAGCTAATTAGTCTAGCAAACTGACACAACTTGGTTATAATAGGACTGAAGAATCTTTTTAGAATGTCATCCAGAAATCAGACTGACATTAGCTAAAATGTTATCTGTATATTATTACGGATTACAACTAATAGACATGGAGTGCTAAAATAATACGTTCATGAGATCTTTGTGTCTTCATCTCATAGAGCTTGCACTGAAAGCTGAGGTATAGTTAGTCAACTAAACATGTGATATCTAGTGCTTTTTATTCATGTTGATTTTAGGAAACCTATGTAGTTTTGTTAAAGCAGTTTGTTGTTTAATTTACTGCGATGAAATGGACAATGCACAAACAGGGCTCCTCAGAACAAAATAATCATTCCTAATTGCCTGTAACTAAAACCGTACTGATTGGAAAAGGTGTCTGATTGGGCCATGTCAGAGTGACCTGATAATTGGATATCATGTCCAAGCTATCCTTATTTCTTTTCTTTTTTTTGTTTGGTAGTTGCCTGGTGTGCAAGTAGGTTCAAGAACTATAGAAAGCATTTCTGTCTATTATGCAGCTGTCTTAAAACATAATGTTCGTAACAGTCGTTTGTCACAGCTCATTGATGTAACTCTAGCACCACAGCCTACTGCACAACACACACCTGTCAAGACAATCTGGTTGATGGTGGGCAAGTTAAATAACTTGCAAGCATCACAAACTTTTCCGAATTGGGAAAATCTGGAAACTAATAAGCTACTCAGCACAATAAGAACAAATGTAAAAAGTTAAAAACAAAATAATAAGAGGTAAAGGTAATATCATAGTTGAATGTATTATCTTTTATGTGTAACTACAACCAATGAAAAATGGGACTGTTCAAGTTCTTGCCTAGTTGACTAGCTAATCTAGCTCATCTTCTCTAGCCAACAACATTTCATATGTTCTGAGGAGAAAGATGTGTTAAAAGATTATTCTTTATGAGCATATAAAATCTGGTCTTCATGAGAGGATTTTTTTTGCAAACATGATTTGTGTTTTCCTAACTGTCTGTTTTCCCTCTTGTAGAATAAAAGAGATGCACAGAAGACCACCAAATATGTGGAGCTCATTATTGTGGCAGACAACAGGGAGGTAGGTTTTGCCAGGTTAGCTGTAATGCCCACAGGACAACAGATGCCACTAATATGTTGCCAAGGTCTATGAGCACATAACCCACCTAGGGTTAAGGGATAGGCCATGGATTTACAGGCCATAACATGGAACACAGTGTAGGTCTGTTGTTGTTGTTTTGGCTTGCTCTGAAATCAGGTCAGAGTGGGGGTTTACACAGGAAGTGGAACACCATTTCCTACTGGCCAGACAGGAAACAGGAAGTAGAGTGGTGGTCAAAAATGGCCATCAGCTGTAAAGGAAATGATGACTACAGTGACTACTGTTTGAGTGTTTGTAAGTATGTGTGTGTGTGTATGTGAGAGAGAGAGAGAGAGAGAGAGAGAGAGAAAAGTGTTCCTAATTTCCAACATTTACTTTGACATTAATTGAAATGCAATTTTCATATATTTGCTTATTAAAAACTTCTGATGACTTTTTGATGACTTTCCCACTAAGCAAAAGAAATGACATGATATGATTATTTGTCTGCATTATTAGTTAAATGATGATAAATTGTGTCATTTTCTTTTATTTCCTCCTCCCAGTATTTCTCATGACATTGCAGATCTGCTTACTGCACAGGCACACACAAATACTTGTTAGTTTCTCTTGTTAGTAAAGTTGTTCATCAGTTGTGTGAGGAAAATATAGATTTTGACGATTAACAGACAAGATGACATTTCCCCCTTTTCACTTTTGTTTTTCATATGATTTTTAAAAAAAAAAATAAAATAAGGCTATGAGATTTTTTTTTTTAACAATTTTTAAATGTTTCAATAGATCTATTCTTGATGCATCCCTCTCTCTTTCTCCAGTATCATAAACATGGGAAAGATGTAGAAAAGGTGAAGCAGAGGATGGCTGAGATCGCTAATTATGTTGACAAGGTATGATGCACATCACTGGTAAAAAAAAAATAGTTGACTTGTAAATATACACTATATGGCCTGATATACAGTATGTGGATACCTGACCATCACACATATATGTGAGAAAAATCTTGTAATCACACAGTTGTATAGAATGCATTTGTATGTTGTGGCTTTAAGATTTCCTTTCACTGGAACTAAGAGGCTCAAACACGTTCCAGCATGACAATGCCCCTGACAATGCCTCACCTATGAGATGAACTGGAACACTGACTGCACTCCATTTCTTCTCACTTAACATCACTGCCTGATCTCACTAATGGCTCAATGAGCACAAATCCCCATAGTCATGCTCCAAGGTCTAGTGGAAAGCCTTCCCAGAAGAGTGGAGGTTATAATAACAGCATATCCATGTTTTGGAATAGATGGGTGTGATAGACAGGTTTCCACATAGTTTTGGCCATAAATTGTAGTCTGGGATTTCTGGGAAATGATCGCTCTGACAAAAGGCCAGTTGAGAGAAAGCACTAATGCAGATTGTAGATGAACTGCTTGCCATGTTTTGTAAATGAATGTGCTTGTGTATTGAGAGATAAGTGTGTGTAGTGAGGATTTCAAAGTGCAACAGTCATTTTTAAAAGTGATTACAAATGAGGAATTTATTTGTTTCAATTACAAATAACCTGGCAAGTTGGTATAACTTGATTTTAAAAACAAATCATGTTTAGGCATTTGTGTTTAAGTTAATTATATAGCTGAGAAAACTTGTTGCGTTTACATGGGCCTCGTTTTAGAGACTGTCAAAATCCATTCACTCCACTTCCCATCTCAGTTTGTTTGGATAGAAACAACATGGGTAAAACTGGTAAGTGATCAGTGTAACCAGATAATTCTCCTGTGACCAAAACACCATGATGCACCTCGAACAAACTGAACAACACGAAACAGTAGAACTAGATTAAATTCCAGTGTAGCTAATGCTAAGATTGCTAACACCAGAGCTGGCAAGCTCATGAGAGCTCATTACACAGAAAAACAGGACAGCGATGATACCCTTGACCATTCTCATAAATCACAATGAGCTGAATTTCACGTGTTTATAGTGATATAACTTCGCTTTCAAGCAGTTGAATGGCCTTACATGCAGCTATCGATGCTAACACTGGAGCTAAAAAAACCTCATGAGAGCTCATTACAAACGAAAAACAGGACAGCAACGACACTCTTGACTGTTCTTATAAATCAGCATGCACCGAATTTCATGTGTTATAGTGCTGTACTTTTGCTGCCAAGCTGCAGAATTGCTGAGCATGCTAACTCTACTTGAACTCCAGGTGTTGTAGGTTCTGGTGGCGGAAGGTTGGGAATGAGGATAGGGCTTGAGCCCTTGCCGAACTTACTACACTTCCGGAGCTAATTTGAACAAAACATGCCTAATGAACTTTTATTACTGAAGTTGTAAACATGGGGGCATGGGGGCTTTGTGTTTAGCACATTTTCCTTGCACCTTCAGGGTTCAGGGTTTGATTCCTGCTTCCACCCGGTGTGCATAGGGTTCTCCTCATGATTCAGGGGTTTCCTCCAGGTACTCTGGTTTTGTTTCCCAGTCCAAAGGAGTGTGTATTAGGCTTTTTGTCAAGTCTAAAGTGTGTGTGAGATTGTGTCCTACGGTGGACTGGCAACCATCCAGAGTGTCTCCTACCTTGTCCCCTGGAACAGATTCCAGGATTTCTTGTGACTCAGCTTAGGATAAGTGCTATAGAAGATGGAGTGATGGAAGGTTTTATCATCAGAATTTAGACAAATACTTAAACAGATTCTTAAATGCTACTTGTGTGGGAGTTGTACAGGAAGGTAAGAATTTAATTTACATAATCTGAACAGGGAGTAGAGAAAATCAACAAAATGTCTATAAGTGTGTGTGTGTGTGTGTGTTTCAGTTCTACAGGGTTCTAAATATCAGAGTAGCTCTGGTGGGGCTGGAGGTTTGGAGTGACTCTGACAAATGTTCAGTGACACAGGATCCGTTTACCACACTGCATGAGTTTCTAGACTGGAGAAAACTCAAACTGCTACCTCTCAGACCCCATGACAATGCTCAACTTATCAGGTACATTCAAACCAGACAATCAAACCACACTGCACCACCTGTATGTCAGTACCATATGGAGAGTTTTATACTCGTCAATGCACACATGTTCCTCATACATACATACTGTACATCCTTTTTTCTTTAAAAAAAAAAACATGACTCCAGATAAATCCTAACAGAATGCAGTCATATAACAACACATGATTTTTTACATTTGTGTTTCAGTGGTGTGTATTTCCAGGGGACTACGATTGGCATGGCCCCCATCATGAGCATGTGTACTGCAGAACAGTCTGGAGGAATCGTCATGGTGAATAATTCTGACAGATTTCTGCTGTAAAACGCATTAAAGAAGTTAATTTTGCATCAGAGGTGGATGTTACTAGTGCACCTACAATGGAATTTTATTTTAAACATGATGGATAAATTTCTTTTGCTACTTTTTGTCATTCAATATTTAATGAAGTATGATGTACCGGTCGATTTAGTTTTGACTGGTAGATGTCATACTTTGTACATTATTTTGTGAATACTGTATATATGTGTGATTTCAAACTATCACCTCACTTCCTGTTTTAATTTGTTTGCATGCTATGGGTAAATGGTGTCTAATATCAAAAATCTACCCAGCAAAATTCTGGACCCAGAAAAGTCTCAGAATGCGGTGCAGTCAAACAGCATAACACAGTGATGCTCAGTTACAGTAGAGACTTTGCTTAACTAGCTATAAGATGACAAGAACAATGTGTTGATGTGTTAAAGCATTGGAATCTGATTTGTCTGAGCAGAGATGAGGATGTTAGAGAGCTGGATAGACCAAAGGTCTAGACTAAAGCGCTGCTGCATCACTCTCTTTATGAAGAGGTGAAGCAAAGTACCAGATCAGCAAGTAGCCAAAGTGAAAACAAACCATTGTGTCAAGAAAAGAAGTTTAGACATTATAGCGTAAGTGGAGAGAGATTCTGTGTGTGTCTGTCAGAGTTTTCTGGTTTCCTTCCACTGAGTAAATAAGAAAGACATTCAGGGTGGGTTTTTTTGCCTTTGCTGTACTCTATATGCCAGGGAAAGTTATATATTTCTAAATTACCTGCCATCTAAACATAATAAACAGATAAATCTATCATAGCACATATGACAAATGTAGCTTAGATCCATTGTATTAAATGTTATTAGTAAAACATTATGTTTAGATTTACTGAAACAATTATTAGTTAGGAATATAGCTAATACAAACATTACCCAAGCATACCACACATTTATAAAATAAGAACTTAGTGTAAGATGTGTCACATTCTTGATGATTAACTCTATTTTGCGTCTTAATATGATGTTTTCCTCACACTTTTCTAAAAGATTTGTTTTTTTCTGCTTGTGCATCAAATCGGACTACTGTATTCTTTCAAGGCCACCGTATTGAAACTCTTAAACCACACTCAATTTTCCTTCCTGATTATTGCTCCAGTCCCTGGGTGTTTAAGCTATTTTTCTACCAGGCTTCTACCGGTCGCTCAATTTACAAAATCTGTCATTCATTCAGCATTTAGTGGCATTTATCACAGTGGGATAGGAAGGCAAGTGTGAGAGTAAGTTGATTCTCTGCAGGACACTCAGCGTAATGCACAAGGACAAAAAAAATGTCTTATTGAAATCTAACAAAAAAAGATTCTTCAAAACACATTTTCTCCTGCTTTAATGGATTATTCATGACTTCTCATAAAAATCCCACAATTTGAAACACTTGTTTTTTCCTCATATGATTGGCTCTATTATGCTGCCTTGGGCTGTAGTGCCTTGTGCTAGGTGAACCACATGTGATTTTTGAGTTGTAATGAATCTAATTAAGTGGAACACTGCAGGAGCTCCCCATGGTCTTTTAGAAGCACCTACATTCTCTTCAGCCCTCAGCAGTCGCTTGTCAATCCCCCCCAAAAAATCACCCGTGGTTGCAAATGGCAGCTAAATACCACACATTTACATTTTTATTAACCCAGATAAATCACTTACACACCAGGAATATGTCCCATTCTGGGTGTGGCAAAAGTTCCTGTCTTTTAAATTCACTGGAGTCTCTTTGGGGAGAAGTGATTAGGAGTATGTGATAATTAAAAAACTGCAGCTGTCGGCTGTGATAAATGGTGCTTATTAATTGACTTGGTGGTGTCAGCAGATCAGCCACTTGTGAAGAGACAGAGAGACTGAGTTTTTTATTTCTTTGGTTGGTTTGATCTTTCCCATAGGTGTGTTCCTTCCAATGCCATGCTCTGTTTTTAATAGGCTGTTTGAGTTTCACAGTTTAAACATCCATTTAAAGTCGAACTGTATGACAGCTTACAGGTCTTGTCTTTATATGAAATATGGAAGAGAAGGATTTTGCATGCTGGCTGTAAAATACAAAATGCACCCAGCTTTTATAATCAATATATTCAAGGCAGGGAGTAATGAATTTGGTTTATTGAATGCTACAGCTACTACTACTAAATTTATTGAGAAATTTTATTTATTCTATTTTGCATTAAACAAAAATGAGTTCGGTATACCAGCAAATACATTATATTGCCAAACGCATGTGAACGCCTGACCATGACATCCATATGTGCTCTTCCAACACTATTGGTTTTTATACAGTGTTTATTCCCCATTTGCTGTTATAATAACCTCCACTCTTTTAGTAAGACCTTCTACTAGATTGTGCAGCATGGCTGTGCGGTTTTCATCCCATTCATCCACAAAAGCATTAATAAGGTATTGATGTCAGGTGAGGAGGCCTGGCACACAGTCAGCATTCCACTTCATCCCGAAGATATTAAATGGGGTTGAGGTCAGGGCTCTATACAGCTCACTCGAGTTCTTTCATTCCAACCTTAGCAAACAATGTCTTTATAAACCTTGCTTTGTGCACAGGAGCATTTTCATGCTGGAACACACGTTGGGTATCTTAAATGGAGATTGCAATGCTACAGCATACAAAACCATTCTAGACAATTGTGCACCTCCACGTTTGTGGCAAAAGCTTGGGGAAGGAACACATACTGTATGAGTATGAGGGTTAGGTGTCTACATACTTTTGGCTATATAGTGTAATTCTGATCTTAAATGAACATTCCTGTATTTAGATCATTTTTTAAATAATAAAAAAATTTGAAGTTGACTGAAAGTGGATGTGGAAAGATTCCGCTCAGGTTCAGAAGTTTTTTCTTGTTTTCTTTTATCCAGGCAGAGGTTCTGCAGCTCAGTAATAATGTATGACCAATGCACTGTTGTGATACAATTCAGTTATGCTGTTCCATGTTCTCACTCCATCCAGGATCACTCAGACAATCCACTTGGAGCAGCCGTGACTTTAGCTCATGAATTAGGCCACAACTTTGGAATGAACCACGACACTCCAGAGCGTGGGTGTGGCTGTGGGATGACAGTGGAACGTGGAGGCTGTATCATGACACCATCCACAGGGTGAGTTGCCTAAATACAAATTGTCACCATATGTCAATTTCTAAGTCATTATCAGGTCAACAATTATTAATTTAATTATTACAATATTATTTGTAGTTGTGACTGTTTAAAGCAAAAGCTCCCAGAAGCATGCTCTCTGCATGTGAAATGTAGTAGTCTATGGAGAGCAAATTAGTCTAAAGGAAATGAATACTAATTATTCTCTTTTAGCAAAGTTTCTAATGTAATGCATTGGTTTTGAATCACCCAGAAAAAGACAGCAAATCGTTGATGTTATACTGCAGCTTCGCTCTGGACTTTATTTTGCTTAGTTTCATCAGTGTTTCCATATACCTGTGTGCTCCTGTTTCTGAAAAATGTCTGTCATTGTTCTACCATCAGCTACATTGTGTAATGTGTGTAGTTCAGGTGGCAGTGGATTTCAAAACTAGCAATGTGTACTGATTTGTCTGATTTACTGATTTAATTTAGAAATTCTCTAGTCACTGATACTGTATATTTCTACTAATCTTTCATTTAATCCCATGGTTAGTAACCCTTACAGTGAGATGCAAGCACACACATACACACACACACACACACACACAAATACACACACAGTGTGCTCATGCATCTGTGTATGTCTAAATCTCATCAGTCTTTGGAGAAAACTTGGTAAGGGAAAAAGCTCACCGGCTTTAAAAACAGGGTGGAAACTCAAGGAAAAAAATCCGTTTTCTTCACTGCGTCTGGAATGTAGTGATAACACAGTTGCCAGGAGTGACGGTTAATGTGACTAGAGTCTGGCATGAGTAAACATCAGGTTGATAAGGTGAGGGCACCTCATAATGGGAGAGTTCTCTCAGACTGATGCCAATTTGCTCTTATCAGATGATGAGTACGAAACTCATCTACCTGTCGTTTGGGGAATGATTTTGCTGACTGTTGGGGAAGGGTGTTTTGTTAGTTAAACTGACCATTAAGACAAACACTTATAATGAGACTTTTCTCTGGTGTGCTATCATCTGCACTCATTCTCTTGCCACTGAAACTACTGTTTCTATGTCAAATTGTGGAATTTAACTATTATAAGAGGATAAAGATTAATTATTACTATCCCATGATAAATATTTGACAACATTTAATCTGTTTTGAACTCTTCATCTATCGAATTTGAGCAGTTTTTCTCAATCCTAATAATGAACAACCACCATATGCAATTTTGAATGTTTTGTCTCCTTTAACTCCCCCAGTTCATCCTAGCTGAAGCTTGATAATGAGCTTAAGAGTTGAATACATACCAAAGTATGTAGGTGGTAGTACTGCAGGATCAGGATTGAGGAATTCTTACCTAGATCAGCAGGTTCCCCAAAATATACTCACTATTACACCACATTTTCTCTAATAATGTTCAGATAATAGGTATTAGGCAACCTAAAATAAGACCTCCATCTATTCATTCATCTTCAGTAACCACTTTATTCTACTCCGGGTCACAAGATCCAAAGTTCATTATGGGAAAACTGAGCACAAGGGTGAAGAATTCACACCAGTTCATCACAGGGCATCATGCTCACACTCATTCACACCTAGTGAAACCAATCTGCCAACAAGAATGCTTTTTGGACAGTGGGAGGAAACCAGATGACCCAGAAAAAACCCATGTGAACATAAAGAGAACATGAAGAGAAATTGACAAGGTCAAACCCCAGCTGTGAAGCAGCGATGTTACTGACAAGTGCCACCATAGCTCAGGCCTCAGTCCTCAATTTTGAGCTACAACAACAACAACAAAATGAACTACAACAAATGTCACACATCATGCTCCATAAGGTTAGAATCGGCTCAGAGGAAGTAATGCTTATTGTGCACAGTTCCTAGCGGGAAGTCACCATGTCCCATGTTAGTTAGTTTTGGCACTGAGATTAAATTATGCATTTTTCTAAAATCCAAATCAAACACTGCATTCTTTAATTTGCGAAACATTACAGCAAAAATACTGAAGTGTATACCATTTTACAAGGAATACTCTAATACAAGATTAATTTACATCAGTGTCTATGGTTTGTGTAACTGGCAGAGTAAATTTTTCACCAGATGTGCTTTCATGATCACCCAGAGCACAATGACATGCATTTCACTGCATAGAAATGTAGAATTATATGTGATATAAATGGTTGCTTTATTAAGTTCTGAATAGCAACCTTAGCTTAATTAAGTGTTAGTACAAATGTTATTAACTTAATCAGTAAAGACTACAGAAGCCGTTAGCCTGTGTTGTATAAACAATTGTCACAGTTGTCACTGCCTAGAAAAACTGGGTACATACTGTGAACCAAGTTTTGCTATCAATCTGATATCATCAGCTCTGGAAAGCTCATTTGGTTGCCTTAATTTGGTTTAAGGCTAGGTGATTAGAGTCTAAGAGGAGTGAGTTACTCTTTTAGTCTCAGCTGTGACCAATTCACAAGCTCACGGCTGCACGTTCCTTATCTCTCAGTGTGGTGTTTGTGTTGGACCTGCGACTCACTGCTGGAGTGCAGCCACAACAAAGAGAGCAAGCCCATTCTCCTATTATACACTCATAGAACAACATGGCAGCATGCCAAAAGGAAAGCAGGCGCTCCAGGGGCCTTCAGTGAATGTGAAGTCCCTCATGCAGGGGAATCAATGAAGTTTGCCTTTTTACCTTATAAACAGGATAAGAAAAGGATCGTGCCATCATTCTTTTGCCTTGTTGCTTTTTTCCATGCAGCTTTTATAGCTTTGAAATCCTTCAGCTCTGGAATGTAGAAACGCTCTGCTACACTTCAGCACCTCGCCTGAAAGTGAGGGCTTGTATTTTATAAAAGCGCAGGTCTGTCACCTCATCACTTCCGAAAATACACTCGCATGCAGGGATACAGTAATTCAGCAGCTGAAAAGAAGCCTGTTAGATGTAGTAGCTTTGGCATTAGCAGAGTTTTCGAAAAAGATGAATTCCATTCATATTTGTGTGCATTGCAGGTTGAATGTACTTATTTATTCCATAGCTAATTTATTAAAATTTATTAAAAATGTATTAAAATAATTTGCACCACAGTGTTCTGTTTGGTCAGAAGTGTTTTTTTTTAAATATAAAAACACAGCTCTGACAGTAGTGCTGGCTGAATGGTTAATCACATGTACACTCTTAGAAAAAGAGATTCTTCAATGATTATGTAACAGATAACTGAAGGTTATTATCTTCCAAAAGAGGGTCTTTTTTTCAGTGACCACCAAAGAAGCCTTAATGCTTTCAATTTTCTATAAATTTATTTATTAATATGCTTGCTCAAATAAGTTATTGTTTCTGTAGTTAATAAAAGATTCATATGACTCACATAATTTAAGCCTAGCAATAAAACTGATTTAAAACGGTACTGTTATTTAACGAGAACAAAAAACGAAGCCTGTTTTCGTGCTCAGGAAAAGTCTTCAGGGTGGACAGTTCTTAGCTTTCTGGTTTATCAGTAACATGATAAGCTGTGCATTTTTGTCTTATTAACTTCTAAAAAGAGGCTGGTGAGGGGATGACTCTTTTATAGCTGCTGTAATGTAAGAAGATTCAAGTGAGGATTCAGGCCTGAATACTGTAAAGTGACCATATATGCACATAATAGTATCATACAGATAATGCCTAATACAGAAAATGCAAAGGATATTTTAATCACAGATCATTGTTGTTAATATGATATGCACAGATGTGAACACTTTATAACCAGACATGAGTTTAATTGTATCGTAAAGATAAAAGTGATAAAAACAGAATCGTTGGTGAAATTGTATACTCCTAATACACATCCTCTCTAATCTAACAAACACATGCTCCATTTTCCAAAACGTAGTGGCCCATGTGTTTGTTAGATTAAAGAGGTTCTGTATTGCTGCAACCACCCTATTTTTCTCCACTTCCCAAAAGAGGGATGCAGACTTCCTTACTGTATTCAACCACAAAGCACCAACACATCCACAGGCACCAACATAAACACTAGGGATGAAACCAAATAGCAAAAAAAAAAATCATGTGTTATGAATACAGGAGAATATACTTTAATTAATTTATTAATTTATGTATGCATTTATGTATTTTTAGAATTATTTCTATTTTTGCCAGACTACATGCCTAGATTGGGACTGGGTTGTGCAAGGATTTTACTTCAGTGTGAAGTTTAAAAGATGTAAAGCTAAATTCCTCACCAAAACTACTCTATAAAGTCAAATATCACACAAAAAGACTTAAAACTGTTAAGTCACGTAGTTGTGATTTGCAATACGCAGACAGTCAACCTTTTTTCGTCAAGTTTATTAATATGGAACTAATAGGAAAAATTTTATTTAATTAGCAGCCCAACTGCCTTACTAAGGTTAAAATTAAAACCATAAGATATCTGCTGGACTCTAAAAATATTTGCATTTAATGACCTTTTTTGTAATCATTTGTATGGTAATTATACATGCATTCATTCTTAAATGATCATTCTCCATTGTTATTAACAGAAAATCTCCTCTGGAAAAACATACACAGCGCAATCCAGTGCTTCCTAAAGGACCTGATTTTGACTCACACCAGCATCTTAGTAGATTCTCATATTTCAGGGATTTCCAGTGTTTTCATGGCACAGTGGTAGGGTTCACATAAACAACATCCATTTCACACTTCTGTGCCGAACCTAACTACAAAAACTGAAATGTATACTCCTAATATATACACATTATATCTATATTTCTATAAATTCTACACACATATTACCAGTCAGACACACACACTTGCGAGTGATCACATCACTCAAACTGACAGACAGATTCACAGAAAAAGTCAGGTATGGGTCCTGATACTAAGAATGACAAAAAGATAGATAGAGAAGCAAACCCACACAGAAAGAGAGATGAATAAATAGGTTAGACCGACAGACTGAGTGAAGCAGACAGATAAAAAAGAGGGAAAGATGCATGAGTGGATAGACAGATGTGTACAGTTGTATGGACAGGGAATAAAAACAGGAATAAAGATTGTAAGAAAGTGAAGAGAAGCTTGCATTATTTCATGAGTGCCGACAATACCTGACAATTTCCAGATCTATGTGCAGAGAGAGAGGGAGATAGAGAGAGAGAGAGAGAGAGAGAAAGAGAGAGAGATGTACAGAAGTTAGAGGAGCAGGTAAATCTCTTGAACAGAATAATTCCACTGCTATTCAGGGACCATTATTCTGATTCCACTGACAGATTGTTTTGAGAAAATTATTTCATCAAATGGATGCAATGGTTGGATTGCTGATTTTAAAATGTGACAAGGCCAACAATCAACAAACTACACAACACTGAGGCTGTAATCTTTGAAGTCTTATTCGCCTCCTTTATCATTCGCTAAACTCTCCTTTCAACTGTTCCAGACTTTTGAAAGTTTTTTCTTTATTGTGACCCTGCCACTGCTTAATGGTTTCCTTACTGCCAATATATTTTATATTCATTGCTATATACTCTAAGAGTTCTGCATGTCAAGACTATTTTGTGTTGAAAGCTTTTTGGTTTTTCACAGTATGCAGGAGTAGAAAGTGACTTTAAATGTGTGCAGTCTGGAGACTGTATATATAGGTGGGCTTCATAACATGGAAGGAGATGTGAAGCCAAATTGTTTCTGACACTCTCTACTGGCTGGTTATATTACAATTAATAATATGCCCAAAGCCATGTAAGTGAATAGAAAACAAGACAAATGTACATTTTAGGCTACAAATTATTTTTAGAAATTGTGTTCTCAGCTTACTTGACCTTGATATCACCTCAAATATTTTTCCTTATAAAACATAGTTTATATGAGATATTTTATACTTTAAACGGCATGGTTGATGAACTGGCTTGAAAACATAACGCATATGTACTTTCCAACATACTGTCTTGCCAGTTCTGTAGCTAGGCCATGTCTTGTTCAGCAGTTAACTGTTCTAACTGACCCTCTGTGGTAAGTTCTTTGCCATTTTTCATGTATTTTGTTAATTTTATGACTAGAAAACCAACATAAATGTTTTATACCAGCATCTTCAGCCATTCAATAATTCTGTTGTTGTGTATATGTTGTATGCTCAGCTGTTGTGCATATACAAACCTCATGGTAGTAAAGAATAAAGTGAACTTTCTGCTCAGCATGTAAGAGTCTGTTTGAGGACTATCTGAGGACTAACTGAGTAGAACTCAACACACTGGATGTCTTGTGATTTGTTAGCGTCTTGGGTGCAAACTGCGAAAGTGGTCACAAATGTATTTTATGGGCATATGTGTGCTTGCTTGTGAATTTGAATCTGTTTGGATCTGTGGTTGTATACACAGTTGCTTTTTATAGTTCTGCTGTGTATTGTTGAAACAGTTTGGCTGTTTAAAGGCTCACTGTGGGTATTTTGGTTTATTACAGATGATATCTTTTGAAAGGTGTCGATAGCCCAAGGTCAGACTTGTTTACTGTGATCCATTAGTGGTTCCATCAGACATCCACCTGGGTCAAACTTATTGACAGACCACATAATCTGATCTGATCTCGCCCTAACTTCCTGTCAAGCTGGGAAAAGTGAAGAAGAGAATTTCATGTGATCATGCAATAAATAAAGGCTTCTTCTTCTTCTTCTTCTTCTTCTTCTTCTTCTTCTTCTTCTTCTAATACCAGTCAGTAGAAATGCAGTTTAGATTATGAGCCTCCCTGAACAATTTAGTCTTTAGTCCCTCTCACTCTGAATGAGAGAAGTAAATGTGCCTGCAATATGAAGCATGTCAGATGACATTTGTGCAGAAAGCACATCTGATGCTATCACAGACTGCATATCACTTTGGCCTTTTATTGCTATTCCTGCATGCCTAATCACAAACGACTCTCTTATCACCTCTGCAGTGCCCAGCACAGTGGCGTCCTGATTCCAGATTGGTACACGCTACTAAACAGCTCTGATTAAATGACTATGTCTGCTTCCACATTTCACACGTCGCACTGTTATCAGAACAGTGCTAATAAGGTCACTTGGTATAGCGTGACGAAAAGGTCTTGGTGTAAAATGGGCTATCTAATATCGAGCTTTGCATTACTTTGTCTTTCACTGTTAATAGAGGTGATATATTTATAGCCGTGTGTGAAGTTGTATGTCAAAATAGGAAGAGGGTGGGTGGGGGGGTTGATATCAAACATGCTGATGGCCTGTGCTGGAAGGCTAAATTTCCCAAAGGGAAGGTTGATTAACATTGTTGGAGTTCTGGTCTGGTCAAAATGGCTTTAAGCTAACATCATCCAGTGGAACTCCCAACCTTTTCCAGGAACATTCAGGCAACACACGAGCTCAGCTGAAATAATAATCATCTGTGTGTGTGTGTGTGATAGAAAGAAAGGAGAGAGGGAGAAAGAGCATTAAACAAAGACATGCAGGGAAAAATCTCGGACATTTTCCTACAAATGACCCAGGGACTCATGTTGACCTGCTGTCTAGATGAACTTTCTTTTTTCCTTTTATTTTAAATTATTTATTTATATTTCTACAATGATTACTCTCTCTCTCTCTCTCTCTCTCTCTCTCTCTCTATCTCTCTCTTTATAATTTGTTTTTCATGATCAGTCCTACTGTCAGGTTTGCTTACTTGTGGGGAAAGAGCTGGCTTTGCTTTAGATCTGATCTCACTTCTTCCCAACTGAAAAAAAAACCACACTTTAAGATGTCAAAAGCGCTGCAGGTGCACTGGCGCCTGAACACAGGTCTGCTCAGCATGATGCTTGGAGTGATTGGCTCTCTGAAAACACTAAACTTCAGGAAACTTCTGATGTTTCAATGCACATTTTAAAAACAACAAAACAAAAAAACCACAAGCATTTTATTCTTTATTGTACAGGTGTCAAACTCAAGGCCCACAGAGCAAACACAGCCCACTGCCTTGTTTCATTTGAGTGTGAACTTGCAAATAGAGTATTATAACAACCCCTAGTACCTACTAGTCCAGATTTTTTAACCCTAACCCTAGAATTCATAGCAGTCTAGTAGCATAGTGACTGCCACTGTCCAGAACACATGGGATTACATCTCACAGGGTTAAAACTGTAATCTGTTGCATTTGATGCAATACAGACCCACAGGTTAAAAAAAATATTCAGAAGCTGTTTAGTGTCCTTTAGTGTAATTCAGTGACTCTAAACCTCAAAATGTAACACCCAACAAAGAGCAAAATTAATTAATCATAAAGACAAGAGAGAGAAAGTCTTCCTTAATGTTATATAGCCATTAACACATTAGATAGATAGATAGATAGATAGATAGATAGATAGATAGATAGATAGATAGATAGATAGATAGATAGATAGATAGATAGATAGATAGATAGATAGATAGATACTTTATTCATCCCAGAGGGAAATTTACATTAATGCATTAACTTTTAATCAGATCAATACATTTGACTGCCTAGGCCTGATATTCTTAGAATTGTCCTTTTCTACTTTCAGCATGTCATGGTTATGACAAAATTGGTGCGTTACCTTCAGCCCCAGCAATGACTGTGTGACATGTCACTGATCATTCACACCTTTTTCATGTTACTCCTCATTAGCACTCCTGTTTAAGTTACGATTTCTGTGTGTTTTTGTGTCCCTTTGTTTGTCAAGCATTTGTTTCATGGTGTGTTTGTAGTGTGTTCCACAGTGGTTCTGTTGCCTATGTGTTCTTAGTTTATAGTGATGTTTTCACAGTTTTTTTGTTTATGTTTGCCTTCACTTTGGTTTTAATCCACAGAATAGATATTTTCAAGGGCTCACAAAAATATTGATTTTTGCCACCTGTTTCCATTTGATGAGGAACCTTAACACCCATCTGCATAATGTAAGTGTGCAAATCTAAGTAGAAAAGTCCACTGATTTATAGCAAATTTTTTCTTGCACCACAGGAAGACCCAAATAAGGAGCAACACCACCAAATCTGCCTGCATTTGTTTTACTGCAAATTGCAACATAGTTATATATGAGAGAGAGAGAGACTATTCAGGTCACGTTCATTTCTTCGCTTATTCAGATGTTTCTTTCAACTCTGAAGTGTTAGTGTCAAGGGACGTGACAAAGAGCAAATGAGAGGGGGAAACGTTCACAAAATCATTTATCTTTGAAATTTTCTTTCCTTTGACTTCTTAATCTAAATTCATGTCAGTGAAGTGACATGTTTTTCCATAGCAATTGTGAAAATGGATGTAACAGCTCTCTTTTTACAACAGTTGCAGTCCACCCACTTAAGGTGGTACATAATAAGACTTGGACTTGATTTGGCGAAATGCACAATTCACTACATTCACCACAAATGAAATACACTCAGCTCCAGAAATATTTGTGCCCTAAAGTGGCTCAGTATCACTGAGCATGGCATAGTGACCTGGCCATTGTTCTGAAAGATGATTGGCTCAAAATCCCCCTGGCCACTGTGCAAGACTTCATGACAAGAATTAATGCTGTATTTGTCGCAAAAGGATGCCCTACACCATACTAATCAATTATTGTTGTCTAAAACCAGGCATTTCAGTTTCAACCCCTGTACATTATAGCACAGTGAAATTCTTTCTTTGCAAATCCCAGCTTTTTAGGAAGCTGGGGTCAAAGTGCAGTGTCAGGCTCCTGGCTGTATCCCTGGAGCAGAGAGGGTTAAGGGTCTTGATCAAGAGCCCAACAGTGGCAGATTGGCAATGCTGGGGCTCAAACCCCTAACCTTGTGATCAGTAACCAGTAGTCTTGACTGTTAATTCACCTCTCTCCCACGACTGTAGTTTGTACAGTTATAAAACTTATTCTTCTGGGTTTCCCTCACCATCCTCCTTACTGTGCAGGAAATCAGTATCTCCACACGTTGTATCTTTTTAAATTGTCAACTTCTTCACAGTTTTGTTCTATGGCCATTAGTGCTTATAGAATCTTATATCCCTTACCTGTTATTCCAAGTTATTCCATTCAGTGTCCAGCTGTGTAGTTTGTGTTGAAACCACAGTACAGCAGGTGACAAATCCACATGCAGATGGAGGAGTATGTGCTTTTACACACATTGTACATCCTCATTTGGTCAGTGCTGACATCCTTTCAGTTTGTGATCAAAGGCAAGAACAAGACTTTCAAAAAATATAATCATTTTTAAGCATGTTTATTTATCTTTCTGATGGCAAAACCTTTTGACAAAAAAGGGGTCTTTAAAGGAAAAACACTATCTGTAAAAATTTAAAAAAGTCAGCCGTTTCTTTGATTGTGTGGAAAATTTTGTAATGTATATTTTAACATTCCTTTGCATTTTTCTTGCCAAGAGTGCCAATAATTCTGGAGTCGGCTGTATAATGTTGATGTCGGACAGCTGATTTCAAGCTGTATTTGCTATAAGCAGATGTCTTTTTATCCCGTTCTCTGTCCTTGAAAAATGAGCCGCACAAATTTGAGCCTTTGAGTGGTTTGAAAATAACATTACTGGGCCTATGGTTTGCTGTGAGGATTTAGTGGACCAAACAACTGAAGTTTGATTCAGGGCTGAAGGATTTGCTGGGCACCGAGATAGTTGTGTGAAGTGATTCCAGAGGGGAGGTTTAAGGGGTTGCACAGATTGTGGCTAGGAACAGAGGGATCAGTTTGGTTTGGCAGCAGAGAAGAGAGTGAGGCGAGTAGAGAATCCTAGAGGGTCTGAGTGGACACGCACACTTGACTCGTGTGGGGTGTGTGTGTAGTGTGTGTTTTCACGCTTGTGTGCACGGCTGGCTTTCCTTATCTGCATACTTCCTGCAGCGCCACTGGAGAGTGCACTGGCAGGAAAATGTCACTCACACACACTTTACAGCTCAGTTTTCGGAATGCTGTCTTATTCTGGCTCGCTGTCTTGCTCTTCCAGGCTCTGTGAACCACTCTGACCTGCCACCAGACCTTCCAGCTTTGGTCCATGCCAAGTGCTCCAAGTTCCTGTTAACCCTGAGCCAAGCTTTGGTGCCAAATACTTAACATGCCAAAAGCCCTTCTTGCTCTAGCCATTAATATTCCACTCCTCCCAGCACAAACTGGGACCAGGTTCTTGGGCGTTATGTCATTATTCACACTGGGCCTGATTCAGAGTTGACGACTTAAGTATCCAAAGTCGGCACCATTAATATTTATGATTGGAAAGTTCTCTGTATTCTGAGGTGGCTTATGCAGGTGATTAAGTTGTACTTCACATATCTGATGTTTTTTTTTCCCAATAATATCTAGACCATGACCTTAGCATAAACTCTTCACTTTAAACCTGAAAAAATAGCAGATTACTTTTTTCTTCACTGTCTTCACAACTACAAAATAATATAACATAATTGCAAGAGACCATTATAAACAAGTAAACATGAATAGCACAAGTTTGAATCTCGCCAGATTTAACAATACGATTTCCACCTACATCATTCAGCAACACTTTTAACAGATCTTATTATATGCATTTTACTTTTCTGTATTGTGCAACAACAGTTACGCTGTATTTTGTGCACAGCATAATGAAGCCAAGAGATACTAAAGTGGAGAATATTAGGAAATTATGTCTTGCGTGTTATTTTAGATACTTTTAATACTCATTTGTTAATGCTAATTTTTTTAGTTGAGGTGCTCTCCTGTAAAGAAAACCCATGGTTTGAAGGATTAGCTGATCAAGAACTCATTAGCTCACTTTAAATGTATTTTAGAATTTTATCAAAAGAAAAATATTAAAAATGTATTCCAAATGAGAAACAATGCCTCTGAATAACATTCTATTTCTTCCAGTGTCCATTATGGAGAAAAATGTACATAAAAATTATTCATGACCTTTATATGGATGACACTATTAATTACATGATGTTGACATATTTATTTATCTGTTTAATACTGGCTTCAAGTGGCATTCCATAATTTTCTGAGTGTTTTTACAGTCTAAAAAATAAATTTCAGCATGACATATTATGGTTACATCATACTGTCAGACAGTGCCCCACAATGTAACCCACAAGGAAAATAAGTAAGATAAGATCAGAATTACTTGAGCCTTGCTTCTGTTTCAGGCAAACAGACAAATTCCACCTCACAAACACATCTTCTACATAACTGAATACCGACATACGTATTCTCAGTATTAACTCCTCTGCACTCACTCAAGCTCTATGGATTTTTGGCTTGTTATTGTCAAATGTAATGGTCATTAATACTCCAGTACTCATTTTTCACTTCTTAGACAACGTATTGTTAGCAGTCCATCCAACAAAAAAAAGAATAGTCTGACGACAACATTGCAAGGGCATTCCTTTTTTCCTGATATTTCAACATCATTTATTTTTTCAGAGATGAGGTTATAGTGGGGGGTTAAGCAGAAGGAAATTGTCTTGGTGTGAAGGTAATGAGGAACACGATGCGACGGAATCGCATGCCATGAAAATTCTACCTTTTCTATATGAATGTTTCTCGTGGTTTTGCTAAGTCATACAGGTCAGGTTGTTAATAACATTCTGTATCATGAAAGGAAGATGAAATTTTGTGAAACTGTTTTTGGCCTTGGGAATCAAAAAGCAATGAATATGTACAGGTCTATAGATTTGTGACAATTCAAAGAAGCATTTGTGCCATATATGATCTTGTGAATCTCAGAAAATAGCATTGAGTATGAGATGAGAATACACCCGGGATTGGATACCAGTCCATCGCAGCGCACTCTGCACAGCACGCACACACACACATACACACACACATATTCACACATTGACACACAATATAGAGAAGCCTACTGCCATGATTTTGGGAGGTGGGAGGATATCAGAGAACCCTCATGAACACAAAGAGAACTGGAGAAACGTTTGAGAGACTATGTTAATACAATGATACAAATGAAAGGAAATATCTATTTTGACTCGGGGCACTGTAAAGAAACTATTATATTTACAACTGATGTAATGAGCCATAAAGTAGTTTTTCAATTATTAGACACCAACCTATTTTTTTAGACTACTGTAAATGCTGCTTACAGGGATCCACGAAGCATAGACATGGGTTTTTTGTTGGTTGATTGGTTTGTTTTGTTACTGTCACTTTTCTCAAACCTATATTCAAAGTTATACTTATTATTTATGTTTTTTTGTTGTTCTTTACTCTTTTAACAGGTCGCAGGTAACAGGAACTGAATGTGTTTAATCCATACCTCAAAACACAACACAGTGTAGGCTTATAAATAATGCCAACATGCATTTAGTGTGACATGTAATTAAATAATGCACCTAATATGTTAATAGTTGGCTAATATACATTAAATACACTTAATGTCATGTACTCTGTCAAATGTGGATTACAGGTAAAGAATTCCCTCATATTGAAATGTAGCTTGTAGCTCATAATTGAATAAGTGTTAAGTTAACTTATTTACATTAAACCCTTTCATTAAAAAACATTCTCACTACATACTTGTCTCTTTTAATACTAAAATACTTTTTCAAGTCTTGCACAATTCATTATACACTATTTTTCAAATAGTGTAAGAACCTGAGCATCTCACCCACATGTGCTTTTCGAACATCCCTTTCTGATGAAATTGGAAATAGTCCTCCGTTTGCTGTTATTATAACCTCCAGTCTTGTGGAAGACTTTCAACTAGATTTTGGAGCATGACTGTGAAGATTTTGCTTATTCAGCCACAAGAGCATTCATGAGGTCAGGCATGGATGTTGAAAAGGCCTAATGCACAGTTCATCTCAGAGGTGTTCATTGAGGATGAGGTCAGGGAACTGTGCAGGAAACTCAAGCTCTTCCACACCAAACATCTCTTTTTACACAGGAGTATTGTCATGCAATGTGCAATGGGATACTTGTAATACTTTAGCAAACAAATATATTCTATTCCATTGTGTGTTTCCATGTTTGTCCAACTGTTTGGGGAAGAGCCACATAAGGGTGTGATGGTCAGGTGTCCACAAACCTTTGGCCAGTGTATTTTGTGGCTTATAAAGGTTGTAGGTTGTAATTTGTATTATGTATGCACAACCATAATTTTGGCATGTGGCATTTAGCTTTGTGCGCTCTACCCATAATTACAGAATTGTGTGTGTGTTTTGTTAAGTTAAAACATATTGCATGGGAGGCAGGGGTGTGAACTTCAACCCTACACCCCCCAAGGGAGTGCAGCTGTTCATAGCCAACATTTCCTCTTCTTAGTTCCTCCCTTTATTCCTCACTCCTTCTTTCCTCTTTTTTTTCCCACTTTGTTTGGCTGTGCTTTGCTAGCACTGGTGACGGTTGTTCCTGACTCAGGGAGGTTTGATTCCCAGCAGTGTCCCCCTGCTTCCTTTCCAGAGAAGTGTTAAGACCTCTGACTAAACTTCCACTTATATGAGACCTTTTCAGCTGAATAGAAGGGCAGGGATTATTGGGAAGGACAAGGGCATGAATAAAGAAGGAAGAGGTTATGTGGGAATGCTTCAGAGTCCTGTGTAAGGGAAAATTGAAGCGGTAGTGACGTTAGATTTGGTATCACTACTTGCCCTCAGTTTCCTGATATCTATAAACCTGCAGTTCATTGTTCCTGGGTTGTATTTTGTTCTGTAATCAAATAGTTCAGGCTATTTGCACAAACTAGTCTCCAGTGCATCCTAAGGGCTTGCAGACAAAAATATTCTGTCTTGAGCTTATGGGTCACTAGTCAACTCATACATTAATGGCTGTGGGGTGCTGTTAAATAGCCGGTACAGTAGAAAAACAACGGGGCAGATGACAAAGAGACCCGAAAAGTAAATTTATTTCCTTGAAGTCTGAAAATATTTCAGAATAGACGAAATCTGTTGTCTAATCAAGGTGAAACAAGACATAGGTGAGAGTTATTGAGACATCTCTTGTGCTGGGGCTGATGGATAGTGTAGTTCTGCACCTCTTTGGCGCTACAATGACAGATTTTAAAGCCCTAATGCCATCCTCTGAAGGGCAGAAGGGTTGAGGGATGTGCAATGTCCTCAACAGAGCAAAGAGGCTGAGTGACCTCTGAAGTTAGAAAGGGACGGGTAGCCATTGGTTCTAATTGGGCCAGGAGCCTGTCATAAAAAAAATAAAAAAATAACCTGAGGGGACACAAGATATCGAGTCATTCTCAAATGGTTCTGAACAAATTTCCCCTTCACTATTGCTTCCACATCAGGCAGTTCTTCTTCAGGAAGATTAGCTGAAACTATGTCTGGTAGACATGCAAGTGCAAGATTATGGAAACCATAAGTTTGAACAGTGGAAACAAGGCAAAACCATCCAGTATACAAGAGAGTGTGTTTTTATAATCCCTGTAAATAAAATCCATACACTGCCCATAGTGAATTTCATTTTGACCAGCATTGTGTGAAAGAGTACGATTGGAGCGGTTGCACATCGCTATTCATTCCCACTCGGCTCAGACAGGTGACACATACCAGCTCCTTGCTCATTTTTAGTTGACTTGACTTGTTTAAACATGACAGAAAAAACTGCCAGTCGCTGCTGTAGATATTTCATCTTCCAGTCATGATTAAGTTATAAGGAGCTTTTATTGGTACACTACCAGTCAAAAGTTTGGACACACCTTTTAATTCAATGTTTTTTGTTTAGGGATTTATTTTCTACATTCTAGGACAATACTGGAGATTTCAAAACTATGAAATAACACACATGGACTTAAGTAATCCATATCTAATGACAAAAAACAACAGTCAGTTGTTATTTTAAGACACGAAGGTCAGGTGTTCTGGAATAGTTCTCGCAAGAACAGTATTGTCAAGTGCATTTAAAAAACCCATCAAGCACCATGATGAAACTGGCTCACATGAATACCATCCCAGTAAAACAAGACCAAAACTTACCTCTGCTGCAGAGGAGAAGTTCATTTAGAGTTACCAGCCTCAGAAATCACCAATTAACAGCACCTCAGATTAGAGCCATTATGAAGGCTTTACAGAGCATCAGTAGCAGACATATCTCAATATCAACTGTTCAAACGAGATTATTGTGTATTTCGGCCGCCTTCAGCATTGTTTTACAATGAAGAAAGAAATAAACATCAGGAAAGACCATGGAATTAGAAGGTGTGTCCAAACTTTTGACTGGTAATGTACATCCCCAAATAGCATAATATCATACACTGGTTTATTGTATTGCACATTTATTGCAGTGATTTATTTATTTTTGTTGTTATAAGGGTAGTCTAAAATAGTTAAGATGGAAATTTCATTTGTAGCCTGTGTGTGGCTGTTAATTGAGTGGTTCACACATTCTTTGCTGAACAAATAAAACAGCCTAAAAAAAAAGGCATGACCTGAAACAGTTTTTGGTTTATTAAAAAATTAAAAAATTAGATTAATTGAATCCTTTTTTTACATTACTAGTAATAAACATTAGCAGCTACACATCTCCAGAAAAACCCTGTGTTTAATCCAAATAAAAGGTGAATTGCTGTAATTAGTTATAGCTAATCACCACTGTCTATTGCTCTGGAGGGTTCGAGTTCTTTCTTTAAATCTTTACATTTTGTTCTCTGACTTTTAAATCCTGTAGTCAGGCACTACCATTAGACTCTTTGGCTTTGTGTAATTTTGTGTACCTTTGACCATGGCATGATTTGTTTACAGAAACAACATAAAACACACACCTGATCTTACGCTTACTGTCTCTGTGGCAATTCTTAAATGCCGATTATGAAAAATTGTTAGCTTGCCAAATGATCAATACATTTAAATATGATTCATAAAATTTCCATTTTGATCAAGAGTCAAGCTGTGCAAAGAATAAAATGTTATTTACCTGCATGTTGCCTTGATGATTAACCTTTTTGTACACACTCTTTCAGTCACACACACACACTCTTTCAAAGCACATGGGATAATGATCTGATCAGAATTTAATTATCATATTTTTAAATGAAGCAAATGCCTAATGACTAATACAATCAAGAGGAAATTTCACAGTTATTCATTGTGTATTATTATATTAAAACATGTACCCATACATAACGAAGATTTTAAAATAAACAGCATGTAGTAAACACCCAGTGGGTTGGTGCTAAGCCCCATTACCTTCATGAGCATCAAAGTTTTTATTTTAACTCCTCTGCATTCAAGCAGAGATGTACTAACTCAAGGCCATGTGTTTGCAGCCTAATGTTCCTGAGGCTCCTCTCCTGGTGTTTGACTTGTTCATAGCTGGATTTTGTTTCTTAGTGTGTCTCACCATGGTGAACTTTTCAAACACCCAGTTTAAATGGAGCAACCTTAAAAAGGGAAGTAAACATGAAACAAATGAACTCATCTTGTTCTGCTCTCAGATCTGTCAGTCCACTGTGGCTTCGTTCTAGCTTATCATGAGTCACAGCCTCTTTGACTGGGAGATTTTATATGATGCTCAGCTTTGGTGCTTTGGTTTTTAAAGTGCTATGGTACAGCAGGATTCAGAAACTGTTTTTTTTTTTTTTGTATAATCATGCTCCTAATGACATATCATAGCAAATTTAATGAGCATTTCCATCATGACCTTTTACCATTATGAGACTTAGCTGGACAATTTGCTGCATGGATGTCAAAGAGTAAGAATTTAATTATACTGATTCATGTGTTGCTGGGATTTTTTTAATATATCAAAGATCATGTCTTGAAAGCAGACAACACCTTAAATCTGATTTACTGACGTACATGTGAATTCCAAGAAATACAGTTCACCACAGCCAGAGAAAAGAGGTCACCTTGTAAGCCCAAAAGAGAACTCTGTATGCTGCTTATTCACACTATACTCTATGCACTTAGCTAGAAGGACAAAAATGAATAGACTTATGTATAAATCTGTCATGTTCATCTCTCTCTTTCTCAGGTACCCATTCCCCACTGTGTTCAGCACATGCAGCAAGAAGGATCTTGCAGCCAGTCTGGACAAGGGAGTGGGAATGTGTCTCTACAACATTCCAGAGGTCAAAGTGCTGTATGGGGGACAGAAATGTGGCAACGGCTATGTGGAGGAGGGAGAGGAGTGTGACTGTGGAGAACCAGAGGTAAGATTTATGTATTTATCTAACTTATATTCTAGTTACATGGTGATATATACATAGTTATACATATACATAGATACATAGTATATACTATCTGCATTGTTTTACAGCCCTAAGTTGTGTAGTTTTTTTTATTATCTGGTATTAAAATGTATACTGCATTAGTGAAGCTTTCTTTCAGGAGTGTCTAGTGTCAGAGCTTTGTAATAGTTTTTTTTTTTACCACTGAAAACTCTTCAGGACAGAGGACTTCACTGTAATTTAAGACTTTTTATAATATTAATTTATGAAAAAAAGAATGATTATAAAAGAAATGGAAATGAACAGAAATAGGATCTAGCTTTTTCTAAACTGTTCCACAGCATTAAATGCAACAGTCACAGATATAAATTGTTCTTTGAGTTATAAGAGGAATCTTTGTGGCATAAGAGGAATAAAAAAAATGTTATAGGAAAACAAGCATCTTCATGGTGTTAATAGAAACTTCATTTCACATCACACCAACCAGTCTTTGATAAATTCTTGTATGAGCATACCTTATTGTGTTTTATTCCTTATGGCCAATGATACCACCTTCACTGAATAACAGCTGTTATACAGCTGTATTACAGTGCAAAAAAACTGTTTAGGCCAATAATTATGCGTGCAGTAACTTTGTCAAAACAATCAATCCAAATGTATACGTGAATTGTTATTTCTTTTTGCTCAGTATGACAAAGAAAATGTTATATATAATTCCTTCATGTGATCTATTTTGGGCCTTCACCAATGCCTGGTTGCTCAGACAGTTCACCAGGTTAACGTTTTGAAGACCATTGGGTTCGGTCAGATTGATCAGTTTGATTTAAGGCAAGATTTATCATTCTCCATGTGTCCTTTATGTCACACACCAAAATATGAGAAGGCCTTTAACAACACATTCACACATCTGGAAGGATGCAGAGATCACAAGCCAAAGGAAGGATGAATGCCCAATAAAAGGACATTATTGGATGGCCAGATGAGGGACTTCCCCCGGTTTTACTCTTTCCACACTCTGCCCTCAATGCATTCACGACAGGCTGATGTCACACTGCAGGGGAGCAGCCAGGTCTGTAGAAATCCCAATCTCAGCCAGAAGAGTTCAAGCCTCACCCAGCCTTTGCTGTCAACAGCAGGCCAACATATTAGGCCTTGTTAAAGAAAAAAAAGAGTGAAGTAGAGGAAGTAAGAAAGAGAGGGAGACAGAAAGTAACAAAGCCTTGGCATAATTGCAATCCATGTGAAATGAACTCGATGTACTAAATAAGTTCTCCTAGAGTACTGACACATGGTGTGCATCCAGTCAATGTTTCTCTGTTAAACCACTTCTGCAGTTCTCAGTGTTGTTTCTCTCTCTCTCTCTCTCTCTCTCTCACTCTCTCTTTTCCCTCTCTTCTTATTGATGAAAGACGTCTCGCCTTTCCTTCAATTGTGGAGCGCTGATGAGAATCTTTTTTGGCAACACACATGCATCCTGGTTACACATTTCATTGGTTAAAACTGTTTTTACCCTCTGATGGGTATTTAAACAATCACTACCACAGACACACACACACACACACACACACAAAAACACATGTACAATGTAGTTGAGAATCCTCACACAGTATGCGTTAATCTAAACCATGTGCACACCAACAGAAAGCTTGTTTTTACAAAGGATCTTTTTTTCTGCCGTAACGTTCCTGTGGTGTCGTGTATAAAACAATGCTCATGTACAAGATCATACAAGTGCTGTGCATAAGTATTTAAACCCCCCCCCATTCCTATCAGTATTGTTTATCTCACTTATGCTTTCCCACTTCCATAGGATGTTGTAAGTTTGGGAATTCCTTTCTTTTAATTTTTTTAAAAATTAGTTTTCTTTTTATAACCAAACACTGGTTAATACTTTTTCAGAACTTTGTCATGGATTTGTTTTCCTTGGGCACTTCATGATGCTGGTTGTATAGCCATGTTCAGGTGTGTTTAGATTGAGACCATGTAATATTTTCATTGCATTCAACTGACTATGTAACTTTTATATAGTTATATAGTTGCACCACAGTAATGGAAGGTTGAGGCTTTTTATTTATTTATTATTTTTTAAATGTGCTACTATATTTTTTTTTTAAATCATGTATAATCCAGTTCACTACATAAAGTAAAAAAGTTTAAGTGGATGAATACTTTTTGTAAGACACTTTGTATGTATATTTTTGCTTCCCCAGAGCCAAATTTCGGTTTCAGCAGCACAGCTAATTTGTTTACCATATTATAGCAAAAATGCTGTTAATATGCTACCATCTATTTGCTTTTGTGTGTGTGTGCACACATATGTATTCCAGGAGTGTGTGAACCCATGCTGCAATGCAACTACCTGTACTCTCAAAGAAGATGCTGTATGTGCACATGGACAGTGCTGTGAGGACTGCAAGGTACTCGTTTTGATCTGTGCCTGTCTCTCGTTTGACTCACTCCCTAGTCCTCTGTCTCTCCTCCTCCACATACTCATTCTCAGAGGAAAAAAAATGAAAGCGTGGAAAACGCATTCTCTTTGCCCCATTAGTGAGCGCAACATGAACTGTCATTTATACTCCAAAAGCGCACGCCAAATTTCCTCCAAGGGCTTCAGACACACAAATCAGTCAGCATAGTTCACTGACTGAACGAGGACAGAAATACTGAGCCGGCTTACCATCAGCATTGCCTTTTGGCTGGCAAGGTCACGCAGATATCCTTTGGCTCATAGCTTGGCCGACACTATTTGGAATGACTTAAGCACTTGTTAAATAAACATCATGGAAATGAAGTCCAACATTGCTGCAAAGTCCATTTACATTATACTGAAGGAAACACTGTGCAGCTATTTGGGTTGTGCCACTCGTTCCACTATTGTTATTTTATCAATGGGTGACACTTCCCCTTTGTCCTTGTGTGTTGTTGTTGTTGTTATTGTTGTATGAATCCATCATGTTGTGCATAAGTGAATTTTTAAGTCATTCTTATAGCTGTTCTTAATTTTAAAGTAATATGATATCAATTTAGGATGTAGCTGAAAAAAACTTTCTACATTTTTATTACTGCTTCAGTATTACATTTATGGCATTTGGCAGATGCCCTTATAGTCTAAATCACTGAACATGTCCATACTGGTTTGTCGCAGACTAAGAATATCATGAATCTAAAAAAATATAGGTAATATAGCATACAGACATTTTTTTAAACAAACAGAAAAAAAAATATGTTAAATATATTTTATGATACTTTATTATTGGTAAGAATGTGAACTTGAAAAAAGTATATGGGGTTTGAGGCAGATATTTATATTTTGGGCTGGTATTGATTGGACCTTGGGCTGATTTTGGGGGAAAAACCCTTTAAATCCTGGCGTGTGTGTGTGTGTGTGTGTGTGTGTGTGTGTGTAGTTGAAGCCTGCTGGAACACCATGCAGAGAGTTGAGTAACTCATGTGACCTGCCTGAGTTCTGCACTGGTTCGAGTCCTCACTGCCCGGCCAATGTCTACCTGCACGATGGTCATGCATGCCACACAGTTGATGGCTACTGTTACAATGGCATCTGCCAAACCCACGAACAGCAGTGCATCACTCTCTGGGGTCCAGGTTAGTCTCTGAGCAGAGCTTGTATCTGAATGTGTTAAAAGACCTATACATACATTCCTGAAATTTACTGTAGCTCTGTTATGGTGCATTCTGTACTACAGTTTTGCATAAATGCAGTCCTTGCTAATATCCTGCTAACCTCCATTTTGTGCTAACCTCCAGTTTGGCACAAAATGACTCATTTAAGACATCAAACTCCAACATGGGAGGTCAAAAGCCTTCACGTAAACTCTTGATTTCATTCATTTCATTGAAGACATTTTGACAGCCAGTATCTGATTACAAATTAAATTAATTGGTCTTATGTCCATTTTGCTATGGCATGTAACTATCCAGCAACTTGACAAAAGCATGACCTTTATTCATGGTGTGAGAAAAGCATACTTTAACTTGCGAGATTTTATCTTTAGGCAGATATACTCACTTCCACACATTTCCTTACATTTTCCTTTCACATTCTTCTTATCAATTTAAAGTTGCTTATTAAATGACAAGAATTAAATGAAAGATTAGGATTAAAAAGCATATAAAACATTTCACTGTTGTTTTGTTATTTATGTTTTTAATGCTTATGGTTGCTTATGTCATTCATGCAGTGGAAGAGTGCTTTTATCTTGCAGATGGGTTTATGTTATAAAATGCAGTCATGAGGCAAATTGATTGACATATTCAACCAATGTGTGAACATAGTAGCTTTGAGCTTTGCACATCCAGGGTTGTGGGTTCAGTTCCTGCATCTTCCCTGTGCATGTTCTACCTGTGCTTAAGGGGGTTCCTCCAGGTATTCTGGTTTCTTCCCCTTGTCTAAAGACTTGTTGTAGGCTGACTGGCATCTCTAAATTGCCTATAGTGTGTGAGTGTGTGTGTGAGATTGGTCCATGCAATGGGTTGGCACCCCATGCAGTGGGTTGGCACCCCATCCTGGAGCACTGCCTTGAGGTTCCCTACAACTGTGTTTCGGATAAGCAGTGCAGAAATTGGATGGATGGATGGATGGATGGATGAATGAATGGATCATGCAATGTTGTTCATTTCTACAAATGTGACACAGGTCACAGTTTGAGACACATTTAAACAGTAGTTACAAGCATGAGTTGTGAGTTGCACTCTGAATTAAGGACCAGAGTTAACTGTGTATTCTCTCTCTCTCTCTCTCTTTGTCTGTCTTTCTCTTTAGGGGCCAAACCTGCCCCTGGTATCTGCTTTGAAAGAGTGAACTCAGCTGGAGATCCCTATGGCAACTGTGGCAAAGATTCCAAAGGCTCCTTCGCCAAATGTGACGCACGGTATACCTTGTTCATTACATACATGACCTTCTGAACTCACTGTGGATTTACACTACTAGCACACAGACGTGTTTTGTACTACTATATATGAGCAGCACAAGCAGCATTTCTGTCCACTTCACATGCTTCCAATTCACTTCCATTTCATATGCCACAGTTTACAAACCCAGTCCAAGCCAACATGTTGGCACAAAATTAGAATCATACAATTGTATTGAATGTTGAACTGTAGTGAATGTTGTAGCATTAAAAATTCCCACAAACATGGCACAAACATGTTCCAGCATGACAGCATCCCTTGTCCCTTTGCACAAAGCAAGCTCCTTGAATACATGGTTTGCCAAGGACAGAGTGTAAGATCTCCATCTCACAGGACACTGACCTCAACCCCACTGACACCTTTAGGATGAATTAGAACACTGTCAGCACTCCAGACCTCTTCATCTGACATCACTGCCTGAATTCACTTATGCTCTTGTGGATGAATGAGCAAAAATCCCCACAATCATGCTCCAAAATCTAGTGGAAAGCTTTCCCACTGGAAGACTGGTGGTAATTATAACAGCAAAATCTGAAATGGGATTTTCAGCAAGCACACAGGGATAAGATGGTTTGGTTATATACTGTTCTGTGATACACACATCACTAGAAAAGGCTTCAGAAATTAATGTGACTAAGCCTTCACCTAGAATATTTGTGAATTCATAAGAGTATTTTTATTGTCTTTGTTGTCTGTTGGTTTCAAGTGATCTTCTGCTTTTAAAGAAGAAGATTGCTTTCAGTCTATTCATTTATTAATGTTCTTTTTCTAGTATGTCATATTACCATAATCCATAATGCCAAAATATGGCAACCGATACTGAAGAATGTCTTGTAAATGATATATCTTTAATTTCTTGGCATGAGATTTTAGATTTTAAGTTGTTTATAAAATACATCACTCTCTCTTTCTCTCTCAATGAGCATCTTACACACAGAGGAATATATATATATATATATATATATATATATATATATATATATATATATATATTGAGAGAGAGAGAGAGAGAGAGAGAGAGAGAGAGAGACTTTCTAGCATTATAGTAAATGGTAATGGAAACATATTTACCAAGACCTTGATGAATGTTTTGTTCTCTCTGTTTGTTCTCCTGTATTGATCTGTCTGTGTGTGTGTGTGTGTGTCTCTGTGTGTGTGTGTATGTTTTGCTACAGGGATGCTAAATGTGGTAAAATCCAGTGCCAAGGTGGTGCCAGTCGACCTGTAATTGGAACCAATGCTGTATCCATAGAGACCAACATCCCTCTGCATGAAGGGGGGCGTATCCTGTGTCGGGGGACACACGTATATCTCGGGGACGACATGCCTGACCCAGGGCTGGTGCTGAGTGGCACAAAGTGTGCTGAAGGCATGGTATGTGTCTGTACTGGGGGATTGTAGACTGATTAAAAGTTAACACAGCAGCTGCTGGAGCATTGAGCATGGGGAATGTTTCAGTCACAAGCAGAGTCAACATTTAATCAGCAGAGTTGATGTTTGAAATGACCATGTACTCACTTTTGCTCTCTCTGTGGATTTTTCCTCTCCATTACAGATGTGTTTGAACAGACAGTGTCAGAATGTCAGTGTGTTTGGAGTACACAAGTGTTCAGGGAAGTGCCATGGCAGAGGGGTAAGTAACACTAGCACACATGGATAATCTGGAATGTTCCTTATATAACCTTCTTATAATTCTGATACATTAAATGGCCTTTTCCTATGGATTATGGTTGAGTACAGAAGTTCACAAACCCTTTAGTGTATCAATTAAAAAAAAAAACAACAAACCAAAAAGTGTACCTTTGTTTTATAGTTTAAATTTTCTTTTTGGTGAAAAAACACAAGATGGCTTAGTTATCTTAAAGGTTTGTATCCCTATAGATACAGCCTAGTTAATTCATGTATTTATCTGGTTATGGGGATGTAAGAGTGAAACATTTGGTCTTAATTAAGATACAAAATGATAAAGCAAATTTAATTCTTAAGCAGATTTCTGTGAGCATTCAATTTTTCACAAGACCTAAAAACAAAAAATAATAACTCTTCAATGTTTTGAATATTGAAATATTCAACATCCATAATTATGAAAAGGGAGACACTTAAACACAGAGGTTACTAAGGACAGGAAGAAGATTTTTTTTTTTTAATCTGAAAGAAGTATGTCTTAATATCCACTTAACCAGTTACATAGTAAAAATATGAAATAAAAATATGCAATCTTTGGACTTATCTGTATATTTGAAACCATAAAGCTTTAATAAAAGATATATCTGAGCTTTTAAATGCTCAGTTCTGATTAGTTAGAAGATTAATTTTCTAACAGCAGATTTGACAATAGTGCTGAAAGTTTTATATTAAAGCACATGTTTGTGATATTGTTCATTATATTATTTATATTGTTACACTATTGCAGTCTTAGTTGTATAGTAACAGTTTAGACATGGAATTATATGGCAGATACATGTGGGCTCTCGAGTGGCGCAACAGAAATTTGTTCTCCCTATTGTCCAGAGATTGTGAAATTGAATCTAGGTAATGCTCAGCCATGTGTCTTCTGTGGCCAAAAGTTCAAGAGAGCAACACTAACCATGATCTCAGGGTGGGAAGGACAATGTTCTCTCTCTCTCTTTCTCTCCTCTCCATGTGCATCTGTAAGCTCAATGATGTGGAATGACCAGCAGTTTGAAGATATGCTTGGCTGGTTTTACATGTCTCAGAGGATGCACATGTTAACCTTTACCTTTCCCAGCTGGTAGGTGTGGTATGATCGCAGAGCTGACAAGTGGGCAGGAATTGGCAGGTGACCAAATTGGGCAACTCCAGTGTACTTCATTACTAAATGTAGATGAGCCAAAAACTCTGGGGCTGCTATTTCAATTAAATAAAATGCTGATAAAGTACTACAGACCTGTAAAATACTACACACCCACTCATAGCATCATTGACCAAAAACTACTTGTACGTTCTTTTCAAAAATGGAATTCTAATCTGCTAAGTGAAACTTTTACATTTTAGTTTAGTTAAATAATTTGCAATATGCAATCAATAACACATCAGAGCTGCACCTACAGTAATATTATTGCTTCCCAGTTAGAACCACATGGTCCAACAGCTTCCGGCAGCTGCTGTGTTAACTTTACATCAGTCTTCATTCCCCCACTACAGTTAAAGCACACATATTTAATAGCTTTATTTATGTTCTACTTAAAGTACCATTCATCATCATTTTGGCTTCGATGTACACCGTGTTTGCCAGCAAAGCACTGAAATGCAAATACTATACATCCTGGCCAAGATTCGCCCCTGCACTGTCATCCACATCCCACATTCCCCCTGAGGGGTTTTATTTATATATGCTTTTATTTATTACTTCTTATTCCACTCTCAAAAGCAGGCAAATGCTCAATGTTGAAGATGGAAAGATTCTTAGAAAGGTTTTCTCTCTCTAAGCTGAGACAGATAAGACAGGACTTATAGGGACTTTTTGTTGTTTCTTTGTGTTGTGTTTGAGGATTATTGTTGACAAAGTGAATTAATGTTACTTTTGATTGATGATGCATGATATGATGGAGAGAAGCAGTTGGATCAAACTAAAAGTTGATCTTGACGTGTTGCACTTCCTTATCATGCAGTTGATGAGGACCAGTGGGCACCAGGACATAATGATGTTAGAGTGTCTTTGTGTTCATGTTTTTTATCCCTGAGTCCTCAATCAAGCTCACTGCTCCTAGCTAATGAGTAGTGCTTCTTCTGGCATAAAGAAAACTCTGTGTGTGTGCAAGAGAGAGACAGAGAGAGAGAGAGAGAGAGAGAGAGAGAGAGAGAGAGAGAGAGAGAACACCTATTTGTCTATGTTTGTGTGTGTGTTATACATATTAGTGAATGTCTAGTTCTCTTCTCCTTAATTCTCCCTATAATTGATTTTGGGGCACTGACACACACATACCTATACATGTTTGTTTCAGAGATTTCAAGGGTATACATAAATAAGATGTCAAAAATGGTTTATATATTGAATATATAGGGGCGGTGGTGGCTCAAGTGGTTAAGGCTCTGGGTTGTTGACTGGACGATCAGGGGTTCAAGCCCCAGCACCGCCCAAGTTGCCACTGTTGGGCCCTTGAGCAAGGCCCTTAACTCTCCCTGCTCCAGGGGTGCTGTATCATGGCTGACCTTGCGTTCTGACCCCAACCTCCAAGGATGGGATATGCGAAGAAAGAATTTCACTGTGCTGTAATGTATATGTGACAAATAAAGGCTTTATATCTATTTTTTCTAATTATGTAACCAGCTGTAATATGAATGTTTTAGATTTCCTATACCTAATCCTAAATCTAACCTTAGGTTAACCTCAGCAACAACAAAAACAACAAAAAAGAAATTCATCATAGAAAGAACTAAGAATTAATGGTGTGAAATTCTAAAGTCCAAGTCCCCTGGGCTGTGAAAACATCCCAAAGACCAAAGAAACATGAGGCATAACGTGCAGGACAGTAAACTGCAGAAAAAAAAATAGCATGAATATGTTATTCAAATGTACATGAAGTCCTAATTTGGTGTGTGTGATGTGTGTGCTGTTGGAGTCTGTGTCCTTAAAATGGAGATGTGGCTTAAGGCTGTGAGTTGTTGATTGGAAGATTAGGCTTCAAGCTGCCACTGTTGGGCCAGTTAAGCAAGGCCCTTAGCCCTCCCTGCTCCAGGAATGCTGTGTCATGGCTGACTCTGTGCTCTGACCAGAACCTCCACAGTTGGGATATGCAAAGAAAGAAATTTGCTGTGCTGTAATGTATATATGACAATAATAATAAAGGATTAAAGGAAATGAAGGAAATTATACCTGATTGGAGGTCCCATTCAGAGCCCTAATTGCTTTTGTAGAGTAGCTCCCCCTGGTTTTACACCAGTTTTTTAAACCAATGTGTATTGATTTTATAAAAACACTTTTATTCATAAGGACCATCTTGCAGATAAGTTATCCTTGGTTTCTTTTCTGGTTTTCCTGCATTATCTGGACATATTGGTCCTGACAGTTCACACACAGACACACACACATATACACACACAGCTGATACCCATTACCTCCTGAAACCCCCAGGATCCTCACTGAAGCCTGAGGTGAAGAGTGACCTGTCCTCTGTATGTTTTAAACATCACTGGCTGCTTCTAAGCCTCTCAGCATGACCAAGGAAGCGAGTGACATTCTAAAAACACACATTAAATGCATTGGAATATGCTGATTTGCACTTTTATGTTCATGCAGATGTTCAGATTTCATCAATCCTTAGAGTGGTTCTTCATGAACGGCAAAAATTCCATTGTGTTTATTCTTTACAGAATGTGATCACATTACTGTGTAGTCTTTCCAATGAAGATTTTACTTAGCAGCGAATTTGAAAATAACTGTAAGTTGATTAGGGAAATGATAGTGAAGTATAACAGCCTATTTTTGGTTTTTGCTGAATGTTTGTTATTCCTTGGAGAATTAAGCACTAGTGTTGTACTGTGACTAGTACAGTTACAGTGGTGTTTAATAGGAGAAAAGTTTTCAACAAACTAGCTCATAAGGTATATTCGTCAGGTTTCACTGGAAGACATGAAAAAGCAAAATATCAAGATCTTCATTTCCTACTCATAATTTTCCAGTATCTTATTAATTGTCAGACTGTCATGGATATACTGCAAAATAACATCTAAACTGTTATTAAGAAAGAAAAATACAGCAAACACATACAGATTATGAACAAGACTATGGCAGTAACAAACACATCTCAACGAAAGCTTTCAAATAAGACAATAAAACACAGAAAGCTGTATAACAGTGCTCATCAGGGTGAAACGGGACACAGGTGAGAGTACTTGAAATGTGTGATGTTCTGGGGCTGATGGGAAATGTAACTTAGCAACGCTTTGGTGTTATCATGACACAGAAGAAAATGCAGGAATCAGTGTTCAGGACTCTTGTAAATCATTCAATTGATAAATAAATAAATAAACAAATAGATACACAAATAAAGAAAATGTAGTTTTTGAGTTTGTATGTCAGAGATAACACAGTGATATGCCAATGCAGAGGAGTTTTAGCTCAGTAACTTGAGAGAAAAACCACAGAAGCTGGTGATTTAATATCTGTATACAGTATACTGTAGCTCCTATAATGTAATCAATAACAGGAACAAAGCATCTACACTTCTTCCATAAATGTCGAGTAACATCTAACATAAAACCTCATATCAACATTTATGCACTTTTCTTTGTTAAACAACACTAGAGTCCATTGTTTAATGCATTTATTAGGCTATTATGCTTAGTTTATATGCTGTATCTGCCACTGAAGTGCCTGTGAATAAGCTGTTAAGAGCTATAGGAACAATAATGTATTAGAAAGGGCTCATTAATATAAATGCAATCAACAAAAATGATTTGTCTATCATTAATGCTGCTTAAAATTCCAGCACCCCCAACTGAAAATTGCTTCCTGGGTCCCTGTGGTCATATTAATGAGGAATCCAGCATTAAAAAAAGTTGTGGAGACAGCAAACACTGGACTGCAAGTTCCTGAAAGTATTGCAGCTGTATGACCCAGTTATATAAAAAAAAAATCAACTCAGAATTTAATCAGGAAATAAATCTTTTGTCACACAGTGATTATAAAAATTGATATTCTGGTTGGATTTTTTTCCCCTCTTTTAACTCCAGTCTGCTTTGTGTCCGTAGGTTTGTAATAATAAGAAAAATTGCCACTGTGAAGCACATTGGGCACCACCATTCTGCGAGAGGGCAGGGTTTGGTGGCAGTGTGGATAGTGGACCAATGAGACTAGCAGGTACAGTAGTGAACAGTTATTATATGCATATTATACAAAATATGCAACATGTAGGTTGTGATGCACTAATCCTTTTTATTATTATTATTTTCAAACCCATTAATAGAGCTATAAGAATTGAAACATAATACTGATCTGATTTCTAGAAGTAAAAGGCAGTTGTCTGCTTGCTTCTGTTGTTAACTATTAAGTGAAACATCAGATGAGTGATGGTGGAGTGCTGACAAGTTGAGACTTTTTGTTCATTGAGAGAACCGTGTCATGTCAGTTGAAACCACACAGTTTCTCAGAAAAATAAATAAAATCTGATTCAGCATTACCATGTCAGGTTTCAGTAACAGATTTGTACCTCCCTATATGTAATTCTAGATATCTGTGTTTATTCATCAAACCTGATAAATGTTTAACCAGAAAATTTTGAAGTGCAGTCAACATCCTACTTGAATGGAGATTGATTGATGACCCATGTTTGGATCTGTAGACATGCTTAAAGTTCCTCTCAGTTAACAGCATGTAATGTTTTTTTCTGCAAAATGAAGAAAAAATATATAAGTCCAGAAAGACTGAGTACTGTACTACTTGTTTAAACTAACTGTGACTTGAAAATCAATCCACTGTTGTCCTGGCCATTTTAAATCATCAGTATGTTAATAATATTCATTTGTGCTAGTAATGATTAATAATAGGGCATGAAATGAGAAATAGGCCTGTTCTTTTCACTGTGCTTTCTTTGATTGATGAGCTACTATTTTTAACAAGGAACATGTAAGACTTTTATGTTTTGAGGTTTAGCCAAAGTGGAGCTGTAGCCGTATTTCCATTTCACTTGGCAGCTTTTTCATAGGAAATGCAATTCCTGCATTCACTAATCCTCAGGAATGAATAAGTTCTTTCATCAAATCTAATGTAATGTGTGATTTGGCAGAAATTAGAATTACAAACTTCAATTCTATTCGGGCAGAGTAGCACTAACATTCTGAAATTTTGATGCGTTTCTCTGTACTGGAAGAACTGAAAATCAGTTATGTGAAATTTATTTTGTTTATTTGTTGGGGCAATCAATAACCTTCTATTCTGTTATTTTAGTACATAGAAATGTGTTAAAATTTCTGTCAGTGTTTATCACCTCTAGACTACAGATGCTTGAGACAGAGATGGAAAGAAAAATCTCATACCTGCAGTATTGTTCTTAAAAGTCTTTTATTCTTACAGCTTTCATATTTTATTTACACACAGGGGTCTATAGTCAGGGCATTGCCCTTTAGTTATGGCAAAAACTCTCCAAAAAGGCAAGGCTGTTATAGATCCACTGACTTTCTTGCACTGATGTACAAGACCAGCTTCTGAGTTAGAGTTTTGAAATCAATAAGATGCTACTGTAGTCCAGTTTTGAACAACTTTTGACCGCTTGCTATCTGTCTGTCTTTCCTCTGTGCTGTGCTGTACCTTAGATGTGCATGTGTGTGTATTAATGTGTGTATTGTCGTATGTGATGTCAGCTGATAGTCGGGCCGTGACCACAGGCGTGCTGGTCACTGTCTTCTGTCTATTTGCGGCTGGCTTGCTCATCTGCTTGAAGAGGAAGACACTGCTCCAGCTGCTCTTTACGAATAAGAAGAGCACCATTCAGAAACTCAGGTATGGCCAGAAAAACAGCAGGAGTTGTATCATGTCATTGTGAAGGAACTGAGAGTATGCATAATTATCCACAACCCACATTTTGTAATGTCACTATCTGGATCTGAAATGGAATTCATGAAGCTATCCCCTTGGTGAAATTTGGTGGTGGTAGTGTCATGTTGTGGGAATAGTTTTAATCAGTGGGGGCTGGGAAAGTGGTCAGGGTTGAATGCTAAGATGGATGGAACCAAATACATGGAACTTTTATAAGAACAAGGACAATGGCCTGAAGCATACTGCCAAAACTACATTGTAGTAAAATTTAGAATAGCTCAGTCAATTGCCAGACATTAATTTGATTGAGAATCTATGGCAAGACTTGATTATTGATATTTGCCAAAGATCTCCATTTAATCGGATTAAGCATTAGCAAAAAAAAATAAAAAATCAAAATACAGATATGCAAGGCTGATACTGAGATACATCCTTGCAGCTGCAACTGCCACACTAATATATTGTATAAATCAAGTGGTACAAATTCTAATTCAGTGTCCATTTTTTATCAGTTCTAGTTCCAGTTTAATGTCCATTCCAATTTCAGGTTATAACACTGCATAAACGTGGGGAACAAATTACCAGGTGATTACTCTTACAGTTTATATCCTTTTTCTCTGTTTTTCTGTAGATCAGTGGGATGGAGGAGAACAGCCAGTCCATCACACTCACAACCTGTGTACAGAGATTCTCCCCAGCACAAATCCCCATCCAGAACTGCTAGCTGTAGGTTAGATAAGGTACTTAGGATTAATTCTGCCTACACACATACACACTCATATACTGATGCACCCAAAGACCAGTTTCATCTCTCTGTGTTTCGGTATCTCCAGTGTTTTTTGGGTTTTTTTGTGAAATGAGATGACCCTCACAAAAGGGTAGTTTATTTTTATGACCATGAAAAAAATTGGTTTCTCTCTGTATTGACACACTTTAAGAAAAACTGATGGAGAAATTTATACTCTCGATCAAAGTTGGCAACTGGTGGCCCATGGTCTGTTTGCTGGACATATTTCAGAAGACAAATTTAGTACTTTACATATGGAAAAACCGGTTGTAGTTCAGTGATTTCAAGCTTTCTACAAAAATGAACAATTGTGGCATCTGTAGCATCTGTTGCTAATGCAATCATATGCATATAAATTACTTAGCTTTAGAGTCTTTACAGATTACAGATTTTAATTTTAATTGACTTGTTCAAAGGTCAGTGACTAAAATGTTGAATGTTGAACAGCATTCCTACTTCAAAATTTCCTTTTTATAGCTATTAACTGATCACTTATGGTTAACTAGTGTCACCATTTAGTCATGCTAGTTGCTTATGAAAACCTTTACAAGCAAGCAATTTTGTGTAAATGGACCTTTAGAAACTGAGATGAATACTTCTGCCCTTGAATGTTTTTTCCATATATATCAATATATGTTTGATTAAATAGCAACATGCTGCAATATGAGTGGAATTCATGTGTGCATGGCTGACAGATAGACAGAGAAAGTGTGCAGACTCTTTCATACACAAAGCAGGAGTACTCCATGCATGTCAGGGTGTTATTGACTGTAGCAGAGGCAAACACAAAGGCTAAGCATCAGAAAGCAAAGTTCACGTGAGCTGTACAAAGAGATGACTGTTCCTGGCAAAACAGAAAAGCTCATAAAGTATAGCATTCATCAGATTCTCTCTCTCTCTCTCTCTCTCTCTCTCTCTCTCTCTCTCTGTCTGTCTTTAGCCCTGTCATTTCAGTGCCGAGCCTCTTCTGCCTCCTTCTACATTCCATCCTCACAGTCTGCGACGATTTCCTCACTGCCCTGCTCAGTGCCAACCCCTCCACATCAGCCACCCCATTCCCATCACACTGGGTCTGGGTGTGGCTGCTGACCTACAAGCTCCGCCTCCTGTTCCTCCCCACAGGCCTCTGCCCAGACACACTCAGTCTCCAATGAGAGCATCTCCTTTCTTTACCCTCCCACGACAGCCAATCTTCATGGCCAATCAGGTGAGTTCTTGCCTGAACCTTCTATATTTACATAAAGCACTGTAGATACTGTACACACAACCAGCTCAAGGTAGATATACACAGGACACGGCCAATAGCAGATCAAGCTCTGTCACATGTTGTGTATTGGGAGCTTAAAATGCTAAATACCAAAGCGTTATGTAGGTAACAGTAAATGATGTTAGCACAAGTTTCATTTGAAATTTTGGAAGGAACCCACTCTGTGGAAATCCAAGTGTCTCAGACAATTATTGTTTATTTGTATGATATTGAAATTTTGCACAGTGCTTTATAGGTCTGCGGATGCATAAATATTCCAGCAATGCTAAAACATGCAAATTTTAGTGTATTTAACATATTTAAAATGCCAAAGAAAATGTTTTGTACAATCCAATCCTCATCAATCCACAGCAGTAGCAGTAGTTTATGGTCAGACATACTGTACAGAAAGTTATTATTTATATCTCTACAAAGATTTAAAAGTACAACATTGCAAATATTCATAGGTCAGTGGTTTACAAAGAGCCAGAATACCATTACTCAATTTATCATAGGTCTAGCAACCGTTATGTAGACTACAGATTTGCTAAAAACTCTTTTTAATTAGTCAGTGACATGGGGCAGCTGAAATACTTTCTTCTCCATGCATTTTCTACCCATGCATTTTCTATCTGCTCTGCCTTTTAATGCATTTAAAGTCACCTCTACAGCATTCTGCTTATTGTACATTCTTTGTAAACCAGACATACAACCTTACAGTACAGTAAAGCTAGTCCTAAGACATATGAGGCTGACTGTGGCATGGCTCTACATTAGCGTAGGTTTCTAATTGACATGCATGCTGTGTTATGAGGCATGTATTTCATAGCCATAAATGCATAGCCTGCCTCCAAAGCTTCCCTGGGGGAAGAATACAAATGCAATGTGTGGGCGTTGTAGACAAGGGGGTGAAAGTTCTGAGTGGCTTTATTAAGGTTTTTGTTCAAATAAAAAAAATATTAATAAATAAAAATGCAATTATTAGATCAAAACAGGGGGATTTGGTTAAAGGCATAGACAGGATCAATGGCAACAGACAGGCAAGAGAACAAATCTGGTAATCATATGAATTACAAACACAGAAAGAGATGAGAAATATGACTCTGTGATCTATAAGAATAGATTCTTAAGCCAGAACACAAAAGTTCTGCAATAATTTGGCAAACTTCTCAAATATCGACAGCTGTTGATGTAAAAAGCCAACCTCGAACCAAAATGTGAGCAGATGGTGAAATACGGATGATGTTTAGAGGATAATAGTGCATAATAACGATCTTCCATAAGCTCATTAAATTAAAAAAAATGTTTTTTATTCTTTTATTAATATCCTAAATTGCACACAAATAGTCATGGCCTTGATCTGACATCTCAGTTCTCCAAGCTGTTCTCCTGCAGCTCCTGTCTCTCCTACTGGTTCTCTGAGCACGCTGTTATTAAGACTTACATCAGTGTGAACAGTTCAGAGAGCAATGCCATGACAGAAGAGCTGCAGTGAATCTGTTAAGTGCTCAGTATGTCTGGGAAGCAGAGACCAGCACTGTCCAAAGGGCATTCATAGCAACTCAAACGATCCTGCTGAGGCAGTAACCACCACCATCCCCATGGGGCCTCAGCTTTTTTTAAGTAAAAATCAAACAAGCAGCATGAGCTGTAGAGGTACTATGCTGACAGCCAGGCTGAGGTTTAATATATTTCTGGATTTAATACTGTTCCAAAGACTTCAGAGACTGTGTAGAGATTGTTTTGTAGTTATATCAGTGAGGGCTGCCCAGTAGGTTCCCAGAAATAGCAATGAGTTTAGGATTCATTGCAGAATTGTCTTGTAAGTAATGGTCAGTGTGTGAATGTGTTAGTATCGAATATCCCACCTTGCCTTAAAGTAGGTTATTAAAAGACATCTCAAGGGATATAAAGAAAGTGTGTGTGTGTGTGTGTGTGTGTAGGGACTGCACTAAAATAATAGTCATAATAATATGCTCTCTGGTTGATCATAAACATAGGCACTGCAAAATTCTGTTGTATGTGCTTTTCAAGTAATCTCATCTTTATTTGTTTGTCAAACTCTCATCTATATTTGTTTTTTTATTTGATTACATCAACCAAAGCGAATATTATTAAACCTATGTCTTAACATATTTTACTATTTTTAAGTTTTACGTTTTCTTGGGTTTTTTTGCCAGATTGTTTTCTTAATTCAAACCTTTTAATTACTTTTTAGCAAAAATATGGGTCAGTAGAATAAGAAAGATAATTTAAAGCTACGAAATAGTAAAATATGTCTAGAAATAGGTTTAATAAATGTATATTTGGTTTATTGGAATCCTATAATAAAAAATATGATTTAAATGTGACTAAATTCAAGATATTTTGCTTGCTAAGATGTAATTTTTTTCAGTGTATATAGACATTTTTTTTTTCTTCTTTTAAAGAATGCCCTGGAACTCAGCAGCAAAGCCACTAGGCCACTCTTCTTGTTAGTAGTGATGATCCTGTGGATAGCATGAGTACAAAACCACTTGTATAAGCAATGAAGCGAGCAATTCGGTTAACTTGGCACCCTTGAGGGCCTATGCTGGTTGACCCAGTCACCATTTACTGTGAGAGTTGCAAAATGGAATCATTGCTTTAGGCACTGCTGCAAATTAGCCTCACAGCTCAACACACTCGACTAATGCTTCTATAATGCTGTGGTGACCTTGCAATCTCTGGTGAAGAGACCTGCTCAGGCAGGGTTAACATTAATCACTTTCACTCACTGGAGAGGCTCAGTGGCTTAGAAAAAAGACTTAGGGTGCTATTTTCATGATCACAATGCAAGGGCTAAATAAGGCATAAGATCATGGCACTGGTGTGTAAAAGATATATTCTTTTTTTTTTTGTTTGACAAAAAGGTTTGATGTACTGTTGAATGAATTTGCGTGCTGATCTCAAATCTAATCAATTCAGCTTATCAGAGTGTTCAGTGCATTGATATAGTTTATGATAGATAGATAGACAGCTAGTTAAACGGAACAGCATTTATATTGAAGTGGGGTTACATCAATAGAGAAAATCCACAAAGCTAGGTTATTTAAAAAATAAAAAGAAGCAATTTTAGACAAGCATGAGTTTGATATCAGTGCAACAGCAGATTTTGAAATCTCATACACAGACCCTTTTATCTCTGACCGTGAAAATGGCAACTCAGCACGAACAGGAAACAATGATTGGCTTGTGACCAAACAAAATAGCAATACATTACTGAGTGAACAAACACAGACCCCCTCATTTCTAGTGTATAACAAATCTATATATCTAATTTTTTATAAATGTTTTAAGAAATTAAAAAGTGATTATTATTCTAAAAAAAATTTATTAATTATTCAGTCTTTCTGCAAGTTATCATGCACAGTTGCTTTGCCTGTTATCATCTCACCCATGGATAAATTAGGTGCATGTGATAACTTGCGATAATCTGTCAGGTCAGGAAGCAAACACAGCAGTTCCAACTTGATTACAATACACAATGTAAGGAGTCAGAGCTCCTTTAATAGACAGCAACATACCACCATCTGGTGGTCATGCTAGTGTAGTGTTCAAGCTTTAACTGCACTCCAAAACATCACAGGCTATTATTATTTTCAATTTCACACAGGACCATGAGAAGCCCAGTCCTCCCCAGAAGCCACTGCCTGCAGACCCCCCAGTTCGAGGTTACAGAATGGCCCGGAGCACATCGGCAGCTGGAGTGCCCACATCAGGCCATATCCCAACTGTACCACGACCTCCACCTGCTATACCACAGCCAGAAAGGTCAGTAAACAAGTGAACAGTTAGTTCTCAAAGTTAATGTGCTAAAAGTGTATTGTAGGGTGTTCCTGTTATGCAGTGGTTACCTACCTGTCTGGTCCAATACCACAGTGGAGCTACTGTACAAACTGCTAAAAAAGTTCATACTGGTTATGATAGTAAGGTGTCTGAACACACAGTGCATCACAGAGCCTGAGCTGCTTTGATCCTTACACAATATTATGCAGATAATTTAATGTTATGGTTGATCAGTGTATGCACAAAATTAACGTTTGGGTTATAATTTAGGCCAACACCAAGGCTACCACCACCTCTATATGAGCGTTGACATGAGCTCCTGATAAAATCAAGGACGAATTCCACCAGCGAATGGACACTTTTATTTGCACTACAAAAACTCTAGTGGGCCCACTGCACACCCATGTGGAACACCGTAGAGTACTTTTTGAAAAAGAAGGGAACTGTGCTTAATTCTTGGTGCTGTGCCTCACACAAGGTGCTCAGCGTCCTCACTCAGGTACTGTGGAAATAAGATGTATATTTATTGTCAGAAGAACACAATGCACTGTGGTCAACACTTTTTCTATGGTGGTTATTATTGTGAACTTTTTACTAATATGTTTGTGCTTGTCTTTTTGTCAACACTATGGACACGTATCGATTTCAGATGAAGAGACTGTTTGCTTTTTTTAATTCATCTGTACTAGGGCAACTCCTGTGATGTTCCTGTAAATATGAATGGATGTTGTATAAGTACTAGACCTACATTTACTGTACTTGCAGATTGAAGGTGCTTCATTCAGCAGAGATTTCAAACATAAAAAAGATTTCTCCTGAAGCATATTTTAGTGAAAGCATAATTGCAAGTAAACCTTGGACAGAAATTATAGTCAATAATATAATCAACAAACCTCAACAATACACTATATTGCCAAAAGTATTCGCTCACCCATCCAAATAATCAGAATCAGGTGTTCCAATCACTTCCATGGCCACAGGTGTATAAAATCAAGCACCTAGGCATGCAGACTGTTTTTACAAACATTTGTGAAAGAATGGGTCGCTCTCAGGAGCTCAGTGAATTCCAGCGTGGAACTGTGATAGGATGCCACCTGTGCAACAAATCCAGTCGTGAAATTTCCTCGCTCCTAAATATTCCACAGTCAACTGTCAGCTGTATTATAAGAACGTGGAAGTGTTTGGGAACAACAGCAACTCAGCCACGAAGTGGTAGGCCACGTAAACTGACGGAGCGGGGTCAGCGGATGCTGAGGCGCATAGTGCGAAGAGGTCGCCAACTTTCTGCAGAGTCAATCGCTACAGACCTCCAAACTTCATGTGGCCTTCAGATTAGCTCAAGAACAGTGCGCAGAGAGCTTCATGGAATGGGTTTCCATGGCCGAGCAGCTGCATCCAAGCCATACATCACCAAGTGCAATGCAAAGCGCCGGATGCAGTGGTGTAAAGCACGCCGCCACTGGACTCTAGAGCAGTGGAGACGCGTTCTCTGGAGTGACGAATCGCGCTTCTCCATCTGGCAATCTGATGGACGAGTCTGGGTTTGGCGGTTGCCAGGAGAACGGTACTTGTCTGAGTCCATTGTGCCAAGTGTAAAGTTTGGTGGAGGGGGGATTATGGTGTGGGGTTGTTTTTCAGGAGCTGGGCTTGGCCCCTTAGTTCCAGTGAAAGGAACTCTGAATGCTTCAACATACCAAGACATTTTGGACAATTCCATGCTCCCAACTTTGTGGGAACAGTTTGGAGCTGGCCCCTTCCTCTTCCAACATGACTGTGCACCAGTGCACAAAGCAAGGTCCATAAAGACATGGATGACAGAGTCTGGTGTGGAGGAACTTGACTGGCCTGCACAGAGTCCTGACCTCAACCCGATAGAACACCTTTGGGATGAATTAGAGCGGAGACTGAGAGCCAGGCCTTCTCGTCCAACATCAGTGTGTGACCTCACAAATGCACTTCTGGAAGAATGGTCAAAAATTCCCATAAACACACTCCTAAACCTTGTGGACAGCCTTCCCAGAAGAGTTGAAGCTGTTATAGCTGCAAAGGGTGGACCGACGTCATATTGAACCCTATGGATTAGGAATGGGATGTCACTTAAGTTCATATGCGAGTCAAGGCAGGTGAGCGAATACTTTTGGCAATATAGTGTATGTGGTTGTTATAGATCCACTAAGAAGAAACAATAACTAAAAAACATACAGAATCAGAAAATGTTATCATGCTCAGTTTTGTTTTTAGCTATGAAGCTCATGCAGACTGGATGCTGTTGTACTTTGTTGATGTCCTATCAAAACATTATTTAAATGTAAGTGAGTCAACAAGTACATTTTTTCCTATCCTAACCTATTTGATTTAACTATACTGATTCATGAAAAACTGGCACCTATCACAGCTACTGTCTTTTTAAGCAGCAGGATTTGTTATAATTACAAGCTGGTTTACATTTCCCATGATATTTCTTAAATCTTACTGGTATCTTTAGTACTGTTAACTTCACTGTTTATATTGTTGATAGACTCAGTGCTGTACTGACATGCATTTACTTTTTTTATCACATTTCCCAAGGAAAAAAAAAAATCATTTGTGTATATTTGTTTTCTGTGTAAGAGTCCATGGTACCTTTTTGTCAGCATGTAGATTGCATAAAAGAAGCCATTTCTTTGCCACTGAGATGTTTTGTTTCTGTCCTATTCATGTCATTGTTTTATACATCACAAGCAAATCGGTGTTGAAGGTGTGAATTTTCAAGTGAACTTGAACTGTTATTGTGTCTGGCATTATTCAAAAATTGAAAAGTAAAAAAAATAAGAAATAAAAAATAAAAAAAGGCTTTACTTTTCATCACTGAATCATGTTAAGATGTTGTGCTGCTTAATGAATCAACCATGGAAATCTCTTCCCAAAATGAAAACCAAAGGAATCCCACAGTCCAAAGACATGCTTCTAGGCTGATTGAAGTCTCTAAATTGCCTGTAGTGAATGAGTGTGTGTGCCCTGCGATGGACTGGCACTCTGTCCAGGGTGTAACCTGCCTTGATGCCCAATGATGCCTGAGATAGGCACCTGTGACCCGATTATAGATCGGATAAGCAGACAATGAAATGAAATGAAATGATAAAGTATGTTTAATGATGTTCATCTGACTGCAAGTAAGGAATAATCCATGATAGGAAGTCCTGCTTTATGGATTTAATGGGTTATATTTTCCTATAACAACACACTGAAGTCCACAGCAGTTTGCTATTCTTTCTTTATTTATAAGAATATTCATCCATCCATCCCTTCATCCATCCATCTATCCACTCCCAGGGTCTAATAGAATTTGGAATCTATCCCAGGGGCACAATGCAGTGGACACCCTGGTTGGGGGGTCAATCCATCACAGGGCACATTCACACACACATAATCACACATTACGAACAATTTAGAGATGCTAGTCAGCCTACAACATGAGTCTTTGGTCTGGGGAATGAAACCGGCGTACCGGGTAGGAACCACCGAAGCACGGGAAAAACATGTAAACTCCACTCACTCAGGGCAGAGGTGGGAAACGAATCTTCAGCCGCCTGAGGTGAAATGCAAATGTACCACTATGCCGACATTCGTAAGAACAATACATTACTTTTTTTGTTTATAAATCACAAAAAAAGAAAATGAGGAAACTGCAACTTCCAAATACTTTTAGAGTTCACAGCTTTTCTTCTCACCAGTGCTGACACTGAAGACTCCTTACAATTATACAAAAAATTAACATCTAATAGATTGATTTAACTGTTACACATGTGGTGAATCTGCCATACAAGTTGAAATGTAAATTACTATAGAAACAATATGACAAGTGCATTAATATAAACCTGGAATATAGTTATATTATTGTGTTTTATGTTAGAATTGATTTTTATTACATTTATACTTTAGTTTTTATGCAGTGTAATTGATTTTGTGAAAAAAAAAAAAGGTTTTGTGTAAGTCATGTTTTTAGCTATATATGTTTTCCTGTATTTTTTAAGTGCTTCAGTTTAAAAAAAAAAGAAAAAAAAAAAAGTAAAAATGAAGGCTTAGTTTTTGTTATGGAAAAGTAAGCAGTGGAGTTAGGTAGTACTCAAGGTATTCAGTGTAGAAAAAATTTGTGTATATCCGTGTAGGAAAAAATTTGCATCTTGCCATCTCTACTTTTGTACTGTTCTCTTTTTGATGCCAAATCTAAAGAATCCTTCCCTCCAACAAGTCGATGATGTTCTAGAAAAGGAAATGGTAGGCATTTTCTTCTTAACAAAATAACAAATTTGGGGGTAAAAAATATAAATATTTTTTATGAATTAAATCACCTGCTTTCCACCAGCTTTGGCCATTTCTACTGCACCTGATCCAAACTGGAATGAGATAAAAACACAATCTTAAAATGCAAAAAATAATAAAAGTGGTGTTTTGTTGATATAAAGCCTTTTTACTGTGTATCAACTTAAAAATGTAACTGAATACATGTTGTAAAAGACACTGTAGTTAATTCTTTACCTTATTTTTCACATGCTGGTCCGCACCACTATCCAGCAGGAGCTTCACCAGCTGTTCATGGTTGTTTAGCACAGCTACCTAATATAGAGAACAGAGCTTTAACAAAGAGCCTGATTCTTTTTATTCTTACCCTAATTGACAGATCCTGAAAGCCACTGCTTTTTATACACAGCCATTTCCCTGTACCATAAGTGGCGTCTTTCCGTCCTTGTCTCGGACGTTGACATCAGCTCCGGCTTGGATGAGAAGTGAGGCCACGGCAGAGTTTCCGCTCACTACTGACACATTCATGAGAGGAGTCCACTGAGCCACGGTGTCCCGTACATCCAGCTGACACAGTACATACAGAACACATAGCAAGCACATTGAAAATCAACTGAAAGAAAGATTTCTGTAACATGTTGGCCAAAGAGCATGACAGCCTTTAGAATTACAACTGTACAAAAATTGTACAATACATACCAAGGTGTACTTAGTTGAGGCTTTCTAATCAATATTATTTAAAATTTTCACCATCAGGATTCGAACTCACGTTTTACAAGATCAAGAAACAGGCTAGGGTCAGGTTAGAGTGAAGTGAACTGAGCTAAAATGGAGTAAAATCAGGATACTAAAAGAAGTCATATAACCAAAGTAGTGGACACTGAAACAAGTGGTTTAATAAAGACAGGTGGATGAACACTGAACAATACTTCACACCATAACAAAGAAACTCAAGGGGTTAAATATACAAACTAATGGACAAGTTGAAAACAGGCATGAGCAATGAGAATACATGAGAAAAACCACCAATGATGCGACACGGTCAGGACATGAAGCAAACCAGAAACACAGATGGCAACATAAACAAACACATAACTTGGAATTGTGTGCTGTAGTGCTGAAAGATGCTTATACAGAAGAGGGGGAGATTCTTGACAGTTTGTGTTCATGAATAATATACAAATGCAAATCAATCGATACTGACCTCACAGCCATCCTGAATCATGTAGGCTATGACAGGCAGGTGGCCCCCGACTACAGCCAAGTGGAGTGGAGTGCAACCACTTACGTCCCGAGACTGCCATGTGGCCCCAAACTTGCGTAGGTGCATCACAATATCCAAATGACCAGAAAAACAGGCCAGCATCAGACTGTAAGCAACACACAATATAACATTAAAAAGGTTTATAAAATACCTCATGTGGATTATTGCTGAAGAGTTAAAGACTAAGCAGTTATTCTACCAGATGATTCAAACTCACGAGTCTTTACCACTGCTATTCTTCATATGAACATCAGCACCGTATTCTACCAGTTTTTGGACCATCCTACAAACATAATCACACGAAAGTGATGTACACAAAATACTTCAGTGTATTTGCTCCTAATTCAAAACAACTCAAGTGGTTGATATGCAGGTTAGCAAATATTAAGATATCAGAAACATTTACACTAATTTCCTAGGGGAAAAACACATCTACCTGATAAAACCTTTCTGTGCAGCCACCATGAGTGGTGTGAGTCCCAGTTTGTCACAAACATTCACATTTACTCTTCTGATGAAGGTAAGGAATAATAAAAGATTAGTACCTGTGTAAAATACTACACAAAATATAGTCAGGTGACTTTGTTGTCATTTTAACCATATATAGCTGGTACAGTACACTGTGAAACAATGCAACATTCCCTCAAGACCATGCTGCTGCATACACAGAACTAAATAAGGCCAAACGTGCAAACAACACACAACTATACAGTAAATACTAAAATGTAATAAGTATCATATAATTATAAAGTATAATATAAGTATTATTATAAAAAGCTGAGGATGTTAACATAAACTTTGACACGATTCAGCAGATAAGCTTACAGCATATATGGACATTGGGGTAGCAGCCAGGTAGAGAGTTTAGTAGTAACAAAAAGAAAATAAAAAATACAATATCTTCATACATATGCCACTATATCAAAAGGATGGGAATCTATTTGTACCTTACTGTCAGCTTCAGTGTTGATACAGGGTGCAGCAATGTGGGATTATAAGTGATTAAAATGCCTCCTAATACTCTTGGTTCTTTTTTTACTTCTAGAATCTGCATTATGATTGTTCCCAGTATGACCACAATGATTACTTTAAAACATTAAGCCTACACAGAATGACAGACAGCCTAGAGCCTGTTGCAGAGGGATTTGGGGCACAAGGTAGGTGGTATCCTGGACAAGGTGCCAGTCCATCGCAGAGCACAATCACATGCACTCATACACCCAGTCACACACTTCTGACAATTTATAGATGCCAACTGGCCAACCAAATATGTCTTTGGACTCGGGAAGAAACCAGAGGATCCAGACAAAGAGAACAGGAGAGCATGCAATCTCTGTATATGCAAGATGGGGATCAAACCCCAACCCTGGCGTTGCAAGGCAAACGTGCTAACCACTAAGCCACCATACATACTTTATGTAGTTGGTGTTTGTTTATAGAAAAAAATGCATGACTGACATTGATTTTTCAGTAATTTATGCATTTATCTTCCAAGTGATTTGTCCTGATCAGGGTTGCGTTAACTCCAGAGTCTACCCGGAAACATTAGGTGTGAGGCAGGAATACAGCCTGGATAGAATGTCAGTCCATGGCAGGCACATGGACATTCCACAAGTATCTGTAACAACCACAAGAGCTGTGACCTCACTAAATCAGCATCATTGTCAGCCACCAACGTCATGTGAGGAGGCCTGCCACATAGTCGACTTTGATGATGGCATGGATGTTAGTGCCAGAAGGGTTAGTTTAGGTATGTCAGAAACTGCTGATCACCTAACATTTTCACACACAAGAGTCTCTAGAGTATGCAGAATTATAGGAATAATAGTTAGTAAAAATATCAGTTGAGGTTTCGAAAAATCATCTGGTCTTTTTCCAGTCTTCAACAGTCCAGTGCCCATGATGGCCTCAGATTCTTGCTCTTGGCTGACAGGAGTGGAAACAGATGTGCTCTTCTGCTGTTGTAGTAACTGCTTCTGCTCTCCACAGTTTATGTCTTTCCTGGCAGCTCAAAACAATCTGGCTATTTTTTCTTGATCACTCTTATCAACAAAGAGTGACAAAAGGCAAAGAGTTATATATATTTATATAACTGTCACTTATTCATTCATCCAGCCTATCTGGTACCACATGAGATCACACATTATTAAGCTCTTAAAATTGTATCTGCATGATTATTTATGCATTGTGCTGCTGCCACATGATAGCACTAGTAAATGTATATATCCAGATTTCTGTAAAGCTGCTTGAAGCTATAAATTAAATCTGAATTGAATTTACTTGTTACTGTATGATTCACATACATGATGTGTTGTGAATATGAATATTAATGTCTAAATGCTGGATCTTTTTGTGAAATGTACTTCTCAGAACAGGTATTGGATTAAGATAATGCTACTCATTCACCCTGACTGCAACACTGTGCTCAGCTCCTCTTCATCATTCCAGTTTACAGCTTGGTGCAGATGTTTGCCATTCAGTGGCTCCCCTGAAACAGATATACTGGGTTTCAGATGAAACATACATAATAATGTTGGGTTTGTTTTCCCATGCAATTGACATGAATGCTATAGTAGCTCAGAACTAATATAACTGAACATCCCAACCCAAACTCTTTTTATTACTAGTTACACCGACTTGTTTTTTTTTTGTTTAGTTTAGTTTTTTTGTTTTTTTTTTGCATCAATTACCAACAGTGATTCTTCTTGCTAAACACAGTTTCATCCTCCAATTTTAATTTCACTTCATTTGTAACAGACCTGGAAAGAGAATTTCCATTACTTACTAGATGTGGAGGCTGAGACAACCGGGGTGAGACAGCACTCCCCATTTGGTCTGCTGATCTTCAGTCTGAATTGATATAATGTACAGGGCTCTAATTCCTCCACAATATAATGAGTGCTGTATCCTCTGGAGAAACATACCAAAAAATTGTTTGCATAAAATAAAAATGAAATACAAATAAAGAAAAATATGGAAAACCGCTACACATACTGAATTGTTGCAAGTATTGTTTCAAATGTTGGGCAAAATGTGAGTGAATCTTGCAACCGAAAGACATATCATAAAAATAAAATCAAATAGAATAACACAGACTAAGAATAGAATTTTATTCTATTAGTATAGGGTGTTGTGCAGACAAGTTCAGAAAAGTTCTATGTGTTATCCTGGTTGAAGACCAGAATGGCCTACAGGAAGAAGCTCCTCCTCATTCTCCCTGTGTTTGCCTACAGGAAGTTCTGGTCCACTACTGTGACTGGACAAGCAGAGTTCCAAGACTGTTAATATTTAGCATAGCAGCAGTCGTGCACCAGTGAGATCAGTCTTCTAATTCTAGTAATTGTTTATTAAACTGTACCTGTTTTTACATTCCCAGACATTCAGTCAGATGGAAACATGCCATGCTCTATCCAACTGTGACTTCATTGGAAGCCATTTTTGTTGACAGAGCAAAAAATATATATATCTGGTCATATTATATCTGAAATGTGAGCTATTTCATATTAATTTCTTGTTCCTAGGACTGTAGAATAAAAGCAAAAACCCACCTGCAATTGTGCTATTTTCATGAACACCACCTCTGATTACCTGACATTACTTATGAGCAAATCATAACTGTGCTGATATTAAGCACAATCCCTTATTTAAAGTCTCCACCAAAAACATATCCACATGGTGCAAATAGGTCAGGGTCTAAGAATAGCATTACCTTTTAGTACAATGAGTTAATGCAACAATTAAAACAGCCTACTTGTGTTTTGTGCCCCACGTCACCTAAAATAGGCTGCTGGATCCCTGTGTACCTGCGTAGGATAACCAGTACAGAAAACGCATGGATGGATGAAAATCTAAACCTCTAACTTTCTAACACGACCAGCCATACAAATACTGTGTCACCTAACTTCCCCTTTCTTCTTAGCAATAAAACATGCTAAGTATGATTTAGACAGTCTTTGACAGCTGTACTATACAGCATTACTACATAATACAGATGCAATTCACATTATAAGAGCTTTTAAATTATATTATAAGTTTTGAATATAGATTGAGGTCTAATAAGTACTTTATGGCAGATGGGCATTGATCTGCTGCTCTGTATCAACAAGGTAATGAAAAATATACTTCAGGTAAAAGATTAAAAAATAATGTTTCCTCATATTCTTGTTCAAAGGATCAGGTGATTACAATCAATCATTTATTATTCATTTTTATATTCAGAATATCTTGTTTGTTCATTTTTCAGTTTTTCAGGAGAGTCAAGATGTTTTTGTTTTGATAGGTTTAAATTTAGAAAAGAAATCTATGTGCAGTATCCATTATAGTTTATCACGTTTAACAGTCTTTGCAATGTAATCTGTGTTTTTCACTTGTCTTCTTAAATATAAAACAGAACCCACTCACATATATATGGTACCAGGTGTTTGTGTTTTGGGATCCATCTGCTCCACAGCAAAGCGAGTCCACTGTTCAGTGGGGCCGCTGCGGTCCTCCTGCACTGCTCTCCAGCTCAGCTCAATACAGTGATGACTGACATTCTCAACCACGAGTACTTCAGGAGACAGGAGGCCTCCACTGTCTGAAACTGCATCAAAACACAGTAAGATGATCAGTGAAAACGTTCCTCACTCTCCTATCTACTTCTGTTTTGAAATCCTTAATGATTCTTTACAACAAAGAGTGTCCTTGTTCAAAAACCCTTTCAAAGTACCTTTAAAAACAATGTGCTTTATATTAGTTACTGAATAACATGCTTTGAGAGGAATAAATAAAATAAATAATAGCCTGGGAGTTTGAGGTAAATAAAACCCCAATCCTTTTTTCGAATATACAATTTATTAATGGGCTGTGCTTGTCCGAGCTAAAAATGTATTTGTGAAAAGCACTGGCTCTACAGAAGAGGGAGGCAAAAACAACAACAACAACAATAACAACACACACACACATACACACACACACACACAAACTTGTGCATAGCTTTATTCATATTCCAGTGTAGACAGCATTTAACTTACATGCCCATAGAGAAGACAGGAAAGCATGGGAACCCCGGACTCAAAATCATGATCAATAGAATGACCCTTTTTCTGGTCAGCATGAAACCTCATAAGGAATGGGTGGGAAACTACTTGGCATTAAGTAGGGTGTTCAAGGCCCTATCCTGTCATTTACATTATTATAATTACCAATTAATTACTCCACATGCACCAGAAGGTGTATTGTAAAACCTTGGTCCAATGATCTATCACTTCAGTGCGGTGCTCCATTCTTTTCTGGTGTGTGTGTGTGTGTGTGTGTGTGTGTGTGTGTTTATTTTTACATTCTATTTTCTATAATAGGCAAAGGCTTTACTCTGTAAGTGTTATCTGATCTATGAGTTCTGGCTTTGTGTAACAACCAAATTAATGAACAAAAAAACAGCCTATTGTTTATTCCCCATGTCCACTATAGGTTAACAGATGCATAAAACAGATCAAGTTGTTTCCGTAACTTTAATTGAGAAATAATTCACAATCTTGGCCTGTGTATATGGCCTAGGCAGTATCTCAATCCGAATAGTACAGTACTAAGTAGTATGTTCATTTGGTTCATCATTTGGTAGTGAACTTAAGAAGTTGGCTTGATATTACGAATGTGCGATTCGGGACGCCGCACGTGGGTGACATGATCGCCTGTGAAATATACACCAACGCAAGGGAGAGAGAGAGAGAGAGAGAGAGAGAAAGAGAGAGATGCGTATTTAGATAAGACGCGACTGGATGTTTTCACCCGATCTTCATGGTCCAGAACCCTGTTATACCTTACAGTGAGCCGCAGTGGTTTCTGGGTTTTCATTAATGACTGTGATCTCTCAATATATAATATAGTGGATACTTAACTAGCTTATTTGTTGACTTTAACCTTGTTAACAAGATAACTGTTACAAGTTATCATCTAATAACATTTTTTCCCCTCGTGTTCTATTTCTCTAAAATAACGAAATAAACTTGAAATACCTCCGTTCATCGATGATTCTTTATATTACCGATAGGTTATGAAAGCAGATGTTTTTACTTATTAACAGCTGGTTACGTCTTCGTCGGCCAAAGTAGGTGAACAGCTGGTAAAGTTACTAAACGGTACTAATGTTACCGTACAAACGTGTGTGTGGTTCCACCCATAGAGCCGCTGGTTGCTGAGTGTACAGTTGCTATGGGAACAGTGCGTGAGTGTGGTAAAATGTAGTTGCAGTTTTCTCCACATCAGTGCGCTATTGCGCTGCTTGAAGTGTTTGAGCGCACGAAATACACCTACTACAATCAGTCAGTGTGACAGCAGTGTATTGCATAAAATCATAAGGATATGGCCCACAGCTTCAGGTAATATTTATATCTGGACCATCAGAATGGGGACAAAATGTGATCTCAGTGATGCAGTGTTTTGACCATAGGATGAATGTTGGTGCAATAATAATTTAAAAAAAACAAAAACAAAAAAAAAAAGATCAGAAATGGCTTGTTGATGTAAAGGGTCATTGGAAAATGGTCAGGCTGGTTCAAGCTGACAGAAAGGCTACAGTAACTCAGATAACCACCCTGTAGAACTATTGTGAGCATGTTGAGAATTGAGAAAGATGGGCTACAACAGTAGAGAACCAATCAGAGTTCTCCTTCTTAAAACTCTGAGACTGCAGTGGGCACAGGCTCACCACAAGTGGGCGGATGAAGACTGGAAAAATGTATCCTGGTCTGATGAATCTTAATTTCTGCTGAGGAGTCAGACATTGGTTCCAAGAGAACAGTCCAACTTTGTGGCGTCATGGTTTAGTCAGAGCAAACCTTTAACAGTGTATATCAGTCAGAACAACAGTGTAAATGCAGCCAGTGAATTCATTAATTCATTAGTCAATTCATTCATTAGTTCACTGGGTTTGTTTTGTCTCATGCATGTCAAAGGAGGAGCTTCACATGCATGCATGAGGTAACTGAAGGTTTATTGATCTTTTCTTACATTTCTGGCATTCATTTCATATTTCGCAGATTACTGCCAATATAGTAATAAAGTAATGCTTTATTCATGTTTTCTCTCTCAGTAAATACCAAAGGTGTGCAGGATCAATTTTGTTAAATCACCAATAAATAAAATTTCACCTGTGTTGCTACCCTGAGTCTGCTGTGTTCTCTGATAAGTGAAAAACATAATCTGTTCTCATGATTTATATAAATAACACTCAGTTATTACTAATCTACGTTAAAAAATTGAGATGGCTTTAAAATTGAATTAAAAGAAGCTTCTTTTTTTTCAAATTACAGTTTATTAATGTGGTATTTCTTTATTATAACTTTTATATAATAAAATACTATGATAAAAACCCAGACCATTATTGCCCAATTATTCACTTGCAATATTTATTTATTCTTTGATAAAATTCCAATTTTTACCAGGAGGCCTTGTAATCCCATTGCATTAAAAATGTAAAGATATTGTCACTCCACATATGCTTTGTTCAGTAGCCATTACATTCTGTAAGACATTACAAGGACATATGTGGCTCATGCTGTGGCTGGATCTCTATGTATAGTTTAATGGCTGCTGATTGTCCTCTGTTCTGTCATGGTGAGGTAAGCCTTGCACTCCTCTTCGTTTTAAGCCAGACCTTTAAACAGTTCTAATCTTTTTTTTCATGGCAAAATATAAACAAAGCAGAGGTTATCTGGAATAAAAATGAAATGTACAGCAAGGCATTTCTTCTAAGCAAATCTAAAAAGCTAAAACAAAATGGCTTGAAGACAACAAAGTGAAAATACTGGAGTGACCATCACAAAGCCCTGACCAGAATCCCAAAGAAAATTTGTAAACTAAGTGTATGCGAAGTAAGTATTGGGAAGCTTGTGGAAAGTGACACCAAGTGTTTGATTCAAGAAAAGTGCAGTAATAGAAACACCTCATACCTATGGTTAAATGATGGATTGATGGTTAAATGATGGATGGATGGAGTTAATGTGTATTAAATGGAGTTTTTAATTAAACATATTAATAAGCAGTGAAAATGGTAGACAGAAATGAAGGAGTTGTCTATTATTATACAATGATTTTTTCTTAGTGTATTGTGTACATACTGTATAATTTTATAGACTGGTGTTATTTTTATTTTAATTCACTTTTGTAAAAAATCAGCTGATTATGCCCAGATTGTGTTAAAAAGAAAAAACTATACCAGTATAATATATAATAAAAAATAGGAAATGAAATGCAGAAATAAAACCAGCGTCAATATCCAAAATGTATGTGCACTAAGTAAAAAGCTCCAGTAACAGTAGTGCACCTATTATGTAATGGCCTCAATTTCTCCATCTATCTTCTTCCATTGCTTTTTACAATGTTTAAAAAAAATACAAAAAGTAATGCACAGAACGTTCAATCAACAATGCATTTAACCTTTAGTGTGAGATTTTACAGGAAATGTAGCCATTATAGCCTTTCATTTTCCTCTCACCACTTGAGTCATGCTGTCTAGAATGATCAAAACCTTTGGTAATTTCCAAACCAAACTAATGTTATGCCTCTATTGTTACAGTAGTACATTTCATACATATATGTATTAAAAATGGGCATTCAAATGTTTGGAGTCACTCAGTAATTGCCTTGCTTTTGAAAGCAAATCTACACTGAAAAAAGTAAAAATAAACAAACAAATAAATGAATGAATGAATGAATAAAAAATTAAATGATTGAATAATGAGATTAATCAGAAATATTAAACTTCAGAAATACTTAGAAATTAATATTCAGAAATTAAATTGAGAAACACTAGACCTACATAGGTCCATTTTCAGCAACCAGCAACTCCTGTTTTGTCTGCTAATCTTACATTATTATGTTAAAAAGCTGACTAACTCTTGCAATTATATTAGCAGAGCTTAAATCTTCTTTGGGTTACCTGTGTACCCACTGCATCGCATTTGTTGGCTTGATTAAAAACGGGCAGAAAGAAATGTCTCAAAATGGGCAGAAAGAGCTTTCTTCAGAAACTCATCAATCTGCTGTTGTTTTGAGAAATGAAGGCTGTTCCATGCAAACACTGAAAGGAATTATACATCATTTAAATATTAGCAATATTTTTTTCCTATCACATATACTTAGATTTATAAGAAACTGACAATTCTGTGATAGAAATGTTGTAAATACAGGTAATGAGCAGATACAGTTTTTCAAATTTGTTCATTTATTTTGATATACAGTATCTCACAAAGTGAGTACACCCTTCACATTTTGAAAATATTTTATTATCTCTTTATATCACATTTTTGCAAATATTTTATTGTTTCATGTGACAACACTGAAGAAATTACATTCTGCTACAATGTAAAGTAGTGAGTAATTGGACATTTCCACTTAGGGGTTTACTCACTTTTGTTGCCAACGGACAACTAAAGGAGGCCAGAAGACAAAAATGACATTAAATGCCTAAATAAAGTACAAAAGAAAAAAGCAAGTTTTGAAGTTTTCAGCAGAACCAAAAAGAATGAGGTAATGTTCCCTCTACACCCTGACACCAATCACTAAGTGGAGACACCTCTGGATAAATACTGTGACGTTTAACTTTAGAATAGTGCAATATGTGTACTATTTTAAACTGAATTAAGTGCAGTCTAGCATTGATGGAACAGCTATGTATTCTCTGCAGGACTGTAGACCAGAGGTTAACAGAAAAATTGATACCAGCCTCCTTTTCCCAAGCCACTTTAAAATTATCAGAAGAGGTATTCACCTGTGAAGAGAACAGGGCCACAAATTGTGAAACCATATGCCTAGCATCCGGCACTTGACGCACTAGCGGATAGAAACGGTGTTCTTCCTGCTGAATCTTATAGTCAGGAAAAACCTGCTGAACATAATGCCATATCTGCAAATAACGATAAAAATGAGAATGAGAAAGACCATATCTGCCAAGAAGCTGATTAAAAGAAGAAAAGCAACCATTTGTGTACAATCCGTTAAACGTAAAAAGACCCTTGCTGTTCCACAATTGGAAGGTTCCGGTAGCACTACCAAGTTGAAATATTCTGAATATATCTTGGCATGCTCTACCCTGTGCTGACTGTGTGATACTATTTGTTTATGACCATCTTATGACCTTGATATCCTTTTGTTTTGACCTAGAAATTCATTCTGTTCTGTTCTGTTCGGACAGTTCCTTCTTCCATAATAAAGATCCTTTTTGTAATAAACTCACCAGTAAACAAATCAACCATGACGTCTTTTTCCTCTGTCGTCTTTTGTTTATCACTTGATAACACTGAATAGTGAACGTGTATTCTGTATAAATACTCCCTGTTGATCTCAGTAAACATTGAAGAGTTTTGCTATTCAATCAAAAAACAAAAACGTGGTTTTTGGTACTTTCTTCCCTGATATCAGTCAGCAGTGATGTCAGCAGTGTGACCAGGACTTTTCTCTGATTAAACCCGAAAATTCTTTGTGGATGCTCGTAAATGATAGGTATAACCGAATCTGACAGTTTTTGAAAGAGGGAACTGGAGACAGGCCTGGAATGACTAAAGTTCCTACTTTTTTTACTTTCGCTTTTTCTACTTGCACATTTCATCACTTTTATCTTCAACACACACAAACACACACATTCACATAGATGGCTTTGTGTGCTTAGCTCTTTCTCCCTATTGTCTGATATCAGAGAAATTCTCAGTGCTCAGTTTGCAACAGCACCACACTAAAACAACATCCAGTTCTAAACCAGGCAGGTTTGAATGGCATGGGAAACACGATCACGTGCTTGTGGATAATATGTGTAACCCAATCTAAAGGTTTGAGAAAGAGGGAATTGGAGGTAGGCTTAGAATGACTCAAAGTTCCCTTTTTCTTTTTACTTTTTGTTTTGGTTCAATTCACACAGATTAAAATAAAGCCGTGAGAGCAGTGTTGTGTCTGTAGGGAAAAATCCAGTTAGACTTTACATTTGCAAAAACTTATTGAAAAGAAATTGAAAAGAAAGTAAAAATGTTAAACTATCTAATGACATTAGCAAAGTTATTTAGTTGCTAATGGGGGTTTATGAGTTGTCTAGGTCATTTTTTAAAAGGGTTTATTTGACATAAGTTGATTTTCGACTTTGTGAGTCTTAACGACTAAGCTACAAAGAAAAGAAAACAGAATAAGCAGAAAGAAGAATAACTCCCTCAAACTAACATAACCAGGAGGAAAATGAGTTATGCAAAATAAAATGGCACCTACCTTCCTACTAGACCCAAAACAAAAGACATGAATTAAGGTTCAATATTTACAATGGGCAACTCAAATTAACACTCACTTCTCTTTAGACAAAGTCTCAGTCATAGAGTTAATCAATGAGACAAAGGACAGAAGCTCTACTTCAACAGTCTCAACACAAATGTGAGAAAGATACACCAAATCACCAAACTAAGGCTTCACAATGAAAATTCTGGAGGTGAGGACGGGACCTCAGCCGCCGCACACATCTGGCCACCACCAGCTACTGGTCTGTGGGAAGCTGTAATTTAAATACTCTCTCTCCTCTCCCATCACCCAATCGCAGCAGAGCTCTAATTAACCTCAGGTGGGGATACTGGTTCTCCAAACATGCCTCCAAACATGCCAAACTACAATTACTATCCGTTTCAGGTAGCTATTTTAAGTCATACTTGTTTAAATGATCAACTTAGTCATGATCAATTCAGACATGAAGAGAATTAGTGTTGTAGTCATGTATCTTTCATTTGTATTAGTAGACATCAGAAGTTTAAATAGTCCAATAACACTCTTCTATCTGATCTTAAGCGTTTTGAATGAGATGATAGGGAAAAAGCAAACCTATATATAACTATAACATAATTATGTTACATTAATACTATAAAGGTCGCTATACTATTACAGGCCAGTAATAAGCCTTCAATTTATATTTAGCAAAGTTGAGCAGGAGTAAAAAGCTAAACATAAGATAAACATAAATATCATAAGGTAGCACAGCAAAGAGAGAGAGAGAGAAAGCAAAGAAAGAAAGAAAGAAAGAAAGAAAGAAAGAAGTGGAAAACCACAGGAACAGAAGGGTGGTAACTGTAATTATGATATCATTAGATAAGCAGCCAAAGAAACATGGATCATGTACACAAAGTTACTAATAAGTTATGAAAAATGAAAGTACAACTCAGTCTGTTACTTCTGCCTCCTTTGAGCAGTAACCTCCTCTACATCCCTTCGCTATATCATGTGAGTATGATTTCCATTTTTATTACATAATGGCACAGATTTGGAAAATTTTCTAGTCAGGTTGAAAGTGTGTGTGTGTGTGTGAAGGTATGTTTCAAATATAGGTTCCTATATTCTGAGTTTTCTTCACCTGGCTACTTTCTGAAGGCACTGTTTGTTTGTTTTTTCAAACTCAATTGCAGGATCCAGCCTGTAAAAATGGCTTTGGATAACATTCAGGAGAAAATCATTTTTTATTTTAAACTTTTTTAGCTTAAAAATAGTGATCATGATCTACCTAGTTTGTCTAGAATTTCCATAATGCTAGACACTTTTTGTGTCTTTAAGAAACTGCCTGCATTTATGGCAGTGATTCGACACCTAAGCATTCGAAACCTATGAACAAAACATTCTGCAAAATTTTGTAGGTAGAAAGAGTTAATGTTAATAGTTAATAATATTAATAATTTACCATTTGTTTTTTTCCTTTCATGAAGGAAATGAAGATGTGTTCAGAAAGTTGCTTTTTTACATCTAATTTTACATCTAACCTTAATACATGACTAAATCAATGTAATTTTTTGAAAACTTGAAGTTATTTATGGTGTTCTGTTAGTAGGAGTAGAATAAAAGGTAAAAAGGAAAAAAGTCTGACAAAGATTGTGTACCAGTTTGAGCATCTCGGCCTCTGTTGCAGAAGCTGGTGTCTGGTCAGGCTAGACTGGATTTATTAGAGCACAGCCAAAATGCTCATTACTTTGTTCTTGGCTACAAAACCAGCACAAAAGTTGTCTCTCACTGTCAGTAAGAGTAATTCGGTGCACTCAAAGGAGACGATCACGCTTTTAAGACAAAGTCAATAGAAGTGAGCAATGATGTCTTATCTTATGATAGACTTATTTGCATATTTACAAATTCTTCTAATTCACAGTGAAACATGTTTGAAGGACGATTTTTTTCAAAACAATTTAAACAAAGTAAAATAAGAAATTATGTTGATCAGGATAATAAAAACAACAGCAAGGAGCACTGTTTTGGTGGCTTGTTTTCACCCACTTAATAACATGCTTTATGTTGTTATTTTAATTAATAAAGCATTTATATACTGCAGTAGGTGTATATGCACTTAGGAAGAGGATTTCTAAACAGTGTTTGATTAAATTACTATTACTGTTTTATTGCATGGTGAACGGGTGAGTTATATGTATTATATATAATTTGAGACGCACAGGAAAGAAATAATGATAAGTCATGTCCATGAACTTATTAATGGGTCATAAAAGTAAGTGTACCTAAATTTGTTCTTTGTATTATTTGTATTATTTTGCATTATTTAACACAACAGATTTGGAGACTTTTCATCAAGTAAATATGATAAATAAACGACAAGAATAAGCATGGTTTTTATAAATGGGTTTATTTATGTTACATAAAATGGCACTTAAAAATATGTAATAGCTTAGTGCTGTTTTTTTTTTAGAGATTCTGTGTGTGTGTGTGCGTGTGTGTGTGTGTGTGTACAGTGCTTATTTCTTTTTTTGTGCACTGTGAGGGTACATATCAGAAAAGGGAAACTATGGTTTTACACTGAACATAATTAAACACACTGGGCAGGGCTAAAATCATACTCATAAAACTGTTTCTATCACAAGTCAGAAATACATATGCAAAGCAACGTTTTCCAAGTGGTCATGTGAGCTCTGTCCTTTGGCTCAGATTACTTGAGGCTTTTTAGCAACCCACCCAAAATCCAATAAATGTTTGTTTTAATAGCTGCATCCATTTAGAGTCAAACTGAGTGTTCGCTTAAAAGTGGACAATTTTTTCTTCTTCTCCTCCTCCTTTTTTAATCTTCTTCTTCTTGCTATTATTAGTAGTAGTAGTAGGAGTAGTTGTAAAGAATCGCCGGAGGTGGACTGTGTAGGATCCATTAGCATTTATTAAACAAAATCGGCAGGCAAACACATAGTCAGGAAATGAAGCATGAGTCAGAAACACACAATATATAAACCGAAACCGAAAGAGCAAAACGAGGGCAGCAATCCAAAGAACAGGCAAGGTCATACACATTAAATCCAAAACAACAATGAAGCAAGGCTTGGCACATTTCCTTGGTAAGGGAAGGGTCAAGGATGTCTGCCGCATCAACCCAAGAGCGTTCCTCTGGGCTGTACCCCTCCCAGTCCACCAGATACTGAAGTCGATTTTTGCTGCAACATGAATCTAAGAGGGAGCGCACTTGGTAGGTGGGGGTTCCATCTATGCCCAAAGGAGGAGGAGGTTCACTGGCAGTAGACCTGTCAGAGCGGGGTTTGTGAGCTGGTTTAATTAGTGAGACATGAAAGGTGGGAGAGATGCTATAGGAGGAGGACAGCTGTAGATGATAGCAGACTGGGTTTACTTCACAAATTATCTTGAATGGGCCTATGAACCTGGGGCTGAGTTTGCGGCATGGAAGTTGACAACCAGACTTTTTGTCCTACTTGGTACGGGGGGTGCTGACTTCGGTGACGATTGGCCTGAATGCGTTGTCTCCTCACTGCCCTTTGTAGCCGAACGTGAGCTTGTTCCCATATCTCTTGACTGCGCTGTGCCCATTCGTCAACTGCTGGGACATCAGAGGGATCCCCAGACCATGGAAACAATGGTGGCTGAAAACCGAGAACACACTGGAATGGTAAGGCCGGTTGAGGAGTGACTAAGTGAATTCTGGGCATATTCTGCCCAGGGGAGGAACTCACTCCAACGATGTTGTTCTCTACTGCAGTATGATGTGAGAAACCTCCTGATCTCTTGGTTGAGCCGCTCCGCTCCATTTGATTGAAGGTGATAGCCCGAGCTTAGAGTCACATTGATTCCCAGATGACTGCAGAAAGCTCTCCATACTTGCGAGGTAAACTGGGGACCCTGATCAGACATGATATCCAAATCCGTAGTTCTTCAACACATGCTGAAACAAGGCATTAGTTGTTTTCATGGCGGTGGTTAATCCCTTGAGGGGAATTAATTTACATGATTTGGAGAAACAATCAATGACAACTATGATGGTATTGAACCCATTGGACTGTGGCAGGTCTGTGAGAAAGTCAGTGGAGATATGGGACCAGGGACACTGGGGAATGGGTAGTGGTTCTAATAAACCCTCAGGAGGCAGGCGGCTCGTGTGAGCCTGGGTGCATTTAGAGCAGGATCTAACATACTCCTCAACGTCCTGGGCGAGGGTAGACCACCAGAACCTGTTCCATATCAGCTGGGCAGTGCGGTGTATACCTGAGTTCATTGTATCATGTGGAGACGAAGCTGGGTTGGCACATAGAGCTTAGCCGGTGGGCAGGACTCGGGTGGAGGTTCCTCAGTGTGAGCTCGCTGAATGTCCTCCATGAGGTTCCACTGAATTGGGGCCAGGATGATGGAAGGCAGGAGGATGGGTTCAGGGTAAGCTGGAGCGTTCGATGTTTTGTAGCATCTGGACAAGGCATCTGCTTTTCCGTTCTTGGAGCTGGGGCGATATGTAACTGAAAACTGAAATCATGTAAAGAACAGAAGGATATGTCCATATCTTTAAGCTCTATGAGTTTAAGGTTTGAGAAGGCCCCTCTGGCTAAATCAGTCTATAGTAATTTCCTGGGCTTGCCTTTAAGCATAGACGTTATGCTGTAGTTCTGTATAAAGTTGGCGAACCCCAGAAAACGCTGTAGTTCCTTGACTGTGGTGGGTTCTGGCCATTCTTTGACAGCTTGTACTTTGTGCTGGTCCATCTTTACCCCCTCCTCCGAAATAACATATCCCAGAAACGTGATGGTTCTGCAATGAAATTCACATTTCTCTGGCCTGACGTACAAATGGTTCTGCAGGAGGCGGGTCAAAACTGTTCGAACATGGCGTACATGGTCCTCATAGGACGTGGAGTAAATAAGAATGTCATCTATGTAAGCTATCTCATATCTGTTGAGCAAGTCTTGTAAGTCTGAAAAAGTCTGAAAATCTCATTAATGAGTGACTAAAATACTGCTGGAGCATTGGTTAATCCATATGGCATGACAAGATACTCATAATGACCTCTGGTTGTGTGGAAGGCTGTTCTCCACTCATTGCCCTCTCGAATCCGAATGAGGTTATAAGCACTTCTCAAGTGCAGTTTGGTAAAGATTTTTGCTCCTCTGAGTTGTTCCAGGGCAGTGGGATAGCATTTAAACCCCTGTAGTCAATGCATTGGCGGAGACCTCCATCCTCTTTCCACACAAAGAAGAAACCTGCCACTGCTGGGGAAGTTGAGGGTCGAATGTATCCAGCAGAGAGAGCCTCCTCAATATACTCATCCATGGCTTTGCTTTTAGGTAGTGCGTGGGGAATTCAAGTCTTTAGGTGGCACCGTGTTGGGAAGCAGATCACTGGCGCAATCCCTGAGGCAGGAGGCACGTCGCCCTTTCTTTACTTAAAACCTCCCTCAGATCATGGTACACTTTGGGCTTCAGGAATAGGCATGGCATTGTTGAAACGTGTGTATGCAGTGAGGAGACCAGCGTTCTAATTCCCCCTCCTTCCATGAAATTTGAGGATTGTGCTGTTGAAGCCATGGGAATCCCAGTATGATAGGGTTGGCAGGGGAAGAAATGACGTAGAAGGCCAGACGCTCATGATGAAATAACCCGATTTGTATTGCGAGATGCTTGGTCTGAGAGGTAACCCCTCCCAATGGATTGATCATTGGGATCATGGAAGGGGTGCATGGAACGGTGGGTAGATGAAACTCCTCAACGAGTTGACTGTGGATGAGGTTGACGGCCACTCCAGAGTCTATCAGCGATGGAATGGAGAAACATTCTTGAGCATAGTGCAGTTTAGCGAGCAGAGAGAGATTGGAAGGGACCAAATTTTTCCCCACCTGAGATGTGGAAGGTCTCTCAGGACATGCATAGACTTGATGGCCACTCTTCCTGCAGTAATAGCACAGACGCTGTCTGGTTCGGCGCTGACGTTCCTCCTCTGATAGATGGGTATGGCCAAGTTGCATAGGCTCAGGTCCCTCCTCTCTGGGATTCAAGAAGTCTGGACGGGGATAAGCTTCAGACCGGCTCTGGGTGTTCCTGCGATGTTGGCGCTGGAGGTTGTCTAGCCGGATGGCAGAAACCGGAAAATAACACACAATTAACAAACCGAAACCAAAAGAGCAAAACGTGGGCAGTAATCCAAAGAACAGGCAAGGTCATACACATTAAATCCAATACGACAATGAAGCAAGGCTTGGCGTGTTTATAGCAAAAGTGTAAACGACACTTCGCATAGATAGCTGTGGGCGCCGTACTTATATGTCTGTGTGGGAACCCAGAAGTGCATTTCAAAACTCAGGAGAAAGCTCCCTCTGGTGTTCATGATCAGGACGAGATGTGACAGTAGTAGTATTGCCAATAATAATAATAATAATAATAATAATAATAATAATAATAATAATAATAATAATAATAATAATAATGCATGAAAAGAGATTGTACTACTGCAAGGATGTATACATTTATTACCACATATTATCAGATGTGTAATATATGCAAAAACCTTTAATATTGTTATTAGTATTACTATTATTATTGTTATTTAAACAGACTTAGCATGTCCTCCAAATAATAGCAAAAAAAGGTATACAACAAAATTTGAAGGACAGAAGCAAGGCTATTTATGCCATTTCTGCTCATTTGCTGTTATAATTCCATCTAATGCTCTGGCTTTGGGTATTTTTGTGGATTCAGCTACTAGAGCATTAGTTAGAGTGATGATGTCACTTAAGAAGGCCTGGCATAGAGTCAGCATTGCAGTTCATCCCAAAAAGTGTTCAGTGGGGTCACAGGAGTATTGTTAAAAATGAACTTACTGTCAGGAACAGCTGGACAGTTCCCTGCCAGGCCCAGAGAGGGCGCTGGCAGGTGAACCTTGGAAGCCTGCTTCTTTGTGTGTCTTTTGTTACGCCCTTCCTATTGTTCCTATCCTGATTGTGTCACCTGTATCCCATTAGCCCCAATGTCTACCCCTATAAATAGGGATCCTTGTGTTTGTGTCCTTGTCCATGATTGTTATCTGTACCGTGGTTTCTGTTTGGGTTTTGTCAAGTTTTATGTCCAAGTTAAGATCTAGGTTTTGTTTTCATTTTGTTTCGTTAACCACGCCATGTCTGGTGTTCCGTTTGTTTCCCTATGTTGTGTCTTAACTGTAATAAAAGCAGTGCTTCACTGAATCCTGCGCATGGGTCTCATTCTACCATGTGCACACACACCACGGCCGTCTGGGTTCAAGCCCCGCATAGGGCGGGGGTCCCAGACATTACAGAATCATGGACCATCTTTGAGACCCAGCGGGATTCCCAGCTAGTTCCTGTATCCAGCAAGGATTTGCAGTCTGCTGGCTAGAGCCCTGGACAACCAGTGGAGGGCATCCGGCGGATCCTTTTCCCCGTTTCCCCCGGGAGGTGTCCCCATCTTTACTATGGTCGAGGACGTCGCTCCCTCAGGGAATTTATAAGGAGGACGTTACTCGACTTCAGGCCATGGGGGGCATCCCCTTTTTATCGGTCCCACTGGAGGTGGGCTTCCACCATTTTCCAGCCGGGGACACTGCTCCGCGATGGAGTTTCCATGGAGGACGTCGCTCGGCACCACGGGTGGAAGACGCTTCCCTCCCATCTCTTGCCATGGCCGGATGTCAACTTACCCCTGGGACCTTGGGCATCGCCGTAGACTGCATTTATGAACTACATCATAATCCTTGTGTTTCCTTGTGTTTGTGTCCTTGTCCATGATTGTTATCTGTACCGTGGTTTCTGTTTGGGTTTTATCAAGTTTTATGTCCAAGTTAAGATCTAGGTTTTGTTTTCGTTTTGTTTCGTTAACCACGCCATGTCTCGTGTTCCGTTTGTTTCCCTATGTTGTGTCTTAACTGTAATAAAAGCAGTGCTTCGCTCACTCCTGCGCATGGGTCTCATTCTACCACGTGCTGGCGTGTGCACACACACCACGGGCGTCTGGGTTCGAGCCCCGCATAGGGCGGGGGTCCCAGACGTTACACTTATATAATAGCAAACTATTTATAGAAGTGCTCATTTCATCAGAACTAAGCCCTTAGTTCATTGTCATGAACTGTGTAGCTGGTGGAGAATAACTGCAATGGCTGGCTCTAAAACTGCTGCAAGATTATCATGTGTTTGTGGAACTCCAAGTTGGAGTTGGACTCAAATCAGACAAAAAAAACTAGCTGGCAGGCACAGTACAAAGTCAGGTGACAAATAAACTAACAACTAATCTGATATTTTTTGTACCTTATCTGCAGGGATTCAGATCTTGGGAATTTGTATGACAAGTAAATACCTTGAACTTGTCACTTTCCTCAAACCATTCCTGAACAGTTTTTTTCAGTGTGGCAGAGCACATTATCCTGCTGTAAGAGGCCACTGACATTAGGGAATGGGGTATAAAGAAAGGGTACTTGGTCTTCAACAATGTTTATTGGTGGTTCAACGTAACACCCACATGAATGCCAGGATCCAAGATTTCCTAGCAGAACATTCTCCAGACACGTTACCCAGCTTGCCTTCTTTTCAAAAGAGACATCTTGGTGCCATTTCTTCCTCACATTATACAGACACACACCTGGGCATGCACTTGATGTAAAAGAAAATGTCATACATCAGATCAGGCCACCTTCTTTCATTGTTCCATTATCCAATTTAGATGCTCAAATGCCCACTGAAGGTGCTTTTAATAGTGGACAGGGGTCAGCATGGTCCAGCATTAACCTGTTCAGCAATTTGTGCTACAGCCAGTCTCCTATGGGATTGCAACAGAAAGGCTAGCCTTCTCTCTCTGTGCAAATTAGTTAGTCTTGTCCCTGTTGCCAATTCACAAGTTGTCTTTCCTTGGACCACTTTTGGTAGGTACTAACCACTGCATACCAGGGACACCACACAAGACCAGCCATTTTGGAGATGCTCTGACCCAATCTTCTAGCCATCACAATTTGGTCCTTGTCAAAGAAGCTCAGATGCTTATGCTTGCCCATTTTTTTCTGCTTCCAACACTTCAACTTGAAGATCTGACTGTTCACTTGGTCACTCATAATGTACTTAGTCACTTTTGGCTGGTACTAACCACTGCATACCAGGAACTCACTTGCTGCATAATATATGCAACCCTTAACAGGTGCTATATATATATATATATATATATATATATATATATATATATATATATATATATATATATATATATATACTATTTACAGTGGTTTTAATGTTATAGCTGATTGATGTAACTCAACCATTCTAAGCCTACCACTGAGGATGACTCTTAGGTCCTACAAAGCAAAGAAACAATGGAGAAAAGAACACTGGCCTTCCAATAACCAATGAACATGTCAGGAAGCTTACTGAGTTTTAACTACTGAAACTCCTTTAATAAATGTTATATATACTGTATTTCTCCTAACAGAAATCTTCAACAAATGAAAGATTATATGATTTTCTTTGTTATATTACATGTGATCTGTTTATTAATAGACTTAGATCAGGTGTATCATCCACCATACAAGTCTCAGTCCCAGTTATTATTTGTGCAAAAATTATTAGAACTATCTTATTAATATAAACCCATCATTTATGTCACAGTTGAAAATGTTCAGATCCATGCTGCTGAATTAATGAATTAACAGCTTCTAGTCTGAAGATTTAACTGCACTGTGGTACAATTATTATAATCAACACAATCTCAGACCATCATTTTGATGTGATGTCATAGCACATGCTATAGGTATGCAGCTTGAAATTTTAATACACCAATGTAAAATGCATTCCCCTGTTCCTGCTCCTGAATGCATAAGTACCTAGTAAACAGACCTTGATTGATTTCAGTCAGAAACATTTCTGCACATGTTATGTAGTCCATCATCTGGATGCAGTGCCTAAAAGGCTAAAGGACTGTCCAGGTCCTAAATTACTAGCTTCCACCACAGCAGAAAATCTCCATCTTTGTTGAAGGTGTATATGACATCCATTACAGCTCTGTAGATGGTGTCTTGTCTTTCTGCATAGAACATGGTGCCTTCATTTGTCACGCTCCCCGAAAAGCCCAGCATAGGAACTTCTTGCTACTGTAAAACAATGTGGACACTTTCTGGTTTTAAATGTAAGGGATTATGCAAGGTGACACTCAGATTACTTTTTTCAGAATTTCTGAAATAATCCTAACTGTATTTTTTTTTTTTACATTTTAGTTACTCTATTTTCTCTTCAACTATGGATGTGGAAGACGAACAGTGTGATGAGCTGTTGTGTTTACTTGAAAAGCAGGAGCAATTTGCAGATCATCTCATAGATTTGGCCAAACAACTGGAGGAGATGACTAAAGCTATGACTAAAGGCCAGTTGGTGGGAAACACAGCAACTGTGCTTGGGTCTATTGCCCTGGTTGGAGCAGGCTTTGCAACTTATATGACTGCAGGCCTGGCTTTCCCCTTGTTGGTGAAGACAGCAGGTTTCGTGGCTTTAACTGGCACTGCAACCAGTCTTACATGTAAGATTTTAGAGATGTGGAAATCCAATGAAGCAATGAAAAATGCAGAGAAAACCGCTAATGAAATTGAAGAGATTTGCAAAAAAGTGGGTGAGAGTCAAGACCTTAAAGGCTTGCCCTCTGATGAAGTGGGGAGTAAAATCACAGGAGTAATCCTGAAAGCCATGGCCAAAACCGCTGTGAAAAAAGCAGCAAAAAAAGGAACAAAATATACAGTACAAAAAGGAGCAAAATATGCAGTACAAAAAGGAGCAAAATATGCAGCAGCTGAAGGAGCAAAGTCTTCACTTTTAGTGGCTAATAAAGGAATGTCTGTTGCACTGAAAACTGTGTCAAAGGGAGCAGGCCAGGTATTTTATCATAGATATAAAAGACACACGCACTCACACAGACACAAATATGGATATTTTGTATACACATAGTAATGGGAAAAAGAAAGTACACCTTCGTTCAATTCTATGTTGTTTTTTTAATTAGGGCCTAAATAACAATAGCTATAAACAAATCGATGAACAAACAAATAGCCTTAGGTGACCTTTGTCAACAAAACACAACATCAACCTGTATTTTCCACATACATTCAGAAACCTCATGAGAAACAAGTACATACTTCGTACTTCCACAGTCATTAAGAGATTATTAAGCAGCCAGGTGTTACTAATAAAATGCACAAGCAGATCGTTTGGCAGATTGGTGATCTTGGGCACTCAGCTGTGTGTTTACATCATGCCAAAAAGAAAGTACACAAGCCCTTACTTCAGAGAAGCAATTTTTGCTGTTCATCAATCTGAGAAGGGCCTTTAAAGGTCATCTCCAACCAATTTGAAATTCACCATTGTACAGCAAAACGGATTGTATAACTGGAGACCTTCAAGACAGTTGACAAGTTTCCCAGGAGAGGGCATCCCAGCAAATTCAGTCCAAGGTCAGACCATTTAATGATCAAAGAAAATCCAAGAGCTATATTATGTAACCCATTATCCCCTGCTAGCACATAAAATGTTTATGTTAACATCATTCAACAATTGGAAAAGGACTGAACAAGTATGGCTTTAATGAAAGAAAAAAAGGTTAGCACAACTTTACATAGTCCTACATACACCAGGAATTCAACATCTGAATGGCTGAAGAAGAAAAAAAGAAGGTGTTGGAACGGCCAAGTCAAAATCAAGATGCTCTGGCTCATAAGAGAGATGTGCACAAACAAATTCCCTGAAACATCAATAAAGTGAAGTGATATTGTTATGAAGAGTAGGCCAACATTTCTCTAAACAATCTAAGAGACTGATAAACTACAAACAAGACATTACTTCAAATTATAAGACGTCTCTACATTACTGAATTATAGGGTGTACTTATTTTTCCCCATATTGTTTTAAAATCTTGGTTTACTTTTTGAGGAAACATTATTATCCACCAAAACACACATGCAAACACACACATTGTGTACACATACGTATACACATATCATTTTAGATATATATTTTTTCTTTGCAGTTTGCAGGAGGAGCCCTTGGCCTGGTATTCACACTTCCTGATCTGATTAACAACTGTGAAGAACTGATTAAAGACAAGCACCAGACAGAAGCTAGCATTTATCTGAGGAAAACAGCTAATGAAATCCGTGATGCTGTGAAACAGTTAAAGAAGCAGATGAATGACTTTGAGTAAGTACATACGTGTTTCTCTGATTAATTCATGTAAATAATATAAATTGAGTAGGTACATAAGTGAGACTGCTTACTAGAGCACAATATCTGGATCAACTGTTGGATTTCATCATCTAAATTTATCTTTCAGAAAGATGCTCGATGAAACTTCTGACACCGAGTGACGCTGATTTGGCTACAGAGATGTGTGCCAACCAAATATACACATGAGGCACAATTTGTGTGATGAAATGAAGGAAACTGTTGCTTGGTATGCAATGGGATTTTAAAGAGGAAAAAACTATCACGTTGCTAATCAACAATTAAATTAAACTAAAAGCTTTGCCATTTGTAGTAATACTGCTAAAAGAATGATGGTCATTGAGGTTTACCAAGATCACACAAAAAGACTTGAAAATCTATTGGTTGCACTGAAAGCATGATTTTGCCTCTTTAAAACAAAAAATGTGCATAGTGCAAAATGGCTGCAAATGACATCATTAATTATTCACTGACGAGAAAAACAAGAGATTATTCACAAGTTCTGGGATGGAGAAAGACCATAGAAGAAGCCTCTGTAGTCCATCTGCGAGATTAAACAACATAAGGCAAATATGGCAATTATTAGCTATTAAAAGCTTTATATCCTACATCACCAGGAAGAGCGCTTCTGTGGGTTCATCGTTAACAATTCACTTTCTTGAACTCTCTCAAGCTACATTTTTTATTACTGATAATCTCACACCAATTAATGTGTAATTTTGAGTGCAATCTTAATCATAACGCCTATTGTGTAAAAAACACTGAGCATATATAAATTTAGATAACAGTTAACCAATTTATAATCACAAAGCAATGTTAATCATGTAATCATTCATGCTATGCAGACTAATCCTGTTAAATAAACTTAAAACATCTTTTCTCTAGCGTCATATCTTTTTTTTTTTTTCCATAATATTGTCTACATATATAAATTACATGTCCACTTACTGTCCAGGAGTTAGAAGCAGTCACAGCTGTTTGGTACAGACAAAATAACAGTGGGATTAGATATACATTAATAATTAATTTGTGATTATAACTGGGTTTATTACTATTACTGCTTTGATTATATGGTTATTAAATTAAAATCATAATTACATAAAAATACGAAATTATCAACAGTTCCATGTAAAATATAGGGTTAGTAAGTGAGACATATTGATGAAGATTATAGACATGTAGATTAACAGCTGCTACACAGCAAGTTTAGATGTCATTTGTAAATACCAAGATAGCTTTTATTTCCTTCAACTAGTGCATAGTTGTTGTTGTTTTGACAAACTGTGCACAGATTACAAAGCTATAGTCTCTGAACATGATCATGAAACTCAGCTCGAGACCCCACTCCTTTTTTGAACAGCAAAATGTGAACGGCGCATCACTTGCGTACTACACTGGAATATAACCTTAGCAAGCTTTTTTTTTAGCATGCTCTGAGCATTTAAGTCCTTTAAGTCCTGTAAGTTGTGAGGTGGGGTAACCACCTACTTTTAACAGATAAGAGCCAAGAAAACAACTACTTTGACTGCTAAAACTATTGAAATTAGGATAAGAACTGTCCAGTACATTATTAAAACTTAGAAGGATAGTGGTGAACCATCATCTTCGAGGAAGAAATGTGGTCGGAAAAAAAAATTTGAATTATTGGAGATTTCTTAAATGCTTGCTGAAATCAAATAGTAAAAAAACAACAGTAGAACTCACAGGTATAAAAACCCCAAACTGCCTAAAGTAAGAGCATTTCCACACACAAAATGTGAAGTGAACTCAAGGGATTGGGACTAAACAGCTGTGTAGCCTTAAGAAAACCCCTTATCAGTGAAAGCTTTGATTTGCTAGGGATCATAAAAATTTTACTCTATAGTGTGTCAGCTAAATGCTCGTTCCCCATTAGGAAACCCTTGTGCAATTATGTTTAAAAAGCTTAAGTCATTGTGTTGTTTAAGGAACCTTCTTTGGGGTAACCTATGTACCTGCAGCCACAGCACCCGTGGATTTGATTCCAGACTCAGAATGTCCAGAAACCAAGAGCTTGCTTCAGTCTGTTGTTGTTTTGAGAAATGTCACAACCAATCCACCAACCAGTAGGTCTATAAGTTGGAGAAGATGAGAGAACCTGGAGAAATCTTGCACATTCACAGGGAGAAAATGCAGTTCTACATGAACCATACACGTGCACAAGATACACCGATCAGGCATAACATTATGACCACTGACAGGTGAAGTGAAGAACACTGATTATCTCCTAATCATGGCACCTGTTAGTGGGTGGGATATATTAGGCAGGAAGTGAACATTTTGTCCTCAAAGTTGATGTATTAGAAGCAGGAAAAATAGTCAAGTGTAGGTATTTGAGTGAGTTTGACAAGGGCCAAATTGTGATGGCTAGACAACTGGATCAGAGCATCTCCAAAACTGCAGCTCTTGTGAGGTGTTCCCAGTCACTAGTGGTCAGTATCTATCAAAAGTGGTCCAAGGAAGGAACAGTGATGAACCGGCGACATGGTCTTGGGCGCCCAAGGCTCACTGATACACGTGGGCAGCAAAGGCTGGCTCGTGTGGTCAGATCCAACAGACGAGCTACTGTTGCTCAAATTGCTGAAGAAGTTAGTGCTGGTCCTGATTGAAAGGTGTCAGAATACACAGTGCATGATGGGTCAGGGCTGTACTGGCAGCAAAAGGGGACCAACACAATATTAGGCATACAGTATCTCACAAATTGAGTACACTTCTAACATTTTTGTAAATATTTTATTATATCTTTTCATGTGACAGCACTAAAGAAATGACACTCTGCTACAATGTAAAGTAGTGAGTGTACAGCCTGTATAACAGTGTAAATTTGCTGTCCCCTCAAAATAACTCAACACACAGCCATCAATGTCTAAACTGTTGGCAACAAAAGTGAGTACGCCCCTAAGAGGAAATGTCCAAATTGGGTCCAAAGTGTCAATATTTTGTGTGGCCACCATTATTGTCCAGCACTGCCTTAAACCACTTGGGCATGGAGTTCACCAGAGCTTCACAGGTTGCCACTGGAGTCCTCTTCCACTCCTCCATGATGACATCACAGAGCTGGTGGATGTTAGAGACCTTGCGCTCCCCCACCTTCCATTTGAGGATGCCCCACAGATGCTCAATAGGGTTTAGGTCTGGAGACATGCTTGGCCAGTCTATCACCTTTAACCTCAGCTTCTTTAGCAAGGCAGCGGTCGTCTTGGAGGTGTGTTTGGGGTCGTTATCATGTCAGAATACTGCCCTGCGGCCCAGTCTCCGAAGGGAGGGGACCATGCTCTGCTTCAGTATTTCACAGTACATGATGCTATTCATGGTTCCCTCAGTGAACTGTAGCTCCCCAGTGCCAACAGCACTCATGCAGGCCCAGACCATGACACTCCCACCACCATGCTTGACTGTAGGCAAGGCACACTTGTCTTTGTACTCCTCACCTGGTTGTCACCACACATGCTTAACACCATCTGAACCAAATAAGTTTATCTTGTTCTCATCAGACCACAGGACATGGTTCCAGTAATCCATGTCCTTAGTCTGCTTGTCTTCAGCAAACTGTATGCGAGCTTTCTTGTGCATCATTTTTAGTAGAGGCTTCCTTCTGGGACGACAGCCACGCAGACCAATTTGATGCAGTGTGCGGTGTATGGTCTGAGCACTGACAGGCTGACCCCCCCACCCCTTCAACCTCTGCAGCAATGCTGACAGCACTCATACATCTATTACCCAAAGACAATCTCCGGATATGATGCTGAGCACGTGCACTCAACTTCTTTGGTCGATCATAGTGAGGCTTGTTTTGAGTGGAACCTGTCCTGTAAAACCACTGTATGGTCTTGCCCACCGTGCTGCAGCTCAGTTTCAGGGTCTTGGCAATCTTCTTATAGCCTAGGCCATCTTTATGTAGAGCAACAATTCTTTTTTTCAGATCCTCAGAGAGTTCTTTGCCATGAAGTGCCATGTTGAACTTCCAGTGACCAGTATGAGAGAGTGTGAGAGCGATAACACCACATTTAACACACCTGCTCCCCATTCACACCTGAGACCTTGTAACACTAATGAGTCACATGACACCGGGGAGGGTAAATGGCTAATTGGGCCCAATTTGGACATTTCCACTTAAGGCTTGGTCACACTACAAGACTTTAACCGTCGGCAGATCGCTTCGCTGTTCAGACTACATGCAGTGAGGTCAGTGCAGTACTAAGCAGGATCAATGCAAGGAAAGCAGCAGGGCCTGATGGTATCCCCGGGCGCGTCCTCAGAGCATGTGCTGGGGAGCTGGCGGGGGTCCTAACAGACTTATTCAACCTGTCTCTAGCCCAAGCTATTGTGCCCACCTGCCTTAAGACCACCTCCATTGTGCCTGTATCAAAAAACTCCACTGCATCCTGCCTAAATGACTACCGGCCATTGGCGCTCACTCCCATCATCACTAAGTGGCTGGTCCTGGCACACCTCAAAACCTGTCTTCCTGCCACCCTTGACCCTCATCAATTTGCTTACCGTCAGAACAGGTGCACGGAGGACGCAGTTTCCACAGTGCTGCACTAAGTCCTCTCTCACGTGGACAATAAAGACACCTATGCCAGAATGCTTTTCCTGGACTTTAGTTCAGCATTTAACACTGTCATCCCTTCCAAGTTAGTCACCAAACTTGGAGACCTGGGCATCAAAACAACACTATGCAACTGGCTTCTGGACTTTCTGACCAACAGGCCCCAGCATGTTTGGATAGATCGCCAATGCTCTTCCACCCTCATCCTTGGCACCGGAGTACCACAAGGCTGTGTGCAAGCCTGTACATAGTTCCAACACAATTATCAAGTTTGCAGATGACACCACAGTGATTGGACTCATCAGAGACAACGATGAGTCAGCTTATAGAGAGGAGGTGGACCATCTAGCTGCATGGTGTGCTGGCAACAACCTGCTGCTCAACACTGCGAAGACCAAGGAGCTCATAGTGGACTTCAGGAAGGAGAAAGGTGACACACACACACCTATTCATCTCAATGGAGAGGTGGTGGACTGTGTCACTAGCTTCAAATTCCTGGGTATCCACATCTCTGAGGATCTCTCCTGGACTACCAACAGCTCCAGTCTGGTCAAGAAGGCTCACCAACGCCTCTTCTTCCTGAGGGCTCTGAGGAAGAAAGATCTCTCTTCAGACATCCTGGTGAACTTCTACCGTTGCACCATCAGGAGCATCCTGACCAGCTGTATCACTGTCTGGTATGGGAACTGCACTGTGTCAGCCCGGAAAGCGCTGCAGAGGGTGGTGAAAACTGCACAACGCATCGTAGGAGTTCCACTTCCTAAGATCGAGGACATTTACAGGAAGCGTTGTCTCAGCAGAGCATGCAAAGTCATAAAGGACTTTTATCACCCTGCCAATAGACTCTTTGCCCTCCTGCCTTCTGGGAGGCGCTACAGGAGCCTCCGGACCAAGACTAGCGGGTTTAGGAACAGCTTTTTCCCCACAGCTGTTTCTTTGCTGAACTCTGCCTCCACCTGATCACACACACATTGACTGAGCACATTATTATCAGTGTATATAACCTTTTTCTGTATATAACCCTTTCTGTGTACAGTTTACATTTGTGTACAGTTTACATATACAAATTATTTATCACAGTATACAATATCTTCCTCATTGCACACATCTAAATCATTGCACTCATTGTACATAACTCCTCTCTATACTGTTTACATATTTAATTATTATCATGGTATACAATACCTTCTTTATTGCACCACTACAATCATTTGCTCATTTGCACTCATTGCATTTACCTCCCACTGTATACTGTTTATATACTGTTATATATGCAAATTATATATTTTTTTTTGTATACTGTTTATATATGCAAATTATTTATTGTTATATACTTGTTATATATGCTAATTATTTGCACTGCGAAATGCACTTCTGGTTAGATGCTAACTGTATTTCGTTGCCTTGTACCCACATGTGCAGTGACAATTGCGAAAACACATGCAACAGGTGGATCCGGAAATGACGCGAGATTTTCGGTAGAGGTTTGTTTTGAAAATGGACGTTGGGAGGAGTCTCGCTCTAAATAAATTTTAATTTATTAAAATAAATGTTGCTGCTGCTGCTTTTCTTCCGGTGACCTCAACCTGTTGACTTGCTCTCTCATTGGCTGGAGGTCGTAGCTACAATTGACACCACGTGATATCGAGTCGGCTGACCATCCCAGATATTTATCATGCCAGATATCTGGATTTTGTTTGCGAGGTGTCAGCGACGCATCAGCAAGCCTCTTTGATGCGTCGTTGAGTAGTTCACACATAAAGATTGCCGAGCGCTGATCACCCGCTGATTTTCCCACAATCACAGCCAATCTGTCGGCGAGCTTGTTAATTTGCAAATCGGGCTTAAAATTCTGTAGTGTGAACTAGGCTTTAGGGGTGTACTCACTTTTGTTGCCGACAGTTTAGACATTAATGGATGTGTGTTGAGTTATTTTGAGGGGACAGCAAATGCACTGTTAAACAGGCTGTTTACATGTTTACATTGTAGCAGAGTGTCATTTCTTCAGTGTTGTCACATGAAAAGATATAATAAATTATTATAAGGAAAGCCTTCTGAGATACAAAAATTCTCTTAGTGCTGCTAGATCAGCGTATCTCTCTGCCCTAATCGAAGATAACAAAAACAATCCAAAATTTTTATTTAGCATTGTAGCAAAACTAACTAGGAGTAAAACCACTGTAGAAAAGTGCACACCATCTACATTTAGCAGCAATGACTTCATGAATTTTTTCAATGAAAAAATTGACAATATCAGGCAAAAAATTCAGACTATTAATTTAAAACCATATTATTTGATAGATAATCCTTTAGATAATATAGCTATTTCTGATCAGAGCTTAGAGTGCTTCACTCCACTTCAAGAGCCTGATCTAATTTCACTAATTTCTTCTTCAAAATCTTTTACCTGCATCCTAGATCCTTTACCCACATCTTTCCTTAAACAGATATTACCAGTAGCTACTGAACCCCTACTAAAAGTAATTAATTCTTCTCTAAGCACCGGCTATGTGCCTAAATCTAAAGTTAGCAGTTATCAAACCCTTGATTAAAAAACCGGACCTCAACCCCTGTCAGCTGTCTAACTATAGACCGATATCAAACCTGCCCTTTATCTCCAAGATCCTAGAAAAGGCTGTAGCACAGCAGTTATGTTCATACCTGCATAGAAATAACATTTATGAAATGTATCAGTCAGGATTTAGACCTCATCATAGCACAGAGACAGCACTGGTTAAAGTGGTAAATGACCTGTTACTGGCTTCTGATCAGGGTTGTGTCTCCCTACTGGTGTTACTCGATCTTAGTGCAGCTTTTGACACCATTGACCACACTGTTCTACTTGATAGACTAGAACATGTTGTTGGTGTTAAAGGAACAGCCCTCTCCTGGCTCAGGTCTTATTTGACTGACCGTTATCAGTTTGTAGATCTAGATGGTGACTTCTCCATGCATACCAAGGTTATGTTTGGTGTTCCACAAGGTTCTGTCTTAGGCCCACTGCTTTTCTCCCTATATATGTTACCCCTTGGTGCAATTATTCATAAACATGGTATTAGCTTCCACTGTTATGCAGATGACACACAGCTATATGTTTCAGCTAAATCAGATGAGAGACACCAGCTTATTAAGATAGAAGAATGTGTAAAGGACATTAGACATTGGATGGCCACTAACTTCCTCCTGCTTAATTCGGACAAGACAGAGGTGCTTGTACTAGGACCACAGGCAGTTAGAAGTGAGCTTTCTGATTACAGAGTAATGGTGGATGGTCTTTTGGTTTCATCTTCTCCAGCAGTAAAAGACCTTGGTGTGATTATTGACTCTGGTCTTTCGTTTGAAGCTCATGTAGATAATATCACTAGGGTAGCCTTCTTCCATCTTAGGAATATTGCTAAGATAAGAAATATGTTGTCGCGTCATGATGCAGAAAAATTAGTTCATGCTTTTGTTACCTCTAGGTTGGATTATTGTAATGTCTTACTGTCTGGATGTTCCAGTAGGTGCATACACAAGCTCCAGTTAGTCCAGCAGCAGCAGCTAACTAGAGTCCTAACTAGAACCAGAAAATATGAGCACATCACTCCTATTTTAGCCACACTACATTGGCTCCCAGTCAAATTTCGCATTGATTATAAAATACTGTTACTAACCTATAAAGCACTAAATGGTCTTGCGCCACAGTACCTGAGCGATCTTTTAGTCTTTTATGATCCGCCATGCCTACTCCGATCAAAGGGTGCTGGTTACTTGGTAGTACCTCAAGTAGCAAAGGCTACAGCAGGGGGCAGAGCTTTCTCTTTCAAAGCCCCAAAGTTATGGAACAGCCTTCCAATTAGTGTTCGGGATTCAGACACAGTCTCAATGTTTAAGTCTAGGCTGAAGACACATTTGTTTAGTCAAGCTTTTAATGTATAGTTTTCTTAGGTAAAGGAGCAGATCTGGAAGGTTCATGGTCATAGAGTGTTTGGTGTACTGGGATGTGTTGGATGCTGTCATCTTACCACCCTCGCAAGTCGCTCAGGTTTGCTGACTGTGAAGTGGTTGGATGCTTTATGTTCCAGGAAGCCTTCATGTCTGTGACCTTCTGGCTCTCCCTTTTAGTTATGTTGTCATAGCCAGTCTTGCCGGAGTCCCTGCCTGCACTTTACACTTAATTCTACTTTGTCTTTAAGCATCACATGATCAGAACTTAATATCTTTCTCTTTCTCCCTCTACCTTCTCTTTCGAGCTATACACCCCACTCCTGAGCTCCCAGTGTTTGCCAGTTTCCAGTGTGACCGCTGCCCTACCCCTGGTCGGAGTCTCGCAACTTGATGGTGCCCACTGGTGGTGTGGATGGATCTGTGTGGACCAGGAAACAGCCATGGACAGAGCCACTTGGGGACTTTCACACCATCACAGATATGCCATTTCATCTGTCAGCCTGTGACAGCAAAGAACTAGTGTTTATAATGACCTTAGGAACTACAATGACCTAATAGTTCCTCATGGTCATTGATTGCTGTTGTAGAAAGGACATTAATCAGCTACAGTTACATTATTTTCTGTTTAGTGTCACCCAAATGAGGATGGGTTCCCTTCTGAGCCTCTCAAGGTTTCTTCCTTTCCGTCCCAGGGAGTTTTTCCTTGCCGCCGTCGCCACAGCCTTGCTCATTAGGGATAAAATAGTCTAATTATAGAATTTAATAATTTATTCTTATTTCTAGTTAATTAGTTATTTTTATTTTTTATTATTATTTTTCATTTTCCCCTCCTTTTTCTCTGTTTTCTTCTTTTGTAAAGCTGCTTTGAGACAATGTTCATTGTAAAAGGTGCTATACAAAATAAACTGAATTGAATTAAAGCTTTCACCAGCTAGCTACACCAAAGAATCCTATGTGGTGCCACATGATGTGTTTTTCCATTAAAAGGTCAGTATCTTTTTAATGAAATTAATCAGTAGATTACCAAACTGTTTTGTGGACCAAGTATGAAACAGTGGTGTTGGTCTTCCATTCTCTCCATATTGAAATGTCTCCAGTTCACATATCCCCTTCTAATTCTCCTGAAGCAGTATACACTGGGCCTGAAACTGACATTTATAATGGAACCTGACATTTCTGTAACTCAAACCGTACCATTTTGTCTACAATATTCTGTAGTTTGGTGCATTCCTCCTCTAGCTCTGGGTTGCTATGATATGTCTGTTCATCTGCAGGAGCTGCAGATGAAATCAGGCCTTCCACCATGACCTCAGGGTCCTTCACACTTCGCATGGTGACTGCAGTTATAGTGTTATAGTTGCAAATGGCAGGCGAACTCCATATTAAATTCAAGTGCATGTAAAGGTAGATGACCCAGTTTTGGAATTGCTCGGAGTCTCTGCTCTAATTCATCCCAAAGGTATGGAGTCAATTCAATGCCACATATATTCGCAAAAGAAAATAAGGTTTTGCAAAATATAAAGTTTTGCAAAAAATACCACTTGTCTAATGTCCGAATATCAAACTAACTACGGTCGTAAATAAAATCTATTGACATTAACAAAACAATACTCATTTAATGTAAGAGATATAAAAGGAAACGATAAATCCAAACGTAGACCTCTGTTCTGTTAACTTTATCTGTTGCGATTTGAGCCTCCAGCTGATGACGTAACTTTGAAGGAGGCCTGCTCGGGCCTGCTTACCACGCCCCAATACCTTTACTCCACCCCCATGTCAAAACAGTGCCAGAAAGTCAAACGCAAAGAAAAGTGAAGCGCAAAAAAAAACGGTATCACATACTCATTGTTTTTGCTCCGTGTCATTTATATTTTGCAAAACTTTATTGTTTTTTTGCAAAACTTTTTTTTTTTGCAAAACTTTATTATTATTTTTATTTTTTTGCAAAACCTTATTTTTTTGCAACTCTTTATTTATTTATTTTTTCTTTTGTGAATATATATGGCATTGAATTGACTCCATACAAAGGTCCTAAAAGCCATACAGACACTTGACACAGTGAGTGTTATAAGTTGAAGCTTAATTATTTTTTTATTCATTTATTATTATTTTTTTATTATTTTTTATTACTAGTGTTTTTAAACTACAAGCAATGTTCGTATAAGTAAATAGAGAAATTAAACCATAATTAAAACAAACAAAAATAATCTGTTTTCAGATACAACAAAATGGATACAGGGTACTACGGGTACAAGTACACACTAATAACCAAATTACTATCAGAATTCAGTTTTTATTAGCTCAGTCATCTGATGATTTAAAAAGCAGAAAACAGCTAATACCTCAATCTCTGGGAGAGATTGCTCCATGAGAGAGAGAGAGACAGAGAGAGAGAGAGAGAGAGAGAGAGAGAGAGAGAGAGAATGTAAATACAAATTGACACATTTTAAATACTTTTTTTTTTTCACTTATAAATATTTTTTTATAAATATAATTTTATGTTAATTTATATTGAATTTTTCCTAAATGTGAAAAGAATGTACCCAGAGTGTGGATGAATAAAATGCAAATGATTGTTTAAAAAAAAGAAATATTAAAAGATATTTAATTCATTATTTCTTATGATAATTAAGAGGCGTGAATCACGGTCATGGATCACATACACAAAGTTATTTATAGGTCATAAAAAACGAAAGTGAAACTCAGTCTGTTACTGTTTACTGTTTCTCCTTCAGTAACTTCATCTGAGTCTCTCTGCTCTATTATGTAAGTCTGATTTCCAGTTTTGTGAAATAATAGTACAAATCCGGATAATTTTTTGTCAGATCAAAAGTGTGTGCGTGTGTGTGTGTGTGTTTGTGAAGGTATTAATCATGTATCATATATCTGGCTGGTTTTAGAAAGAACTGTTGTTTTTGTCAGTGGCGGACCGTCAAGGCCAGCAAGGCCTTCTCTGCTGGCCTAAACAGCAGTGATCTGAATCACTGACTTGAATTTTAATATATTTAATATATTTTTCCATGAATGTGTATTAAATTATTCCCAATAGTTTATTCTCTACATTTCATAGCTTTTCTCTTGGTTGCACTGCTTCCAGTAGTGAGTATTTATCCAATCATATTTCAGCTAGTGGCTGACATCATGTGTTGCCCAGTTGTAAGGCCTTCAGAATTAATAGTGCAGGCGCCTGAAGATCAAAATAAGTGGCAATGAAATTGTTACCATAACCAATCAGATTTCGAGTTGGCGTCACTGGGGCCACCTAGCAGGCATGCGATTACGTCAGCAAGTTGATTGGATAATTAGAGTAGTCAGAGGCAGCGAACCGCCCATATACATTGTTTCTATATTTGCTGTGTCTCATTTCGGATGGGGTGTCCTCCGGAGATTGCAGTTTGCTGCATACTGCATCAAGAATGTCTTTTTTGAGAAAAGTAACCGTAATAAAATTGACTATTCCTTGTTAGGTGAGAAATATTGTAGCCTAATTTATTTACTTTGTTATTTAATGGTTGATTAGTATCTATTGCTGTGGCATCATCATGATATAGAGGTGGATTAATTCAGGAAGGACACCAGTGAAGACCTAGGTGTGAAATGCACGGCCCACCACTGTATTTGGACGATACGCAAACTGCATGGGGTCAAGTGAATGTGGCAGCAGGTTCTTAATGTGCCTCATGACGAGCTTCTCAAAGCACTTCATGATGTGTGGAGAGCTTGAGCAATGTATAGAAAAGAATTGAGAAAAAAGAACAAATATGAAATGGAACAGAGGAAGAAAAGAGGAATTGAGGAATAGCCTCCTGACTTTTGAGGGGATGATAGAAGACCTGTTGGAATTCTTCCACAAAGGCAGAGTAGCTGGAACAGAATAGACTGTGGGCCTCCCAGATGGCTGTGGCCCAAGACAGGGCTCTTCCAGAGAGCAGGGTGATAATATAGGCTATTTTTGCCCTATCTGAAGCAAAAGACGATGGTTGTAACTGGAAAGTGAGAGCACACTCACTGTCACGAAGCTGTTGCAGGCACCTAGGGTCTCCTGAAAATCTCTGAGGTGGAGGAAGTGTGGGTTCGGCTAAAGGAGTTGGTTTTGGAGTCACTGGCTGAAGGTCCAGGTGCTGGACTTGTGGCAGGACCAGATGGCAGTCGTCGAAAAAAATTTTCTCGCATTGTGAGAATGTCAGAGAGCATCGTGTTTGGCCATTAAGATTTCATGCTGGGCTAAGGCGGCCTCCTGATGAACAACTGCCCCAGGAAGGTCCTGGGCATGGGATGAATCTGCTGGGTTCATGTCTGGCTCAGTGTTTCTGTCAGGAATGTGAGGAGAGGACTAGTGTGAAAACATGGAAACAATCAAAAGGGGTGAACCCAAAAGCAGATAACTAGGTCACAGTTCTGGAGAAATGTTTAATTATCTTTAATTTGATGATAATGCAAGTCAAATAATCCACAAGGAGGAATCCAGAAAGTCAGCTCAAAATGTTCCCATAGTGTAAAAGGCTTGACAGTAGTTTGAAAGAATAAATATACAATATTTAATATTAAATACACAAACAAGAACAAGGCACAGGTGTTAGACACCCATTAGTCATAATGACAAGGACTGAAAACCAACAAAAAGGCAGTGGGGGCCTCTAGTGGCCAGAAAAAAAGTCTACAACCCTGACAGTAGATGCCTTTATATGGACTTGCTGCTGAGTGTTCCCTTCATTACATGTCCTTGTCAGGGTTGGCAGGCAATGACCCAAATGCAGAACACAGTCAAAGTTCAAATTTATTTGAGTCTTTATTAAGAACGGCAATGAAAATGGCTGAGTTCTCAGACAACACTAGTAGAACAACTGAAAACCAGGATAAAGCAGGCTGGGCAGAATCAGTAATAGAAACAAAATCCAATAATCCAAAAGTGGGAAACAGGTAGAAAACAATGCTGGCTGAGTCAGCAACAGCATACAGTCCAATAATCCACAATCCAGAGAACAGGTTAAACCTAGAGCAGGCAGAGTCAGCAACAGCATACAGTTCAATAATCCACAATCCAGAGAACAGGTTAAATGGTAGAGCAGGCAGAGTCAGTAACAGCATACAGTCCAATAATCCACACTCTAGAGAACAGGTTAAACCTAGAGCAGGCAGAGTCAGTAACTGAAGCAAGGCAGAGACAAACCAGGCGGACAGGAAATGAAGAAAAAGGCAGGATGACTTCTTAGAAGCGCAAGGCTGACTGAAGAGACCATCTGGCAAGGAGCATAGGCCAGAAGTTGCATTCCGGAACCGGAAGTGGTGACGCGGAACCCGGAAATGCATGCCTGACAGTCCTATCTGAGGCATTAAATTGGCATGTGTGCACACAGAGCTTCAGACACAACTTCCTCAATGAAGCATTCCCATAGCATGAGTCATGATGCAGCATCTTGTTGCCTTCTCAGGGAACCAGGTTACATATGTAACCTGGTGTAGATTCCTATCTCAGGGATTGTCTGAGATATGGATTGCAGTCTCTGAATAAAAACTTGATTTGAAATATTTGAATAAATAAATATCTGAAATATTTGATAATTAAAACGATCAATTATTATTATTATTATTGTTGTTGTTGTTGTTGTTGTTGTTATTATTATTATTATTATTATTATTATTATTATTATTATTATTATTGCTTTTGGACAATATTATCATAACTGTAAGATAATGAATCAATTCGTCCTGTGTATTAGTATGAAATTACTTATACATCCTCACCTAATTCTTAACCCGCGCATGAGCACACACACCACAGAAGATAACAAATCTATCCAGACACATTTTAAATAGATTTTTATTCACTTTAAAATGTTTTTCTTATAACATACACTACCAGTCAAAAGTTTGGACACACCTTCTAATTCCATGGTCTTTCCTGATGTTTATTTCTTTCTACATTGTAACACAATGCTGAAGGCGGCCGAAATACACAATAATGTCCTTTGAACAGTTGATATTGAGATATGTCTGCTACTGATGCTCTGTAAAGCCTTCATAACGGCTCTAATCTGAGGTGCTGTTAATTGGTGATTTCTGAGGCTGGTAACTCTAAATGAACTTCTCCTCTGCAGCAGAGGTCAGTTTTGGTCTTGTTTTACTGGGATGGTCTTCATGTGAGCCAGTTTCATCATGGTGCTTGATGGGTTTTTTAAATGCACTTGACAATACTGTTCTTGCAAGAACTATTCCAGAACACCTGACCTTCGTGTCTTAAAATAACAACTGACTGTTTTTTGTTGTCATTACATATGGATTACTTAAGTCCATGTGTGTTATTTCATAGTTTTGAAATCTCCAGTATTGCACTAGAATGTAGGAAATAAGTCACTAAACAAAAAACACTGAATTAGAAGGCGTGTCCAAACTTTTGACTGGTATACACTACTCACAAAAAGTTAAGGATATTCTGTTTTCGGGTGAAATTTCAGGATGCACCTAAAATGCACTATAACCTTTACCTTAACCTTTTTAAATAAACCTTTGTTTATTTAAAAAGGCTGCTAAAATCTTCACTTTGTTCCTACTTGCTATACCAGCTGTCAAAACACTAAATTATTTTATATAGAATATTATCTCCCTTAATACATAATTATAATAATTAACATAATCATAATAATTAATAACTAAATTGATCAATAGGATTAAGCTTTTCTAATTGCTTTAATATTATGATATTTTTATTAAAACAAGATGTCTGTGATGTTCTGTTAGTAGCAGTAGGTCAGAAATTTCCATCACTTACCATCTGACAAAGATGGTGTACCAGCATCACATCCCCTTTGTAGCAGCTGTTATCTGGTCAGGCTAAGCTGGGTTTATAAAAACATGGCCAAAAGTCTTATTACTTTGCTTTGATCTATAAAACCAAGCTGTCTCTCCTCTGCCAGTGAGAGAAGTCAACAATGATGTCTTATCTTAGGATAGACTTATTTGCATATTCATTCAATCTTCATTCTATTTCATGAAATTAGATGTTACAGTTACTATGTTACAGGAAGAAGCAATTTTCTCAAAACAGGAATAGAACAAAATGAGAAAATATATTCATCAAAATATTTAAAAAAAACAAAAAAAAAAACAGCAAGGGGCACTGAAGCTGCTTTGTTGTCCCAGCAACTTACTAACTCACTGTGACAAGCAAGGTGGCAATTAAACTGACAACTGAACTGTTCTTATTTGTGTCTCTCATATTGTCCCTTATCTGCAGGGGTCCATAATTGATTGACTGACTGATCGGTGTGTAGCTCATATCATGGACGCGAGTATGCAAATCAGCCATAACTTTAAAACCACCTGGGAAATATTGTAAAGGTCCTCTTTGTAGCATCCAGGCCACCTGTACCCCCCGGGGCTCGGGCCCGGATCTCCATGGGCACCGCGTGTACCCAGACGCCATGGAAATCAGACCCATGCACAGCATTAAACAAAGCATTACTTCATTCACAGGGAGAAGACAGGACTAAACAAAACATGAGCGGTCTGTCATACAGACTGACAAAAGTAGAAACAAGGTCAAAACAAGCAACAAACAATGACTGGCAAAGACAGGTACACAAGGGCTCATATACACTATATTGCCAAAAGTATTCGCTCACCTGCCTTGACTCGCATATGAACTTAAGTGACATCCCATTCCTAATCCATAAGGTTCAATATGACGTCGGTCCACCCTTTGCAGCTATAACAGCTTCAACTCTTCTGGGAAGGCTGTCCACAAGGTTTAGGAGTGTTTATGGGAATTTTTGACCATTCTTCCAGAAGCGCATTTGTGAGGTCACACACTGATGTTGGACGAGAAGGCCTGGCTCTCAGTCTCCGCTCTAATTCATCCCAAAGGTGTTCTATCAGGTTGAGGTCAGGACTCTGTGCAGGCCAGTCAAGTTCATCCACACCAGACTCGGTCATCCATGTCTTTATGGACCTTGCTTTGTGCACTGGTGCACAGTCATGTTGGAAGAGGAAGGGGCCAGCTCCAAACTGTTCCCACAAAGTTGGGAGCATGGAATTGTCCAAAATGTCTTGGTATGCTGAAGCATTCAGAGTTCCTTTCACTGGAACTAAGGGGCCAAGCCCAGCTCCTGAAAAACAACCCCACACCATAATCCCCCCTCCACCAAACTTTACACTTGGCACAATGCAGTCAGACAAGTACCGTTCTCCTGGCAACCGCCAAACCCAGACTCGTCCATCAGATTGCCAGATGGAGAAGCGCGATTCGTCACTCCAGAGAACGCGTCTCCACTGCTCTAGAGTCCAGTGGCGGCGTGCTTTACACCACTGCATCCGACGCTTTGCATTGCACTTGGTGATGTATGGCTTGGATGCAGCTGCTCGGCCATGGAAACCCATTCCATGAAGCTCTCTGCGCACTGTTCTTGAGCTAATCTGAAGGCCACATGAAGTTTGGAGGTCTGTAGCGATTGACTCTGCAGAAAGTTGGCGACCTCTTCGCACTATGCGCCTCAGCATCCGCTGACCCCGCTCCGTCAGTTTACGTGGCCTACCACTTCGTGGCTGAGTTGCTGTCGTTCCCAAACACTTCCACGTTCTTATAATACAGCTGACAGTTGACTGTGGAATATTTAGGAGCGAGGAAATTTCACGACTGGATTTGTTGCACAGGTGGCATCCTATCACAGTTCAACGCTGGAATTCACTGAGCTCCTGAGAGCGACCCATTCTTTCACAAATGTTTGTAAAAACAGTCTGCATGCCTAGGTGCTTGATTTTATACACCTGTGGCCATGGAAGTGATTGGAACACCTGATTCTGATTATTTGGATGGGTGAGCGAATACTTTTGGCAATATAGTGTATATATATATATATATATATATATATATATATATATATATATATATGTGTATATATATATATATATATATATATATATATATGTGTATATATATGTATATATATATATAGGGCAAAACATCAATGTAAATGGGGAACAGGTGAAAAGACGGGAAGGCAGAACAATAGGGAGGGTGTGTCACAAAGCACAAGGGAAAACAAACAGAAAAACAGGCTCTGCCAATTCACTTGTCAGCACCCACTTCAGTGGTCTGACAGAGAACTGTCCCAGTGATTCCTGACACCCTTTGTGCTCTGACTTTTCAGATCCATGCTGTTATAGAAAATGAATCAGCAGCTTCTGGTTTGAGAATTCAACGCCACTGTGCTACATTTATTATAATCAACACAATCTCAGTTTCTCAGTTAAAAGACCAAAATTTTGATGTGATGTCATAGCAGATAGAAATTTTATTACCCCAGTTTAAAATGCCTTCTCACATCTCTGCTCCTGGATGCATGAGCCACTAGTACACAGACCTTGTGTGATCTCATGTAGGTCATGTTCTGCACATGAGGAGAAACATTTCTACTCTATTATCTGGACCCAGTGCACTGTGTAGGTGCAATGCAATGCATCACATCTGTGGATGGATCTTGCTGGTGGCTTATAAACTTGTCACAGTCTTTCTGCCTTCATTTGTCATGCTCCCCCAAGAGTTCAGCATTGTAACTTCTTGCTGCTGTGAAACAATGTGATCACCTTCTAGGTTTAAATGTCAAAAACATTATGCAAGGTGACACTCAAATTACTTTCAGAATCTAAATATTCCTAACCATATTTTTTCTAATTCTAGATCCTCCATTTTCTCTTCTACTATGGATTTGGCAGACAGATTGTGCAATGAGCTGTTCCGTTGGATTGAAAAGCAGGAGGAATGTGCAGAACATCTGATGGATTTGGCAAAAGAATTGGAGGAGATGACTACAGCTATGACTGCCGGCCAGTTGGTGGGAAACACAGCAACTGTGCTTGGGTCTGCTGCCTTAATTGGATCAGGCATTGCAACTTTTCTGACTGGAGGTCTGGCTGCACCCCTGCTGGTGATTTCGGCAGGTATCACAGCTGGAGTTGGTACTGTAGCCAGTGTTACATTTAAGCTTTTAGACAGTTGGAAATCCAGTAAAAGTATGAAAGATGCAGAGAAGACCTCTGGGGAAATTGAAAAGATTTGGAGGAATATTGAAAGTCTCCAGAAGAAACTATCAGAGGAGTATAAGAGTCAAGATTTGGCTAAAGATTTTTCCTTCGATGAAGTGCAATGTGAAATAACAGCAAGAATGTTGAGAGCCATGGGCAAACGGAGTGGGAGGTATCTGCCCCTAAGTTACCTAACTCGCATCTTGAGGAATGATGGCATGTATAGAGATAGATATCAAGGGTTTGTTGTAGGAAAGGAGTTCATCACCTGTGTCAGTACTTTGCTAGTATTCACTGGATTTTACCTCATATTTGTAAACACAGCAACTAAAAAAGGAGCAAAACATGTTCTCACCACTGTGATTAAAACAGGAATGGCTACTATGAAAACTCTGTTAAAGGGAACAAGCCAGGTATTTTTTCATAGATATAAAATACACACACACATACACACTAACATATATATATATATATATATATATATATATATATATATATATATATATATATATATATATATATATATAATTAAAATATGAAAAATTATTTTTGCTTCTTCGCAGGCCGCAGGAGGAGCCATTGGCCTGGTGTTTGCACTACCTGATCTGATTGACAACTGTGAAAAACTGTTTAAAGGGGAAAATCAGACAGATGCTAGCAGTTATCTGAGGAAGAAAGCAACTGAAATTCGTGTTGCTGTCAAAAAAATTAAAAAGCAATTGAATGAATTGCAGTGAGTAAAAAAGTGTTTCTCTGATCATTTCATGTATAATAATGTATTTCATGTATAACAATAATAATACAATGGCTGAATGTTGGATTTCATCACCTACATCTATCTTTCAGAGAGATGCTCAATGAAATCCCTGAAACTGAGTGTCATGTTGATTTGGCTACGGAGATGTGTGGCAACCAAACATACATACGAGGCACTGTTTGTATGGAGTATAAACAGACCAAAAAGCAGGACAGGAAAGTACAAGAGTTTATTTTCCTTTCCACAAAAGACATGGGTGAAACCAAAATCACTTCCACAAGTAAACTCAAGTCAGATGACAAATCAAATAAGAACAAAAGACAAAAGAGGCAGTCTTGTCAGAAGAAGCCACGACAAAAGAAAGTTCGCCTTCCTAGAATAGCCATGTCCAACCTGCGTTCTCTTCCAAACAAAATGGAGGAGATTAAAGAAATGATGCAGTATGATGACTTATTTTCCTGTGATCTGATGTTCTTCACAGAGACATGGTTAAATAACAACTCAGCCCCAATCAGCTTGGATGGATATGAGTCTATCCGGATCGATCGTGATCCACAGCTTACTCAAAAACGTAGAGGAGGAGGACTGATCGTTTTTGTGAATAAGGCCTGGGCGACAGATGTGCAGGTGGAAACTCTAATGAATACCCAAGACTATGAGTTAATGGTTGTGTCCATTAAACCACATGGTCATCCTAAGGGTGCTCCACCACTTATCTTCATCCATGTTTATGTACCAGGGCCTAATTTTAAGAAAGCTGCTGCAGAAATTGCTGGTTTTTTCTATGATGCTCTGGAGGAATGGTGTGATAGTTCTGTTTTTTTGTTAGGTGATTTCAACAGGAGTGACATGACTCCTTACTTAGGTACCATGGAGCAATATGTCACATGCCCAACCAGATACAATAACACCCTGGATCTGTGCTATGGAAATGTGCCTGGGGCTTATATTTGTGTTTGCAAACGCCCACTTGGCCGGTCAGATCACAATGTCATTATTATGATTCCTAAAGATCAATATGACCCTTGCAAAGATGGGGAGTGTACGTATAACCATACCAATCGAAGTGAGCAATGGAAGGAAGAATAAATTTTACCAAAAAATTCTGAAATTTGCCAGTCATGTTTCAATAAGTATCCAAAACACAAAATACAATATAATTACACCAAGTTTGATGACAGAATTTCAGTGACCTCAAACTTCAAATCAGTTTGACTATTTAAATAACAAGAGTGAAAACTTCAACATTAACTGCTAAAATGTAGCCTATTAAGAAATGTCTGTTAACTGTAACATCTGTAGCCTTTTTTAAAAAAGGCTTACTATACATGGCGTCAAATGAATGACATAATCAAATTAAATGTGTCCAATGTACCTTTGCAGCTTGCAATGTGCATAAGCAGGGTCATTCTTGCCGCCTTCAGATGACTTTAGATTCAGATGACTTCAGTTTCTATCATTGAAACGTTTAGCACTGGCAATCAAAGGTTCAAGCTTCACCCTAAATATTGTCCCTGTGGTGCCCCAGACGAACAGTTTTGGTGAAAACAGGAGAGTCTAGTTGTGCATTTAATTTTGCAGTGAGTTGAGCAGCTCTGGTTTTATGCTTTTTGGGTACAATCATGGTTAGTACCCAGACATCCCTTTCAGAGAGCTTCCTCTTGCACTGACAGTTACTCCTGTCGGATGTGGTTTGTCTGTAGTGGTGGTATACTGACGTTACCCTGGATACCGTGGCTCTTGATACTCCACAAAGACTTGCTGTCCTGGTCACAGATGTGCCAGCAAGAAGTGGATCCAATAATTGAACTCTGATACGTCTCTCATAATGTTGTGTGTATTGCAATGTTTTATGTACAGCTGTGCTATTGCTATGCTAATTCAACCGTCACACTCTGCTATTACTTGGAATGTGAAGTCATTGAAGATTGGCCACCAGGCCTATATATACAGCTCTGAAAAAAAATAAGAGACCACTGCAAAATAATCTTTCTTATGTTTCTTATGTTTTTTCTTCCAGGTGCATGTATTGGTGAGATGAACAGTTTTGTTTCTTTTTTTGTGAACTGCTGACAATATTTCTCCTAAATTCAAAATATAACTATTATTATTTAGAGTGTATATTTAAAGGAAATGACAACACATCAAAATAACCAAGATCATGCAGTATTTGCAGAGCTTTAATAACTCAAATAAAACAACATGCAAATAATTTGTAAACAAATTGTGTTAATGCTTTGGCTAAATAACATTAAGAAATCACTATTTGGTGGAATAAACCCGATTTGCATGCGTTTTGGCTCCATGCTCTCCACCAGTTTTTCACATTGCTGTTCGGTAACTTTACACCACTCTTTTGCTTGATGGTTTGTGACCATCCATCTCCTCTTGATGACATTCCAGAGGTTTTCAATAGGGTTCAAATCTGGAGATTGGGCAGTGGTCTCTTATTTTTTTTCCAGAGCTGTAGATGTGAAATGTCTAGGACTATACTGCCCAGTGTTTCAATTTCACAGTCCAGCCCCTGTGTGGGGGTGGGGTGTTAATAGGTGTTACTCCTTAAAAAAAAACATTTAACCAATTTCTAATCACTAAGCAATCTTTATGTAATCATGCATGCTATGTATATTAATCATGTTAAAATGAACTTAAAGTTAAAAAAAACTTTATAAATATAAATAAATAATAATCATTTGGGTTAGATATATATGTACAATTAAATTGAGGGAAATTTTACAATTGTGATTATAACTTGGTTTATTACTATTACTGATCTGATTATATAGTTATAATTTTATAATTATATTCAAATAAAAATACAAAATTATAATGCTTTTGTTATCAAAGCTTTCACGTAAAATTTGGGGTTAATAAAGTTAATATGCTGATGCAGAATATAGACATGTAGATTAGCATGTGCTACACAGCAAGTTTCGAGGTAATTTTAATGTGAGGTTTTTATTTCCTTCAAGCAGTGCAAAGTTTTTTGACAAACTGTATACAGATTACAAAGCCACTGTCTCCTCTTCTGGGTCTATTAATTGACGGCTATGATAAAGACAATGTAGCTGTATAGTTAGAGCCAAACCTGACTGCTAGTAGCACTGATCATGAAACTCAACATTCATCTAAAACAGCCGAATAAGAGAGCCCACTTCTTTTTGTGAATCAGTACTACACTGAGATATAACCTTAGCAACCTTTTAGAATAAATTATAATTTTTTATGAATTATATAGACATACTAATGACTAAAGATAATCAGAATAGCAACTGTAATACTGTACTGTAATAGCAAATAGCATTTATTAAAGTAAACTATGAGTTTATTTACAACTATTCTATTAACAGCTGTATATAGGGATAGGGACAGACGGATATAAATTTAGAATATTAAGGGTTGCTTAATGAGGGATGTGGGATATTAAAACTACTCGTTCGGTCCTGGGTTTAATGTACAAAAATATTTTTTTACAAATATATTTAATATATAATATAATAAATAATATTTGGTAGAGGGAAGGACATTGCTCAGAGCTTCTCTAAAATTTCCATCATCTTCTCGACATGCTGCCTGAGAAGACACCTAAGTCTGCTGGGTAAGGCTTGTGAGTGCAAGCAGGCACTTCAAGAATCCTCTCTCAAACTGTAGTTTGTAGCCTAAACAAAGGCAGCATAAAGAAGAAGGATGCCGCATGTCTGGACAAGCTGGTGAGGAAGGCGGGCTCGATTGTAGGCTCAGAACTGGAAAGCCTGACGTCAGTGGCAGAGAGGAGGGCGCTGAGCAGGCTCCTGTCCATCATGGACAATCCACTGCATCCACTGTACAACATCATCTCCAGACAGAGAAGCAGCTTCAGTGACAGGTTGCTGTCACTGCCCTGCTCCACTGACAGACTGAGGAGGTCGTTCCTCCCCCATGCCATGCAACTCTTTAATTCCACACGGGGTGGGAGGAGTCAGAGCTGACACTACTCTTCTCTCTGTACTGGACTGTACAATAAAACACACACTACACACAATACACTCTGGTTTATACAGAACTCTCAATAAACTGAGATTTGCACAGGACTCATAAACACGCAGTTTTTGCACATTGACTAAGTCTGTAACCTTAAACAATTGTCTTGCACATTACTTGTTTTTCATCTCATTCTCCATATTTATTCCTAAATCTCTGAATTCAGTATTTTTCTGATATATTTTTTTATATTGTTATATTCTGCTATATTTTGTAATATTTTATATTTTGTTATTTGATATATTTTTTGTTATATTTTGTACCCTAATTTGGGTATTTTAGAATTTTTTTTCTATATTTTATTATATTGTTATATTCTGCTATATTTGGTAATATTTTATATTTTTGTTATTTGATATATATATATATATATATATATATATATATATATATATATATATATATAAAAGTATTCGCTCACCTGCCTTGACTCGCATATGAACTTAAGTGACATCCCATTCCTAATCCATAGGGTTCAATATGATGTCGGTCCACCCTTTGCAGCTATAACAGCTTCAACTCTTCTGGGAAGGCTGTCCACAAGGTTTAGGAGTGTGTTTATGGGAATTTTTGACCATTCTTCCAGAAGCACATTTGTGAGGTCACACACTGATGTTGGACGAGAAGGCCTGGCTCTCAGTCTCCGCTCTAATTCATCCCAAAGGTGTTCTATCGGGTTGAGGTCAGGACTCTGTGCAGGCCAGTCAAGTTCATCCACACCAGACTCTGTCATCCATGTCTTTATGGACCTTGCTTTGGTCACTGGTGCACAGTCATGTTGGAAGAGGAAGGGGCCAGCTCCAAACTGTTCCCACAAAGTTGGGAGCATGGAATTGTCCAAAATGTCTTGGTATGCTGAAGCATTCAGAGTTCCTTTCACTGGAACTAAGGGGCCAAGCCCAGCTCCTGAAAAACAACCCCACACCATAATCCCCCCTCCACCAAACTTTACACTTGGCACAATGCAGTCAGACAAGTACCGTTCTCCTGGCAACCGCCAAACCCAGACTCGTCCATCAGATTGCCAGATGGAGAAGTGCGATTCGTCACTCCAGAGAACGCGTCTCCACTGCTCTAGAGTCCAGTGGCGGCGTGCTTTACACCACTGCATCCGACGCTTTGCATTGCACTTGGTGATGTATGGCTTGGATGCAGCTGCTTGGCCATGGAAACCCATTCCATGAAGCTCTCTGCACACTGTTCTTGAGCTAATCTGAAGGCCACATGAAGTTTGGAGGTCTGTAGCGATTGACTCTGCAGAAAGTTGGCGACCTCTTCACACTATGCACCTCAGCATCCGCTGACCCCGCTCCATCAGTTTAGACAGTATTAAGCTTAAAAAAGACGCGTCAGTTCAATGTTACGACTCTTACTCTTTGCTCAGTCTGAAGTTGACTATTTTGGTTGCGATGGAGGATCCTTCGTCACTCAGACGCTCCCATTTCAGGATTAAATTATGCCAGTCTGCTGCGTTATCCTTCACTTTTCTGGCACTTCCAGTCAAGTTGCCTTTTCTTCCAGGGGTTGTAGCATCTGATTACATGAACATACAGAATACATGTTGTTTTTTGTTATGATAAATTTTAAATACAATAAGAAGGCACAATATGTTTTATAGGAGGTTATGAAAGTGATAGAAGAGAGTTAAACTGGGGTTAAACAGACAGTCCATGTCTAAATCATTATCATAACATGAAGGCAGAATAAATGTGTTTTACTAGTGGAAAAATTATTCGGAGGCAGCAAAGGGAAGCTGTATAAAAAGAAAACAGCACTTTGACATTTCTAAGAAGTGTACCAAATACAAAATTACATATTTAATGTTTAATGTCGTAATTTTGACGGCATCTTTGCTTTACAGCATTTCTTTATATGTACCAAAGACTTTTGCACAGTACTGAATATGTCCATGTATGTGTCCAGTAATGTCAATTATCTTTAAAAACCATATAAACTGCACTAACTAGAACTGAAACCACATTTTTCTTAACTTTAAACCTTTTTCTTTATATTTATTCAGAAGGGAGGAATTTACCCATAATGTTGATTATTAATTGGTTTAGATTATACATAGAAAGATACCAGTGTTATTTCCTTGATTACACAGTAAAGAAATTATATTCCATCAATCCATCTTAACTGTAAAATTCTGTCTAGATCTCACTAGATACACTATATTGCCGAAAGTTTTGAGACACCCCTCCAAATCATTGAATTCAAATCATTGAATTGGCTTGGCCCCTTAGTTTCAGTGAAAGGAACTCTTAATGCTTCAGCATACCAAGACATTTTGGACAATTTCATGCTCCCAAAAATGGGAACAGTTTGGGGATGACCCCTTCCTCTTCCAACATGACTGCACACCAGTGCACAAAGCAAGGTCCATAAAGACATAAGTGAGCAAGTTTGGTGTGAAAGAACCTGACTGGCCTGCACAGAGTCCTGACCTCAACCTGATAGAACACCTTTGGGATAAATTAATGCGGAGACTGCGAGCCATTCCAAAACTGCGATGTCTGCCTTTACATGCACATGAATGTAATATGAATTTGGCCCGCCCTTTGCAACTATAACAGCTTTAACTTTTCTGGGAAGGCTTTCCACAAGGTTTAGGAGTGTGTTAATGGGAATTTTTGACCATTCCTCTAGAAGCACATTTGTGAGGAATTCATCCCAAAGGTGTTCTATCAGGTTGAGGTCAGGACTTCGTTAAGTTCCTCCACACCAAACTCACTCATCCATGTCTTTATGGACCTTGCTTTGTGCACTGGTGTACAGTCATGTTGGAACAGAAAGGGGTCATCCCCAAACAGTTCCCACAAAGTTGGGAGCATGAAATTGTACAGAAAAACAACACCTGAATTCAATGATTTAGAGGGGTGTCCCAAAAAGCCACACAGACACTTGACACAATGAACGTTATAAGTGTTGAAGCTTAATTAATTTTTTTAATAGTTTTTATTTTATTACTAGTGTTTTTAAACCACATGTAATGTTCATATAAGTAAAGAGAGAAATGAAACCATAACTAAAACAAACAAAAACAATCTGTTTTAAGATACAACAGCAAGGATACAGGGCGCTACAGGTACAAATACAGACTAATAACCAAATCACTATCAGAATTCAGTTTTTATTAAATCAGTCATCTGATGACTTAAAAAGCAGAAAACAGCTAATACCTCAATCTCCAGAAAAAAATCTTACCGTCCATTTCAACCTTAGCTCTATTATAAGTGTTACACAGTCAATAATCTGGAAACATCTTGTTTATCAAGCACGCTGTCCGTTTTTCCCGTGGATTATTTCTCGGTGCTAAATGAATAGAGTTTTTCAGTCCTGAACTTTCTAAAGATTACCCAGTGACAAATAAACTCAGTTTTAATTGTAAACCTCGTAAAAATAGTGCCACAAATCTGCTTAACAGAAATTAGGATATAGTTTAAGTAGTATATTAATTATTCTCAGAATATGTGGACAAACCTGCACCTTAACTTATTGTTCATTAAACATTTTAAGATGTTCCACGTACATAAAACATAATCGAACAAGACTACCTGATCTGTGATATATATGAACATTTGTATGTGGCAAGTGACCAAAGCCATCTCGATATGAGAAATATGTGGATGCAGTGCAGCCAAGCTCCAGCAGGAGGCGCCAATGTGAAAGACAAAAACCTAGAACAGAACAGAACAGAACCACTCACAAACAGTGGAAACGATCAGTAGTGTAAAGAAAAGAGAAATGCTCTGCTTTTGGAAAATGTTGTTATAACTGTAAGATAATAATTATTTCAGCACAGAGCTGTGTGTGTGTGTACCGAAATAGACAAAAAGCTGAAGAAATAGTGTTGGACACAGACACACACACTGTTAGATTCAAATAGGTCTCACATTCTAACAAAACGTTATTTTATGATTAGTGATTCATGATTCACATCTTTGCTCCATGAGAGAGAGAGAGAGAGAGAGAGAAAATGTAATTACAAATCTATTTTCACACATTTTAAATACATTTTTGTTCACTTTTTTAAAATATTTTTTATAAATATAATTCAAAGATAATGAATTAAATAAGCGGTGTGAATCATGGTCATGGATCACATACACAAAGTTATTTATAGGTCATAAAAAAAAAGTGAAACTCAGGTCCTGTCCACATGAACGCCACAAATTTTACAGATATCACCACAAAACACTGCTACACCGACTGCTCTATCCTCTACCTATGCTTCCTCTCACTCACCACGAGAATCAGGCAGGGGTGGTGGCACAGGTCTGCTGTTGTCCCGGAGATGGTGTTTCACACCTCTCCCCTTGTCTCATCTAACCATCTCTTCTTTTGAATTCCATGCAGTTTCAGTTACATCTCCAATCAACCTCTCCATCATTGTCATCTACCGTCCTCCTGGTCCCCTTGGAGACTTCATGGAAGAAATGGACACACTCCTCAGCGTCTTCCCTTCTGACAGCATCCCTCTGACTGTCCTTGGAGATTTCAACCTCCCAACCGACAAGCTTCAGTCTTCTGGCCCTCTGACTCTTCTGAATTCGTTCTCCTTGTCATTTAACAGCTGCCCTCCAACACACAACGGAGGAAACGTCCTGGAACTGGTCTTTACCTGCCCTTCCCCAGCTACAGACATGACTGCTACCCAACTTCACATCTCAGATCATCACTTGGTATCCTTCACTATCATTTTCCAAACGTAACTCCCAGCATCACTCTCTCATCCGCTAGAACCTTCACTCCATCTCTTCCTGACTATGACTCCTTTTCTTCCCTACCCCTAGACTCAGCTACAGACACTATTCTCTCCTCTCTTTCATCAACCATGGACCTTCTCTGCCCTTTATCCACTAAACGCAGGAAGACTTCGTGTCCTGCTCCTTGGCTGTCAGATGTGCTTCGCGACAATCGGAGAGAACTACGAACAGCAGAGATGAAGTGGTAGAAATCTCAACTGGACGCAGATCTCACCTCTTATCGTATGCTTCTGTTCAGATTCTCTTCGGACGTGACTTCTGCCAAGACTTCCTTCTACAAGGAAAAGCTTGAAGCTTTTGCACAAGATCCCCGAAAGCTCCACAACATCTTCTCTGCACTACTCAACCCTCCAACTCCACCTGCTCCATGCTCCCTGACCGCTGAAGATTTTGCCACTTTTTACACAGAGAAGATTGAGAAGATCTGCCTGAACTTCATGTTCGCCCCAAATTCATCTACATTACACAGGACTCAGCTACTCCTTCACTGAAGCATCTCTCAACCATAGCAGCAGAAGAGGTTTTGCAAATCATCCACTCCTGCAATCCGACCACCTGCCCACTGGAACCAATCCCTTCTACTATGCTCCAGACCATCTTACCTAACCTCCTGCCCTTCATCACCACAGTCATCAATGGATCCATAACATCAGGACAGGTACCAACTGCCTTTAAACAAGCAAGGGTTATCCCTATACTGAAGAAACTTGCTTTGGATCCCTCTGACATCAATAATTACAGACTGGTATCACTCCTCTCCTTTCTTTCAAAAATTCTCGAATGAATTGTTTATAATCAGCTGTCTGACTATCTCTTGCAGAATAACCTCCATGATCCCAACCAGTCTGGCTTCAAAGCAGCACATTCCACAGAGACTGCCCTTTTGGCAGTCACTGAGAAACTACATACTGCTAGATCAGCCAAGCTGTCACCGGTCCTCATCCTCCTCGACCTTTCTGCAGCATTTGACACAGTTAACCACAAGACTCTCTTGTCCACCCTCAGGAGTCTTGGAATTTGTGGAACAGCATGGGAATGGTTTGCTTCCTACCTGGATGGTCGCTCATATCAGGTAACATGGAAGGGATTGACATCTGCCCCACGCAGACTGGTGTCCCACAAGGCTCAGTACTTGGTCCTCTCCTTTTCTCCCTCTACACCCACACTCTTGGCAAAGTTATATCCTCACACGGCTTTTCATACCACTGCTATGCTGATGACACCCAACTTATCTTCTCCTTCCCTCTCTCAGATACCACAGCTTCTGCCCGGATCTCAGCATGTCTGGCGGACATTTCAACTTGGATAACAGCTCATCAGCTGAAACTTAATCCCAGGAAAACTGAACTGCTGGTTATCCCAGGTGATTCATCCCCAGCCCAGGATCTTGCATTATCTCTGAACAACTCAACGATCTCCTCTTCAGCCACTGCTCGCAACCTTGGAATAACCATGGACAATCAACTGTCCTATTCCTCCCATGTTGCCAATGTGACATGCTCATGTTGGTTTCTTCTGTACAACATTAAAAGGATTCGACCATTCCTATCCACACAGGCTACTCAAGTGCTTGTTCAGTCTCTGGTTATTTCGAGACTGGACTACTGCAACTCTTTACTGGCAGGTCTTCCTCTGAATGCAATTCATCCACTGCAAATGATCCAAATGACCCAGCTGCACGGCTTGTTTTCAACCTGCCTAAGTTCTCCCACACCACCCCACTGCTGCGTTCCCTCCACTTGCTTCCGGTAACTGCACGCATCAGATTCAAAACACTGATGCTTGCCTACAAAGCCAAGAATGGACCAGCACCATCTTACCTCAAAGATCTTATTACTCCTCGCACTGCACCTCGCTCCATCTGATCCACTAGCACTGCCCGACTGGTCCCACCATCTCTCAGGGTAAGAGGTAGGTATTCATCTAGACTCTTCTGTTCTGGCACCGAGGTGATGGAATGAACTTCCCCTAGATGTCCGTATAGCAGAGTCTCTGACTATCTTCAAACGATATCTTAAGACCTACCTTTTCCTGAAGCACTCAAACTAGCTCTTATCGTTCCCTGTTTATGTATTGTTATATGTTTAATAAAAATAAAAAATAAAAAAAACATCCAATTTTAGGCTAATGGTATCCTAAGTCTGTAACCTATTGAACCAGTGTTAATGTTTTCAATGATAGAGACTTAAAGCACTTTTGTATTATTCTGTTCTATAACCGGGCCATATATATACGTATATATATATATACACATATATACGCGTATATATATATATTTTCATTTAAGGGGGGCTATAATAGTAAAAAATAAATAAATAAAATAAAATAAAGGTTTGACTAACAGGGTAGGATGGTAAACTTATTGCAGCATTCCACTGTTTTGCATAGATGCAATACTCAAACATTTGAATACTGAACAAGCCAAATACGAGTCTTCCTGATCACACACACACACACTTGTCCTCTGATCCTCGCTCTGTGACGCCGCGGTCTGTGAAATTTAAAGGGGACTGAGGCGATCACAAATTTTTGTACAGTTTATGGAGAATTTTTAGGGGGGCTGAGTAGAAATGAAAATGGCCTAGCGACGCCCTTGCCTGGTGACCTGACAGCGTACGTGTGTGCGCACGCGCGTTTGAGTGAGTAAGTGAAACAGCGAGCAAGTCTGAGTGGGTTCATGCAGATACAGTTAACGTTTATCTATTGGTCCTCTACATGTTTTTGACCAATTAGCTTTCTTAAGTTTACAATTACTCTCATTGGTTGGTGCGCGCAGTGAGCAGCGGAATAAAATGGTTTATTCGTCTATCTAAATAAATATGATATTTTAAAAAAGAGACCGTCAAACATATTTTCATTTTTTTTAAATCCACGAGAAAAGTTGATGGTGTGCCTGATCAAAAGAGATCCCGAGAAGATGGAACTGCACACCTGGATGAAGATAGCGAGTTACACCGGTCAGAAATAACGTCATCGGTGACAGAAACTTCCACTGATCAGATAAATTATATTGAGCACAGTCGTACTAAATCGCATATGGTAGCAGAAAGCATGTGGTAGCAGCATGGGCGTCGCTAGGCCATTTTTAGGGGGGGGCTTTAACATTTCTACTCAGCCCCCATAAAAATTCTGCGATTCTCCATAAACTGTACACAAATTGGTGATCTCCTCAGTCCGCTTTAAATTTCATACCAAAACGGCGACAGACTTCGGCTCTTCCCCGTCTTTCAGCGCATTCTTCAATCCACAGACCACGGCGTCACAGCGCGAGGATCAGAGGATAAGTGTGTGTGTGTGTGTGTGTGTGTGTGTGATCAGGAAGACTTGTATTTGGCTTGTTCAGTACTCAGATATTATACACATCTATGCAAACCAGTGGAATGCTGCAATAAGTTTATCATCCTACCCTGTTAGTCAAACCTTTATTTTATTTTATTTTATTTTATTTTATTTTATTTTATTTTATTTTATTTTATTTTATTTATTTATTTATTTATTTTTTTTACTATTATACCCTCATTGGGGGCTGAGCCCCCTTAAATGAAAATCCTAGAATCGCCGCTGTCACCAGGCACAAGTTAATGCCGGATCGAAAAACACGAAAATCGGACATTTTCCGGAACAGGATCCGGCTCAAATTAAGCACTGCGTGTAGGTTGCTGTATTCTGTTGTTCAGGTTTCTACATCTGGCTGCTTTTTAAAAGAATTGTTGTTTCTGCATGTAAGCCTATACAAAATGGCTGCCGCAATTTTAGAATTATAGCTTATTATTTCCCAAAGATACTTCTTCAAGAAACAGTATCACTAAAATTGTCTGACTATATTCTTTTTTATAAGGCAGTAATTCAACACCTAAGCATCCTTAAAGTATTGGCTCGAAACACACTGCAAAACCTTAAAGCTGGCAATAGTTTATAAAAATTAATAGTTAATAGTTTATTTCTTACTTTTTAAAAGAAATAGAAGACATGTTGTGATTAAAAAGTTGCTTTTTATATTTAAGGCAAAAAAAAAAAAACACCTGCTAAAAGCTTTAGTTTGATCTCGCTAGATATACCAGTTTGGCTTGTGGCAAATGGTATCTGGTTAGGCTCAGCTGGGTTTATTAAACATGGCCAAAATTCTCATTACTCATAACCAAGTTGTCTCTCCTCTGTCAGTGAGAGTGGTTGGGTGCAGTCAGAAGAGGAGTTCAGGAAAATTTCCACGAAGTCACTAAAGATGTCTTCTCTTTTGATAGACTTATTTGTGTATTCACTTGATCAACATATTGCCTTTGTCAGCTTGCCTTCTTGCCATAGTGCATCCTAGGTACCATTTCTTCCCCAGGTAATACAGACACACACCTGGCCATTTGCATGATGAAAAAGAAAATGCCATTTATTAGATCAGGCCACCTTCTTCCTATCCTAAAGTGCAGTTCTGATGCTCTTATGCCCACTGTCGGTGATTTCAGCAGTGGACAGGGGTCAGCATGGTCCGGCATTAACTTTTTAAACAAATTTGTGCTACAATAGCTCTTCTGTGAAATTGGACCAAACAGGCTTGCCATCGATCCTTACAAGTTTTCCCTCCTTAAACAACTTTTGGTTGGTACTACCCACTTCATACCAGGAATACCCCAGCTGGTTTGAAGATGCCAGGTCCTTATGCTTGGCCATTTTTTTTTTTTTTTTGCATGCAAGGCATCAACTTCAAGAATCGACTGTTCACTTGAGCACATGACAATGTCACTTTTGGCAGATTCTAACCACTGCACACTGTGAACTTACTGCTATCAAACTTTTCACAGTTGCCAATGTAATGACATAATCAATGTTATTCAGAGTAGATTTAATCTCATTGGGCTGATTAGTGTAATTTAGTGAAGGTTTTGGTCCTTCAGGCAAAGAAGTGCTTGAGAAAATAATGATAATCTTCCAATCAGGTGTCACGTCCAGACGCACCCACCCTGTGCGCCCTCTCCGGGCCTGGCAGGAAACTGTCCAGCTGTTCCTGACATCAGGAAACTTAATGAATTTTACAAACTACTGACAAGCTTCCATAAAAATTAAATAAATGTCTCCTAACAGAAACATTCAGTACATAAAGTATTATATGATTTTCTTTGTTCATTTATAATCTCTTTATTGTTAGGCTTAGATTTTGTGGCTCATCCACCATACAAGCCCTAATGAATGAGTTATAAATTAGCAATAAATTATTAGAACTACTCTATAAACCCATCATTTATGTCACAATTGTAAATTGTGGTACATACATTATAATTAACACAATCTCGGTTTCTTAGTTAAAAGACCATCATATTGATGTTATGTCATAGCACATGCCATATGTATGCAGCTTGAAATTTTATTACCCCAAAGTAAAATGCCTTCTCACATCTCTGCTCCTGAATGCATGAGCACCTAGTACACAGATCTAGTATGATCTCATGTAAAAACATTTCTGCACATATTGTGTACTTAATCATCTGCACCCAGGGCACTGTCTAGGTCCTAAATTACAACTTCCCCTGATCAGAAATGATCTATCATTACTGAAATTGTATTTGATGTTTATTGCAATGCATCAAAGATCTGTGGATGGATCTTGCTGGGGTCTTATTTGTCATGCTCCCCCAAGAGCCCAGCATAGGAACTCCTTGTTACTGTGAAACAAGTAAGAGTTTATGCAAGGTGACACTCAGATGACTTTTTCAGAATCTAAATAATCCTAACCATATTTTTTTCTAATTCTAGATTCTCCATTTTCTCTTCTACTATGGATTTGGCAGACAAATTGTGCACTGAACTGTTCCGTTGGATAGCGAAGCAGGAGGAATGTGCAGAGCATCTCATGGATTTGGCAGAAGAATTGGAGGAGATGACTAAAGCTATGAATAAAGGCCAGTTGGTGGGAAACACAACAACTGTGGTTGGGTCTGCTGCCTTAATTGGAACAGGCATTGCAACTTTTCTAACTGGAGGCCTGGCTGCACCCTTGCTGGTGATGGCAGCAGGTGTCGCAGCTGGAGTTGGTACTGTAACCAGTGTTACATGTAAGCTTTTAGAGAGTTGGAAATGCAGTAAAACAATGAAAAATGCACAGAAGACCGCTGAGGAATTAGAGGAAATTCAGAAAAATATTGAGATGCTCCAGAAGAAACTATCAGAGGACTGTAAGAGTCAAGACCTTGAAGAAATAACAGCAAGAATCCTGAGAGCCATGGCTAAACGGAGCGGGAGGGATCTCTCTCTAAGTCACCTAATTCGCCTAACTCAACTCTTAAGGATTGATCCTTTAAATACACAAATATATACAGAGACAATTCTAACTACCAGTATGGGTTGTATGCTACTACCTATTATACATTCTGTCATGTTTATGAAAACAGCAGCAACAAAAGGAGCAGAATACATTACTAAAGGAGTGGCTACTATTTCATTGAAAACTGCATTAAAGGGAACAGGCCAGGTATTCTTTCATAGATATAAGACACACACATGCACACACAAATACTGTATGTATTTACAGTCATGAGAAAAAGAAAGTACATCCTCTTTCAATTTTATGTTGTTGTTTTATAAATCAGCACCTATATAAGCACAGCATATTTCAACATGTAGTCACCCCCCTACACTATTTAAAAACCTGAAGGGAAAAAAGTGCATCTTCCCTACTTCTACAGTCACATTAAGAGATTAAAAAGAAGCTAGGTGTTACTAATGAAATGCACAAGCTTAGCTTATAATCGAGAGTAGACTACCTGTTTAAAAGTAGAACCTTTGGCAGTTTGGTGTTCTGACTAGAAAAAAAGCCCATTCTCTCCAACTGGTTCTGATCAGAACGGTGTCAGATTACACAGTGCATGATGGGTCAGGGCTGTTTTGGCAGCTTAAGGGGGACACAACACAATATTAGGCAGGTGGTCATAAATTAAAATATGATAAAGAAATTTCAATTCTTCACAGGTCACAGGAGGAGTCTTTGGCCTGGTGTTGACACTTCCTGATCTGATTGACAACTGTGAACAACTGGTTAAAAACAAACATGAGACAGAAGCTAGCAAAAATCTGAGGACCAAAGCAGCTGAACTTCGTGATGCTGTCACAAACATTAAAAAGCAAATGAATGAATTGCAGTGAGTACAAAAGTGTTTCTCTTATGTAAATGATATATTGGATAAGCAACATGATTACTATAACTGCTTACTATAACACAATAATAATACAATGTCTGGATCAACTGCTGGATTTCATCACCTACATTTATCTTTCAGAGAGATGCTCAGTGAAATCCCTGAAACCAAGTGTCACGTTGATTTGGCTACGGAGATGTGTGGTAACCAAAAATACACACGTGGCACTGTTCGTATGGAGTATAAACAGACCAAAAATCAGGACAGTAAAGTACGGGAGTTTACTCTCATATCCACAAAAGACATGATCAGTTCCACAAGTAAACACAATTTAAATAAGAACCAAAGACAGAAGACAGAGTCTTCTAAGAAGAAGCCACGACAAAAGAAAATCCTCCTTCCTAGAATAACCATGTCCAACGTGCATTCTCTTCCAAATAAAATGGAGGAGATCAAAGAAATGATGTGGAACGATTACTTATTTTCCAATGATCTGATGTTCTTTACAGAGACATGGTTAAATAACAACTCACCCCCAATCAGCTTGGATGGATATAGGTCTGTCCGGGGTGATCGGGATCCAGAGCTTACTCAAAAACGTAGAGGAGGAGGACTGATCATTTTTGTGAATAAGAAATGGGCAACAAATGTGGGGAAGCCATTCATAAAAAATACTCCAAACTATGAGTTAATGGATGTGCCCATTACACCAAATGTTCATCCTGAGAATGCTCCACCACTTATCTTCATCCTTGTTTATGTTCCAGGGCCTAATTTTGATCAAGCTGCCACTGTCATAGCCAATTGTTACTCTTATGCTCAGGCACGTTCTCATGGTCCTATTTTCTTGTTGGGTGATTTCAACAGGACTCCGTTATTGAGGAACCTGGAGCAATATGTCACATGTCCAACCAGATACAATAACACCCTGGATCTGTGCTATGGAAATGTGCCTGGGGCTTATAAAAGTGTTTGCAGACCTCCACTTGGCCGGTCTGACCACAATGTCATTCATCTAATTCCTAAAGATCAATATGACTCTTTCAAAGATGGGGAGTGTACGCATGACCAAACCAATCCCAGTAAGCAATGAGACACAAGGCTTATATACATTAAACTATTAACAATCTTTAGTGATAAGCAGCTGTGTAATAATAGCTTTTTTGTCAGTTTAAAAAAAAAAAAAAAAAAAACATTTTTAGAGAGACTCCATTCAGCCTACTAGCATGTCTTTGGACTGTGGGAGGAAACCGGAGCACCCACCAAGCACAGGGAGAACATGCAAACTCCACACACACAGTGAACGGGAGCGAGATTTGAACTCAGGACGGTGTGAGGCAAACACGCTAACCACTAAGCCACCGTGCCACCTATAAAGTAATGCATAATTATATAATTATTTACATAAGAGCTGACACATTACATTGGCACCCTGGAATTGAAGTTATACTTTCCTCTAACCAACAAGAAATACATAACATGAAGGAGTGGACATGATAAAAAAAAAAAAATAAATAATAAAGGAAATGGTTGCTTGTTATGCCATGGGATTTATAAAGGAGAAACCATGTTGCTAGTCAACAATTAAATCAATTTAAAAACTTTGCTATTTATAGTAATACTGCTAAAAGAAATATGATCCTGGAGATTTTTCATCAGCACTCATAAAGGCATGGTAATATGTTGCACTGAAACAATGACGACTTTTCAAAACAAAAAATGTTCATGGTGCAGACTGGCTTCAAATGATCATTAATTATTCATTGAAGTGGAAAACAGGAGATGATCCACAATCTGAAATGGAGGAAGCCCACAGAAACCTCTGTAGTCCAACTGCAAGATAAAACAACCCAATGAACTTCAAGGAAAAGCTTTATATTCTAAATCACTAGGAAGAATGGTTCTTGGGTTCATCATTAACCATTCAAATGAAAGCTGCGCATGAGATGCTCTTAGATGTTCCAACATGACAATGATCCAAAGCACAAGGCCAAGTTGACCCTCCAGTGGCTACAGCAAGGTGAAGGTTCTAGAGTGGCCATCACAGTCTCCTGACCTCAATATCAAGACAACCAAAAAATTTACAGGAACTGGAGGCATTTTGCCAAAAAGAAATGTGCAGCTATACCACCTGAGAGAATTAAGGACCTCATGCACAATTATTACAAAAGATTGCATGCCAACATTGATGCTAAAACAGGCAATACACAATATTAAGAGCTAAAGGTATGCAAACTTTTGAACAGGGATTATTTCCTCATTTTCTTTATTGCCATGTTTTATTTGATGATTGTGCCATTCTGTTATGCCTTACATATGAACTTGAGTCTTATAAGAAATAAAATAAATTTGTATATACACACAGAGAGAGAAAAAAAAAGATACAGACACACACTTACTGTTTAGCTAACTAGCATTTTTCCCTGAATTAATTGCACTGCTTTTTTCACTTGACAACAGTGTCAAGACAATGTCAATGTAAAAACAAATTTTTCATTAGAAAATGCTATACCATTATCCACGGAACTATTCTGTACAAATTTACAGCCTATTCTATAGCATACACTGCATCCCATTCCATCATGTGTTGTTAAATAAGAAATAAAGTCAAATGAATAAATTAAACAGCTCTGTAGCCTGTCTCCATCAATAAACTCTCTAGGAGAAGTTTGGTGTTATCCTGGATGTAGGGTTGATAGAGCCAGCAGGAGAGATACACCATGCAGAGATCTGGGTTAGTTGTGTGAGCCACCTCCTGTAATATGGTGCTCTTAAGGGCCAGCTCCTGCTTGTAAGCCTCATAAAGTCCAGAAGACACTTCGGCTACAGCAGAGAGCAAAAAAACACATTGTGCATATTATATAATAATATCACAACTTTGTAAAATGTAAATGTAACTCAGAAACTGGATTTAATGCTGAACTCATTTTCAATGAGTGTGTGGGTCATAGTTTACACACACTGCTATAAGATTATATTTAATTAAAAAACAACAACGATGATGATGATTATTATTATTGTTATTATGGCTCAGGTGGTTAACTCAGGGTCGTTGACTGGAAGATCGGGGGTTCAAGCCCCAGCACTGCCCAAGTTGCCACTGTTGAGCCCTTGAGCAAGGCCCTTAACCCTCTCTGCTCCAGGGGTGCTGCATCATGGCTAACCCTGTGCTCTGACCCCAACCTCCAAGGATGGGTTATGCGAAGAAAGAATTTCACTGTGCTGTAATGTATATGTGACAAATAAAGGCTATTTCTATTTCTTTCTATTCCAGGGTTAAAAGGGGTTCATCAAGGATTCTTTTAATGGTTAGCACTGTCTAAACAGGAAAGACTTTTTGTAGGTTCTTACCTTAAATCTTTAAGGCTTTCACCAGCTAGCTACACCAAAGAATCCTATGTGGTGCCATGATGTGTTTTCCCTTTAAAAGGTCAGTATCTTTTTAATGAAATTAATCAGTAGATTACCAAACTGCTTTGTGGACCAAGTATGAAACAGTGGTGTTGGTCTTCCATTCTCTCCATACTGAAATGTCTCCAGTTCACATATCCCCTTCTCAGAAGACACCATTTTTTCCATTTTAGACAGAATGTGGGCCTTTAAAGAAAAAGCAAACAAATAAAAATGGACTCTCTGTGTATGTAACGGACACTGTGATAAACCACACTTGCTATGACTAACCTAATGCTAATTATTAACAAAATCCAAGTACAATTTAGATTAGTTCTCCTGAAGCAGTATACACTGGGCCTGAAACTCACATTTATAATGGCACCTGACATTTCTGTAATTCAAACCGTACCATTTTGTCTACAATATTCTGTAGTTTGGTGCATTCCTCCTCTAGCTCTGGGTTGCTATGATATGCACGTCTTTCTTCAGGAGCTGCAGATGAAATCTGGCCCTCCATCATGACCTCAGGGTCCTTCACAGACCTGCTTCAGAGAACATGGATCAGGGGAAAGACAGTATTAAGCTTAAAAAAGATGCGTCAGTTCAATGTTACGACTCTTACTCTTTGCTCAGTCTGAAGTTGACTATTTTGGTTGCGATGGAGGATCCTTCGTCACTCAGACGCTCCCATTTCAGGATTAAATTATGCCAGTCTGCTGCGTTATCCTTCACTTTTCTGGCACTTCCAGTCAAGTTGCCTTTTCTGCCAGGGGTTGTAGCATCTGATTACATGAACAAATAGAATACATGTTGTTGATTTTTTTATGATACTTTTTAAATACCATAAGAAGGTGTAAGAAGTGTTTTATAGGAGATTATGAAAAGTGATCGAAGAAAGTTAAACTGGGGTTAAACAGACAGATCTATGTCCAAACAATCATCATAATCTGGAGGCAGAATAAAAGTGTTTTCACTTGTGGAAAAATTAGCAAAGGGAAGCCATATAAAAAATAATACAGACATTTCTAGGAAGTGTACCAAATACAAAAATCACAGAAGAAATGTGTGCATGTCAGGAAAGAAAGCAACATATTGCTTATGTTGTAAATGTTTGAAGTCACTATTTTGATGGCATGTTTGCTTTACAGCAGTTCTTTGAATGTAAAAAAGACTTTTTGCACAGTATTGAAACTACTAATATAAACTGCACTAACTAGAATAGAAACTGCCTTTTTCCTAGAAGGAAGGAATTAACCCATAATTTTGATAATTAGTTGATTTACATAAGAAAAATGCCGGTGTTATTTACTTGATTATACAATAAAGCAATTATATTCCAACAAGCCTTCTTAACTGTGAAATTCTAACCAAATCCCACTAAATATATAAAGACCAGACAGACACTTGACACAATGAATGTTATAAGTGTTGAAGCTTAATGATTTTTTTTTAGTTCTTGATTTTAAACCACAAGTAATGTTCATATAAGAGAGAAATGAAATCATAACTAAAGCAAGTTGTTTTCAGATACAGCAGCACAGATACAGAGCACTTCATCCAATCAGGTACAAATACACACTAATAATCAAATTACAAACAGTACTTTTCAGTAGTTTTTACCAAATCAGTCATCCGATGGCTTAACAAGCAGACAACAGCTAGTAATGCTTTCAGATGCACAGAGTACCTCAATCTCTGTTAAAAAAAAATCTTACCGTCCATTTCAACCTAAGCTCTATCATAAGTGTCACACAATAAACCAATAAACAGTCAGGAACATCTTGTTTATCAAGCACGCTGTCCGTCTTTCTCGTGGATTATTTCTCTTTGCTAAATGAAACTCTGAAGCACTCAGTACTGCCACCTGCTGGAAGAGAAAAAACTCCAACTGCTGTAGAGTTTTTCAGTCCTGAACTTTCTAAAGATGTCCCAGTGACAAACTAAATATTAGGATATACACTATATTGCCAAAAGTATTCGCTCACCCATCCAAATAATCAGAATCAGGTGTTCCAATCACTTCCATGGCCACAGGTGTATAAAATCAAGCACCTAGGCATGCAGACTGTTTTTACAAACATTTGTGAAAGAATGGGTCGCTCTCAGGAGCTCAGTGAATTCCAGCGTGGAACTGTGATAGGATGCCACCTGTGCAACAAATCCAGTCGTGAAATTTCCTCGCTCCTAAATATTCCACAGTCAACTGTCAGCTGTATTATAAGAACGTGGAAGTGTTTGGGAACGACAGCAACTCAGCCACGAAGTGGTAGGCCACGTAAACTGACGGAGCGGGGTCAGCGGATGCTGAGGCGCATAGTGCGAAGAGGTCGCCAACTTTCTGCAGAGTCAATCGCTACAGACCTCCAAACTTCATGTGGCCTTCAGATTAGCTCAAGAACAGGGCGCAGAGAGCTTCATGGAATGGGTTTCCATGGCTGAGCAGCTGCATCCAAGCCATACATCACCAAGTGCAATGCAAAGCGTTGGATGCAGTGCTGTAAAGCACGCCGCCACTGGACTCTAGAGCAGTGGAGACGCGTTCTCTGGAGTGACGAATCACGCTTCTCCATCTGGCAATCTGATGGACGAGTCTGGGTTTGGCGGTTGCCAGGAGAACAGTACTTGTCTGACTGCATTGTGCCAAGTGTAAAGTTTGGTGGAGGGGGGATTATGGTGTGGGGTTGTTTTTCAGGAGCTGGGCTTGGCCCCTTAGTTCCAGTGAAAGGAACTCTGAATGCTTCAGCATACCAAGACATTTTGGACAATTCCATGCTCCCAACTTTGTGGGAACAGTTTGGAGCTGGCCCCTTCCTCTTCCAACATGACTGTGCACCAGTGCACAAAGCAAGGTCCATAAAGACATGGAGTCTGGTGTGGATGAACTTGACTGGCCTGCACAGAGTCCTGACCTCAACCCGATAGAACACCTTTGGGATGAATTAGAGCGGAGACTGAGAGCCAGGCCTTCTCGTCCAACATCAGTGTGTGACCTCACAAATGCGCTTCTGGAAGAATGGTCAAAAATTCCCACTCCTAAACCTTGTGGACAGCCTTCCCAGAAGAGTTGAAGCTGTTATAGCTGCAAAGGGTGGACCGACATCATATTGAAGCCTATGGATTAGGAATGGGATGTCACTTAAGTTCATATGCGAGTCAAGGCAGGTGAGCAAATACTTTTGGCAATATAGTGTAGTTGTATATATGCTGTAAATATGCTGACTTAACTTATTGGTCATTAAACATACATAAAACATAAGACATAAGGTTCCTAAGGATATTAGTGGGATATTTATATTCCACTTACTGTGAAAGGATAGAGGAAATTGTTGAAATTTTTTTTCATATAATGCGCCTGAAGGTTGACAGACTACCTGATCTGTGATGTATATGAAAATTTGCGGTATGTGGTAAGTTATCTTGGAAATGAGGAGAGTAACAAAACATTGACCTCCAATGTGGATGCAGTGCAGCCAGGCTCCAGCAACACAATAACAAGAATAAACAGGTAAACACACACGCACAGACATACACACACACACACACATACATACACATACACACACAACACACACACACACACACACACATGCACACACAACACACACATACATACACATACACACACACATGCACACACACACACACATACATACACATACACACACACACACACAGACATACATGCACAAACACACACACACACACATATACATACACATGCATACACACCCATGCACATACACACACATGTACACATAGACATACACGCATACACACACTCACATATGCACATACACGTATACACACATACATATACACATGTACATATGCACACACACACATATACACACACACACAAACAGGATACTGACTCTGTCTTCTCTGCTGTAGGGTCTGGAGCTCTTGGTGAAAAACCTTGATGAGTGGGTGGATGCCAAATGTCTGCGTCTAGAGTTCTCACAATTTGGAACAATCACCAGCGCAAAGGTAATAATTTTATTCCTTTTTATTTTTTTTTATTCCACCTAGAAGGTGATTTATTTTTATTTTTAAAGATTTATTTTTATTCCACCTAGAAGGTGAGTTCAACAGGAAACAATAACACACACACATACAATTTAGAGATGCCAGGCAGTCTATCATGCAAGTCTTTGGACTGGGGAGGAACCTGGAGTACACCGAGGTACCCCTAAAGCACGAGGTGAACATGCAAACTCCACACATAAACAGAGCGAGAATCAAAACCCTAACACTGAAGCAGTTTTTGATACCAAGAAACCCTGTATTGAAGACTATCCTATATCAGATAACATAAAGTTACACCTTTTCTAACCCTCTTGCACTAGAGACTCCTTCAAAAAATGTCAGATAAACATCTCTTTGATCAAACTTCACAATCTCAGCAGTTAGACACACTTTGTTAGTTATGGTGATGCTGAGCGTCAGCCACACAAGCCCTTGTGTAAGTTACTGTAGAAATGATCATGTTTGTTAGAGTCTATTAAACACATTAATGTAAATCTTGTAGCTGGAACTAATGTCCGAGTTCTGCTGTGATACAAAATTAATCAACACTAGCCAATATATAGACTGTATTTTTTGTATAGTGCATGTTCTGTATTTTCTTCAACTTGTACGCGCTCACAGACAGCACACACACACACATGCACGCGCCTCCGTCCCTCAGCGCTTTCGACAGCAGCTCAGGCGCGAGCTCGTGCATTAGAGGAGTTGAGAAAAGCCTCGAGAGGAGAATAAATACCGGACAGCATGCACTCAGGATGTGATCCATGAAACCGACTTAAAAACGGTTAGTGAGAGTGGTTGGGTGCAGTCAAAAGAGGAGATCAATTATAATAATCATCGCAGTCTCAGTTTCACAGTTAAAAGACCATCATTTTGATGTGATGTCATAGCACATGCCATATGTATACATAATCTTATTAACCCCAGTAAAATGCCTTCCCACATCTCTGATCCTGAATGCATGAGCCACTAGTACACAATCCTTGTATGATTTCATGTAGAAACATTTATACACACATTGCGTACTCCATTTTCTGGACCCAGTGGATTGTCTAGGTCCTAAATTACTACTAGCTTCTCCCACAGCAGACATTAATCATCTTTGTTGAAGGTGTATTTGATGTTTATTTCAATGCTTCACAGATCTGTGGATGGATCTTGCTAGGGTTTTACAAACTTGTCACAGTCTTGTACAGTAAATAGAGCAACATTTATTTTGTCATGATCCCCCAAGAGCCCAGCATAGGAAATTCTTGTCATTATGAAACAAGAGATTATGCAAGATGACACTTAGATTACTTTTTCAGAATCTTAATAATCCTTGCTGTGTTTTTTTTTCTAATTCCAGTTTCTCCATTTTCTCTTCTACCATGGGTGTGGCAGACGAACTGTGTGATGAGCTGTACCATTGGATGAATAAGCAGGAGGAATGTGCAGATCATCTCAAGGATTTAGCAAAAGAACTGGAGGAGATGAGGGATGTTATGACTGCAGGCCAGTTGGTGGGAAACACAGCAGCTGTGCTTGGGTCTGCTGCCCTAATTGAAACAGGCATTGCAACATTTATGACTGGCGGTCTGGCTGCACCCTTGCTGGTGACGGCAGCAAGTTTAACAGTTGGAGCTGGTACTGTAACCAGTTTTGCATTTCGCGTTTGGAGAATTGGAAATCCAGTGAAACAATGAAAAATGCACAGAAGACAGCAGAGCGAATTGAAAAGATTTGTAAAAATATTGAAAGGCTCCAGGAGAAACTATCAGTGGAGTGTAAGAGTCAAGACTTGTCCTCCAATGAAGTACAGTGTAAAATCACAGCAAGAATTCTGAAGGCCATGGCCAAACAGAGTGGGAGGGATCTGCCCCTAAGTCGTCTAATTCGACTCTTGAAGACTATAGACACATGTAGCTGTTCTAAGTGCTGACTTCTTCACCACCATCAGTACTTTGCTAGGACTCCTTGGAGTTTCCTTGGCGAAAATAATAGCAAAAAAGGAGCAAAATATGCTTCAAATGCTATGAAAACTGTGTTAAAGGGAACAGGCCAGGTACACACACACACACATACACACAAAGACATTATATATAGTGTATACACATACAATGATGATAAAAAGAAAATACACCTTCAGTTTGTGTTGTTTTTCTTATTGTTTGTTTTAATTAGGGCCTAAATAACAATAGAATGCCCATCAACTTATTCTCTAAACAAACAAATGTCCTCAGGTGACAACACAAACACAACATATTTTATTATGTAGCCATTTTTCCCAAAAAGAAAGTAAATCAACATTCACAGTCATTGAGAGAATATTAAGCAGCCAGGTGTTACGAATGAAATGCTAATAATCAAGAATTGTGACTAACTCTATAAAAGCACATCTTTTTGCATTTAGTTTGGTGTTCTGGGGCACTCAGGTGTGTGTTTACATAATGCCAAGAAGAAAGGACACCAAGAAGCAATTGTTACTGTTCATCAATCTGGGAAGGGTTATAAGGCCATCTCCAATCAGTTTAAAATTCAGCATTCTACAGTGAAAACTATTGTTTATAAATGGAGAGCTTTCAAGACAGTTGACAAGCAACACAGGAGTGGGCATCCCAGCAAATTTAGTCCAAGGTCAGACCATTTAATGCTCAAAGAAATCCAAAGGCCTATATTATGATCTACAGTCTTCTGTAAGCTCACTAATTGTGTATGTTCACGAGCAAATCAACAGATAATAAAAAGACTGAGCAAGTATGGCTTTCATGAAAGGGTGACTTGGAAAAAGTTCCTTATATTCAAAAAGAATAGGGCAGCACAACGGTTGCAAAATCTGAAAAATCTGAAAAAATCACTAAATTTCTGAAAATATAACCCTTGGCATTATGAGACCAAGGTGGAGATTAATAATCAGCATGCACAGAGACATGTTTGACAACAACCAAACAAAGCATGTGTTGCCAAGATTGGAATGGGAGTAATCAAGCACCCTGCACATAGCCAAAACATTCTTTGGAACATCTCTAATGCTTGTGTAGCTGTTTAGGAAAATCTCCACAGCCACATTACAAAATCTATGGGAAAAGCCTTCCAGAGTTATTATAAGAACAAAATGGAGACAACATTTCAAATAAAATGCACAACAAGGACATATGGTTGTGATAATGAGGTGTATATATAAACACACATACATACAGTTTTTACTTTTTTGCAGGTTGCAGGAGGGGCCCTGGTCCTGGCATAAACACTACCTGATCTGACTGACAACTGTGAAGAACTGGTTAAAATCAAACATGAGACAGAAGCTAGCAGACACCTGAGGACAAAATGCTGCGAAAAAAGTAAAGAATCTATTGACTGAATTGCAGTAAGGACATAAGTGTTTCTCTGATCATTTCATATAAAACATATATTGTGTATATTGTATATTATAGTAAGCAACACGATTTAGAACTGCTTACTAGAACACAATAATAATACATCTGTCTGGATCAACTGCTGGATTTCATCACCTACTTCATTTTTCAGAGAGATGCTCAGTGAAATCCCTGTGTCACGTTGATTTGGCTACGGAGATGTGTGGCAGCCAAACATACACACGAGGCACCATTTGTGTGGAGTATAAACAGACCAAAAAGCAGGACAGGAAGATAGGGAAGTTTATTCTCATATCCACAAAAGACATCAGTTCCAAGATTGGTTCCAAGCATAAACATATGTCAGATGACAAATCAGATAAGAACAAAAAACAGAAGTCTTTAGAAGGGCCAAGACTTGTCCAGCAGTGAACATGGGATTATAAGAATAAAACACCAGAAATCTTTAGCAAAAGAGTAAAGGAATTTCAGTTCAGCCTTCCTAGAATAACCATGTCCAACACGTGTTCTCTTCCGAACAAAATGGAGGAGATCGAAGAAATGATGGAGAATGCTGAATCCTTTGCCAGTGATCTGATATTCTTCACAGAGTCATGGTTAAATAGAAATTCACCCCGAATCAGCTTGGATGGATATACATCTGTCCGGGTTGATCGTAATGCAAAGCTTACTCAAAAACGTAGAGGAGGGGGACTGATAATGCTTGTGAAAGCGGACTGGGTGAAAGATGTGTGGGTGGAACACATCGGGAATACCCCAGAGTATGAGTTAATGGTTGTGTCCATTATACCTCATGGTCATCCTGAGGGTGTTCCACCACTTACCTTCATCCATGTTTATGTTCCAGGGCCTAATTTTTATCAAGCTGCCACTGTCATAGCTGATCTTTACTATAATGCTCTGCTAAGGTCTGGTGGTGGTCCTGTTTTCTTGTTGGGTGATTTCAACAGGTGTGACATCACTCCTTTCTTGAGTAACCTTGAGCAATATGTCACATGCCCAACGAGATACAATAACACCCTGGATCTGTGCTATGGGAATGTGCCCGGGGCTTATAAATGTGTTTGCAGACCCCCACTTGGCCGGTCTGACCACAACGTCATTCATCTAATTCCTAAAGATCAATATGACTCTTCCGAAGATGGGGAGTGTACGCATGAACATACCAATCCCAGTGAGCATTGAGACATACAATTTATAATGACTAAGCAATCTTTATGTAATCATGCATGCTGTGAAGACTAATCATGTTAAATAAATAAAAGTATTCTTTCTTCAGCATTAAATCGTATATTTTGTATTATTTATTTATTATTTTTTAACATTTACATATCCACTCATGGTCCAGTAGGATATTATACCTTAGTGTTAGTAGCAGTTTAGTCAGCAACAGGGATCAGCATGGGCACTCTGACCAGTCTACAGCTACACAGCTCCATACACAGCTGTTATGCACTGTGTGTTCTGACACCTTTTTTATCATAGCCAGCATGAAGTTTTTAAGGTATTTGTGCTACAGTATTCTAGCCTTTGCTCCTCACACGCATCTGTGAGCCTTGGCTGTCCATGACTCTGTCACTGGTAGCCCAGAACTGACTGTTCACTTGCTGCCAAACATCGCCACTCTTGACAGTTATATATCTTTGAAAACTAAATGTAACTGAAGCTCTGAATGACTGTATATAGCCTTATTTCACAGCCTTATATAATGTAAATGCAACTCATCCAGATCTGTTTAGCAGAGCCCTGGCTAAGACGTTTATTCAACAGTATTACACAACAGCATCTGGCAGATCAAGTCAATATGCACTGAACTGTTTGTGTAATCAAATCTGGGAAAAGCTCCAAATATGTGAATGAGAAAACACATCACACTAAGAGATTTTGATGTATGAAGAACATTAATGCAACTCAGCTTTTTGTACTGTACAGGCCCTCAGAATGTCAAACTTCAAGTCACCTGCTTTAAGGCATTTGCATAGTAGTTGAGGTCCAAACACACACACACACACTCTCTCTCTCTCTCTCTCTCTCTCTCTCTCACACACACACACACACACACACATCACACATTACTCATATATATATATATATATATATATATATATATATAGTGCTCATCGTAAATGCGTACATTTTAAGCAGTATCTCAATGAACACAAAAATCTCCAAAATGTTAACAAGACTAAGTTTTATATAACATCTGTTTAACTTAAAACATGAAAGTAAGGTTAATAATATAGCTTAGAGAACAAAATTTTCAGATTTACTCAAATTAGGATGATACAAAAATGAGTACATCCCACTGAAAGTCTAAGCTAAATTTTAGACTACAAATGTCTAATTTAACAAGAATTCAACCAAAGGTGAGTCTAATTATTCAGGTGTCCAGCAGACAGTTGACTATAAAAGGGTGTTACTTAAAGAAAATCCCTTCCCATTTCATGCTGTCAGCAATGGCACCACATGGAATAGAAATGTCACCTGAGAAAGAAAATAATTTCTTTACACCAGAAAGGTGAAAGCTACAAGAAGATCAGCAAAGTTTTACTTATCATTCAGAATACTGTAGCAAAAGTGGTACAAAAATTTTAAAAAGATGGAACTGCAACCATCTCACAGAGACGTCCAGGTTGTCCACGGACGTTAACACCTTGACAGGAGCGTCTTCTGATGAGAAGGGTTGAAGAAAATCGGCATGTAAGTTCACTGCAGTTATCTAAAGAAGTAGAAAGCCAAACTGGGGTGACTGTTTCCCGTGACACAATACAGCGGTACACTGCAGAGGAATGGCATGCATGGGTGCTGTCCATGAAAAAGCCTCTACTGAAGCCCAGGCCTAGAGTTTGCCAGGGCCCATGCTGACAAACATGAAGTCTACTGGGAATCTATAATCTGGACCAAGATAAATGTTTTTGGAACTGATGGCTTCAAAATTGTATGGCGTTGCAAAGGTGAAGAATACAAAGAAAAATGCATGGTGCCTACATGTGTCCTTGTCCATAAGTGTCCTTGTCCATGAGTGCTGTTGGTGTTGGGGAGCTGCATTTCATTAATGGCATCATGAATTCACAGATGTACTCCTCTATACTGAAAGAGAAGATGCTACCATCACTTGGTCATCATGCACTTTTCCAACATGACAATGATCCTAAACACACATCTAAGGCCACTGTTGGATTTCTGAAGAAGAATAGGGTGAAAGTGACTCAGTGGCCAAGTATGTCTCCTGATCTAAACCCAGTCGAACACCTACGGGAAATTCTAAAGAGACAAGTTGAGCATCACTCTCGGTCCAGCATCCAGTCTCTAAAAGAGGTCATTATTGAAGAATGGAAAAAGATAGATGTTGCAAAATGTCTCCAACTTGTTCATTCCATGCCTAGAAAGCTTGGTGCTGTCATTAAAAATCATGGAGGCCATACAAAGTGCTAGATGTAGTAGTTTTTGTTGTGGGGTGTACTCATCCTAATTTGAGTAAAACTGAAAAATGTGTTATATTATTAACCTTACTTTCATGTTATAAGTTGAACAGATGTATATATTAAACTTTTGGAAATTGTTTTTGTGTTCACTGAGATATTGTTTAAAATGTTACTTTTCAAAGGGGGTGTACTTTTTTATGCTGAGAACACTATATAACTATATAACACTATATATATATATATATATATATATATATATATATATATATATATATATATATATATATATATATATAAATTTTTCTTTACTTCAAAAAGTATTCTTATTGTGGACTTGTCATGGTCTCGACATTGAGCATGTTAGAGCGTCATTTATGCGACACTGCCCTCTAGTGGAAAAGCAAGTTCATGTGAAGTGTAAGTCAGTGCAGCGCGACCGGAAGTCTCTAGTTAGTAGCTTGCCATGCGCATAAAATCACGTGGTCCAGAAGGCCCATTGCAAAGCCTAGTTACCTCAAGTTTCCCAATGTGTAGTACAGCTCGACTTTATTTTGAAGAAATCTCCACAAATGATTTGGAGCACAGTGGCTGTACCTTGTCAAACGCCTCTTAATTTCTTAATAATTAATAAGGTGCCTTTACAATGTTAGAAATTGGACTGACTATTTATTAATTATAATGATTCCGGCCTATTGCTTTTCAGTTTATTGAAAGTACAGCCAGAAATTGACATTATTATTTTTTGTTTGTTTGTTTTAAAAGCCCAGAATGCCACAGAGACTGAAGTTCATTTGAGCAGATGCTTTATTTACAGATGCTGAAATTTATGTTAGACACCAAATTTAACAAAACATTCTTAACCATGAAATGGATCTTTTAAAATTTTCTGGCCTTACACCATTTAACAGACAATATGCAACTGATTTAGATCTTTAATCTGTAAATTTTTTTGCACAACATAGACAACATATTCTTACGATCAAGAGATGGGTTTTCTCAACCTGTATGCTTGTGTCATGTTCCATGCATGTATATCCGTAGTACTGTGCAATGGATCAGTCAGTACTTTTCGTATGTGGATGGCCGTCTTGTGGCTGATCGTTGTCACGATCGTTGTAGAGTTTGTAAAGACGCTCAGCCAGATGCTCGGCTTCCACTGCACCTTCGCAGCTCTTCAGCCAACTCTGGGGAATGGCACTGATGCCATAGTGGGCACCTGCGATTGCACCTGCCATGCATGCGATGGTGTCGGTGTCGCCTCCCAAGGCTAAGCTGTAGGCTATTGTCCTCTCCAGGCCACCATAATGCTCTGACAGACCCTCACGAGGCTCTAAACAGTGCAGCACGCAGAAGATAGCTGTGGGCACAGACTCGAGGGCTGCAATGCCGTTCCCTATGCACAGAAAAATGTAGTTGCATCACTAAACATAAATATACTCTACATAATTTACATTCTGCAATACATTATCAGATTTTGCTCTACTGGTGATAGTGATGTAAATAACACCAATGAGGATGCAAATAAAAAAAAATTAACATTGCATAAAAGAAAAAAGCACCAACCAAGTTCTGATATGACCTCCTCAATGCTCACGCTATTCTGCTCCATGAGCTCCTTGACTCTGTGCAAACGTGCACAATATGGAAATTCAGCTAAATTAAGCCTGCAAAACAAACCAGCATTTTTAAAAACATCCATAACACAAAAAACTTCACTCACAAATTCACGTAACATAGATCCAGCCATTCATTAATTCTCTACACCCTACATCCTACAGGTCTCAGGGAACCTGGAGTCTATCCCAGGAGACTTAGGGAACAAAGTACAGTACATGCTGGACAGGATGCCAGTCTATTGCAGGGCAAAATCACACACACACACACACACACTTACACACCAAATCACACACTACAGACAATTTAGAGATGCCAATCAGCCTATAATGCATGTCTCTGGACTGGGGGAGGAAATCTGAGAATGCAGAGGAAACCCTTGAGACAACCCCCCACCCTCCCCCAAAACACACACACACACACACAGATTCTCCACCAAACATTATTTTTGATAAAAACTCAATAGCGATGACTCACACTTTGGCGTCGCTGCGTGCCGTCTCGTCTTTCTCCACTTCCTCCATTTCTGAAATGAGTTTACTGATGAATTTTTGTGGTAAGGCCAGATCACCTTGCATGGACAAGTGAACAGCGAGGGCCTGCAGCACAGCACCATTATAGCCCAGAGAGCAGGAATGGGTGAGCATTGCACCAAACCTTGCATACTGCCAGCGACACAGAGAGAGGACACAGAGACAGGGTCAGCTTGGTACAGAATCAGTTTCAGATCTAAAAATACAATCTATATAAAGGCTCTAGCTTAGTAATGGCATTTCAGAACAAAAAATTTGCTCGTAATCACCCAGTAATGGACTCCAACATAGGAACTTGTCATGCATGGCATCTGCACATTGTTCTCCTGAAATCATGTGCATCAGACTTTCTGCCCTATTAAACAACTCCGCTAGAAATGTGCAAATCAACTTCAGACCACTGGCACTCAAATACTGTAAGCTTCACTGACAGCAATTTCATAAAATTCAGCATCTGGTAATGACACTTTCTAGGCCCATACAACCAAACCACTGATGTGATCCTGTCTACATTTACATTAAAGCAAAAAACCTAAAACTTAAATAAAGACAATAAATAGATAAAAACAAACACAACAATACACTACATACAACTCTAAATAGGTCAGATGTACTTCACTGGTGTACAGTGCAGCACTGAGAAGACACAAGCAGACTAGCTATAAACAAAACAATAGCTATGCACATAAAATGCAGTTTATAAGAGTGTAATTAAAGGAGAAAGCCCTAGATTCACAAAGAAATACTTCTTTACATACATATCAAATGTCTCAGTGTATTTCAGAACTGATTTCTCGTAGGTCTCTGAGTGTGGGGCATTTTTGAGATATTGGGCAACAAAGTTTTGATGTTCTAGCTAACTCTGTAAGTAAAAAATTTACATTTGCAGCTGAACAATTATTACACTTTGCAGTTACTTTAAATTTACACTATTACAGTTCTGAGACAATTTAGGAAGTATATTTGCCCTTCAGTCACCTGTTACACTTAAAACACCACAAGAGAATAAAGTGATGAGTTTTAACTCATTTTTGACCAAGATGCCAGACAAAACCTTTTGCAAGACATTGTTAAAGCTCCTTTACATTCAGTATGTATTTAATTGCTTAATTCTATTTAGTGACTTCAAATAAAGGTCAAATAAGATTTAAGGCCTAACTCACCCTTCTCACATCTGCAATATTTCTGAACGCAAGGGCAAAAGGTGCCGCTCTCATTGCTCCTCCGTTGCCGAATGAGCCGCGCCCGCCAAACTGAGCGCGTGCTGGCTGAAAGACGTCACTGAGCTGAGGCGATGCAAGCTTTCGCAGAACCTGAACCACTCCTGCTCCGTAGCCACGGCCTGGAGCGAGGCTATACTCCTTTGCGAAACTGTATTGAAAGTGAAGCAAAAGTCTGACGACACACAGCAGACACAGAAAAGCACAAACATTTCTGCGCTGATAAAATCATTCCTGAGGATTACCTGCGAGCCATGTCCTGTTCATCAAATCCCATCCTGGTAAGAAGGGACTGGGCTACACAGCGCAACATGGCCGTGTCATCACTGTACTGCAGAATGCCTGAGGAGGAGCACATAAACACACACACACTCTGTTTAATTATACTACATTAGTTCTGGATGATCTATTAAACATACAGGACTATCATACCAGCCTAAAATGCTGGAACGGTATCAGATCATGTTTAAATCATTTTCTGATCTAATAATCATTAACATGGAGTAAACTGTGATGTTGACTGATTTACACAAAGTTACACTATTAAATTACTACTAAATTACACTAAGATATGGAGCAGTATCAGAACAGTAATAAGCTAAACATGCCTCTCTCCAGGATTTCATGATTTAAGGAATCACAGAAATTCACACAAAATCAAGCAAACTCCATAATGAATGTTTTAAAAATTAAAACAGATTTTCTGTGTTGAACATGAGTACAGCCAACATAGAAGGTAATTACATATGTGTCTTTAATGGAAGGAGTTTAAAAGTGGCAACACACATTTTTAAAAAAAAGCTGAAGCAAAAATCAAGAATCTCTGGCCGCAACAATAATAATAAAAAAAACCTCTACGAAATCCTGAAGGGTCTGATTTGGGCAATGACTTACAGACTACTGTTGCAAGTATGTGCACAAGGAAGTACAATTTTCAGTGTCTTCAGCCTGCTCAGTTCTCCTTTTAGAGTATAGTTGCTTCCCCTTAAAGGTGCATTAGTCAGGATTGGTCTAGATTTGGTCTCTGGCTATTAAGTAAGAGAAATACAACATTAGAATGATTGTTTTTTAAGTCCTTGAAACACGAGTCTAGAATCAAGAGTCAAAATCAAGAATTGCCATGACATTATTATTAATCAGTGAGGTAGACTGCTTATCAAGGTCATTTCCTTACTTATGTATTTAACTGATTTGCTACAACAAGCCAGCCATTCAAACAGTTCAGTGCTTTATACAAACTGCCATTAAATTCATCCAGAAACACTGGTAATTCTGTAGACAAGTTCATCCTGTTTACCAGAATAGTATTTCCCCATGTTGGAAAAGTGTCAGCGTTGTTTGATTTTGTTTTACTACATTTCTGGAGTGGCAGTCATGGGTTTTTTTGGTGCTCAAGTGTGCAATACATTTGAGCTGTGTTAGTTAATAGATAGATAGATAGATAGATAGATAGATAGATAGATAGATAGATAGATAGATAGATAGATAGATAAATTAAAAAAAAACAAAAAAAAAACAGGAATGCCATACAAAGACAAACAAGTGGTCATATTCTCTGTACACTCACCAATCACTTTCCGTACATTTATGCAGTTATTCAACCAGCCTATCATATGGCAGCCGCATAATGCATAAAATCATATAGACACAGGTCAAGAGCTTCAGCTGACGTTCACACCTAACATTTTTTATAGCTTAGAAGTAACATTAGGATCAGTTACATCAAACATTACAATGAGGAAAATAAGTGATCTCTAATGTGTGACATTAACTGTGGCACGGTTGTTGGTCCCGGATGGGCCGGTTTGAGTATTTCAAAATATTCCCTAGGATTTTCACACACAACAGGCTCTAGAGTACAAAGAATAATATTAAAAAACAAAACAAAATACATCCTGTGAGTGGCAAGCTGAAACATCTCATTGATGGGAGAGGTGAGATGAGATGACCACACTGCTCTGAGCTGTCAGGAGTAATTCAAAGTGGACAGGTGAAGATTTAACCCTCTAATCTTCACCTGTCCACTCTGGGTGAGTCCGTGTCACGATTCAGTCTGGGCTGACAAGAGACGAAACCTGATGTGGTTTTCTGCTGTCGTATCTCATCCACCTCTGTATTCGATGTTGAGTGCATGCTGGTGATGTTTTTCTGCTCATCACGGTTGTAAAGAATGATTATCTGACTGTATCAATCTTGGTGTCTCAGATCCATCTGGCTATTTTCCATTTCAAGGGTAGGGACTTTTATTTCTTGTTCTTATGTTACAACTGTGATTTAGATCAACATTTTATCAAGCTGTTTTTGTTTTTGTGTTCTTATATGGATATGTAAACGCTCACGTTAATTCAATTCTGTTATTGCCAGATGAGTGTGCGTTATAATTGATTTTCTTGAAACAGTCCTCACCGTCTCCTCGGGTTTCATCCTCCAGTCCACTCAGATGCTGAAGAACTCGGTCGAGTGGAACATCTTCAGCTCCTTCAAACTCGCCGCCTACACAATCCCCCACCACTGAAGCGACCAGCGCGCCGCGGAACCGCGACAGCAGCGACACCGGAGCTCCTGCTGCAGCTAACCGTGCTGCCGCCGACATCCTTCAGCTAATCACTCTAACACACACACTTTGTATTTTTAATGCGTGTACACACTGCAGCCTACATATATAACTAAATCGTCATGTCCTCAGCAATAATTCAGTATTCCTTCCTGTCGCATATGTGTTGTCATTGTTTGACCTGTTTACTTTACCGCACAACTTCTAATATGCACCGCATTGCAATATAGTTTTTGTGACTCTCGTGAGGTTTTTTTGTCCTAGAAGGCTGGAATCGTACAAAAATGGTGCCAAAGTAAATTCAGTTCGAAATTATTATTTATTGTTTGTTGGTGAATATTATAATAGAGCAGGTTAAAAAAAACGAAGTCTGTTTACAACGTAATTTACGGTAACAGAAGCATCAATGAAATGTCGCCATAACTGTGCCCTGCGCAGATTCACATCACACCCGGCTCACAAAACACCTCCACGACATTCATAATGAATGTAGCCCATTAAAATCTCTTTAGGAGGTGTATTAATTCAGGCTTTGGTGATCTACAGAAATGCGAGTATCTTTATAGGTCTGCGTGGGATGTATGCCGCGCAGATTGGCCGTTTTGAACAGACCTAAAGAGGCGGGTGCATTCAAAAGTCTACTTTGTCTAACAGACGCTTCGGGTTTAGTTGGTGTGTTTTAAAGTAACACTAATATATGAAGAGCGCGAGGTAACACTCAAAACATGTTCTAGAGGAGGATAGAAAAGTAAGTTTCAATCGCATGCTTGCTGTTTAGCGAATAAAGTCAGCATACTGTGGGTTTTTTTGTGGTATTTAATGTTAGCATGCTAGCTAGCTTTACTTGTGATTTTTGTTACAGGCGTCATCAAACTGCGCGCTTTTAGATTCGGATTAAAAAACAAAGTAAATCATATTCTTCCTTCATGGATACTTGGGAAATAAATCCTTACACGGTGACTCCAGCAGCGAAGGTCCTGGCGAGATGTGTAGCCACAGGCACAATGTCACAGGTGAGCAGATAATATATATATATATATATATATATATATATATATATATATATATATATATATATATATAAATAATATGTATATATGTATGTATATGTGTGTGTGTGTGTATATATATGTGTGTGTATATATATGTATATGTGTGTGTATACTCTGATGAGATCCATAGGTGAGATTTGATTTTAACCCATGTCAGTTTTCTTCTACAGAAAGAGCTTGACGATGTACCACGAGGCTCAGAGATATTTTCCTCTCGCCTGCTTCAAACCGAGCAGCTGAATAAAATCAAACAAGAGACTGACCAGGTAGGAAATCATTGTATAATGTATCTTTCTTCAATATATTCAATATGTTGAATACACTATATTGTGGAAAGGTTTGGGACACCCCTCCAAATCGTTGAATTCAGATGTTGTATTTCAGGTGTCAAGGTTAGGAGTGTGTTTATGGGAATTTTAGACCATTCCACTAGAAGTACATTTGTGAGGTCAGGCACTGATCCTGGACAAGAAGGTCTGGCTCGCAATCTCTGCTCTAATTCATCCCAACGTTGTTCTATCAGGTTGAGGTCAGGACTCTGTGAAATTCCTCCACACCAAACTCGCTCATCCATGTCTTTATGGACCTTGCTTTGTGCTCTGGTGTGCAGTCATGTTGGAACAGGAAGGGGTTATCCCCAAACTGTTCCCACAAAGTTGGGAGCATGAAATTGTCCAAAATGTCTTGGTATGCTGAAGCATTAAGAGTTCCTTACACTGGAACTAAGGGGCCAAAAACTGAAAAACAACACCTGAATTTGAAGGGGTATCCCAAAACGTTTGGCAATGTAGTGTACTCCTAAAGGTACATGTCGCATAAAATATATCATAAACATTTGAATTTCAGGTGAGGTTGGACCTGGAGCTGCTAAAACTTGAGAAAAACAGTGCAGATGTCACTCACAGTTATTATCTAAGTAAGTTCTGTTCATTACATTTTTGTCATTCCCATTCTGTAGGTGTTAAAACTGAACTTTATTATTTCTTTTTTTTTTTTCTTTTCACTTTAACAGGTCAGAGATTTGCATCCTTGCAGCAGTTCACTTCTCATCTTCAGGAAGTGCTGAGAGAACAGACAAGTTTGCGTCAAAGACTTATGAAACCTCTTTGCCAGCAGAACCTACCTATACAGGCCGATCTTCATCGGTAAGAGAGCATCACTTTGGGTTTATATGATGTTCCGATGCTAATTGTAATAGTTTGAGTCAGTGTATATTACCCCAGTGCTACAAACATACCTCTTTTCTATTCCATCATAGATATGTGGTCACATTTGTGGCAATGGTGGTTGAGTTTATTGAGACTTTGGAAATGAAAATTAAGATGGTTCACTCAATTCCAACAACTGATGAATTTATGCGTAATTTGGTAAGTAACATTACCGCTAAGACATTTGGTGCTATCAAAATCTCTTACGGCTGATTTATCGATATAAGTTGAGTCTTTTCTGTTTCACATACATATACTGCTTATCTGTATCTAAAATGTTCAGGTGTCTGTATGTAGGTTAGAGTGCAGGCATAAGTTTTCAGGTTGCATAAATAAAATTAATATGTTGAATAGCAAATGTTGTTTTATGGCCTTGCATTTTATGGAGTAAAATGTTATGATGAAATTAAATTCTTTATTAAACATTCATTAATTTTCAAATAATAACTTGTGGATTTTATGATGAGACTGTTGATTGTACATTTGCTGAAATTAAACTGAGCCGAAAAACTTAACTGCAAATGTGTTTTTATGCTATTTATACAAAGAAGAAATGGATCAAAAAGGGTGGATGTTTTTCTCTATAAAAGCATGATTCTTAAAGACTTTAGCTAGCTAGTGTTTTTTAAGGATTCTACTTGGATCTTTAATATAGATACACTTTTTTTTATGTAACTGCAAGACTTCGTACCTAGAAGTCCATAGCACAGCATTTAGTATTCAGCTTTATTTGGTCATACTTGATCAGCTTATAGTAATGCTTCATCAACTAAATTCGTTGTGTTAAAAGAGGAACATAATCCTCTCTGGGGCTTTTTGTCCACCCAGAACCAACTGTAACATACATTTCAATCTTTAGTAGGTGCTCATAACGGTCTTCAACTAACAATATTGTTACCAGAATGTTATGTAAACAGATCATTTTTATCTCTTAATCAGAATAATGGGATGACTCAGCTCCTGGCTCAAGTCACAGAGGTGGAGAGTCTGACAAAGCAAGTTCTTCAGCGGAGTGGCAACCCAAACGACATGTCCAGCTGAGAAAATGGTAGACTGCACGGCCTATCCAACAAAATGTATGACATTGTAAAAGAGTTGTCACTGTTCGATCCCATTAATACTGCTCACACTGAAGAGTTTGGGAGAGTGTAAATAAAGCAATGATTAATGAATTATTGATTCATTAATCATTGCTTTATTTACACTCCCCCATACTCTTCAGTGTGAGCAGTATGAACACTGTTGGTTCGTGGTTCTTCCTGACTGTTAAGTAGTTAGAATAACACCTAAAGTTAGGTGTTGAAGAGCAGGAAAAAAACATTAATATACACAGTCTCTGTAAATATTTCATGTGATATGTTTAAAAGGTTTACTTGTGTTTCTTAATGTATAAATAAACAACACTTTTTAAATACAAAGATGGGTTTGTTTTGGGCTACACTATGAATAGGCATAATTACTACTATAATTAATTACTTAAATCTCAAACACATTGTAACCTGTTATAACACCTGAATATCTGAACCATGTGCTGATCAGTCCTTCATTGACGAGTGTGTTTCTGCAATATAAATGTAAATAAATATGCATGAATCTCCCTCACTTTATATTGTGTGTGTAAGTGAGACAAGAATTGTTAAAACAAATTACTTCAAACCTCTGAATCCTTCTTGCACTAGTGCAGACAGGACTGCAGCTTCTGGCCAGCTTTTTGTCCTTGGCATCTTCCTCTGTGTTTGCTGTTTCAGGTCCTCTAATTGCAGCAGTTTCTCTGTGATATTGCTCTTTGTGCAGAGCTTTTGCACCTACACACAATCAGAGTAAGAGAAACTTTATCCATAAGCCTTGTTGTTTATTAAGAATGACCTCAAGTGTTAGACCTAACAAACTGAAATGCAGCACACTTACTTGCTGTGTTATCTCATGGCCCCTGCCTTTGTCCACATCTAAGCTGTAGCCACAGTGTTTCATCAGATCCTCCAGGTGCCTATGTAATAAAAAAAAATATATATATATATCAAATGTTCATATAACTAATGTTTGTCTTGTAAAAAAAAATGTATTCTAATTTTTTGAACGCTCATTAATAAATAGGAAACTTATTTTATTCTGTTTACAACTGACACTCTTACTGCATTAGCAGTTTATATTTAGTTTACATTAATTTCCTGACAGACCTCTGCTTTTTTTTATCTACTGACACTTATTTGCAGTTCAGACCTATGAACTTGAGCATTAGCTTCCAAGGCAAATCGTTCCTGCAGAAGATTCTGTAGTTCGGGTCCTTTTACCCCTAACATCTTCAGGGCCTCACAGGCAGCAATGCGCACACTGGGCTCCTCCTCATGTTGCAGCGCCCACAGTAAGAGCTCCTGGAGCGTAGGTGTCAACCAACCGATTCTTCCTAGAGCTGCATAAAATATTCATGAATTTTCTTGCGCTCACACTGGCATCAGTGCTACATGTGGCAAGTAATACATTTTATTATTTCTATATGCCTTAGAAACAAACATTATAATATGTATTGCATATAGACTTCAGTAAGAAGTGAGATCTGTGCTACCTGAATCATGCTCACCATTTATTGCTGCCACCTTCACTTCACACGATGAGTCATTCTGCATTAACTGAAACAGTTGATTCTGGATCTGAGAAAGAAAGAAAAAATTGATAGCATGCCTAAAACATTTTCTATTTTTTTTTTTTATGTACTTCTACTCCACCTCTACACATTATGTTGCTCAGTAGGCAATGGCAAGATTCATGTCCTCACCATCTCATCTTTGATCAGGAGAGAGGCAGCAGCTGAACAGGCCAGTTTGCGTACAACAACAAAATCATCATTTAGGCAGTGCAAGAAACTGGGCAGGAGCTTGGCTGTCATTATCTTCAGCTGACCAATTAGAACCAATGCCTCCACCCTCCAAGGTGTTGGACCCTCATGTAGTTTGACACTGCCAAGAGAAACAGTTTTATTTCAAACAAAACCAACATTAAGCATGTTAGGACAATACAATAATCTGTTGCTATGAATGTTTTAATCTGTTACCACAATTCATTGTGTATGTCACAGCCTAAGCCCAGTTTGCCCAAAGCCTGTGCTGCTGCCTGACGCACGAAACCACTCCAGTCATTCCACATCAAGTACAACAACTTGTTGGTCAGATCCTACATAAGACCAAGAGTCACAAATCATTTCTAAATCTTAGTTTACTACACAGTGTTCTATGACACATTCAAGTTAAGCACAAGTTTGGTATGAGTTAGATAGTACCTTGTTGATTGGGCATTTAAGCTCTGATATGGTTTTGCAGGCCAGAACTCGGTTTCTATAGTCAGCGCTGTTTAATTGCTCTCCCAGCAGTGAGCGCACTAGAATCTGAAGAGAAGCCTTTCATGAACTTTGAGTTAGAATTTCATTGAAAATTATATAGTAAATTCAGAACAAGATTTTTAAAATGTTAGAAATTAAAATGGACAAAACCCTGTGTTACATTCACAAAATTAAAGGTACAATACAGTGGATATAGGAAATCTAAACACCTTTATTAAAATTGTAGGATTTTGGAAGCTAAGATAAATCATATCAGATCACTTTCCACCTTCAGTGTAATACAGCAATCAACAAAATCCATGTGAAAATAAGAAACGTTTTGGGAACAAAAAACTTACAATAATCTAATTGCTCACATTGCACACACTTTTATAATGGAGCATGTGACTGTGCTCAGAATGAACTAATTCAACTTGTATTCTTCTTCTTCTTTAGTCTTTTCCCTTCAGGGGTCGCCACAGCGAATCGTCTTATCTATCCTTATCTTCTGCATCCTCAACTAATTCAACTTGTATTAAAGTAATATATAATACACCTATTATTAAAGATCAGCTATTTCTGTAGGATTTTTTTGACGTCAACCTGAGTTTGATCTTGGTGGCTAGACTAAAGATCATCATCAGGATATGAATAATTCAATTATTCTTAAGCATCCCAAATTTCAAAAATGTGTTAAGGTCTGATGGCACCAAGGTAGAAATTTCTGGCATATTTCTAAAAGATATTTGGTGCACAGATAAGATCACCTACATATCACCGTACCCACAGTGAAGCATGGTGGTGACAGAAACATGTTATTGCAATCCTTCTGTTCAGATAGGACTGGGGCTATGGTCAAGATAGAGGTTATCATAAATCGCTCCAAATTCTAAATTCCAAAATCTATTTTGGTACAGAACCTGCAGGCCCCTTTCTTATATCTGAAGAGAAACCTCACCTTCCAGCACGATAACAACCCGAAGCACAAACCCAAAGGATTGGAAAAAGATTTAAGATGTGCTGAGTTGGTACATTCTTACTCGAAAAGACTGAGTGCTCCATTACATGCAAAAGGTGCTTTAAAAAGTATTAGCTAAGGGATCTGCACACCACGTTATTATATTTTTTTTTCTTTTCTTAAAATGTTTCTATATAATTTATTTTGGTTCCATTTTTTACATCACAAAATTCTGCAGTCTTAACATAGCTGTGTATGCTTTTTATATTTAACATATAGGTGAAAAGACCACACAAAACCACTCACAGTCTTGCTACTAATGCTGGCTAGTAGGGTGGCAGCCTGTTCTTGGTCTGCTGGAGCACTGCTGAGAAACAGCTGGGAGAGTAACCTTTCTATTACAGTTTGACTGGCCTCCCCTTCTAACGCTAAACACTGAGCTGCAACCCAGCCATCTGCTCCTGTTCCTGAAGAATCTGTGAAACCAGACAAATGGACCCAAATCAGAAAGGCACATATGAGAACACAAGGTCTGGTTTGCTAAATTATACTGTATGTGAGCATGTAGTAGCATGTCAATTTAGTTGTGCATAATAAACTAGTATAATATTAGATATTTTTGTAATCACTTTATTTTCAAACACTTAATGACATTAACAGTAGTATTGAATATGGTAGTATGGTTATTTAAAGTGTCTGTGTGATATAAAAAAAAAAATCTTTATTGTTAGCAAACAGCAAAACCATGTGTTCAGTTAAACAAACAAAAAAAAAGAAACATTAAAAGTAAAACGTTTTGTTTTAATTCTGTAAGACAATATCAGATTCTCAGAATATCTCAGAAAATTGTGAAATAATTTATCACTATAAATATTATATTAGTCTAGTCAAACTGCCCAGCTCTACTTACCATGTTGTAGTGCTTTTTGCAGTATATCCTGAGCATGGGCATTGGGTTTGCCAATGGCATACTGGCACACAGCGGCTGCCAGTTGAACTCTCTTCACTGGGTCATTGAGAGCAATAAGAAGAAGGGGCTGCAGTTCTGGAGGCACTGCCTCAACCTCATAGCTCTGACCATACTGAGCTAACAGTAGAACAAAGAATGATGCGATGTGGTTTGGTGCAAAAAAAACTGAAGGGTTGAATTGTCTAAATATATCGTTGACAGAAATGTATTGAGGTCTAAGACATTTATATGATGTACATGCATGATATACATACATTTCTTAAATAGCTCTAATGAAGCTTGACCGATAATTATAGAGGAAAAGTAGTTTTAAGGGTATTTGAATAGAGGTTGGTTCTGTATTCACTGTTAAGTTGACCAACCATAGACACATTTATTACCCAAACCTGTTTCATCTGTATCTGGACGCACTTCTGGTCTATTAACTGCTCCTGATGCACAAGTAGCAATAGCTGCCACTCGCACTTGGCAGTGCAGATCTGTGAGATCCTTCTTCAAACCCTCAATAGTGACACTATGCCAAGTAGTTTCTGGAAGAAGGAGAGTATGTAAATTTCACTCCAAAAAGGTCATGGTGGATCAGAAGTCTACCCCACAATAAGCACAAGGCAGAAATCATCATACACACATTCATTTACTGCTAGAGGTAATTTACTAAAATTAGAAATTTATTTCTTTAAATAAATAAATCATTTATAGCTAGTAAACATAGTATAATCAACTGTTTTTATTAAACACATCCTTACTGCTAGGAAATCATTTGCAAAGCTATACCTTGTGATACACATTGTGTATTGTAGAAATAGCTGAGAAATGCACATCTACACTGTGCTTCCATGTTGCTTAATACTGGGAATGTATTAATCAAATGTTAATATGAACCATGCTGAGCCTTTAAAATGGACTGACTGAATGAAAGTGCTGATTTGCTGAACACCACAAAACTTACTGATCTTCCAGGCATTCCTCCATCCCTCTACGGCATAGCGGATGGATGAAAGACCCGGCATGGGGCTGTAATTAACTGGTTGTTTGGGCACTTTTGTGTCTTGTCTGTTGAAATCAGGAGGTCTGAGCCCTAGCTCTGTAGTATAGTCAGCTTTGGTGGGCAAACCCACCCATCGCCGTACTCCTTTCTCCAGTCTACTCATTTCTGCTGCCACAAAAATGCAGGTAAGCAAAGAGATAATACGATATGCTACATACACAATATATAGCTTATATATTGAATAGAGCTTAGCTATTAAATAAGCTTTTTACATTCTTTCTATTCTTTTCTCTTACACGGAAACACCAACCTTCAGCCACACTTAGCAAGTCAGCTGATTGGAAACCTGTCCACCTTTCTGGGCCACATGGAAACATGTCCTGGAGGTTCTTTTTGTACTCTGAGTTGTTGTCCATGATGATGCGGTATTGATTCTTTCTGGCTGCTTGATGTACTTGTTTGGCTGTCCCTAAAGGTCAGTTAAACACTCAGTCTTTTTACGTGACTTGTACTGAATTTTAGCTAGATCCTAGATTCAAGAATTATAAAGATTTTTTGTACCACTGACCTTTTCTTCCTGTAGACTAGATCAGCACAACACAGTAAAGTAATCAGTGGTGTCATTAATAGAGATGAATTTTATTTTCTTAAACAGACTTGTAGGCAAACAGGGCTCTGTAATACCTGTGTAAAGTTCCAGTTCAAAGTCGTTTTCAGTGTGATAAACAAATTTTCCAGCATGTGGGTTCAGGCTGTCCTGAAGGCAAGGCAGCTTCGGTGTCTCCACATGAATTATGGTCACTTCATTTGCAGTCCTATTGATCCCACTTTGCTCATCTATGGAAACTGGTGAGATAGTGTAACCTTGCATCCTGTGAGAAAGTTTAAAGAATTTTTCTATTTTACACAGATTTCTATTTTACACTATATTGTCAAAAGTATCCTATTACAAATCCATGGGAATTAATATTGAGTTGTTCTCCCTCTGGCAAGGTTTTCCATTAGATTTTGGAGCATAGCTGTGGGGATTTGTGCTTATTTAGCCACAAGGGTGCAAGAAGCTGGACACTGATTCCAAGTGAGGAAGCCTGGTGAGGTGTCCACATATTTTTGGCAAAATAATGTCTTCATGACACTATTAATACATAATGCCAAACTGCTTCTTCTCAATGTAAATTGTAGCTTGTATTTACTTGCCTGTAATAAACTGGTAGCAGTGTCTCGGGTTTGCTGATCTGCAGTGGTTTGGGTCCTGTGCTGGTTTTTGGCACACTAGAGAAGCCACAGAAATCCTCCTTACCCTTGGACTCATCAGCTCCCGGATCAGTGGTACTGGCTGACACACACTGATCTTTCAGCAGTGATTGCAGACTTGCTTTATACTGATAATCTCTAGGAATCTGCTGACTAACAATCCACTGAGCAGTATTCTTAGTCACCACAGATTCATCTAACTTGCTTATCCTCCTCTGCTCTTCCTCCTCTAATATGGTAGGGAGCTGGTAGGGAATTATACTGTGCATGTTTAAGGCTTCATTCAACCCTGTCCTTTTATCTGTGTCTAATGCTCCATCTTGATGGCCAGTCTGTGAAATAAAAGACTTATTAGTGGTCAGTGAATGGCGATGTACAGTCTGCAATGGTGGCAAGGCTGGTAAAGGAGGTGTCACATAGCCTCGGAGTTGAGCGTGGTGTAGCAATGTTTTCTTTCCTCCTTGTTTTGTGCTCTTAGTTCTGGTGAGTGGTGCTAATTGGCCAGAAGCACAAAAAAGCCAGGTGAAGTCAGCTTTGCTGTATGGGATGCTGTCTGGTCCTCTCTCCCACATGACATCTTGAGAGAAAGTTAAACCTTTAGAGGCATTAATAAGGAGCCGCCTGTATAGCTGCTCCCTTCTGCGAGAAAGACACTGGTCCATGCCTTTTTCAACCGCTGCTGAAAATCCAAATCAAGAGTTACTGACATTAAAAAGATATACTGTAGTTAAGACGCAAGTCAAGTTGAAGATGTTGACATTTCTTCTGCATGCTCACATAAATACTGCCTTTATTTCCTTTACCCCTGTGGATTTGTTGCTTTGACTCCTTTAGCTCTGCAGTTTTTTCAGTTAGGGCAACTGTTTTTGTCTATTCTTTCTTTTTTTTGTCAGTACAAAATATATTCATTTCCCTGTTTCAAAGGATGTAGTGTATCATATAGCTTTGCCTGAAAAGAATCATTCAATTTTTTAAAGGCATTTTGATAACAAATAAACAAGAAACATATACTGAATTAGTTTAGTCCTTGATACATACAGTACATGGAAATATCAAGGACTTGTTTTAATCATTTTGTTTCCCTGTAAATTTTGAGAACTGTTTATAATAATGCCAAAATCAAATTAAAGGGAAACAAGTACATGAGCCCTACACTTGCTAAATATAACAACTGCATGTCATTATTTCATAGCAGTAGTTTAATTATACAGGAAGTAAGGAATCGTTCAGGATGCTGCTGATTCTTTCAACTCCTGTCAAATACATAAAGGTCGCATTATTATCAAATTTAATAATTACTCACTAGTCCAGAAGGCGTCCATGGATAAGTTTTTCGTGGTCAGACTCAGCTAATGCTAGAGCAGACTCATGCTCTGATTTCTACTTGTCCAGACAGATGTAACCATGGCGACAAAATGCACACTACAGTTTTCCACGCCTAAAACCAAGTAGTTTCAAATTACACACTTTTTGCGTTTCATTTTGCGTTTTCTCCTATAATGTTGCCTTCTCTTTTGTCGCTTGCTCTTTTTTGTTATTTGATACTCTTACAGGGAAAATATTACCAGAGGACCACCTGTGATGGGATATTATATATACAACAGGTAGCCTATTAGGTTTCTCTTAATATCCACATATGACGCAGTAATATGGTTACACTTTATACACTTTATATCATTACGTGTGAGTGAAAGCTGAAGCTCGTTTCATTACGAAGTATACAGTATAGACACCTTATGAATAAATCACCATAATAAAATTCTCTCTCTTTCTCTCTCTCTCTCTCTCTCTCTCTCTCTCTCTCTCTCTCTCACACTCACTCACTCACTCACTCACTCTCTCTCTCTCTCAACATGTTAGTACAGTAAATGTTGTTACTGTACATTACACAAAAAATTACATTAGACAAGTGAAAATGGTTTTGATCTGGTTAAACTAAAATAAAAAGGGGAAATTATTATACTACAGTTAAAACTGCATGGTTGATGGGCGCTGATTGCTTTTTGTTTAGGCCTAGGGCTGAGCTACACTGGCAAGCTGCTAATCAAATACAGACCAACGTTCCTCAGATTTTTTATTTTTTTGTTTTGTGGGAAAGTTCGATATATTGTGTGTGTTTATGTACAGTACATGTGAGTGTGTGTGTGTGTGTGTGTGAGACACTGTATCAGACTGGGTTTTTTTGGCTTCATGGCATTTACAAACCTAACCTAAGGGATGAAGATCTGAATATTATGTTATTATGAATTCATCATTTTTGCAATTTTGGGAAACTTAAAGTGTTTTGGCTGTGGTCAGGAGGGACACTTAGGACAACAGTCCTGAAAAAGAGGTAACAGGCAACCAGGAGACAGAAATGACAAAAAGAAAATAAAAAGGAAAGGGAACAAGTAAAAGATAAGCAGGATGAAAAAAGAGAAATGCAAGAAAATGAATAGAACTATATGAACAAATTAAATTAAAAAACAGAATCCTAATCCACACAGGAAGTGATTGCTGGCAGAGTAATATTATTTAAAGCAAAAAATATGAATGTTTTAATTTGGTATTAATCATTGCATGTGCTCCAACCAAAGGTCCTGAAAGAGTCTTATTTTTGGTTTTAAGAGGTGATTTTAACTCTACACAAAACTACTCCGTAGATAGGAATCATACTGAACCCCATGCAGCATCTAAGCATGCTTTAACACGTGTTATAAAAACTCACAATCTGGTAGATATGGAGAAGACTGCATAGAACTGAAAGACAATAAACATGGGCACATTCTAGAGATAATTTTATTTTCTTAGCTAAATTACACAGATTTTACTGTTTTAAACATAATTTTAATATTTTCAAAGCTAGTAAAATAATACCTGTCAGTTTTTATTAAAAATCTTAAATCCAGAAGTGCATACTGGCATTATAATGTTTCTTTACTGAATTATACTCATGTTATTGAGTCTTTCAGATTTTTCTGGACCTCTTTTAGAAAACAAGAAGAGAGATTTTTCTTCTCCTGCAGACAGTGGTGGGACCATGGGAAGGATTTAATCTGGCAGCTTTTTCAGCAGTACACTGCCAATGTCACAAGGGATGTCACCAGGTTATTAAGGAAACTGGAACTCCGGACTTTAACTGAGTCCACAAGAAACAGAGGACATTTTGAGAACCTCAAATTAAAAGAAAGCATTAATGATGGATCTATTGGGCACAAAGAGACAGGGTGCTCTTGTATTTCCTATACCTCATAATAAAAGAGAGTTATGATGTTTTCTCGGAATTGTAGCATATTATGGGAGCTTTTGTAACTTTGCTACTGTAGTCACCTCTTTAACTGACTTGCTCAGCACTGCCAGAATATTTGTATGGTCCCCTGAGTGTGACCAAAGAAGTAGTGCAAGTGTTTCACTCTCCTGTTCAAACTTCAGGTAGATGCCAGTTCCTCAGGTGCCGGAGCTGTGTTGCTGCAGGACGATGCCAATGGCGTAGAACACCCTCTATGCTACTTTTCTAAGAAGTTCATCAGTCTATTTTTGCTTAATATTTTACTTCATTTGTGTCATTTGTAGTTTTTGTTAATAAAATACTTAAATTTGAATTTAACATGTTTGTCATGTGGGGCAGTGTCTGATTACACTTTCATCTGTTACTCCCTTACCCTAGACTCTTTACATCTGGGGCATAACAACTGGAAAAAAAGAACAAACAGCACATTCTTGCACACTACACACAAAGGACGGACAACACATAACAAACAGTAATGACATCACACGGTATACCGCAAACAATCTGGACAAGAGGGATTATAGCGACAATAAGGAGCTGCTAGACAGTTTCTATAGAGGACCGCCAAAGAGTTCTCCAGAGGACAACACTGTACTGGAAGGACCACTGGTTCTGGAAGAGCTACAGGCTGCCTTGAGCTCAATGGTGGGAGGAAAAGTGTCTGGAATTGTTCTTCTGGCAGGAGGAGATCTGTTGGAAGTTCTTTACAGGGATTTACAGGGCATTAAATACTGGCATCCTGTATCACTGCCCTGTACAGACCATAAAATAATGTCAAAGGCACTGGCCAATCAGTTCAGAGACATTATAGACTCATTAATCGAAGTTGAACAATCGTATTGTGTGCCCAGTAGATTTACATTTATGGCATTTGGCAGTCACCCTTATAAAGAGCAATATACTTTTTATCAACTTTTTTTTAAATATATATATAACTGAGCAACTGAGGGTTAAGAGCCTTGCTCAGGGGCTTAGAAGTGGCTGCTTGGTGGACCTGGGATTCGATCCAATCGGTAGTCCATCACCTTAACCACTAAACTACCACATCCCACATCAATAGATCCATCATTGATAACGTTTCTCTGATTTGGGATCTCCAATTGATTGGAAGTTGACCTTGGCCTGATTTCACTAGATCAAGAAAAAGCTTTTGACAGGGTTGAGCACCAATACCTCTGGAAAACTCTTTTAAAGTAAAATGGGGAATCAGACAAGGTTGCTCCCTATCAGGTATGTTGTACAGTTTATATACAGATTTTATACAGATTGTGAACTTCTTTAAATTGGTTTATTTTGCCTACTTTTGTCCCACATGTTGTATCTGTTTACGCAGATGATATTATGATTTTAGAACAAAACAAATGAAATTAAGATCTTGGAAAACATAGTTTCTGAGTTTAGCTATTGCAGTAGGAAACTAGTCTCAGGGTCTAACAAAACTACCAGGTGAAATAGAAGGGAAAAAATGGAGAATTTAAGTATTCAGGAAATTATTAAAATGGTGAAAAGCAAAATTGTGAAGGAGTTTTACAGAGAATAAAAAATGGGAATGGCTCAAAGTACTCAGGGGTTGGGTACTTGTGGCAACCAATCTAGTAGCCTCAACACAGTGGCATCGCTTAGCTTGCCTGGAGCCCCCTACCTGGGCCGCCTTCTGCAGATCAGCCTGAGATCAGCAGCCTTGCACTGGCCTCCTTACCTGCCCTGCATGGCAGTGATATCACAGCGTACCTAAGCACTGATCCTGGAACTCAGGGAGAGATCAGCAACAAGGTTCAAGATTTCTCTGGATCAGAACAACAATATAAAAATCAAAAGAGAAGATTTTTAAAAAGCCTTTTTAATCGCAGACTAGTAAATGGTGAAAATGTGCAACGAGATTGGCTGCTCTATTCCTCATCTAAGGGAGCCATGTATTGCTACGTGTGTCGTCTATTTGGTGGAAATGACAAGAACGCCCATTCAAAATATCGAAGTACTGATGGCTTTAACAATTTAATGCACGCAAATGATCGGACTGTAGAGCACGAGGGATCTGAGACGCATTGCAAATGCATGCTTGTATGGATTACAAGAAATGAAGGGGAGGGTAAAATTGACAATGAATTGGAACGACAGTATGAAACAGAGAGCCAGTACTTGTCAGAGGTTCTTAAAAAAGAAGTTGCCATTATTAAATTTATATCTGAGTAAGGACTTGCTTTTAGAGGAGACAACCAACAATTTGGATCACCCCAGGATGGAAACTAATTGGGGTGCCTTGAGCTAATCAGTCAGTTTGATCCATTTCTTAGAGAGCATACAGTGAAGGAAAAAATGATTTGATCCCTGCTGATTTTGTACGTTTGCCCACTGACAAAGAAATGATCAGTCTGTAATTTTAATGGCAGGTGTATTTGAACAGTGAGAGGCAGAATAACAACAAAACAATCCAGAAAAACGCATTTCAGAAAAGTTCTACATTGATTTGCATTTTAATGAGTCAAATAAGTATTTGATCCCCTATTAATCAGAAAGATTTCTGGCTCCCAGGTGTCTTTTATACAGGTAACGAGCTGAGATTACAGTAGGAGCACTCTTGGGAAGTGCTCTTAATCTCAGCTCGTTAGCTGTATGAAAGACACCTGTCCACAGAAGGAAGCAATCAATCAGATTCCAAACTCTCCATCATGGCCATGACCAAAGAGCTGTCCATGGGTGTCAGGGACAAGATTGTAGACCTACACAAGGCTGGAATGAGCTACAAGACCATCGCCAAGCAGCTTGGTGAAAAGGTGACGACAGTTGGTGCGATTATTCCCGAATGGAAGAAACACAAAAGGATTGTCAATCTTCCTCAGTCTGGGGCTCCATGCAAGATCTCACCTTATGGAGTTTCAGTGATCATGAGAACGGCAAGGAATCAGCCCAGAATTACACTGGAGGATTTTGTCAATGATCTCAAGGCAGCTGGGACCATAGTCACCAAGAAAACAATTGGTAACACACTACACATTGAAAGACTGAAATCCAGTAGTGCCCGCAAGGTCCCCCCGCTAAAGAAAGCACATGTACAGGCTCATCTGAAGTTTGCCAGTGAACATCTGAATGATTCAGAGGAGAACTGAGTGTTGTGGTCAAATGAGACCAAAATCCAGCTCTTTGGCATCAACTCAACTCGCCGTGTTTGGAGGAGGAGGAATGCTGCCTATGACCCCAAGTACACCATCCCCAGGTGACAGGACAACTGCACCGCATCAAAGGGGCGATGGACGGGGCCATGTACCGTTAAATCTTGGATGAGAACCTCTTTCCTTCAGCCAGGGCATTGAAAATGGGTTGTGGATGGATATTCCAGCCTGACAATGACCCAAAACACACGGCCAAGGCAACAAAGGAGTGGTTCAAAAAGAAGCACATTAAGGTCCTGTAGTGGCCTAACCAGTCTCCAGACCTTAATCCCATAGAAAATCTGTGGAGGGAGCTGAAGGGTCAGCCACAAAACCTTAATGACTTGGAGAGGATCTGCAAAGAGGAGTGGGCCCAAATTCCTTGAGATGTGAGATGTGTGCAAACCTGGTGGCCAACTACAAGAAATGTCTGACGTCTGTGATTTGGCTTTTTGCCACCAATTACTAAGTCATGTTTTGCAAAGGGGTCAAATACTTATTTCACTCAATAAAATGAAAATCAATGTATAACTTTTTTGAAATGTGTTTTTCTGGATTTTTTTGTTGTTATTCTGTCTCTCACTGTTCAGATAAACCTACCATTAAAATTACAGACTGATCATTTCTTTGTCAGTGGGCAACGTACAAAATCAGCAGGGGATCAAATAATTTTTTCCCTCACTGTATTGTATGATTTGGCAATGCAGGCAAGGGGACTCTTCATACCTTTCATCTACTATGTGTGAGGAGTTAATCAATTTGATGGGTGCTCTCTGTAATCCTAGATAAAATCAGGATAGCCAAATATTTTTCAATAATTGTTGACTCAGCCCAAACATTTCACATTCAGACCAGCTCACTTTTATTGTGATATTGCGATATGTATCTGAGGAAGCAAGCACAGAGTTCCTACCCATAAGAAGTCGCACTTGTGAGTCACTGTTCAATTCCATCATTTCAGATCTGCCGGAGATGAACATAAACATGCTGTGGACAGTGCTTTGACAACGGCAGTTACATGGCAGTAACAAGGTTCAGTGCTTGGTCCTCTCCTTTTCTCCCTCTACACCCACACTCTTGGCAAAGTTATATCCTCACATTTCTTTTCATACCACTGCTATGCTGATGACACCCAACTTATCTTCTCCTTCCCTCCCTCAGATACCACAGCTTCTGCCCGGATCTCAGCATGTCTGGCGGATATTTCATCTTGGATGACAGCTCATCAACTGAAACTTAATCCCAGCAAAACTGAACTGCTGGTCATCCCAGGTGATTCATCCCCAGCCCAGGATCTTGCATTATCTCTGAACAATTCAATGATCTCCCCTTCAGCCACTGCTCGCAACCTTGGGGTAACCATGGACAATCAACTATCCTTTTCCTCCCATGTTGCCAATGTGACATGCTTATGTCGGTTTCTTCTGTACAATATTAGAAGGATTCGACCATTCCTATCCACACAGGCTACTCAAGTGCTTGTTCAGTCTCTGGTTATTTCGAGACTGGACTACTGCAACTCTTTACTGGTAGGTCTTCCTCTGAATGCAATTCGTCCACTGCAAATGATCCAAAATGCAGCTGCATGGCTTGTTTTCAACCTGCCTAAGTTCTCACTGCCTAAGTTCTCACTGGCTTCCGGTAACTGCACGCATCAGATTCAAAGTATGATGCTTGCCTACAAAGCCAAGAATGGACCAGCACCATCTTACCTCAAAGATCTTATTACTCCTCGCACTGCACCTCGCTCCATCTGATCCACTAGCACTGCCTGACTGGTCCCACCATCTCTCAGGGTAAGAGGTAGGTATTCATCTAGACTCTTCTCTGTTCTGGCACCGAGGTGGTGGAATGAACTTCCCCTAGATGTCCGTATAGCAGAGTCTCTGACTATCTTCAAACGATATCTTAAGACCTACCTTTTCCTGAAGAACTTAAACTAGCTCTTATCTTTCCATGTTTATGTACTGTTATATGTTTAAAAAAAAATAATCCAATTTTAGGCTGATGGTATCCTAAGTCTGTAACCTATTGAACCAGTGTTAATGTTTTCAATGATAGAGACTTAAAGCACTTTTGTATGTCGCTCTGGGTAAGAGCGTCTGCCAAATGCCAGAAATGTAAATGTAAATGTCTGGTGTTTATAAAGGTGTGCAATCTCACATACGTGAAGTCAACTCATTATCTGAATGGGTTCCCTGTGCAGCACATACTCTGAACTTAATTGGGGTAAATGCTGTGAACTGTTGTCTTGAGACTGATGACTCACATTTGAATAGTCTCTTTTTAACTTCTGCTCAAAGTCCACCTGTAGATGGTAGATTGTTACGTCCAACCTAGAAGAAAATGAGAAGGGACATGCCTAAACTCTGAAGTCCTTGTCAAACACAAGGTGGAGTGCACATGCACAAGCAACCAGCAACCTTTTGGCACTGTTACAGTGCCAGGTCAGAGGGGCACCAGTATCACCATGTGTGCTGCCATCTCCAATGATTGTGTCCTTTGCCAAATACCAACTATCGGCCCATACAATACAGCACGCCTCATCACATTTCTCAATGTACTGAATGAAAGACTGGTTCTACCTGAAGAGAGAGGGCTGTTGAGGCCTGGTATGGCTCTGTATGTCATCATTTGAGACAACGTTGCCTTCCACCACTCTCATCTTATGAATGAATGGTTTGCAGCAAATCCTTATATGATGATGCAATTTCTCCCTGCACACACTCATTTTTTGAATCCAACTGAGGAGTTTATCTATGCTTGGAGATGGAAGGTGTATGACTTTCTTTGTTAGTGTCTACTGCATTCACATTCTCAGACTTTGCCTCAGTGACACAGGGAATTTCTTCACACTCATCATTCTCATATTCTCCTAAATTATGAACAGATTGTATTGTTCTGTGCCTGCTCTACATTTAGCTGCAAAATGGTTGTCTTTGCCACATTTTCTGCATTGCTTACCATAAGCTGGGCATTTATGTTTGTTTTTCTTCTGTGTTTTCCCGCAAAACTTGCATTTCACTGTGGTACTAGGTCATTTCTGGCGTTCCACTCCTTGTACTGCATGCACCTGTTCTGCCATAGGACTAGAAATGGCTTTAGTATTCTTACGCGCTAGCTTTACAAAGCTGCATGCATGTCATAGTCTTTTCACTTTTCTTTTCTCTCTCAGGCTGGCATTGTGAATCCTGCAAATGATCTTGTCCCAAATGAGTAGCAACCACCATCAGTGCTTTCTGCTTATCAGTATTCAGGGTGAAAAGCGATAATTTATACAAACTACTAAAATTGCTATCAAATTATTATTTGTGGTTGAAATTGAATGCAAATACATTGGTTAGAAAGCAAACATTCCCTTTATTCTGATATAAATATATATTAAAAAATTTCTCTTTGTTAAGTACCATCTGCCCATATAATTACCAGTGACGTGTCTATTTTGCAACATCCTGTGTACTGCGTTTTCCCAAGTGTCATGCCTGACACACGTGTTTTGAGCTTAAATGCACACTATTTTGGATTTATGGATACTAATGAGGTGCCATTTTCAATGATGTGACAAAGTCACAAATGAAAACTAAAAAATCTATAGGTGCAAATTTATAATTCATATGATCACCCTACGTAAAAATTATTTTTAAAAAACAAACACTTTGCAACTCGCATTTACATCTAAATCCATGCTCCCCGAGGTTTTGACCCTCGATTAGCCAGATAGTCGAGACACTATTTTGTATAAGCTACTTTGCAGACAAAGGCAATAAATCCATTCGTTGAATTATTTAACTTTGAATTATTATTATTATTAGTATAATTTATTATACTGAATCTAATTATTCGAAAAAAGAAATATTTTTGATATAACTGCAAATATTTACCACCATTAGATGGTACTTTTTTTTTAAATGAAATAAAAATTGTTGGTCATAATTGCGCGTTTTTTGACAACTTCTCTGCGAATATTTTGCAGATTGTGTTTTATAGCAAATTAAAGACAAAACATTGATTACAGTGAATAAAAGTGATCCAGTGGTAGGCCATCAGGGCCAGCAAGGCCTTCTCTGCTGGCCTAAACAGCATCTGAATCACTGACTTGCATTTTAATATATTTCATAAATTATATTATTAATTTTATAATTAAATAATTTTTTCCATGAATGTGTATTAAATTAGATCAGTGATAAACACAAAAACATTACAAAATTGACCCAACCAGCTACCAAGGTGACAGCAACCTGCAGCTTGAGCAAATTAACATTTATTTAAAAAAAAAAACAAATCCGCTGGTAAATCCAGCTACTCATAGTGTCACCTTTTGTCAAATAAGGTTATGGTTTAATTGTCACATTAAATGACTATTGATATTGTAGTGAAAATATATACTGTGGTGCCACAGGTGGGAGATATGTTTCCCAGGCTATACTCGTGGACTTGGATATATCTAGAAGAGATATTTTCAAAATTCAAACTGTTTTGGAATTGTCGTAATGAGATCTTTCAGAAACAATCAAAATAAGAAAAATACTAAGTTGAAAATTTGATGATGGTTGCTAGAATGAGTGAATCACATAAAATTCCAAAGTTACATGTTTTTGCTAGCACCTTCAACTCTGTGACATAAGCATCAGTAGTTTCACTGGTGCCTTGGTTTCTTGTGAAAAAACATTAACGTTCTACAGTCTCATTTACACTCGGTTTGCAATAAAAGCCAAATTTCTCAATAATGTCCTCTACCGTCCATCTTTCCTGGGCTATGTCTCCCATTAGCATTTCCAGCAGTTCCTGACCACTCTCGCTGTCGAGATAGCTGAAAAGTTTCACTTTTTTCTTTGTGTCATCCTCCACTAGCATTAAATCCACATAAATAATAAACTCAGCTCAACCCTCAAGCTCTTTCATGTCCTTGACAGGGTACTGGAGTCCAGACACAAAGGATGCGGCAGCTTCAGTCCCTCCTATCGCATGGCACACTTTTCAGGTATTGGCCATGCTAGTTAGAAACTCAGCCCCATCCATAAGGATCACTACAAAATCACTCTTTTTGTGCTCACAACACAGACAAAGTGTATTGAAGCTGCCACCATGTTATACTTATACCTTATTTTATTGATGTTCTGGACACCTGTGCTATTTTGCTCAGTCGATCTGATAGGAGGGCGTTACTCTATATGCTCTGTGCTGTAACAGTTCAACAATAATTCCTATTGTTACAGCCACTACCTAACATGTTTTAAGACAAACTTAATAAAGTAGTCAGTAAATTTGTCTGGAATAATAGGAAAACTGGTTTAATAGGAAAGCTACATTTCCTTGGTGAGAGGGGAGGGCTTCGACTTCCTAATCTTAGATGGTATTGTATTGCAACTGACCTCAGCATCATAGAGTCTGTCTCAGATCTGCCATTAAATAGATATCTGTCATTAAAGACTGCACAAAAAATCCATTTCTTAAAAATACAATTTCAGTTTGGCATTCTGCACATAAACATATAAGTGATATACCTAGGCTGGGGACGGCAACCCGTTCTTCCCACTGCAGTGGTTCACTGTAGCTTTACAAAAAGTATGGGAATAAATAAAGGCTATTTATTGTATTGCATTGTATTTTTTCAATGGAATCCCTCTTATTTTCCAGATCAAAGTGATCGTGTTATATTAAAATAAAAATTGTTTAATATTTTGTCGATCAAAATATGAGTCATATTCTACATACGTCACAGGTCGCCACATGCCAGGTAACAACAACAACAACATAAACAAACATTTTAATTTTTTAGTTCTTCCAAGATGGAGGAAAGAGCAGTTGTGCTTTTCAATCGAGGGACAATTGAAAGATTGTTACACACAGTTAGCAATGTTTGAATAATATAGTTGCATATTTTCTGTTGCCAGGTGCATATAGCTGCTCATTTAAGCTAAATTTTATCTCAGAATCTGTCATACTTGGGTATAGCCGCCGGTGCAATCTAAGTATATATGGAGTACCTGAAGAGCGGGAGGAAAACATCTAAGTTAGGGTGAAAGAGATTTGTAGTTATAATTCAGTGGTGGTGAAGCAGTTGTGGCAGCAGTGAATGTGGCTAATCGCATCAGCAGAATAGACAGCAGATGAAAGAAACAGTTTCTATGGCCAACGATAGTCAGATTTATGACTAAATCAACAAGAGATGCTTTCTGAAAAGGTGCCAAGAACAACGAGTTCCACAAGAGCAAAGGCAAAGGTTTCAAGTGAAGGAATATCTGACAGCTGATGGCAGGCCAACACATGCTCATCTGTGGTGGTGGTAGAAAAGGCTAGGAAAAATGGAGAGAAGGCTTACCTGGTAAATATCAAAGCATTTGAGCATGGAAAAGAAATTAATGTAGAATGAACTTTTTAGTAGGGTCCCTTTCAGTGGCAGCCAGTCAATAGGGAGTGCTCAAAATTCATTTCCCAACTTTCTGAATCGTCCAACAAAAGTGGGCAATTTGATGTCGAAATGATATCAAATTGACACCAAAAAATTATGTCAAAAAACAAATCAAAAATGCAAATCAAATAGACGTCAAAAACTTGACGTCAATTTGACATCCACATATTGAGGTCTTATTTTGCACACCAAAATAATGGCACAAAAGTAATTAAAGTAAGAATTTTTTTATTTATTAGGCTTCAATTCAAAAATACAAATATAATCTGAATTTTGTATCCCCTGAAGGTTACTATACAAATACTATATACTATACTCTATACTAATACTACTTTATGAGGACAGATGAATGATATGATTATGGATAAATTAAGATTCTGAATCTGAACACAGATCAATTGCTGCTTGGCCCTTTTGGTGTCCCATACCAACACTTTCTTAGTCTGAACTCAAAAGGTAAAATTAAAATGACCCCAAAATTAACATTACTCTTTTGACATTACAAAACCAGCTGAACAACGAGAATTCCTCTGTTCACATAAGCCACACCAAATTAATACAGGGTATAAAACTATGTAATTAGGATAATACAGGAAACTAATACAGGATATAAAAACATGGGAAAATAGCATAGACAAAAAGTACCAAACATCCTTGCACAGAGTCATATTTCATTGAAACGTTTTCCAGTTGCCCAAAATAATTTATATTCTACATTTTTATGAGTTATCAACGCATTTGTCAGTGTGAAAAGGAATAATTTCAGAGAATAATAAAAATAAATAAATATTAGATTAATTTCAAATTTGGAGGGGTGCCTGTTATTGTTATTCAGACAAGAAATGTCAAGTTTTTTTCACTGTGAAGAATTAGGCCTACTGTAAATTAATTAACTGGCAATACATTATTACAAAAAATATAGTAATTTCAGTATTGTAATTACACAGCATTATGGTATCATTAAAAATAAAAAAATAATAACCAGTCCGAAATATTTTTTGTTGTTGTTTTTTAAATTACTGATATTAAAGGGAAAGTCAGCAGATGCCAATGATGAGGCCTTATAAGAAAAAGTGCTAAACAGCTGAATTATTGATGTCAATGTGATGTCAATATGACATCAATATCACGTCTAAAACATGACATTGATGTAAATTGAACATCAGACATTTTGGCCTACATATATAATAAACCAATTTCAGTGTAGGATTAACTTCCTATTTTAAACCAATTACCACTGGAAGAAATTGCCTTCCAAACTGAATTTAAAATGATGTTATACAGCATCTTGATCAAGTCTTGACTAATATTTGACATCAAATTGATATCATTGTGCCTGCTGGGAGGGCTTCCCTTTTTTGTACGTGTAATTCACAATATTCACAAGAAGTCTTCATTGTTTTTTGTTTTTTTTTTGTTTTGTTTTATCTCAAGATAAGATAAGATAAGATAAGATAAGATAAGATAAGATAAGATAAGATAAGACAAGATAAGATAAGACTTTATTCATCCTGAAGGAAATTCTTTTGCCAGAGACTGCTTCAGATAACAAAAAAATAAATGTAAATGAAATATATATAAAATAATCAATATATACAAACATATTCAAAGTACAAAATATAAATAAAATATAAATAAAAAATAGATTAAATGAAATATTCTATATTTACAAAATGTATTCAAAGTACAAAAAAAGTGCTAGGGAATTAGAACACATTGCACATAATAAGATAAAACAATATTACCACAGTTTTGTTACGAACCAATCATTTTAAACACATGAGGAACACGAAATCCAAATGAGGAACTGAAGTAAGTGGAACAGAAAGAATAGAGACTATATGATAATAGTTAAGGATCATTCTCACAGGATGTCACAGCTGCTCGGACGCTTCCTTACTTGACCACCAGAGGGCCGTCTATCATAATAAGATAACACACTGAACAGAGCTATTAGTAGATTTAATGCTTAATACTCGTTCCTTTTTGTTTATGTTGTAAACTAACATGTGGACTCTACATTGAAAGTTTTCCATCTGTCAACTGCTACACTACACAGAGGTGTTTTGTTTTTGTAGCGATTAAATACGTTCCCAAGGACAGCGAGGACCTGTACCTCACAATGGAAAGTCACCTTACTTCATTGCTGTAATAGTAGCAACAAAGTCCTGTTCACAATTGATTTAAAGACCAAAACAATCTTTCTAGGATGTGTCCATTTACTTGTACCTGCTACTAAAAGTTTTTCGGTATAAAAATCCTAGATGCTGCATTGGTCACTGTACCTGACTATGTAAGTCCAGAGGTGGACGAAGTACACAACTTCCTTACTTGAGTGAAAGTACAAATACTGCTGGTCAAACATTACTCCATTACAAGTAAAAGTTGTAAAGACAGATTTTTACTTAAGTAAAAGTACAGAAGTACTTTTTAAAAGTACTTAAGTATCAAAAGTAAATGTCAACGCATTGTTTTATTATTGTTGCATTGTTGTATGCAATACTTACAGTACCTTTTGTAGCAACCTAGTGAATATACTGACCAGTTTGTAGTATCTATGGAATAAGATACTACAAACTGGTCAGTATATGGGATAAGCTTTTAGAATGTTACAAAACCTATAGAAATTAAACAACTGAATTGACAAAAAAGACAGGTATAATCATTTTCATTTTTAATGTAACACTCCTACCACCCCCAACAAAAAAGTACAGGTACATCTCAAAAAATTATAATATCATGAAAAAGGTCAATATTTTTTATCACTCAGTTCAGAAAGTGAAACCCGTATATTATATAGATTCATCACACATAGAGTGAAATATTTCAAGCCTTTATTTCTTGAAATTGTGATGATTATGGCTTACAGATAAGGAAAACCCAAAATTCTGTGTCTCAGAAAATTAGAATATTACATAAGATCAATAAAAAAGGATATTTCAAAAAGAAATGTCAGACTTCTGAAAAGTATGTTCGTTTCTATGCGCTCAATACTTGGTTGGGCCTCCTTCTGCATGAATTACTGCATCAATGCGGCATGGCATGGAGGCAATCAGACTGTGGCACTGCTCAGGTGTAATGGAAGCCCAGGTTGCTTTGATAGCGGCCTTCAGGTCATCTGCATTGTTGGGTCTGGTGTCTCTCATCTTCCTCTTGACAATACCCCACAGATTCTCTATGGGGTTCAGGTCAGGCGAGTTTGCTGGCCAATCAAGCACAGTAACACCATGGTCATTGAACCAGCTTATGGTACCTTTAGCAGTGTGGGCAGGTGCCCACAAGTCCTGCTGGAAAATGAAATCAACATCTCCATAAAGCTTGTCAGCAGAAGGAAGCATGAAGTGCTCTAAGATTTCCTGGTAGATGGCTGCGTTGACTGTGGACTTCAGAAAACACAGTGGACCAACACCAGCAGATGACATGGCAGCCCAAATCACTGACTGTGGAAACTTCACACTGGACTTCAAGCAACATGGATTCTGTGCCTCTCCACTCTTACTCCAGACTCTGGGACCTTGATTTCCAAATGAAATGCAAAACTTACTTTCATCTGAAAAGAGGACTTTGGACCACTGAGCAACAGTCCAGTTCTTTTTCTCCACAGCCCAGGTAAGATGCTTCTGACGTTGTCTCTGGTTCAGGAGTGGCTTGACACGAGGAATGCGACATTTGTAGGCCATGTCCAGGATTCGTCTGAAGCTCCCCCAAATTCTTGAATGGATTTTGCCTGACAATCCTCTCAAGGCTGCGGTTATCCCTTTTGCTGGTGCACCTTCTCCTACCACACTTTTTCCTTCCACTCAACTTTCTATGAATATGCTTGGATACAGCACTCTGTGAACAACCAGCTTCTTTAGCAATGACCTTTTGTGGCTTACCCTCCTTGTGAAGGGTGTCATTGACTGTCTTCTGGACAACTGTCAAGTCAGCAGTCTTCCCCATGATTGTGTAGCCTACTGACCCAGACTGAGAGACCATTTAAAAGCTCAAGAAACCTTTGCAGGTGTTTTGAGGTAATTAGCTGATTAGGGTGTGACACCACCTGTCCAGGGTGTACCCCTGCCTTTCGCCCTATGTGCACTGGGATAGGCTCCAGCAGACCCCCGTGACCCTAGGAGTCCTAGGAATAAGCGGGTATAGACAATGAATGAATGAATGAATGGGTGTGACACCATGACTTTCCAGTATTGAACTTTTTCACAATATTCTAATTCTCTGAGACACAGAATTTTGGGTTTTCCTTATCTGTAAGCCATAATCATCACAATTTCAAGAAATAAAGGCTTGAAATATTTCACTCTATGTGTAATGAATCTATGGGTTTCACTTTCTGAACTGAGCGACAAAAAATATTGACCTTTTTCATTATATTCTAAATTTTGAGATGTACCTGTACACATCTATGTGTATCCACTCATGCACATTTCAATCAAATGGTCTGTAAATGAAGACTGGTCAGAAAAAACTACTCAATGACCTTGACAGAAATGTAGTGGAGTAAAAGTAGAGTATTTGTCTTTCAAATGTAGTGAAGTTAAAGTAAAAAGTATTCAGAAAAAATAATACTCAAGTAAAGTACAGATACTCAAAAAGTGTACTTAAGTACAGTACTCAAGTAAATGTACTTCTTTACTGTCCACCTCTGTGTAAGTCAACACCCAAACACTATAAATCAGGGTCAATAACTAGATTACATCAAATCACAATATATAAGCAACAACATATTCATTATAAATTGATCAAATAACATAATGTGAGTTAAAAGTAACTGACACTTCAAACTAGTGTACTTTCACCATGATAACACATCTTACTGGACATCACATGACTTCCAAAATATCACACACATTAGTAAAGAACTGAGAATGAGATGAAGAAAAGCTAAACAAAGATGTAATTCCCATAAAAAGTAATGCCTTGATTTTATACTTGTTCTTTGTGATCCATATGCTGCAAAAATCTTTGTTGAAGGTCTAATTCTACTCAGTTCAGTCACATTAGTCTTAGCTCACAGCAGCATCTAGGTTTCATATACTGTATCTATGATGTTTCCAATTTCACAAATTATGCTAATTTTATGTTTATCTTATTGCTAGCCTAGCAAGACCTGCAAGCTCCATCTAAAGGTGGCTTTAATGCAAATGTTATCAAAGCCACCTCACTGCCAGTATGTCCTGCAGCTCCTGGATTGGTTCTAAATGGCCAACTGCCTCCTGTTGGTACTGGAAAGACCAATCCCCTGCATGGATGTGTATGAGTTATGCTTGAGTCAACAAGGCATACTCGATGAGCTACTGGTCAAAATCATCATGCTGCAGGTGATTCATCTTTCACCATGACCCCTCTTTGGATAACCAAAGAATTTGTTTGCTGTTGATTTGTTCGTTCTTGATTGACTTGTGATAAAATACTTTACATAGTAAATAGTCCCATAAAGATGGAAAATAGAAATGCAGATAATAACGGTAAAGTTCCTTAAGTTTCTTAAATTTTAAGAAAAACAATCCACAAAGTCATCATTTGTTTTTTGTTTGTGTATGTAATTTAGATACATGTGTGAGTGAACTGTTTATTTAGGGTTACTGATGTATGGTATGGCTGTGACTGTGATGTGGCTGTAAGGGTCCAGTCTGAGATTTGTTCTTTTAAGACTATAGTACATAGTTACAGTCATCTATCTAGTTGTGTTTGGATGAAATTTAATTTAGCTCTTTTGATTTTGATCCTGAGAGTTTTTTTAGTGTTCAATGACTGATGGTATATTTTATTATTATTATTATTTTTATTATTATTATTATTATTATTATTATTATTATTATTATTATTATTATTATTATTATTATTATTATTTCACGCTGCAGGTGGTAGAGGCTGCCCGCTACTGCCAAAGCCGCAAAGTTTTCCACTGCAACATCAAGATGGAAAACCTTCTTTTCAACCTCGACACCCTGGACATCAAGCTAATTGATTTTGGCTGTGGTGATTTGTGGCAGGACACCCCACGCCCTATGTGGAACATGCAGGTAATTGCACATGAAGGAGTAAGAGATATTGGACAGAATTAAAGGGATTTAATATCTAAGTTGTGATGTTTCTGACGTTGTTCTTGCTCTTCTGCTCAGTAACTCCAGATTTTTGGCCTCCAGAATGGATCCAGCAACAAGAGTACTATGCCAGCCATGCTACAGTTTGGAGTCTTGGCATTCTCCTATTCAGCATAGTCTGTGGAGAAATGCCCTTCAGCAATGAGGAGGAAATTGTTGCTGGGACCCTCAATTTCACACCTGCCCTGTCTGAATGTGAGAGAATATAAACGCAGCATATTGAGATATTACAACAAATCTAAGAAAAATGATACTGAAGTTGCAAGTAGAAGTTTGAAATTCGTGACTAAATTCCCTGTCTCTCTTCACATCACTGCCCACACAGCCTGCCGCCATCTGATCAAGTGGTGCTTGGAGCAAGACCCCACTAAAAGGCCAAGCCTCAAGCAGATCACTGAACATGACTGGTTCACAGAAGGCCTTTCAGGTTAGTCAGGCAAAACATCAGACCTAATTAAAATGATCTAACAAAGAATATAATCCAGATCACATGGAGTGTATTAGAACACTGCTGCATTCTCCAACAATAAAGTCTTAAGTCATTTTATTTCCATGACAGAAACATGAATTAAACAAGAAATCAAATAAGTAAACATTATGTTCTACAATACTCTATATACATTTTTAATTTAAACATGTTTTTACTCTACAGATGATGAATAGACGATGTTGGATCAGCACCCAACAAATAATAAATTATTGTAAATAAATTATGATCATTGTACCTGACTGACTGCTGTTTGCTTTCATTCAATATCATCATATTTATGATCTTCTGCTTGGAGCCGTCTGCATTTATAACTCACCTTCTGCTGCTGTGGATGAACACATATGGATAGCTTAACAGTCTGCACTTACCATCAAGAATTTATGCCCAAATCACACCTTTGCTTCAGCTGATGATCTCATTTGAATATAATGTAGACTTCGATTTATGATATTCTGCTGTAATCATGAAAACTGAGCTCATCCTGACATTCTTATTCACAATATGCTCATACTGAATATCCCTTTAAATATAATTAGAACTGTTGGAGTTCATATTATACAATTGTATACATTTGCATTATTTATGATATACACCGATCAGGCATAACATTACGACCACCTGCCTAATATTGTGTTGGTCCCTTTTGCTGCCAAAACAGCCCTGATCCATCGAGGCATGGACTCCAGTTTTAGTTTTGATCTGGTTACATTGAAATAAATATGGGAAATTATTATACTACAGTTAAAAGTGCATGGTTGATGGGTGCTGATTGTTTTGTTGAGGCCTAGGGCTGAGCTACACTTGCAAGCTGCTTCTCAAATATAGAGGATAAACGTTCCTCAGATTTTTGTTTTGTGGGAAAGTTCGATATATTGTGTGTGTTTATGTACATGTCGTCATAACGTCATTGTGTTTACAAACCTAACGTGAACATACGGGTTTAAAGTGCTGTCGCATACCTCGTAGAATAACGGTCCTGAAAAAGCGGTAACAGGCAAACAGGAGACAGAAATGACGAAGAAAATAACTTGGAAAGGGAACAAGTAAAAGGGAACAAGTTAAGCAGAGCAGAGGAGAAAATAGTGCACAAACAAACAGACAGGAAGAAATCGAACAATAAGAAAGTAACACAGAGGGTCAAGTAGGAGGAAAAACACTGAGCAGGAAACAAATCAGATGGAGAGAGAGAAAAAGAAACCCCCCCGAGTTATTGTGAATGAGAACACCAAACAGAACACGCAACCAGCTAACAATCAAAGTAATGATGAGTGTTCGGGTACAGAAAACACTGATGATCATAGATGACGCTGGTTTTAGTCTGGTCAGGTCAAAAAGATAATTCTAAAGCAGGAAACAGATCAGGCAAGAAAGAAAGGACTAGTTGAAATAGAAAAAGAAAACAAATCAGGAAGCAGAAATGGAATCTAGGAGTGACCAAGACACAAATGCAGAAAAAATAAGTGACGAGGACGAACAAAACCATGATGAACAAATAGGTGGATACAAAGCAAAAGAGATTAAACGATTTTGTTCAAACAACATGAAAGGAATCCGAGTAGATCAGTACTTCCCCAATAAACAAAACATTGTACATTGTACAAAACAGCTACAGCCATAATAAAAGAAAAAAAAACAAGGACTTTACTCACAAGGAGATATTTAGATTAAAACTAGAACAAGGCAAGATCTGCTGTGTGAAGATGAAGACAGTGTATAAAATAAACCTTGTAGAATAATGCTAATCATTTTTTATTTTTATTCATGACTGATTTTAACATCGCTTCCTCAATATACGGGTAGGAAGGGATGCAAGAAAATAAATAGAACTATATGAACTAATTAAATTAAAACACATAGATGTGATATTTGTAAAGGAAACACAGCAAGAAGGAAGATGAGTCTACATGGATGATGGAATAGGAATGAGGAGTAGTGTTGAGTTCAGTAAGCCCAGTGGAGTTTTTTTACCAGAATCCTACACCACACAGGAAGTGATTGCTGGCAGAGTAATATTATTTAAAGCAAAAATATGAAGGTTTTAATTTGGTATTAATCATTGCATGTGCTCCAACCAAAGGTCCTGAAAGAGCTGTGATTTAAAAGATTATCTGGTTTTAGGAGGTTATTTTAACTGTACACAAAACGACTCCTTAGATAGGAATCATACTGAACTCCATGTAGCATCTAAGCATGCTTTAACACGTGTTATAAAAACTCGCATTCTGGTAGATGTATGGAGAAGACGTCATGGAACTGAAAGACAATAAACATGGGCACATTTTAGAGATAATTTTATTTTGTTACCTAGATTAGACAGATTTTACTGTTTTGAACATAATTTTAATATTTTCAAAGTTCAGACTATTTCTTTACTAAATGATGCTAATTTTATTGAGTTTTTTTTTAGATTTTTCTTTTAGAAAAGAGAAGAGAGACTTCTCCTCTTGCAGACAGTGTGGAAGGTTTTAATCCAGCAGCTCTGTCAGCAGTACACTGCCAACATCACAAGAGACATCACCACGTGATTAAGGAAACTGGAGATAGAATAGTGGAACTAGATTAGTGGAAATAGATTACAAATAGATTAAGTGAAAATTTCTGTGCTTTAATTACTGATGATTTCATTGATTCGTGAATCGAATCATATTTATTGCAGTAAACAAAGAGTTCCCTCCTCACCCTTAAAGAAAATCTTCATCCTGAAAAATGATGGTTACATATTTATGATTCTGGTGCTAAATTGCTGACTAATGCTTTTTATTATTCCCATGACAGGATAATCTGTCTGCTGCTCTGATGTCACAGGGAGACTTGACTAGCACACAGTTTTCATATTGTCGCATGTCATATTCGTGAGATATTAAATGTAGGAGTATTGGAGACAGGAAAGACTCATTCAGCACAGCTACAGTTAGCTATCTACCATATCTACAAGTATAATTGAGCTGATGGTGGTATTAGCATGAAAGTTGAGGAGCTGAAAGGGGTGGGCCGATTGAAGTCCCATTAGTTAGATAAGAAACGATGAGCTGCTGCACTTGACTTTCTTTCTAAGCTGTAATTCACAAGACAAAATTAAACCTTGGGACATTTAACATATGAAGTGGAAAAAAAAACATGGACACTTCATGAAACTTCAAAGACACCTTCATGATCGTCTTTTATTAGCAACAACCTAGCCAGCTAACTCTGATTAGTGCAGCCATGTAAATTTTACATATCTTGCAAGATTATACAAGATCAATCAAATCTATAATACTGACTATTACAGAGTACTGTTCTAAGAGGAAAATATACATCATTATACATCACAGTTAGCTGGCTAGGTTGTTGCTAACAAAAGACAAACATTGTGGTGTCTGTGTTTTTTTCCACTTCGCTTTTCTGAAAGCGAAAATATCTTTATTCCGACCTATAAATTACTGCCTTACTCCTAACTTGACCGCAGCATATAATTCTTCAGCAGGCAGTCCAACAGCATTGTGGGTAATGTAGGAAACTGAAGTGAAAATAGACTAATATGTTAAACAAAAACAAATTCAGAAGCTTATTATTAATTATTAAGTAATATATTATAAGAGATTTCCTTATGGTACCTTACTAGTGATAGCAGAACTTGGATTGTAAGTGTATACTGCCACAAGTGATGTCCAAAATGAGATCAGTGTATCATTTTGCATACAGTGATATTTTTAAACAATACAACACAGTACATCAGTTGTAGTTGCTACCTATTACCCACAACACATCTAGAGCATTCACAGTCCCACTCATATATAATTGTAAACTATGGTTTGTTATAATGTAGATTATTAAGCTATGGCTTTAGTTTAATTTAATCTCATTTTTGGTGAGTTAACAATAATATAGAAAGATTTCATTAATCAGCCTTAATAGCTTGAAAGAGCACCATAAATTGTGCAACAAAAGTTTTAGTTTACTACAAATATGGGAGACTCTTACTGTAACTTTTTCAAGCATCTGGTTAATTGGTTGTATTTCTTTTCTTCCTGTGCTTTTATTCCTTGGTTATAACAGGCGTATGCTGTATCTTATTATGATGTATACAGAATTTGATACATGCTAACCTTTTGTGAATTAGTGGCACAAGAAATGTAGGCATTCTTTGATCCTGTTTTCAGATTAACCTACAACTGTTTCCTTTCCAATATGTTCCTCTTCCAGTAACTGAAGTGTATGCACAAAATACATGACACTCAGCAAGAACACCAAGTCTTAATGTGAATTTTGCTCCTGATTACAGACCCTGGGATAGTCACTTTGACTAGAGGTTTTTTTTATTTATTTATTTTTTTACTTTTTTCTTAGAGCATCAGCTTTATTGATCAGAATGTAAAGTGTTTTTAAAAAATTACAATGCACGTTTTGAAATATTGCTTTGAACTTATTCTGAAAATAACAGTTAAATTATCGCCCATATGATAAGTCATTTCTTTTCCCTTTTGCAAATTACATATATTTAATATTCATATAAAATCAATGCTATGAAATATACCCAAACAAGAGTTTTCAGGATATTACATTTTTTTGTATCTTGAACATATATTTCAACAATAAAAAAACATAATATAAATGAAAATAATTTATGCAATGGTACAAAGAATACAAATTCACAAATTCATGCCTGTGCAGTAATTATATATCGAATTTGATTTTCAAGACATGCTCCATTTTAGCTATAGTGATGGCCAGGTTATGGCCAGGAACTTTTACACTGATGCATCAGTAATGCAATTCCCATTTATAGTTTTGACTGGTCAACCAATATTCCTTTCACCAATAGTTATTTCACTAGTTGTTCTGCACAGCAAACACAAAAAAATGTATGGAAGTTAAATGATGTAGGGCAGATTTAAACCTGTTGTTACCTGAAAGTCAAATGTTTGTGGAAACTTTTCAGTCAGTCTTTCAACATATTTTCTGTGGTTTCTTCTTTGATCAATTTATAGACTTCAAATTTTGCACTGCAGAAGATCTGGGAGTACTGTATATGAAGTCCTTTTCCAAGCAATTTCAATCAACCTGTACATAATTTGTAACACAAATATTTATTTATTTGTTATACATATGTATTTTAATAAGGCATATGTTCTAATAAGGCAATAATTCTGAAATTCACCATACTTTCAGATCACCCTATTAGATCAGTAAAGCCAGAATGCATACAGTTCTAAAGGGAAGTTTCCAAACAGAGGGAATTCCTACGGACATAATATCTTCTCACTTCTGACGGATCTCCACATCCCTCGGACCTGTGCACAATAAGGACAGGGAAGAAGCGGGCGTCCTGGTAGTTAGGGGGACTGTTATTAAGTGCTAGCTGGCTGGAGTATGACCTGCAGCACTGCTCGTCTAGACAGCAGCGTTCAGTCAGTGTGCTGCTGTGGCTTCTCCACAGCCCCACCGTGTGCCTAGATCCATACATCCGGCACAATGAAAAACGGGAGGTGTCTTGAGACACACATGAATGGAAAGTGTGCCGGGAGAAGATGGAGGAGCAGCTGGAGCTGATGGTGGTCCTGCGTGTTCCTTCAAGCTGGCAGCAACGATCACAGTCTTGTAGCATTGTGCCATAGCTCTGGCTTAGGGAATCATCTAATAGGAAGCCGTTTGACTCTCTATCATCTTGTCCTGACCTAGAGCTCCCCAAGTTCATCAGCATGGCTTCAGAGTAGCTAGGGATAAGCTGGCGGTTTGAGTGAATATGCCATTCCAGCTCTGTGCTGTCTACCGTTTCCCCTCTTGGGATACCACAGTGAGTATTCCTTGTAGATGGAAGCTCATCTGAAGATGGGCTGCTGCTGCTGTATTCCAGCCCAAAGAGCTTTTCTACCTGGTAGTGTACGTAGGCTGTCCGATACTCTATCCAAACCCGCAATGGCCAGGACAGCATGAGGACGGCAGCCAGCCAAAAGGTCACCTGAGTAGAGTACCAGGGTAGCTGGTCAGGATCCACATAAGCTATAAGGTGTTCTCTGAAATCAAAATTCTTTAGCTGCATGCCTTCCCATGCTTCCATGTAGTCATCCAAGCCCTCAATCTCTGAGAAGAATCTAGACCGTTGGTTGAGATAGGCATTCTCAGGTCCTGGTCCTGCAAAACTGAAGCACTTGGTAAAGCGTAACCTTGTAGCTGGATGACACTCCAGGCCACGTAGGTCCCGTGAGATGTCCTTCATTCCGCAATTGCTGTAGTCAAACTCACCCTCCACCACGTGTGTGTTGACCCGCTCATGGTAAACCTGTGTAGTGGTGTAGGCATCTCCATTCCGATAACGTGTGACTTGCCGTGTCCTTCGTACAAAATGGTAGCCAATGGCTTTCCACCACACACATGGTCGAGCCTGACGCATGTGTAGTACCCTGTCATAGACACTGTCTACATTTGCTTTGTACTGCAGCTCACTGCGGGCACGACAGTGCCAGCACTCCATCAAGTAGACTGCATAGAGCATTAGCAAAAAGGCAAGAGGGATGTAGAAGTAGCCATCAGAGCAGGGGCTATCATGATATATCATGGCACGCCCTCCTCCACCTCGTAGCGAGTTTACAGAGGCAGTCAAGGTACTGGATGAATCAAAAGACAGCTTGGTGACACGAGTGAACTGGCACCAGGCCGCTACACCCAAGCAGCAGTACATGAGCAAGGAAAGGAGGAGACAACGCCAGTGTGTCTCCCGTCGCATAGATGCACTCAGGGACTGCTTCACTGGCCTTTGCTGCAGAAACAAAAGACAAGAGAGAAAACGATGCAGAAGTTGCCTTAAGCCACCTAAATCTGGCTCAAGTGTTGTGAATTGAAAAAAGCTACAAGACAAGCATGGAATCGATCTCTTAGGAAACCCACAAGGCAGAACTAGATTATCACAACCCTCCAGGGATTCAACTACATTGAGCTAAAAAGTATGTTCAAAATAGGTACTGTTTAAGATGAAGATTGCTTGTCCCTCAATGCTAGACCTGGGATGACTGAAGACAGTATTAGGAATTGGCAATAGATTTTTGATGGCTATTAAATTCTTACAAAAAACATGGTGTCTGCAGCTTTAACAGGGACAAAAATAAATGTTATTGCATCACATATTTATTTTTGTTATTTGTTTCATAATTATAATTCATAATTAGTTTCATTTTAACCTTTTTATTAGTCCTAGATTAACAATTATTGTCTATGTTGTCTGACTTCAGGGCATCTTAAATTCTGCATTTGCTAATAGATTAATAAAGTGAAACAAAGTGTTGTTTACCTCACTACTGAAGAATTTAATTTTAATATCTTCAATGCAGGCCATATATTCCTTTCTTTTATTTTATAAAGAGCTTAGTTAGGTTATCTTGATAGCCTGTTAGACCGTCAGTTAGTCAAGCATTAGACCTAATTGTTAGAGACGTTAATATTCATTTTAATAACCTAGAAGACAATAGTCTCTAAGAACAGCAGTTGTGTCTATTCTAAATTCAGGGGGGTAAAAGAGAACGTAATAGGACCCACTCATAATGAGCCGGAAGATATGAGCCTAGAACCAGAAGATATGACCAAATCACCTCTCTCTCATCCACACTACATTGGCTCCCACTCAAATTTCGCACTGATTACAAAATACTACTACTGACTACTGACTTTTATCATCCGCCATGGTTTCTTCGATCAAAAGGTGCAGGCTATCTGTTGGGAGTTCAAATAATTAATGCTACAGTAGGCAGCAGAGCCTTCTCTAAGGAACAGCCTTCCAATTAGTGTTTGGAACTCAGACACAGTGTCTAGGCTGATTAATTATTAAATCTCCACTATAAATTAACCCAGATCATCTAAAAGTCAAAAACCAAAAACCTAGATAAATTTAACTTTAACAGCAATTTTGATAAAACCAGGAGTGATATTAGGTTCATAAGGGGGTCCTTGGAATTGCTTCAACAAGAAAAGGTCTCAGGAGGTAAACATTTTTAAGGAACATAATGGAAGAATATTGGTAGAAGTGTTCATGTAGTGTTTCAAAAAGACAGCTTAATAAATATATTCAAAGGAATTTACACAAAGGATATGACTGTTAAGTTGACATATTTATCATTATGCAAAAATCAGTTCTAACCACATGTAGAAAAGCCTGTCACTCCTAAATGACCAATACAATATCATCTTGTCAGTTTTAGCAGTGAACTAATGTCATGCAGTCTGTAAAATAGGCACAGTGAATATGCACAATGAAACTTTAGATATTTATAATTGCTGACAGGCTTTCAAAGAAGAAGAAAAGGAACTGTCAGTGATGAAGTTCCCACATGAAACAATTCAATTCAAGTCAATTCAATTTCAAACAGAACACTTTAACATGTGTGGAGGTAAGTAGGTCACATACTTCTTTAGTACCCTTGTCAATGGCTAAGTGGTTATGAAATAGTTATAATCAGATGACTGCTAAAACATACAGTTTTGACAAAGCCTGTCATGTGAGATGTATGCGTACAGCTAATGTATCATACATCTAATGTAAGTTAAACCATAGATTTGTCTTCTTCATCCATGCCAAAACACAACTCCATTAGGTATCCCTAATAAATCAGTTTAGGCTTGTGTTACAGCATCAGGTCCAACCAAATGCTCCAGTTAATTCATCTAATCTGAAATGCCCATATACATATTCAGCAATCATTTCTACCTAAAGGAAATATTTTTGAGCCAGTTATTCTAAAAGTGCTCAGGGGGTAAAAAGAAACTTTTAAACAAATCACAGATACATACCAACTTTCAGAATATAAGATGATGTTTCATCTGAAATGCGGATGCACACACATCTGGTGCACATGGGAAAAGGGCAGTATAAGCGACTGTATGTATAATGTGTTCAAATCATGTTATATAAACATCTGCAGCATGTGTATCTCTATCAGACCCTTTACAGGGTTCTTGTCCTTTTCTAAACCAAAAAAAACCCTGCAGATCATTTCACAAGTTTGTCCTTTGTGTATTCAGTTTCTTGCTGATTGTAAAGGTCATAAGCTGTGTAATGAAAAGAGAAAACATGAAATGTGATGTGCATTACAAAACTATCAGTACTGCAGAGAATATAGAAATGTCTAAAATAAACACATTTATAACTTTTGTGTCTTGGGTCTGTATTACTTTTACAACAGATTATCTATGTATATTTTAGCAGTTCATATTGCTTTACAAGCTTTTACACTACATACATGTTATGAGTACATTTAATTAAAAAAAATCCCTTAACCTGCTGCTATCTTGTTAATCACCTTGCACCCTGAGCTAATGTCCGAGCATGAGCATGTGTTTTAATGAAGGATACACAGCACTTCTGTAAGTCGCTCTGGATAAGGGCGTCTGCTAAATGCACTAAGTGTAAGTGTGAATGTACTTTACCAGACCTGTGCAGGAGCCCTGCTTTAAAATGTGGATCCTTCCTTCCTTCCTTCTTTCCTTCCTCCCTTGTGGTCTTCCTAGTAAGTCATGATCGATTGTCAGTGTACATGCAATTAACGCTTGTTTTGGAACCTTGTGAACCTTTTTTTTTATTATTAGTAAAAGAAAGGTTCAAGAGATTAGTAAGAGAGCTTGTATAAGGCCTGCAGTTAGATCTTATGTGACACTGAGTGGTGCAAAGGACTAAAATAGGTCTCAGCATCAATGACAATCAATAATGCTGGAATTTATTATCACAGAAAACAGGGGAGCTTGCCAGCCTTTAGTTCAAGACATGGTCAATAAAGAGAATTATCTCAAAATTGTTCTCAACATTCCTCTGAGGCTGCATCCTGTCGAAACTATACAACAACAACAAAACTATAGACTGCACGTTAATTAAATCTGAAATGAAGGCATGGGGCGTGTGGGTTATCTCACCTCCTCTATAGTATCGAGGCTGACCGGTGTTTCCGCATCATCATTGGGCCTGTTCAGCGATGTGTCCTCCACACTCCTATCAGCTTCCACATCGGTTGACACCATCGTGACCTGACATTTCAGTCAGCTCGCCTGCTGGACCTCTGAGACCCCGCTTGCCTCAGGGAAAATAGGCTCTGCATGCACTGATGAGCAGCACAGGGCGGGAATGGCGGGAAATCAGCCAAGGCGCGCGGAGATCCCGTGTGGGAGATCCCATTCAGTCAGACAGGGAGGGGGGAGGAGAAGAGCTGTGCTTTTATACCAGACTCCTGCTTGGGATCAGGATTTCATTCACTTTCACTTTACAACAGATTTGTTTATTATCTGAATGGAAACCAGTTAGGGCACATGACAAAAACGTGACAAACTGATATAACCCTAATAAGAAACAGTGACAGTTTCTTGTTGTTTTATCCATGGGTTGCAGGGAACCTGGGTTCCAGGGTTCCAGGGGACTCTGGGTCAGGGTGTTTATCCATCACATGGCACAATCACACACCATTCACACACTACAGACAATTTAGAGATGCCTGTCAGCCTACCACACAGGTCTTTGTATTGGGAAGAAACCAGAGTACCTGGCGGAAACCCCCAATGCACAGGGAGAACATGCAAACTCTGTGCACACAGGGTGGAGGCAGGAATCGGACCCCCAACCCTGGAGGGGTGAGTCACCATGCCCCCATGGTTATGTTACCCTATATTAATTCTATTTAAGCTTATTTCTACAGGAGGACTTTTTTTATTTCTACATTTAGGACTACAGCAAATGTCATCCATTAAGTTTATACCACAGCCCTGTTGAATTCATAGTTATGAATGGTCAAAAGATGTTGATTCATTTTCTTTCAACCCTAATAGTACCCTGCAATTCAAATCACAATGTTTATATTTCTAATAATTTAATGCATCTATTCTCATAACTATTTCATAGGGACATATAAGCTGCTGCTTCATATAGGCCTTTTCTAAAGCTAACAATAAATGAATTAAAATAAAATGCATAGTTAATGTATAGTGAAACTTTCTTTAATGTATTGGGAAGGAGTCTTCAGTGTCAGCACTGTAAGAGCACTGTGTTATAATAAGCATCTTTTCCACCACAGGAGACAGGATCAGTTGAATTTTTTCTTTTCTCTATAATATCTTTATTATCTATTATCTTTATATTTATTATTTATTATCTCATTAACCTCAAAAGAGAGAGTGAGGAAAAAGAGACTGATGAGGGAATGACTGTTTATAGCTTCTGTATCGTAAGTGATAACAGGATCTAACTTGTTTCAAAGACATTCCCTGACATTAAATGTAGACTATAAAAGGTATGTGTCTTTCATTAATACATTTTGATCATAGACAGAATGTTTGCAAATCACCGTGGTATAAGAAGAATAAAACACTTGAGAGCATGCTGTTGGTCTGGTCTGACACTCCGAAGCCCCATCATGGTTTATTTCTTACTTAGCCCGCTCCTATCCATTCTTGATTTCATTTCAGTAGTCATTATAATTAAAAATGAAAGGAACATAAAAGAATATTCAACCAGTCCAGATTTCTCAGATATAAAAAAGGTTATGTTACAGCAATATTATGTATAATTGCTAATTCATATTCAAATTTTATTTGTCACATACACAACCATACACAGTACGACATATATAGCGAAATGTTTTTTATGACTGTCCTATTAAAGATTAATATTATTAATAATATATATATATATATATATATATATATATATATATATATATATATATATATATATATATATATACTATTTCTAAAAAATTAAGGTGGATCCAATGATTATTTTATCATCTAGAAATAAACACACAAATTCATGTTCATACACGATTCAATCAACTTCCCCACCCCACTCACCATTTGGTAGCTCTTTAATGATGATTGAAAAGCATAATGCATGATAGAAGCATCAGAAATACAGAGTTTAATTATTCATTCATTCATTTATACATCTTTAGTAATCCCTTTTACCCTAGTCAAAGTTGCATGACATATGTATAGATATAAAATGTAAAAATACAGCATAAAGCAATACTTTTACTGAGTGGGAGAGACCACTTCATGTGTGATTACAAAAAAAATGGCAATCATTGAAAGGATATTTTGTAAATAAAACTACATTTACAACTATGCATGGAGACATTTGGGACATTATTTTTAACGGTTTCTGATATAACTATTTATTGTATTGCATTCATGATGAAAAACAAATAGTTATATTAAGGTAATATAAGACTTTTATTTTGAAATGTAACTAACGCCGACAAACCGGAAGTGGGTTGAACATGGTTGCATGTGGACTCTTAGCAAGTTGACGGCTTTGTATTTGTTATAAAGAAGAGTGCAGAAAGTAAATATCTTTTTTCTGGTCTTGACTTATTTCAGATGAAACGCATATCATTGAATGATTATTCATTAACATTGTGTATATGTAAATACCATATTCTATTTCCGCAACTGCAGTAATAGGTTAGAGGTACTAGGGACTGTTAGAGACATCTTCAGAGATGGATAAAGAGCTGAAAGTGGCAGGTGTAGATCGCTGAGTAGTTTTTGTTTGTTATGCCGGAAATAAAGTCGCATTGAATTAACGCTGAACCTATTTGCACTCAGCTGGGTGTCATGAAGCTTGTCGCAATCCCAATTCTTGCCTATTGTACCTATTCTGTAGGAGACAGCTCTGTCTGTGATTTGTCTATCTGTCTGTCTGTCTGTCTGTCTGTTCCACTGCCCGCTGTCTTCCAGATAAGCATGGGTTACCTTACAACTCTGTCTGTGATTTGTCTATCTATCTATCTATCTATCTATCTATCTATCTATCTATCTATCTGTCTGTCTGTCTGTCTGTCTGTCTGTCTGTTCCACTGCCCGCTGTCTTCCAGATAAGCATGGGTTACCTTACAACTCAGTCTGTGATTTGTATATCTATCTATCTATCTATCTATCTATCTATCTGTCTGTCTGTCTGTCTGTCTGTCTGTCTGTCTGTCTGTCTGTCTGTTCCACTGCCCGCTGTCTTCCAGATAAGCATGGGTTACCTTACAACTCTGTCTGTGATTTGTATATCTATCTATCTATCTATCTATCTATCTATCTATCTGTCTGTCTGTCTGTCTGTCTGTCTGTCTGTTCCACTGCCCGCTGTCTTCCAGATAAGCATGGGTTACCTTACAACTCTGTCTGTGATTTGTATATCTGTCTGTCTGTCTGTCTGTCTGTCTATCTATCTATCTGTCTGTCTGTCTGTCTGTCTATTCCGCTGCCCAGTGTCATCCAGATAAGCATGGGTTACCTTACATATGTCAGTCTGTCTATCTATCCATCCATCCATCCATCTATGCCGCTGCCCGCTGTCTTCCAGATAAGCATAGGATACCTTACATGGTTCCTCTGAGGTTTCTTCCTCAGGTTTTTCCTGACACTGTCTTCTCTGACTTGGTCATTAGGGATCTTATTCTGCATTCAGATTCCTATTAAACGGTTTCTTGACCATGTTGAGAACACTTTTATTAACACAGCTATTAAAAACACTGACATATTCTAATGACGTCATTATTTTATTTTTAATCATTGTATTTTTAAAAGTTTATGTTAAGTTGCCTTTATTTGTCACATATACATTACTGCACAGTGAAATTCTTTCTTCGCATAACCCCTCCCTGGGGGTTGGGGTCAGAGCGCTGGGTCAGCCATGATACAGCACCTCTGGATCTTCCGGTCAGCGACCCAGAGCCTTAACCACTTAGCCTTTTGAGAATCACTGGTATAGGAGATATATCAAGAGAACTTAAGATTTGGGCTCCGGGTCTGATATATAAACTGTTTTCCTTCACAGGTTTAGGGATGTTGCGACGTCCCAAGCCCACAGACTCGGAGTTGGACTTGCTCCAGGATCAGGAGCATTTTCTAGCCTCTGGCAGCACACCGGCGGCCAGTGTGACGCGAAGGGCAGATAAACGCAGAGGGGACAATGCTTCAGCAGACAGTGATGAGTCTCATGTGAATCTAAGAGATGTTGTGACGATAGCAGGTGCGTCTTTGAGTGAATCAGCTATTAAACCTTTCTTTAAGTGTGTTATCCTGATTAACACAGTCTCAGATACTAAACTTGTAAACTATGTCTCTCTCACCTGGTGCAACAGACAAGACAATGCAGACCCTCTGTGCATAGAATTACATAGAGTGTAATCTATAACAAGGCTATTAAAATCTAACGTATAGCACATAAAACTCACTACAATTACTTTTGAAATGCTAATTTTTTTATCTCTAGAAATATATGAGCCAAAATAATTGACAGTCCTAAGGAATGTAACCTTTAACTATATCCTGTTTCTCTGCAGTATAAATACTGACTGAGACACTGTTGCAGGCCACTAGCTGAATATTAATGACCTCAGATGCTGCAGAATATGTTTTCATGCCAAGGTTTCTTTTATAACTAAAATGCAGTCTTAACAAGAGTTGTGTACCTAAGCATCAAGTAGGTATAATATGATGTATAATAAAAATTTGGGCAATTACTGTGATATGAAAGTGTAATATGGAAATAACATTTGGTTAATCCTGTGTTGAAAAGCACTGCATGAACTTGTTTGTTTTTTAAGATAATTTTGGTCCAAATCCAGTAAATGTAGCTCATGTCAGCCTTATCTACTGTGCAGTACATTACTGACTGTTCGAAATGCCACTTGATGTGCAGATCTTCCTGATGAGCTTCCAACATTGACTCCTGCACCACCCAAGAAGTCATGTTCCAAAAAGGAGCGTGTACGGTTTGCAAATGACGATCCAGAGGAGCTTCTAGACAGACATGACACTCACATCAGTGCTGTCCTCTCCAAGATTGTTGTAAGTTATATTCCAATTAGTTTGCTAGATTTGTTATGTTGCTATAGATGTCTGGTTACATTGAGCACTATGTGGACTGTAGGAGAGAGACACTAGTGCTGTTCCAGTGTTACTCCCAGCATTCACAAGCACAGCTTTCCCCAAAGTCCTGCATCGCTCTACAGTCAGCAAGCAGGTATGATTTCAACACACAGATATTTTGTAACTGGACTTTGTTTCTAATTGAATCATATCACACATGATCTGTTTATTGTTCTTACAGAAAGTGAGTGGATGAGGTATTTTAAAAACATTAGAGCACCGTTTGTAATGTGTTTTCTTTGCATCCACGGAAAGGAAAAAGCAACCGAAGGTCGGAAAAGTATCTTTGCACGACATATTGCTGCACAGAAAGCTAAAACAGGATCTGGAGAGAAGAACGAGTCAAAGGTCGGCAACACACAGGCTTCTAAATCCAGACCTGTTCAAGGTTGGTGTCTCTGTATTTTTCTTTGAAAGTGTTGGGACCAAATTATTGATATAACTTATTTTCAATTGATGAATAAATGTAATTAATTTTAATGAAAACAAACCATGGAGATGGTTAATGGTCTTATATCTGATTTCGACTGGTTTGTGTTTCACCTCTCCTAACCTGCAGAGATGGTGAAAATCACCTAGATAAATAGTTGTGCATGCATCTTGGGGAAAAAAAAACTTACTTGGAGGGGAATTATTCACAATTAAAAATTTTATACTTAAATTGTGATTGCTTAAGAATTCACTCCAACACAGCAAAACCCCCTAAATTAGTTATTCTGGAAGACATAGCATCATATATTCATCTTACTATTATATAATGAAATATCTTTGTCAGATTTTATAAGCATCTTGGCCCTGACTTTATTGCACTATTTTGCTCCCTAGTGGAATAGAAAAGCCTAGTTCTTTTGTCTATGGCAATTTTAATTTTGTGGGCTTGAGTATACATTTTTCACAATTTTCTGTAGATATATTTCTTAAAAAAAAAAAAAACCTAGCAAACTTTTTAAATTCTGAACAAGCAATTGTCTTTGCTGTATGTAGTCTAAGTAGTCTTTGTAGTAGAAGTCACAAAAGGTGAGTGTGTGTGTGTGTGTGTTGCAGGCACTGCTGATGGTCCCTTACTGGTGTCAGGTCAGGGCCTTGGTCCAGACAGTGCTATGGAAACACAAAAGATCCACCAGGAGAACCAAACCAAGCTGCAAGGAATGTCCCAGAGTGAGATTTTGGAGGAGCAGAAATTGTTGTTGGCCCAGCTAGGTGAAACTGACTTTGCATTATTTTTATTTATTTATTTATTACCTCAATATACTTTGCCTCTAATTTAACGGACTAATATGTTTGCAAGATATTTTTCCTCATTATAATCATTTGTCACTGTGTCTGGTTGAGTGTATTTTTAGACAAAAAATCTTCTCTTTTTTTCAGATCCAAGATTAGTGGATTTTGTAAGGTCACGGAAAGCTCAGAATGCCTCATCTTCCACATCGTCTTCTATCAATAAATCAGTGTGTCCTGACCAATCTTTAACTGAGAGCAAAGCTCCAGCACCTCACTACTCAGACTCAGCACCAGACTCTCAGGAGGTGACTATGGATACAGATGATGAGGATGAAACTGAACCTACTAATCATCAGCCAATCACTGGTGAGCACTATATTAGTTCCTACATGCTGAATCGTTACTAGGAGTAAAAGACCTTCTAGCTAACTAAAAAAAATTTCTTTGCTTAAGGGTGACCAGATTTATCAGCAAAGGGCCAGAGTGGCTGAGGGTTTTGTTACACCTAACAAAGAGTCACACCTGATAGTTCAATGAATTCCAGGATAACTGATTAAACAGGTAGACTCTGGTGTGGTTTGATTTTTTGGGAGGAGAACCTGCAGCCACACCAGCCCTTTGCAGATAAGACTGGATAGACCTGGCCTAACCTAAATTCCCAGTGTTTACACCAGTAGTGTCCTAAATCAATTTAGCATACTAATAATACACCAGAAACTCCTTAAATTTGTTCAGCTGTTTACATTTTTCTGAAAAGTTCCTCATGGTCCAGCAGCAGAATCCCGTACTCACACCGCCATGGCCTGGGTTCAATTCCCAGGCAGGGAACTGAACTGATGGATTAACTCTCAGTGCTGGTCCAAAGCCTGGATAAAATGGGACAGTGGCGGCAGGACAGGCATCCGGCGTAAAACTTGTGCCAAGTCAAAGTATAATTCGACCCTGAAAAGGGAACAACATTTGCATTTATCTGAAAAGTATGGTCTGAATGCACAAACCAACAGAACATAGTAGGGGTCCAGAAGTCTGAAAGCAGTAGTGAAAATGCCTCTATTTTGCATTCTAATTTAATGCAACAATTTTCATTACATTAATTAAATTATTGACAGTAACGTAAATGAAAAGAAAAAATCTAAATGTCCTCTTTTTGCTTTACTGACAGTGTGTGCTTACACATGGACTCCACTAGTGTCTGCAAAAGCTTATGATCCATTATAGATCAAATCCATCCCGGTATTGCCTGAACACGTGCTTCAGTAGAAAAGATCAGGCATGAGGAAAATCTGACCTTCTGTACAAAGCAGTTAACAAAATCAATATCAAACATTTGCATACATTTAAATCCGGACCAGCAGAATCATGAATATTAAATATTCAAGACATGAAAATTTACTTTCTTTGTTTTTAGTATTTCAGAATTCTAAAACCTGTTGTTTTTCCTATTTTAAGTGAAAAAAAAAAATCCCCAAATTTTCAGTGTGCTATCAGACCTCGCTGTTTACATATATTAACTACAATACAGACGAACAGACTGCAGTTCTTTACCAGAAAACACCTTAACTGGAATATACAATTATTTACAAATAAAAATTTGTGATTGCATAAGAATTCACCTCAACACAGCAAAACTGCCTAAATTAGTCCCTCTGGAAGAAGACGTAGTTATAGCATCAAATATTCATCTTGCTAATAAAGAATTAAATATCTTTATCAGATTTTATAAGCTGCTGTGTTTATGGCCCTGACTTTATTGCACTGTTTTGCTCCCTAGTGGAATAGGAACGCTTAGCTCTTGTGTCTATGACACAATTTCAATTTGGTGGGCTGGAGTATTGTGGGCTATAATTCTTGACACCCCTGGTTTAAATGGGTTTTTACTGCTCATCATACATTTGGTTTGGACACAACTGGACGACTATATGAACCATTTTCATTTTACGCTTCTAGAGTAAAAACGCACAAGCTGAGTTCAGGGGAGGCAAGAAAACCTGGAACTCATTTCAGACGTAGTGCTGAATTTGCCATAGACAGCCAAAAGTGCAACAGGAAGCCATAAAAGGATTCATAAAGAGAGGAGGAGATGCCCTGCCATCCAGTCTTGACTTATAGTACTGGGAGTGAAATGGTCTAAGAGGCTTTTAAGTTCGAAGGAGTCGTATGAGGACAACTGGGTAAAAGTGATGATGAGGGAAAAATCAATAACCTCAGATGAATTCCAGAAAAGCTGTGGATCTGCCTCACTGGGATTCAATTTATTATAGCCTAATGCTTTGAATTAAGCTCTTTTGGGATTAATACTTTGACTAGCACATTTGCCTGGATTGGGTGGATCTAAATATCCAGATGAGCACATGTGGAATGATTCTGAAACATTTGTAAGGTTTCCATCTACATAAAGAATGTTTCAGTGGTGTGCAAGGGTAAATTGCTAAAGACCTACCCATAAAAACAGTATCTTACCAAGAATAACCTGAGGGAATTTGGGTTTTTATTTTTTATTTGTAATTTAAAATTGTTTAAAAAAATTCTTTTTTATAGATGGTTCCATCTTGCCTCAGGTCTAGTGAAGTAGTAGAGAGCAGGTATATTGGACCTTACTCCTCTCAACACTCGGAGCAGAAGTTTACGACATTGCATATTTCTTTCATGTTCCTCTCTAAGCTCCAGTGTGTTTCAAAGGGGGCTGATTCGATCTGGCTGATTTCCAACTCTTATTTCCCTTGTCCTAGCAAGAAAGATAACTGCACGCATGCACTAATGTGCATTTGGCAGAGAGCTTTCGGCTGAGCTGCAAGATTCGCCTGCCAGAGCAGAGGCATTGATTTCTATTAGCCTGATTAGTGCAAGCAAGCCAGAGCATGCTCTAATTTGTCTTCAAGGGTTGGAGATAATGGAAGGGTCGCAAAACACATGAGTATCAGCCTCAGTATGTTTGAAGTGGAGAGAAGCTTATTCCTCTTTAGTTTTTCTGGCAGCATTGCACCTATTATTTATTATTCATTATATATTTTATTTTGTTTATTACTTTTCGATACAAAAGTAGAAGAAAAATATAGATAGTTACAATAAAGATAGAAATAGAATTGCCTGTACAAGTAAAGGGAAAATGTAAATAAATATAAAGGGATTACTGGCAGAACAGTACTATTGTGGGGACTATTGTGAATAAAGTGCAGATGTTCGCAATTTTAGTAATGAAATGTTCATGCAGTGGAACAGCTACCAATCAAGCCTGAGAAAGAGTGGCTACACATGGACAAACTGGAACCAGAGAAACTGGAATGGATGAGGGATTTGCCTGCCCCTAGGAAGCAGGGCACCAAAAAGGTAGAAGTAAGATTTTGAGAAATGATAACACGAGTCTTTCAGGCATTCTGCTTGATGCTGTGGATGTTCAAGGAATAAAAAAATGTTGTAGGTTATATTTAGCCAGTACTTTTTACCTCAGAGTCTTGTTTTGTGTGCCAGGCCATGCAGGCACGCTTCGACTTTTCTGGCACCCTTCTTCCCCCGACAGAAGACTTACCCACTCATCTTGGCCTACATCATCATGGGGAGGAGCCAGAGGTCAGTTAATTTAGTTAAAGCATTAGTTTTAGTCCGTTCAGTTCTGTTAATTTCAGCTCATTCCATAATGGCTTCATGTTCACAATATCATCAAAGCTGATAACAAACTTCTTGTTTTTTTCTTCTTTTGGGTTCTAGTTGGCAGGCTACTCATTGCAGGAGCTTTTTCTCCTTTCACGCAGTCAGCTGACCCAGCAGAGGAGTCTGGCTCTGAACACTTTGGCCCACATCCTGTCAAAGGTAAATCAATAAAGTCAGTTCAGTTGACTTTCTTTAAATTGCCTTCAGCTGTTTCAGAGTACAGCTACAAATCACAAACAGAACAAAATGTAGTGGAGGAAAAAAAAATCCTTTCTTTTCACTGAGTGGAAAACAAGCAATGGAGTGCCTGTGATTATATCATGTCATACTGTCTTCATACTGCTGTCCAAGATGTGTTGTTCTGACCATGAAGACTGTCAAGATTCAATTCAATTTTATTTGTAACTGGCCGTCAGGAAGGTTTCTAATCGGTTGTTCCATGACTTTATTACACAGACACCCTAATAGAGGCACTGCTAAAGTCTGTGTTTGTAGACACATGTAGACATGACAATGTAGGAGGAATAAGTGGTGCGGTAAAAGCACATTCAGCATATGCAGAAAAAAACACGCAGCAAAGCTTTAAAATATAAATGTATTCGGAAATTGGAAATTTTTAATTTTCTTCTCTCAGTTCACTTGTTAGTTAGTGTGTCTGTGTTTCCTCAGGCCTGTGCTGGTGAGTACTCATCATGCCTAAAAGGCAACGTGCTGGCCTCCTTGCTCGATGCTGGACTCCTCTTTCTGTTGCGATTCTCGCTGGACGACGGCATTGAGGGTGTAATGTCTGCAGCAGTGCGTGCCCTGCAAGCGTTGCTAGTTTCCACCGAAGATGAGGTAAGGGGCAAATAACCAAAAAATACTGCCTTCTTCCCCTTTATAATTGTTTTTTGAAGCAAAAAGATATTTTTATACATACCATGTATAAAGAGGGAGGGGAGTAAAAAAGCTAAAACTTGGTCTGTGTTTGTGTTGTGTAGGACAATCTGGACAACATGTTTCCCTGGCTGCTAGGGATGGCAGCTTTCCCCTTGGTTCCCCAGCTTCAAAAAGAGGATGATGAAGATGATGAAGGTCTGAATGAGTCTAAAAAGGAAACCGAGAAAGAAGAGAGAAAATTAGATCACGATGTCGCTCAACAGGATGTTATCAAGGTGAGAAGACTGGTAAAAGGTTGAAGAGGAAAGGGGATGACAATTTGATGGCAATTTATCCTGCAACACCCTTTAAGCTGAGGGATGTAGACCATTAGCACAGTACAACAACAAGAGAGGGAAAAGCTTAAAATAACCATACTAAAGAACAGGACCAAATGTCCAAGTTTGGACAAGTTCTTGGCTGTTCACGCAGTGTTTTCCCACTAAATCCATGTGTGTGATTTGTTAACAGTATTTGGCAAATGTGAATCCATTGTATCCCAATAAAATATCATTTGAAGGCTGTAACAGGTTTGCATGTCCAAAATGACCCCTAAAGTTATGCTGGTGATAGTCTATATATTAAGTGTAAAAACACTGTTTTTTTCAGTTACATCTTCCATAATAAACTTACTATGCTGCATGGATCAGTCTATCAAGCACATTCTCATATCAGAGTTGTTTATATTATTATATGTATTTCCCGATCTCAGGGTTTGTTGAAGATGCAGCTTCTGCAGCGGTTGCGGTACATTCTTGAGGTGGTACGACCTTCGCCCCAGACAGTGCTTGGTATTCTGGAGATTCTGATACGAATCGCTCGGCATTCACTCTCCGCCGCTACACAGGTCAACCTTCACCTTCAAGTGCTAAAAATTCTTAATTTAAAAATGTTATCTATGTAACATCTTTTGTGCTTTGCTGAAAAAAACTACTCTTTAATAATTAAAATTTTAGCTACTGAAATAATCTCAGTTATACTTTTCTGTCTGTTTGCCTCAATGTTGGTTTGTTACATCTAAGTGATAAGGTATTGCAGTCCTCTATGTGACCCCAAGGTGTTTGCATCTTTTAGATCCTTGATTGCCCCCGGCTAATGGAGACTGTGATGGCAGATTTCCTGCCTTGCTCATGGAGCGTGCTGACCTCACCATCCCCACCTTCTTTATATGGGTTGCCTGTTTCCAAGGCAATGAAGCTCCTGCGAGTGTTGGGAAGCGCCGGCAGGCATGCCTGTGCAAGAATCGTGAGTGCTGTCTGACTGTACTACTGGACACTGTATGATAACTCAAATAATTATGTTACAAGCATGTATCCTGGGTGTGCCCTAAATCATTTTTTTTCTCAGCTCAACAATCTAGGTGGAAAGGAGCGTCTATCCCGGTTCTTGTCAGTGGAACCTTCAGAGCTTCTGTTGGAGTTCGGGGAGAGTATATGCTGTAGCACTGAGGCTCTGAGGCTCTGGGCTGTGTCTGCAAGCTATGGGCAGGCTTGTAACCTGTACAAGTGAGAGAGACTCTTTCTGCTCTGTAGCTGTGTTATTAATGACCTCTAATTAAGGAATAAATCATATTGGTATGTGTTGTTAAAGGAAAATAATGCACAATTGGTGGTGCCCTGATATTGATTATTTACCTACATAGCACTTCACAGTGTTTTATTCCTCTTATACTACAGTTGTTTGTCAACAATTATGATTTATTACTGAACTGCATGTTGTAATTACTAAACAGACTCAGTTACATTTAATGTTGTGAAATGACTGTGGGACAAGTAATATATTGTGTTATGTTTTTATGTTTATTTAGAAATTATTCTACCAGAGTCCCTTTGATTCAGTCATTAATATAGAAACGGTTACCTATTCAAATAAGTGCATTATAATGAGCCAATAATTAGTCAGCACCATGCCATTGTAAGAAATTAATCACACATTATTAATAACACATTCTGACCAATCAGATTGGAGAATTCTATAGCACTCTGATAAACCTGTCTTAATTTTAAAATAATTGTAGTTTTTATGCGGAAAGTACTTTATATACGCTTAGTTGTTGGCTAATTTCTACTAAAAATGCTATTGCTTTATATTGTATCTAGATTTTGAACATGTATATAACATTTAAATAAGGGAAATACAGTATTAAACGTATTATAGTGTGAATACAAAGATATTAAAATGGGCATGAAGAGTATCCCTTGACCACTCTTTCTATCAGTTTTAACGATCTAAATGTTACATACCACCAATTATCCAACGTCTGTTATCTTTTTGTCAAATCAGCTGTCACTGTCATTATACAATACAGAATTGCACAACCAGTCACACATATGCATAGTATATACAATATCAAGATTCGAGACAGGATTTCACAATTAAACCATGTAGTAAGAATGTTGTAATAATGTTGCCCTGTCTCCAGAGACCTGTACCCAGTGTTGATGAAGGCATTGCAGGCTGCACATAAGCCTTGTGCTCTGTCTGAGCCTCTATTGGTCCTGGAGCTCCACAGAGTGAAATCCCTGCTAGCGTTGCTCACTCAGGTCACACACACTGCTGGCTGCCACCAGGAGCTACAAAGTGGACTGCTGAGGTAAAAAAAAATTTAAAAAAGCTACATTCTTTATATACACAAAAGCCACATTATTGTTATTATTAAAAAAATTCTGATGACAATATTTGTTTGACAGCTCTCAGGGGTCTGAGTGTCTCCCCCCACCCCCAGTGACATGGAGTCATGTGTCTGGGTTGCAGCCCACTGTGATGGGCATACTGAAAGGCTGCATGAGAAAGCTGGATGACCCAAGCCAAAGGTCGAGCACCCTAAGCCTGCTGCCATCTTACCTGATCTATACTGGAGCATATTACTCTCAGCTCAGTCTGCAGGTAAGCAAAAAACCCCAGAAAGAAGTATTACTGCATGTGCCATTTAGTAGGAATGCAAGCAGATTCGTTCTAAAACTGAATTATTATTCTTGTGTATTATTTTTGTCCACCACGGATCATTCTTAATGATAATGCACAGTAAAAAGCTATTTTTGTCAGTCACTGGTCAGAATAGCATTGAGAGGAGGTGATGTGATGTGCACTGCTGTGTGATTGACAGAGTTCATTCCAGCCAGTGCAGTGCCTGCAGGAACTGGAGGCCCTGTCTACAGAGGTGCTCCTTCCTCTCATATCCAATCAGGTCTTCATGTGCATGATGGGCAGCCTCAGGTAAGTCTTTATTTTAAAAATTTTAATGCAGTGAGCTTTTGCTGTGTTTAGTATAAACACAATATCAAGCATCATTATATTCAATGGCTTCTTTATATTGCTCTAATCAAAATTGTGCATCAATGGTCTTTCAGGTCAAGTTCAGTAATATGTAAGCCTGGTGTGAGCACTTCAGACCACACTGTTCCTACTCTGCCAGGGTTGGGCAGCTCCAGGGTTAAAATGACCAGCCTGTTAGGACCTGAATCTCCTCTCCCTCTCTGTACTGCTCTGTTCTATCTACTAGACATCATCTTGACCATCCACCGAGGCTTAACCAAGAGTGTAGGTTTGAATATGTGATATTATTGCACACTAATAGCAAGGAAAATGCCTCATTACTGCAGATCTATCTAAATTTGAATTGCATATAGTAATGATGCTGCTATGTATTCTCAAGTGGTGTTTTTAAAGGTGCCAAAATTAGTGATATCGGGTTGAAAATCATTAACTTTCCTGAGCTAATGATGATCTATGCCTGTGTCTTTGTAGTTCAGCGCTCTTATCCTCTCGGACTCTGTGCTGACTTACCTGAAGTCTTGTGTTGGAGCAACACCCTCAGTGTCTCATTCCAGTGCCTGGATTTTACGCCATGAACACCACCTTCTCTATCTGATACTCCGACTGGCTCATAGACTGGTACTGCAGCTCTTATACAGGCACACATTTGTCTTTCTAGCCTTGTAAAAACCTTACAATGACAGAATTTGTAATGTACCTAATTAATGCCATGCCACTTTTTTTAAGCTTTTGTTAGTTCTCAGCCAAATATCCTCACAAAACCTATCCTTCCCTCCAAGATTAAAAAACATGCCCACACACACTGACTCACCAGCTAGTCATTTAACACTCATAATACAAATTCACATTTCAGGCCAATTTATAACCTGGCTACAGTTTTTATGATTCTCTGCTTTCTAAATGACAATTTCAATATTTATCGTATTCTGTCCAATCTAGCTAATTTAAAGTAAAGTGTAGAATACTATAATTCAATACTTGTTTATGTTTTTCCCTTGTGGCCAAAATTTTTAGGTTCCTGCTTACCCAGAGGTGAAGAAACATGCTTCACTTTTTCACCAAGTTTCCTTGGCTTTGCTCTCCTGGCTGTTACCTGGAAGTGAATATCTGGCACATGAGCTTATGTCTACTATGATCTTCAATCAGGACCTCTTTCCGTGAGTTTTATTAAAAAAATTTTTTGTTAGCGATTAAGTCCCTCACTTTATTTAGCCAGTCTTCTGAGCAGCACTTCCATAACCACCATTATAACCAACATTATATAATCAAATTGCTAGGTAACTGCAACCTTATTCAAATTTACCTGACAGTAGTATTTTAATGCTCGTAATACCTTAGATACTTTTGCTGAAATATATATTTTGTGTTTCAGTGTATGTCGTACTACTTTGCCCTGTTTGTGCCTGTGAAATTGGAGAGGATTGAGTAAGCGATTTAGTACAATGTGCTGAAGATTTTCCCATTTAGCTGTAGTTACATCCAGTTGGTGGTTCTTCGTTGTGGTTTTCCAGCACCTACTAAATTCACTAATAGAAATGGTGAAGAGAAACTTGCATCTTGTGCAGTCATTTCTTTTACTCATGCTAAAGCATTTATGTTTTTAATTCTCTTGCAGCATTCTATATAGAAATTTGAGCAAGGCTGTCATTTTTAATCTGGAGCATTTTTCACTTGACATCTGCACAAGACATCAGGCCTTGTTCGTAATTCGAAACATATTTTCATTTCATGTAAAGTCATTGTATCTGCTGCAGTTACACAATATTTTCACAAGAGAGCAGCATATTATACTTATCGTAGCGGACATTATTCCTAGCAATTATTTCTTTAAGTGTTTCTACTGTCTCTGTGCTCACTCAGTAGGTTTTACAACATGGTTCAGAATCATGACATGTAGCCAGTTTATGGTTTTAATTAATAATGTTTAGAATGTGGGGCTGAGTAAAGTGAGTATGTGAGTAAAGTATTCATGCAGTGGGGTCCAATAGTCTGGGAACAGAAGCAAAAATGTTTCTATTTTCCATTCTTTTCTAATTTAATACAATATTCTTATTACAGATAATTTAATCAGCAACAGCTTGATTGAAAAGTAACATCTTTGAAATATTTACATGAATATTAGAGTTTGTTAGTATTTTGTATTTCCCGATTTTGCTTTAATGACACTGTGCACTCAAGCTGGCGTGGACTCCACAAGTTTCTGCAAAACCTTATGATCCATTTTAGATTAAATCTATCGGAGTGTCTTCTGAACAAATGCTTCAGTAAAGGAGATCATACATGAGGAAAATCTGACCTTTTATGCAAAGCAGTTAACATGATCAATATCACACATTTTTTTGTAGATTTGAACAGGGACCTAGAAATAGTGCAGAATTTAGAATAATATATTATTCAAAATATTGAATTTTTTTTTTTATTATAAATATTTCAAAATTGGAAAATGATCCGTTCCAATTTTAAATGGAAAAAAAATCAATGTGGTCTCAGACTTTAGGACCCCACATTAATGTTACATAATAAATAAAAATTGATTGAATGGTTAAAATGGAAGCATGTCTGATATTTTGTGAAAATCTGACAAGTGCTTCTGGGAAGCAACCCAAACAAGTGCATTTTTAAAAAATGACGTAAAGTAATAACAGATTTAGATACAGATATTTAGTGTGACTCAGTGTGTTTTTTGCAGTGAGGCTGGTAGTGGAGGTCCAGAAGCCGCGACCCTGGCAGAGCTGCATCTTCAGGAGAAGTCTAGTCATTCACCTAGCCCTGGTCTCCTCCTCCGTGATGCCTTTACCCAGCTTCCCTCAATCCGTGCCTGCTACCTCACCCAGCTTGCCTACCTGGAGCCTGCTGTGATCACCTCCCGTGAGCGACACCTTGGTCGTAACCCCTGGCTTTCATCTCAGCTCCTCCCTGAGCTCTTAGGCCCTTCACTGCCCTCTGATTGGGCCTTTCTGCCTCTCATCAGCCTGTACGAGCGAATAGGAGTGTCTCAGGGTGGTGGACTGCGGGCCGAATCTCTACCTGCTGGCTCAGTGCAGTCGCTTATGCATTGCCTGCAGTGGCTTCTTGTGCTGGAGAGCTTTAGGGAGCGAGCGCTGCAGCTGGTGCCACCTGTGGCCAAACTGGCACGTCTGGTCTGTGTCTTCCTGTGCTCTAGTGATATCTTTCTGGAGAGACCAGTGAAGGAGTTGACATGGGCGCTGCTGCGTGGCCTGACTAGACCTGGCCGTTTAGAAGCTCTGGACCTGAGTATACCGCCTCCAGGCTTAGCCTCCTTCCATGATCTTTACTCCGCTCTGCTGGCTCAGTACGAGGCTGTGTCCTTCGGCGACTCACTCTTTGGCTGCTTCATACTTTTGCCACTTCAGAGGCGATACAGTGTGTCGATGAGACTGGCTGTGTTCGGCGAGCATGTCTCAATTCTGCGCTCACTTGGGGTCTCGCTGGAGCAGGTGAGGAGCCACTGCTCACTCATATAACTGTCATGTGATGAGATGGAATGCAGTGAGGTAGTCCTGATGGATATCCAAGCTCTATTTCCATCTACATGTGTATAAGTTTTTAAGCAAGGGTTTGTTGGGTGTTTCAATGATTATTAAGTTTAATATTTTTTATATATTTTTGGTAAAATGTATGAATCCGAAATCCGCAAAACCTGATGAATGAAGCCCATCTGCAGAGAAGAACAGCTATGGAAAGCCTTAATTAATATCTAAGTTTTTTCTGCTACATAACATTTGATCTTGCGTATAACTTTGTTTCCTATGCAGATTTGCCAACATCTTGGGTTTGCCATGAAATTTTAATTTTTTAAGACCATCCTAAAACATGTTTCCACTTTTTCAGAAATCAGACCAAATGCAAATAAAATTCACATGACAGAAAAGACTGAAGTTACAGCTAATTTAGTTTTTCCAGTGAATTTGGAAGTCTCTAATGTGAAGCAACAGAAAACAAGACATTGGGACTGTGGTCAGTTTTATCTTTGGCTGTTTGGCAGTACACTGGTGGTCCATTCCACTGGCACAGTGGAAATCGACTTAGTATAAATAAAATGAGTTATTTTATCGTAGCAAGTCTGATTAGTCATTAGACATTTTTACTTTGTTTGGATAACCTTACACAGAAATTTAGTGGTTGAAGATGATAGTGTTTTAAATTTAGTGGTTTAGATACTTTTAAACAAACACTTGGGGCATCACAGAGAACAGAAATGGGGTTGATATTATAATTGACTTTGAAAATAGAAACATTTGTGAAAATGTTATTTTTTTTATACATTTGTGTTTTCTCTTCCTAGTTACCCATTGAGCTAGAGAAATTTACTTCCCCTGCTGAGGACTCGCTGCCTTTGCTGCGGCTGTATTTCCGAGCTCTTGTGACGAAAGCTCTGAGGAGGGATTGGTGCCCTGTACTGTATGCTGTAGCTGTCGCCCACCTCAATGCCTTTATTTTCTCCCAAGATGCTGTGCCACAGGTACAAGAGTGTTAAGAGTAGCTCAGTATTACAATCCAAGGAAAACTGAACAATTCCTCATTCAACTCATTTATTTAGACTTGTATGACAGCTAGTCTCCATAATCTGATGTTAACATTAAAGGATTTAAAACAGATTGTTATTTAACAAAGAAAAAGTAGAACTCAGCACCAATGCCATCAACCAGGCTCCCTTCTTTGCCAACAAGTCTAGTCTTTATTGGTACTAATTTGTATGCCTCAAATACTACTAAAACATTCTCTAAAATGGTTGTATAAATGCCAAAATGTTACCAATTCATCTAATGAAAGCATGCCCCATTTCCACCAGTTCACTAGAAGTGTGAGATACTGGGAGCCAAATAGTTGCTGATTTAAGCTTGTCTTTTAGTAAGTGAGGAGTAGCTGGTTCCTGAGTGACAAAACAGGTCCAGATGTGAATAATGCACTCAGAAGATTTACTGACAAATTTTAGCCTGTTCCCATAAACTTGAAATGTGTACTGTAAGTTTTGTAAATAAAACGACATTTGGACCTTAACAGTCATAGACTTGAGCTACAGTATATTATTCCTTAGAGATTAGTTTCTTTTAATATTGACTCTAAGGTGAACGTGATGGATTGCATCTTTGCAGGTTTTGCCGTTTTAGTGTTTGATGTATGACCATATGGGTCATTGGTCTTCTCCTGCTTTTTTCGTCTAGGAAGTGGAGACTACTCGTCGGAGTCTGCTGAGAAAGACATACTACCTGACAGATGAGGTACATCCCTGCTGTGATTTATCTCTCCACATCTATGTGCGTGTATGTCTCTACATCTCTCTGATACAATGTTCTGGTCTTTTCTAGGTGTTGAGGAGCCACCTGCTGCTTTTCCGTCAACCCCAGCAGCACAGTGAGCTGGGCTTCAGCACATACGAGAAGCTGACGCCCATTCGTGCCTGCAGGCTCCAGAGTGTAATAAAAACCAAGGAAGGAAATGACTGAGACAGATGAGCCAGCACAGGCTCAGTTCTGTGGAGCACATCCACAGCCTTCAGGGCACTGTGACAAACAGACTGAATTTAGTTCTTTAAAAATATCTCGCATAAAAAAAAAATTAACTGCATCTCAGAGTCGTCCCTTTAAAAGTTCGGTGGTTTCTGTCCAAAAGTAGTCACTGATTATTTTAGATTGCAGTTGATATTGAGGGGAAACAAGCTATGCTGAAGTGAACAAGGAAATGAAGATCTCCCTGGTGCAGACAAGTGGCTTTGATTAAGGGCAGAGTAGAAGATTTATCTTATATTGTGCTAATGCCAAAATCTATTGGAGCGGCATGGTCAGCATGTTTTTCTCTTCCCACTTATTGGTGCCCCATGAGCCAAACACCACAAAGACTTGATTTAATTTGCTAAGCTAAAAGTGGAGGCTAGACCATTGCCTGTGAAAAACATATTTGGAAAATTGCCACAGGCCATTACAAAGAAAGCCCAAATTGTCAGTCTAAAGCTATTCTTGTCATTTTAAGATGTATTTTGTTCACAAGCTGGATTTTGATGAATTGTGTTTATCCAGGGCTATGTGTCTATTGATTTACACCATGGCTGAATTTCTGATTTTTTTTTTTTTGATGTGTCTTTGTAAGACCTCGCTCTTCCTCAAACAGTGAGCCAAGACAAGAAAATACTTTTATATGACCCATCTACACTAAATAGCCATAAATTACACCACTGACTATTGAGCATTTCCTTTACTGCTAAGTTTCAGGTTCTATTAATTGATTGTTTGCTCTTGAATCCGAAGCTCTGGGACTTCTGATGACGTAGATATGACTCATTCTCCAGCACAAAGAACTTGTTCCGAAACATGTTAATGGCTTTCTCTTGTACTTTTTCCACTGTATCTTGTATAAATAGAATAAGTGAATCATAGTATGGTCTCTCGCTTATTATCAGTCAGTCATGCATTTGTTCTTGGACAGTAGTGTGTTCTATACATATTTGTTATTTGGATATCATTTGTATTACTTCTTCAGGACTCTTGGTGTTATGCTAGCTAGTAGGAGTGATGAAGTTTCTTAAATTTTATACAGTATGGACAACATAACTCCCTATTGAATATCAACTATCTATCCAAAAAAAACTATATATATATACACTATATTGCCAAAAGTATTGCCTTGACTCGCATATGAACTTAAGTGACATCCCATTCCTAATCCATAGGGTTCAATATGACGTCGGTCCACCCTTTGCAGCTATAACAGCTTCAACTCTTCTGGGAAGGCTGTCCACAAGGTTTAGGAGTGTATTTATGGGAATTTTTGACCATTCTTCCAGAAGCGCATTTGTGAGGTCACACACTGATGTTGGACGAGAAGGCCTGGCTCTCAGTCTCCGCTCTAATTCATCCCAAAGTTGTTCTATCGGGTTGAGGTCAGGACTCTGTGCAGGCCAGTCATGTTCATCCACACCAGACTCTGTCATCCATGTCTTTATGGACCTTGCTTTGTGCACTGGTGCACAGTCATGTTGGAAGAGGAAGGGGCCAGCTCCAAACTGTTCCCACAAAGTTGGGAGCATGGAATTGTCCAAAATGTCTTGGTATGCTGAAGCATTCAGAGTTCCTTTCACTGGAACTAAGGGGCCAAGCCCAGCTCCTGAAAAACAACCCCACACCCACGCTTTGCATCGCACTTGGTGATGTATGGCTTGGATGCAGCTGCTCGGCCATGGAAACCCATTCCATGAAGCTCTCTGCGCACTGTTCTTGAGCTAATCTGAAGGCCACATGAAGTTTGGAGGTCTGTAGCGATTGACTCTGCAGAAAGTTGGCGACCTCTTCGCACTATGCGCCTCAGCATCCGCTGACCCCGCTCCGTCAGTTTACGTGGCCTACCACTTTGTGGCTGAGTTGCTGTCGTTCCCAAACACTTCCACGTTCTTATAATACAGCTGACAGTTGACTGTGGAATATTTAGGAGCGAGGAAATTTCACGACTGGATTTGTTGCACAGGTGGCATCCTATCACAGTTCCACGCTGGAATTCACTGAGCTCCTGAGAGCGACCCATTCTTTCACAAATGTTTGTAAAAACAGTCTGCATGCCTAGGTGCTTGATTTTATACACCTGTGGCCATGGAAGTGATTGGAACACCTGATGCTGATTATTTGGATGGGTGAGCGGATACTTTTGGCAATATATATACACACAGGGGTTGGACATTGAAACTGAAACACTGGTCAATTTAGTGTTGGAGGTTTCATGGCTAAATTTGACCAGCCTGGTGGCCTATCTTCATTTATTGCACATTCCACCAGTAAGAGCAGAGTGTGAAGGTTTAATTAGCAGAGTAATAGCACAGTTTTGCTTAAAATATTGCAATGCACACAACATTATGGGTGACATCAGAGTTCAAAAGAGGACAAATTGTTGGTGCACGTCTCGCTGGCGCATCTGTGACTAAGACAGCAAGTCTTTGTGATGTATCAAGAGCCACGGTATCCAGGGTAATGTCAGCATACCACCAAAAAGGACGAACCACATCCAACAGGAGTAACTGTGGACGCAAGAGGAAGCTGTCTGAAAGGGATGTCCGGGTGCTAACCCGGATTGTATCCAAAAAACATAAAACCACAGCTGCCCAACTCACTGCACAATTAAAGGTGCACCTCAACTCTCCTGTTTCCACCAAAACTGTCCGTCGGGAGCTCCACAGGGTCAATGTACATGACCGGGCTGCTATAGCCAAACCTTTGGTCACTTGTGCCAAACGTCGGTTTCAATGGTGCCAGCAGCGAAAATCTTGGGCTGTGGACAATGTGAAACATGTATTGTTCTCTGATGAGTCCACCTTCACTGTCTTTCCCACATCCGGGAGAGTTACGGTGTGGAGAAGCCCCAAAGAAGCGTACCACCCAGACTGTTGCATGCCCAGAGTGAAGCATGGGGGTGGATCAGTGATGGTTTGGGCTCCAATATCATGGCATTCCCTAGGCCCAATACTTGTGCTAGATGGGCGCATCACTGCCAAGGACTACCAAACCATTCTGGAGGACCATGTGCACCCAATGGTTCAAACATTGTATCCTGAAGGCGGTGCCGTGTATCAGGATGATAATGCACCAATACACACAGCAAGACTGGTGACAGAGTGGTTTGATGAACATGAAAGTGAAGTTGAACATCTCCCATGGCCTGCACAGTCACCAGATCTAAATATTATTGAGCCACTTTGGGGTGTTTTGGAGGAGCGAGTCAGGAAACGTTTTCCTCCACCAGCATCACGTAGTGACCTGGCCACTATTCTGCAAGAAGAATGGCTCAAAATCCCTCTGGCCACTGTGCAGGACTTGTATCTGTCATTCCCAAGACGAATTGATGCTGTATTGGCCGCAAAAGGAGGCCCTACACCATACTAATGAATTATTGTGGTCAAAAACCAGGCGTTTCAGTTTCATTGTCCAACCCCTGTGTGTGTGTGGTGTGTGTGTGTGTATATATATATATATATATATATATATATATATATATATATATATATATATATATATGTGTGTGTGTGTGTGTGTGTGTGTGTGTGTATGTATATGTATGTATGTATGTATATTTTAAGCTTTCACTTTTTTTCTGTCTTCAAATTTCAAGTTTTTGAATTAGTTCCTGAATCTTGGTTCAGTGACTAAACCCATTACAGGCCTAATAGAAGTCAGATGCTACACACTATAAACTGGTGTGAAATTGATTTTATAGACTTATTTCAAATATTTCTAAACAAGATGACTGGGACACGAGATGACTGGGAGATGACTGAGTGTTTGGGCATTGGCATGCCTTTGATTTATTCCCAATTGCTAAAGTTCAGTTAAACAGCAGCACAGGCTGTACTAAAAGTACTCCCACATGTGTCTAATTTCTGTTTAAACCTTTTAGCAGCTGATTTTGTTGTGAGTTGTCTCAGGCCATGCAACACTTACCATCATCTCTAATGACTCTTGGAATATGCAACAATTAGGGATTGTAAAATTTATATTGATTGATTATTTGAAACAAAGTGATCCCAGAATGATTTGAGGTCCTGATTTAGTCATGCTGGTGGATTAATATATGAGATGATTTATTTCTTTGTTTTTTTCTGAATAGTATTCTGATCTGAATTCTTTCTTTTGGACATCCCAAAGCACAAAACATTGACCATTCTGTGCTGATTTTCTATCCTCAGCATCAGTTGCTAAATGAAACCAAAGGTCAATCATTTTATTTGTACACATATAGACAGGATTGATGCTCTGTTTAGAATGGTAAACACTATGGTAGCTTAGTGTTTAAGGTGTTGGGCTACTGATCGGAAGGTTGTGAGTTTGAAGCTCAGGTCCACCAAGCTCCTCCTGAGCCCGGCCCTTAATAAGATAAATTGTAAGCTGCTCTAGATAAGGGCACCTGCCAAATGCCAGAAATGTAAATGTTTCTCCAGTATTAATTTTTCACTCCGTTATTTCCCTCACCCTCAGATCCAGGCCATTAAACTCAAAAACCCCAGTTAGATACACATCTCACCCGGCCATTTATGACTTCATACAAACCCTCTAACCAGAAGAGCGAAAATAATCAGTAGTTATATCCAGAAAACCCAAGGAGAAATAAAGTACAGAATGAAGCATTGTTTTTCCTCTGTGAAATGCTTTCAACCCTCATGCAACAAAAGAGCTTTATGGTTGCCTCGGGGAAATGTTTCTTAGACTAAACACAGCTGCATTAGAAAACCACATACAATTATACATATAACATATTGTGTATATTTATAGATTCACACAACAATAAAAGCTTTAAAAACAGATTACACAGCCAACCAGCCTGACCTACTTAGTTACCATTTTGCAAAGTCCTAGCATATATTAAACAGCACAGAGATTATTACCCAGTTCCCTGAACCTTGATGTCTAAAATCTTTGTCAAAACTTAGCGAATCCTTACTTTTCTGGGTAATACAATTGTTACTGTCCACGGCAAGCTGAATCACCTTATATCTCTCAATGGCCGATGAAACGTGAGCTTAAGGGTACCCATATCAGGTTGAGCAACAAGGAACTTTATCCTAATATTTTATTTACTTTCCTTCAAAGTGTGTTTGGCTCTAATCTGCATGTTAAAAAAGAAAAAAAACATTAATGCCAGCTATAGTGCCAAGAACTGCACCCAGTTTTACAATACACACCATTTTATTACCGTATGAAAGAATTATTACCTTAAAATGTCTGAACAATGCCAAAAGTGTGCCGATCTCAGTAGCCTCATTTTTTTTTTCAGTGCTGACCCATAACACATGACTGAACAAACTGCACACAATTTGGCACTAAACATAATTCTTTAACACAATTATTCGCAGCAGGAAGTGTCATCTGCTTTCATCTTTAAAAGTACTTGGCTAGTTTTCATCAGACTTATGCTGCTCAATATTCTTTGTCACTCATTGGATTTAATAACATGGCCCATCCTGTCCATATTCCTATGAGGAGAGCTTGTGGGCAGGGCCTCTTTAAAAAAAATTAAATAGCTTTTTATAAGAGAACAAATAAATAAAAGACAAGGAGAATAACTGCACTCCCCACCTCATCCCTGTCCTTAAGGGGGGGGGATCTCTAAGGTCCATTTAATAGATCCTAAATGTTACTGAATCTCATGTTTGATTTGCTCCATATGGATAATTTCTGATAGCCATCTATTAAAACAAGGGTTAAGAGATGTCTTCCATTTGAGGAGAGTAATCATCCTAGCTGCAAGCCATACAGGTCATGTTACTGAGCTTAGGAAAAACTGGTCGCAAGAAAATAAAAGCAGGGCCTCTTTAATAATGGACACTCGTGTATAATTGAAATCAGTCCTTGGGAGTGTAACTGAACAGGCTATTATGAGGTGCCTGTGAATTTTCTTTGGGTGATAGTAGTTCAGTTTGAACAGCTGAAGGGAGTATGTGATGATGGGTATCTTTTAGAAGCTTTGTTATGGCATGTTTTATAATTATCTCTAGCTGACTCATTTTCCCTACCTCTCATCCTCCATCTTTCTTTCTTTCTTTCTTTCTTTCTTTCTTTCTTTCTTTCTTTCTTTCTTTCTTTCTTTCTTTCTTTCTTTCTTTCTTTCTTTCTTTCTTTCTTTCTTTCTTTCTTTCTTTCTTTCTTTCTTTCTTTCTTTCTTTCTTTCTTTCTTTCTTTCTTTTCTTTTCTTTTCTTGCCTATTCATGAAACCCAGCTCTGTTCTGTGTGGAGCTTAGCATGTTCTCACTCTGCGCACATGGGTTTCTTCTGGTTTCTTCAGTTTCCTCCCAACCAGCAGTTAGGTGGATTGGCTATAATAATATTCCCATATGTGTGAATGTGTGTGCATGGTGGCCTGCAATGGACTGGCATCCCGTCCAGGGGAAATTTTCCCACCACACGCTCTTTGTTCCTAACATAGGCTCCAGATCTACCATCATGGATTAACATGATACCATCTTTGATGGTTTGGAAGACATGCATGCTGTCTGTATAGTCCAGAGAACAGGACAATTCAATGTGCAAGCAGTTGGAGGTGCTGTTGAGGTGCCCTATGAATTTCCCCAAACAGCAGCTGAGACAAATAGTGAGTGCTAGTAGAATGGGAGCACTGTCTTAAAGCAACTAAATTGATGTCACCAGGTTGTAATGTCATTATCTGTAGCAGTAATTCAGTGGAACTTATTACATTATGAAGGACATGGTACTCTGGAGATATCTCGAGCCACAGACAATACCCACATTGAGTGCAGGGCATTTTGACATGAAAGTAACAACAAGCATGGAAGCAAAGCATATGTGCTGGCAGCAAAATGTTCTTAAAAGCCTTTACCTGTGAAACCCTCTGAGAACATGCAGGGGTATCACACAGCTCAGCAAGTACTGTAATGAAATTCAGATTTTTTTTTTTTTTTTTTGAGCAAAACTACGAATTGAATATAAAATCTGTCAGAATCTGCAGGCTGATGCACTCTGTAAGTGACTTTGAAGTGGAAACTTTTCCTAATGTCTCCTCCCTGTGGGTAGAAAGCAGAAAAACACATCTTGTTTCGTGTGTTTGCCCTAGGATATTATCCTGATATATGTAGAACTCGAGGGTCAAGTTGTCTGGTCAACAGAAAAAGAAGAGTGAGTGAATCAGAATATTAACATATTTTTAAATGAAAAAGGTTTTCTTAAGTAGTGCATTTGTTTCTGCAAAACATTACTTTTAAATGAATCAGCACCCCACCATTAATATTTAGTGAAATCTTGGAGAGAATTTAAGCAGAGATCCCTTAGAATCTTTGTACTCAAGATAAAGGTATCAGAAAAGCTTTTGTAATTTATAAATCCATTCCTTAAATTCGACAACCATCTAGTCACAGCGTCAGACATAGCTCACATACCTGTGCCAGTTAAACACCCTCTTTGTATTAAAGTACTTCCCATGGAGACTGCAAATGGAGTGAACATTGAGAGCAATTTGTCAACTTTAATTTATTATAATATCCAAAGCGATGTCAATGAATAAATGATTATTTATTAAATTATTTAGAAAAAAAAATGTCTTTCATATGATTTTGTATAATAACTTTTGCGCATTTTATTAAAGGATACAAGTGGTGCTTTTAACTGAATGATATGTTTGTCATTTAAGCCCTGGTAGTCATTCATTCATCTTCAGTAATGACTTTATCCTGGTCTGTGTTGCAGTGAATCCATGAACCTATACCAGGAACACTGGGCATGAGGCATGAATTGCAAGACAGCATACACAATTTACATACTTATTCATAGCTATAAGGTACTGAATCAAGCCAATTCACCAGACAACATGTTTTTGAGAGGTAGGAGGACATATGGAAAACCTGGGAAAACCAGGGCCAAACCATGCACCACTATACTGCTGGTCAGTGTGTTGCTTTAGAGTTTTAGAAGACATTCACCAGCATCTAGTTTATTTGTTTTACTGGTTTTCTCTAACAGTGGGCAGTGGTGGCTGAAGTGTTTAAGGATCTGTCTTGTTGATCAGAAGGTAGGGGTACATGCCGCCACTGTTGGGCAGTTGAGCAAGGCACTTCTTATAATCAAGGGTATTTATCATGTTTTTTATACAGTTCACAGCTCAATCTAAGATGCATTGATCTTCACAGGATTGTAAAGTATAACACAAGACATTCCTTGAATACACATGAATACACGCACCAAACTCTCACATACACAATTCCCCTTTTGGTTTAAATGGAAAAAGTAAAATAACTGAACACAAAGACATGGTTTTGTTATTTCCCTAATACAGGTATCAAATAGTTCCGTTTTAATGGGTTTGTCTTGCACAGCATTTATCTGAACACACTGACATCAGAGAATGTGAGCTTCTCCACATTGACTAGTATTATTATAGTGGTTGAAATTTTTTATTTGCATCTCAGATGTTCAGTAATTTCTTTACACTGTCACTAAAAAGAATCATGTCAAGGAGCAAACTGATCTCAAGGTTTGAGGATCTCGATGTGTTTCAGAATGTGTGTATTCATTACTTTTCAATGTTTTTCAATATGGCTCTGTGGATTATATGAAAGCAAAAGAAATTGGTAGACATTGACACAGTTTCCTGCTGATGGAACTGGCCTGATCTGATTTTGTGAAGTTACAGCCATTCCGTGATTCCTAATTACATGCACATGGCAGAATAAACAAACATAGTCTTTCATATGAATTAAATATAGCCATTTTCTTTTAAACTGGAGATGGATGTAGTTACTTTAATATGGATAATTAAATGAGCCATTCCAAAGGCCAACTGTTATGTTACAGCATGTATGTGACATTTAAGGAGTAGGAGAAAGACTCAAAGCTGAGACCTACTATTCATCTCACACTGCTTTATCTTAAACAAAACCGGCTATAAGAGTCATTAACTAATTTACACTGCATCAAATATAATCCCTTCTGTCTAAAATACACATCTTAGAGCCCTAGTTGACTAATAATTTCTTTAGTACTGACAGATAATAGATCTATAATTAGAATTTGAGAAGTAGCAATTAATGAGACACTTTACACAACATCTTTCATGTGATTCAGATTTATCCAGAGTGTCCCATATTTTTATTATGTGGCTTGCAATAAAGTGACTACATACTACACATAACATTTAATTGGACCACAGCTGAAACTATGGATGCATGACACTATGCACCATGTCAATCTGTGTCCATGCTAGTCACTAATATTGACTGAGACAAGCTGCATCTCTAAATAAACATCAGCCTGTTTTAAACTGATGATTAATTAATGAATAAAACTTAACAGGACATGCTGGAAAATAATCAAGAACGAGTGGTAGTGTAAATATCTCCTGGTATGTTTATTCTGCTCACAAGGAAGCAGTAAGTCAGGGATGTCTGATATGGTTTTAACACTTTAAAATTACATTTAATGTTGTGGAATATCTGTGAAGTATTCCTTGTGTTATAACAGCTATAAATGTCATTCCCTCACCAGCCTTTGTTTTTTTCTTAATGCTAATTTTGCATTATATATATATATATATATATATATATATATATATATATATATATATATATATATATATATATATATATATATATATATATATAAACGGTCTTGTCAGGAAGACTGTTACAATGCCTAAGGAAGGCTAAATAATGCCTCCTTACAATAAACGTCACCATATAAATAATTAGACTTTCTTTCTGTATTAAATAATATGTTTTTATTATTTACCAGATATTTGCAAGTAATCTCCACCTTACAAGTGATTTTGATGGAGTGAATTAATATAAACGTGTGACTTAAATTATAGTAAATTAATCACCTTCTGGTCAATCAGATTCAAAAGCTCACCAGAGCTGTGATTCTGATTTAATGGTTTAAGTCACGGTGTAATCAATATGTGCCTTGCTTTACAAGCCAAACACTTTATTCTGAGTTATTGAGCCATCTGAGGATTAGCAGTTTCAAACTCTATTTGTCAACAATTACTGTAACAATCCTTACCATGTTCACATCAGAATTCCCATCCTATTTCCCATGTGCATATACACACATACTCACACAAACACCCTGCTGAAAACGTGACAATATCCACATTTCAGGTTCCTGTCCTCTGTTTGCCAACAGCAGTGCAGCCATTTTTACAAGAATCCACTCTCTAAGTGACATTTATAAGCTCATCTACAAATACAAAGAAAATCGCTTTGGGTGAAAGGCTGCTAATTGGATAATTGTTTAACATCATTTTCTCCTCAGCACCCTCATCTGCCTGTTAGGACTTGCCTTCAGGCGTGAGGTTAATGCAGGCTAACGAGTAGGAAAAATGTGACACAGTGGTCAGAACTGTCTGTTAGCTGAATGCTGCCCTAGGCAATCGTCATCGACCCTGTTAACGTTGATCCGCACAGCTGCTGGCAAGATCACGCTTTTCCAGTTACTGAACCGAGGGTTCCAATTAGCAGAGTTGTCTCGCTGGTTTCAGCCTGACCTTCTAATTGTCAGGGCTAATCAAAGACTTTGTAGAAAAAACTTCAAATCCACATGAGGTGGTCTCTGGCTAGTCGGGTAGTTCTTGAAAATCAGCTCTAGTTTTAGTTTATACAGGATCATTGGAATGTATAAAACTTTTTTTAAATGAACCTGATCCATCTTTTCAAATATTAAGCTTGCTATTTATGTGTGTACAATAATATTCTCACTATTAATTGCAGCCACAGAGCTTTTTTTATTCTTGCACTTTCTATGATAGAAAACAGTATGCTGTTTATACACTGATCAGCCATAACATTATGACCATCTGCCTAATATGGTGTTGGTGTCCATTTTGCTGCCAAAACAGCCCTGAACCGATGAGGCATGGACTCCACTAGATCCCTGAAGGTGTGCTGTGGTATCTGACACCTAGATGTTAGCAGCAGATCCTTTATGTCCTGTAAGTTGTGAGATGGGGCCTCCATGGATCGGAGTTGTTTGTCCAGCACTTCCCACAGATGTTCCACTGGATTGAGATCTGGGGACGCCAATTCAAACTCGTTGCTGTGCTCACCAAACCATTCCTGAAGCATATTTGCTTTGTGGCACTGCGCAATAATCTGCTGAAAAAGGCCACAGCCATCAGGGAATACCGTTTCCATGAAAGGGTGTACATGCTTAGGTAGGTGGTACATGCCAAAGTAACATCCACATGGATGGTAGCACCCAAGGTTTCCCAGCAGAACATTGCCCCAGGTGTTCCCCAGGTAAGTGACTCACATGCACCTGGTCATCCACGTGATGTAAAAGAAAACATGATTCATGAGACCAGGACACCTTCCATTGCTCCGTGGTCCAGTTCTGATGCTCATGTGCCATTTGTTGCCACTAGTGCACAGGGGTCAGCATGGGCACCCTGACTGGTCTGTGGCTATGCAGCTCCATATGCAACAAACTGTGATGCACCTTTCTATCAGAACCAACATTAACTCGTCTGTTGGATCAGACCACACGGGCCAGCTTTACTCCTCATGTGCATCAATGAGCCTTGGCCACCCATGACCCTGTCACTGGTACACCACTGTTCATTCCTTGGACCACTTTTGATAGATACTGACCACTGCAGACCAGGAACACCCCACAAGAGCTGCAGTTTTGGACTCACTCCAATCCTTACGCTTGTCCATTTTTCCTGCTTCTAACACATCAACTTTGAGGACAAAATGTTCACTTGCTGCCTAATATATCCCACCCACTAACAGGTGCCATGATGAGGAGATCATCAATTTTCTCTGCAGACAAACATTTATTCATGTGATCTGTAAATTTGTAAATTTAATTTAATGTCAAATCAAAATAGAATAAATAGTAAAAATAGACTAAGAATAGAACTAGGTGGCAGAACAGTAAATATTTTACAATATATTTCACTATAATTATATAATAGACCTCTAGACTTCTAGATTCCTAGCTTAAAATAGATGCTACTGGCAGATCATTTTGCTACTTTTAATAATTTATTTCTTGAAAGAAACAAAATAAATAAGACAATAAGTAAGTAAAATTAGAAAAGCCTGGAAGGTTTTTCTTTTCGTAAAAAGGCTGGGAGTATGTTTAATAATCTTTATTCGTTTACTGTAATATTACAATAGAAAATGCGAGAAACATCTGATTATATCAAAATATTTTCACTTCTTATTAAGATGTTTGTAGAGTAGGCCTTCTTAACCTACGGCATGATCTTCCTTCATCAAGCTCTGTATATCCCCCAACAGTACAATGCAGGAACTGTTGTCCAAGCAATTGACCCTAAATCACTAGCATGAAAGCTCTCTCTTTCTCTCGCTCACTGACTTGCTCACTCACTCTGACTCACTCGCTCTGACGCACTTTTTCGATTTCCTGCTGCTGACATCTACTTTTAAGCGTTTAGCATTTTGAGGCGTTGATATTTGTGTTAATTGAGATGTCATCGTTCATCCTGCTTTAGTGCCTAATTGTGAGCCAACAAAACATCAAAGCAGCCAGGAAAAGCCACGGCAGTTTCGTAATATTTCTATAGGATTTATATAGAATTAGATTTGTAGCCAGCAGAAATAATTAGATTTTGAAACAGAGCCAAACAGGATCAAGGCCACTACAAGGTCAAACGTCTAAAATAGTTCCTTTCATAACGTCTTTCCTGTGTTCAGACTGTTGATACGTAGATGTTCATGCTCAGGACCTCAAGGCTCATTTTCTGGCTATCTAAAATGTTTGCTATACATGCATCCATCCAAGATGGATTAGTGTGATATCTCAACAATGATTAGATGAATATTTGCAGGATTTATTTGGAATTATCATTGCAGCCTGTAGAAGATCTGATTAGATTTTAGAATTGGTCCAAACAGGATCAACTTCACAGCTCTTTAATAGATTCCTTTGTGATTCCAATATATTTTAAGAGTATTCCAGGCATTAGTTCCAAGAAAAACTAAACAGCAAAGGCATCCTTGCTGATGCTCAGGTGTCAAGTTCATTTTGTTTGTTTAGTTTTTTTTATTTATTGTCCCTGTTCCTTTAACAAATCCCTGGGAGTCAGATGAAGTGCAGATAATCTTTATTAATGTTGAAACACCAAAATGAAACATTAATATAATGAACCCATGCAGGGAAAGAACCAAAAAAAATTGGAACAATAACAAGACCATAATAAGACCAGAGTGGAATTGTTACTAAATACTATAGGAAAAATTAAGGTTACATTTTCAGTGTTCAATTTTATTTAGCATTACAAAAATTAAAAAAAAATTATAAAAATTGATGAACCATAAAATAACACAGAACACTTACCATTCACTTACTGTTCAATGATTTTTAAACCTTTTGCATTGCTTACATGAGATTGGACTGATATTGACTTGATAGCGCTCGATTAATGGCCTTTAATTATACACTGTTCTAACAGGTCAAAGCACTGGGCTTGTCCTAATCACATTAATCAGTTTCTATTGACCTCTTTTCTCTTATATCTCTGTTGGATTAAATAGAGCCAAACAGTGGGAAAAAATGGAACCAAACCTAACACAGAAGCACATAACAATAATAACTTGCTGACTATGTCTACTGGCTGTGTGACAGGAATATAATGATAATGATATCATAGTTTATATATAGAATAGTGTCTTTCTGTGGCTCTATGCCCAGTTTGGATAATAGGTCTGGTTGATCCCATGCCTGTGCCTCTATTTCCCTATTGATTGATGGCTTTTTGCTGCCTGCTTGCTTATTTGTGCCAGTGCTGCATCCATCTGTGATGGAAGCTTCTGGCACCAGACAAACTCACTGCAGTGACATCAGATTCTGGCCTGCAGCTGCCACCCAAAATACCCTGCATAAATGTATTACATCCTGGAGTGCTCCTGGAGTAAATGCTCTGCATATCTTTATGCTTACGCTTCTGTAATACACAATTTCCACATAGTCATCTAGCTAATACATGCCTTATGAGTCAATGTGTGCATGTTAGAACATGGGAAAAATTCCAGGACAATACACATAGAACCCTTATAATAATAGAACCTGTTGTGTTTTCAGAATAATGAATGCATTATTGTAATTTTATATTCATACAATTATACTTTTAATGATAATCCATTTTGGCAGCCTTCAGTTTTTTTCAGGTTTGAAATATATATAACGTATGACATCACTCCATCTTCTGCACTGATGATCCTACACAGGGTCACAGAGAGCCTGAGGGATACCCTGGATAGGGTTGCAACCCATTACAGGGCAAAATCGCACACACTTGCACAATATAGGATGCTAATCAGTCTACAATGCATGTTTTGACTGAGGAGGAAACTAGAGAACTTGAGGAATCAAACCCCTAACCACAGAGGCCTGAGACAAACATACTAACCACCAGTCACTCTTGGAGTTTGAGGTTGTTTGAGGCCGAAGCCCAAATGCTTGATTTTGTTTTTTCAACATTTCAAACGTTTTTGTTTTTTTTGGTGCTTTTGTTTTATGGAAAACTACTTGAATTGGTAAAATTGCAAAAGCAGGATTATTCTTTTAATCTCATTCCAGTGAACACACATATGTCATTAATTTCTATGTCTTTCTGCGGTCATTTCCGTAATCACAAAATCATGAAATCCTGGAGGGACTGAACCTCTAAGCCACTGCTCCCCATATAAAGTATTCATGGAATGGATTACATTGAGACTTTTCCTTTTTTGAGTGAATAATAGATTTCTTCCTAATTCATATACTATATATATATATAGTTAACGATAAATAAAGGAAGGAAGGAAGGAAGGAAGGAAGAAAGGAAGGAAGGAAGGAAGGAAGGAAGGAAGGAAGGAAGGAAGGAAGGAAACTTTTTATCTACTTTTTCCTGACAATTAATTTTTTTAGTAAAATTTTTACGCAAATATGTTTTCACTTTATGCACCTAAACTAATGCTTCTCATTACTCGAGGGTTTTTTTTTTAATGTAGATCGGCTTGATCTACAGTGAGAAAAATAAGGGTGACAAAGTAAATTATGCCTGGAACAGTGTTTAGTTTAAAAAGACTTTACAATTCTAAATCTAACCTGAATACCTGCAGCTTTGCAAATTTGTTATTTAATAGAAGAGAATCCCTGCATACAAGTGTGTTATGAATGTGGTAGAACATTAATAACTTACTGTTATGCATTTCTGAAAATAGAAAAATGGATTTCTATTGTAGGAAAATGGATCGTAAGTGACTTGCAATTTAGACTTGAATAAAAAGAACCCCAGGATCATAACTGCCCTCCATGACTGTGCAAAAGTAGCAGCTGGATATACACTTTAAATGTCTACTTTTTCATTAGCACCTTATTATAACTAAATTATCCTCTATTCATGTCACTGTCATTGGTTTGCAATCCAACACAGAGGCCACACTTAACAGTTCCCTCCTTCAGACATTCATGCTCTGACTTGTATCTCAGCAGGTTTGGTGGGCATTTAATTATGGAAGCCAGCTCATCACCTGAGACTGAATCCCAGCAAGACCGAGCTGCTATAAACCCCTGCAGATATGTTCTCACAAAAAGATCTTGTCATCTCCCTGGAGAACCCTTCCATCACATCAACTGAAAATGCACAATCCTTTGGTACAGTTCTGAACAACCAACTTCTCAATTTCTTCACTTGATTTGAAGTTTCTTCTTTAAAACACCAGAAGAATTTGATCATTTCCCTCCACAAAAATCACTTCATTTATATCTACACAAAATCATTCAGGAACTTGTTCAGTCTTTTTTCATGTGAAAAGTGTGTTCAGACTGCTGTTTTGACCTGGCAACTCTTCCCCTATATACTATCAGAGCCCTTTAACTGATCCAGAATGCAGCTGCATTACTTATTTTCAATCTTTTAAATTTGTCCACATCATCCAGTTGCTGGCTCTCCTCCACAGGCTTCCTGTAGCTGCCCACATTAAATTGAAAACACTAATGCTTGGCTACAAAACCAAAAATGGAGCAGACGCCACCTGTGTGAAGGCACTGATTAAACCCTTATTTGTAGCTTTTCCTACTAACTAAAGCAAAAAACAATAATTCAGTTGCTAATTCTGGTCAGATTTAAGAGGACATATAACATGTGATTTACATAAAAATGTTGCAGTCATCAAAATGTGATTAAATTGCTTAAACTTTCTTAAGAGGGTAGGATTGGGAACAACCTAACATGGGGCAAAATGTAAAAAGCTTTAGCTTTATGATAACAAAGCAGCGTGTTAAGCAGCGTGTATCTCTGGCCACATTACCAGATTTGAGAGGAATTGTCTATAGGCAAATTTCAGAATGAACTAAATGATCTTCAGGCTCCAGTTCCAAAGGTTTGTAGGATATATGGAAAGTGAAGCCAGTTGTGGAGGCGCTGTGATGATCCAATTCCTTTCCTGTTTTTTCCATTGTCACATCTCTCTCTCTCTCTCTCTCTCTCTCTCTCTTTCTTTCTCTCTCTCTCTCTCTCTTCTTCTTTCTTTGATCAGTCTTAGAGAACTGAACACACTTTTGGGTGGATTCAGGTTGCAGTTGGAGTGTATCTTGAATCATTTTATACACAAATTTCCTGATAGCATTCAAAGAGCCCAAGTACTACAACATTCTTCAGTTGATTCTCCACTTGAGAAGGTTACAGAGACCTACAAGAAGATTTTTTTTTAATGAACATGATACGTAACGAAGGACAGCTAACTGTACATCCACCCTGAGTATCATTGTATCTGATGCAGGACAGAAAGCTAGAAAGGATGGATTTGTTTTTGTTTTTTTCATATGAAAGAAAATAAGTAAAGAATTGTTTCCCTTTCAGAACTCTTCTTCTGTTGTCATTTTTTCCTCATAATGTTATCAGCAATATCAGTAATTGCATAATATTGTTTAGCAAATTGTGTGTAAACAGTTGAGAAAAGTTGAACCAGCTAAAGAGGCTGTAATTACAAGCCTGCTGTTTAATGCTAATTATAGACAACCAGTTCTGCTCTTTTGTAAAACAAAATGTAATCAGATTGGATAAACAGCATGGGCATTCACAAGTAAGTAGTGCCAAGCTATTTAAAAGATAAATGCACTGTGTGGGGTAAAAAGGCTCTGAATTCATTTTAGGTTTTTTAGACGTACAGTTGCTTTTTTCCCTGATTGCACACACAGCTTTGTTTCACCCAGATATTGGTGTCCTTTCCATTAACTACTAGCACCAAAAAATGTTTTTGGAAAACATGTCTCACATTCCACCCTCCAAACAAATCTCATATTGCATGTTTTATATTTGGTGACTGGATTCATGGTAGAGCTAGAGACAATCACCAAGGCCCACACGCACACACACACACACACACACAAAATCATTCACAAAAGGGGTAATTTAGTCATGGACATGGGAAGGAAACCAGAGAATAACTCGCATGGAGAATATTTGAAATAACCATACAGACAGTAACCACAGCTCAGGAAAGAGACTGGGTTCCCAGATCTGTGAAGCTTTATTTCTACCCACTGCACCACTATCCCATTAATCTCTTCTTCCCCTTTAGGGAGCAATAAAATGTGTAAATTCCCAAATCTGTGAAAAAACAATGAGCTTATAACTTAACTTAATTATAACACTTTTGTGACTATAGACTACTACAGTTTTTAATTAATACATTTTGGTTCTTTTATTATTTAAGTTGTTTTATGAATACTGTTAAGTTGTTTTATTAATACTAATTGTTGAACTTTTCCTGTCTTTCACTTTTCAATGTGATTTCTTGTTTTGCTTTTACATTTGGTTTAATCTTTTATTTTCTGTAATCCATACTTTTACAAATTTTCATATATATATATCTCCCAGGTTTGGCCACTTTTCTATTTGCTTACTCTATAAATCTTTCAACTTCCACTGTGTAGTTACAGAGGCTGAGGGGGAGACAGAAAAGGAGGAAAAGGAGAAGGAAGTTTTCTCTCAAGGAGACAACGTGTCACAAATGATATTACTTTACTTGACCATGCCATCAACCATGACTGAAGTATGAGACAGGCAGATGACTTTTTAAACAGTGCATGTGATCTAGAAAAAAATCTCTTGTTAAAAAGAATTTTTTTTTGTCATTATAAATACAACTATTGTATTTTGAAAGTACACTGAATGAATGAATGAATGAATGAATGGACAGACGGATGAAAAGAATTTCTTATCATGAAAATAAACTCAAAAAATGATTGCGTTGGAGACAAAAATTAGGCCTTCTGCCTCTCTCATAATCCAATCATGGCTGTTTGTCAGATGGTGCCATCTGGATTTCATTTGATGCTAACAAGACTTGCCAACTCTAGCTGTCCACTTACAACATGTTTACTGGAGCTAGGTGCCCAGTGTTGCAGTTAGCCATCTCATAAACCGTAACTACAATTTCATCCATCCATTTTCTGTAGTGTTTATCCTACACAGGGTCACAGGGAACCTGGGAATCTATCCCAGGAGACTTTGGGCACAAGGTGGGGGACATCCTAGATGGGGTGACAAGCCATCACAGTTCACAATCACACACACACACTGACAAACTTCAGACAATTTAGAGATGCCAATCAGCCTACAACATATGCCTTTCATTTGGGGGAGGAAACCAGAATAACTGGAGGAAACCCCCAAAGTACAGTATATGGACAGCATGCAAACTCTGCACACTCAGAGGCCGAAATTAAACTCCCAACCCCAGGGGTGTGAGGCAATCTTGCTAACCACTAAACCTCCATGTCATCTTAAATAAAACTCAAGGCTTAATATAGTTATATCATCTTCTTTAATCTGTTAAAGCAGTAGAACATAACACATTATGGCAATTTTTTTCATTAAAGAATGTTTTGTTTAGGTAAAGAGTGCTAATGAGCATTAGGAGATAATTTATTTAATAGCAAAAAGAGCAGAATAACTGTAGTATTTTGAAATATGTACATGAATGAATGTCAAAGCAAAATGTGTTCATGTTCTACTGTACCTGTTTACTCTTTTACTCTCTTCTCTTACTCTCTCTTCTGTCTGTTTCTTCTATGCTTCTCAGTATAGGCGACGTACAAAACATGCAGCCTAAACAACAAGCCTGTTTTGTCACTAACTTGCAGACAGGTCATGCTGTTCTAATTAAGGCATTAAATCTTCAAAACATGTGGACTACTCTGCCTAAGGACTCACTTTCATAGGAGACTGAATTTTTGGGAATGTCCCCTCCCCCATGTTAGAATCAAGGGGAGTTGAGGGAGTGCAATTTATGTTTAATGACGCACGAAACAAAGGTTTAAGTCTGTAGTCGAGTTAATGGAATGGTAATGTAATCATTTAATTTAGCTTATTGAGTTGACAATCATCCTGAGAGATGGACAGGATGCAGTCAGAGGGAGGTCAAATCACTAATGGTGAGGACTCATGTTTGCATGCCAACACTCAAAGCATGTCTGACATGATCTTTTGTCAGATGTCAGTAGTGCCAAATTGTCAGACAACCCACACACACACACACACATATCACCTTTATAACATAACACACATAATACACTCAGATTACTTTGTATCCTGATTACCAAGCCTTATTTTTAGTGTTTGTTGATTGCAGTTTTGACCTTGCTTTTGACCACTGTTTCATGATTCTGCCTTCTCTCTGATATCCTGTTTGCTGATCACCTGACCGGTGTCTGTCTACTTACCTTGATATTGCCTTACATTTTAAATGGTCTCCCCTGTTGTTAATAAATCACGCTAAACTGCAACTACATCCACCTCAGTCTCTGTGCTGGGACATCAACCCTCTTTTAAATGTCTGATTAAACAAAAATGAGAAATTTTAAGATTTTAATCTTTTAGTCAATGCTGCATTCATGGAATTATTATGTATTATTAGATTATAGTTTATATTATTATATTTCATTTGAAAATCACTGAAGGTTCTAACTGCAGTGGACTGGTAGACTATCAAGTTTTTATTTCTGCCTGGTGCTCAATGTTCCCAAGATGCCAACTCTGACCAGGAGCAGAATAAGCAGAATTTTAAACTAATAAAATCTTTATTTAGTTTTTTTCTATGATATAGATACATCAGCTTTTTCCCCCTAGTTTAATAAATGGACACAGGACATGGGGTGCTGAGGATACTGCAGCAGCTCTAATCTACCTGCATCTGCAGTTCAAATAAAAATAATAATAATAATAATAATACAGATACACACACACAAAAAAACCCATAAACACTTTAAAATTAAGTATGTTTAGTTTTATACTATTAAAATTTATTAGAACACATCATGCTTTTAATTCATAGCTAAAATTGATTTTACCGAATAAAATAACTTGAGTCTTCAGTTTGTCTGGTTTCTCTGTAAGATGCAAAAGCAGGGTTAAAATGGAAAAGAGAGAAAAAGAAAGCTTGGTAAAGGAGCGTCTGTGCCTACCTACTGTAAGATATTACACAAACTATTAAATATTAAACAAAAGTCTCCTAAAAGACTTCACTATATCAATGATTGCACATTTTTTATAATATACTTTTAGTTATATAATAACATAATAAGTGACTTTTGATCCATTCAATATTAGGCATAGATTAATAAAGGCAACTTCTCTGTGAATGAGCTGTTACTATGAAACCAATAATGCACTAAAATGAATATAATCCTAGCATTGATATAAACCCATAGTGTACATTATCATATATGATACTGCCATAAATATTTAGATCTGTGCTGCTATAAAAAAAAAAGAGCAATGCCCCACCTCATTTAGAGAATTCAACCATACAATGTTATGATTACTGTAATCAAAAAAATCTCTGTTAAAATAGAATGTGGTATTTCTGTCACTTCACTTTATTCATAGAGGTAAGTGCAGTGTCAAAAACTGCCAATGGTTCAATCTAACCTGATGTCTAACCTACAAGGCTACAGCAGCAATAACAAGAAAAGGTAACAAATCTGGTGAGGCTGTGATTGATGTGTGATTTCTGACAAGATGCTTTGTCAAAGCTCAAAAATCACTCCCTGAGCTCAGTATGGGACTCATAGTCTATGGGGTGAGGTTTAAATGTTCAAAGACAAACTACCACTATGTCACATGGCAAACACTAGGTAGTAAGTCATCCCAATCTGGCAATATAGGATACTGCTGCCTACAAAGAGTAATACTATTTTTCATTAACTGCATTCACTCAGTCACACACACACACTCACACACACACACACACAGAGACAGACAGACAGACAGACAGACAGACGGATAGACAGATAGATAGATAGATAGATAGATAGATAGATAGATAGATAGATAGATAGATAGATAGATAGATAGATAGATAGATAGATAGACTGAAATGACTAGACAAATACCTTACAAACTATAAGAATCATTGAACAGCTTTGATAACGGTGGGCTGTGACTTTCATTGTTGTATTAAAATAAAAATAAAAAATCACTATAGGGCCATCCTGATTTCAATTTTAGGAAATAGTCTTTTCCAGCAATAGCTTAATCTCATGCCCTGGCCATGACAGAACACCGTTTGGGTTCAATGTGCTTTACCTGTGCCAGTAGTAGCCTTAATTTTTTACTAAGTACAGCTGATGATATTACTCACTGCTTTTATTTTCCATAAGGCAACAAATTAGTGTTTGTCTTATACCAGGTTCTGCCATTTGCTCAATTTTTGTAATTATGGCATCCATTAGTATGAGCACTAAAATACTCCAATATCTCAGATAATGCACTCCAACAGCGCATGTTTTAAGCCGAAGAGTACAGCTCTGTTCTTAAACGGCCTGAATAAATTCTGCATTATGAAGTGCAGAAGCCTGCTTCTTATGTTCTTGTGCATTATCAAGTTAACAAATAAATTTTGTAGTCATGTGAATTTAGTGGGTTTTTGTTCCAGCAAGGTTGCAAGATGCAGGATTTGTCATTTCTGTATGTATTTTACAACATTTTACATGTATTTTACAAACAATTTTTTCATTATTATAATTTTTTTTCTAAAATATTGTTAATCGTTTTAATATTCTACTGTACTACTATGTTTTACAAAATAACCAACAAAAACCTTTATTTTGTGTGAAACAATTAGAGAGAAAGTAACCACTGTAGCACAAAGGAACATACAACTAAGATTTTTGAGGACTACAGCTATCAAAAATTATTAGGAAGTGCTTTAAATGACTTCAGCACATCTGTGGCTGCAAATATCAGTAGTTTCTCACACTGCTCTGGTGTGATCTTGGTCCGCTCTTCCTCCAGTCTCTTCCACAGTTCGGTAACTGTAGTGGATTTCTTATAAATAACTTTGCTGCCAAGGATTTACCCGTTTTGCAAGGTATTGTCTTGTGGGAAAAAATGAGAGCTGATGGAGAGAGGAACCACATGTTGCTGAAGTAGTTTCTGATAAACATTTGAATTCACTCCACCATGTAGCTGCAAAAGACGCCCATCTCCTGCTGCAGAAAACATCCCCCAAACCATTACACTTCCTCCTCCAACTTTTACTGACTTCTTTACACACTTTGCGATCAGTCTTTCCCCAGTTTGATGCTTAACATAACGTTTCCTATTGTACCCAAATAAATTAAACTCTCCCCATTAAAGCTAGCTTTGGACCAATTCTCCTCTGTTCACACAACATGCTGAAAGTGTCATGGTAATTCCACAGAAATGTTGTTTTGAAAGAGTTTGCCACATGACCCACTAATTAAGTTTTTTTTATTAAGGAAAATCTTTCCAGAGACAAATCCCTGCTTTGTAGCACTTTACCTCCCAATACACACTGATTATAAAGCTTATAAGAAATACAGGAAAACGATTCTGCAAGCATCTTTTGATGTGTCATAACCAGACAATTAATATAACCGTTCATTCACACTAACTATTAATTCATTTTATTGGATTTTTTTCCTTAAACCTAATGTGCAAAGAAATGTAATTATTGGACACTGAATGCAATGCTAAAATTAGCTTTTAATACTGGTGTTTATAAATGTCTTTACACGTTATTTGCAAATTAATCAAAATGGTCACTGAGTGCAAGATTAAAACTATATTATGACAATATAACAGTTAGTTATGCTTTAAAAATGGAAAAACATCACCTTGGAATATATCACTTGTTATAATCTATTGCAGCACCACCAGTGTGTGTCATTTGACAAAATGTGAAATATCTCCATGCACATTCTTTTTGTCAGATATTGATAAAAATATTAAGGTGACAAAAGATTTGCAATTTATGCACAATATGTCTGTCTCTTCATCTTAACAGCTGAATTGTAATCGATAAGAAGTCTGTTGGACTCCTGTTGCTGCTGACTGGGATTGATTTCAGGTTGTTCAATAGTTGCACTGGGGATCTGCTCATCATCACTCACTGGAAATGACTCATTGTCATGCTGCTCTGAAAGTGAATGAAAGTCTAGATTTCTGCTGATATTTAATAGTTTCCTATATGCAGGACATGCTGGTTCCAAACCTCTGTGAAGTTTTGCTATGAGCAAGAATACTATGTGAAGTGAAAATGTGAAGTGTCTCATTTTATAGGGATGAATCTTGGAAAAGGTGTAGAACATGATGTATAAGAATGTCAACACATGCAGAAACAGATCCCTCCCAAGGCAATTTAATAACTGATGGCGAATGGACCCTACCCTACTCTGTAATGTATAAATAAAGTTCTCACCAGCATGCTTGAATCTCACTCTAGCAGATATAGGCATGTTTTAGGAAAACATGTCAGCATTGTGGTAGCAGGTAGCTGCTGTAATTCTGCTGCTGTAAATAAAAATTATCCTTCACTGCCACCATGACTCTCGAAAGTCACCCTCGAAAGGGACCCTCTCGAAAGGGAATACTATAAGGATAGAGAATTAACAGTGAACAATAGCCATTAACACTACATTACCAAATTAGAAAATTAAAATACCATTCCAACATCATGTGTTTCAAGTTTTTCAAACATAAAGCAAACCTAAACGAGAATGTATTATCATGATCCACATCGACTGTTTTTATGCATTAAATTTAATAGTTAGAAATATATCTTATGATTCACTAATAATAATGCAGATAACACATATCCATTGATCAAACATAAAGATTTATATTATATCCAAAATAAGCCTACGTCTGCCTGATGTCTTTTAACCACAGATCTAATATATATCATATACTGTTTGGTAAGGCTTAATAGAATCTTCTAAACACTGTACTATTCCAAACCCTTGCAGTAGCTGTAGGGTTTGTCCAAATCAACATCTCACACAGAACTATTCGTATTTATGCACATATCAAAGCTCTTATAATTTGGTAGTATAAATATAAGTATGTTTTTCACACTACTGCAGGACCTTTACTGTACATGCATCCGTCTGATAAATCTACTAATACTTTAATCTACAAACCATGTTTAATTGGATGCTGTACATATTAATCTGCTAAACCTTTGAACAATTTAAAAGCTGTCTAATGTGTAAAAATCCTTATTCCCAAAGGTTCAGGCCAAATGTAGCTCTCTATCAATCCAAGGAGGAATGGGACAAGCATTTTTAAATTCAACACTGATGAAAACAGGCTTATTAGTGCAGCATAGAAAAACCTTGTATTGAGTCAAGTTCCTTGGATCCAGTCAACAAGTTCTTTACTGGTCATTTCAGGCCACCTTGAAAGAGATTATGCTGTGGTCTACCTCACCCACCTGAAACAACAGCATAATCTCTTTAGAGACTGAAAATCATTTCACATATTAAACATCAATTTGCAACGTCCCGCTGTGAGGTCAACCCGATAGACTTGCTAACCTCTGGGAGGAATAGCAAAAACACAGCTCCAACAAACAAATTAGCACCAGAATCACTGTTTATTTCAGTATAAACATATTTAATGTGATTCAGGATGGACTGTTCCTTTGATACTTGTCCAGAATGTCATGCATATCCTTTAGGCCGCATGTTTAAGGCATCCTTTAACAATGTTGAGGCAATCAGAAAGTGAAGACATCACTCCTAAAGCTCAGAAAACATCAGAAGATGAAATTTCTGTTCTCGGTAAAGGTTTCCAACCCTATACTGCGCACATTTGTAATGACCTGTGAGCGGGCGGCTTTAGGACCAAGTGTGATGGGGAAACTCTGTGAGAGACACACAGAGATAAACAGGGTCGAGGAGCAGTCTGTCAGTCAGTTAGTCGCGCGCGCGCTGCCGCAGCATCACTATTATAATGAATGAGAGCAAAGTGCTGTAAGAAAAAAGCAGCTCTGAAAGTGGATGCAGATTCATCGGTTTTAATCGGGAACCAAAAAAAGAGGCTAAAGATTAGCACTTTATCTCCAGGATTGTTTACGAAGCAGACATGGAATATCCAGCTGGACAAACTTCACTGACATTAATGTTGCTTATTTTAACAGGTAAGTGGTTTAGTGATTTTCAGCGCCTTAAGAAAAAGAAATCTCAACTTTCATGGACTTTTGTGGCAAGTAATATTCTATATCCTCTATGATAAATTTCATAAGAATGAGACACAAAATCTGATCTTTTCTGCAGAGCATGTAAACCTGCCTGTTACAACCTGCCTTTTCAATTATTTTAGGTGAATGCATCCATCATCCACATGATAATATATTTTTTACTTCTAAAGACTACTTGTGCACAAACCTAATCTGGCCGTTTATTATTCATAATTCAAGAAAATCCCCGGACAGAGCAGTGAGCTCAACGGGATGCTGTTTTTCTCTTTCTTGTTTTCTTTTTATTACGAATGTGACTGAAGAATAATGATTATAAAAGAGTATGAGTACTATGGTGGAGGATATCTTCATTTATTCTGGTGCGGAATTAAAATCCTGCACCTAATTTATTGTTTCTAATTTAGTATTACAAACGATACGGCAGTATTCATTATTGAAATAAACACACACACACACACAATGACCATAAGTAATTGTAAAACTGGCTGCTCAGCAGTTCCATGACCAGCTCTGTGTTATTCCTTCATTATTTTACTTGCAAGAAAGCAGATAAAAGGTCTTGAGGGTCTGTGTTGATTTCCTGTATAGCGTTTGCATTTGAAATCTGTTGCTAAAGAACTTCCATCATTTGATCATTGGAAGAAAAATCAAAACCAATCCAGGAGAGAGATGGCAGAATTATTAGGTGTGGTCAAATCAGCTATTTGTAACATACAGAAGGTTTAGCACAGGATATAAAGCAGTGGTAGTCCTCAAAAACAGGGAGATGAAATTACATTATAAAAAAAACAAAACAAAAACAAAAACATACAGTTCTGAACCTGGTAAGATAAGACAAATATCAACTTATATCAGAATGATAGAAAGATATAAGTATTGAGAAGGGAAGGAGCTGCTCATGATACTAAAGATAACTTCTCAGCGTATGGCATGGGCATGCATGCTTGCAGAGGATTTGCAACCAAAGTATTTTATTTTATTTTAATTTATGATTATTTCAGTTTGTTTACTTTTGGGCTTTTAAGTAAATACGGTAAGTAAATAACTTAAGCTCTAAATACCCTTAAGTTAGAGCTGAAAGCTGAAAGTCTGAACTTTGAGCTCAAGTGTAATTTAACTTTTATTTAAACTCCGATATACTGTCAGACAGCTAAAATAGCAAGAACTTTATCAGTGTGACATACCCAGCACAATAATTGCTCAAAACAGTAAGACACAAGTGCCAGTTTGAGCATTGTTTGTTACCTGCTTAATTCTTCTTTATAAATATTGTACCAGAATGAACCAAAACACTTCTTTTGAAATTGTTCAGAGCCTGTAGTATAGTGAGCAGAGACATTTGCTGAAAGCTTAATGTCCAAAAAAGGTTTAAAACATTATTTCTGTTTGTTTAAACATTGGTAATTTGCTGTCCGTGGATGAGTCTCAGGCAGCTCCCTAGTGCAGTATTCAGGGAACTGATCAAGGATCAAGGAACTGACCTGCTATTTTGAGGATTGTCTCAAATGCAAAATCCTTCCAGTGCCCTGGAATGTTCACAGCCTCAAAAATCTCACAATGCACCACAATGACCAGCAATTATCAAAGCTGGCTATGTTCCCTTTTTGGAAATGACATCTTATTTTCTTAAGCCTCTCAGCTCGAACAAAATGGTGGACAAATTTTCAGACAACTTCATCTAGAAATGTAAGTAGGTTGTTATTGTTTCTAAAGCTCGCAGACGATTACCTACGTTAATCATTTTTATAATGTACTTTATATAAAATTCATGCAAGAAAGATAGCTGTCCTGTCTGTTGTTGATAAATGCCAGTTTTACAGTGCGAGTATGTAGTTATGCAGCCGTGAATGGAGTCCCACTGTGTAGTGAGTCAGGGTCCTTACCAGTGCATTGTACTGATTGACTAGCAAGTGAGCTAGAGAGCAGATTGGGACATACCCCTCAGGTACAAGTTATGATAGCATAAACAGGAGATGAACTGGGTGAAGGGGGTTGGGACAATCTGACTAACTTTTAAGTCAAAGTCAACAGATTAAAAGGATCCTATAGATTACACTGACTAAATTATTCTAACACAAATATTTACCCAATCATGTCAGAAAGTCACACCTACAACTATACTGTAACTCTAAGTTGCTGTCATTTTTGTATGTCCCAATGGCTTTTATCATTAAGTGCATGTGCATAATAAAACCACAACTACAAACCCATCAATAAGAGTCCTGTTTTGTGGTATACTTCATAGTTCTTTGTTTATGTTTGATATGTGCTTTTAGTGCGATTGAATAAGCCGAGGTCAGGGGGCAGGAGATAAATGAAACTTGAGTTAATGTTACTGACTGCTATGAGACATTCTTGAGATCTTGAAATGATGAGATGGTTGATGTTATAGAAAGAATAGACCAGAGTATTAAGAAGAGCTGTCAGACTGTTTGCAAACAGCACAAAGGACATGAATGGCTTTGCTGTTGTATGCCATTGTATGCTCATCCATGCAACTGTCAGATTTAGCTTTCAAGGTAGTGTTCCAAGGCTGATTTAGATATGCTTTTATTGTGCATCTGCCCCACATTCCTTTTGAGCCACTAACATGGCTTGACTTGACCCACCATCTGTCAAGTTACAAAAAGATATGCATCAAGACTCATCTCTGTACTGGTAACCAGGTGGTGGAATGGACTTGCCCTGGCAGTCTGAAATGCTGAGTCACATGCTGTCTTCATTTAAAGACTGAAGACCAACCTCTTCACTATGCACTTAACTCTACAAACCAAAAAAAAATAGTAGAAGAAGAAACATCCCAATGTCCTCCTCCCCCTCCTTTACCTTCACCTCCTCTCTAAACAAGTTTTAGATTGATAGTATTCTTAGTCCCTGTTCCTAAATTTGAAATTGCTATTAGTTAGACATATTCAGATCTCCTTATTCTAAAACACAGTGAATAATGTATCTGAACTTCCACTTTCCCCCACCTTTTCCCCTTGCACTCTTATGATCAAACTGTTTTTTCTATGCTTTCAGGGATGCAATCCAATATGAAACCTTCTAAAATATCTTTAAAAAATATGTTATTATTAATCATGATAAAGATGAAAACCACAGCTATACTCAACAATCATCATCAAATCAGCTACAGTTTGGGCTCCATAAATGATAACAACCGAAAACACCCTGCTGAAGATAAAAGTGTTTGCTCAGATTTCATGGAAATTATGGAGATTTGTAACGCTGCACAAGGCTTTTAACACTTTGGTATACTTTCATATTCTGATGAAGCCGAATTTACTGAAGGTCATGGTTGGTCTTAAGATATCAAATCCAAAATCCATATCAAATCTCCAGTAAATCCTCTAATAGCACCAAACCCCAAAAGTACCTGAATGTAGTACTAATGTCAGGTCATAGATAATAGCTTAGATATACAAAGCAGAATGTATTTTTTTTTCCACCATGTGTTCAAGGTTTGTTTTATTCCCAAGTTGCTCATTGTGGCATTAATGCAAGAAGATCTGTGTAATTTGTGCTTTGAATGCTGTATTAGTAAGTCCTTGCTTTCTGTTGTTAGTGTATTTTGTGTAAGATGTAATACTGAAAAAAACAGTTCAGTATACTTCTAAATAATATATATGATTAAGCGTTGAAAGCATCACTGAATGCATCTTTTATACAGTATGTTCAAAACCCAATTCTGACAAGTAATCCTTTACTTTGACATTTTTCTCCTAAAAGGAAATTACATATGTTAATAGATATAACACAAATACAGTATATAACTCAGTAATTATGTATAGCAACATATGTAGCTACAAATTTCATATTTTTGTGAAAAGTGCAATATATCCTTTGTTGTGTCCATCATTCTACAAGCTAATAAAATGACTTCCTAAATGTAGCAGGCAACGAGAACTTGGGCTGGGGTCAGCTCTGCTTTAATCTCTTGATCTTGTGCAGCTGAGTCCTGCACCAGCTACATCAAAGATGGTCGTTTTTTAAAGCCACAGGAGAGGATAGAATTGAGTCCAGCTTTAGCTGGTGGAAAGTACATGCATTAACTCTGTGGCACTTGCCTCAGCAAGAAAAGGCTTTGCTTTGAAATTTCTTGATATAGGCATTAAAATGTAAATCACAACATGTGCAGATATAATTCTGTTGAACTGGTTGTTTGAATGAAACACACACATACACACGATCCCTTCTACAGTCACCTTTGCTGTATTCCATACTAGTTTTGACACTTTTTGTGCAAATCTGGCTTGGTTATTCAGAGGGTAAGACCTCTGTCATCTCCCTTTGTGTTTAGTGCTACAGTACAGTAGTCAAACTACTCTTATGTTAAATGAAACCAAAAATAACCTTTTATTTAACAAGTATGCATTAGCAGCCCCTGTGCAACAAAAGGGCATTAATAAATTATTTGTGACAGGTGAATGGATGTCTTTGATGACACAGAGACCAGGTTATGGTGGAAAAATACATTAGTTTTTATTTCAGTGCTTCATATAGCATTTTAAAAGCATTGGAATTTTATGTAGTGTTTTCGTTGTTGTATTTCCCTCTCATCATTTTCAATGGTTTCAGTGTTTCCGGGTTGTACCCAAAGTGCATGAGCTGTTTATAGAGCTTCTGAATATACTGTGTGAAATAATTATGACATGCTTACGTAGATTGTAAAATTAATAAATGATGTCCTTGGGCTTTCTGTGTTTCTGCATCATGATAAAAACAAACTGAAAGCGGATGCAGTGAGGGATCAGATGGGCTTTTAGCATCATTTATAAGGCTAGATTAGATCTAACAAGTAATTGCAGATTTGTGCTTTTAGCTTCAGGGTTATTTTTACAGTAACTGTAAAAACTTGTTGAAGTCACCTCATTTTGCCCAAGACTGAAGGATGATTGTTAGTAGCAGGAAGGGTTAAAGAGTTGCATCGGTGTTGCTCAGCATAGTTGATATTATGCTTGAAAATAACTCGATAACTTGATTATCAACATCAACATAACATTTGGCTGCGTTGTTGAGTGAGATATTGCATATGTATATACACAGATCAGGCATAACATTATGACCATTATTACAGGTGAAGTGAATAACACTGATTATCTCCTCATCATGGTACCTGTTAGTGGGTGGGATATATTAGGCAGCAAGTGAACATTTTATCCTCAAAGTTGATGTTTTAGAAGCAGGAAAAATGGGCAAGCGTAAGGATTTGAGCGAGTTTGACAAGGGCCAAATTGTAATGGCTAGACGACTGGATCAGGGCATCTCCAAAACCCCAGCTCTTGTGGGGTGTTCCTGGTCTGCAGTGGTCAGTATCTATCAAAAGTGGTCCAAGGAAGAATCCATGGTAAACCAGTGACAGGGTCATGGGCAGCCAAGGCTCATTGATGCACGCGGGGAGCGAAAGCTGGCCCGTGTGTTCCAATTCAACAGACGAGCTACTGTTGCTCAAATTGCTGAAGAAGTTAATGCTGGTTCTGATAGAAAGGTGTCAGAATACACAGTGAGCAGCAAAAGGAGGACCAACACAATATTAGGCAGCTGGTCATAATGTTATGCCTGATAAGTGTATATCATAACATTGAGTTCCATTTTTTTGTATAATGCTTTTAACGATGGACATTGTCGTGAAGCAGCTTTACAGGAATATATAAAAATTCAGCATAAAAATGATAAAGCTTAAATTTAAATGTATCCTTAATGAGCAACCCAGAGGCAACGGTTGGGAGAAAAAACTCCCTGAGACATTATGAGGAAGAAACCTTGAGAGGAACCAGACTCAGAAGGGGATCCATCCTCATCTGGACAGACTAGACAGCTATTATAAATATGATGACGCCATGTTAAATAATATTCCTCTGTAACAAGTTATGAGACAAGATCTCCTAAGGCTAAACTTACACACACTACAGATTAGGTTTGTGCATTGATTTTCAGTTTTATACAGTGGGTACTGCAGCTGAAACATATTTAGACCCACATATTTGTTTTATTAAAAAAAAGTTTTTTCATTGAAAATTCAACGTCAATGGTTTTCATTGCAATTTTACACCTGGGGCTAGAAATTATTGTTCTGCATGGTAAGCAATAAAAGAGAGAAGCATGACTTGCTACTTCTTAAGTTAAACAGTCTCATCTGAAAATATTGGAGCATTTAGACCAATTCATTGCTGCTGGTATAAACTGTAAACTTTCGGGTTTGAGATCAAAAGATATATGAGATGATAGATCAGAATTTCAGCTTTAATTTCCTGATATTTACATCTAGGTCTTTTAAACAACACAGAACATGGTACCTTTGGTGGCAGACAAGCCAATTTTTATATCAAAATAAAACTGCAAAACTACAGTGGTAAAGTAAATTAAAGTAAACAACACTTCATGTTTGATTAAATATCCCTTGTTTACAGCAAATGCAAAGTGAAATGGTGCTCAATTGGGTTAAGGGTTGCTCTTTAACCTTGCAAGTCGAAAACTTTCCACTTTTCCCTGAAGGTGCCCTTCGTTATGGTGCCAGTGTGTTTTGGGTCATTCTCATGCTGTGTGGTGAAGTTCTTCACAATTAGATTGGAAACATTTCTCTGTACATTGCCAGACAGAATGAATCTGTAGACTTCTGAATCTGAATGAATTCTGCTACAGTGAAGAGTTACATCACCAATAAATAGTAAGGTTGTTCCAGTAGAAGCACTATAAGTCCATGCCATGACACTACCTGCAAAATGCTTAACCGATGAGCTTGTTTGTCTTGGATGATGCGCAGATGCTTTCTTTCTCCACCCTTTGAATTTTCCATCACTTAGGTAGAGACTCATCTTGGTTCCAGATATTTTCTCATAATCCTTTTTACTTCTTTGCAAATTCTTGCCTTCTGATTATTACTGATGATAGGTGGGTTTGCATCTTGTCGTATGCTTCTATATTTCTGCCCTTAAAGTCTATTTCAAACACTATTGTGGTATCTTGGTTTTTGGTGATATCACTGTCTGTTGTCACATCACCTGCTATTGTCCTTCTTTTCCAGGATGATGTCTGGTTGTTAGTACACCAGTGTTTTTTTTCGTCTGCAGAAAGTCCCAAATTGTTGTAATGGCTATGCCCAAAGCTTACACAAAGGCTTTGATTGATTTTCCCTCTTTTTTCAGCTTCAGAATGGCTTGATTTTCTCCCATAGACAGCTCTCAGGTCTTCATGTTGGTTTATCCTTTTTAACAACGAATGCAGACCTAAAAGTTGAAACCCAGGGCTCAAACCCAAAGTAGACATTGAGAGTTAGAAGCATTAGAACAAAGAATAAATCCATGTAGACAAATGGAGAACATGCAAAACTCACACACAGACAATAACCCGAGTTTATGATCAAACCAGGGAACCTGGTGCTGGTCTAGTTAGGATGCTTATGATAGCTTCAGATTCTTGTGAACCCTGTACTTTTCTGATCTTTAATATGGAGAACTGATGCGCTTGACCTGCATCTGCATAATTTTATGCACTTTCCTTTAGCCACATGATTGGCAGATTGGATAACTACATGGATGTGCAGGTGTACTTCCTAATGAAGTAAAAAGTGATTGCGTGTAATATTAATGTCAGTTATGTATCATTTGACAGCTTTGAGCTTTATGGATTCTCTTTTATGTGTGGAGGATGACTAAAAAATTTTAAAATATTCTCAAACTCATGCAATTATTTCCAAATGACTTTGTGATAGATTCTATCAGTAATATATTAGATTAAATCTTTGTCCTTATATACAAAGTCAATTAATTTAAATAAAGTATACCATGAAGATTCAAGTTGCTTAAAATAAAGCTATTTGTCAGGATTTTGCTATAGGAACCATTAAGATGTGAATGGTAGCATGTGTTGGTTTATGCTTGTGGAATCGGGAGGAAATATGCATGGGTTGGCTTGTAGTCATCTACAAAGCCACACTTGCATCTCTGTGGCCCATGTGTGTAGAAGAGGGCAGATAAGAGGGAAGTGCTTTTCTCTGAGTGATGCAATACATGCAGCAGAGTTTGCAAAATAAATTGTGGTTGGCTGCCTTCGTGTGTTTTTGAGGAAACACGTACTAGCCTTGATTCTCCCCAGGGGGTAGCTGTCGTATGATACAGGAGAACTGACCGGTGGTTGGAAATGTAGCATAAAATCAAATCAGGGAGAAACATAGAGGGGGGATTCTGAGACACAATCTTTATGATGGACAGAACTATGCATTTCTGCTAGGACACAATTATAGGGAGGCTTTTCACTGATGACAGTAGAACAAAAGAAAAACACTTAGCCTGTAAATCAGTGGTTTGACATTATTTGTGTTGTTCAGGCTGGGAAATGGTGGAGAAAACTCCTTCTATGTAATTAGTCCACAGAAGAGCAGGAAAAGTACATTTAATTTCCTGTCAGTTGTGTGTGAGAAGTTTCTGTATACGCTCTGGCTTTGTCTACATGGGTTTCCTCCAGATACTTCAGTTTTCTCCCAAACTCCCAAAAACATGCCAGTAGGTACATTGGCTAAGCTAGATTGCAACTAGATTATACAACCTGTATGAGATACCTCACTATTACAAGGCATCAAACACATCCCACTTGCAGACTTATTCACACAGACAACCCCAGGATAACACAGACCGTCTAGTCCCCAGGATAACACAACCCTGACAAGAATAAAGCAGTTATTAAGATGAATGAATAAATAATATTTATTCTGTGCAAAGGTATGTATATTCAGTTTTGTGAAAGCAATGGTAACCTTGAATTACTCTGCCTTCTGTGTGTGTGTGTGTGTGTGTGTGTGTGCATAATTGTGTTCATTTTGCTGTGCTCTTTTCCTGTGTTCATAATAATTATCTTCCGAGTACTCCACACTTTAGTGCTTTCCCTGATGTAACCCATTCACTTTGACTCAGGAATAGCCTGTAAATTGTTTTTGCTGTATTTTTGTTATCCATTTAGAAGCAACATGCCACCTTCTGTTTTGCGACATTACAATCAAACTACATTTATTATTTAATTGAGAATTATATGAATGTGATCTGAATGTCATGTAACAGATTCCATTTTATTATCTCAGACAACTGTGCATCAAGATGTAGAGTGAATAACACTTTCCTGAACATTGTTCCTAAGCATTGTTCTGTTTGGTGATATAATGCCACATGGCAACAATTGTCTAATGACTAATCAAGCAAGTCAGCCCAAAACAATGTACATATTTAAAAAGAAATTAGTGGAAAGCTGCTGAACGAAGACTGTTTGTTGCTATGTTTTTAGCAACCACAAAGTTGCAAATATATCGAAAATAATTCAACACAAATTTCCTTCAGACTGAAGTTGCTGAAAACATTGTACCACAAGTAAGCTCAGGTGTTTCTGTGTCATATAAGTTTGTGAAGTTAATTATTTTTCTACACATTCTCCTTTTTATTTAATGCAAGTGTTCCAGCATTTAGTGATTGTCAAGATTCCTCTAGAAAACATTTCAGATCTTTTTAATTTATGTCTCATTCTCATTCACTGGTATGGTGTAACGTAACAGCAGAGGTACTGTGTCTTTCTCTGTCTGTCTACTCTTTAACTTTAACCTAACAAAAAAAAAACATACCACTGTCACGGCTTCAGCAACAAAGAGCACTCAAGAACCTGGTGAAGATCCAAAATGTACACCATGTCCACAATCCAAAAATGGACTAGGAGTAGTAACCAAAGGACAGTCTGACATTTATGCTCAGACATTTGCGAGGTGAACTGCACTCCCTGATCTGATCCCATTTCCCTAGGGAGCCCATAGTATCTAAATACTTCTTTAAAGATTACTTTGGCTGTTTCCATGGAAGTGGGAGCTTAGAGAGAGGCTCAATGCAATGGACTTTAAATAAACATTCAATGACACTTAATGTGGTTTGTGTTACCATGGGAAATGTGGAGACCTGTGATGAAACTGGGGGCCCAGGGTCATCATGGGATGAGTAGAGGTTGAAGGAGGCCTGCAGGCAGTAGGCATGAGGTGCATGTCTGGGCACATACTGAGCAGATTTTAACAATGTTTTCAACATTGTAAGCCAGAAACCACCAACAGACTTTGTTGTCCACTTACCTCTGCTTATGTTGGATATGTAGATGTTCAGAAATCAGTGAGGTGTACCCATTGTTGCACCTCCTGGTCTTGGGCACTCTGATGGTTTCTGGACTTCTTGTTGAGCTTTTTCAATGCTTTCCATTATTTCCTGATGGACTGGTGCTGGTCTGTATGGAAAAGGGAAGTGAAACAGATGAAGTGTTAGTTTTAGTGACCTGGCCTGGCTTGGGTTAAATCTTTTTGCTGTTTTTACATATTCCAGGTTGAGATTATCAGAATGAGAATGGCCAGTGTCGCCATTACTCCTGGGCACCTTTGATTGCAAGCAAATCCTGTAATTTCTAGAAACAAAAGGACATGGATGTAGTTTGTCAGGGCTACGATGGCATAGATGATCTTTCAAGTATTCAATTCAATTCAGTTTTATTTGTCTAGCACTTTTAACAATTGACATTGTCTCAAAGCAGCTTTACAGAACATACACTACAGTACAAAAGCTCAAGATAAATATTAGACTTGTATTTAAAATTATTTGTATTAATCCTTAATCCCTAATAAGCAAGCAATGAGCAAGCCTTTGGTGACTGTGGCAAGGAAAAATTTCCATAGATGGTGGGGGAAGAAACCTTGAGAGGAACCAGACTCAAAAGGGAACCCATCCTCATCTGGACAGAGTAGACAGCTCTTACCATATTCTTGGTTTTATGGACCTCCACTATACACAGCAAAGGGTCAGGGTGGTGAAATATAGGAGCAAGGTTTTGGGGAGTTGAAAAGCACATTTGACCTCTTCAGACCACTTAAGCGTCTTTGGTTGTCCCTTTTATAAATGTGTTGTTGGTGCTGCTATGGAGCTGACAACTCAGATGAAAGGCCAGGAGAAGTTTGCAAACTCCAGGAATCTCTGCAGCTCTTTGGTGGTTGAGGAGTGAGGCAAGGAACTACTCATCGTCCCTATGTACCCTTGTTTAAATGCCTCTTTGTTGTAGTCTTCCTTTGGTTGCTGGAAGTGACAGATGGTAAGCATGACCTCTAATACCACTAGATTCTGAGGTGGTTCGATGTTATAGAATGATAGAATTTCTTTGTACAAGGTGCTGTTGGAAATATTTGCATATGGAAAGAATTGTACATGGTGTATCCTTTCCCTTGCCTTGACTGTCAAGGAGTGTGTGAAATAAACAAGGGGAATTCTCAAAAGTTTTACTGTTTCATCCATGAAAAGTTGCCCAGGTGTCCATGAGTCCTGGAAAGTGATTAGATTGTGAGCACCATGACAACATGATAATTAGTGCAATTTTCTTTTTCTCATTCACAGGAGTAACATTTTCTCTCACCTACTCTGGTCTCACAGCACATGTAGATGGAAATGCCTGCTTTTATCTACTACATTTCTAGGAAAAGCTGATTGCACAAAGGATGTTTGTACTTGCAAACATAACAGATTGCATCAGGAACCCTTGCATTTATATATATAAATAAGTGGCTTACCTTGGGTAACCAAAATGAGTAGTATTACTTGTGACCTGGATGATATGCTGAAGGTGTTTGGAGTTATGATACTCACAATACTCTGTAAGGTGTTTGGAGTTCCAAACACATTCCAAAGTATGGTGAGTATCTATGTGCAAGACGTTTTGTGTACACAATCAGGAACAATGGACAAAGCTCGATAATAAACACTCAGAACAAAGGGAGCCAGGAAAGCAGGATGGGGTCATATGCAGAAATCAATTCAGTTCAGTTCAGTTTATTTGTATAAACTTTTAACAATGGACATTTTCTCAAAGCAGCTTTACAGAAGTAGAGAAACACAGAATAAAATTATAAGTTAAGTTACTATTCATCTCTAACATTTATCCCTACTGAGCAAGCCTGAGGCGACGGTGGCAAAAATCTTGAGAGGAAGAAATCTTGAGAGGAACCAGGCTCAGAAGGGAACCCATCCTCATTTGGTTGACACTGGACAGTAAATAATGTAAATGTAAATAATGTCCATTCTTCAACAGTTTATAGTCACATGGAATTGTGCAATCAGGAGCTCCTGAGGAACTAATAAGTCAATGTAGTTTCTGAGTTCAGAATAATAATAGCTTAGAATTAACTCAGAGACTAGCAAATGGCAAAGCTTCACACCAAGTCAAAAGGTCGTGAATTTTTTATATGGTGCGAAGAAAAAAATGAGTGTAACCACAAAGGAAGAGTTCAAAATTCAGTTGAGCCCTCTGGTGGCTTGGTGGAAAACTGTCCATGATGGACATGACAGCTTCAAAAATCCTGCATTATTATCCACACTGTTGCAAGTTTGCATATGCTAGGTTTAAAAAAAACAGCTGTGCTTTACGGTTGGACCAAAAAGCGTCCATTGTATAATTGTCTTTTTTCAGTTTTTATCTCTTACTTTTTCTGCATTTTATCAGTGTGGACACATATATGCATGTGTAGATCTTACAATAAATGACGCATAATGCAGTGTTTTGTTTAAAAAACTGTCTCTGGATTATTTGCACGGACTGTTTTAGAGCTGTATTTATTGCAATTAATGAACCCAATAACAGTAAAAATGATTTCTTATTATAAAGTCTTATCAAGTATGTGAAGACTGAAGATGTCTTTGGATTGTATCCTGATTATTTCCTGAACCTGGTGTTTCTCTATATTTTATGATAATCTGGGATTTCCTTAGTGTCTAAAAAAAGCAGAAAAGAAAAACATTTTTTCCCACTAGTGTGTTATTATTATTATCATCATTATGTTATTGTTATTATTAGGAATGATTTATTATTAAATAAAAACTGAAGCTCTGTGACATTTTATCTATTTAAAATGCATTGCGGAAAAACAGAAGTAAAGGAATAAAAAATAGTCAAAATAATTATTATATTATATTATATTATATTATATTATATTATATTATATTATATTATATTATATTATATTATATTATATTATATTATATTATATTATATTATATTATATTATATTATTATAAATAGTAGTATAGACATATCCTGCTGGTAAATAAATATAAATCAAAACCTTTAGACTTGCTACACTGCAAATTTGTTGCTGGTGTCTCCTTCCTGAAGAAAGGGATGGACTTATAAAGCATGTGTTGTGTTACTATTTTCCTTATAGACTAAGCAATATGAATAATTTAAACTCATCCGATTTATGCTTAAAGCTGAGCCTGGGTTTCTTTTCTGACAACTTCATATCGAGAAATTTTTATAAGACTTTTTTGGGACATTATATCAATGATTTTTTTAGGATAGGGTACATTTTAAACTTGTCAGACATAATAGACAACTGTTAAAAAATGTCCTTTTCTGCCAATAATAATCGATCTTTGTGTATTTGAAGGCAGATCACATGCTGTGGTGCCAAAGGATGCTCATTGAAGGCTGAAATGTCAAGTCTATTTTGGCTTCTGCTCGATTTAGTCCACACATTAAACACATTAATAGTGTGCTAGTAAACTTTATTTCCAAATCTGTCATATGTCTAATTCCATCAGTATCATCCACTTCATTAAGTTTATTCTTAACACCAGAGATTGAATTCCTTTCATTAGTGAATAGATTTAAAGCTTGTGTTTGATGGCCTGAAGCTCCGGATAGACAGTAAACCATGAAATACTGCTATTATCTTCTTTTTTATGCTTGAGATGTTATGCTTTCGGTAATATGAGTTTGACCCACACTGTGAAACTGAGATAACTCTTTTCTCATGATATTGTTTATGTAAGGAATAAAACACGCCAGGGCATTCAGTCATAGGAAAACAATCTATAATGGCGTGGGTGTGTAGTGTGTTACAGCCCCACAGTGGATCATCTTCTTATTACAGCATGTCCTCATATGTTTCATACCATCGCCTTTTATACTATAGTGAATTTGCCAGTTTTCACATATTAAAAAAAGACGCATCATATTTCGTACATTGTAAGCAGTGGTTCCTTTACCAGCCTCTTTTTTTCCCCTCTCCTTAAAATTAATACAAAAACAAATTCATGTTACAGATCAAATAAAAAAAAAATTACATGGTGAAAAAATGGTTCCATAAATAATTGTGGACCTATAAATAATAAACCGATTTATCATTTGAATTCTGGTCTCAGAACTGCTGTTATTTATTTAATGCCTTCTGACCAATCAGATTTGAAAACTCTATGCAGGCTCTGTGTTATAACACGCTATAACACTATAAAAATCTTGAAATGACACTTTGTTTAAGTTAAGGCTTTCAGCTTATGCAGAAAAAAGGCCCAAGATTTTGCCGAGGTTATTGGATCTTAAATTTGACATTGTTGTAGCTTTTTCTCCATAGAAGGTAAAAGAAAACAAGGGCACTGAGCGTGTAATTCAATGACATCATGCTGTATCCTGTCATCCATGAACAGGCTAACAATGAGCCCAGCAGGTAAAATAGGAAAAAAAAAACACTTAGAAAATCATTCGAGAACAGTTGTTCTAAGATAGCACTGTGCCTGAACAAACACTTATGCCTGACTCAATTGTCTGGAAAGTTAATTGTGCTTTCAAATTGCGCTACTGTATTCAGGTAACCCACTGGTCTCTAAAGTGCTGCTTAGGGGGCAAATCAGACACACAGCATTGTGATTTGCAGTAATCTGATTGATTTGGTTGGATATATTGCATTTCCTCACAGATTAAAGTCACTCTATGTCCATCCTCATCTTTAAGCACAGTAATGGCATCTGCAAAGTTCTCCAGCACTGGCTTTTGTTTTTTCACTGACTGGAAAGTTTTTGTGAGTACTGATATCAGAAAGAATTTTCTCATATTTATTTAGGAATCGAAACAACATTAATTCAATTAGGATGTTTATCTCAGTAGTCTAGTTTACTGTCACAGATTTTCCAGGCTTTCACATTACTGACCAGAGCTCAAAAAGAGTGATGTGAAATCACATGGTGTTAAGTACACACTGCCAGTTTAAATCCAAATACCAGATAAAATTCTCATTCTTTAGCGTTTTCTGATTTTCAGGGTTCAATATTTCTATTTACAATATGTTTTTCTGCTGATTAAAAGCAGCATAGCAAATTACATTTAGGTGAAATGAATTTATATTAAATTTAGATTTCAATTTAGTCATTTATAAATATTCCACCAATGCTTTAAAAATTTCATGAAGCTAAACTTACTCGATTCAAGATTTCGGGATGTACACAGTTATATAAAGTATACAACAAAATCTGGCCACTCCTCCCAGACTGCATATAACTAGACTGCATTTAAGAAAAGTTTAAAAAAATAATAGAAATATATAGATATATGATATATATGATAGAAATAATGAGAAGAGAGGTAATAGAATGGAACGTACAATATAATACGTTACATGTAGAAACGGTTCAAAATGTGCAACTATTACAAAATGGAAAGGGATGTATTTAGCCTTCAGGTGAGTTACATGCATGAGTTACATGTGCAGAGTGACGACTTATCTACTAAAGCAGCTTGAAGATGGAAAGATGAGCTACCTAGTAACTGTAGCTTGTCAGGCTATAAGCTTCTCGTGATTTAAAGCTGTACAGTATCTTTGATAACTTTTTCTCTGTAGGTCATTTGCATTTATATTATTTGCACAGGGATGATCGCACAACAGTCATTGATAGAGTAGCATGTATTATGCGATGATACACTGTGTGTATGTGTTCTAGACTGGCTGTCTCAGCAGATTCATCGCTAGTATCTAGTCATTGCTGCTCTCACAAACAAATCTGTAAGTTTGGTGCATATACTTGCGACAACCTTTTTGCTATCCATATTGATTAAAGGCTAAGAGGGCTCTCTGGACTAACTAACCTGCACATTTCTCATGTGACCAACCTGTAATCAGTCAACCACTTAAGGATCTCACTCGTTGCTTTCTGTATGGGGAGGCAGGGACGGGATTAATAGGCTACTTTTGTGTGTGCATGCATGTGTATGTAAGTAAGTGCAGCTGCCTGCAGCCTCAACAGCAATAAATAGGTACTAATATGTAGCTCTATAACGCTAACATTTCATTCTCCTGGTTCTACCAATCAGCTGCTCTGGCAGAGTGACATTCATGAAAGAGACCTTTTAAGGGAAGAAAGCATCGTACTGTTTCTGTGGCTGTTTGCTTCAATTCATACATTTTCTGTAATGTTTATCCTACACAGGGTCATGAGGGGCCTGGAGTCTACCCCAGGGGACTCAGGGCACAATGTGGGGGACACCTTGGATGTGGTCACAACCCATCGCAGGCCACAATCATACACACACACACTTTCACACACTACGGACAATTTAGAGATGCAAGTCAGCCTACATATGTCTTTGAACTGGGGAAGAAACTCCCCAGGAGTCGAGGAATTGTTAAAGGAATAGTTTAAAGAAAACAAACAAGACCGTAGAAGGAGAAGTTCCCAAATATGCAAAAACAACTGACTGCAAAAACAAATGACTAAGATATTTGTAAGTTTATTCCAGCTTGTAAAACTTAATGGTTCTTGGAACAAAAAGCTAAGGGTCTAGGGTGCATCATGGTCCAATTAATCCCAAATGAGTATATAAGTGTGTGACCAGGGTTTTCCTTCAAAATCCCCAAAACTTGCTTGAAGGTGGATTAAATGGCTTCTAGGTGTGTGTGTGTGTGTGTGTGTGTGTGGTGAAGTCTTTATCATCTCTCCTTGAATCTCTCCTTCTTACCTTAAATATTATACTAATGAGGAGTTCAATATCATGAAGGAGTCAGCAAACAGAGTAGCTTTTGCTTGTGTAAGGAGGAGGAAAAGTTTAAGTAGTTTATTATCTTGTAAGGATGTTGAGATTTTGACAGTAATAAGTTGTTGTGCTTGTGTGAGCGCTTATGCACAACATGTGGTGAAAAACACACTAGCTGACCCTGTCCGAAAGATATTACTTGCAATGTCCCAATGTGGCTTTACTTTTGCAACCAAAGCACGAAGACATCTGATTCTATTTGCGTAATTTATTACATCTTGCTCTTTGAATGGTTATAAAATTTGATTTTCATTTGACTCAAATAGAAACCTGTAGCCACTCAGGTCCTTTGCCAGCTGAAGTCTCTTGCCTTATGTAGTGTGATTAGTGGCATTGTACTGCCTTAATAGGTCTGTTGAACAGCATATGCAGCTGATTCTTATCAGCAGGAACCTGCTGCAAATAAGCTGCTTCTTGCAAGGGACAGAACAGATTGGATGCACTAATTTGGTTATGGATGTATCACAGTAACTAGAGGTGTGGAATGAGCTGTCTTCAGACCACAAGGGTGCCGAGCATGACCGATCATAGGTGTGGAGAATTCCACCTTTCTTTTGAGACTTCCCCACCCTTCTAGGCTTAACTATGTATTTGACTTCCATGCAGAGTGTCGTCCTTATTGAGCGGGAGCAAAAAATTTTGCTCACATCAGACATCTGTGATTTTACTTCACCGTACAGACTCACTCATATGCCATCAAACAGCAGGTCCTCTCATTCCCTTTTAAAGCTGTTATGTATACACTGTTGTGCTTTGTGTGCTAAAGTGTTGTGGATTAGTGTTGGACTTTTTCAAGTTGAAAAAAAAAGTAGGCTTGCTTTTTCTTGTTAATGATTTATTAGCGATTGAAAAAAAAAAAAAAGTGAACTTGATCATTGCTGATGTTTCAACTTATATGGTTGTGATGAAAGAGATATAAGCAGATAAGATCTCTCTCTCTCTCTCTCTCTCTCTCTCAGCAGGAAGAGAAAAAAAGAAGGAATTTCAAGTTGTGATTATTAGTATTCATTTGTTTGGTCAAGCAAGGACATACATATTATGTCAAAATAAAGGATGTGGAAACATATATGCTTGTATAGTATATGCTTTCTTACTAAACAATGGAGAAAAAAACATTTGTAAATGAACTTGTATAAAGAAGTGAAAAGAATGTTATGAAAATGCATGGGAGAAAATGGTTTCATATAAAGTACTGTTCAAATCAGATCTCTCTCTCTCTCTCTCTTCACAGTAATCAGGATCACTCTTGCTCTCTTGGATAGAACTGTAGAGGCAAGTTTTCCGTTGCCGTTAAATCCTCATCACTCAAGTCCAGCAGAAGCAAGCCGAGGTAAAACACAGACCTCTTTTCCACTTCTGCAACAGGAACCTGGTCTTAATTAAGAAGTAATGATAACAATAATAAAACACATGGTCAGGATTAAGCAAAGGAGATACACAAAAAATAGAAAACTAGAAACATCTTCTTCATAAAGGTCTTCCTCTAGTATATATTACTTCTTGACAGAGAAGAACTCTGTCATTATTTACAGAACACTGAATTACAGAACACTGAAAATACTTGAATTTTTGTATTTTGTATATAATACCTTGTCATGTTTCTGTTCCAAGCACATGCTATTTCAATAATTTCATTAATCCAAGTACTTACATTGATTTATTGTTCTGGCTTGGCTACTTTTGGAGGTATCACAGGAGACCATTCACTCTCATGGCCTTTCTTCATCAATAATCTCACATGACCCTGACTCTTAACTTCTTTATTGGAATAAACACACATTTTCCTGATAGGATCTTCTCATTCTGAGGATGAGCATTTTTGGAAAGCTCTAAAGCAAGAAGGATTGAGCAGCTGCTGAATATTTTTTTGTTATTCAGCCATTTTCTAATATTGTTTGAAATAAACTGTATGGACATATTTAGACTCCAGACTATCACACCCATATGTGGTTCTTCCCCAAACTGTTGTCACAAAATTGGAAGCATGTCTTTGTATGTTGTAGCATTAAAATTTCCCTTCACTGTTTCAGCCTGGTTTAAAAAGACATGGTTTGACAAGGTTGGAGTGGAAGAGCTCAAGTGGCCTACACAAAGTCCTTCAACCTCCCTGAACACCTTTGGGATGAATTTGAACATCAGAGGCCTCCTTGCATGATATCAGTGTCTGAATTCATTAATGCTCTTGTAGCTGAATGATCACAAATCCCCACAGTCATGCTCTAAAATCTGGTGGAAAACCTTCCCAGAAGAGTGGGGCTTATTATAAGAGCAAAGGGGGATTAAATCAACAAGCACATATAGGTTTGAGGATCAGGTGTCCACTTGGACTTTTGGCCATATAGTGTATCTGTCAGAGTTATACTTTTATAATAAACTAGTGATGAAAAATATTAGATAATGTAAATTTCCCTATAGTTAGCATACTTGCTAAGATATCAGCACTGATGGCATTATAAAGTTTAAGAGTTAACTAGATGCTACATTAGATGCTACATCCATACCAAAAAACTGTTACCTAATTGAATATTTATTAAATTTGACATTTAAATATGTTGGCAGTTGTTTGATGTCCTAGGATTAGAGGATATTTTTACCACACCCTTATGAAGCGATCTTGATTTATTTTTTTCTATGGCTTCTTATAAACCACATAATGTGCATTTATCTTTTGGGACACAAACTATTGATTTTTCTCCCAAAGATTTTATGTTGCAGCGCGCAGAAATGATGAAAATCTTCGATAAATACATAAATACACATCACAGACTGTTATTATTGACTGCCACATTTCAGCAAAATCACATTAATGTCAACATAGTTAAAAGCTGTCTTTTATGAAGCCACAGTTTTCGCCAGAGATTGCCTGTGTCTCTGGGTTTTCTATGGAGGCGATGTTTTTAAAGTCATGAATTAGGTCTTTGTGTGTGTGTCTTTGAACAGTAAATTGTGTTGTGATTGCTGTTTTATTTCACCGAGAGCACTGTTCTCATTTTCTGCAAATCGTATACATTTGAGGAAATGCTGAAGTATTTCTTTAAAACTTGAACTTAGAGTAAGTATACATAGATTCCCTTAATAGAATAGAAAAATCTTGGAGATGTGACAGTGTTATTGTTGATAAGCATGGCTGGTACTTCACTAGATGTCGCCACTGTAGATCCATTTCCATGCTTTTACATCTAATGCAGACTTTATTGTTTGCAATAGCTCGGCTTTATCACCCTGAATTGTTAGGGTAAACACTTGAAATGTGTGTGTCGTGTGTTCTCTGTAATGTGGCTCATTTTTTCCACCCACAGCCGTCACCTCCTGCGATTTTGAATCTCCTTGTTCCTGGATCATGTCCAATCACAGCGCTCGCGGAGACTGGTATGTCACATCGCCTCAGCAACACTGGAACGGCCAACGGGGTATCCAACCAATCACAGATCACTCGAATGGAGATTCTAAAGGTATTAGTATGAATGTTTTTGCATGGATTCATGCCGTTGTAGAACACAGAAGCAGAATGAAGACTTGAGAACAGGAGTTTTCACAGGTTTTATTGATGGATAATGAGGGTAGAGATGTGTGAACGGCATGGATGGTGAGAGGGGGACTCTGTGAGTTCAAACTCGGGCTCTGTGGTCTGAATCCGGGAGGTGGTGTACTGAGGTGGACCCGGAGAGGCTCAGACAGACAGGGGGTGGACCTGAAGCACAGGGAGACACAGAATTATGCAAAAAGCTGTAATAAAGATCAGAGCATAGTCACAAAGGAGTTTTGTGGTTGATAACAGACTATAACAATCTGAAGAACTGAGTTTACATGCACTGCAGTCTGGTGAGGAGATAGGAAGCAGGTGCGTTTGCTGATCGGTTAAAAAGTGGGCAAAGTGGAGCACAACACCCAGAGGCACAAAGCAAGGGAGAAATAAACACAAGAAACACTTAGAACAGGGGAAAACAGAAAAAAGGGAATGGGGAAACAAACAGTAACCTAGCCTAGACCATGACACTATTACCATCACACTCAAGATCTCTGCCAGAGACATGAGATGATATTGTATCTTAACACACTTTACCATCACCATCACTTTTCATTAATTGAGTTTATGTAGTAAAAACTGTTCAGCTTACTTATGCTTTCCAAATGTTCCTGTGGTAAATTGCTTTGGATTGTGTGTTCTACAAAACTATCTGCTTTGCAAAAACAAATTTTTCTGTCAGCTTTTCTGCAAGTTGCTGTTTTGATTGGAAAGAGTATGCATTCTTCAGCAACTCTGTAAATTTGATATTACTAGAGTTTAAAATTAATGATATTTGCCAATTTATAATGATTTCCTGGATTTGTTTTTAATGGATTAATATGTATTCCAACATTCCTAATGTAACTGTAGAAGGGATAAAACAGAATATCTATTTTGTTCTAGCAAAGCTTGAGTTTATATTACTGACTGTTTTTATTTTTTGTGATACAATAATTAGACATTGATCTGATCCTGTTCCTGACAGAATAATTTGATTTTTGCACTGATAAGTGTTTAAGAAACTTCTCCTCTGCTTTCTTTTCCCCCCAAAGGTCACTTCCTGGTTCTGAGGTCTGGATCTTCTTTGTGGGCTTCTGGGAGTTGCACATTCCATATTTCAAGTCCTATAGTGCAAAACAGTGGCCCTCAGTGTCAGCTTCATCTGGCTTACTTCCAGTCTGAACCGAAAACAGGAAACTTGTCTGTGTCCATAAAACTCATGGATTCTGCCGTTGTCAACTCACTGACTTCAATCAGCAGGGAAAAAGCTGGCATTAGGTTAGAGTCCTTTCTTGTGGCTTTACGCAGTGGTTAAAGTATAATCTAAAAGCTGTATTGCCTTTGGGCTGCACAATAAAAGAAATACTTTCAGTTCATTCAGTTTAATTCATTTTTTATAGCACTTTTAGCAACACTCACTGTCATGAGAAATCAGGCTTTAGAGAAATCAGGATTTTAATCAGGCAACAAAACACTTGAAAAACACTAAAAAACTGTCTGAGATGACATGAGGAAGAAATTTAGAGAGAAACCAGATTCAAAAGTGCTCAGCTAGAATTTTATAGCAACCTTGTTAGCTTTAAAAACAGAAATCAACACAGTAAAGGTTGCCTGTTCCATCTTATACACTGTCTCAGATAACCATAATTCACTCCATATTAGTTAACTAGCTAACTGTTTCATTCAGATTTTTTTTATATGCTACTGTCTTATAAACTGGTTTCTAAATTATAAGTTTGTTTTTCCATCTCACCAGTCCATTTAATCAAATTAATAACAAAAGCTCAACGTGGAGATAAACACACTGCAACATTTTCTAGGAAACCTCCAGGAACCTGTTGAAGCTAATTACTAAACAATAGCCTACATTACAATGGCATTATTGTATTGCTTGTTTTCTGAAAATGTCTGTAGACCTGCATTTAATTGCATTATTGCTGTTCTGTGTGAATTAACTGATTTGGGAGATTTTGTTTGTTGGCCACAGAAACTGTTAGTTCACATATTAGTATCTAAATAGTATGTATCTTTTATAGGGACTATTTCAGTAATATATGTCTATTTTCTTGCAGGCAGCAAATGAAACCCTTGAGAGCTTAAACCTGAGCAGCATCAGAATTTGGGCCAATGTTGAGCACAGTTCAGTGTATTGAGTGTATTCAAATTGTTGGTTATTATGTGAGAACATGCTGGTGAAGGATTTTTTTGCCTTTTAAATGGTCTTTAGCTATGGTCTTATGGGTATTTTCCAAAAGATTTTGTATCATTAACCTGAACTTCATTCTCCATTCGTGTTATAAAATACAACTGTAATTGTGTATAGTATATATATATATATGTGACAGTTTATATAATGTTTAAATAATTCTGATATATGCAGTGTGTTAAACTCTACACTTTACCTTTAACTAACATAAAATCTCACTTTGCTCTGCACTTGATTTGTCACAGGCTTTCCATCGCTGTTGCTGATTTGATCATTAGACCTTTACCAAGTTGAAAATGAACAAATGAACAGAACCCTGACATGCTTCGCTTAATAGCAGAGTCATATGTAGCCACTGTTCTGCAAATAAATCAAATGAATGTCATCTGAAAGTCTTGTTATGGAAATGTGCTCCGTATTGATTTTCTTAGGTTGGCTAAAGCTAGTCCAAGATGAGTGGATGCATTTTGTTTCTAAAAGTAGATACCAATACGTCTTTGTAATTGGTTTTGACAGATGGCTTGAAATGGGCTGTGATGCAATGCAATTTGGAAAAAGCCAGTATGGTCATAATGGAGCCAATACTCTTATACTCACTGTCTGTTTAGGATTAAAGACATCACTCGGGGTTTGTATGGCTCTGTGCCTAGGACCATACAGTACTCCATCACACAAATCAGATTTAGTGGCTGCACAAACTGAAGCTATGGAAAAGGTTAAGTTGAATTACAATCCAAGTGACTCTAAAAGTAAAGCAAAGTTAAAGGCAAATTTATAGAAATCGTCAAATCTTCACAAGTTCTTTGTTTTTCAGCACATTGAAGTCAACATTTCTTGGTCTGGCTTGGACAGTTTTGAAATATTTGGACCATGTGGTCCAAGATAATGGGAAAATAAAAGAAATACCAAGAAGTGTAGGCAGTGTATAACATATTCATGCAACTAAACCATATGTGAAATCTGTTGTAGCTGTAGATAAGAAAACTGTAAGGCAAGTGATACTAAAATGCATAAAAAGATCTGGACAGTTTTCCAGGAATGTTTTTAATGATCAACAACAATGTTCACAAAGTACACAGGAATCCAGTATTTATGTACTGATGTACTGATATTACCTTTCTTTGTTGATTCTCTGCATACCCTGTAATTGACAAGACAACAGTACAATAGCATTTTGTATAAAATGAAAGTGTTTATTATTCAGCATGTTAGTGGTTGAATATATGTAAACACATTTATATTCACATATGCTAATATCTTTTATGGCCCAGGGCATCTTGGGAGGTATTGGAGGCATCAATAGGGAAAATTGATGAGCCCTTCCAGGTTACAGTGCAGTACACTTCTTGTAGTGGTCATGATCTTGGACTACTGGCTATTGATTCATTGGAGCTGAAGGGCTGTAACCTGGGTGAGTATTTTATGAAATGAGATATTACACTGCAGCTCTTGCAGCTGGTTTCTATGTGAGACAGGGGCATTTTTGAGATCCTCTAAAGCTAGGGAGCTATTGGTTACATCTTGCATTTGAATTTATGGATCTCTTTCCTTTGCTGAATACCTTCCCTTTCTCCTTCTTCATCTCCTCAGAAAGCAGAGCTTTGGATGAAATGGCTCCAGATTGTGTGGAGAACTCAGCCATTCGCTGTGATTTGGGCAGCTGTATAGATAAAAGCAAAGTGTGTGATTTTTACAGTGATTGCCCTCTAGGCGAGGATGAAGGATTCATTTGTGGTGAGTTGGACAGTGCTCTTGAAAGGTTCTATAGGTCAGTAGAGGATTTGGATAACATATTATTATGTAACATTTGTTCTGTAGTGTAGTGTTCATGGAGTGTAACAAATTAATGTAAAAGGTTGCCAGAATTAAAGCCCTGTAAAATATCCCATAGCCTTTGCACCGTCATTTTGAAAATGTCAAGCTAGATGCTCTTGAGCTGTGTCCATGCGTGACAAGGAGCAAAAATAGCAAAATGTGTGTGGTGGTCTGGACAAATTGGCCAAAATATTGGCATTTTATCCTATGTAGTTTTGAAAATTATAACTTGCATACATACAACTTTATACATAACATTATTATTATTATTATTATTATTATTATTATTATTATTATTATTATTATTATTATTATGTAGTTAGCTCTTTGATTATCAGCATCCTTATTCTCCGTGTGTCTCTCTGTCTCTGAGATTAAAATCACTGTCGCATTTATACCCAAGCCTCATCACCATCCCTTCACTAGATGATCTCTGTTGAACTCTGATCTGTTTATCTTGTCTCAGTGGGGAAATAATCACTGACTGATTCAGTCATTTCTGTTCTGTAGGCCAAATGTCATTGTGTTATTAATGTTATTAGTGCCTTTTTATTAAGTCACATAAACATTAAACGTTGTCCACTGCGATCTGCGCAGAGCACAGAACATGGGAGTACACTTCTGTGTTTTGATGATGATGTGTCAGATAAAGCAAGCAACAACATGCAAGTGAATATAAGAACAAATTAACATTTAAGGGGGAAAAAAAGAAAAATCTTACAACAACTTGGTTGCATAAGTACTGTAGCCACACCCTATAACTACTTATAATACTATACTTTTGGGTAAACATCTTACTCTTAGCACATCTTGATTTGATTTGATGTTTGAAGGAACATCCTGTTCTTGGTAGTGTCACTCTGGTGCTCCAGTTCCTCCACTTGTTGTTGATGGCCTTCACATGTTCCATGGAACTTCGAATGATTTGTAATGTTTTTGTGCCCCTCTCCTGATTCCTCGTAATTGCTTTGTAAGCTCTTTGCAGACCACGGCTTCAGAAGTCAATTGAAACCATGAAGATGTCCATAACATCTGGTCATTTTTTGGGATTAATCTGAATCACTTGATTGATGACCCAATTATGATAAATCCTTTTGAACATGAGTTTAAATGTGATTGAGTCGTTCTGAGCACAGTCGATGTGCCCATTTATACGACCAGTATAAATCTTGTATATGATTAAAATTTTATTGACATCTTGGTTTTAAGCAATTATGGGGTCTCATTGCGAAAAGGTGTCAGGAGAGGGTTACAAAAAACTTCCAAAATCTTTGATGTACCATGAAAGATGAAGGCCATCAACAAGAAGTGGGGAAATTGAGCGCAAGAGTGGCATTACCAAGAACATCCCTTTAAAAATCCAATGAAGTTGGTAAATGACTTGTACTAAAATATTGAAAACAACTAAAAAGTTGGTTAAGCCTCTTAAAAACAAAACAAAAAAATGGATTTAACAAGGTATTAGTTATGCAAGCAGGTTACTGTATAAATAATCCCTCCCCAAAAAAGTTTTATTTGTTTTTCTAACTGATTATATTGGATGTTATGTAAATTGCAGTAAATATATGACTGATCTTGGTTTCTTTTTTTTTCTCACAAATTATCAGAGACTAGAACCAGTTTGACCAGAACAAAGTGTTATATAAATAAAATTGAAACTGTAGACTGTAAAATCTAAGATCTCTAATGTATCTGTTCCCCCAAAAGTTCCAACTCATCTTGATAATACAACTTTGTAATTTAGTGTAATTCATTTGGTAGCCAGCTATGAGTGATTAATCCTTATAAGAAATGTAAGATCACTGTTGGCAGTCTGCATTTCAATGAGAAAGTACACTTAAAGGCTATGGAGTGGCGTGTTGGGACACTGTGTGCCACATACATTAGCTATATTAAAGCTTAGGCTGTAATAGATTGGTGAATTATGCTTCCTGAAAATGCTTTGCTTGCATTATCAAAGTTTCCTGTTACAGGAATTTAGGCATTAGAAGCTCAAATGTTTTTGTATTTTTTTTAATGCAGTAGTTTATGGACATTAACAGTTGAACTTATTGTGGCTCACATGAATTAGCATGTTTAAAATGTGTATATGAATTTTGAACCTGTTGAACCTCTCTTGTTAATGGTTTCCTGCCACTGTTCTTTGCCATTTGCTCAATTCAAAGCAAGCACTCAGGCAAGAGAGTTCATAATTTAGATGCAGCACTCACACAGAAGGAAATAAATATATCTAGCAAGTAATATAATTTCTGAGGTGCAATGGAATAGTAAGACTCTGGGGAGTTTTTAGATTGTTGTATGACCACTGTGACTAAAAGTAAAGTGTGTTTATTATTGTAATGATTATTTTTTATTTACTTTGTCTGCTATATAGTCCGTCTCTATCTTACACCAGATACCAAATTGGAAGGACTAAAGACTTCTGTGAAGTGTTCAGTGTTCATGCAACATTATGTGTCGGCTGAATGCATTTTAGGAGGAGATTGCTAAAATCCATATTGCCATATATGGTATTGGGCAAGTGCCCTGGAGCACAGCCAATGGGCACCACCAAATAATTGTAATAAAGATAACAACTAGACCTTCAAAATATTTGTCATATTTTATATATTATTTACTAGATGAGAGGCACATAAACACAAAATTAACAGTTACTACAATATATTGTCATTGGGTGTATGTGCCAAAATATATTGGATATGTCCCCACCCTCACCCCTTTTAAGGGTTGAGTCCACAATGATGAAGTGCCGTTGAGTCCAATCTATTATATCAGACACATGAATAGGCATCAGCTAAGCAGTTGTGCAGCACACAAACTGAAAAAAAACCTATCAAAGCACCATACACAATGTACCCACAATCACAAGGTTTTTTTCTTCAGGAAGAAGCAAAGACAGAGACATCACCATCAAGAGCAGACAGCTGTAGCAGCAGATAATGTCAGTAAATGTGGTAAACAGATGCAGGAGAGTGGAGGAAACAACAATAACGACAGGGACTACATGGTCTATGGAACTACCACATGTAGTATGTGTGGTGAACCTGAACATTTTTGCTATAGGTTCATGTAAATCTATGGTTTTTATAGCCAGAGTAAATATCAGTTTTCATGTTTATTGTGTAAATCTGGACCTGCTTCCATCATATATGTGAGCTAACAGGTTGCTTATTGTAGCTGAGTTGTCATGGGAAAGAGAGAAAGAGAGAGCAAAGCCAATTATACTCTCTTGACCTCTTGGCCATGGAGGGCTTTAGTTTCAAACTGTTAGTACATGTTACTTCTGTTATACTTGTGTATGTGTGCTTTGCTTGAAGAAAATGTGTACGATCTGTCAAGAACCACTGCGGCCTTTGTAAGGTTAAGCTTTTATTCCAAATTTGGGAATTGTCATTTTCAAAAATGGTTGTGTCATGACATCACTTGTGTCATGAGTTTTGCCTTCTCTCTTGCAGAAGAATCTGTTTAACAGTCCCTCCGGGATTTCATAGTTTTGTAACCACAGAAATTAACACAAAATGAAGCAAACTTCACAATATTCTGAAGAGCTTGCAATTTTTCAGAATAACCTAGCTTTACCACAATCGCAAAAATCACAAAAAACTCAAGGAAATCCTGAAGGGATTGTTTAATTGTTATGGGATACATAAGGTATTTTATTAGAGGATCAGACCTAGCTTACACAATATGATGTATACCCAATTTCAACATTTTCTACACCCTTGATCTAGATACCATGGCTTAGGCTATTGATTGAGGAAAAGTGGTGCACAGTAAAAGGGAGACTTCAAACTCGTCTGAACTTCATGGATTTTATTTTTTATTAGATCACCATGTCTATCAGTAGATCTTTCACTCAGATGGTGTTTGTCTCTCAGCACTGACTGACTCTGACGTGGCAGGAAACTTAACAGACTGGCATCTAGGCTACCGTTTATATGTCTTGTTAGTGTCCGACTAGCTGTTGCAAAGCCTCAAGGTTCTGGGTTTGATTTTTGAACTTTATATACTAATAAATAATGGGTGAGCAGAATGGCATTAACATTGCACCCCTGCACAGGATTTTAACACGCTTATTACTCATTCCTTTATTCTGATAGACTATGAGTTTCCCAAGTCTCTTGTGGAGTGTAGGGCAAATGATTACTTGGAACCATTGCTGTCACGGCATCTGACTAACCCTTCCTGGTGACGTCCTTCAAGTTTAAACCCCTTAAACTCATATTTTAAAACACCTGCCTATCTGCCATGGGTCTGCAATTAATGTTCAATGTTTATGTGCATTTATGTGAAAGAACATATTGAAGACAAATTTTAAAAATAGTATGGGTCACGGTGAATATTTAGTGATGTTGTATAGTCTTGTCAATGCTCCTTTTGTCTTTTGTCACGGAAGTCCTAAGAGATATGCAATATTTTTGGGTTAAAGTTTATAGTGACAGCAATCTGATTTCCTCTTCCACTGAGGAGGAACATCTCATTATACCAACAAAATAGGCTCAAATTCTTCATTGAAAACCTGAATCTGGAGGAAAGCAATTTCCAAAAATCCACATATGCTTCTGAGGATGTATTCTCTGCAAATAGGGTGTGCAGTGTTAATGAGTGGAATGTTAAAGCAATAACCTATTACACCATTATGTCCTGGAATAGCTTTTACCTCATATCCATATATGGATTTAACAGAAATGTTTACGAGTGTTTTAGTTAGTCTCCATAGTGGTCTGCCATGTGCATCTGTTGCTCATTTCCTTTCCGTCTGTTTAACGTTTTTAACCTGCACAATGATCATTAGCACTCTTCAGAGTCTACAATGCCCCAGTAGCAGTTACATTTCATATGCAAATTTTATTCAGCACATATGTGGCCATGAACAGTATGAAATACACAGTAGTGAAATGTTTTTTGGCTGTCATAAAAAGTAGAATAAAAGTAGAATATAAATATTTGCAATAAAAAATAGACATAGAATTTTGTGTTCAGAAATAAAATTGAATATATGAAAAATAATATATGAAATATAAAAATATAAAATTAATATTGGAGGCAGAACAGTATGACTATTGCAAATAAAGTGCTAATGATTTAGTATTAAGGACCGAGTGTTACTAAGAAGTGTTGTATATGGATTTTGGTGAAATGTGTTTATCTGTTCCAAGAAGCATCTACATTTTCTAGACAGAATTAGTAATAAGCATTAAATTAGTGTACCTTTGAGACAGCTGGGTCAGGTTTGGAAAATTTGGATAATTGCAATGGTGATTTCTTTGCTTTCTGAATTTTGATGAATGAATACATTTTCAGAGATTTAGAGACAGTAATCCCAGCAAAACAAGAATAACTGCTTAGCCAGGCTTGAAAGGCAACTTGACAAGTTGATTCTGTCATGAGTACAAAAATGTACAATCACTTTTTTAGTCACAGTAATATATCCATAAAAAAGATTCTAGTGAAATAAAAAAAAAACACTCAACTGCTTTTTTGACTTGATTTTTTATTTCATTGGAACAGGCATTCTCGCCCATTTTTAACAGTGTTACTGGAATCTAACATACCAGAGCTATTCATAAAATAGTTCCTAATACTTATAACCAACAAAGCTCTTGTAAACATAATAGACGAAAAACTTCTTATACATTTTTTGCTCCTCTGAGAGAGAGAGAGAGAGCTCAGCTCTCAAGATTTAACACTGAGGTATAAGAACTTTTGTGTAGTTCCCCCAAATTCATCTGTTCTAAAGCTAAATTCATACATAAAGTAAGTTTATCACTGCATGTCTCCAGTTACTGTACTATCAAGTTTATTATTAGGTGTTCCTACCTCTTGTTGCCAAAGTAACAATGAGTGGGTGGCACAACTAGCCTTCCACTTGAGAACAAATGAAATTTTCTTCTCATTGAAATGAAACATTCTGGAGGTAGATTTGGCCTTTGTGCAAAAAGTTAAACTTTTCTCAACATCCAGTCACCAACGGTCACTCTCACTCATGTCACTGAAAGTCACCAGCGCTGATTGAACATGGTCACATTGTTGCTGCGAGTTGCTGCATGTGTGAACGTTGCATTAGCTAGAAATTGTATCCACAATATATTTGTATCCTGTGTTTTAGAGTTATAGCGTTGTGAGTGCAATGAGCTTTGGGTAAAATTTTTGGTTAATGATCAAAGCTAATCTCTTTTTATGTCTACATATATTGCTGTGTCGTCTGAGTAAAGATGTATTTTTGGAGTTAACCTGCATATTGAAGTAACAGTGCTAGCCTAGTGACTCATGTGGCATTAAAATTCATTACTTCTTCATGCTGTTTTGGCTAAATCTGGGTCATGACCATATCTATACAGTAAAACTGCGTCATCACTAAAACAGCTCTTTTTCTTTAGAGCAAAATGCATTTTTAAGAACATTTGGTCCATAGCCAGTTGATAATAAGTCTATTTGATTGCATGATTGGTTATTTACTATTATTGTCTAGAACCGTATGTCATATTCTTAAAATTATACATGTGGCTTGTATTCACAGATACATTGCCTTTGGGGTCATACTGTTCATTTGAGACAGGTTCCTGTGGATGGACAGTCTCTGGTACACAGTCTTCATGGAACCTGGTCAGTGGAGAACAACTATCCAGAAGTACTGACCTATTAGGAACAACACTTCAAAACACTCAAGGTGAATCTATTGATGTTGAAGTGTCCTGTAGTATATATATATTTTTTGTATATGTGATTTAATTATTTTGTATTATAAGGAACAAAATTATAACCTACATAACTGATTATAATCTTTTTTCTCCATACCAACATTCAGGTAAAAAGATTCATGTTTTTCTTAGCAGAGACTTTAAGGCTTTACAGGCTTGTTCATAACATTAGCTCATCATGCATAACAAGCGTTGACACCCCTATACATTATCCTGTAAATGTAGTTTACATCAAAAAGGATAGGATTGCACTATACATTTCATCACATACACAGTCTCACAGAGTGTGACAAACACAATAGTGAAATGCTTTTTGACTGTGTGTTATAATCCAGAATAAAATATTTGAAATAAAAAGTAGAAATTACAATACATGTACAAACAAATGAGAATTATATAGGACATAAATAAATGAATTAATGAATTAATTAATATAAATATACATAAATAAATAAATATAAATAAGTAAATAAATAGTGTTGTATATGGATTTGGGTGAAATGTGTTTATCTGTTTGCATGATTCCAAGAAGCATCTACATTTTCTAGGCAGAATTAGTAGTAAGCATTAAATTAGTGTACAGGCGAGACAGCTTGGTCAGGTTTGGAAAATTTGGATAATTGCACTGGTGATTTCTTTGCTTCTGAATATTGATGAATGAATACATTTTCAGAGATTTAAAGAGAGCAAATCCCAGCAAAACACCAACAACTGCTTAGCCAGGCTTGAAAGGCAACTAAAGACAAAACTACACTTCATTTTGTCATAAAAAAAAGTACACTTTCTTATTCACAATATCATTTTCATAATACTGTATCATAATCTTTAGGAAACAGTGTGTGAAGAATTGCTCTTTTGGGATTCTGTTTTTTTTTTCTGATTGCATAGGAGGTTACAAAATAGATCTACAAGATATACAAGCTCTGTGTGTTTCTCAGATTACATGTAAAACGGAAAGATGTATTTTCAGTCATAAATGCCACTGATGGGACTTTCCCCACAAATGCACTGATCTTTTCATAATAACTAATGGTACATTTTACTTGTATGCTGTGTAGCTAGCAGACACATTTCTTCAAAACAATTGGAATATTTTTTGGACATCGTTTTAATGATTTAAGGGAAGGCTAAAATAGGACACATTTCATCTTTATGTTGCCAGGCTAAATGAGCACAGCTGTTTAGTTTATGGCTGACTGGTGCTATGCATCCTTGCAGTAGAAACAGGACAACACTTGTCTTTCTTTACAATGAGGTGGATGAATAGAAAATTGTACATTTTTTCCGAGTTCTAATTATAAACCTGGAGTTATATGGTTCAAGCAGGTTTTGAGAAATCCAGAAATGGTTTTGACATTTCAGCTGTATAACTTAAAAGTAGTTTAATTCTCATGGTCTGTATTTAAAATAAAAAATGCTTTAAGATGTAGCGGGTGAGTCATTCTGCGAAAGGTCATGCAAAACACTGTTCTCCTTTCCAAAAAAAGTTTTTTTTTCAGTTTTTACTGAAATAATTTTCATATTTATGTGAATTCATTTTTCAAAACTCTTTTGCAAAGTCATGATGAATAAAATACATTTAATAATCAAGACATTTTTTATATGTGTTGATTTTGTATAAACTTTAACAAATAATTCAGCTTGTCTAATTTCAGCATCAGAAACAGTCACCACATCCTGCCCATCTTATCAAATACAAACTACCATATCCTGGCAGAGCGTTTATGTGTCGAAATGAAAAATTCTACCCAAGAAAGTAAGGGGAGTTTTACATTATTGGGAGGTGAATTGAAAATCTTGAAAAATAAATTAAAAGTCTTTAGTTAAAAAACAAAGATGATTTAGCTTTTACATAATGGCTGTCTATGCTCCCAAACAAGCAGAGCCGTGGGTGCCAATATTTTAATATTTACTGAAGATTCTGAGGAGTTTGAGTCCCTGCCATACCGATGACCTTAAAACATGTACAGGCAGTTCTGGAGCTGAATCTCAGATGTCTTTCTACACTGCTACTCTTGAAAGCACTACATAAGATCCATTCCATCTTATCCGTTCTATCCTGTACAGCGTACAAAGAAAGTAAACAGGATGCCATCAGAGATTTACCTCAAATAGGAGATGAGGGATTTTACTTGGATTAGAAGAAGAAATGTAGGCTGAAGCTACACAGCAATCAGAAAATGTTATTGTGGATAAATAAATAAATAAATGAATGAATGAATCTGCAAGATTAAATTGCTGGCCTCTTAAATCCTTTAGAAAAAGGACTTTCACGAGAAAAACACTTTGAGACACTTTGAGCGGACACTCTACTAGCTTACTACTGATCTTTTTTTTTTTTTTTTACTGTTAAAGTAATATCAGCTTCCCTTTGTCTTCTTCTGACCAGCTTTCATATTTTATATAAAAAATGAAAGTATTCTGCCATGTTATGCTGATAATGTCACTAACACAACTATAGAACAGTTTCAAACTAGGAAGTGGAACGATGCACAGAGTGAAATGTCCCAGTGTGGTTATAAGAAATATAGGCACATGTGATGATAATGCCACTCAACTAATCAAATTACTGGTCTGGAACTAAGTGCTTTGTAATATTGTGTTACATAACAGTACACAACAGTTTCATATAGTAGAGTAGGTACTTTTAAATGATTTTTCATTTTTTAAAAATGTTTGGTTTTTTCCTAAAGTATTATAAAACTAGGGGGTGGTCTTCAGTACCCACCCAATTCAAGCTTACTCAAGTTTCAAGTCCTAGTTTTAGAATAAATTAGTTTTAGTATATATTAACATATATTGGTTCACATGTAGTACAGGTATGAAATTCATGTATGTGTATATATATATAACAACTGTTCTTTTCTGTTACCTCTTTAGGACACTTCCTGTTCCTGAAGGTCAGAGGCAATGCTAATAGAAATGAGGCATCAATTTACAGCCCTGCACTTCCTGTGACTCAGTCTAGACAAGGCTGCCAGGTAAAAATTCAGGATGACTGGATCTTGCTTGCCACGTATTCTAGACTTCCGATGTGATGCATTCAAAGTGGCTCTTAGGCCAGTTTTGCAGTTTTCCTTTAAACGAAAATGTGTACACAAGGGTCAGCTTTTAGATACACATCTAGTACCTGTGTGGCTCGTTCAACCTTTTTAAGGTTGAAACCTAGGCTGGGTATTTTCTCGTATTTCAGGACACTAATGGCTATGTTTGACATGTCTGGGGTCATTACTCTAAATTGTGTTTTTCTGATGGTACATGCTGCACTGACGATACACTCTGCACTGAAAAAAAAGAAAGAATATATGGTCAGATTTGGAGAAATATTACTTATATAAAAATATTTAGATCAAAATATGAAATTTCTCAACATTTATGATTTCATTGCTTATATTACACTTAAAAACGTTTCTAGATTAAATGAGGTAGAATGAGCGTGATCGAGTCACGTAGCATTATTGTAAACCATTACAGTGTGAAATCTCACGAGGATGTCGGCACTGATGCGAGCTATAACTTTAATATTACACTTCTAAAAGTGACACATGCATGGTAGAATAGTGCATTGGTAATGTGTTTATTCCAGAACACCAGGGTTGTAGGTTTGATTCTTGGCTCAGGTGTGAGCTCGATATTCCATTTTATTCAGGGCTTTGAAAATACACAATCAAATCATGTTGGATGAACGAAAACTAATTGCGTTAATGTTACTCAATTCAAGTGGAACAGATGTACACATTTGAATGAAGGAAATTCAATCCTTTTTTTTCAGTGTGGGTAGCCTCTGTTTTTTTTTTCTTTTCTTTTCACTTATCCTTCTCTATAGTTGATCCATTTCTAATGTTTTGTGTGTAGTTGCACTTCTCCCTGTATCTCTTTGGGGATTTTAACGGCACGGTGCGTCTGTCGGTGGTCGAGAACGGTACTTCAGTGACTCCTTTAGTGTGGGAGAGGGCTGGACATTGGAAGGACAGCTGGCAGGATGTCACTCTACAGATCACTGACCTGCTAAATGGGTGAAGGAAATGTTGATTTTTATATTTTTAACAAAGAAATTAAGTTAATTTAATACAGTGCACACATTTTGAACTGAATTCTGCTCTGACTGTTTGGTTTACAGTAGGTTACACTATACACCATTGCCCTACAAAATAGCCCAATGTTAAACACTTGGCTTCGGTTTTAATCTTTATTTGTTTTATTTGTTTTGACTGCAGGTTCCATCTAAAAGTGCATGCCCTGTGGGCTGCCGACTCAGAAGCTGACATTGCGCTGGATGATGTTTCTTTAAGTGCAACATGTTTTGAACAAGGTGACCTTTTGTCCACCCACACACATGCTACATCACTGTTACACCCCTGCCAAGATGCAAATTGCTGTTTGTGCATTAGGCGGTTATGTTCAGACCAGGAAGAATAGAATGTAATCCTACGCATTGTCCATTATGTGTGATAATTTGCTTTTGACTAGGATTGATGTATACTGGCAGACCGTTTTCTTAGGAACACCTGCACACCTGCATGTTGATGCAGTTTTCTAATCAGTCAATCATGTGGTAGCAGCAAGATGCAAAAAATCATGTAGATACAGATCAAGAGCTAAAATAAAATAAAATACATGAATACAGATACAGTATGAGTGATATGAATTTGAATATGTTGATATAAATAAATTTCAGGTGTGTGAAATATAATATATATATATATCTGGACATCCTCATCCTACTCTAATCTCTCTCATAAAAATACTCAGTAATGATATCTGCTTGTGTTCATGTACAAATACTTCTTATGCTTCTCATAAAGTGAATAGAGTTTAAAATTCATAGATGATCTGAATTGTGTGTTAAATAATGGCTCCTAAATTACAGCCTGCTTCTCCGTTCTTTTTGTAATCCTTTCGTCTATATTCAGAACTTTCTATTCCTTTGTAGTCTCTTCTCCATTATCACATATCTCCTATATAATTGAATAGTTTATCTTCTGGCCTGTGCACTTTAGAAAGCTCTCTTTTTTTTGTTTTTTTTTTTGCTTTTGTGATGGTGTATTATTAGTAATAAAGGAAAAAAAAGGTTCGAATATGTTATCCCTAATGCTCTAACCTGTTTATTTTTGTTGAGGGTCCTTCTGTCTTTCTGATCTAATCAGATCTAAAAGCTCTGCTTCTTGGTCGTCAACATGATTTGGACTCCATCAGCCAGTTAGACTTCCCGAGTCCTCTTCTTGAGCCTTCTGCCTTAGGTACAGTGTTTTACTCTGATTGTATGACAAATTCACAGTACATTAATGCTCTTTGGTTGCTTTAGATTCTTAACTCATTTTTGAGCCATAAGATCACTACAGTATAGATGAATGAAGAAACCACAAAGAAGGTGACAGTCAATATTATTTTTTCAGAGGTGTCCCAGATGACGTGGTTGTTCACCTCATGTGGAGCCAGTGGACCTCAGGGCCCTACTCAAGCGCAGTGTGACAGTGCTTATCGCAACACCAACATTAGCGTGCTGGTTGGAAAAGAAGGCTATCTCAGAGGTGTTCAGATGTGGAGAGTACCTGCTACCAACAGATACAAGTAAGAGTTTATTAAAGTCACTTTAAAGGCTGCTGCTTTAAAGACTGCTGCTCAAAGCACTAAATAATATTGAACACTAATCTCACACCTGAGATAAATCCCACGATGCTGGTGTTTTGCAACAAACTCATTACTACTGTACTATTCTACTGTTTTTTTGTTTTTATTTTATTTGCCTAGATTTAATACTATAGGTAAAGTTCTCATCCTCATAAAATTTTTACCATGTAATTGCTTTACGTTGGTACTATGTGAATTGATCATGCTCACTCAACTTCATTCAGTCTACACTGATTAGCCATACCATTATTTGCACCATTATAACACTGGACCATGGAGCAATGAAAGAAGGTGCCCTGGTCTGAATTATCAATCATTTTCTTTTAAATCGCATAAATGGCCAGGTGTGTCGCTTACCTGGGGAACACATGACACCAGGATGCACTATGGGAAGAAGGCAAGCTGGCAAAGGCAGTGTCATGCTTTGGCCAATGTTCTGCTGGGAAACCTTGGGTCTTGCTATTAATGTGGATGTTACTTTGACACGTACCACCTACCTAAGCATTGTTGCAGACACCCTTTCATAGAAACGGTATTCCCTGATGGCAGTGGCCTCTTTCAGAAGGATAATGCACTGTGCCCCAAAGCAAAAATGCTTCAGGAATGATTTGATGAGCACAACAACGAGTTTGAACTGTTGACTTGGCCTCCAAATTCCCCAGATCTCAAGCCAATAGAGCATCTGTGCTGGACAAACAAGTCCGATCCATGAAGACCCCACCTTGCGACTTACAGGACTTAAAGGATTTGCTGCTAACATCTTGGGGCCAGATACCACAGCACACCTTCAGGGATCTAGTGGAGTCCATGCCTCGACGGGTCAGGGCTGTTTTGAAAGAAAAAGGGGGACCAACACAATGTTATGGCTGATCGGTGTAGGAAATTAGAAACATATTTAAATTAAGTATGAGAATGAAAACACGTTTTGTTCAGAAACAGAATATTTTTATGTAAACTCTATGTATTTTTTTTATCTGGGTCACCAGATTTTCTTTTTTCAGTCTTCATTTGGAAAATTCTTTCAATGTAAAGATAAAACAAATGATCCCTTTCAGTGAAACATTACCTGTTTAAACAAATGAATGTATTTCGTATTTCACTGGCACTTTTTGAGATGAGAAGTAGGCTGGGGACAACTTTTTTATTTTTGTGTACTATTTTCTTCAGCTTTCAGAGGTTTTATTTAATGAAGCAAATCACACACACACACACACACACACCAGATTAAAATTGAATTTGCAATTTGATTTGTTCTTTAAAAATGAATAAACCAAGTGACCCTGACCAGGAGGAAGCCCTGTACTGAAGATAAATGAATAAATGAAGTATAAACATTGTACCTCTCTCAGTACTCTCCAGTGTTAATCAGTGTGGCCTCTTCTCATGCTATAAGCTATGTATCTGACCACCCTCTCCTCACAGCATAAGAGTAAAAGCTGCTCGCTCAGGTGAGATTTTTAAGAGGGAATCCCAATTCTCACTTCTAGACTTTCTAGTCTTTTTTTAGTACCTTATGTTACTCTCTCATCTACATGCCATTTATTCAGTGAATGTTTACTGCGATATCAAAAGGAATTGTCAGAGTAAGCAGGTTCTGTGAGGAAGTGTCAAAGTACCGCATAGAGCCAAGCCCCTTTGCCCTACTCACACTTGCCCTACACACACACACACGCCAAGTACTAGGTAAGACTCACAGACTGAAAGATGTAGATGAATCTGTTTTTGCTCTCTATCTAAGCTGGTTTCTACACTGAGAGGCTTTTGAACTGATTTGCTATAATTTCTTGGCTAGTCATGGGAGCTCATTAAAGGAGCACTGGCTACTAAGACATCCCGGAGAGGCGGGAGAAATGAAAGAAACAAGCTGGAAAGAAAGACAGATGGCTGGTCCTTAGCTCTTAATCATTAGCCATTGAGATTTAAAGACTGGAGTTGAACCCGCCATTAAAGCTATAGTGTTGTCATTTGAAAAATTGGCAAGTGACTGATACAGCTGATTTCCCTTTACCCAATAATTAGTCAAGGCTTTTTACAACAGGTTACATGATTACTCTTAAATGCCGTAAGCCACAGTTGAAGTTAATCACAAATGTTTGGATTCCCCCAAGATAATACAGGCTTTATTGCTGTTTTTTTCTGGCTTGTAAATATTGCTGAGTAATAATTGTAGTGAGTGTAGGATTTATGGAGAGAATAGCAGATTCTGTCAATAGTGTTAAGTCTGTATTCCCAAACTCGCTGCATCAACCTTGTTCTTACGTCTATAAAATGTTGCTAAATTCTAACACTCCAAGCATCAAGGATAGGAAACGAGCCAGCACTGGGTTAAATACTGCAAAGGACACATGCTGGTTTGGTTTGTGAAATGTTTTTTTGGAACCCAATCTGAAGGCCTCTATTTTATGCAGTGTTTTTTTTTTTTACCATGAATACCGGGTTGTTTATTTCTACTGCTCTTCTAAAAAATTAATTAAAAAATAAACAAACTAATAATAATAATAATAATAATAGTTTCTACAATAACCCAAATAATCACTCTTTGCAATCGTGGTGAGCAGAAATGTATCCCAGCATGCACGGCACTTCAATCCTTAAGGCTGATGGTCTACGACAGAAGACCACATCTGGCACCACTTCTGTCAGCTAGAAACAGAAAACTAAGGCAACAGACTTAACGAAACTGGACAACTACAGATTGGGGGAAAAGAAGGAAATGTTTTACAACTGTCCAACATTTTTACTAAAACAAAACTTGCTTCTGTGCACATCACTATAGTTTTTCTCATTCATAGTCTCCCTCACTTTCAGAAAACACTTTATCCTGATTGGTGGGTTCAGTGCCTGTATTGTGTGTACTGTGTATCTTAGCCAGTTCACCTACTGCTATGTTTTTGAAAGTTGCGTGGAAACTAGATTAAAAAAATGAAGATGTGGAGAGAATTTGCACAAAAATTCCACACGCCCACAACAGGCCGAACTCGGGATCGAACCCTGTGATGGCAATGCAATCCGCTGTACTCACCATGGTTTAATTTAAAGTGAATGTGAAAGTGAGGACGACATAGAATAACCACTATACATTGTTGCAATATCACAAACATTTTTATTATATTCATTACGGACAATCAATCAATTTATTTGTATATTTATTTGAACATTTTTTTGCTTTCCTTCTCAGGATCTCAGCATATGGAGCTGCTGGAGGCAAAGGGGCAAAAAACCATAACAAACGCTCGCATGGGGTCATCATTTCAGCCATCTTCCAGCTGGAGAAAGGGGAAATCCTCTACCTCCTGATTGGTCACCAGGGAGAAGATGCTTGCCCAGGGGTAAGCACAGCTGTAAATCTATATGATGAAAATATAATCCAGACACTGTACTGCTCTGCTATTTCAAGGTTTCAGGCAACATGGTTTATCGTTTAAAACTAAATATAGTGTCTCATGCTTCTTATTTATTTATTTCAATGTAAATCATATTGGTGATTAATTTTGATTGTTCTTGACATCTCTCATCTCTCTCTTTCTTGCCTTTTGTATGTTTATTTCAACAGAGGAACCCTCTGACACACAAGGTCTGCCTAGGTGAATCTTCTGTGATCGAGGACAGGTTCAAAGGTGACGGATCTGCTACGGAATGGGCCGGAGGTGGAGGCGGCGGCGGGGGCGCCACATTCATTTTCCACGTAAGCTTCATGCTTTTTTCCTTCCATTCTTCTCTTAGCCATCATGAGCACATCCTTTCAGAGGGGTGACAGTGCCTAAAGGAAACCATGTGGACAGCAGTAATATGCATGTCTACGGCATTCCTGGGACATGTTGAAAGCATTTGCAGTCATCAGAACTGGGCCGCAGATGGAAGTGGGGGAAGGTCTGGGATGATAACAGCGGTTTACGTTGGTCTTTGATGAAAAGCAACTCTCTTTTTGTTTTTCGGTGGGGGGATATCCTGGTGCAGATGGAGAACGGGGAGCCAGTGCCTCTGCTGATAGCAGCAGGTGGAGGAGGGAATGGCTATCTGGAGGAGCCTGAGAGCAGTTTGGATCAGATCCCTCTGGAACAGTATGAGAACGACACAGTGGCCTCTGGGGTCAACGGCAGAACTGGAGCAGCAGGTCTTCATCTAACTCTTTACCTGCTAGACTGGCTGAATGTTTCTAATTAGCACTTAGCAGCAGAAAATCGATAGTTACTTCACTTAAATGCGCTGAAATGAGCATTGGATTGCGAGGCTTACTGAAAAAAGCACACTTTAAATTGGGAAGGCTTTTCATGCAATCTGTTTATCGTGCCTGTCGTTTCTCAGATGTGTGTCACATTTCAGAAGCAAAGCATTTTTGCCTGTTCTATTGAAAAAGCACTTAATATTTAAAGCTAATCTTGTTGCCATGATTCCTGTGGTTTCCTTTTAAGCTTTTAATTACATGAAATCCCCAAATTACAGTTGAGATCTGTGGCATATGAGCAATCCATCAGTCTGATACTTAGGAATGTTTCAAGGTGCATTTTCTGATATTTTCAGGAAGAGAATTTGAGAGAATTTGTTGGAGAGTTTAGAGCGACATCAACTGAATGCAATCACTGATGAACTTTACAAGTGGTTTACAAAAAGCTAGTCATTCAGTAGAATATTTTCGTCTGTGTGTGTGTGTTTGTATGTGTATGTGTATGTGTGTGTTTTTAAAGGAGCGGGAGGCGGTTGGAAAGACTCTACTACTCACATGTGGGCAGGGAAATCTCTGTTTGAAGGGGCAGAAGGTGGCTCACCTTGTCCTCAGGCACTGTCTAAACTTGGCTGGGCAACATTCGGCGGGTTTGGAGGAGGAGGAGGATCCTGTACTTCTGGAGGAGGTGGTGGAGGATTCAGAGGTTAGTGTACTGATTTAGACACACACTCACTATCAAACACATTTGGCATATTTTAGGATAATGTATATGTAACTGCCTGTGTAATGACAGCCAAAATATATATATATATATATATATGTATATATATATATATATATATATATATATATATATATATATATATACATACATACATTATGTATAGCTTTCTCAACAAAACGTGATTTCATTGCTTATATTAAACATAATTGAAACTAGATTTTAATGACTTAAATGTAGAATGACAGAAAGATGTAGAGTGAGCAAGATCAATTCACATCCAGTTACAGTGTGACAGCACATGACAATGTTGGCGCTGCTGAGAACTATAGCTGTAGTTATAAATTTAGGCAAACAAAGCATGCATGGTGGAATAGTGCAGTGGTAATGCCTCTGTTACCTGACAGCAGTGTTGTGGGTTTGATTCTCAGCTCATACGCGTTCCCAGTGTTTGATTTTATTCAGGAATTGACAAATTACAACAAAAACTATTTGTGTTACTGTTACTCAATTCAACCACATGGAACCAATGTACACATTTTAATGAAATGTGACAAGCTTTTTTTTCAGTGTAAATATATGCACACAAATTTGATAAATGCATTTCCTGGACTCTTTTGCCGTCTTCTGCCTTTTAGAAGCTGTAGCAGTCTAACATTTTTTCCCCTAATATGGCCATTTGTTAGAACCACCTACAAAATGAAGTATGAGATTTTTTTTAGGAGCTGTGAGATGGTGGAAATGGTCAATCAAAGGACCTGGTAAAAAGCTCAGGATTAATGAGGAAATGCAAATTTAGTATAACAAAGATAATGTGTAAATGAAGCTCTTATAAAATAATGGCTGACATCCCAAGTGATTTTAATGGATTGACAGATATGGAATGAATAAGCTATTTAAAAAAAAAAAAGATCTGAAAACCTCCCATAGCCACGTTGGTGAAAATTAGGACTATTGTTGTAAGATATGCCGCTTTCTTTTATGTTAAAATGGAACAGGGTGTCACCATTAAGCATTTCTACATAATCAGAGTGATGAATATAATATAAGGAATGTATCAGGATTGAGGCTTCAGCTCAGGAAACGATACAGTGGTTAAACCCAAATCACACACAGTGGTGGTCTCTGAATTGCAATTTTAGATAAAAAATGTGTTGTGAAATACAGTATAATATTGATGCAGAATGCAGGTTTGTGATTCTCACACCTTGGATGAACTTATTGCCTTAAAAGTATGCTACGTAGGTTTCTTTGCAAATGTAATTCGTATCTCCCCTCCTTGTAAGCCAGAATAAAATAACGTCTTTGTTTTGTACAACCAGCCATTATATGACTCATCAGTATATGCCGACACTTCCCACACGTCTGTCTGTTACATATCTCAAAGCAAAAAGAAAGATTCCGTATCAAGGAACGGCTTTAAAATACATGTTTATGCTAAGGTGACCTTATTTTCAGAGTGTTTGCATGCTTCACTATTCTGTTAAGGTGGTGACGTGTCCCGCACTGATGACCTCACAGCCGATGGACAGGATGGCATTTCTTTTGTCCACCCTTCAGGAGAGCTTTTTCTACAGCCTCTGGCAGGTGTGAGATACACACACACACACACTAGCATTAGCATCACACTAATTTCTACCACAATGTTTGTTCACTGGTTTCTGTCAGTTACATTAACTTATAAGAATGAGCACCAAGAACATCTATATTCAAAAATAAACACTCAGAGACATGGGCTTCAGTTGTATGGAATGGTATAGATCATGAGATCATGTTGGTTTTAACAGTAATAGAGCATTAGTAAGCCAGCACCTCGCCTGCTGACCTACATCTGCTATCAGAGCAGCTCTTTAATTTTACACACACTCTCACTCACTATCACCTCCTTTCACACCCACACTCTCTCTCTCTCTCTCTCTCTCTCTCTCTCTCGCTTGCCTGCTCTCACTCTTTTCACTTCCTGTTGTCCTCCTTCACACCATCTCCTTCATATCATCTCATATCATCTCCTTCCCTCATATAGCACTAAGCCCAGCTGTTTCTCCTTCATCTCTCCCTCGGTATTCTCATCAATCTTATGCTGTTCGATATTTGTTCACTTTCAGTGCTGTGCTAAATCACAATTTTGTGGCCATTTCAGGGGGACTCTGATCATAACGTACAGCTTTCTGCTTCTTTATAAAGAATGTTCTGTATATCGAATGATATAAGTGATCAATCCTACTCTATTATTATATTATTATTATTACCAGAATGTTTAAACAGTTGGTGTGTGAAAACCTTACACTATACATTTGTGTCCATAAAGGCAGGTTAGAAAAAGAGCTCATCATACAGAGCCCCTCCAAAAGTATTGGTACAGCAAGGCCCTTTTTTTTCCCTCCCATTTCCTTATATCTACATTTTAAACGATTTAGAACATGGCACCATTTGTTTAAACCCACCTATTTGCAATGCCACGGTTATTCCGAAATTAGAGCTCAACTACATTACCCATCAGCCCCAGCAAGTCACATGACCATCACTGATAACTCTCTTTCATGTTCCTCCTCATTAGCACTCCTATTTTATGTTTTGGTTTTAGTGTGCTTCTTTGTCAAACTTTTGTTGTTGCTGTCGTGTTTGCACTTGTATCCACATTCGCCTCCCAATCATGACAGTCAAAAGATAAAAAATATTAGACAGGTGTTTCAAATTAGCTAGAAGGACAAAAAAAGTTTGAGGCCTGGGTTTAACCTGTTAAGACGGATAAACCAACATAAAGACCAGTGCTCTTTCTGGACAGTGGTGGCTCAAATGGTTACGCCTCTGGGTTGTTAATTAAAAGTTTGTGGGTTCAAGCCCCAACTTTACCAAATTACCCCTTAAACATCTCTGCTATATCATGGCTGTCCCTGTGCTCTGACTGCAGCTTTCCAACAAGAAGAAAAGATGCTCACTGTGCTGTTATGTATATGTGATGAAATTAAGGCTTTTTCATCTTCTATGGACTTGTTCCATTATTTTGAGAGTGGACTATGTATCCGCCTTTCAACAAATGTCTTGTTCCATAGAGTTCCTTGCTCTTAGTGGGAAAGCATGCTCACTGCCCCATTTTGCACCTTAGAATTGATTTTGCACCTAGTTATCAAAAATGGGAAACTATAATTGTGCCATTAGAGGCCCATTGGGGCACAAATCACGCTGATTCAGTGCTCAAGACAGGAGCAGAGGACAGGACAGTTAATCACAGGTTACAGGTAATTTGTGTGGCTTTTAACATGCAGTTCTGTTGGAATTTTTATGAAATCTTGTCACTGGTAACTCCATTTTGCTCCTTGTGATGTGTCATATTGAATGCCAAATAATAACATCTATGCAATATACAGTCTCTCAGGGATTTTTCTATCACAGAACTCAAAAGCAAAATCAAGCAAACTCCACAATATTCTGAAGAGCTTGCAATCTTTCAAAATTACCTCAGATTTTCTGAAAATTCGGGCCCAGGTTTGTTGTGTGATGTCATCAGAATACACATTCAGCCAAAGCCTGTTTTGATTCATGTGTACAGCTATCCTGGAAAGTATATACATATGTATCTTCAGTAGCAGAAGTTTAAAAGAAGAATAATGTGCTTGTAATTTTGCCAATTCAAGTAGTTTTGTGCAAAAAAGCACAAAACTCTTCAGGTTGCATTGCATATTTGGAAAAAAGCTTCAGCAGAATCAAACTGAATATATGCTATTGTTGTTGCCATCCTGTTCATGGTCGCCACAGTGGATCATCAGATCCGTATATTTGATTTTTTGAGCTCTGAAAAATCAGGCACAGGTTTTACATCCTTCCTCACACAAACCTCCCATTTTATCTCCCACTGAGTTGTCCTTCAGTGGTTGGGTTGATTCTCAGGATTACCAGGGACCCTGGATTGACTAAATACAATATCAAAAAAGTCAATAATAAAAGTTTCTTTTCAAATACAGTATTCCACCAGTTTGAGGTGTTACTCTGTCTCTGTTCTGTCTTCAGTTATGGAGAGTCATGGTGAAGCTGCAATTGAAGTACATCTAAACTGCAGTCACTGTCAGTCTCAGAGCTGCAAACGTGATGAAGATAGCAAGTTCATCATCTGCTTGTGTCATAACGATGAGATTCTTGCTCCAGACAATGTCAGCTGTATAGGTAAATAAGCATGATGATAAGATCACTATTTTGCAAATCAATACATTTTTAAAGTCCATATTAGTGATAAGTAACATGAGGAATAAAATAGGACTGTGATTTACCAAAGATTTATCAATGATTTTTATAGTTGTATTGAACTATACAGTTATATTTTAGGTGTGTCCATTAGTAGACTCTCTCATGAGAAGTTACAGCTTTACCTTTACAAAGACTGTTAGACATTTCTTTCATGTTTAATGAATACTTATTTTGTTTTGTTTTTTGTTACATAATACTTTTTCTTAAACTTTTTATAATTATGCTTAGGATATGTAAATAAGCTGTTATTATTGAAATGATAACACAATAGAACAATTTTCTATACTCCATAATACAATTGTCACTTTATATTGTGACAGTGATAGTCATGTACACACATACTCATATAATATTATGCATACTAGTAATAATCTAGCTGTAATTTATTTATTCCGGCATTAAATTTGCATGTAAGGTTTTAATGCATTTATTTGCAAGTAAAAAAATAATTCACAAATATTTCATCAATGTTAAAAATTCTATTTTCTCATTTTCTTTGATCTATTTCTTGACCCCCTGGCAGATATACAGGGTTCCACGGTCGCCGGACACCCGTCCTTGTCTCTGATAGTGGCGGTGGTGGCGTCCGCTGTGGTGACGGGTGTTGTGTTGACCTGTGCTTGCCTCACTCTCAGTAAGAGACTCTTCCAGTTGTGCCTCAACTCCGTCCCCTCCACCTTCCACCGCCTCTGACTCTTTCTACCCCTCCAACCCATCTGCTTTCTCTGACTGTGCTGCTACAGAACTGCACCAATTATGTAACGATTCCTCAAGAGGAACACAGCATCTTTAGAGGGAACAGATGTTTCAATATTGTTACAAATTTTATTGTTAGGCCAGATTTGGGTGGCAGGTCAGATGGCACTAGAAGTAAAAATTGAAAAAAAAGAAAAGAAAAAGAAAGACAATAGTTGTGCAAGAACCCTGAATAGCCATCAAAACTTCAAGTGTGGGAATTTTCTTTAACAACTTTACATACTAGGTCACATAAAAATGGAGATCAATATGAACCATAAAATAGAAAAAAAAAACTACACTGATCTTTGTGAACCTTGAAATGCCGTGCAAAAAAAGGCTTTAAAAACAACATAAGTACATAGTAGCACAACAGCTGTGATATAATGTCAGTGTGCAAACAGCTTTGAGATTGCAGACCAACTTTGGTGACATTTCAGACTGAGAATTTCAGGTGCATTATGAAGAAGATGCTGTTAAGTCAGCATCAGTGTTTCATGCAAAGTAGATAAATGTTTTAACATACGAACAGACAAACAAAAAAACACATTGTTTAACACATTAGTTAACATGAGCAAACCATGAACTAGAGCTCTAGTACCCTATATATAATATTTACATTAATAATACTACATTCATATTTACTGTTTAACCAAATAAGCCAGAACAAATTATTAACTTAAATTCAAACAACCGATTAGTAAAAAAGCCCCAAATGACCAATATAAATAAAACTTTTGCTGGAAAATAATATTTAATATTCTAATATTTATGTAATTACAATAATAGTTGTATAATAACTTACCTGGAGAACACTAAGTTAACAGTATTTAGTAACATGCTGTTATGCATATTTTAGCCATGGATTGAATGAACAGAAATCAGTATCTAAACAATAAAACAAATGTTACACTACTTTGTTTATTGCTTGATTTATTGATGCTTTATTGAAGTTCATGGTTTGTCAGTGTTAACTAAAACAGCAAATAATGTTGGTTAAGGGAACTGTTAAGGGACTTGTAAAGCATTGCCAGTACTGGCTCATATAATGAATCTTTTGGATCCATAAATTCCCTCATAAAATGTGGCTGTCGTTTTATTTTTGAGACTTAATAGAGAAAAGTAATTGCAAACATTTTAAAGAGCCGGCTGCATTCCCTTTATTGAGGAAGTTATTGACGAAGCTTTGTATTTTAATCATGTTTTTATTTTAAAAAATGTTCCTAATTAGGCTGTTGTCAGATTCTGAAGAGGCAGATGCAAGTTTGGGGTTTTATTAAAGAAACCAAATGAACAAATTGAAAACATGGAGCATTCACAAACTAAACAAGTGACAGGGCGCAAGAAAAGTAGGATTCACTGAGATCACACAGAGGAACACAGAGAAATCTGAAACTTAAATAGAGTGAAACAGGTGAGAAGAATCGGTGAGGTGCATGACCTGGTCACATGACTTGCAGGGCTGCTGGGATAGAGAGTCCTTTTCAGTTGTTCCGTGGCCGAAACCAGCACTGACGTCACAGCAGCATTGAACTTTACTGCCCAAAGCGGTAATTAATCAATAACATGACTGCTGTTAACCAATCCATTATTTTTGTATTATGCTAGTGTATAACTGACAGCGAATTAATTCATATCTATCTTTTCTCAATTATATTTTATCAATGTAACAATTATTGCTGCTATTTAATATCTAAAAGCCTAGGGCTTTTCATTTCATCGTTTCTAGCCCAGGATGGTCAGGGAATATTTCATGTATCTCTGCACTGTTCACATAAATGGGATGTGAGCATTAAAATGAGCATTATGTAAATAAAAAGGTATGAACCATTATATGACTCTTCTTATTGTAACGTCCGGATGCCCCCGCCCTGTGCGGGGCTCGAACCCGGACCTCCACGGCACACCGTGGAGATAGACCCATACGCAGGATTCAATTAAGCGCTGCTTTATTAACATAAACACAAGACTGGGGGAAACTAACGTGAACACTAGACATGACACATGAAACAATAGCCGACAGACAGGTACAAAAGGATCCCTATTTATAACATTAGCCATTAGCCCTAACAACATTAGGGCTAATGGAGAACAGGTGATACGGCAGGAACGAGAACAATAGGATAGGCGTGGCACAAGATACACACAATAAAGCAGGCTCCATAGAGTCACCTGCCAGCCCCCTCTCCAGGCCTGGCAGGTAACTGTCCAGCAGGTCCTGACACTTATAGTGGAAATGTAATTATTAACAGCTCTAAAATCGCAATTCATGGAACTTTTTTTATAATTAAAATTAACAGCAACAATACTGTATATCAAATATATCAGACCTAATATATCCTGATCTCATTATGGTGATTACTAAGATGTTTTCCTATTTCTAAAACATAGGATTTGGAATATATGTGGGTTATTAGGAGCAATCAAGTTGGTCACAGAAGCTAAATTAGAAAAAAAAAAGAACACGCTCGTGGCATTCTCTCAAGTGGCTTCATAAGTTAGCAAGCTGTGATGCTTTTCCAACAATCCAGAATGTTCCAGCAGTTCCCAGTTATACAGAGCACTTGTTTAAGATCTTCATTTGTTTCAGTGATTTTGTGATGGGGTGACAGAAATGTGAATGTTGGAAGCAGGCAGTATAGTGTTTTTCCTTCAATATGTTTCAGTGCAGGTTTTTCTTAATTAAATAAGAAGAAAGGAAAGCCTTTGTCCAGCCAGACACTATCACTCATTTTGCTCAGTGATGCATCGTCTCTCTCTCTCTCTCTCTCTCTCTCTTTCTCTCTCACACACACACACACACACACTTGTGTTCACCAGTTCATTGTGAGACACACAAGATATCCGATAGCAACAAGGTAATCACACAGAGGTGTGAACACTCCCTCCTTACCCACTGACCCCTTCTTCAGTCTTCATTCACACAGCCCATGGTTGACCATTCCATCCACTCCACCACTTCCCTGCTGTCATAGCAACACTTTCACCAATTACTGAATGTGTGTCTTAAAAAGAAATCTTAAAAATATCATACATACAAATATATAACCAGATGTGTCCATTGTTTGTATTCGTACTGTATATGTGATGTTTCTTCATTTTAGGCCTATGACATCATTGCAAGTCATTAATGATGCTGAATATGAATGACTCATAAATAATAGTTTGGTTGATTTCATATATTTTGATTTGTGCAATAACTACAGAATGCTGGTTCTCTATATAATAAGACTGGTATATGACATTGAAGTGTTTTTCTCCTTGTGAATTGAGGTGTGTTTGAGATGCATACTAGGTTCTTTTGTGGTAGAGCTCCATTTTTAGTTCGGTGTTAGAACTTAGTAACGTATCTCAGACCTTCCCTTTTTTGTTTTTCACATAAGCATAGAAGGTAAACTTGTTTGGACAGAACTAGTATTTGGTACAATCCAGAAGTTCATTCCCCTAAATGGGGACTGACTAATGCTGGACTGAAAAATCTTAATACACATATCAGTTGGTGATAACTCCTGAGCTCTGTTAGTGGTTAACTCTTGTCTTTTCCCATGAGCTCTCCCTAATGCAGGTTGGTAGTCTGTGCTTGGGCAACTCCCCTTCCTCTTTTACACCCTCCCCTCTCTTGTCCCACTCCCTTCCCTTGGTCAACTTCCTGCTGGCTCCGCTTCACGCCCGACAGCAAAGGGAACCCCTCACCTCCACGCAGTGCCCCCCACAGGCAGACTACCAACCTGCAGCGGGGACGTGGACGCCCATTCCTGAGGGTGAGTGCTTCTTGCTCAGCTGTCAATGCAGAGGGCACTGCAAGCACCTCACCAAGCCAGAAACAGTTTACTCCATTAGAACAGTCTGGGGCCATTTGTGTGCTATTTTAGAAGGAGGTTAAGTGTACACTAAATCTCTGCTTCTTTGAGAGCATCCAAGGAAACTGTGTGTTGGTTTTACTTTCAGCTCTGGACATGATAAGTGAAAAAATGTGCCTGGAAGTTGGACCTGAAAAACTGCTAGGCACAACTTAGACCATTAAGCTTAAAAGATATCTGCAAAGCACATTTCATTGGTCTGCATATGATAAGAAATTAAAAGGAAAATGGGGTTTGGCTGCACTGTGCACTCCTGATTTAGTAATCTGTGTGTGACCATTCATGCTTTCTGTTGCAGTAACAATGATTCCATAAATTCCATAGATTTAATATATTCCATATATTTTTCTGTCATGTATCATGTTGTAAGAGAACAAACATAGCTTTATAACCTTGATAATCCTTACAGAAAGATTTAGGATACATTTCATGCATTTAATGCTGAACTAGTAGATTGAGCTTTAAATGGTGTGTGGTGTTAATCTGTTATGTGCACCTCCAATTTTGTTAACCTTGCTCTCTATGCTCCTGCAGTGTACTACCGCAAGAAGAACCACCTTCATGCGGTCCGGATATGTTTGCAGAGCCCTGAACACAAGCTGAGCAAGATTCGCTCTTCCATCATCATGACTGACTACAACCCTAACTATTGCTTTGCTGGAAAAGCTGCATCACTGTGTGAGCTAAAGGAGGTTCCACGCAAGAACATCACCCTCCTCAGGTACTTCTGCCTTTATTGGACTAATAGGTTAAAATCATATCCAGGATAATCTGTTAAAACTTATGAGAATACAATTACTCTAAACAATGTTTAGCTTTCTAAAGGGGTTCTATCTTGTACAATGCGAAAACTCTCATGTAGGGTTTTACATAGACCCTGTAAAGGAAAAGTCAACCTTGGAAGACATTATATATATTTACATAGTGATTATGATCTAGTGATCTATGATGTAGTGATCATAATGATTTAAATATAATAAGGGGACTCAAACATAAGGAATCACTGTAACATTTCACTGTTCGAAATACACTGTAAAAGCAGTAAAGACACCAAGTTTCCAGAATGCAATGCAGCAGTACAGTACAGTTGCTCTGAGTTACAGCAGAGACTCGACTTGGCTAGATAGCGGCTGAGTTGATGATATCCACCATGGTGCTGATAGCAATATAAGCATTAAAGTTGAAGTTTGGATCCTTATGTTTGAGCAGAGAGTACAGATGAGGATACAGGAGTGGTGGACAGATTAAGTGCTGCATCTGTCTCTTTAGATTTAGGATTAAGTCCAACTGGTGAAACTATTGGCAGAGAGTTGAATGGCATTGTGGCTAACTCTTTTTACCAGAGTGCCTCAGCACTGAATTTCATTAGTTACCACTGATGGATTATATACCAATGGAAATTTATAAAGACAAGAACGAATTGGATTTTCACCTTTGTATGTAATGCAAGGAAGGTAACTAATAAAAAGCTGATTGTTGTTGATCAGTCAGTAAAATAGTCAGATAAATCAATTCACCAGTATACCAGTAGGAAACTAAAGTAAAAAATAAACATGCTAATGTTTAAAATCATCCAAAAAATCATCTCAGCATTTTAGTACAAAGTTGTATAGGTTTTTCGAGTCGAATTTCTCTTTTAAGCATACCACTTTTGGTTGCTAGCTGAAATCCAATTAGTTTAATATGCATGTGTGTTTCCTTCATCATAGTAGTGTCTGTCTAACGAATGAGTTTCACTAAAGTACAGGGCATTTTGGTTGCAGGGCTTTAGGGCACGGTGCTTTTGGGGAAGTGTATGAAGGTCAGGTTCTGGGAATGAACGGAGAAAACACTGCCATGCAGGTTGCTATCAAGGTCAGTATAACTGCTGTTGCGTTCAGAGTGGGTTTTGGGTTTGATAGCTTGAAATTAATCCTGTCTTTCATTTCATGCCTGTGTGATTAGACACTTCCAGAAATCTGTTCTGAACAAGATGAGATGGATTTCCTCATGGAGGCACTAATTATGAGGTATGTTTTACAGGCACTGGTTATGAAAACAAATAAAGCTTCTATGGATACACATGTGCAGAACAGACAAAAGAGAGGGGTATTCTAGACCATTATAGTGAAGGGAAGATAATGTTTTTGGGTTTTTTTAATGTTTGTTTTCCTTGACCAGTTCACAGCTGTTAGTAGTTGATGTCCAGATTCTACACCGTCTGTGTTCAGACAGCAGCTGTTCTTTTACTTCCATACTACAGACATCTAGGAGGAACAGTACCCTAAAGGTTACTGACACTGTCTCAGCTTTAAACCAAGCCTCCTAATTTACAGCTTTTAATCTTTGCTTTAAGGTTTTTTGCTGAATGATGAATGGGAACAAACAGCTTCCTGCAGATAATTGTTTTTATATTTCCTGCACTCTATTTTTGCACATTTAAAAAAATATGGTTTACAGTACTGTGAACTAGTGGCCTAAACCAAATATACTAAATGGCCAAAAGTATGAGGACACCTGACCATCATGCTGATATGTGGACCTTCACAAGAACTCCTTTTAAATCCCAAACCCGTTCTAATATGACAGTGTACCTGTACACAAAGCAAGGTCTTTGAAGACATGGTTTGTCAGTGTTAAAGTTGAGTGTCCTGCACAGAGCCCTGACCTCAATTCAATTCAATTTTATTTGTATAGCGCTTTTAAGAAGGGACATTGTCTCAAAGCACCTTTACAAAACATAAGAACCCCATCCCCACTGAATAGCTTTGGGATGAATTGGAACACTGACTGCATGTCAGGACTTTTACACTTGATCTCTACACCCGACCCTGCTAATGCTCTTTTTTGTGAATGTCTCTTGTTAGTGAAAATCCCCACAGCCATGCTCCAAAAGCTAATGGAAAGCCTTTCCAGAAGAGTGGAGCCTGTTTTAGGAGCAAATGGGGACTAACTCTGGAACAGGATGATCAACAAGTGCATGTGGGTGTAATGGTCAGCATACTTTTGGCCATCCAGTATAATTACACACTGTTGGCTCATGCTGCTGCAAAGGCACTACTCCTACAGTTTATGCTCCTTGCTACTTGGATTGTCCTATGCTGTCTCCTAAGCTTAAGGTTACCTCATGTAGTCCAGAGCATTAGATTGAACACTATTTAAATATATTCACAAAGGCTTTTTAAGCTCTCTAGCAATCAGATTCTGAAAACCTCAGATTCTGTGGTTTACATCTGTACACTTAAAGGCTATTAGAAAAAAGGACAATGAAGTGCACAATCCTGCAGGGGGTTAAACTGGCCATTGTAATGACAGCTACAGGTACTATTACCTGTGCCACAATATCATTTTTGTATTATTCTGTAAATAAATGCAGTAAATAGTCTTGAGATTGTATTATATACCCCATATCAGACAGAGGTATCTCAAAGATTAAGGCTTTTCAACAAGCTGGGATATGTAAAGAAAAGAATTTCACTGTGCTGTAAAGTCTTCTTCTATTTCTTTTTCTATGTGTGAAAAGTGCAGGAAAAGAAACTACTTATTAGCCTTCTCATTGCGAGAGTTTTATAATAGATGAGACATATTATTACAGTCTGCACACTGAGCAAATAACAGCCTATGGCTAAATGGATATTTAGATAAATAATTTTGTTTTTAATTAAGCTATTATATAGTTATCTCCAGAATTGTTGGTACCCTTGGTAAAGATGAGTATAAAGGTTTGGAAGAATGTTAGTGTGGTTAATAAGCTTAATCTCACACTGATGATTTTGAGAGAAATCTAACCTTTAATTGAAGTACACTTATTTTAAGATTTTTTTTAAAAAAAAACCCTTATTAAAGAAATGTAATAAAACCGATATGTCACAGTTATTAACACTCATGCCTTTATTCCTTTGTGCAACCTTCCTTTGCCAAAAATGACAGCATTAAAGTCTTATTCTGTAATGCCTAATGAGATTGGACAATACAGAACAGGAATCGAGGATCCTCAATTCTATTGGCCAAGTACAGAATCCCAGGGTTCTATATAGAACCCCAAGAAACCTCTTTAGTTATAAGAGTGCAAGTTTTCAGTGGGGTTTAGGTCAGGACACTGGGATAGACAAGCTTGGTTATTTGCCTTTTTGTGTGTTCTTGGGCTGATGTTTTGGATTATTGAACAGCTGGGAGATCCAGTCACAGTGCAGTTGTAAAAAATTTTTGGCAGAGGCATTCATATTTTTACTTCAAATCCCTCAGTATTTCATGCAGTCTATAATTCCATGTATCCTTACAATTTTCTCAGGGATTGTGGAGGAAAGCAGCCCCACATCTCCACAGGGAATCCTTCATAAATAACATGGTATATGGTACATAACAGTGGTATTTTTGTGCATCTATCCTTCTTTACCCTAAAACATCCATGTGGGCTTTCATTAAGAAAAATCTGATCATAGAACTTGTTTCCTTCAAAGTTCAAATAGCATCTTATATGGTAGGATGAAAGAAAATGTTTCCTTTTAGCTAGGTTTTTTTTTTCATATGGAAGTGGTGCCTAATTACAGATTTGGAGTCTTGGTGACCCCATAATGCTGACATCTTCTGCAACTCTCCAACTGTGATCTTTTTTTTTGTACCTTTAACCTCCTCATCACTGTGCATGGGAGCACAATAAACCTGCATCCTGTTCCAGACAGGTTTATTACAGCCTTAGTCTGATGTATGAACATCAAAACAATTATATCTCATTTTATCTTTGTATTCTTTATTCTCTAGACTCTAGTCAGGCCTGTGTGACGCTTCCAATTTTTTCCAGAGTGAAACAGGACAGCATGGATGATGTCCGAGGGGTTTGGTTTAAATATAAATGGGAAAAATCTCATAAAGCAAGGGATAAAATAAATATTTATTTGTTTGTTTGTTTGTATTTTTTCTATTGTTTTCATTCTATTTGTCTATTGTTTTCTTAGTGTAAAATGACCTAAAGTAAGCATTAAATGTATCTTATTTTTCAATGTGAGAGTAAACTAATTAATAAACTTTTTTACCTATCTGAACTATGGGTGCCAATACTTTTGAATCTGTGTATCTTACATATGGTGGTGTGTATTTAAGAAAAAATTGTGTGTGTGTGTCTTTGCAGTAAGTTCAACCATCAGAACATAGTGCGCTGTATTGGAGTCAGTCTTCAGATCCTGCCCAGATTTATTCTTCTGGAGCTCATGACTGGGGGAGATATGAAGAGCTTTCTGAGACAGAACCGCCCCAGAGCTGTGAGTGCCTTGAGTATGTGTATTGTACAGTGCGTGTGCACATGTGTGCATTTCATCTACCTGTGGACTGCACAAGGACGTGTGATCTAATTCATTCTTCTGTACAAGTGCAATCTTATATGCATAGGAGCTGTCAGGTTCCGAACAGCCTGTGTGTACTGTGTGGTACAGTGAGTCAGTGTGATTTGTAAGCTGACAGTGTGATGAGACAGTAATCTGATAATTCGGCTCCTGCAGAATCAGCCCTCTTCTCTGTCGATGCTGGAGCTGCTACACATGGCCAGAGACATCGCATTCGGCTGCCGATATCTGGAGGAGAATCACTTTATTCATAGGTAGTGACACACAGCAGAAATATTGCACTAACTTTTGTGAACTCTTAGCAATGGCCCAGATGCATTTCTCACTATTTATCATATAAAAGAAGAAGAAAATAATTCCCTTTAATACATAATATTAAGAAATTAAGTTGAGTGTGTAGCCTCTTCTGGAGTGTGAATCAGCTCAAATCGTTTGCTTAGTGAGGTTAGAGTTTATCAAATTTAAAATGCTTTAATCAGTCTTTCTGTTTCAGAGACATCGCTGCACGGAACTGCCTGTTGACTTGTCCTGGGCCAGAGAGAGTGGCCAAAATTGGAGATTTTGGGATGGCTCGTGACATATACAGGTGCTATTACTGTCTAGCATTTGAGGTCCCACACTCAATACCCTCTTTAAGTGCTGATTAAACTAATACATACTGTTCAAGATATAAAAACTGTGGGCCATATACATCAACAACCTGTTGGCTGGATGTCTGCATCCATACGGCATACAAAATTGAGTTTCAAAGTTATCATCTGATCAGTTGGATTCTACAAGATTTCCATAAGATCTCTGTCATGTTTTTTAAAGGTCCGCATGGAAACAAAGCCATTGTGACACATTACTTCTTTCATGGAAGAAGGAATCTGTCATGTGTACAACTGTAGCAATAAGCGCTTATGAGGATCAGCTAAATGCTGGATTTTCCAAATGATGTGAACTTCATGGTATAGTCTCATTAATTTGCCAGACTTTATTAAATGAACGAATGAATTTTCATGCCACTAAACATGATGCTGAACAAAATAAACTGTTATTGGTTGCTTTACATGTCAGTCACTTGGGTAGTTCTTGGCCAATAAAAGCTGCTATAGGGTCCAGATCTTTTGCTGTCAGTCTGAAGGTCTGGCTACATGAGACTAGTATTCATCAAAATCCCAGAATTTCAAAAACAATTTACTATCCTGTTTGTGCCACTGAGTGTGTGTCAATTTATACAAAACTAGACTAAATAAAGTAAACCTTGATTGATCTGCTTTAAATCATCTAATTTTCAATGAATTACCGCACTTTTATATTCAGATTACACTATCAGGTGTTATTTCGTATTAATGATGTGACTAGAAAACTAAACTAGAGAAATGTTCTAGAGAAAAATTACAGGAAAATTGCTGGGACAAAATTATTCGAGTGTTTCAGACTATAATTTGCTTAACTGCAGGGCCAGTTACTACAGGAAGGGTGGTCGTGCCATGCTGCCTGTGAAATGGATGCCGCCTGAAGCCTTCTTAGAGGGCATTTTCACTTGCAAGACTGATACATGGTAATTTATTTTTTTAACTTGTCCTTTGTGTTACAGTTCTTTAAGCTGTTAGGTGATTTTGTTCAAATGGCTCTATCCTATTTTTTTAAATGCCCTTTTTTTTTTTAACTTACTCTGATCTAAATATCAATGTTATTTGTCTCCCTCTGTAGGTCATTTGGTGTATTGCTGTGGGAGATCTTCTCCCTGGGCTACATGCCATACCCCTGTAAGACCAATCAGGAGGTGCTGGAGTTTGTGACAAGTGGAGGACGCATGGACCCACCTAAGAGTTGCCCAGGACCAGTGTAAGTCTCCCAGTCAAATATTCACTTCAACCAGCCAGTCTGTAATTACACTGCAGCCAGCGAAGAAGTTGAGGCAACTGTGGCAAGGAAAAACTCCCTTAGATGGCATGAGGAAGAAACCTTGAGAGGAACCAGACTCAGAAGGGAACCCATTGTCATTTGGGTGACACCAGAGAGTGTGATTATAAATTATTATAAACACAGAAGAGTGTGATTATGTCTTTTCTGCAGTCATTTACAGTCAGTTGTGTGATGCAGATACAGCATTTGTCGAATGTTAGTATGTCTAGAAGTGTGAATAATAAAAACAGATGTATGTATCTACGTAGATTTAACGCTTGTCCTACAGTATTGTTATGAGTCAATGTTCATACATTGAACAAAGATTTTATTTAGAACTTTTTGGAGATGGTAAAGCCTATGCTTTAATGGTCTATATCTAAAAAATCTTTAAGCATTGAAGCCCTAAAGGTGCCAGGTGTTACCCAGTGTGATCACAAGTGTACAGCTTGATCTCACATGAGTTACTGCTGAATGTTTTATAAGTATTCTGCTACAAATGATTGGGTTTCCGTCCAGACTCAGACTTGTTCGTTGACAAATATATCTTTTCATGTTGTAGTTACCGGATTATGACACAGTGTTGGCAACACTGCCCAGAACATCGACCTAACTTCTCAGCTATTTTAGAGAGGATCAACTACTGTACTCAGGTATAGTCAAAATATTACTTTCATTAAAGAATTACATCTGGTTTTGGTCAGGCACCCTAACTTCCTGTCTTTCCTCCTTTTCTTCTCACTTGCCAATGCGGTTCAGGACCCAGATGTTATAAATACGCCCCTTCCAGTGGAGTATGGGCCAAATGTGGATGAAGAGAGCAGTGCTGTTATTCGTCCAGTAGCATCTGGCAGCGTGACTCCTCTTCTAGTGAGTCGATCAGTGGATGCACCAGTGCAGCCTGCAATCTTTACGCCACTCCCTCAGGTCCAGAAACCCCGACTGCTGTTACAGCGGCCACCCCAAATGCTTCAGGAGGTGACCATACATGAAGCTTTGGAGCCTTTATGGGCTGAGCCACCTTCTGCTTCCGGAGCCTGCTCAAGCTCCTGGTTGCAGGTCCCAGAGCACCAACCATGTTCCCGATCTAGGTCCTCCTCAGGAAGCCAAAAACTAAAGAACAACACCAAGAATCTTTGGAACCCAACTTATGGTTCATGGATTTTGGAGAGCTTTGGGAGGACAGCCATTTCCCATACCCAATCCGTGCCTTTGTCCTGTACCCCCACTGCTCCGACTCATTTTACCTCAACCTCAGAACATACGGACTCTGGAACTGAAGCTAATGTGTCACCATGCTCAAATTCATCACCAGCTCCCTCTCAGACAAGCTCAAGTCCTTCAGGACCTTTGAGTCTCACTTCAAGAAAAGGTGCACCTGGGGCTGTAGGGGGTTCACTTGCTGCTGTCATGGACTTGGCTAAGCTCCAGAGCTTCCCTTGTGGCAATGTAAATTATGCGTATGATGAGCAGAGCTATGAAGCTGAGAGTCTACCCCTGGTAGTTGCCAGGTCTCCAAAACCCAGCAGTAGTTCTGCAGCTAGCTCCTCTCTAACAGCACTGGGCCTGGCTTTCTCCGTTACTCACAAACCATTGGTCAAGCGTCATGCCAGCTACGGACACGAAGATGTCAGGAGGCATACGAAGGCCGAGAAACCCACACGGGACAGAGACTCAGGCTTCTCATTGTCAGAAGATCTTAGTGTTACTCCTGTGTAGCACTTTCACATGCTGGACTAAACCCAGATATAATACAGAAAAAACATCGTAGCTTACTTCATTCAGGTTGCCTCGCCTTGAACTAATTGGGAGGCCAGAGACACTGCTGTTGTGTGAATGGGTAATTCAACAAAAGCACCTTGTGTGTATATTACAGAAACGTTTAAACATCACTGGAGGGCATTACTTCCATTCTGATTACTGACATGTTCAATCAACACCCCTACACACAAACTACATAAAACATGTGCTTAGAGGCACTTTTTTATATAAATCTGTCCCTGAGTGGCATCATAGAGTGAGTTTTACAGAACATTGTGAAGGTTGTATATGTAGGTATGTGTTTCCTGAGTTTTTCATTTAATGAGCCAATTGAGAATTTGGGCATTTGTCAGATTAGTTGAAACAAAATAGTACAAACAGTAACCTGACCCTGGCTAGTTCCCATTCCCTAACAAAATAAGGAACTTGTCTGTGTATTTTATTTAGCTTTTATTGTTTTCTGTAGTAGATTCTGCTTTGGTTTCCAGTTTCCATTAAAATGATGGTGTGTACAGCATGCAGAAGAATTCAGGGCTACAAAGCTTATGCAAGCAGTCTGAATGCTAAGACTGGTGTTAATTCTGGTGTTTATTCTGATGTTCATACTGGTTTTACTTCCAGTGTTAATACTGGTTTTAATACTGGTGTTAATTTTGGTGTAAATTCTGGTGTTGATATTGGTGTTAATTCTGATGGTCAAACTGCTTTTATTTCAGGTGTTAATAGTGGTGTTAATTCTGGTGTTCAGACTTGTTTTAATTCTGTTCTTAATACGGGTTTAATTATGGTGTCAATACTGGTGTTCATACTGGTTTTAATTCTGGTGTTAATACTGGTTTGTATTCTGGTGTTAATACTGGTTAAATTATGGAGTCAATACTGGTGTTCCTACTGGTTCTAATTCTGGTGTTAATGCTGTTGTTCATACTGGTTTTACATCTAGTGTTAATATTGGTTTAATTCTGGTGTTCATACTGGTTTTACATCTAGTGTTATTATTGGTTTAATTCTTGTGTTAATACTGGTGTTCATACTGGTTTTAATTCTTGTGTTAATACTGGTTTAAATTCTGGTGTTCAGACCCGTTTTAATTCTGGTGTTAATACTGGTTTAATTATGGTATTAATACTGGTGTTCATACTGGTTTTAATGCTGGTGTTCATGCTGGTTTTACATCTAGTGTTAATATTGGTTTAATTCTCATGTCATTACTGGTGTTCATACTGGCTTTAATTCTGGTGTTATTACTGGTGTTCATACTGGCTTTAATTCTGGTGTTATTACTGGTGTTCATACTGGTTTTAATTCTGGTGTTATTACTGGTGTTCATACTGGCTTTAATTCTGGTGTTATTACTGGTGTTCATACTGGTTTTAATTCTGGTGTTCATACTGGTTTTAATTCTGGTGTTCATACTGGTTTTAATTCTGGTGTTATTACTGGTGTTCTTACTGGTTTTAATTCTGGTGTTATTACTGGTGTTCTTACTGGTTTTAATTCTGGTGTTAATTCTGGTTTCAGTACTGGTTTTCCTTTTGGTGTCAGTTCTTGTGTTAATACTGGTTTTAATTCTGGCACCACACATTTTAGAGGCAGTATGTATTAACACTAGGGGTCATGTTCCTGATGAGCTTGTTTTGATGCAACTTATAATACTTGGAGAACCCGGATACTAAAGTTACTTGTTTCCTTCTGTTTCCAAACCACTTGCCACTTTACGTTACTAGGAAAAACACACTTGTTGTCTCAGTAATACAGCATGTACCACACAGTTATACAAAAGATGAAAGCACTTAAATAGTTTCTTCCAAATGGGATGCCATTTGAATCAGGTTGTAAATACATTTTGGAGTGGAGCTCGAGGTTGACATTGCCTCTGGCTCACTTCTGCTGTGTGATCATTTTGGTGTTTTTTTCTGTTGTTGTTGTTATTTTTGTATGTTTCTGTGTACTTTTCTATAATTGAGAATTTTAGAAGTGTTTCCTTGAAGGAAGAACTGCATGCTGTTGGAGAAGAGAAGTGAGGTTGCAGTTGCAGAGATAATGGCGAATGAGCGAAATGTAAGAGAACGTGTTCACACAGGTAGCGTTCTGTAACTTTTATAAAGCTGATCGTCCCTCATCCTTTACCCCTTTGTGTCCATAAATATTTACACTGGATCTTAAACTGTGAAAGATATCTTGTTGAATATATGTTGAAGAACCAGCATTAGATATCCAATCAGGTCTAGACAGGGATCTCTTAGAGGGCTCTGGAGGAAGTGTATTTTCTTGAAACAGGAAGAGCCAAAGGTCAGATAATGAAATTCTCAAGCAATAGCAGGTTACACCAATCAAAGACTTTTTTTTTTCTTGGTTAGGGAAACAATATAGTTTTTTAAACTGCTAGGTGTTCAATGTCAAGAAAGTTCAAATATAGTTCATTCCAAATCCTACCAAGAAGGTGTAAAAACCCCTGAATGAAGTATGAACAGAACCACTGGAGCTGAACTGAGCTCATACTGAGCTGAACTTTAAAGTGAAAAAATCCTTTAATGGGAATCTTCAGCAGTGCCAAATCCCCAAGAATTTTGACTGGATGCCATGTTTGAGTCTTTTGTTATGTCTGGATTTGTCAGAAACTAAGTTTGTTAAACAAAGTGTTGGTGTTTCACTGTATGTTGTGGAAGTGAAACATTTGTAAAGTCATGCTCCAGGTCAAAATGCCACATCAGTGATAGATTTCTACACCTAATCCATTCTGATTAATAATATATGTTTATGTTTTATTTTGTTGGTTAAGGATTCTAGCTAATGCTAAAAGCTAAGTGTGGGTTAACCACTTTCTAGGCCTGCTGTTGGTTTGTAGCATTTTACATGCTGAATTGTTTAAAGTTGATTTTTATTTTTTTGTTAGCACAACCTTGCCATCGAACCTTACACTGATCTGTTATATCAGTTTACAGAGAGTTATTTAGAGTTTTTATGTAGATAATTTGTCATTCTTATTCTCTCTTAGAACAAGCTTCTTTTAACCAGAAACTATATATATATATATATATGTGTATGTATACAGCTCTGGAAAAAAATAAGAGACCAATCTCTAGATTTGAACCCTACTGAAAACCTCTGGAATATCATCAAGAGGAAGATGGATGGTCACATGAGCTGTTTTGAGTGGTATAAAGTTACTGAACAGCAATGTGAAAAACTGGTGGAAAAAAACACATGCAAATCAGGGTTATTCCACCAAATACTGAATTCTTAATGTTATTTAGCCAAAGCATTAACACAATTTGTTTACAAATTATTTGCATTTTGTTTTATTTGAGTTATTAAAGCTCTGCAAATACTGCATGATCTTGGTTATTTTGATGTGTTGTCATTTCCTTTAAATATACACTCTAAATAACAATAGTTATATTTTGAATTTAGGAGAAATATTGTCAGCAGTTCACAAAAAAAGAAACAAAACTGTTCATCTCACCAATACATGCACCTGGAAGAAAAAAAACATAAGAAACTGATTATTTTGCAGTGGTCTCATATTTTTTTCGAGAGCTGTATATATATAATTAGAATGAATGATTTATATATTTATATACTGATATTTTACTCTGGACTAACAATTACTAATATGTAGCTATATATTATTTAACCTCATGTGTACTCTGTTGATTGTTTGTTTAACTTTTTAATTATTGAGACTTTATCACTGCCAATGGGCTGCATAAATACCCACTGTTTATGCAGGGAACTGCATCATCTTCAATAACCACAAGGTGGCGCAATGGATTTTGTTGAAATGTCTGTTGCTTTTGATTCTGGGAAAATGCTGTTTCTACTGGATATAATAGTGTTTGAGATTTATTAGTTAATTCCAAACCTCAAATAAATAAAAAACCATGTTTGACTACAGTTCTGACTATGACTTTTGATACACGAGAACAGTGCATCAAGCAGCTGCATGAAACAATCCAAAATGACACGCAGGTTTCTTTCCTGCTGCAGGTCATTCAGAAACCGTTCAGCCATAACGATAAACTTTGAACATTAAACATTAACCACTTGCTTAATATTGTGTAGGTTGTCCTTGTTGTGCCACAACAGCTTTGACCAAGAAGACCTCTGAAGGTGTGCTGTGGCATTAAATTTTTCAGCTATTTCTGCTTCACTTGCTCAACTGTGGGATCAGACCAGACGAGTCAGCCTTTTGTTCCTCGTTAACATCAGTGAGGCTTGAGCGTACATGATCACTGTCACAGAGCTGCCATTGTTAGCTTCTGACAGCAAGGAATTAGAGCCTATAATGAACTCAGAAACTACTTTGACCTAATAGTTCCTCATGGGCCCTTGGTTGCTGTTGTAGAAAGGATATTTAGTTACATTTACATTATTTCCTGTCCAGTGTCACCCAAATGAAGATGGGTTCCCTTCTGAGCCTGGTTCCTCTCAAGGTTTCTTCCTCATATTATCACAGGTAGTTTTTCCTTGTCACCGTCACCTTGCTCGTTAGGGATAAAATAGGGATAAAATAGTTTAATAATTTAATTTAATAATATATTTTCTCCTTTCTCTGTTTCTCTACTTGTCACCGGTTAACTGGCTGTCCTTCCTTGGACCACTTTTGGTAGGGGCTAACCACTACATATCAGGAACACCCACAAGACCTGGTGTTTTGGAGATGCTCTGATGCAGCCATCTAGATATCACAACTTGGTCCTTGTCAAAGTTGCCCAGCTCCTTAAACGTGCCCATTTTTCCTGCTTCCAGCACATCAACTTTGACAACTGACTGTTCCCTTGCTGCCTTTTTACTTGTCACTATTTCTTCATTCATTCACCCATCATCCTACCATCCCAGTGACCTACATGACTAAATCAAAATACTAGAATGTTAGTTCTACAGTAGGCTCATCTTGAGGGGAAAAAAAAGACAACAAAATAAACATTCTAAAGATTTTTTATTATGAGAACATCTCATATGTGTTCATCCTGTGACAACAAATACTGTCACCTTGTCCCTAAAAACAATAGTGTTTGAAGGTAAAAATTTGTCCGATCTGACATGGAAAATACTTTTAGAGAAATCTAGATAAGCAAACTGCAGCCCGGGTTTTTACACTTAATGCTTAACACCATAAAAACACAATAAAGCCTTTAAAAATATCAACAAGAAAAGCCACAAGACAAGCTTTAAAAACCATCAGAAATGTATATACACTGATTAATTGCATACTAGTGATATTCAAGTAGGAAAGTCTCTAAAAATGATCAGGGGTTTAAACCCACAGACCCTCGTAAACCCATACACGTGTTTAAAATTTCGACAGAGGGAATGGATACTAGTGGACAGTCCCTTATTAAGAAATAGCACAGGAGAAGAAAGAGAAGAAAGAGTTTAAGATGGGGAAAAAAGAAAATCACACAGAGAGACATGGTCTTATAGTTTGTGGAGATGATAGTGATTTTGTTTTATCACAAGGATCTAGGTTTAGGTATTGGAGGGACTAAGGGTTAAATGCCTTGCCCAAAGGGTCAACAGTTTCTCCTTGGCAGTCCTAGGATTTCACCTCAACAAACCTAAGGCTGGAAAATAGTTCTGCTCTTGTGGTGCAAATCCAATCAGAGCAACCTTGCATAACACAAAAGATTAAAAATGCTGCCTGCAATAGTTAACACTGCAGTAGTTTCTTTACTAGTGCATGTTATTTAATTATTATATGCAGACTTTTTAGCATTACACATTACTGCACTGTGGAACAGATGACTAAGGTTCCTGCTGTGCTCTCCTATTTCCAAGACTGTTGGTACAATTTGCTCATGAGTCATAACCTGCATTAAGCCAATGTTCACTTGCCATTACACCAGTAATTGCTTGAATAGGCAAGTCTTCGTTTGCACTAAACGCACTAAAAGGCACCGCACAAACAAGTGAGTCATTCCACAACACCTCGAAGTGAGAATACAAAGAATGATCACAAAACTGGTCTTAAGATAAGGCTCAAGAGAAAAGCAAGTGTGTGAGCGTGGCAAATAAATCTGGTGAGCCACCCCCAGATGTGGTGTGGGTGGATGTCTTGTGATAATGTTCTTGCTTAGGTTGTGCACGCATAATAGGCTCTGTGTTTCTGATTCTCTGAGAAGAACAGTACATATCAGTCTGGTACACATTAGCACTGACTTATTGTCATAAAATACATCATAAAAGCTTACCTCCAAGAAAGGCAAACTGGCTCGTCTTGTTTAGGATAATTTGTTGTTAATGAACTTTCAGTTTTAGTACTGTAATGGTGGATTGTGTATTGAGAGTACACTGGTGTAATAACAGTCTTCACTGTGGTTGTATGGTCATTTAAATTAAGGCTGCTGACAAACAGGGTACTAATTGACGTCAGTGTCTTCTGTAAATTCTCCAACTTTATTAGCTAGGGACACGATGCACTGAATTCAATTACTCTTTCACGGACTCTTGGACAATTACTGGTTTGAAAGAAAAGCTGGCTGATATGCAGCTCAGAAGCTAAAGCGTCGAGAGAGCACAGGTGATTTTATTTTGCAAATGAAAGGATTATCACTTATTTCCCCATGGCACAATGGAAAAGGGTCCGTGTTAAAGTTCAGTAAGAGCACTGTGCTGGCAGGGAGCGGAGGGTGAGCAGCAGGTTGTCAAGGCCCCATAAGTATCCGTCCTCTCTGTTGCCCTCTTGCCAGGGTTTTTCGTGATCCAGCGTCTGACCATCAGGGAGAGCTGTGGTCTTCCCGAAATCGATGAGCCAGACTTCAGCTCGCTCTGTGTGGTCGTGGATAAACAGCATTGAACTCCCAATCACCTGGGAAATTAAATGTTCCATAACATGTCATTAAAGATGTGGGTTATTTGACAGTGCAATCTACTCAATTACATTTACAGCATTTGGCAGATGCCTTCATCCAAAGCGACCTTCGGAAGTGCGCTGAAGACTCTATTGATAAACACATCCTGACAGTGGTTCACTAGGTCATGGACTAAGAATACCATCAGTCTAATAAAAACTCTGAGGAGCTAATATAGCAGGAAAAGCACACAGACAACAGGTTTTTAGTTTTTTAGGGCTTCAGTACTTCAGAAAGACGTAGGTCTTTAGTTTGTTGTCTGACATCTAGGGGAAGTTTGTTCGACCACCTTGATGTCACAACAAAGAGTCATGACACGTAGCTTCACTGTACACCGAAGGGTGATGGAATCAGTCTAGCAGTGCTAAAGAACAAAGATAGTGTGATGCAGTATGTGGTATGATGAGTGCTTTGAGGTAAGTGGGTGCTGGATTGTTTTTGGCTTTGTAGGCAAACATCAGTGTTTTAAATCTGCTAGAGGAAGCCAGTGAAGGGAGTGGAGCAATGGTGTGGTGTAGGAGAGATTAGGAAGATTGAAAACAAGTCACACAACTGCATTCTGCATCAGTTGTCAAATAGCACTCAGGGCAGATCTGCCAGGTGTGAGGTGCAGTAGCCCAGTCTCGAAATGACAAGAGACCATAAAAGCACCTGAGCACATTCATGTGGTGTCATTTGAAAAGAAGGAAGGTAGATCTTATCTGCCATGAGTTCAAACCATAAACACATAGACAAGGAGCAAAAGCACAAAAGTGCTGGAATTTACCTCATGTTTCATGAAGAAGTCTGAAGACTTCAGGGTCTGTTTGATATCCTCCAACCTCCTAATGTAGGAGCTCTGTAACAGACAAATACGAAGAAGAAACCCAGCATTAAACACAGCGCTATATGGCAAATACAAAACTTAGTGTCCAGACAGTAAATATAGCATAATATAGAAATAATACAAATACAACCTAATATTGTATTGTTTTGTGTCATACTCTGCTTTTCTAATTTGATCCAGCCCTGCATTGCACAATTTAACAGTCCCTCCAGAATGTAAAGATTTTCTGATCGCTTTAATCTGTGCAAACTTCTGCGGTGGAGCTTCAGCAAAAACAAACATTTTTAAATGCAACAACCCCGCAAAAAACAAAAAATGTGTTGAACTGTTGTTGGTCATAGCTTGTCTTCTAGCTAGTTAGGTAGAGTGCTAGTTAGCACTGGTTCACAGTACACAATGTTTTAACCCCCTTAACATTAAATAGTGATTTTATTTATTTTCATTTTAACATTTAAATAGTCAATTTATGTGTTAGCAATCCAAGTCTGGATCTGACAGCGAGTCCTGAGAGAGAAGTGAAATACTGAGGAGATTAAAATATCTTCCACGTGAATCATCATCGTTGTAAAATCGACTGAAGTCAGATAAATCCAAGATAAGATGGTACATCTGGAGTAATCATAATTCTGTGTGTTCATACTAGCTGTATATTTTAAGTACATTGTTTCCTCTTTAATAATAGTGAGGATATTTGCTGTGAGAGCTAACCAAACTGGATGATCTGGTTCTTTTTACGCACAATTATTTTTCCGTTCTCGCTGACAAATTCCTTGAAGACCTGTGTGACTTCTTCCCTTGAGTGAGTCTTCTTAAAGTCTGTCCGGCATGTTCCATCTGCTTTCTGTTGGATAGATAGATAGATAGATAGATAGATAGATAGATAGATAGATAGATAGATAGATAGATAGATAGATAGATAGATAGATAGATAGATAGATAGATAGATAGATAGATATGATATACTGCTTCTAACAACAGACACTGTCTCAAAGCAGCTTTACAGAAATAAATAGATTCAGGATATATTTATAAATTTGTTTTAAATTTAGCCCTGATGAGACAACAACAGGCGGTGATAGGAAGGAAAAAACCGAGACGATATGAGGAAGAAGCCTTGAGAGGAACCAGACACAAAAGGGGAACTCATCCTCATCTGGGTAAATAATTCCCCTCTATAACTATGGCCAAAATGTGCAACTGCGCAACAGTGTTTTACCATGGAGTCTATCTTGTTGATGTTATCAACTGTTCACTAATGGAGACATGAATGCAGAACTGTGGTAACTGCAGTCCAAAGCTATCTTTATGGTTTCTAGCCGGACACCTCGACTTCAAGAAAGCATGAATTTATTTAGCACCTAAATGATGGTGTAACATGCTTTTTTAAAATCTTGCTAATCTGCAAAGATGATTTTGGGTAAGGACAGAATTTACCAATCGAGGTGATAAAAAACGTTTTCTCTGGCTAAAGATGTCTGCAGGGAAACTTTAAAAGTCTTTAAACACAACTGTTCCTTTACTTCAACTTCATTTTACTGAATGCTACAGTATCTTTGGTTAAGATGCATGCAAAAGGCAGAACATGTTCAGTTTCAGAAGAAAATTTCGTTACGTGTCGGGTTTCCCAGCTCTCTATACATATATGTTATATATATACAGAACTATTGCCTTACTCATATTTGCTGGTGAGGTAAATGGCAATTACTGCAAGTCAATATTTGCGGCCTAACCTTTATGTTGACATTTACATGCACATGGGATCATGTTGAATAATTCATACTCTGTATCCTGTTTCCACTGATACTAAGTGTGTCCTCCCTCATCAAATGTTTGTTTTTTTTGCCTGTGCAGGCACCTTTATGCCCTCGATGCGGAAGCCCAGAGTGCTGGTGGAGCTGATAGTCTCCCTCCACTGCATGTACCGGAGCTTGGTCACGGCCTGCTGCTTGTGTTCCTCGGCAGTTGGAGCCTCGGTGTCCACCTCCAGCATTTTGTTATACAGATCCCTGCGCAGCTTGGGCTTCTCCCTGGCTCGCACCAGCTCTTCCTCCAGATAGGTTCTGATGGAAAAGGAGAGAATATGTAGCGAGGTGTGAGTCACTCTCTGAAAGAGGGGCTGTGAAGAGCTTGATGACGCCTGCTGAGAAATCTGATGAAGCCTTTTACAGCAGACAAAAACCCTTTCATACTTGCTTTTAAAAGGGTTGCCGGATTGAAAAAGACTCTCTGAAGCTAGGATTTATAGTATCCGTTTTATCTGGGCTTTTTCAGTGATAGCAAGTGATTGAATGGCTCGACTATAATTTTACGACGTCGTGTAGTACATCTGATTGTCGGGCCATTTCCTGTACAGGACTTCTGAGTATAGTGTGGTGGAAATCTTTGGCCTAATTTTAGATAACCTTAAATAATATATATCCTTAAATAAAATTCACACTTTATCATACTTTTTAATTTACCATTTCAGTATCAGACAAAAAAAAATAGCACAGTGGAGTTGCTTAACCTTGTTGTTTTCATGTTCTTATTTTTTTAGTGCGAGTTTCAATTTCATTCTTCTTGTGATTTCCTGTGTAAAAAGAGGAAGTCAGCAGGGGACTCCTCCGAAAACATGTCTAAGTATCTGTCATGTGTAAAGTGTATGAGAAGGAAGCCCTAAGGGACACCCCATGTGTGCTTGTGTATGTGTGCAAAGAGAGTGCTCTGTGCCGGAAATTCATGCCTCACTTGATAATTGTGAGTGTCTTCATTTTTTATGAGCTTAAGCTTTAGTCTCTCTCTCTCTGCCTTGACAGGAAACAGACCAAGAGCTAAAACAGGTGTTTAAACAGGCTGAAGTTGAACTTCACACACACACACACACACGCACAGTCACTCATTTCAGCCTTATATGCATCAATAACAAATACATAAAACATGATCATGATTAATATTTGACTAAATCATCAACTGCTCAGAATTAAAATAATTCATGTTAGCTCTCCTTCTTTTCTCTTGATGTGTGATCCTTACTGAAATGTGCAGAAATTAGGAACGTACACTATCTGGTTAGTTAACAAAATACACACACACACACACACACACACACACACACACACACACACACACACATATATATATATATATATATATATATATATATATATATATATTGAACTGAATCTGAATATGGAATTAAATCTGAATTTCTGAATTAGGTGTAGCCTAAAACAAAAGGTTTATTATTATTATTATTATTATTATAAATAGAAACCCTACCACTGTGGCTGCTGAATCACAGAAAAAAACCCAATTCTGCTTCTGTAAATTCTGTAAATAGTTCCTCAAATTTATCACTCGAGTTCATAACTCATCTCAATTAGAGATGTGTGTGGGATTACATATTTTTGAACAATATATAACATACAATATAAACTTATACGCATACTTTATCAGCAATTTGTGCTACAGTAGTTCTTCTGTGGGATCAGAACAGATGTACTAGCCTTCGCTCCTATCATGCATCAGTGAGTATTGGGTGTCTGTGGCCCTGATGCTGGCTGTTTTTCTTTCATTCTTTTGGTAGGAAGCCACTGCATATATGTGACCACCCCACAAGACCTGTTGTTTTGGAGATGCTCTGACCCAGTTGTCTAGCCATCACAATGTGGCCCTTAGCCACAAAGTTTAGACATTTTATGCTTGCCCATTTTTTCCAGCTTCTAATACGTCAGCTTTGAGAACTGACTGTTTGCTTGCTGCCTAATATATCCCGCTCATTGACAGATGCCACTGTAACAATATAATCAGTGTTATTCACTTCATCTGTCAGTGATTTTAATGTGAGGGCTGAGCATAAGCAACATGAACAAACTTCATTTAATCTTCTGTGAACCAGACCACAGTAACTTCCTTTCTGAATAACACAGGTATTCATTTACATGCCTAATCCAAACTCATCTCTCCCTCTGAACAAAAAATATGAACGTTTTTTCACTTCAGATTTAACTGCATAGATTTAAAACTTGCTGTATATTAAATAATTAGGACTAGCATTTGGCAGTTCTAGCAAAATGCAGTCACGATGCACTGACTTAAATATTTGCATCACTTTTTCATCCACCTCGTTTTATCCACAGCATCTCTGTTTTTTTGTTTTTTTTACATGACACTTACTGACCACATGGATCCCTAATCTGTTATTTATTGCATAACACACCATCTGCTTTAAAGAAGCATTTAGTAATTTAGTAAAAGCACAGCTATTAGTCTGTATCCAACAGGTCCTTTGACATTATATCTCACTGAAAAGGTTTGCAGTTTATAAATCTACCTTTCACAAGCAAGTTTTTTGCTGTTTAATTACTAACCTCATTCCCATCTTGCAGTCCATGACGTTTGGTCCGTCGAAGCTGGTCAGCAGGTCGCGCATCTGCAGGAAGAGCTCTCCATCTCTCTCAACCGTTCCGCGATACGCTGGTACAAATTGTTCCAGCACGTCTCCGCTTAAGCGCTCGAAACATAGCTTCTCGTTCTCGGCGTACTTCTTCAGGATGGTCCCCTCTTCCCCTGCTTTGAAGCTGCCTGCATTAATAATAATAATAATGATAAAAAACACTACATGGTTAGAAGTCATTGGTTGTATGTTAGTGTTAAATTTATTTCAGGATGAAGCAGTCTTACCTTTATGACCGGCTAACTGAACCCAAGACAATCGTTTTCTCTGCGAGGCTACAACTTGCCAATGGACGACAGTCTTTAACATCCACCATGGTTTCACCTGCTGAGACACATTAAACACAACTGTTAACTGCTGTTTAATTGTATGAGGTGCAAGTGTTTGAGTACTGAAAAGACGTTTTGCTTACGTCAACAGCAGCAGCGTGGAGGATCTGGGTAATCACAATTTTCCAACACCTTAAGCACTACACTACCACATCCCAACAACAGTAGAGGACCACAGCAGTACAAACAACAAAGCTGAACTGACATTCAATCAAGTAAGGAATACACAAAAACATTCAGCCATTTTCTCTCCTGAAACGTGAGTTCGAATTTACAAACCCGGGGTGAAAGAATACTCTCTCTCTCTTTCCTAGCATCAATCACAGTGACACTAGCCAATCAAGGGTGGCTGTGAGCTTGTGTATGTGGAAGAGTGTTTATCTCTGAGTGTGTTGCGCTGCCATGTGCTACAACGTGAGCAGACATTTGGAAAGATGTGGGCTTCATGTCTCTCAGAGGAAGCACAGGTGAGCTTTTACTTGCCCCAGTAGGTTGCGATCAGGCAAAGATAGAGCTGGATAGTGGGTGGGAATTGGCAGGTTACCAAAATGGGATGGAGAAAATGAAGGAAAAATTCATTTCCCCAACAAATCACCAAATGGGATTATTTTGGGTTCATACCATTATACCATATCAAACTACTGAATTTTTGTAACTGCCAACCGTTACACTTTTTATTTATTAAAGAACAACAAATCAGTTTGTTTCTGTTTTTATTTACATTTAATACTGTGGAAAAGCCATGAAGCTAGTTTCTGGATAACACTTACATTACACAGCTATAAACAGCCTTCCTTCTTGCCATTTTTTTTTACTTTACTCTCTTTTCATTTTAAATAAATTAAAACTTTATAAGAACCTGGAAAGCTTCACAGTATCAATTAGGTGATACTATAGTGTAACTATATAGTTACTGCATGTGACATAATTACGTCAACATTATTTCTGTTTGCTTCTTATATCTATTCAGTCTTAGTTTGAAGTTATCTTTTTAAAGTAGATTATTTAGGTGGTAAGAAGGAGCAAGATGTATACTATATAGAACTGTGCACGTGACAAAAAAATGTTGAATCTTCATTCTTAATGCATTCAAGTCTAAGCTGAACTGCAGCAGAAAAGAAACTGACACATTGTGACCAGGTCAGATTTGGGAATTCAGCAGCACTTGGTATGGTATAAATGGATGTAATTCTTGTAGACGTGTAGGTTTCTTATTTCTAAGTTAGAGAACTGAGTCGAGTTTAGGGAAAAAAAAGCATGAGTCAGTATTATTGTAAGTGTGTCACTTCATCTCCATCAGCATGCCACTCTGCACCCAGCCCATGGAAAATCACACTAATTCTACATCCTCAAACACTGTCAGCAGTCAGATCAAGCATTAATTTGATTTAGGATTAACCAGCAAATGTTTGACGCCCAATTTACGAGCAATTAAGCTGCAAAAATCCAAAGAATGTAAATATTTGCAGAATTTCATTGTTGGTCATCCTGTAGCAAAGTATATATACAATCCGAGATGGTCGTTTGTAAAATGTGCCATGTGGAGCACTAACAGGGCTTTATTACGAGGACACGACTTTCTCGAGCCAGAGAAAGAATCGCTCGGTATCTCGGCTGAGCTCGCCTTTGTTTGTGTTACTGCTCATTAGCAAAGCCGACAGAGAAATCGTTTTTTTTTTTCCAGTAAACACGGCCAGCATGACAGTTGGCACGGATGTAATTCCATTTGCAATTTAACAGCCTGGTCACCATTCAATCCAGGGTGCCCTCAATAATTAGACAAATTAACATAATATTAAATAAAATTGCGTAAATACATAAAATAAGAGGTCGCAAACCCTTTTCAGTGAACGACTGCCTAAAGTATGTGACCCACAGACACCAGCAAATGCTGGCAAAGTGCAAACACATAGCCATCTTTTTGCTTTTCACTGAAGCTGTTTATAAAGATCAGAGAGCAAACCTTCTGCAGTCAAACTTCATATAATGATTTCATTTTAAACCAAAGTGCTTTGAGTGCTGATCCAAAACCAGCCAAATATTTACAAACTGTTCTGTGATATTTATTTGAACTACTTGTGCTTCTTATTACATGACTGGATCATTTCAAAATTTCAAAACACTGAAAAAAAGGAATATGTGGTCAGTCGGATTGAAGTAAAAATATTACGTGTAGGATATATTAGGTTTTATATATATATATATATATATATATATATATATATATATATATATATATATATATATACACACACACACACACACACACACATATATATATATATAGTTTCTCAACAAAGATGGTTTTATTGCTTGTGTGAAAGTTTATTCTAACTAGCTGTTTAGCCCAGTGGTTACATGTCTGTTACAAAACACCAGCATTGTTGCTTTGAGTCTCGGCTCAGGTGTGAGCTCGGGGCTTATCTTTATTCAGGATTGTGATACCTGCACAAATCATGTTGGATGAATGAAAACTAGGTGTGTTTATGTTAATTTAATCACTTAGAACCAATACATGCATTTCAATTACCTTCATCAAGCCTTTTTTCATTGTAGCTAATACTAAATAAATGGTTATTACCATGTTATTAACACCACATAGTCATATTATTGTGATATTAAAGTGGTATTTTTTCCACTACCTGAAACATCATTTAAAACAGCAAATATATCCAGCAAATACATTTCAACTATATTTGTTGGGAGGGGTGGGGGTATGGGGGTTGTTAGGAGGGCTAATGTAAAAAGATATAAAAAAGAGCTTAATCTCAAAATCTTCCATGATAGCCCAATTTCTAAATTATGTTTCAAATACAAAACATGAATAATTATGTAATCATATTTAATTAGTGAGCTGTCTTAAAAGTTTATTTCCTTTACCAACATGCCTCTGTGTGTATTATCTAAACATCTAAACACTTTCAATTCTTTCCTTTTATGAATCCAAATTGTTCAATACTGATACTGTGTACTTATTACTAATAATGATAATCAAACAAACCTGTATGAAATCCTGAATGAGAGTGAGCATGCATTTTAAATAACATGGCTGAAAGGAAAAAGCTGCAGTAGTGGAAATATTTCATACTCACATATAATGAGGTCAAATGTGACACGTTACACGTGTCCTGGAACTGTATTTTAGTTAGAATTAGCGTTTAGGATTTCAACTAAGTGTGTTTTCGGTTGACTTTCAGAACCTTTAACTAGCTGAACTTTTTTATTTTTGCTGTAAGTCACAGTGGCAGTCTTGAAATGTTTTTCACATCCAATTCTTGTTATTAATGTGCACAAAAATTTCCTCTTTTTACAAGGTATCAGTATCAGTACCGGGAATGTTAGTCTTGTTATTACTTCATTCTGGATCGAAAAAAAAATAAAAAATGAAAATCTCTGGTTCTGGTTCCTCAGTCATATGACAAGCAGTGATTGTGTGATTGTTCATTAGTAAATGATATATATAACAAATTCTAATAATCAGTCCTAATCATACCATCACAGCACCCACATTGTAAAATATTGTTGTTTGGTCCGTACATATGAAAGGTCTTGCAGGCGACATTTAGTTTTAGAACCTATTAACCTTCCTGAATTCAAATGGCATTTTTCTCCACTAACATGTGCACACACCTACACACACTCCCCCACCTACGCATACACACACACGCACATACACAAAACACATATTCTGACACACAACAGTGTATAGTAAAAGGTCACCGCTGAAATGTTGAGCACACAATCTGAAACAATGAAAGAGTTGTAAATAATTGCTTCTAAATAATCGGCCGTGTCCTAGTTATAAACAGATACAGACATGCGTGTGCAACATTAACCTCAGGACTCTTGATATAAAGGAACGCAGAAGATAAAAAGGATCAGGTAAGCTATTTTTCAAATGTTATCTACTTTCCATGACAGAACTTGTATTGTGGATTCGTTGAGAACTCCCATGTGGACAGATAAGCAATAAGAACAATCAAGCTTTTGCACAACATCAGAATTTAAACTAGTACAAGAGTAAATGCACAGATCTGTAACACACCCATAAGTCAAATATTGAATTGTACAGTCATATTGGATATTATATGCAAACATGCCCGAGTTAGCTCTTAAACTCTTATAAATCTTGGGTGGGAGAGCTAAGTGACTGCCATGCTTGTATTAAAACAACAAATCGTTTGTCTGCAGCAAATATTACATCATGTACTCACCAAGAAATACTTTAACACAAAATTCTGTTTCAATACAGCAAGGTTTCAGAGTAAATATACTGTAAATATTATATTCATCTGTGTGTATGCAGAGTATATGTATGCAGAGAGGAGGCCTAAGAAGATGATAGCACTTTGTAAACCAACTGTGCTTGACCAAAATGTCACCTTACACACAGGCTGATTGAACCATGTTCTGGTTTGACATGTAAACTCTCTACAGTGGACAGTTCTTAGTCATTTTACTGAAAGTAACCGAGAGCCTGACGCTTTGTTTTCATTAACTGGATGGATGTGCAGGCTCTGAGATGGAAAAAAAAAAAAAAAACCCTACAGTCAAGAGTAATCGTTCACTCTGCGTTACCGTATAACTGTGCGCTATTAAACAAGAACAAGCTAAATAAAGAACTCTTTGTTTAGCTAAGTCAGGAATATATGAAGCACACTCAGTCTAATCGCTGTGATGATCTGTTGAGTGGTATTTCAACAGGCCTGAAGTTGTTCCTTTTTAAAGAGGTAGTGAAAATGCCCTCTGAATGATGTGGCTTCAGTTTTAAATGTCACAGCGCTAAAGGTTTGTTTTCTTCGAATATGCCTAGATAAGATTGCCTTGTGTGTACTACTAGATTCCATGGGATATTCGAGAAAAAATAATGCCCTTTGTAAAGAATCACTGCAGGTTTTTGTCTCTTTTGAACAATTGAAGGGTCAACAAAATAAGATCATCAAGTAGGAAATGATGAACTTTTGAAGGCCTCTGAAGGCTCAGGTTGGATATTGTGCAGACATGCCTTCCAGACTGCAAGACGCTGCATGTGTTTAAAGTTCCTTGACTGTTAACGCCTTCTATGGATGCGATCAACGAACAGGATTCCGAGAACAGCACGTTCATCCAAAACAAGAGTCGACACTTGGCAAATAATGGAACACACACGCACACACACACACACACACACTTCACACTTCAGATAAAATACTACTTTGTGTTTTCCAGATTATATATTAAATGCTACTCTAACATTATAAATAGGGCTCAACAAAAGGTCTCGAAAGCTTATAATGTGTTTTGATCATGCCACTCCTAACCTCAAATGAATGTTACTAACAAGCGATGTCTATCAGAAAGGCCTTATTGATCTTAAGTCTGATAAAGAGTCAAACGTAGTCATGCGTTTTAGCGTACAGTCATGGTGAAAAGATTTCTACCTAGGTGTTATAATAATATGCCCATACCAGTTTTCACACTTTTGTGAGTTATAACTGTTCTCGCAGATTGCAAACATGTCTTAACATCACCTGAATATACACTAAAATAAGCAAAGGTACAAACTTTTCCTCGTCACTCTGGTGATACCATGAGGATACATGTTTTGCGTCTTTAGTGTGCATGTGGTCGACTTTTAGTGTAAATCCTTAATAGTTACATTAACGGTCCTTAACGTCCAGTTAGGCTATTGTAACTTTTACAGCATTACTCTTAGGACATGTGTTTTTTCTTCGTTAATGTTTTTCCATGTACCTTAAAGTAATTTTAAAGGTATAGTATATGCAATTTTCCATGTCAAATATATCGACTATAGGTAGAAAAATAATCCTTCATTGTACCACGACAGCAACAACGAGAATTACTTTAATTTCTTTAAGTGTATATTTGACTTTTTACTCATTACAGCTGTCGGGTGAATTGTTGAAACGTGTTAAAAACAACTGTAATATTTCCACTGACAAACGTCTATTTTTACTCACAGACTCGTGCTTAATGTCTCTGTAAAGGAACCCACTAGAGAGAGACTGCCCAAGTTTCACTGCATGGTGTAAGATTGATCAAAGGCTAGAAAGTCCAGTCGCTTTGATTTACTACTGCAGGAGATTTACAAGATCTGTTGGACCGAAAGCTTCAGTTTCGCTTGAATGTACTCTCGCAAAACGCAGTGACCCACCTCTCCGCCGTCTCCCACATGCTCCAAAGTAACGATGCCTTTGCTCTTCGTTTCGTTGTCGCTCAATACGTCGTCTTCGGACTCCTCTAACACCACGGACGAGCCGGTGGACGACACGGACGAGGTGGAGAGTTTGCGGCGGAGCGGCGCGCCTCCGTTCAGCGCCTCCAACTCCTCGTACTCGAGCTCCCGCGCGTCGCTGCCTTCCACCGCGGTCACGGTCACCTGCGGCACCGGGCGCGCGCTCGCCATCGGCAGCCGCTCATCACAGACCAGCGGGGACGAGCAGTGGCCCTGGTGCTCTTTCCCGCTGCTCAGGGGAGAGGAGCTACAGGTCAACGCCTCCTTCCGAGACCTCCGCCTCTCTTTTGGCATCGATAACAGAATATTTTTAAGAGGAAAATCTACACTCCTTAATCCAGAGTGCAGCACTTATTACACCGCGATTGGTCGATCGATGTTGCGTCTAGCAAGTCCGTACAATAATCACGGAAGTCCGTCACAGTGATACGCAGAAGATGTGAGTTGCAGTCCAGTTGGTCGTGTTTGTCTTGATGCGCTCTGCAGCAGCGGTGGGGAAGCCCTGTGACACATAACCTCAGCGCGGTTCACTTGGCCAAACGGGATCTTCCGCGTTTCAATCTCTCTGTTGTTCTGCTTCCTGACTCACTGACTTTGTTTCACTCATTTCCTCGTTGGCACCTGCTCGCTTAGCCTATTGCGTCTCACCTAGAGAGGTTTCCCTCTACTAATGCGCCACAATCACAACACTATACTTACTAGTACAAACAACAACAACAAAACTGTTACCACTACTAACAACAACAAAACTGTTACCACTACTAACAAGAACAAAACTATTACCACTACTAACAACAACAAAACTATTACCACTACTAACAACAACAAAACTATTACCACTACTAACAACAACAAAACTATTACCACTACTAACAACAACAAAACTATTACCACTACTAACAACAACGAAACTATTACCACTACTAACAACAACAAAACTATTACCACTACTAACAAGAACAAAACTATTACCACTACTAACAACAACGAAACTATTACCACTACTAACAACAACAAAACTATTACCACTACTAACAAGAACAAAACTATTACCACTACTAACAACAACGAAACTATTACCACTACTAACAACAACAAAACTATTACCACTACTAACAAGAACAAAACTATTACCACTACTAACAACAACGAAACTATTACCACTACTAACAACAACAAAACTATTACCACTACTAACAAGAACAAAACTATTACCACTACTAACAACAACGAAACTATTACCACTACTAACAACAACAAAACTATTACCAATACTAACAAGAACAAAACTATTACCACTACTAACAACAACAAAACTATTACCACTACTAACAACAACAAAACTATTACCACTACTAACAACAACGAAACTATTACCACTACTAACAAGAACAAAACTATTACCACTACTAACAACAACAAAACTATTACCACTACTAACAACAACAAAACTATTACCACTACTAACAAGAACAAAACTATTACCACTACTAACAACAACGAAACTATTACCACTACTAACAACAACAAAACTATTACCACTACTAACAACAACAAAACTATTACCACTACTAACAACAACGAAACTATTACCACTACTAACAACAACGAAACTATTACCAATACTAACAACAACAAAACTATTACCACTACTAACAACAACGAAACTATTACCACTACTAACAACAACGAAACTATTACCACTACTAACAACAACAAAACTATTACCACTACTACTACTAACAACAACAAAACTATTACCACTACTAACAACAACAAAACTATTACCACTACTAACAACAACAAAACTATTACCACTACTAACAACAACAAAACTATTACCACTACTAACAACAACAAAACTATTACCACTACTAACAACAACGAAACTATTACCACTACTAACAACAACAAAACTATTACCACTACTAACAACAACAAAACTATTACCACTACTAACAACAACGAAACTATTACCACTACTAACAACAACAAAACTATTACCACTACTAACAACAACAAAACTATTACCACTACTAACAAGAACAAACTATTACCACTACTAACAACAACGAAACTATTACCACTACTAACAACAACAAAACTATTACCACTACTAACAACAACAAAACTATTACCACTACTAACAACAACAAAACTATTACCACTACTACTACTAACAACAACAAAACTATTACCACTACTAATAACAACAAACCTATTACCACTGCTAACAACAAACCTATTACCACTGCTAACAACAACAAACCTATTACCACTACTAACAACAAAACTATTACCACTACTAACAACAACAAAACTATTACCACTACTAACAACAACAAAACTATTACCACTACTACTACTAACAACAACAAAACTATTACCACTACTACTACTAACAACAACAAAACTATTACCACTACTACTACTAACAACAAAACTACCACTACTACTACTAACAACAACAAAACTATTACCACTACTACTACTAACAACAAAACTACCACTACTACTACTAACAACAACAAAACTATTACCACTACTACTACTAACAACAAAACTACCACTACTACTACTAACAACAACAAAACTATTACCACTACTACTGCTAACAACAAAACTACCACTACTACTACTAACAACAACAAAACTATTACCACTACTACTACTAACAACAAAACTATTACCACTACTACTACTAACAACAACAAAACTATTACCACTACTACTACTAACAACAACAAAACTATTACCACTACCACTAGCAGCAACAAAACTATTATCACTACTAACAACAACAAAACTATTACCACTACTAATAGTGTCTGTGACATGTCCAGACTTTTAGTCATGTACATGATGTATGAATATGCCATGCTTCTTGAATTGCTTTGTAGTTCCTCAGGGTGATTTACTGGAAGTTTGTATGAACTGCAAATGTCAGCTGGAATACAGTCCCACATTATTGCTTTTATTTCAAATCAATTTCACCTTGACCCACACATCTGGCCACTTACAGCTGGAATACAGTCCCACATTATTGATTTTATTTTAAATCAATTTCACCTTGACCCACACATCTGGCCACTTACAACTGGAATACAGTCCCACATTATTGATTTGGGGAAACAAGCAGTGTGCCGAAGCTTTCACTCCTGTCCATTAGATGGCAGTGAAGTGTCATGTGCTCAGATTATAACTGACAGAAGAAGTGACCTCTTCGTGTGCATTCGTATAAGTAGTCGGTGTATTTGTGTGGACACCCCTTTCTTATTAATTTTGTATTTTAATAACAGCATTAAAATGTTTGTAGTTAGAGGAGTCCTGCGCCTTACACAGAGGTTGGCTGGTGTTAGTGTGTCGAGGCGGGGATGTGCCGGTGCTGTTGCCGTGGACGACATCGTTAATGGACTAACAGATGAACAGATTCAGGTGAATTAGACAAAACACTGTCGGTATTTTATGATGGCGGTGCAAGCATTATATTGATGAAGATGCTGGAGGATATCTGTGCAACAACGTCTGAAAGTCTGTACTGAAAACACGGCTGCTTTTTTTTTACTGTAGCTCCAGACGTCACTGTTTCCCAGCAAGTCTTTTCGTAAAGACGTCTTAATAACAAACTTCACCACTCAATGTCACAAGCCACTGCTAGCTTTCCGACTAGCTAATAATGTTTTTATTTATTTATTGATTACTGAGCAAATTATATATAGCGCCTTCCCAATAAAAATTGCCAGTTAAGTAGTTATCTAGTAGGTTAGCTCGAGCTAACGTTAACGTCTGCGTGTGACGTCACTCCTGACCTTGTACAATACTTTGCTAAAACATTGTGTCAAATACAGACATGACCTCAAAACCTGAAGCATAAATAATTTTAACATATTTATGTTTTATGTCTTTGTGTTTTTAGCTAATTTTTAATACTGCAGAAAGTAGTATGGGAAAGTAGTGCGTTTCTGTAGATTCGCCTTTTCCCCCTCAGGGGGCGTGGTTTGAAGACCGTTTCTGATTGGCTGCTATGGCTTCCCACCTTCAGACCCATAGAAGCAAATGAGGTGCTTAATTCTAATTAAACATATATTTTATGTTATAATTAAGAAGGGAGAGTTAGTTTAAGTTCTTGAAACAAGTACAGTGGTTGTTAAGTTTCTGCTTAGTTTTTGTACACCATTACTTGTAATATTTAGTTGTCACGGCTGTGACATGATGTGTGTCAGTTTTATATACAATATATGTTCAAAAGTATGTGAACACCCAAACATCAGCTCCATATGTACACAGACTTGCAGTATCTTTGCTGTTACAATAATCTCCAGTCTTCTAGGAAGACTTTCCACTAAGTTTTGCAGAAACTCTGTGGGGATTTGTGGTCATTCAGCCACAAGAGCATTAGTGAAGTCGGGCACTGATGTCAGGCAAGGAGACCAAGTCGGTGTGTTCCTGTTCACCCTTAATGATTTCAGTAAGGGAAATCGGTTCGTGTGAGGGGAAATTGTTATTCTATAGCTTACAAAGACATCATGTACAAAACCGTGCTTCCAATTTGTGCCAACAGTATGTGGAAGGTCCACATATGAGTACGACTGTCAAGTGCACAAACTTTTGGCTATATGGTGTATGTTAGTTGGTCCATGAATACCTCTCAGATTCCAACATGATTTTCTACTTTCTTGCTGCACAGATCAGGTAACATGCCAGTTTAAGAAACACTGCCTCAAAGATGTATAAAACCTTACTCAATAAGTATGATTTTTTGGGGGGGGTATTTAAATATGACAAAACAGACATTGATCTAGTTTGTAATAATGCTTCTACACTGTGTCCAGGTCACGATAGACAAAGTTTTATGTTTACATTGTTTAAGTAACCCAATACCCAATTGTTGTTGATCTTTCGGCTGCTCCCTTCGTGTGAGGGGTCACCACAGTGGAGCAACTGGTCCGCACAACAACTTGGCACAGGTTTTACACCAGATGCCCTTCTTGACGCAACCCTCCCGTCTTTATCCGGGTTTGGGACCGACACTGAATCCAGTGGCTGTGGTTTGGGCACTGGCTGGGAATCGGGCCTTCCGCATGGTAGGCGAGAAACCTGCCACTGAGCCACCATTGCTAAATGACCCAATACAATAATACCATGAAACTGAGATCAGTTGAGTGAAGAGCTGATGATGAGTCTCGTTTAATTTCTACAGGTGGCTTTTAACTCAGGTGATGAGACAGACTGATGTGTGTGTGTCACTGATAATCCATGTGAGAGCACCTCTTCTGCTGTAAATGTAGAATTTGTTAAAAAATATGGCAGCAATGTTGTTTTTTCCATGAGCTCTAAATGTAGAGGAATGTGCAGCGTCTTTCCACGATATTGAAATGGACTCGAATGTGATTTCTCCCTTTTAACTTTTGAGGATTTTTAAAAGAGAAACTGCGTGCGAGTGAGATATTTGGAAAATGGAAAAATATTCCAAAATGTTAATCAAAATGTGACCATGTGAAGCGATCTTGCTACTTGCATGGTATTTTTAAAATCCTAATTTGCATTCTTGATTATTACTTTTGAACTATGTGCACACTGACTGACCGATCTCATGTATTACACCAGCTCCGACACACAGTTCAGCGGTTCTGTCAAGAAAAGCTTGCGCCGTATGCTGACGAGATAGACAAGGCAAATGATTTTCCACGTATGAGAGTAAGTCCTGACACAAATCCTGTGTAAATGTCATGACACCACAGCTCTAAGTCTTTATCATTAAACTAAAAGGGTTTTACATGAAAAAATATCCTGTGTGTTTATTTTTGTTTTGCTTTAGGACTTTTGGAAAGAGGCAGGTGCACTGGGATTACTTGGAATTACAGCTCCAGGCAAGAACAACTTCTTTTTAATACCTTTTTGGTCAGCAACTTTTCTGTGTCTGATAAATATGCACTTACTGAGCACTTTATTAGGAACATGCAGTTTTGTAATGAGCCAATCGTGTGATAGCAGCGCAATGCATTAAAATCCTGCAAATATAGGTAATGTTTTAATAAATCGTCAGATTGAGGGAATGTGCGATCTCCATGAATTTGAGTGTTGCATGGTTGTTGGTCGCAGACAGCTGCTTATGTGTGTTTCTATAACTCCTGAGATTTTCACACAAGAGTTTCTAGAATTTACTCAGATTGGTGCCATTAGGATAAAATGTCCAGTGAGCAGCAGTTCTGCAGACTGGACAGTTGAAGACCAGAAAAAACTGATGAATCTCTATTGTGAGATTGTAGGGTCAGAATTTGGCAGCAACAGAAGAATCCATGTACCCAACCTGCCTTGTGTCCACAGTTCAGGCTAGTGGAGGTGGTGTAATATTGTGTTTTTTAAGGCTGTTTTTTTACCAGTCATCAGTTGAATGCCACAGCCAATCCTGTAATAGCTACTTCCAGGATGATCATGCACTAAACCAAAAGTCATCTGGTTTCATGAATATGACAATAAGTTTTCTTCAGTGGTCTTCCCAGTAGAACAGCTTTAGGATGTGGTGAGACAGGAAATTCACAGCATGAAAATGCACCTGAAAAATCTGCAGAAATTGACCAGGATCTCAAAAGAAGGTTATTCCTAGATCCCGTGAAATCCATTGAAGCCACGATGAATTGAGGCTGTTTGAGAGCAAAGACAGGCCCTACCCAGTGTTCCTAATAAAGTGCTCAATGAGAGTGAGTGTATAAGTAGTCTCTAAATGTAGTCATGAAAGCACTTCCATCTTCAACCATGTTTTTTTCTGATGACAGTGGAGTATGGTGGAACAGGACTAGGCTATCTTGATCATGTAATCGTGATGGAAGAGATATCACGGGTGTCAGCAGCTGTTGCTCTCAGCTACGGTGCACACTCCAACCTGTGTGTCAATCAGCTTGTGCGCCATGGCAACCAGAATCAGAAAGAAAAGTATCTCCCGAAGGTAGGACGTTAAATCTCGTATGAATAGATCTCTCTCTCTCTCTCCCCCCTCTTTCTGTTCTCTGTCTCACATTTACCCCTTAATCACTTGCTTCCAGGCATCTGCTTTACATAAATTATACTGCATCAAGTGTATTATTTAGTCTGGATCAGTTTAATTACAATTGGCTCCAGAGTTGTTGTAATGATTAATGAGGAGCAAAAAAAAAACTCTTTTATTAGCTTGATCTCGCACTGAGAAAATGAGAAGTTTCATCTTTATTTCAAATTCAGTTTATTGTAAGAAATCTTTTTAAAATCACTCATCAAAATTTTATAACACAATTATGTACGGACATCCACAGACAATATGTAGCTAAAGCCTGGTCCCTTTTCAATAGAGTTCAATTTCCATGTACGCATAAATTCCATTTATATTTTATTTGAAGTTTACTCGATTGTTCATTATGCTACTTTAATGCATGCCATGAGACTGATCAACCGGAAGATCCTTAATTTACAACAAGAGCTGGAACCTGAGAGAAAGTCAGTTTATGACTAGATGTGGGTGTGTTCAGTGATGTGAATAAGTTGAGAAAAGTTGAACTGTATGCAAATTGGAGCAGTGTGGTACAGCGACTACCAATGGGAGTGAAGACAGCAGAGTGCATGTGATCCGTGACAACGAACAAACCCTGCATCTCCTTCATCTCATATAATATGGTGCAAATATATACACTACTGAATTGTATGGACAAATCTCCCTCCAAAATCTTTCATTTTAGCTAAAAGAAAATTTTTAATGCAATTTTGAATCCTAGTTGCTCCACCCAATGATAAATGTTATTATTTTGGCAACCAGTAGTAGAAATGCCTCCTGGTGACTTTATAGTACAGCAACTGGCCATTAAAATGCAGTACGTGTGAAAGCAGCTTAAATGTTCCACCATGATTTCGTATAACTGCGGTATATAAAGTGGGACACACAATTTCCTAAAAAATCGAATGTGGTGTGAAAATGATCGTGTGTTTAGTGATTTTACACTGAGGTGCTTGGCATCGATGGGGGGAAAGAACTATAGAATTGGATCTTCTGCCCTCAGGATAGTGCACCTACACACACTGTGTAGTCAACAGAGGAGTTTTTAACCTGGTTAGCGCTTCACATCCAAAACATTCACCAGATTTCGCTCTTTGAGACTGCTATTTGTTCCTGAAAATAAAAATGAGACTTAAGGACAAAAGATGAGACACTGGAACCAGGAGGAAAAAAAAAACAGGATGCTCTGGACATGATGACAAAAGAGGATGATGAAAGGAAATGTTCCCAGGAATAAGTGAGACGCTGGGACACGTCCCTCTTTGTAAATATGAGATTACATAGAAGCCAAATAAATTCTGGCAATATTCTGGAGCTGACATATTGTTCAAAAACAATGAGAAGAGCACAACATACGGTTTGTTCCATTATTTAGTGACATTAACTCTTAATGCTTCAGCATACCCAGACATTTTGGAAAATTTCATGCTCCAAACTTTGTGAGAACAGTTTGGGGATGACCCCTTCCTGTCCCAACATGACTGCGCACCAGTGCACAATGCAAGGTCCATAAAGACATGGATGGGTGAGTTTGGTTTGGAGGAACTGACCTCAACTCGACAGAACACCTGAATGAATTAAAGAGGAGACTGCGAGCCAGGCCTTCTAATCCAACATCAGTGCCTGACCTCACAAATGCACTTCTAGTGAAATGGTCAAACATTCCCATAAACACACTCCTAAACCTTGTGGAAAGCCTTCCCGGAAGAGTTATAGCTGCAAAGGCAGGGCCAACTCCATATTAAATTCATGTGCATATAAAGGCAGACGTCCCAGTTTAATTTATCCCAAAGGTGTTCTATGAGGGTTGAGGTGCAGGCCAGTCAAGTTCCTCTACACCAAACTCGCTTATCCATGTCTTTATAGACTTTGCTTTGTGCATTGGTGTACAGTCATGTTGGAACAGGAAGATGTCATCCCCAAACTATTCCTACAAAGTTGGGAGCATGAAATTGTCCAAAATGTCTTGGTATGCTGAAGCATTAAGAGTTCATTTCACTGGAACTAAGGGGTCAAACCCAACCCCCTGAAAAACAACCCATGAATTCAATGATTTGGAGGAGTGTCCCAAAACTTTTGGCAATATAGTGTATAAGATGCTTTTCTTGTATTACTTACAAGTAACATATCCCTAAGTGACAACCATATCCTTTGTTAATATAATCACTCCAGCTGCTACTTTTAATTTAAGTCTCTTTATTAAAATGGTACCTTGCTATCGAGAGTCAGTTGTTATATAGGACATGATGATGTATTTTCCAGTTAATTACAGGAGAATACATAGGCGCCCTGGCTATGAGCGAGCCCAACTCCGGCTCTGACGTCGTATCTATGAAACTGACTGCAAGGAAAGAAGGTGAGCTGTGGCCTGTTGCTTCTTTTCCTCGAAGGCCTAAATGTTTTGTAATACACAGTGATCTGATTTGAGACCCTGATTATTGTGTTATACTGTGGTATAATTTATGGTCATATGGCTGGATATTCAAGATGGGCTGTGCTCATGGCAAATCTAGTCTCTTAGCCTGTACATATGCTATGTTTCAGATCAGCTTTGCTCTGAAATAATCCTCTTTTTTTTTTTTTGTTCGTTCCCTTTTGCTCTGACTGCTTGTGCCCTTTTAAGATGACCACTACGTTTTGAACGGGAACAAGTTCTGGATCACGAATGGACCTGACGCGGACGTCCTGATTGTGTACGCGAAGACGGACGTAAACGCAGCTGCACGCGGAATCTCCGCCTTTGTTATAGAAAAGGTTAGAAATGCACATGGACTCATTCTACATCCAGCTGAGTCACTGAAGAAAACCCCAAACACATTTCCAACTAAGTTTGAAGTCACTAAAGCTGTGTCCCAAATGACGTCCTACACATGCTACGCCTAACATCTAGTAGATGAATTTCAGAAGGGGAATATCGTCTCAAATGGAACACTAACAGTTTGTTACCCTGTCGATGGCGAATGACCTCAAACGCACAATAACACAGTCACTTTAGCTCAATACAGTGAATTTTTAAAATGTTGAATAATAAATCATGCAGTATTAGATCACTTAAAAGACATTTGTGAGATGTCTTGTCCATCAGAATGTCATCAGCCATCCAGCATTAGCACCTAGTAGCTCCACCCCTCTTCTGCTTCGTAAGCAAAGCTTCGAGTGTTGAGTGTCCAACATTCCACACTTCATATGTTTGCTTGAATAAGTGCATCATCCTGGTACTTGAAGTGCACTATTTATACTACTTAATGGTGGAGAATATTGAGCAAGTATATACGAGTTTGGGATGCACCTTCAGTGCTGATTTAATTCCGTGTTTGTTCCTCGAAGGGAATGCCTGGTTTCAGCACTGCACAGAAGCTAGATAAGCTGGGAATGAGAGGCTCCAACACATGCGAGCTCGTCTTTGAAGACTGCAAGGTTCCAGGTCTGTATTTTGTCCAGCCCGGCATACAAATAAAGGAAATGAAGTCGATCTGTTTCTCTTTGGTTTTGCTGCATTGTTTTAAAGCTCATTGTTAATTTTAGAGAAGAACATGTTGGGACCGTTGAACAAAGGCGTTTACGTACTGATGAGCGGACTCGACCTGGAGAGACTGGTGCTCTCAGCCGGGCCTATTGGGTAATTTAAGCACCTCTGACTTGTGTTTAAACAGATTTCCAAATCGTTTTGTTGAACAGATCGTTTTATCTTCATGTATTTTATCTCACAGCATTATGCAAGCTGTGCTGGATCACGCTATTCCTTATCTGCATGTCCGAGAAGCATTCGGTCAGAAGATCGGCCACTTTCAGGTTGGTTTGTGTAGAAATTTCCGATTAATAGGTTTTAAAAATTTTAAGGTAATAAACCTGCTGTGTGCATTATTGTTTGTCATGCATATTTTCAAATTACTGTCGTATTTGCACGTTTTATTGCCCCACTTTAAAATATATATATATATACACTACCAGTCAAAAGTTTGGACACACCATTTAATTCAATGTTTTTTGTTTAGGGATTTATTTCCTACATTCTAGTGCAATACTGGAGATTTCAAAACTATGAAATAACATACATGGACTTAAGTACTCCATATGTAATGACAACAAAAAACAGTCAGTTGTTATTTTAAGACACGAAGGTCAGGTGTTCTGGAATAGTTCTTGCAAGAACAGTATTGTCAAGTGCATTTGCAAAACCCATCAAGCACCATGATGAAACTGGCTCACATGAAGACCATCCCAGTAAAGCAAGACCAAAACTTACCTCTGCTGCAGAGGAGAAGTTCATTTAGAGTTACCAGCCTCAGAAATCACCAATTAGCACCTCAGATTAGAGCCGTTATGAAGGCTTTACAGAGCATCAGTAGCAGACATATCTCAATATCAACTGTTCAAACGAGATTATTGTGTATTTCGGCCGCCTTCAGCATTGTTTTACAATGTAGAAAGTAATAAACATCAGGAAAGACCATGGAATTAGAAGATGTGTCCAAACTTCTGACTGGTAGAGTATATATTACCACTCTGTTTGAATGCTGGACATATCTATATATTTTTATATTCAGTGTTTTTTTTGTTTTTTTTTGTGGTTTGTTCTAATAAACAGCAGGTGAGAAATCTCTAAACCTCCCAAAAAACAATTTTCTTTGTTTTTATTATTAATATTTTGCTATAATAATATAGCCCACAGCACTGAGAAAAAAGTAATATGTGGTCAGTCAGATTTAAGAAAAAAAATATTCCTTAGAGTTTATATTAAAAATATTACGTTTCTCAACAAAAATCAGCTCAATCATGTGGAACCGATGTACGCATTTTAACTCAACAAGCCTTTTTTTTTTTTCTCCAGTTAGAAATTGAACACCCTTGTAAGAAAGGTGCCATGTCAGTGCAAACAACTCAGGGTTGTTTTTTTATTTTGTTTTTTAAAGAAAGCTGTATGCAGAAAAAAAAAATGCTTAGAGTCTGTTTTTTTTCCATTCGAAGTGCTGTGGGATCACTGAACTGCACAGTGTTTTTCTGGCTTTAACGCTTGACTCAAATTATGAAGAGGTTTGAAAAAGCTGATGAGTTCTGTCCAGTGTACTGAAGCGGAAATGTGATTTGATCACGGATTTCATTAGTAATGCTTGTGGTGTTTTTTTTGTTTGTTTGTTTGTTTTTTTTAATGGCTAGCTGATGCAAGGAAAGATGGCCGACATGTACACCCGACTTAGTTCGTGTCGCCAATACACGTATAACGTGGCCCGTGCTTGTGACAAAGGCCACTTCAGTGCCATGGTGAGTTTGTTCGAATAATTCTTCCCCCTTTGAATTGAGGCAAGCAGCTTTCTAGCAGCCGTATTGATTTTCGTCGTGTTGTTGTAGGACTGTGCTGGGGTCATCCTTTATTGTGCTGAGAACGCCACTCAGGTTGCCTTGGACGGGATTCAGTGCCTGGGTGAGTGTTCTGCAGTTTGCACAGCAAAAAAAAAAAAAAATGGAATTAGGGTTGTGAATCTTTCCATATGTTATTAGCAATGAGTTTTAATACATTATTCCCTAATGCGTTTAATGCTTACATTTAAATGCTTGTATTGATTCAGTTGTGTTTGGGGAGCATGGAAAAGCGTGGTGTATAAGGGGCTGAAGGTGCTTCGAGTTTTCATTTTAAAACACTTTAGCTTTCAGACTATACCATTAAATCTCATTGTAACATTTATCACTGGTGCATATATATGAGCACTATAATAATATAATAAATATAACGGTAATGTTCCAGTATTCATGAGAAACTGAATTTTATGGAGGATCATAATTTATGAGATTCATAATATTATTGAATTCAAGTCATATAATATAAAAAGTCTGAGAACGTGTAGTGTTTAACTCCGCTTAGTTATACAGTCTATTCCTTGAATCTACCCTTGGCTATATCTCCTTCCCTGAATTAAATTTGAAATCATACAAAAAATGATGACTGCCTCGTATCAGAGCAGTGTTTGTTTCATGCTCACTTTACTACATCTGTGTGACTCAAACTGCACATCTGTACCCACAGGTGGAAACGGTTACATTAATGACTACCCAATGGGCCGCTTCCTGCGAGATGCTAAGCTCTACGAGATCGGCGCAGGCACCAGCGAGGTCCGAAGGATGGTCATTGGCAGGGCGTTCAACGCCAGGTTCAAATAAGACTGCTGTCGAACAGGAAGCTATCACCAGGGATCTAGTGGATACGCCTTTCACGGATTTCTGTTATATTACCATAGGCACCGATTAAGCAAGAAGATCAACTTGTAAAGCTTGTGAACTTCTTGTACAACACAATAGCAATTAAAGACTGATTTATATAAATGCATTTGATTCCAGTAGGGGAAAATTGGTGAGTAATTAATAATCTCGGTCTTTATATAGTATGTGTTACGAAGCTCAGCAAAGCTAAAAGCATTGCTGGAAATTATTATTATTATTATTATTATTATTATTATTATTATTATTATTATTATTATTGAAAAACTGTATTCTGTGAAACAGACTGATCTTACACACACACACACACACTTCAGAATGTTTGTTTATATAATGTAGATAAAAATACACTAAAAAAAAGTTTTATTTTTTTGTGTGATTCTGCAGTATATAGTTAACTGTATAAAAGCAATGGGTTTCTGTGATGTCTTTCCAATATAATCGCCAGTCGCAAAGTATTTTGTATGTCATGGTGTCTTTAATAACAGCCTTAATACAGTCTTTCAACGTTACAGGCTACTGTTTTGTGGCAAATAAAGGTTTTGCTCAGTGAAATATGTGCTCTGAGCTTAAAGTGGAAAGTATTGAGCACAATCCAATAACTAAAACTCACTTTTTTTCTGTAGAATTAAAAGATTGAAAGGTTTACAGGAAGAGCATCCGGCGTCCACCTGGGCCAAATCACGCGGATAAAATGATCTGCTACAAACAGCGGACCCTGCCATTGCATGGGACAAAAGCTAGGAGTTTTTAAAAAAAAAGATTGAAAGGTTTGAATAGTGTTTTCAGTTTTTTGTAAATGTCGGTGTCATTTTTCTTTCTGCTCAGTAACAATGTCCAGGTTTTTTATTTATCTCAAATGGTGATTTTTTCCACATAGTATAAATGATAGCATATTATTTATTCTATGCATCAGCACATGTATATGCTCTCAGAAAACTGAAAAATTCTTTGTGGCATGGAAATGTGTTGCCACTAAGGTTTTTGGAAAAGTTCCTCGAAGATTCTGGTCCATGTTGACATGACTGCAGCACAGAATTGTTGGAGATTTGTCAGCTGCACACTGTTTCTGTGAATCTCCTGTTCTACAGCATCCCAAAGGTGCTCTGTTGTCTTCAGATCTGGTGACTGGGGAATCCACTGAAGAACAATGAACTCACTGTCTTGTTCATGGAACCAGTTTGAGACAAATTGTGCTTTGTGGCGATCATCATGCTGGAGGTTGCGTTTATAAAATCTGTAAATTGGGGCCGTAAAAGGGAGGCATTCGGTCAGTAACAATACTCAGATACTCAGACTATGGCAATCAAACCATGCTTGATTGGTATTAAGAGACTGAATATGTGGCAAGAAAACATTCTGCACGTCATTATGCTGCCTCCACCAGCCTGAACTGTTGATGCAATGCGGGTCAAGTTTGTGCCTTTTGATGCCAAATTTTGACCCTAAGATCTGGAGGAGAAATCAAGATTCACCAGAGATCCTCACGTTTTTCTGATCGTCGGCTGTCCAGTTTGGGTCAGTCTGTGTGCACTGTTTCACTGTTTCTTATTCATTTCTGACAGGAGAAGAACATGATGTCTTTTGATGTTGTAGCCCATCAACCTCAAGATTCAGTGCATTATTCATTTTCTTTCTTTCTTTCTTTCTTTCTTTCTTTCTTTCTTTCTTTCTTTCTTTCTTTCTTTCTTTCTTTCTTTCTTTCTTTCTTTCTTTCTTTCTCTGTCTGTTCTTTCTTTCTTTCTTTCTTTCTTTCTTTCTTTCTTTCTTTCTTTCTTTCTTTCTTTCTCTGTCTGTTCTTTCTTTCTTTCTTTCTTTCTCTGTCTTTTCTTTCTTTCTTTCTTTCTTTCTTTCTTTCTTTCTTTCTCTGTCTGTTCTTTCTTTCTTTCTCTGTCTGTTCTTTCTTTCTTTCTTTCTTTCGCTGTCTTTTCTTTCTTTCTTTCTTTCTTTCTTTCTTTCTTTCTTTCTTTCTTTCTTTCGCTGTCTGTTCTTTCTTTCTTTCTTTCTTTCTTTCTTTCTTTCTTTCTTTCTCTCTCTCTTTCTTTCTCTTTCTTTCTTTCTTTCTTTCTTTCTTTCATTCTTTCTTTCTTTCTTTCTTTCTTTCTTTCTTTCTTTCTTTCTTTCTTTCTTTCTTTCTTTCTTTCTTTCTTTCTTTCTTTCTTTCTTTCTTTCTCTCTTTCTCTCTTTCTCTCTTTCTCTCTTTCTCTCTTTCTCTCTTTCTTTCGCTGTCTGTCTGTCTGTTCCTTCTTTCTTTCTTTCGCTGTCTGTCTGTTCTTTCTTTTTCTACTCGCTCACACACACACACACATTATTTGACTTGCCATAGCCTTCATGTCAGCTCATACTAGTCTGTCCATTCTCTTCTGACCTCTCTATTTAACAAGGACTGACACTCAATGGATGTCTTTTTTTGTTGTTGTTTTTTTCCACTATAGACTGCTTGCTTGAAAATCTCAGGAGATCAGCAGATTTGGAAATAATCAAGCCAGCCTGTCTGGCACCATTAACTATGATATGGGAAACGTTACTGAGATCACATTATTTCCTCATTCTGATGTTTGATATGAACATTAACTGAAGCCCTTGACCTGTAACTGCATTGTGCAGCTATTACATAATTGGCTGAAAGCCGAGAGTTTATAAAGCGTTCAGACCCCATTAGCTTTTGCACATTTTATTGTATTGTAGATTTCATTTTAAATAGATTAAATGTAAATGTTTTGTCTAATCTGCAAAGCTTCCTCAATGTACTGGATAAAGCGTCTGAATGCTTAGATGAGATTGTTTTTTGATTAATAATAATAAAAATTGCTTTGGCTACAAAGCCAAAAAACGGACCAGCACTCATTTACCTCATAGCACTTATCATACCCTGCACTGCACCACACTTCGTCTGATTCTCTAGCACTGGTTGACTCATCCCACCATCTCTCAGTGTACAAGGAAGACATGAATCAAGAATGTTCTGACACCCAAGTGATGGAATAAACTTTGCCTAGATGTCTGAACAGCTGAGTCTTCAAACGATATCTAAAGACCTACGTCTTCTTAGAGTATATAAATTAGCACAAATTGTGTTTCCGTGAGCTTTTCTTTCGATATTACCTCCACAGCAGTTTTTATACTGATGATATTCTTACTCTTGTGACCTAGTGAACCAGGATGCATTTATTGATTGATTATTGACTGATTTTGCATTTTTAATAAGCGTTCAAACGTCTTTGCTTTGACATTATGGATTATTGTGTAGATTAATGACCAAAAAGGTCAATTAAATTTTACATACAATCTATAACCCAAGAAATTGCAAAGAATATTATAGCTACACTTTACATCAGCGATTTTCAACCACTGTGCCAAGGCACATAAATGAGCCACAGGAGATTGTCGGGTCTGGCATGGGAAATTATACAATTACACTTAATTGTTATTATTTTAACTTTAAAAGTTATTATTTAGTTACTACAAATAGTTTGCCATTGTTGAACGCCTGGGCATGCAATGTAGTGACTGGCAGAGTAATGAAAATACTCCTCCACATCAGTAGGTAATGCAATAATGACCTATGGCAATAGAAACAAGAACACAAACTTTGTATGCCTGCGTGAACACACTGAGAAACAGGCAACTTTAATAAAAAATAAATAAATAAATAAATAAAACACAATGGTGAATGAGAGAGCCCAGGTTTCACACTGAGAAAGTATAAAAAAAATTGAAAGATTAAATTTTTCATTATATATACTGAGTTAGGCTAGTGTGTCATTTTGTAAAATTTTTGGTTGGTGGTGTGGTATAAAAATATGCCATGCCTCATAAAACACTGCTTTACATATAGGCACTCATGTATACCATAAACTGTGTGGAGCAAATATTTAGCAAAACTGTAATAGGCGAAAGAGCAACTTTGCTTTTATTCAAATCCGGTTTGCTGAAATTTAGATCTACAGACACTAGAGCATGTACACTGCCTCCGTTTTGCTTTTCTATTTCATCCTTCCGAGCTGCTAAGGGCAGTGCAAATTACCTGGATACCTTCTTATGCACACACATGCTGAGACCTTTAAACAAAATCACATGTATGGGAAATAAATAGTGCTGACATCATTCCCTTTCTTCTTCCTGCCTCTGGGTTTTGGTGAATCTCAGCTTGTGATACTGAGATGACTCACAAATGATGCTTACAGAAATAGACCCCAATGGATGGAAAAGAAGAGTGAAGATCTATACTTTGCCTTCAGTACAACTGGTGTCTTTAATAATGGGCATGAAAAAACAATTCTCAGGCTGCTTAGACTGTTTGTACAACCCATGCCATTACCTATTTTGTTCCTTTTACCTCCACCTGCTGACTTTACATTTAAGGATTCATTCATTCATTCATTCATTCATTCATTCATCATCTTCTTCTTCTTCTCATTATTATTATTATCATCATTATTATTATTCATTATTTCCTGTCCACTTTTCATACTGAGAAGGTCAACCTAGTTTGTCTCTCCCCAGCTACAGATTCCAGCTTGTTCGCATAGCAACTGAGAGATATAGTCTTTACAATAGGTTCTGGGTCTGCTCTGAGGTATCTGTCTATTTGGGAAAACTGACCAGAGTCAGTATAAGATGCCCAATCCACTTCAACTGGCTCCACTCGAGTTAGAGGAGCCGTAGGTCTTCCAAATAATTTCAGAAGAAACAAATCTCTTAAACACTCATTAAAAACTGCTTATAAAATGCATATGTTCTCAGTGATGGTTGTAATGTTTGCATTTATGTCAGAGTGTGCTATTCAGGATCAACATACACAATTTATTTCTGGAAAAATAAACCCATTAAGGACGTACATTTTTCATGGGAAAAAAGAATGCAGGCTCACTTTAGATTAGTGCATGCTGTGATGACTTGTTCAGGTATCTTACAAATACTATCAAAAAATGGATTTATGGGAACCTTGATTCATATTAGCAAAATGGCATGCAATTAAGACTATTTCAGCATAATGTAAATGGTGCATAGTTCTATTTTAATATGTTTTCAACATTGTCTTTCTTTAGCTTTCACTCCTCTTACGGTGGGTTTAAAATCGTTCGCTACTTCCCCAACTCACCTCAGCGAATAATACCTCACCTCACCTCATCATAATATCTGATGATCTGATAAGCCTCCTCCTGTAATGTCAAACACAGAGTCTTACACCTTCTATGTAGTTTCTCTGTTGATTTGGATGATCATTAAGATCATTTGACATTATCTTTATAAATGATTAACTTTGGCATAAAACATTCATGATGCCATCCTAACAACAGCCCCTGGGATACTAGCTATAAAACAGCCCATCATGCTTTACCATTTTATTCATTTTATCCCTCTTTTTTCTCCAAACATCCAGATAACGATGTCCAAAAAGTTGGTCTTATCATGTAACCCTTCCAAACAGCTAGTTGTTAAGGAGGTGGAGGTGGATGAAACACCAAAACTGCAATACTGGAATGGTGATCTTTGTGTTTTTTCATGATCTTCCTCAGCATCTACCTCACTGTCTGTGAGGGCAGTTTGCTCCTCAATCCTCTTCCTTGCTCATTTCTAATTGTTTCAGAATTATAGAACATTAATTGTGCTCAGTAGTAATTTAGTTGTATTTAACAGTCTTTTGTATTTCTGTGTTGATATATTTGTGCTCTTTCCCCCCAGCATGATGGATGACATGGGGATTTTATGTCTGATTAATACCCCAGGGAAGTACATAGTCACAAGCTTCGACTGAGAACAAGAGGACTGGGAGCAATTAAAAATACATAACTTCTTTATGGATGACAAGTTGCCTATATTTATTATTAATGCTGTCAATAATCTTTTGATTCATAAATTGTTTGTGGAAGGATTTACACAAGAATGTTGGCATTCTTTTTGGAAAAACTGAGTGTGTTAGAAAGATGTAACTGATTGGCTTTAAAATTTTATATAGGAATTACTCTGCCAAGTATAAATAGCTTGTGCAATAGCTAGCTCAGGTAATTTAATAAAACTTTTGTGAAGGTTCAGTCACTTCATATTAAAGGCATTGGAAAATATCTTGAGTATGGGGGGGGGGCAAAGAAAGCAAGGCAACATAAATCCTTATATTAGAGCAAATAAGACTAGTCATTTCATTAAGAATGCTGCAGTGGCTCAGGCAGTGTATGTAAGTTTGCTCCATTTGTCACGCCATTTTCTTTTAATGCTGTGCAACACCTCATTAAGCCAGCACTAAGCGACAGATAAGTGAACGATCTGGTATGGCTCTGGTATACAAGCTGCTGTATACTCCCAAGTGTGCTGTGTGCCAACGTTCACATAACCTCCCGCTTTTCCAAACACAACCTCAGGAAGGGTGCATGGGTGTGCACGAAATATCTGACCAAGAATTGCAGAGACGCTTTGCTTTGATGTTAAATAAATAAATAAACAAATAAATAATCGCTATTCATGTCCATGATCACCATGTCAAACCTTTTTCTGAACATTTGGCTTCAGATTAAGTTGTTATGCTGGTAAATAATATATATATATTTATTGTCATATATGATTCAAAATAGTTTCCTGGTATACCTCTGAAAAAAAAAAAAATCCAGTCATTTACTTGTCATTTTACTGACCTGAGGTTTTTATATATTACCTTTTATGGAGATTGTGGGAAGTCCCAAATGCAAATCACACACTTGGACATTTATGGGTTCTTCAATGTATTACACACAATTCGCAATCCCACAAACTTTGTAAATCTGGTGGAAGTGTTTTGTTTACCTTGTCACATACAAGTATTTAGACCCAACAAAGATTACTGAAAGATTGATTAATCAGCCCTGGTGTGGGCAATATTTATTATACACGATGACTCTCATGATGGATGCCAGTAAATCTGGACTTGTGTGTATTGTGTAGTTTGCTACATGAATTTAAACAGACTTTTACAGAATATGATCCTCCGCCAAATGAACTTCATGTGAAGTATTTATATGGTTAACTTTACCGAAAGTACACCAAGCCTACAATATACACTACTTAAAAAAACACTTTGAAAACACATCAGATATCAATGGGGAAAAATATCATGCTGGATATCTATACTGATATGGACTGGGTAATGTGTTAGGAATAAAAGGATACCACATCGTTTGATGGAAATGAAAATTATTAACCGACAGAGGGCTGAATTCAAAAACACCCCGAAAATCAAAGTGTAAAAATTATGCAGTGTGATAGTCCATTTTGCTAAAATTTCATTGCAGCTACTCAAAATGGTACTCAGTAGTTTGTATGGCCCCCACATGCTTGCATGCATGCCTGACAATGTTGGGGCATGCTCCTAATAAGATGACGGATGGTGTTCTGGAGGATTTCCTCCCAGATCTGGACCAGGGCATCACTGAGCTCCTGGACAGTCTGAGGTGCAACCTGGCGGTGTCGGATGGACCGAAAGATAATGTCCCAGAGGTGTTCTGTTGGAATTAGGTCAGGTGAGTGTGGGGGTCATTCAATGGTATCAATTCCTACATCCTCCAGGAACTGCCTGCATACTCTCACCACATGAGGCCGGGCATTGTCATGTACCAGGAGGAACCCAGGACCCACTGCACCAGCATAGGGTCTGACAATGGGTCCAAGGATTTTTCAAGGATTTCATCACTAATGGCAGTCAGGGTGCCATAGTTTAGCCTGTAGAGGTCTGTGTGTCACTGACCCACCACCAAACTGGTCATGCTGAACGATGTTACAGGCAGCATAACATTCTCCACGGCTTCTCCAGACCATTTCACGTCTGTCACCTGCTCTCATCTGTGAAAAGCACAGTCCACCAGTCATGGGCGTCGCTAGGCCATTTTTAGGGGAGCTTTAGCCCCCCTAACATTTCTACTCAGTCCCCCTAAAAAAAATCTGCAATTCTCCATAAACTGTACACAAATTGGTGATCGCCCCAGTCCCCTTTAAATTTCATATGAAAACGGAGGCAGAATTTGGCTCCTCCCCGTCTTTCAGCGGGTTCTTCAACCTGCAGACCGCGCGTCGCAGAGCGAGGATCAGAGGACAAGTGTGTGTGTGTGTGATCAGGAAGACTCGTATTTGGCTTGTTCAGTAATACAGTGAAATGCTGCAATAAGTTTACTATCCTACCCGGTTAGTTGAACGTTTATTTTATTTTATTTTATTTTATTTTATTTTATTTTATTTTATTTTATTTTTATTTATTTATTTATTTATTTATTTATTTATTTATTTATTTATTTATTTATTTATAACTATTATACCCTCATAAAATGAAAATCCTAGAATCGTCCCTGCCACCAGTGATGTTCAATGGCAAATGCCAATCGAGCTCCTCGGTGCCAGGCAGTGAACATAGGGCCCACTAGAGGACGTTGGGCCTTCAGGCTACTCTCGTGAAGTCTGTTTCTGATTGTTTGGTGAGAGACAGTCACACCAGTGGCCTGCTGGAGGTCAGTTTGTAGGGCTGTGGCAGAGCTCATCCTGTTCCTTCTTGCACAAAGGAGCAGATATCGGTCCTGCTGATGGGTTAAGGATCTTCTACGGCCCTGTGCTGCTCTCCTAGTGTAACTGCCTGTTTCCTGCAATCTCCTCCATGCTCTTGAGACTGTGCTGGGAAACACAGCAAACCTGTTGGCAATAGCATGTATTGACGTGCCATCCTGGAGGAGTCGGACTACCTGTGCAACCTCTGTAGGATCCAGGTATCGCCTCATGCTACCAGTAGTGACACTGACCCTAGCCAAATGCAAAACTAGTGAAAAACATTCAGAAATGATGAGTAAGGAATAAAATGTCAGTGGCCTCCACCTGTAAAACCATTCCTGTTTTGGGGGTCATCTCATTATTGCCCATCTAGTGCACCTGTTGTTAATTTCATTAACACCAAAGCAGCTGAAACTGATTAACAACCCACTCTACTATTTAAATGACCATATTAATATTCCAGGAGTTTAATTGACTTGATGCTATATGCTGAATAAAAAGTGTTCATTTAATTATTTTGAGCAGTATATATACATTTTAATGTAACCTACCCCTACATGCAGATAAATTGTGATTTTCTATTTTAAAGTACATATATTTCAAGAGCAACATAAACAGAAAAATGCATGAAATGTATTTCTGCCAGGGAGTAAAATTGTATATTTTATTTAACAAAAGACAAAGACAGCATGGATGTATTATTTTTGTTCAGAATTTTTTTGGAAGTTTAGTCAGGATTGTGACTAATGGTCTAATTCCTGTTTCACATTCCTTAACCAAGAAGAGTAAATGTAAAGGTGTTATAGAGAACTTTCCAGGGTATTGCTTATCAGTAGTATATTGCTTCCTTAAAAATTGAAAGTGAATGTAATTTTCCAGTGCGTTGTATTCACTTTCATCAGTGCATTGCATCAGTTCCACAGTGAAATGCAATCATAGAGCTAAGCTGCACTTGAGGGTGTGTTTGTAATCTGAGAAGGGTCTGAAAGAGTCATTTTCCAGGAATAAGACAGACTCTGGATTCCCACATGGCCAGTGTAAAGTGGTTACTGAAGATAAATGAATATATAGGTCTTCACATTATGCTACAAAAAGAGCAACTGCCTTTGCAAGATGTCAAGATGAAGACATGTTAGACATGATGTCAATGAGTAAATGACAGCAAAAATTTGGCCCATATTTGAAAATTTGGCCTACATTTCTACCTACAGTCATCCAAATGTCTCACCTCTGTACAGTCTGAGAAATGCCACAACTCTACCAGATGGGAGCCATATAAGAGAAGATAATGTGGCCCACACCTGGGCGAAGTGGCAACGTGTCCATGGGGGCATTTATATCTCATTCACAACCTCATACAGTTTCAATTCCTCTGTATTCCACATTTAAGATTCCAGGGTATTGCTTATCAGCAGGGTATTGCTTTTTTATGAATTAAAAGGGAATGTAATTATCCATTGCATTGCATTTCATTTTCATCAGTGCCACACTGAGATGCAATCACAGCACTAAGTTATACTTGGAGGTGTGGTTGTAATCAGAGAAGGCCCAGAAAACCTCAAGTGGTGTTGTAGTCCATATAAAGGAACACACTTTATATAGGCATTGTTTCTTCATTCAACAATCAATCTGCTTTGATTGTTTGACCTCTTAATCATCAAGCTTTTCAGAATTACAACTTAATGATGTGATGGGCAAAAATGCTAAACTGCACAGAATGCCACAAAATCAGTTCTTCCACATTGTCAGTTCTGACAAGTCTCAAAAGTGTGAGTATCGAAAAAAGCTAATAGTTAGTTTAAGCATTTTCTTAGTTATTCCAGTCAGCCATAACATTGAATTCACTGACAGGTGAAGTGAATAACACTGATGATCTCGTTACAATGGCAGCTGTCAAGCGATAGGATATATTAGGCAGCAACTGAACAGTCATTTCTCTCCTAAGAAACTTTAATAAGGGCCAACTTGTAATAGCTAGACGACTGTCAGCATCTCCAAAACAACAGGTCTTGTGGGGTGTTCCTGTTATGCAGTGGTTACCTACCGAAAATGGTCCAGGGAAGGACACCCAGCAACAGCGTCATGGGCACCCAAGGCTCACTGATGCATGTGGGGAGCGAAGGCTAGTACATGTGGTCTGATCCCACACAAGAACTACTGTAGCACAAATTGCTGATAAAGTGAATGCTGTCTATGATAAAAAGTGTCAGAACACACAGTGCATCACAGCTTGCTGAGTGTGTGAATCACTGTGTGTATATAGTGCATTCTATCCAGGTTACTGAGTGTTTTATTGATGTGGACATAATTAATGCACATTTTAATGATCCAGTCAACTGTAGGGATTGCTGTGATGCTTGGGACACTGTATGATATAGTGTGATCATAGGTTACTGATAGGATACTATCTGGTTTGAATTTGAAATATCATATTTAACTATTTCCTCAAACGTCACCTGGCTAGTGGCAATGAATAGACATTGAATTGCGTGGTCCTTACAGTAATGTTGATATACACTGACCAGCCATAACATTATGACCACCTGCCTAATATTGTGTTGGTCCCACTTTTGCTGCCAAAACGGCCCTGACCCGATGAGGCATGAACTCCACTAGATCCCTGAAGGTGTGCTGTGGTATCTGGCACCAAGATGTTAGCAGCAAATCCTTTAAGTCCTCTAAGTTGTGAGGTGGGGTCTTCATGGATCGGACTTGTTTGTCCAGCACATCCCACAGATGCTCCATTGGATTGAGATCTGGGGAATTTGGAGGCCAAGTCAACACCACAAACTCATTGCTGTGCTCATTGTTGCCACTTTCCACTGGTTTGCTATGCAGCTCCATACGCAACAAACTGCACTGTGTATTCTGACAACTTTCTATCAGAACCAGCATTAATTTCTTCAGCAATTTGAGCAACATTAGCTCACATCGTCTGTTGGATCGGACCACATGGATCAGCATCAATGAGCCTTGGCCGCCCATGACCCTGATGCCGGTTCACCACTGTTCCTTGGACCACTTTTGATAGACCACTGCAGACCGGGAACACCCCACAAGAGCTGCAGTTTTGGAGATGCTCTGATTCAGTTGTCTAGCCATCACAATCTGGCTGTTGTCAAACTTGCTCAAATCCTTACGCTTGACCATTTTTCCTGCTTCTAACACATCAACTTTGAGGACAAAATGTTCACTTCCTGCCTAATATATCCCACCCACTAACAGGTGCCATGATGAGGAGATAATCAGTGTTATTCACTTCACCTGTCACTGCTCAGAATGTTATGGCTGATCGGTGTAATGTGCAACTTTGCCTCATTTGTCAGCTAACAGATTTGATGCTGTTGCTTCTCTTACTACAGTAGCTAGCAGATGGGGTGGAGAGAATGTGTCCGGTCACTGGGTCGATATTTACTTTGAGTTTAATACCCAACATCAAACGCAATCACAGTGGAAAAAAGTGAACCTGTCACTCTTGGGTCTTGTATTCCTGGTACTCTAATTTTAGGTGCCACTGGTATGGTAAGGACTATATTACATTTGTTTGCTCATTTGGTTGGCACATTTCTTCAGAGTGACTTAGTATTGAGATGTGATACAACTGAGCAGATGAGGGTGAAGAGTTTTGCTTTAGGATTCAAAAGTGGGAGCTTTTGAGTGGGAGCTCAGGTGACTCAGATGTCAATGCGAAGGACACCCTAGACAATTGTTCACACACTCACACAATCATTCACACACTACAAACACTTCAGATGCCAATCAGTCTCCAACACACGTCTTCAGACTGGGGGAGGAAACCAGAGTACACGGATGAAACCTCTGAAGCATGGTGAGAACATGCAAACTCTGTGGAGGAAGGAATCAAACCCCCAACCTCAGATACAAAGGTACTAATCACTAAGCCACCATGCTCGTCAGGTTATATTCGGTTTTCTGACAGTACTCCACTTTCTATGCGGTGTGCCGTATCCTTGACACCTGTGTGTTCTTACATGGGACATGTCCCTCAATGCAATGTATCGCAAGAATATATATGACGAATATACGATTCACATTTGGCCCAATTGTGGTTGGTCATGCTGTACTCTATCCATAGGTACCAAATATAGATAGATAGATAGATAGATAGATAGATAGATAGATAGATAGATAGATAGATAGATAGACTTTATTGATTTCATGAGGGAAATTTCTTGATTTCCTGACTATTCCTAAACTGTTCTCTGATTTATTCATTTTCTGTACAGCTAATCCAACATAGGGTCACGAGGAACTCAGGTGACTCTGAAGGAGACCCTAGACATAATACTAATCACTAAGCCACCATGCTCGTCAGGTTATATTCGGTTTCCGACAGTACTCCAAACACTTTTCTACGCGGTGTGCCGTATCCTTGACACCTGTGTGGGACATGTGAAATATATGATTCACATTCGGCCCCATTCTGTTCAGTCATGCTGTACTGTATCTTGGCCAAAGTTACCAAATAACAGCCACACGTAGCCCAAATACGCATGTTCTATGGATATATATATATATATAAATCTAGTCACTTCAAATAAAATGTTCTGTTGTAAAGATACAGTAAACTTCAGCCCACCTTCCTGATAGGCACTTTTCTTGGAAGGAAAAAAAAAAAGATGCGCATCGACATATTAGCCACCATGGCCCTTTAAGAAACTCCATATTGTCCTAACATGTGATGCGTCAACACTCACAGAGGGAACGGATGGTGCTGTTACGTAAAGCGTAAATGATTAAATAAATAAATAAAAGACAGCAAAAGTCTCCGTCAGTTGTGCTCAGGTATTGGTCTAATCTACTCGAAAGCGTTTGATGGTAAATCCGACTGGCAATGCATGGGGAAATATATCTCGACGGGGAAACCACAGGCAGAGAGCACAGTGGATAAAAACGGAAGGCTGAATTAAGCCGTCACTAATCCATGCGCTCGCGGAGAATTCAAGCAGACACCTACACTGATAGGTTAAGGTAAGGACTGAGCGCTATACTGGAAGTTTTTCCCCTGTATCGCTTTAACAAATATTCAACCAAAAAAATTATTTAGCTTTTTTTTTTTTTTTTTTTGCGGCTTAGTCAGAGGGTAAATGTGCACCATAGCGTGCTCAAGTTAGATTGGTCTTAGCGTTTAATGTTCTTGATGTGAAAGTATTGTGAAAATCTATCAGCTATGGCTGTCGGCTTTGACTCTGCGTGTCCGCCTGCACTGTTACAGCCAAATATTAAGGTGGAAATTTCCCGGAAAACCGTCAGCCAGAGCTGTTAGAAAAATAACGAAGCGCCTGTGTAAGAGGAAAACACTCGACGCTGCGCTGTTGTTGTTGTTTTGCTGCTTTTGTTGTTGTTGTTGTGGTTGGTGGTGGTGGTGATTATGGTGATGTTTTCATGTCGAAACCTTCAGAACTCCAGCTAAAGTTCAACTTCCATATCAGAGCGTCAAGTTTAGTAACTGTGACAAAAGCTGAACTGAAAGCTGCTACCTCAGCCTCAAGCCCTGTTCGGACGGCATTAGTCTTGCAATCCTGACTTATGGTAATATTTCTTATATATTAAGAAATATATATATTTTTCAACCAAATTTCTATGCATTTTCTGAATGTCCTCTATTTTTCTTCCTGCACCCCAAAGTCCAGTCTTAAAATTGTATTCAGTTAGCTGGGGAAAACAAACAAACAAACAAACAAAAACGTTTTGACTCTGTTTCTGTTTGCATGTTTTGTCCATGTGTCTATAAATTTCATTAAGCAAAAACAGTATTCTAGAAAACTACGCAACAATGCATGCTTTGAGTGTTTCTTTTGATAAAGCCAGATTTACGCTGGAGTCTTTTAAGATTATTACTTGTCACTTATCTCTGTGTCGGATACTATGATGACGATCCTCTAATGATAGGTCTGTGGTTAAAGAAAATGACCATCTTGTGCTGATGCATCTGCGTGATCCACACTGGGTTGCATAAACCATGAGCTTAAGATAATAAGGATTCTTTTGTCTATTCATGTTTTTTTTGCAATGCCAGCATTGTAGTAGAAGTCACACCCTGAGATTTTAATTAAAAAAAAATAATAAAAAAAAAAATTCTGACACTGTCTTCTTTGGTTGCAATGAAACTGTACAAACCTCTGACTGAAAATGATTTGTGTCACAAAAATAGAATCAGTAACAATAGAAAAAAAAAAACAATTAAAGAATAAAAAATATACTAAGAATTTCAGTAAAATTACATCACCGCATCCAAGCCCTGGTGATTGTACACCCAGTCCTGAAGATTTTAGAGTTTTTCCTGCTGTAACGCACGCACTCACTTTCGATCCAGGAAGGGCTGTTAATTAGCTGATTAGTAGGATTAGGAGTGTTGATAGCAGGGAATACATTAAAATGTGCAGGAAAGGGAGTACTCTTGGGTACTGGAAACTGTGCTGTAAGGCATGAGAAGGAAAGTTAATGAAATTTCATGAAACCACAGGGTGAAATAAATGGGCTATTATACTGAAAGCAGCATGTGTACTTACTCGCTAACTGTGTATTCACTTGTGCCAGGATGTCTTGAAGTGCAATTTTGGATACTTTGTTAATTTATATATACCGGAGTTTAATGACGAAGAGACATGCAAAAGTATGCATGTTACCCCAAGACACTAGGGCAGGCTGCATTCCATCTATGGTCAAGACTCAGAAATAAATGTTAATAACTTATTTATATGTATTATTGACGTTGCATGTTGTAAAAAAAAAAAGACTGTCTACAATCTACTGAGCAAATAAATGTAAAATGACACAAATCTCAAGGAGACAAAAAACCCCAGATAGATTGTTTGTTCCTATGCTTTTGATCACAGCTTTAATAGGGCCACCTGTGGAGTGCTGTGTGCCAGTCCAGACTTCATTAAGACCAACCGAGCGCCCTGAGAGAGCTTTCGCAATCAAACGTGTGTTAGATTGAGGGATCCCGTGGGAGCCGACAAAATAGTTGCGGGAGCAGGAGGTTTTTTACTGGAGCAGGTGGTCAGATATGAAGCTCACAGGACCAATGTTCATTAACAAAGGAATGTATTGAGTGTTTGCGCTGTGCTTCCTGACACATCGTTCAGCATTCGCTCATTACTAACTGCTTTATCATGCTTAGCGACGCTGTTTTCAGTGCGAGATTTGTTTGAAACGGAACAAGCTCATAGGACTGTTTGAATATATTTCAAGCATATACAAGGAAAAATAATAACCACAGGGTCAGATGGGTTGGTCAGAAATTCCTTTAGGAACTTAAATTAGGCTTACTTTCAGTGCTTTTGTATGAAAATGGTTGAAGCTAGTGAGCGTAGGGTTAGACAAGCACACAAACAGGATAAAATAAATGTTACCTGATAACATAGTACTGATGTAATTCTTGAAATCTACTGTACTGACATTTAAGAAAATGTTGGCTGTAAACTATACACGAGAAACAGTTCAGTATTCTCTATCATTTTACACAATAAGAGTCTTATTTATTAAACATACATTTTTTTTTTATTAGCATTTCTGCATGGATTGTATAAAACGAGTATATAGATTGAATAGAGTTGAGGTAAACATTTTCATGGACTGCTCTTGAACTGGTTTCTCAGATCCCACTATCAGCGAGTCTTTTAACAGAAATGCAGTCAAGATCAGAAATGAAGTTGTAGCCAGAAACCGGTACAGGTATGGCTCTAGCACAATTCCAGCACATTCTCCTCTCAGACTTGCTGCTAGCTGTTGCACAGAAAGACGTTATCAGCTCATGAGCCATACATCATTATCATGAGGTAAAAAAAAAAAAAAATCATAGCAGTCTTAAACGGTGTGCTCTGTCCTCAGTGCTCTTTGCGCCGGCTCCTCAACCACAGTTAAAGCAGCTATTATATATCATTTGTAAAAACGTCCAGGTCTTGTACAACCTAATTAGTCCTTAATAAACAGTAAATTAAGGTCACATGATAGGCTAGAGAGTATGACCTTGATATTTGGCATTTATATATTTTTTAAATCTGAGGTTCACAAATTATTTTTTTTACAAATGACCCCAAATGGACAAGAGTTTTCTGTGAAGCCTTGAATTTATTTAAAATTCCAGATTTATACTTCATGACTGCTGTAACTGTTAAATGTTATGTCAGTAACATATGGGTAATATACTGTAAGTGAATACAAGTGAAAGGAGTATTCAATGTGTTGATTTGCCAGTTTAGCGGAAAAGGTGAACATATGTATGTATGTCTTCTACACCTTCTCAAATAGTCAGAAGGCATGCTTGAAAGATTGCATCTCATCTGCTCTGCATGTGCAGACGCAGCGGCAACACCAGCAGCATCCTTCACATACTTGCCCGGCTTTCTAGCGAACATCTGGTGGATTACATGCGACATTTACTAGATGACACGTCAGAGCCAAAACATCCCTGGAAGTCAGGTTTTTGTAGTAACGTATAACGCCTTTATGCAGAGCGACGTTAAATAAACTGTCAATGTCTGTGGATTGGACACCGGGTCACCTTAACACCTAATTTGCTTTGTTTAATATTAATAATAATCTATAATGTCATTAAATGTAAATGTACTTCTTTTTACTGGGAGTTGAGCAAGTTTGAGGTCTTGTTTCTTAAAGGTGTTGTGAAAAGTGTGTCAACTTGTATGATCTTAAAAAGACACCTGGTCAATTTGTCTGTTGGTTAAACAAGCACACAAACATGATAAGATTTTTTTACCTGATATCAATATGGAAATCTACTGTACTGACATTTAAAAAAAAATAAAAATGTTGGTTGTAAACTGTACACTAGGGACAATTTAGGCACAGTTTATTATTTAGCATAAAGATTTTGTGTAACATGTAATTTTGTTATGGCAACAGAAGTATTATAACTGCTATATTAATATGTAGGTACAGTTCACTCAGATTTCTCTACTAGATAATTGATGTTTTAAACAGTTTACCATTTTTAAGATCAAATCAGTTCTTATAATATTTTTTTTTTCTGATAAGTGATGTCCCAGATTTAAGAGATATGCTATGATATACGATTTAAGAGAGAACTGTTTTTCGCACAATTATGTGATTTCGATTACAATAAACCTTTCATTGTATATTTGCAGATATTGAAATCTATCAAAGATTTGCAAACAACAGAATTGTTTCATGTGACTCAGAGAGTGTGACCACCCATTTAGTGTCTCAGCAGTGTTAATTGAAACGACATGAATTACAATTGAGTTATACACCTCACCCTAAAAAAAACCTTTCCACCTGTTTAGATGCTTCACTGTATATGACCGTTTTTCTTCGGCAAGCAAGTCAGCTCAGGAGCGTAACCTCAGACTAGTGTCGGATATCTTGCATGTTAAAAAGACAATATAAACAAGCCAACTAAAATGGCATTTATGCAGTGAATCAGACTTGAGTACTTCTGACATTCCTGTAATACCTAATAAATGAGTAATGCTATGAAAGGCATTCCACTGACCGTTCATCGCATTACTCAATGTCCCCACAACAACAGAAATATCTGACGGTATTGACCTTGTCGGGACAAGGTTGGTCGCTACAAGGAAACTGAATTGCTAAATAAAAAACAAAAAACAAATGCAGATTAAAAAATAAAAAGGAAAGTTTCCCTTTTGGAAATTAAAAGGCATAGCATGAATAGATGGATTAAAAATGATATCATTGGAATGTCCATGCAAGGATACTAAGACAAGTGTGTGTGTGTGTGTGTGTGTGGTCAGTCTATAGTTCTCTAGAAAATATTGACATTCAGAGTATAAAGTAATCCCAAGTATAATGCATTAGTCATGAAATCCATTATTATAGTCAATTAAATCCTGCTTATTTAGATATGTAGGTCATTTGGCCACATCAGGGTCTTGCTCCATGAAGGAACCCATAAAGATTCAATAATGTGTCAATCTGTTGATTGATTTGATTAGTTCATGGAAGGTGCTTTACTTCAACCTGGGGTTCAGCAAAACACTCTTGAATAATTATAGCAAATTATATGGAAGCATCATCAGGAAAGAGTGTTTGCACCGTACATTGCACCTGGTCCTGGAAAAATTGCCTCATATTTGCCGGCTGTTATACTACCATGCGAGGCAATCACTGAACCTAATGATTTGCACAACATGGCTGCATGTACTGTTATGAATCTCTGATCATACCTAAGAGTCGGAGGCAGATGTTTTCATCTGTTGAAGGCATCTGTTGGCTTCTTCCAATATATGGAAATATGATAAAAGTTGACTCTTGAGAGGATTTCACTTTTTCTGGGGTTCAGGGGTCCAAGTTATGCGTTTTGGACACCATGTTATGCAACTTGGCTTTAAACGTTTTTGCATGGAAGCACTGACATAACATTCCATTTCTGTAAAGTTTGCAACATACAGTTTTTATTAAGACTGGGTCATAGAGGTGCTTGTGGAAATATTTTTGAGGCTCTTTCAGGGCATCTCTCTTGTAAAGCATGTGTCTATCTGAGATGCTTTTATGGTCACCCTGGTTGTAAAGACCGTACCCTTCATGTCAGCTCCTATCATTCTGGCTGTTTTCCACTGACATGAATAAGGTGCTTCCGCCTATACAGCTGCCGCTGTTTAGGGTTTTTTTGTTCCCACTATGATGTGTGACCTCTAGAGACTATCATGCATGAAAACCCCAAGAGATCTGAAACACGCAAAACAGCCCATCTTGCACCAACAACCATGGTACAGTCAAAGCCACTTTTCCCTCATTGTGTTTGATGTGAACTTTAACTGAAGTTTTTGACCTGCATGATTTTATACATTGTGCTGCTGCAACAGGATTGGCTGACTGGATAATTGCATGACTGTGCATTTGTACAACAGGTGAACAAAGTGATTGCACCAAGTGATGATTAGACTCGAAATATTTCGAGTCTCATTATGATTGATATTTTCGTTGTGGTTTTAAGTGCATACCTTCGGCTGTAATTTGGTATGTACGTCCAAATCGGGAGAATTGTGATTTTTACCCCTCCCTATTTCTAGGGACCAAAAGTAATTGGACAATCAGCTATTTAGCTGCTCCTTGGTCAGGTCTGGGTTACTCCCTCATTTTTCACTTCCAATTAAGCACATAAAAAGACTAGAGTTGATTTGAAGTTTGCATATGAAGGTTGTTAATGTTAACTCAACAGATGAAAAATAAAAAAACTTTTAAAAAAGAGATCAGGTGTGGCCAAATCAAGTATACTTTACTAACCTGAAAAGCACACTGAGTGAGCTTAGGAATACCAAAAGTCCTGCAAGACCATGGAAAACAACCCTAAGTAAGCCCTAACCCCAGAGTTGGCTAGATGAAGAACATCCTCCAGGAGGTAGGTTTACTCACATGTCAAAGGCAACTCGAGAAGAATTCACCAAAGTAAATACAGAGGATTTCCCCAGACGGAATCAGCTGTTACACTAAAAAACAGGAAAACAAATTAGTTTTATTTATATATATATATATATATATATATATACACTATATTGCCAAAAGTATTTGCTCACCCATCCAAATAATCAGAATCAGGTGTTCCAATCACTTCCATGGCCACAGGTGTATAAAATCAAGCACCTAGGCATGCAGACTGTTTTTACAAACATTTGTGAAAGAATGGGTCGCTCTCAGGAGCTCAGTGAATTCCAGCGTGGAACTGTGATAGGATGCCACCTGTGCAACAAATCCAGTCATGAAATTTCCTCGCTCCTAAATATTCCACAGTCAACTGTCAGCTGTATTATAAGAACGTGGAAGTGTTTGGGAACGACAGCAACTCAGCCACGAAGTGGTAGGCCACGTAAACTGACGGAGCGGGGTCAGTGGATGCTGAGGCGCATAGTGTGAAGAGGTCGCCAACTTTCTGCAGAGTCAATCGCTACAGACCTCCAAACTTCATGTGGCCTTCAGATTAGCTCAAGAACAGTGCACAGAGAGCTTCATGGAATGGGTTTCCATGGCCAAGCAGCTGCATCCAAGCCATACATCACCAAGTGCAATGCAAAGCGTCAGATGCAGTGGTGTAAAGCACGCCGCCACTGGACTCTAGAGCAGTGGAGACGCGTTCTCTGGAGTGACGAATCGCGCTTCTCCATCTGGCAATCTGATGGACGAGTCTGGGTTTGGCGGTTGACAGGAGAACGGTACTTGTCTGACTGCATTGTGCCAAGTGTAAAGTTTGGTGGAGGGGGGATTATGGTGTGGGGTTGTTTTTCAGGAGCTGGGCTTGGCCCCTTAGTTCCAGTGAAAGGAACTCTGAATGCTTCAGCATACCAAGACATTTTGGACAATTCCATGCTCCCAACTTTGTAGGAATAGTTTGGAGCTGGCCCCTTCCTCTTCCAACATGACTGTGCACCAGTGCACAAAGCAAGGTCCATAAAGACATGGATGACAGAGTCTGGTGTGGATGAACTTGACTGGCCTGCACAGAGTCCTGACCTCAACCCAATAGAACACCTTTGGGATGAATTAGAGCGGAGACTGAGAGCCAGGCCTTCTCGTCCAACATCAGTGTGTGACCTCACAAATGCGCTTCTGGAAGAATGGTCAAAAATTCCCATAAACACACTCCTAAACCTTGTGGACAGCCTTCCCAGAAGAGTTGAAGCTGTTATAGCTTCAAAGGGTGGACCGACGTCATATTGAACCCTATGGATTAGGAATGGGATGTCACTTAAGTTCATATGCGAGTCAAGGCAGGTGAGCGAATACTTTTGGCAATATAGTGTGTATGTATAATGTGTAGAATGTATAATGTTGAAGGCATAGTAGGTGAAATAGATATAGATAAAATGACACATGCCATCACAAGAGCCGCCATCTGACAGATAACTAATAATATGAGGCAACAGTAATTATGGAACTCTGTAGATGAGAGAGCCTTGAAGTTGAATACAGGAGGAAATGAAGCAAAGGTTTTTTTCTATGTAGAAACTGGCTTCTGAGTCGACAGCACAAGGAGCCACCAATATTTTGGGTGATCCAGAATATTAACTTTCCTGTAAAAATGTCTCCCAGAATTATTGACACCCGTTATAAAAATCATTGCAGTAAATAAACATTGATCCCTGAAATTACAGATTTATAAAATATGTTCTCTCAAAAATATATATGGTACAATTACCCTTAAGGAATATTTGTAGTCAGTGCAATTCCTGACATTTTTATGCCTCAGAGTGAAGCACAGAAATGGTGTGGCCTTTTTACCATGTTCTGTTTTCCTGGGATGTAAATATGAGGTTGAATACATGCGAAATCCCCATGCTCCCCATTTGTATGGGTAAAATAAAAGAATTTTTAGCACCCAAGACAAATTGTTGACCTGCCTGAATGGGGTAATGGCTATAAAAATACAGCCTTTAATCATGGCTGGAATATTATTAAAGGCTTCACATGTCTGGAACAGCTGGAAATTTACCAGGAATTGGACCTATAAACCCGCACAGTGAGGATTGTGAAGAAAGGATCACAGTTTTAGAATTGCATAGTTTAGTTGATTTCTTGTTGTTGTCAAGCTATTTGGAAAATGTTGCAAGAAAGAAACTCTTTCTTGAAGAATCTTACAAAAGGCAGCACCTGGGTTTCACCCAGTGTAATTTGAACTACATGTACTAGTGCGTTGTAGTCATGATGCCACCAAAATCCAATTTTATGCCCAATTTGGTGAGAAAACAAGATTTCATTCAAGAAAAAGGACCAGGTAGATGCTCTAATATATGAAGGTGAGTCACTGTTGCTTTGGGGTGGTTTTGTAGCTGGTTCAGGGGCAATTGTGATGATTGATTGAATCATAAATTCTGTTAACAACTAGGATATTTTTGCTCAAATATCTCCTTGGATACCTCAAGGAGATTCAGACTTGGCCGTAAAATAAGGTTTCAATAAGATCATGAGAGGAAAAATGCTTCCAGATCAACATAGAAATTCTTGCACTGATCAAGTTAGCCTCCGGATATAAACCTTTCAGCTGAGATGTTTATTACTAGTCTGCGCTACATTAAAAGCCATAGTTTGACTATTGGCAAGTTGAAGAGCTTTCTAATGTGGTTTTTCCTTATTCTCACTGTCTGAGATTATATACGAGGGTCTTTCAAATGGTGTTTCTTCTCTGAACAGCACGGCTAGGCAACGCCACACATTTGAAACAAATCCAGCCATCTTTCATTTGATGTTCACATGCTGCTATTCTTTAGAGCAAACTAAAAGGACAATACATAGCAAGCGTTTTTTATAAATGGCAGGGTGGGCACCCAAGCATAAATACGAGAGCGCTTTAATTCTTTAGTGAGTCTACAAATGAGCAAGCCTTCACTTCATGACTGCCCACACACCCAAAGACAGCCAAGTGTGCCAATACTTTCATCTTCGGCTCCGTTCTGTTATATCTGATGCAGGGTGCAAACAGAGTGAATAGGAAGCCTTTTAGGATTTAGCCTTTGAAGATTGAGGATTTTTCCTGGATCATGTGAAAGATGTGTAAGAGCCAGAAAATTAACTGTGCTTAAATGAAAATGAATCTGAAATATTACAATGCTCTTCAAATCCGTGATGCCCCCATTTCAAACGAAGGGCAAAAGACTTTCCGAAAATCATGACTAGATTTGTGATGATACCAAAGCCAGGTGTAGCACTGTGGCTGTCCATACCAAATACTTTAAAGAAAAAATATGCAGACTAAACATCCAGATTAAACGAAGTCAGAGTCGGTACACAACACTGTACGTTAGTCTTCTTGTTGTGCGTTTTTTAAAGCACTGAGTAAGTTAAAGAAAAGGAATTAACTGTATTGGTTGTGTTTTAACTCCTGCATTGGAGCTTAGTATCTCAGACCAGGGGGGTTGTCTAAGTGTAATATCAGATGTTGCACAAAAATGTTCAATATAACACTTAATTGTTGCCTAATATTCAGTTTTTCTGATTTGTGTGATGAACACAAGCTCAGGCAAACACCATGTTATTCTGTAAAGCATGTCATTTTTCCACACAGTTTTCCTACAGATTTGTGATGTCTGTTTGTGATGACACAACACACATTTAAGCATACTTCTTCAATTCACACGTGTGGAACACGGGTACAGATACCATAGAAAGGAATTACACGTGTGTCTTCTCAGTGGTCAGAGAATCCTGTGCTATAGTGATTTCACGCATTTAAGTAGTTTTGAGCAAAAATGCTGCAGGAAAATCAAGCATTTTTTACCACAAATGTCATGCTATAATATCCTGGAGGCACTGAATAGTGTACTTACTGTATTAAACTAAAACTCAAGTGTCATGTAAGTGCACAGTGACAATTTTTCAGACCTTGCCGTGTGCAGGCAGCCTTAGTTTAGAAGGCTACAGTATTTTGCATGTTAAAGCATCAGTCTTCAAAATGAAGACGAATCTTAATCACTCATTTAATATTAGGCTAAATAATCAATTAGACGGTTCATTTCAAGGGTCACTACAGAGAAAGCTCAGTTAAGCATGCGCCTGAATGTTTCTTGCTTTCTGATGTTTCTCGCCTCATTGCCCGAGTTCCTGTTTGGCAGTAGTGGGATTTTATGTCTGTTTTTCACAGGAAGTCCCGCCCACTCATGCAGTTATTTATTTAATTTTTTTTGAGCTTGCTCATGAGAGTTCTCATGAATTTAGTGGATTCTTCTGTATTTCCCAAAATGTGAACTACAGAGATCCCTGCTATTATGAAGAAATGGACAGCTCATATGATAGCATGGGTATTTGAAACAACGTGGAGGATTACGGGTAAATAAAATGAGCTCAGTTGTTCCTAACCGTCTTGTAGAAAACTCCTAAAAAATATATTTGAACATTTTCATAGTGAAATCATTTGAGTTTTAAAATAAAAAGAAATTAATAATAGTACACATCTTAAGCTGTATAAGTGAAAGAGCTAGGTGACTGAACTGGAATTATTATAATATTAACGGTTTTGGGGAATTTTCCCAGCACAGGGATATAGAAATAGAATGGGGAGAAGAGGAAGAAGTATGGTTTTGTTATAGGCAGAAAAATTGCTGTTCTAAAATGTTTTACAGATATTTAACAGATTTACGGTCAGACTGAATCTTACTGGTTATTTTTGCATGCTGGCTATTTACACATCCATGGGTCTATAAATGTGGGAAGTTTTTTTTTTTTTTTTTAATACTCTCTAGCATATTCACTGCATGCAGTGCTATTCTAAAGCCTGTGATTCATAGGCTTCCTCACCAAACACTTTCAGTTGATTTTTTTGGTGGGTAAACAGATTTCATGACTGCACTAAACCATTTCATCGTTGTCTAAGTTTTGCAGCCAGCCCAGGATTTGATGTTCTCTAGTCTTAACCAACTCCATGCCAGAGTTTTGTGTTGTTATTGTGCTGAGTGATCCTGATCCACATCCAGCCTGCGAGTTTGGCGTGATTTGATTTCAGCCTGTTCATGCCTTTCTTAATGAAGATTAGTGAGCCAATTTCAGCCACAGCTCTAGATGCCCAGTCTTATCATTGTGGGGACTATTAAAAATGCTAAGGATGATGCGATGTTTCCTTAAACATTAACAGTGTGTGTTCTAAAAAAATCTATACCAGTGACTTGCCAGTGGCCGTCTATCTGTCATAGCAGAGGCTAGAATTACAGTAGATGAGAAAAATGGGAAACAAAAACACAGGCTAGTAGGTTTTTTTTATTTTTTTTAATTATTATTATTTACTAAAATGAGCTCTAATGATGAGTTCTAATGATGTCTGGGTAAAAATAGCTGCTGTCAGGATCATTTTATTAATCAGTGTCTATAATTAGCCAAAATCTAGTATTGCATGCATATGCATGTAATACACACACACACGCACACAGTGATCTACAAACTAGCTATTTTGGATTTGCATATTGCACAGACCACAGACAATTTTTAAGTATTCGCATTAAGTAATTGTAATATTACACCAATATTTTTTTAAATTAATTATTTAAAAAGAAATCCCGCTCAGGTCTGCATGGTATTCATGTATTGCAACATTTTTTTTCCCGGTCTGAAATATATATTTTTTCAGATGACTATTATTCATGCCCAAATATCAGAAAGGCTTCTGCATATTTATGTCCTCTGTTCATTGTAAAAAAAAAAAAAAAGAAAGAAAGAAAAAAAAAGTCTGTGATGGTGGTTGTAAAGGATTTGGTTCAAGTTGACTTTGACATCCCGAATTTTCAAACTACGTGCCTTCCACGTAATGAATCACAAATCTTCAAAATATTGAGTTATACCCCTGAGCCCTGAGGTGACTGAATAAGTGTGACCTCCAAAACATGAGGGAAATATAATAGAATGTTTGAACAAAGCCTTTCAGTAGGCTAGCTTTGCTGTAGTTAAAAGCTATTCACAGGAACCTTGCTGAGATTTATTACAGTAAACAAGCTCAGAGACTCAGAGGGCAATGCACAGAGTCATCACCACCCCCTATCATGAGTAACGATACTGAGCATACTGTTAAACCAAGCAATCTCTCATTATAATTATTAATAATTTACATTCCAGTAATAATAGCACAGACTTCAGGGTTGACAGTAAACTTTAAAGAATGAGTGTTCATGTTGGGTTATTGATATGTTTCTTTAAAAAAAATCACAAAGCAGCTGACTCGACATAAGTCATGTTGAACATGAATTAAAACCCTCCAGGAAAACAGAGTCAATCAAATGTGTAGGAAATCATCACTGATGGTCAAACAAGTAATCATTGATCTCCCACAACAGGCAGCTTATGCCTATTAAATTGACTTTTAGTGCACAACTGATGCAGATTTACACAGCTTGGATTTGTAATAAGAAACCATTTCATCTTTTGCCTCATGTAATTTATTACTTTGAATTTGCATATTGCACAGAACAAGGCCATGTTTATTCTTGCTTTTAATCGAGCTTTTTAATACGTTTAAGCATGATGACTGGCTCAGGATTAGGGTTAAGGATCACAATAGACTGAATAAACTGCCTCAAGTTACAATTTGGGATGATTTTTGAGCGTTCACTTGAAGTGATTTTAATATTATGCTAATTATTTTCATTTCATTTCATTGTCTGTACCGCTTATCCGATCTATTCTCGGGTCACGGGGAGCCTGTGCCTATCTCAGGTGTCATCGGGCATCAAGGCAGGCTGCACCCTGGACGGAGTGCCAACCCATCGCAGGGCACACACACTCACTCATTCACTCACACAATCACTCACTACAGGCAATTTAGAGACTCCAATCAGCCTAGAAGCATGTCTTTGGACTGTGGGAGGAAACCAGAGCACCCAGAGGAAACCCACCAAGCACGGGGAGAACATGCAAACTCCACACACACAGTGAGCGGGTGCGAGACGCGAACCCAGGAGGTAAAAATAACCCAGAACGCTGGAGGTGTGAGGTAAACGTGCTAACCACTAAGCCTCCATGCCACCTTATGCTAATTATTTTTAATAATTATTCTCTCATGTTTTCATCATGGTTTAACTGAGAAACTAACAGTTTGTGGGTTTAACATCTCTGTGTTGCTGCACAGTGACAATTTGCGTACCATAACTGCGACCCGTAATGAAATCACGGACAGGGGATGTTTCGCCTCTGACCAGCCCTCAAGTGCAGGGGTTGTCAACACGCAGAGCACAGTCACCAACAAAAGGCATTTCAACTGATCAAGCCAAATACATGTTAAAAACCCAAGCAGAGCTCATAAACATATGAAGCAATTGGTTGTAATTCAGTGCTGCCAGTTTTCTAAACACAATCCTTCTGTAGCAAACTTCTGTAGCAGATCCTCTGTAGCAGCTCAACCAATCGAATAAATTATTCACCCGAAAGCAGCTCATCTGATCAGAGACGAGTGAAACGAAGGTTAAAGGCGTTCGGACAGAAAAGGAAAAAATTTTCATAGATTTTTTATTTTATTTGACCGATTTCCACACTGTCGACATGGCTTGTTTAAAGTCAAAGAAATAAACAACGTATAAAGATGATCGCACAGAGAAGTATGCGTTTGTTCTCCCACATGTCAAATTCAAAGCAGATGTCTGTTCAGAGTCTGTGTTAAAAAGGGTAACATGAAGCATCTCTGAAAAAAAAACCAAAACACAACCGCTTCCAAGTGTATGTATAGTCGTCATCCTAATTGGATTAATAAGACTAGTCATTATTGGTTAAAGGGAGTCACAGTGGCTTGCCAGGTTTGCCTCACACCTCCAGGGTTGAGGGTTTGATCCCCTTCATTGCCATATGTGTAGAGGAGATGCATGTGTCGTTCCCTGCCTGCCTCGGGGGTTTCCTGCAGGTACCTCAATCTCCTCCTTCAGTCCAAAGACATGTCATGGCATCTTTGAATTGTCTGTGCAATATACTGAAATCCTGTTCAAGGTGTACCCTGCCTTGTGTCTTCTGGGATAGACCCGAGGTTCCCTGTGACCATGCAAGATAAGCAGTGTAGAGGGCGGATTATTGGTTAAACATTAAAAGGAAACTTTTAATTAATTCTCCAGACCAGATTTTTTTTTTTCTTATTGCTTTTAATCCTTCAGATGTACATGAAATATGCAGATTATGTGAACATGTGTAGTCTCGTGTCAACTAACCTGAGGCTCATCTCCTTGAGTCTATTTCTAGTATTTGATGTAAGCATATGCTGCTTATCTAAACAAACACAGCTTAAATTGATTATGTAGATAAAAAAAATCCTCAAACTCCCTGAGATATTCTGAGATACTCCTTAAAACACAAGTTTAATATGGGAGGTAGTGTAGAGGAGTCTGATCCGGTGTAAACATTTTAACAGACTTCTGTTTACTGCAGCAGTTAAAGGCATGCGACTGCTGCGTCGCTGGACGTAAACTTCACAACTGTGTGTGTGGTCCTCATGCAATGCAGGACGGTTTGTTTTAAATCTTCAGATTTGGTTTTAAATCTTCAGCATGAATGTGTGCGTCTGCATTCCGTTGTAAATTTCGTCTCTTATTCAAGGAGACAACTGATAATTCACTGCTGTGTCAATAATAAATAAAAAAAGATTTTGGAAATAGATCTTCTGTAAGTCACTTGGGATAAGAGCAGCTGCCAAATGGCGTGAAGGTAAAACACAAATATATCAGGTAAGAGACTTGTTTTGCTTGTGATCTTGTCTCTTTTGCGACAGGGCTGTCTGCCGCTGACTCGCATCGACTTTGATTTAGTCTTGAAAACGAAATCCGCCAAGGTGAGAAATTGCTCAGGCCACATCAAAAAAGCAGTTCTGGTACATGGTGCTAATATTTCAGCGAGGTTTGTGCCACTGTGGAATGTTTTTCATTCCCTTGAAGCCTTTTGGCTTCGACAGTTCCAACTCTTGCGTTATGTTTAAAGAGGGATAATTTGTTTCATATGGCTAATCTTGAAACAAATCAAATTTATCCTGATCGCTTTCCAAAGCCGTGGCGGTGAATTTACTAGCATGTCGGGATAAAGAAAAAGAGGAGGTGTCGAGGGGGAGGGTTACTGAATACACACTCAGCTGTTTGCGAGCACAGTGCAGCTGAGATAGATGCGAAGCATCGCCCAGAGCTCCTCAGTCTGTTATCGCTCTTCAAGTGATTACACTGAGAGGACGGTAAATCCTGTTTATGAGCCACACAAAATGCTTTCCAAGCGACTGAGAGATTCCAGGCTCCAACTGCAAACCGCCGAGCACATGGCCTTTAAAGCGTCAAATCCCAAAAAACACCTCCTTTTCAGACACTCCCAGCTTTGTGTGTGTGTGTGTGTGTGTGTGTGTGGTGGGTTTTTTTTCTTCCCTTTTTTTTTTTTTTTTTTCATTTTTGCATTTCAGTAGGAAACTTTCCAGAGTTTGACATGGTGAAGAGAAATGACCTTTTTACACTCAGTTTTTTTCCACTCCCAAAATTTTGCAGTTCAGTTTGAAAGAGGGATCTTTGTCATTCCCCCCCCCCCCAGCATGTTGCCTCACATCTCATCTCTTTGAAGACAGGCTGCTTAACATCCTACAAGGCTTCCTGTGTCATGTCCTGTCAGATCAGAGGTGGCAGAAAGTCCGTGAGTCTGCGCCAACACAAGCAAACACATTACAGTGCACGAACATTTTCTGTCTTCTCAGTAGGAGCTCTCGGGCTGTGAACATCACTGATAAGTACTTGCATCTACTTGTATAGGTGGGAGAACTGGTGCAGGACTGGTTCAGGAGCACCAAGTAAAACTAAGTACAATTGAAGCATTTTAACATTAAACAAATCAGTTGTCTGCACTAAATGTGCGACAAAAGGAGAAATTGCTGAAATCCTTTCCTACAGTCTGGTCCATAAGCAGTGTGTTCAGTGGCACAATTTACTACTACAATGGATGTGAAATGTAGCAGTCAAGATGTGATTTGAGTGCAGAGATTCAGCTTTAATTCAAGTGCTTTAACAAAAATATTGCATTAACAATTTTGGAATTACAGCCATTTATTTACATAGACCCCTCCATTATTACAGCCCGAAAAAAATAATCTGAAACATAAACCCAAAATTATAAATATAAGGATTGTCTTTAATACCTGGATGCAAGTCTGGACCTCATGTTTCTTCTCTTGAGATGCTTTGCCAGACTTTTACTAGTCACCTTCAGCTGATGATTGTTTGTGGGTCTTTCAGCCTTCAGTTAGAGAACGTGCTCATTTTTTGCTTGTGGTCAAAACCGTGTCATATTGGTTGTGCAGTGTTTGAGTCTGAACAGAAAGTATAGCAGCTCTATATGCTTCGGAATTCATCCTGCTTCAACCAGTAGCAGTCACCGCATCAATAAACACCAGTGCGCCACTTCCATTAGCAGTCATGCTATAACACTGCCTCCGCCATGTCTGACTTATGCTTTAGATCATGAGCCCTTCCTTCCCTTGTCCATACTCTCCTTTTCCCATCATTCTGCTACAAGCTTGCTTTCATCTGTCCAAAGTATCATGCTTCAGAACTGGGCAGACTTTTCTTTTTATATATATTGTTTTTTTATCTAAGTCTAATCTGACCTTTCTGTCCTTGAGTGTTCCCAGTGGTCTTCGTCATGAGGTAAACCTTGCAGTATGTATTGACGTTCATGAAGATGTCTCTTGAATGTAGGCTTTGACAGTGATCCTTCTACCTCCTCGAGACCTTGACTTGTCTATATGTTTTAAAAGTTTTTTCTTCAAATTCTGTAATCATCACTTTATTTTCTTACAGGCCTTTTGAGCCTGAAGTTTCTGCAATCTCTGATAGGTCTGGGGGGTTTTTTCCCCCAAATAATGATGCCCCTCTTTGACTTGCATTGCCATCTTTTTGAACCCAGTTCTCATTGACTGCTACAGGAAAACATGGAATCAATATTTTTGTTAAATTCATAGAATTAAAAATGTCTACACTTCAATCACATCTGGATTGCTTCATTTCAAATCCACTGTGATTGTGTCAAGGTCTAAATACTTATGGACCTTGTGGATTGTATTTGCCATTCTTGAACTTCCCACAACCAATAACCCCTGTCCATGAATTGAATGTCTCTGAATCCTATTCACACCCACACCTGACCTTTTTGAACATCTCATTCCTAATTTGCTGTTATAATAACCTCCACCCTGAGAATTCTGTGAATTCTTTCACTAGATTTTGGAACGCAGCTATGAAGATTTGCTCATTCACCTCATTCCACATCATACTTGACTAATCATGTCACCTCGCTTTATGCACAGGGGCAGAGTCAAGCTGGAACAGGATTAAGCATCTCAGTTCCAGTGAAGGGAAATTGTATTGCTACTTACAGCATACAATGACATTCTACACAATTGTGCTCTTCCAGCTTTGAGGAACGAGTAACGGTCAGGGATGCATGTACACCGATCAGCCATAACATTATGAGCAGTGACAGGTGAAGTGAATAACACTGATTATCTCCTCATCATGACACCTATTAGTGGGTGGGATATATTAGGCAGCGAACATTTTGTCCTCAAAGTTGATGTGTTAGAAGCAGGAAAATGGGCAAGCGTAAGGTGCCGACTTAAAGGATCTGCTGCTAACATCTTGGTGCCAGAATCACACAGCACACCTTCAGGGATCTAGTGGAGTCCATGCCTCGACAGGTCAGGGCTGTTTTGGCAGCAAAAGGGGGACCAACACAATAACCCAATAACACAAAAACTATCCATTTTATTTATTTACACACATTCGGATGTCCAGCTTAGCTTTGTTCGTGGCTGACCGGATTGGATCCTGATATGCTGTTGTAGCTTATCCACCTTGTGGTTTAATGTATTTTGCGTTCTGAGCTGCTTTTCTGCTCAGCACAGTTATAAAGAATGCAAAGACTTCCTGTCAGGTCTGACCTCTGTCATCAACAAGGGTTTTTCAGCTGGCAAACCCTCAGTTCACAGGATGTTTTTTTGGTCTTTGCACCATTTTGTGTAAAGTCTAGAGACTGTTGTGTGAGAAAATATCAGCAGCTTCTGAAATACTCAAAACAGTCCATCTGACACCAACAACCATGCCATGATTAATGTCAGAGAAATCACCCATTTCCCCTATTGTTATGTTAGTGATCTTTAACTGATCCTTTTCTGTATGATTTTATACATTGTGCTGCTGCCACATGATTGGCTGATTCGACACGTCAATACAAATGAGCAGAAGTGATTCTAATAAAGTGAATTTCTATTACATATATATTAACATTTAATAATGCAATCAGTCATTGTATTATTAGATGTTAATATATATGTAATAGAAATTAAGTGTGGTGGTGTTATTATTATTATTATTATCACTTGAGTAAATTTACTTCCTGAATTCTTCATTTGATATGAATTAGTAGAATACACACACTAGGAGTAGAAACACTCCTTTTTGTCCATTTTCTCTGTGACGCAAATGACATACCCTCCCATATCTTTGAAGCAACATCAACCACTTCTTGTGAGCTGCTCTTTTGGGAAAAGACACAGACGCAACAGTCTTGTTTCGAGCTAATGTCCGGGCCAGAAAAATGTAAACAAAAGCCTGTACTGAGGAACTAGCAGCACAGATCTGCTGCATGATGATATTGTGAAGCACCATTTTTCCTCAAGCAGCCTTTGGAATGATAGAATCATTACAGACCTTGAAGCACTTTTACATTTCTGGCATTTTGCAGACACCCTTATCCAGAGAGTCTTACATTGTTATCTCATGTTTATGCAACTGTTCAATTGGGGTGAAGGGCCTTTGCTCAGGGGCCCAGTAGTGGTAGCTTGGTGGACCTGGGACTTGAGCTCACAACTTTCCAATCAATAGTCCAATGCCTTAACCACTAAGCTACCACTTAAACATTACAGACTTTAAACCATCTCTGGAAGAAAAGGTTTTCTTAGCTTTATTGAGCTGTTTTATTCTTCTTCATGTATTTTTTTTTTTTTACATGGATTATAGAGTTTAGGAGGGATGTATGGAATTTTTGCTGCTTGTGGGGGGCAAACAAACAAAAACAAAAAAAATATTTTCTGTACATTACATCATTTTAAATGAACTGAGAACTTGAGGGTTAAGGGCCATGCTCAGGGGCCCAGCAGTGGCACCGTGGTGGATCTGGGATTTGAACTCACAACCTTCTGCTCAGTAGTCCAACACCTTGACCACTAAGCTACAACACACAGTATGCTGAACTATATCTGCCTTATTAAAGAGCTTTTTTTCTTGCAACTCTTGCAAGTAAATTGGAGAATTTTTTTTATAACATATTGGTATTTAACACACTTAAATGCTGTAATGAAGTTGAGACTTTTTTTTTGTTTGTACAGCATGATTCCATGGGTTGCCATGTCTTATGTTCTATTAGAATAGCAAGAGAGTATGGAAACAAAGCTGTGCTTTTTTTTTTTTTAACAGAATGAGAAGAAATTCCAGCAGAAGTGTTCAGCTGGCTTCAGCGTGTGTATAATGGCTAGTCGGAGGCTGTGTGAGTTAGGTTAGAGCAGTAGCGCAGCGGGTGATGGCTCACCGCGTTAACCTTCGCACCTTCTGAGCGGCTGCATCGGTGACGTTTCCACTTTTCAAATGTCAGCGTGCAGATGGATGGAATGTTACACTGGCTGCTCCACATGGTGACAAGCCTAATGGGTCTTAATTGCACAAACAGCTCCACAAACGACATGATGTTATTAGTGTGCTGGGTTGAATAAGTGCATGTCACCATGATATCTGTCTGACACGTCTATGAAATTCACTCGGGTTCGTGATTCTCGTTGCGCGTGGCACGCTTAAAGGATTAGTCCGAGGTCTTGTTAATAACGCAAGATGAAACTCTGATATGGAGAACCGGATTCGTCCGTGGGTCTACCTTCACATCCGAGAAAAGTAGCGTGCTGCAGAAGTGCAGCCCTTTATTTCCCTTCTCTCTGCTAATGGGCTCTGATAGATGGTAGATATGAGTGCTTTACTGGAAATCAGGTGACTAATGCCTCCTACTTGGTAGCTCAGGTCAGTCTTGTGGAGGCTGCGAGTGGCTTGCAAAATATGTTAACGAAATGTGTATAAATCTTTTTGCCATCTTTTTGTGGTGCACATTGAATTTCTTGAATTGTCATGTCACACTCTACAGTGATGGTTAATAACTTATATGAAAGAAGAAAGTCAGGGATTTAAGAAATATTTTAGTTTTTACCTAGTGCACAAGGGACAACATATTAATAGAAAAGCTGAAAAAAAGGTTATTTTTTTTCCCACACAAATGTTTATATGTTCAAACTAAACGGTGAAATCAAACCCATTTCTGCTGTACAGGTTCCCTTAAGTGCTTGTTTATAAGCAACTAATATTTGAAGCTGTTATATTCAACTACTAAAATTCTGTGTAAGGTTATCCAACAGAGGTAACAGCATCTCGCACTGAAAGTGTCCTGACTCATTTTATATCAGACTCGCAGCCATGAAATCATTTGTTTGTACCGATTGAAAATGTCCCATAAGTTTGATTGAAAATGTTCACTCCAGTGTACTGATAAAAAAAAGGGCTCATTCGTCTGAAACCTGTCGGAAAACGATTCATTCCATTCATGACTCTGTTTGACCCTGTCTTGTAGAAATCCTTTGCTATGTTACTACGTGGAATCAGCATTCCTTCCACATGACATTGTTAGTATGCAGTCATGTGTGCAGGATGTTTGTTAGCTGGCTTCCTTAATCACTCATTTGAGGCATGTCAGGTTGCTGCTTTTGTCTTTCATGGGTCTCATTTATTGTGCTGGATAAAACAAAATCATTTGTAGGTCATTTAGCAGGTGCATTTACTCAGGAAATATGCGTTTTTTGTGTGTGTGTGATCAGAATTGTATTACTATTTTGAACAAACTAAACAAACCAAAACAATAAACACACCTAAAGAGCCAAGACAAAACATGGGGGTATGGGTGTATAAAAAAACACTGAAGAAAAATGAATACAGTGGAACCTCGGCATACGATTGCCCTCCCTTACGAATATTCACCTTGAGAATTGAAATTTGCATCGGTATACGAAGCATTTTCGGCATACAAACGAACCAAACCGACCACCAGCTAAATTGCACATACATCTGGGAGCCGTTCAAAACTTGTTTGCGTCATTGGGAAGCCAAGTGAAGCGAGTATTATACATTTTTTCTGTCAGCAAAAGCTGTTTCAAAAAAGTCAACCCACGATACCAATGTTGCCTTCGCCATGCTTTCAAAAGAAAAGGTAATTTTTCAGGTGTTTTTTTGTTGACAGATTCGTGTCATAGGAGATCTGTTCTATTTTTAGCCCAAGCTTGGTAGCATGACTTCCTGTGAGGAGCCTTGACATGGAATGCTTGACTTGGGTCAGTTCATTATAAGCAGCCATACAGTTTACATACGCTTCGTATTGGTAATATTTTTGGGTGGCTGGAACAGATTGTCTACTTTTACATTGTTTCTTATGGGAAAATCTGTTTCGTTATACAAGTTTTCGCCTTAAGAACTCGCCTCCAGAACGAATTAAATTCGTATGCCGAGGTTCCACTGTATGTTGTTAGTCAGATATAAGAAAAACAGTTAAGTATAGTTTATTTAAACATATTACATTTCTGAACAAAGAGTGATTTCATTGCTTATACTAAACATTTCTTAAGGACTAGATTGAATGATGCAGAGTGAGCATGTAGTATTAACATAAATATGTGACAAGGAGCTTTGCACTGATGGGAACTAATACTATAGTATTAAATTTCTAATGTAATATTCTAAAATCTAGGCACACATGCATGGTCGAACAGCGTAGTGGTAATGTGTCTGTTACAAAACACCAGTGTTGGAAGTTCAATGCTCAGACGTGAGCTCTGGGTTAAAATGTCTAATATCTTAAGAAAGGGAAGTCCAGGCCTCTGGATTTGCAGGATTTGCATTACAGATTCATGCTCCAGCACAGTCCAAATTTATGATTCTCAGAAGAAAGAGTGTCCAGTACACTTTTGTACAAATATCAGGGTGTGAAAGCAGTTCTGAATAAATTGCCTTTTTCACAGATGTACACCCAACAAATAAAATTCTTAGTCTTCCTCTAATTAAACTTCGACAAAAACCCAGATTAGGGACATGTAAAATAAATATCAAGAAAAAAATGCAGGAAAAAATTTTACACAAACTCCTCATCAATCTCCATACTCCCAGAAGAGGCAGTATTACAAATGTACAAAAAATTCGGAATTCATGAAAATCTGATATATATTTCAGAGAGTCCTGAATCCTCGGCTGACAGGCTTCAAATTGTACTATAAATGAAAAGTTACTGCAGGTTTATATACAGATGACGCTGACGGGTTTAAGCAGCTTAAAACAGACCCGTTCATTTGGTGAAAATTTTCTACAACTCGGCCATTCAGTATTAATAACGGGGGGAAAAAGGCAATACAAAACAAATCCATCTGTTAAGATGTATTTAGATGTACATGAACAAAGTAATGGCACCCTATAATATGAGTGTGTTTGTTGTGTATCTGCTGCAGTGGCTGAGCTGCGTTACTGGAAAGCCCACACAACACACATCATTATTTAGTTCTTTACTCTGCCTTTATGCAGTTTTGTGGGAGCCTCTGAAAGTAAATCTGCAGCTGTACAAAATGAACAGCTGTTTATTAACCTATATTCATCAGCATGCATATGTGATTATGAGGAAAATCAGCAGTACTGAAACATTTGTAAAAAGGAATAGTTTAAGTTCTGTTTGAGTTTTCAGTACATTTACAGAGTTTTAATAACTATTGAAAAATGTCACCCAGTGTCTGGACTAAAGAATAATGTATACATTGCTGCACATTTCAAACGTAATTCTGACAGCCGTCACGTTGATATAGTAATGAGATTTCCTGATTGCAGTTCTGGCATAAATGATGTCTTGTTGACATGGAGACGGAGTTCATTTTTCGATAGATTACAGCTTCTTTCGGCAGATATACCCATGTAGTGGAGTGTTAAATTTCATTTTTAGCTGCCTGATTAGTGTGGCATAGGGAACAGCATGTTATAAAACTGATTCATTTGATAAAGAGAATTATTTTTTTTAAAGATATATTTTGTCACATCTGTTTTGCTATGATTATCTGGTAGGCTGCGTTTACACTTGGCATTAAAATGCAACCTGTATGTTGATGTCCACATACGAATCGAAAAGATGAGTGTAAACATGATCGGAATGTTATCTGACCAACGAGTCCTGGTTCGGAGGTAGTCGAGGGCTCATTGTGATCGGATCTTATTATAATGTAAACACAATCCAGCTCTCGTGTCTGCATTCACAGGTCGACATGACACAAAATCCCGCCCACTATCATTATTCCCACTGCTCTCTCCCAAACTGTCAGAAAGATGAGCGCGTCTGAGACTCGCACATTTGTATCTTTGTGGAGCGATGCAGACATTCATGCTAAGCTTACTTAAGTTGGTAGCAAACCAACACAGGGCTAGAGCAACTCGTTTCTCCACAGGAATCACTGCACATAGCTGTGTGGTTTTGCGATACAGTCGAGGGCGGAGTAGATTGCAAATATAATGAAAATTTTGCTTTTGCAAAGCCATTCATTCTCTGTATGGTACGTACATTTTTGTTGCCAACGATCCCAGAACCATAGGATTCTTTTAATTGTTACATTACGCCAGCTATCCACCTTAATGATACTTAAAATCTCCACGTTCTTCTAATTTTACAAGATTTGTAAAATATCCCACGACTGAAAATGCTTTTTAAACGAAACCTTACCACTTCAGGTCGACTTTGCGGAGCCATTTTTTTTACTTATTATAATATTGTGCAGAAAAAAGAGATCCGATCAAATATCCAGATACAGAAGCCACATGATGTTGACAGATGTAAACACACCGTGACCTGATTGGCCGATGATCCTAGCTGCTTGATCGGATTACAGCGATTGCATTTTAATGGCAAATGTAAACACAGTAGTTTTTATTACTTTTTTATTACTTTATTAATGCTGTACCATTTAATGATTGCTTGCTCTGGTTATGGGCTCAGCAATGATCTTATGACATGTATGATGCATGATGGACATTGTAGTGACCAAAAAAGGGTTAATCAGTTCAAAAACTAATAGCTGTGGACATGTGAATAATACACTCTTAGGCTGAGTGATGTAATACTGCACCATCATTACAATAGGTTAATTTCTTAAATTTTACAAATAATGCTAGTTTTATTCTAAACCATTTCATATCTAAGTCACATAGAATAGAGGTCATTTTTTCCCCCCAAGATGGCGCAGCTGTTTCCGGAGGCTGTCCAGGTCGGTCCTCTTAGTCTCATTGGAACCGTGAAGTGCTCTCATTAACTGACTATATCGTGCAGAATTTTTTTTTTTTTCAGTATCTAACCCAGTGTAACATCACAGCATGTTGCATTATGGGAGTTATTGCTTACCCTCATGGCTCAGCCACCTGTCTAGATTCTTCAGGCACATTTGTAAGGGATCTGCTATATGCTGGCTTTTAATCACATAAGCGACAGCAGAAGCAGTGCAGATGGACTGAGTTCGGAAAAAGTTTCTTCTTGCTTTATGTCTAAAAGCAAAATCATTGGTAGCAAAAACAAACGAACAAAAAAAACCCCTGGGATTTAACTATAGAATGATAAAATGTCTATCTGGCTATAAAGTGTGCTTTATTCCAGTACCTAGTTCTGAAGTAAATCCCATTAAAACAAGAGCTGGATTAAGCTGTGTGATGGATGAGATACTATAGGGTGATGACACATGGTGTCTCGCAATGTATTAAAATATCCTGATGAACCCTCTGTGTGACATGTATTAAAACTGGCTTCCATTGTTTTAAGCAGAATTCTTAACATTTATTCAGGGAGTGAATTACAGAGGATGGGTTGGGTATGACACTCCTTAATTCAGACTGCTACTAATACAGTAGCATTCTATATGAGGACAATGACCCTGTGAATGTCACCGTGTAATTAGCTCTGCATGTTTATTGGAACGCCGTGATTCATCAAACCAGCCTCAAGACTGCTCATGTGGAACTCGACCCAGCAGCGAATGATTATTTGTTTCGAGGGTTAATTGGCATAATGTTGCCTTTCTCAGGATCAATCTTGCAACAATGAGCGTCATTCACAAATGATATGCTGTTTTATTAGAGGTGTCATTAGAAGAATCAGTTTCATTAACCTGGCTTGGGACTGTACGAGTTTTGGATTGATTTTGACGTCATGGACAAAAATCTCACGTCGAAGAATTGGAGAATTATTTAATCGTGAGTTTATTATTTTTAGTTCTATTATTTTATCGTTCTTAGAAAATGTAAGCTCACAATCAGCCAGTTTAACTAAAGATGGCTGACGAGGAAGTTCTGGCAGCATCAGAACTTTTTTGGATTAATCTGTGTGTGTATGACGCAGGTATAAAGCGAATAAAAAATATATATATATGAAAAATGCTGATAACCTCAGGGTCACTTTGAAGGATGTTTCCATTTCTACAACTCCATATTCTTCATAAGCCATAATCAGATCACGCTGATTGATGATGTATTTGGAACCTTTTCTTTAATCACAGGTCTTTCATTAGAGGTTGTATAATCCGCAGATTCCCGGAGAACCCCCTGTCCTGCACAGTTTACTGTTTCTTCACTAAATCACCTAATCAGCTAATTTACAGCCGAGATGCAGTGTGTGAGTTAGAGCCCTCAAATATGCAGGACAGTGCGTTACTCCTTCCAAGATTCAGTGTTGGGAACATGTTTTATAATCTGACATGGATTTATAAAATTTAGAATTCATCCAGTATAGAATTCAAGTCATCTAATTGTTTTTGTGACAGCTTTTCGAAGAACTACGCAAACTGCTGCTTCTCTTACAGTCTGCCCAGGTGGAACTATTCATCTGACGATCTCAAACTTTTCATCAAGAATTGTCCAGCGTTCCTTGCTCCTCTTCCTGGAGCTCAACCTCCCAATAGAATCCGGTTCCTAATCCGGATCTGGATAATCAAGCAGGCTAATGATCTGGAGCAGGTGTAGCACTAGGGATTTTAGTGATCCAGGAACAGGGTTTGGTGGTGATCAACCTGGCTAGTTGTAATGCTTCAAGCATGTCAAGAGCTCTGGGTGAGGTTTGAAGTGACAGCTCGTTACGTAAGAGACCTTTGATTACGTAGAAACTATAAACAGCTGATGAGCTTGGTTATTAGATTCGGTGATTTGTCCTTCCCCACCTTAGTGAATGTGAAAGAAAAAAAAAAGAGAGAGAGAGAGGATGTATCAGAAATGATCCTCTCGTCCTTTCTTAACTCTGTTAGCGACGCGTGGTCCCGGCGCGACGGCAGCGCATGAATATTATCGTGCGCGTGCTACTTCGGAAGTAGGTCACCGCTTCAACCGTGTCTTGTCAGCTGCTGCTGCTCTCTCCTCGGTTCGCTTCCCTGCTGAAGCTCATTTTTTAATAACCCGAATCCGGGAATTTTACCGCTTTAGGAATGTGACGCTTTTTTCTCTCTCTCTCTATTCGCGCTCGGCTGACAGAGTGGACTCGGAGGTAAACGCAGGATTACTGCTCTGTTTTTATCGCTTGTGCGCCTTCGCCTGTTTCTGTGTATTCGTCGTCAAGGGAAAGAAACGCGTCCGCGTGAAGGATTACAGCGCGAGCGATTCGGGGTAATCAGTGGCTTTATGCTGTTTTGTTGAAGTGCTCGGTTGCTTGTAGGAGCAGCTCGTTTAGCGCTGACGTATCGTCGCTGGCTTTGGGTTTGTGAAGGCTTGGAGGAGCAGGAGGCGCTCGCTTCTTCTCACTGCTCGGCTTTCTGGTTCTTATTCTGAACATTGAGGTGGGATTCATTTGTTTTGCTTTGGAGTTGGCCGATTTACTTCAGCTTTCCGTGTGTGTGTGTGTGTGTGTGTGTGTACGGTCTGTGTGAGGGGGGTGTTAAAAGCCCCAAGCGCCACGATTTGAAATCGGGAATGTTAGAGTCCGTATAACGCCCTATGTGATCTGCTCCAAACACGCTTCTCCTCCTCAGCACATCTCCAAACATCTCTAAATGCGATTATTATAGACATCGCAGCAAATCATTAGATCGTTAGTATCTCTCTCTCTCTCTCTCTCTCTCTCTCTCTCTCTCTCTCTCTCTCTCTCTCTCGCTCTTTCGCTCTCTCTCTCGCGCTCTCTGTTTTGTTTTTTCTTTTTTTTTGTTTGTCGTGTCCTTTCAGTCAGATCAATTCCCCAACCTCAGCATAGAGAGAGATGGAGAGAGCAGGAAAGAGAAAGAGAGAGGGGGAGAGAGAGAGAGTAAGAGAGAAAGAGAGAGGGGGAGAGAGAGAGAGTAAGAGAGAAAGAGAGAGGGGGAGAGAGAGTAAGAGAGAAAGAGAGAGGGGGAGAGAGAGAGAGAGAGTAAGAGAGAAAGAGAGAGAAAGAGAGAGAGAGTGGTGGAAGGAGGGAGAATGGGGGATGGAGAGAGCAGGAGAGAAAGAGAGGGAGAAGGAGAGAGAGAGAGAAAGAGATGGAGAGAAAGAGTGAGGGAGAGAGATGGAGAGAGAGAGAAAGAGAGAGGGAAGGACAGAGAGAAAGAGAGGGAGAGAGAGAGAAGGGGAAAAAAAGCTGATCTGATTTCTCTGAAGATTACTTGGGTTCAAAGTTAACATCAATTCACATGGAGGTTTGATTAACTAGGCTACTTTGTCTCCAGAGCCACGTTCCCAGTACTAAACACTAAACCATTTATACACTTGCTTTTGGGGTCATTCTTTATCATGCAGGCAGCACCCCCAAAAACCATTTACTGGCAGTTCCACATGACATATATAACAAAAGGATGGCGAAAGGGATCATTGTCTACTTTTAAAAAACCTGATGGGACAGAGATTTTTTTTTAAGCACAGTTAATTTTTCTGCTTAAACTCTTTTGTAATCTGGAATACTGTTATGTAGAAAGAACGTACAATTATACATGACTATCATAGGGCCTGTTCGCTATCTTTATGTAAATGAAATACTTGGGGGTTGTATTGAGCTATTTAATTGTGCATTTAATGACAACATGACAATCAGTGCATTCTGTCAAGGCTGAAATAGTAAAATTTGTTATTTTTGTAGAGTTGTTGCAGGCTGCTGAGGAAGTGTATTCCTCCTGTGTTTTATTTTCTTTCAGTAAATGTCACTATCTTAAACCTATCCATGAAATGAGTTCTGATACGTTCATCATCTTTATGTGAACTCGCTTGTCTAACAGCTCCATGAAGTACAGACCATGCTTGTTTTTTTTCTAACCACAGATTGCCTCGTTATTTGTCATCATGGCCGAGAGAGTAAAAATAGAAGTATGCAACAGGACAACTAAAAAAATAATGGCTATCTGGGTAGGGAAATGCTACAATAATCATTTCACTGGAAACCATTTTCTGACCATTTTGAATTTTGGCTCCTGTAGTGTTGTTTCAGACCAGTTTAAATTTCTGCTTTCTGCTAGACTTTAAAGTCTATCTATCTATCTATCTATCTATCTATCTATCTATCTATCTATCTATCTATCTATCTATCTATCTATCTATCTATCTATCTATCAACAAAAACTTTAGCCAATTAAATTCTCTATTCTCCATCTTCTTCATGATTGAATAACGCTACAGCTGAATGTTAATTCATCACTTGTGAAATTTGCAGAGCTGTTTCACTTGTACACAAAATTCCATTCATTTCAAATATAAAATCCTTTAAATCTAGTCCATTTCCAACAGCAAACTACTGGTGCCTGATCTCTAATATTCTGATTACATAATGGTTCAGCTCTTAAAGCAGTAGAAATGTGGGCTATTTCTTGAAATGGGTTTACCGCTTCCTTGAACAAGTACCAGCAACTTGTCAGAGGAAAAAGGGATCATTTACAGGAGGGAAAGAAAGATTTACAAATCATGGCTCCCTTGAGGGAGTCTAGAGGGGTTAGGGCTAGTGTTAAGAACATGTCAGTAGGTCAAACTGGGCAGTGTGTGTGAACAGTTAGCTCGGATCCGGAGGCTCTGAGGTAGTAAAAGTTGTAATGCTCCAGTAATAGAGAGAGTAATCCATAGTGTGTTTAAAAAAAAAACCCAAATCCTTCAACATTATAGACTGTTTATGGTGACCTTTTATTGTATGCATGTATGGTTTATACAATATGTTGCCAAAAAATGTAAGCAGGAATCTTGCTGGAAAATGGCTCTGGTTGTATTTTCTCCTGTTACTTGTTAATCTGTGTGATGTATGGTGTTAATCTTTAAAGAAAATATTAAATAGGGAGTAACTGTCCTAATCATGTAGATTTATGAACCATTTGAACTTCAGCTTCTAAATATTGACTTCAGGCTTAAGTCCTATACTTATCTGAACATAGACGGCAGAATATTTATGGTGATAAATAACAAAATCAGCATACTCAAAAGACCTCATTCATCACGGCTGTATTTACATGCTGCATGTATTTTCCCCTGGTAGTCAGTTAGAGCATATATGGGAGATGATTTGTATAAATTCTGTTTACAGAAGGTTTTTGAAAACGGATGACATCTTAGAATTCAGTGCAGGGCTCATAATATAGTTATTAGATCTATCTTTACTTTGCATAGTCAGCCGTATCGATTTCAGCATCCATTAGCCGAAGTCAGAACAGGAACCATAATTTGAATGAATCAACTACAGTATTTACAGACCTGCATGTCTCTATCACAACTGAGTTTGAGTATTTCCTTTTTCTCCCCGCTGTAGGATCTGCATGGAAGATTGTAATGACACATGCACGGCAGAGGAACTCTTTATGTAGATACCGAAGTGAATCCAAGGAGCAGGTGAGCTGCCAGATACATGCTGAAACCATGGGCAGAACCTGGCCAGAATGCCCAGTACTAGAAAAGAAGACTAAAAGGCATTCCTATAAGAGAGGAAGAGATAAGGACATAAAGCAGCAAAGTGCAGATAGCGACCGGAAGCTTTATCCCCTCAGAGGACGGCAGGGAACGAGTGACGTGGGTTCCTTAAACTGCTGTGTTCTACTGACTCGCTTAGAAGAAGGAGGAACTTGTAAGGGCAGCATGAAAGCTGTGCCTAAGAACAAAGGGAAAAGAAACATGAAGGTAAAGAAGGGAAGGACCAAACCCTGCAAGTGTCGGAAGAAGGGCTGCAAAACATGCCAGTCGACACCTGGACCAAAAAGCCACCCCAAACTTGACAAAACTGCCTTATACTTGGAACTGCTAGAACCTCGAAAGCGACGGTTGGCCTCTCTTAACGCAGAAGCAGTCAACAGCCTGTTGTTGTTTAGAGAGGATTCTCAAATGTCCAAAAAACAGCAGAATTCTCAAAAGGTTGATGGTGAACTCCAAAAAGGAGAACCTGACTGTTCAAAGAAAGGACTAGAAGGCCAAAAACGGACACATCCAGGAGAACGAGAGGAGAATACAAATCCGAAAAAAAACAAGAAAACAAAGATCGAGTCTGAACATCTGGACCAGCTGAATCTCAACAGTCCAACCCCAAGGCGTCTAGCAGGTTTAAATGCGGCTGCTCTTCTGAAACTAACTAGCACCTCATCCGGAGCGAAACGGCGAGCGAAAACGGACACCAAGCCAGGCAGCGGAGGAGCACGAACAAAACAACTGCAGGGAAAAAATAAAAAACAACAGAGCCCACCATGCCTGTCCAAGCCGCCGGTATCTCCACAGTGCTGCAACCTCTGCAAGAAGGAGGCGCTCAAGACTGACACTTTGTGGGAAGGCACTTCCGGGGGCCACGACTTCATCAAACCTGGATACCAATGCCGGTCTATGCTGAACTATTCATTGAAGCCTGTGAAAGAGGAGAAAACTGAGACTGATGTGAATTCATGTTACTGCTGTTCCCAAGAGAGATCTGTGGAATACTGTCACCGGTTAGCCCTGTTCCTTGGCCAGAAGGCGTATCCCGAATCAGAACAGCATCCGTTGCCTTCTGTAAAAGGATTCCTTCCGTCCCCTCACACACTAACCCACCCAGCTTTGACCCTCGGCGCTCATTCTTACCCATGCTACCCTGGTTACTATGTTCACATTGCGCACCATGGGACATCCTCACTTCCTGTAAGTACAAGTCCTGGACCCCATGCGCCACCTTCCGTACCTCCTATTACACTGTGTCCTACTGGGGTCCAGAGACCCAAACTACTGCCCTCTCCAGTGTCTCATCCTTCAGCAATTCCTCATCCAGTGTACTGCAACACTGTAGGGACGTGTTACGGAGAAGCGTGCAGGATCAGCGGCTGTGCCTACAGACACACTCAGCCCATCGCTAACAGGGGCTGCTCATTCAGTGCCGGATGCTCCAGCTGCAGCCACAAAATCAAGATGGGTAAGACAAGGCAAATGGGATGAAAATCCATTTGCCCTTAGCATGAGCTCCTCAATTGAATCAGCCGCAGTTATTCAACACTTGTGTCATAACCGGGGCTGTGCTGGTCAGACAATATACATACTGAGATAACGGTAAAGGATAATGTTTGGCAGAAGGTCGAATGCAGAACCGTAATGCAGAAATGCTTGACTATGTTTTAAATTAAAAAAATAAATTAATAAGGAAAGTATATTTCATTTCCCCCACACCCCCTTTTGTCGAATTTTTCTTTATAGCACATCCACAGTCCTGAAATGTAGCATAACTTGAGCTAAGAAGGTTATCATTGAGTCAGACAGGTAATATTCCCTGCCTCATACCGGCTATATTGTATACGGTGCTTTTGAAAAATGCCTTGGAAATAGTCATGTGACACAACCGGCTGCTTGTTGTGGCTCTTTGCTGACTCAGAGAGAAGGTAGATAGTGCTTGCTGGCAGAAGACGTTGGGCTGGTTGTTTTAAATGGCGTCACTTCTTTATATCGACTGAACTGCTGTAGGCTATTTCTACTTCTAAGCCTTCACTTTCTAAGCAGGAGGATTTATATGTAAAACAAGTTCCGACAAATGCAATAGGAGTAATCAGTTCATGTGGAAGGAGAGCAAAAAAAATGGATTGGTGTGGTTTGTTAAAAACGAAATAAATGCATGAGTGTTTCTTAATTAAATTTTAATGTCATGGGGCAATATTAACTGCAGTAAGACCAGTTAACCGGAACCCGGCAGAGGTCTAGTCACAAACACTTTAACTCCTAATTAGCAAGTGGATATAGGATATATTCAGCCTTTGCTCACACAGACCTCAAACTGTCAGTTGTAAGGCCTATCTTTAAACATTATGTGGCACAAAAGGGTGAAATAGAGAAATAAAAGCCATTGAGATGCTTTAAAAAGACTACCCCCCCCCTAAAAAAAAAAAGAGAAAGAAAGTAATGATTTGACTCAATGATGAAAATCCTCTTCCCCTTTATGCAGCCACTCCACTATGTCTGTCTGCTCACTGCTCTCTTTTCAATGCTAGTTTGAATGTGAATAATTGCCACAGGTGGGCAGGGTGCTGGTTATTTTTGTTGGCAGGAGACTTGAACTCGCTTTTCTTTGTAAGGTGGCAGCTGTAGTCTTTTACCAACCTTGGAACAGTCACAAAGCATTACAGGGCTAGTGCCGGTTGCTTAATAACCATCGGACCTGACGCAGACCCGGTTATTTCTGATTAATCAGATGATGTTGGGGGCTTATTAAATTCGCTGTAATGCCAATAGGTACATAGCTGTACTTCAGCGTAAACAGTATGCTTATTATATGCGTGTTCAGTAGTTATAACTGTAGTATGTAGATTTTGTCATGTATATTTGTACTAGATTGTAAGGATTATGGTAATTTCATTATCATGGCATCAGAGTATTAACTGTTTAAAAACGTGCCTGGTGGTAAAAATGAAAGGAACATTTACTACGATCACTTCATTTTAGATATGCAACAAAAACCAAACGGAAACAAAAAGATTAAATCCTCTAATTTGTTTTTTTTTTTTTTTGTTTTTTTTTCTAATAAGATTTCTGGATATTTGTGTGTTGATGTAGGATATCTGTAGTAATTATGATTGATTCTCATATGATGTCAAGCGATCTCTGTAACACAGAGACGTACGCCTTGATGTCGAATTCCGTGCTATGCCTCATTTTAATACAAACCGTCTGTTTATTCACTGTTATGGCCTCTTGTTGTAGTGCACTTTCCTTTGCAGGGCACAGTAGTAGGTCATATGGCCATAAGATGTGCAGTATGTAGGCTTTACCCGTGATAAAATTCATTTAAGGAGAACTTTCAGAAGCATTACTTGTTGGCCATGTTCTTTTAAATATCTCATGTGTTCTATTTTTTTAGTGCTTTTGTATTTTTGGCCTGTTTTTGCCTTCCTAGAGTGCCTATAAGGACTCGCTTTTACGTTAGGATCTAATGGGACGATCTTTATTGAGATGTCAAATCAGACAGGATATAAAATACGGCATTATTTATATTTTGTTTCATAAAAGGTAAAACATGGTTAAGTGAGTGTACAAATTGCTGAGTCGACATTCAGATGGGAGTAAAATCCTAGAGATATACAATACCAATACTAATCTTAAAAAGGCTTCAGAAAGATATGTTTACAGATGAACTGATCATAAATGAAATAAATAAATAAATAAGACCGAGGGTTTGTAAATAAATGAGCTGTATTTTAAAAAAGTAAACCATCCGATCATATGGTGTACACTAACCCTGAAAGCACAACAATAATAATAATTTGCTGACCACTACACGTTCGTAGATAAAACTGTTCCTTATCAAGTGGAAAAAAACGGAAAATACTTACAGCCTTACCGTTTCCACCAGCACACTGCAGAACACTAATGTAGTTTCTAGACAGAAGCACTTCATAGAAAAAGCCTACACACCACAGGCTGTTGTGGTAACAAAAGAGCCGCTCAGTGTATTTCAGCGAGAACAGAAAATGTAGGTTTATATGGCCTCTGGAATAAAAAAAAAGATAATATGTTATACCTCCAGAAAGTTTCAATCATTTCAACTTTAGCTGCTTTAATGAAGGAGCACATCAGCTAATGAACACTATATTGCGGCCTGAGGTCTTCTCTAAATAAATTACTTTTCAGTATGTTTTTTTTTTTAAAATAAACTTATGCTTGTGGTAAATATTTGACTGGTTCAACAGACAGCCGAAATGTTTGGCAGTAAATTGCTCCTTTCGAGCTCTGGCCCTTTTCACTCATTGTGCAGAATTTACTGTATTGCTGATATACACTATGATGACTAGTGCAATCCCTGTTTTGTAGGCGTGCAAGCCTGCTTGTAATAATACAGAGACTTAACAGCTGAGTGAACATGCAGTGAGCTGCACATTCTCTCCCATGCTTGGCTAGTCGCCTCCCTGAGAGGCCAGAATAAGCAAGCAGGGTCTATTAAGTTCGGAAAAAGGATTGATCCACAAACGCATTTGCTGTTACCTTTTATTTGCTCTGGCCCGATGCCCAGTGACCTCATAAGGAAGGGCGATTATAGAGTAAAGTAGCACATCAGTGCTCTGAGACCGTCTGATGGCTGTTTGAAAGAAGGTAAATTACTCTGGAATTCCATAGCTATCGTATCTCTGCGACGCTTCAACCAGGAACCAAGCTAGAACACGAAGGCCGGATTGAGAGGATGGTTGTCAGAATGCCAGAAGAGGTTAAGTGCTTAAGATAATATGATTTCCGTGACGTGTGGCTGGAGTGTTAATGATTTTATGGCCACGATTTCAAAGACCTGTTAGCTGTTTAATGAGCTATTAAAATGTTGAATCACAGATTACAGCTTTAAACTTGTCCGCAAAAAAATATGTACTACTTATTTTAGTTATTTATATTTCCAGCTTTGGAAAGAAAGGTTGCGAGTGTGATCAGTGTGATTCAGATCTTATCATCTAGGCAGAATGTAAGATGTTCCTATCTGCTCAAGGGTCAGATTGAAACCAGCACTAAGGATTTCAAGAAAAATAGTGTAGCTTTTTGATCCAGGAATCAGTTAATTGCTTAATAACTACAATAACACATGAATACATTATACATTCTTGCAGGCCTGATTTTCTTCCAGTAAAATTGCTGCATTTTTAAGCAGTTTCTCAAAGAGGCTCTTTTTAAAAAATGACATAATTGCCGGAAATGTCGAAATACTAATAATCACAGCTTTCCTTCCCACATTTCTCTGTGTAAATACACAGCATTGGTTAAGTCTACACTACTGTGTTTAGGTTGTTTTCACACTAACCTCAGGCTTTTCCTTCCATGTTCCTACAGAGGACTACCCCTACCCACTGGACAAGCACAGCCCCTCTATTTCCATGCCCCCCACCTTGCCCCTGTCTGTCTGCCCAATCCCCAGCATGCCTGCTGCCACCCAGCCCATGCCGCACCTGCAGTCTCCTCTGTCGGACACTGGGTGTCCTCAGGTCCAGTTGCATGTAGGCCGAGAGTGCCCTCAGAGTGCCAAGCCGCCCAGCAGCTCTCGCTCTGCGATACGGGACACAGCTGTCTGCCCCCATGTGAAGGAGGGCCAGCTGGGAGCCAGCCATGGCAGTCCAAGCACCAAACAGGCCAAGATCAGTCGGCGACGGGCCACCAACGGCTGGCTGCCTGTGGGCACAGCCACTGAAAAGGAGGTATTCATAGTGGTGCGTACTCAAGTTCTCTTCTGTTCTGTTCTGATGAGAAAATAGCTGGGGGGAGGATGTGAGAACAGGAGAGTGTTGCCTTGCATTACTGTGACTGTGGAGGTGCGTGTGTGTGTGTGTGTGTGTGTGTGTGTGTGTGTGTGTGTGTGTGTGTGTGTCTGAGAGAGAGAGAGTAAGACATGATCTTAGTTTTTGTGTCTTCCTACATTAAATTCTAATCTAAAGTACACAAAGGGCACAACCATAAGACCATAAATGATTAATAACATAATTGCTACAGAAAAAGACTTGCCATCTTCATTAATAGCCATCTAGTCCTTGTGTTAAAAAAATGAAAAAAAGGGTGATTTTAACTTTCCAAAAACAGGACCAAAGGCTAAAATCCTTCAAATGATATATTAATTGGCATTGGTGAGAGAGTGTGAAATATAAGTGAATTTCTTCAGAGATTTTATAATAATAATACAATAAATGTATTTTAACCTCTGTCTCTCTTGTATTAAAATTAGAGCTTGTGTGGTTAGTAAAATTATTATTATTATTATTATTATTATTATTAACAAAATATTAAGAACTACATTATTGAATGTATTTTATTGTAATAATGGTAATTGTCCTACAATGTAAATAATATTAATTCTGGAGCCAAGAATCACTTGTAAGGTAGTTCATTCTCACAGTAGGATCCGAGTCTTAGTGTATAATAGTAATAATAATAATAATAATAATAATAATAATAATAATATACACATTTAGTGTGAGTAAGAAAGTTTCAGTTTTCACCAAATTTATTGATAAATCATTTGATCGGAACATTTACACTAGAAACAGAAACCTTCAGAAAAACCGTTCTTTCTTGTGTCTGTGCGTAAATGTAAGCATGAGAAGACCTAACTAATGAACTCCCCATGAAATCCATTTTAAAACAAATATGACTTCAATTAGGCGTAAATTAATACGTCCAACAAAAAGAACCTGGCACATTTCAAATGAAGAAAATTGACTAAAGTGTCTCACAGCCTCCAGTGAGCCGTTACTGCCTAGTGTGCCGTATTCCATCATCCAGCGTGTTCCTGAATACATCAGTACACATTCCTCCTCCATGCCTAAATGAGGACCCTGGTGAGGTCGTGGTTACCGCATGTCAGTGGCTCATCATACTTCTGTAAAGCAAAGGCCTCTGATATACACAGGAAAAATTTGCAATAAAATAGCAAGCTTTATTTTCAGCTTTTCACATTTTGCAGTGATTTTGCTTTAAACTTGAACTAATGTCTCTTGAGAGTTGCTGTAGTGTCCTCCCTCCTCCACTCTGAGCATCCACTTGCTTTCTCTCTGTATTTCTCTCACTGGTTACACTGAGAATGCATTTTTAAAATCCTCATAGACCTGAATCAAAAGTTCAGCCACTTTTGCCTCAAAGAAATTCTTATTATTTTTCTTTTGTTTTCGACTGTTTAGTGCTCGTCTTGTCACTCTGTGAGCTTTTCCTTTTGTGGGTTTTTATGGGTTCTCCGTTTGTGGGTGTGGCTAAATACATAGAAAATCAGCATTTATGAAACTTTTACATATCCAGTGAAGAGTTTTAGTTCAGTTTGGCTTACGTAAACATTTACACACAATTTACACAAAGATCAATAACCGAGACACACTTTCTCTTCAAAACGTGACCTGTTTTTATGTATTTAATTTAGAACACTAAAATATGGACTGCTAAAATTACAAAAATTTGTACAAGAAATGAAGGAGCTGAGTTACTATTTAACATGTAAGAGGTTTAATGTGAAACTCCGATTCATAGAGGCTAAAGTTATACTTGTCATCTATACCATTTTGGTGTGATCTCACATTATTAATAAAGTTAGCAACTTTTCAATTCGCTGTCTTCCCCTGAGGCCAAAATGGAATTTGCACCTGTTTTGTGGTGCCCATGTTCAGCATTGAAATTCTTTGTCATGTCACACTCCACAGTGAGGCTTAATGACTCATGTGAAAGTAGACACTTAGAGGTTTAAGAATTTGTAGGGGTTTTTTTTTTGTTTTTACTAGGGGCAACATATTTTTTCATACAAATTTAAAAAAAAATTAATGCTGATATTTCTGCTCTCTGAGGTACCATAATTACTTGTTTATAAGTATCTAAAATTTGAAGGCGTTAAATTCAACCACTAAATTCTGTGTAAGGTCATCCCACCAGAGGGGGAAAACATCCCACACTGAAAGCCAACAGTGTCCTGACTCATTTTATATTATATGATTTGCGGCCATAAAATAATTCATTTCTTGATACTGACCGAAAATGAATGTGAAAGTCAATTTCGTGTCAGTGTGCTGATAAAAAAGGGATAAACTAAGACAGTAATTCAAAGAATGCCAACTGGGGAAACTGGATTTAGTCAGTTAACCAGAATGTTGCTCAAACGTGGGAATTTCTTGGAAAATAAAAGGAAAAGATATTTTGATGTACTGTTTAAATTTTCTGGGGTTTTTCCCCCTCAGAGTAAGAAAAAATAACTTATCTAAATAAATGCAATGCCAATCAACATATGACCGTCTGTTACTTTAGACGATATTCTCTAAATATGCATTTTCATTGACTTTGTTTCCCTGTATATTTATATATTTACAACAGGATGTTTTTAAAGCACAGTATCAGTGCAGTAGACTTGCAGTCTCTGGCGTGTATGTATTTATTATTTATCCATGTCGACCTACAGGGCGAAGAGACACCAGCACTACGCAGGTGCTATGAAGGAGTGCAGAGAGACGGAGAAGTAATCAGGGTGCGAGACACTGTGCTGCTGCGTTCTGGCCCCCGAAAGAAGTCCCTCCCCTATGTGGCTAAAGTGTCTGCCTTCTGGGAGGACCCCGAGTCAGGTACAACAAGATTCATTACTGAATTCATTCAAGAATTACTCTCCTAACACCCTGCCTCTTTCACATGTAATATTCCTTCGCATGTTTTGACTGCATACAGAAATGATCTCCTGTTCATTTTCTCCCCTTTTCAAGGCGAGGAGGATTTATATCTAATAACTGATTGGATCAGATTTTAATAACCAACACATTTGCCCCAGCCATTGATAATATAAAGCTGGTGAAATGGATGTTTTCTTTGTCCATTCTGCCTTCAAATATTCTATGAGTGAAAAAGTCCCATGGTATGATTTGGAACTAAAGCATTTAGAACATAGTAGCCCATGCTACTTCATGCTCTTCCTCTAGCTGTTATGATCAAAGTGCATGTCCCCTTGTGGTCTTTCATCCAGTTTACAAGTATAACCTTCTGTTCTATTTCCTCTTATTGTAGTTTCCTTCAGAACTAGTAGATGCTATCTAAGATCTATTTAAGCTGTTACAATGGTGGAAGACTAAAGCACTAATAGCAGGCAGCACTCATAAAAAAGAGACTTTAGAGACTGGGAAGAGAGAAGCACTCAAGGGCTTTACACACTGGAAATAGTTCCCCTGCATGATTGTAAACTCCGGATAAAAGGAATCCTGAGTTATCTTGTTAGATGTGTTACACTGCTCGTACTTTACCCAGGGTTAACAATCAATCCTGGCTATTCAGAATCCGACGTTTCACACTGTACATTCCTAAACCTTTGAATTCCTAAAGTACCTAAAGTTCGTTTTTGCATATATGAGTATTCACCAACCATGAATGCATAAATAGTGCACTTCAAATAACTGCACGCCTTACACGTTCACATCAGTTGTGAAAAAATCTAAAAAAAAATCTGTTATCTTTAACAGCTTTCTAATCTTTTATGGCCTTAAGTTTTTCATGTAGTTAACCAGGCACTTGTTAATATCCACAGTCTGTTTTTCTGATTTCACAGCACACGCTGTTTCATTTCTGATTGGATGTCTGTTGCTAAGCATCAAGCCGTAACATTCTAACACCACATCGTTTCACACTGTACATGTTTTGCCCCACAGTGCAGAGTTGGCACTGATTTTGCTTCATAACCCTGGGTAAAAAGCTGTGTTAATAGCGCTTCTAAATTAGAAATCTGAAACATTCCTCTACCCGGGGTCCAAAGCAGGGTTTTGAAGGATAATGAGCCAGGGTTAAACTTTTAATTGTTATTATATTGTTAATAAGTGGTCTTGATAATGTACTCTGTTGAGGATGAGAATTATACAAACTCGCCATAAAGCACTGGTAGGCGACAAAGCAACATTCAGACTATTTCATCTGGTAGTGAAAGATGGTGAACTTCACGTTGCTGAAGAGATGGGTCTCATCTTGGTGTTCAGATGGTAGCAATAGAGCTCTGAGTGGCATATAATTGAAGACTTGCCTCCAAGTATGCCCACACAATCACTTCCATTACCCAATGGGCAAACTTGTCTTCATAGAGTGGTGCTCCTCAAAGCACATACACTGTAAGTCAGTGTCTTGTCATCTGTCACTCACTTCCAGTAAGTGCTTGAGAGTCATTAATTGGCACTGAGCATGCTTGGGCACATTGGCATCTGCAGATAGGTTGATGGTGGGAATGAAACCATACACTAAAGATGTGGTACGAGACGTAGCACGATATAGACTTTATTTTAAGATGACGATGAATTAAACCACTGCATTATTCATATTATTATTAGAAATTTAGATCAGGATTTATAAGTTATACTTTTTTTCCCAATTATTAATGTTATTTTAGTCATAAATGTATTACATGGCATTGTGAATAATATGGATCTATTGTTAGATAATAGATTCTGCCTTAAACGATTAGGCTAAAAAAGAAACGAGCGTCATCACCACTCCTTAACTGTCAGGATAACAGTCGTGATTTTATTTTGAAGATTTCCCCATTATTCTGAAATGACTGTCTGGTTATGCCACCGCAAGCTTAGCTTCTGAAGAGACACAATTTGAGACTCTCATCAAGCACATTGATGTTGATTTTTAACTGCTTTTAATCAGACCACAGTCAAGTCAGTCATTCTAGAAACTAGAGTGCCAGTGTAATATACATTGATTAATAGTAATTACCTTTAGCATGGCAATGGTACAGATCTGCTGTGAATTCTGGATAATATAAAAATGTTGAGCAGTAGTGACCACTGTTTCAGTATTGTTATTTTTTTCCCAAGTTCACGATGGCCAAATGAAAAGAGGCTGCAGGCCTGACTTGTCCTGTGAGGCTTGTGATTGACACATGCGCCATAAAGTTCCTTCTGATTAGCTTAACTTTTAGGACTATTAGGTATGCTTTGAGACTGTTAGGTCCCCACTTGCAGACTGCTCTGGGTGCTGCTACCTCTGGTCTTTCCACCTGGTGTGTAAGAAGATGTAGATCTCATAATGAATATTAGACATAAATATTGCAATATAAGATATGAGCAGCACAGTCGTCTAGCCAGTATTTTGTATTCGAGACAATAATATACAGCAACTTTGGTAGGAATTTGGTAAGTGTGAGATCACCAATCAGTACAACACAAACAATTTGCCTACACATCTCGTCATAGTGATCGCTAGTAAAAAAAAAAAGAAAAAAAGTGCACTTTCCACTGGTTCACAAGTTGCACAAGCTGCTCAATAACAAATCCATATCTAACTCTGTGTGAAATCAGCATTATTCCACATCTTTAATGAAATGTTTTGTCTGGTTTATGTGCTTCTAGCAAAAAAAAAAAAAAGCAATCAGTCCCCTGTGCACAGCCACTGCTGCCACATATACTTTCAGGGTAGACCCAGCAAGACACTCTCCTAATCAACTCTCAAACATTGTTTACAGGGTCAGTCATGTGCTAATGCAGTCTGGCAGAAAGCCTATGTCTCTGCCTTGTCTATTTGCAACCCTGCCTTTCTGTTTGATTATATCAGTCTGGTAGGTGTGCAGCTGTCTGAGATTCCAGGTGTTCTGCCCACCTCTGCTGCCCTCCAGAGCTTGCTGATGTACCTCTACACTTGCTTGTATGTCCACCTCAGCAAGGTCTGAGATTTTGGTGGTTGATTTTAGTACTTGATGTCCAAAATGCCAGTGTGGTGCTGGCGGTACAAAACCTTACTTTCAAGGACATCGATATGGTGATGTTGAGTCTTGTGTTTCCACTTTTAATTTGTCCCCATATGATGCCACCCCACCTATGCTGAAAGGCATCTTTTATTGTTTTCCTCTCTGGTAGGATAGGGCGAACACCTAAGGGCATACCTCAAAGGAGATTCAATGCTCTGGACCGATACCTCATGGTCAGGTCGCTTTCTTTTGTAACCTACACTACAAGTTGCCGGGCATTCAGCCAACACAGAATTGGTCTGTGGTGTGGTTTTGCCACAAGGGTTGCTGCTATCAGTATCCTTGCCAGGCCTAGAAAATCTGTATATTCACACTGCTCTTGCTTGGCCACTTTCCTGACTGGTGTTATGGTCAAGAAATCTCTTCCTTCAAAATGCCTTGCATAGCCAGCAAGTCAAACGTCTATGAACTGTACAGATGCATGTATCAAATATCTCTTCCTGTAAATCCTTTTCACTCTGTAGCTTCCAGACAAAGATCAGGAGCTCTGTCTGGCTTGTTAGTTGTTGCTGGAATCATCCCCAGAGCAGCCAGTTGTCCAGATAGGGGCATACACATAGACCCTGGCATTGCAGGAGCTCAAGGACAACTCTCACATTTCATGAACACCGTGGGTGCCAAAGCTACACAAATGGGAAAGACCCTGAACTGAAAGTTCACTCCATTTACATGAAAACAGAGGATGTCTCTGCTCCTCACAGTTGAAATGTTTAGAGCCTTCAAGCCTACAGTTACAAACCAGACATGTTTGTTCAGCACCAACAGATCATGCATTTGACTCTCTGTCAGTGCCTCGAATCTTAATTCCAACACATTATCGCGTCTTTATGAGACTGCTCTGATGAGTCTTCTGCCCAATTTTGTTCCTGCTGCTGAAACCTGGCTAAGGTTCTTATCACTTTCTTCCTAGGAGGCTCTGCAGCCATATCTGCTGCCTGCTTCACTCCACACTTCAGCCGTGCAGCACGAGAGGAAGGTGATGAATAGAGAGCAGTATGTTCGTATCAGTAGTACACAGGGCTCTCTATAAGTGCCTTTCGCAGATGTTCAGATCTTAAACAGTTTAGGCATTGATCCTGTCTGTTCTCTAGCTCTATTGGAGCCTGGTTGAACAAACTACACTCATGATGTCACAGTCCAGAGGTGATAATGTTGCTATTAGTCTTCAAGAAATAAGCAAAGGTAAAAACTCCACTTGCTGTAAAGGAAATGGAACTCACTGCACAAACTGACTGATAAAAACATGATTCTCAGTTCACAACTTTTTTTATAATGTGACCAATTCATGAAGCCACACACCTATATAGCCATAGTGCATGTATATCTAGAAGTCATATTTACATTCATAATGTGAAACAGGAAGTTATGTCATTAGAAGTGGTAAGTACATACGGAAAATTTGTGGCAACTCGAACCGTTTGGGATGACATTTGGGAACACTTTTTAGGTTTCATGAGGCAGATTGTTATAAAGGCCTTGAAAGGACCATGACAATTTGCTACCGAGTAAAGAGAAATAAAATCAGGTGTTTCCACAAGGAGCAAGAAAAACTATTGTGGCTAACCAGGGAACCTTTGAATAGGCACTTAAATCAAAGTTGGCACTCAACTCTGATAGGGCAAAAAAGATCTAAAGTTGTTGCAGTTGCTAAGGATCTGTGTCGTTAATCAGTCATGTAAAAGAAAGGCTTTGGTTTAGTGTACAATACCCTATTCTGGTGTTTTTTTTTCACAGACTGTACCATCACTGTACAGCTCAAGTAATGAATGAATGTATTGACAAAAAAATACAGAGCAAGCAGCAGTATCCTGTGATTCTAAGGAGTTAAATCACCTGATTGATTACTCTAGAAAATAGTAATTGAGATGCATGGAGAATCTATGTATAATCGAATCCCCTGAGCTGGAATCGGAATGTGAGACAAGTGAAGATTTCCATCACTACAAATGCTACACTTCTGCAATAATCCATCACAGTAGCACCTCACCTAGACTCAATGGGATGATTACACCCCTGCGTCTAGAAGCCTAACAGGTGAAATCATATAAAATTAGGGGAGCAGTTTCCGGTAATTACAGTGTAGCGGAGAAATGATCCACATTGCTCTGACAAGGTATTTTTTAGGAAGATGCTGCACTGGTAAGACTTAGAGGAGGAGAATGAGATCATGGGAAAGAGGCACTAATGTTTCATTGTTTCTGGAATTTAAGATATTATGTAGGAACCCGTTTTAGTATTTATATCAGCTGTGGTCTGTCCAAAGGTTAGCTATAGATTCTTCAATACATTTATGACGAGTTACTGTTTTCTGTCTGTAGATGATGTTATATAAAACACTCCAGTGACGATATATTAGAGCTTTTTGTCAATTTTTAACGGATCCATTCAAACATGATGTGAAAAATTCTAATTTGAATATTAATGTGCAGCCTAAGCGCAATAGGCAGCTTTTAATTGTGTTGTTTAGCATCTGATCCAGCCGTGGTGCTCTAAAAGTTATGAATGCCCTCTTGACCCATCAGTAAATTAAGATAATGATACAAAAATTGAAGCTGACAGTAAGGTGGCGGAGCAGCCTTGAGAGGACAGTTACGATCCAAAATCATCTAGTGTGGAAGTATTTTGGGTTTTATACCATAGATGGCAAAGTTACAGTTTTCAGACTTTTACCTAAAGGTCAAACGGCTGTCATTTATCTCCATGACAACAAATCTTGGGGCTCACCTACTGACTTATCACCCCAACGAAGCAGCAGAAAATTGGACAGAGATACAGATGAGCAGAGTAGTGGCAAACAACCTCGTATGACTGCATATTATTTGGTAATGTACGCTGTGCTGATAATATATAGAAAAGAATGTTTTTGTTGGGGTAGACAGTTTTTGAGGGGGCGGGTGGGTGATTTGGGGCAATATATTCGAATTGCGTGACAACTGAAATTTGTTCAAACTTAATTTTTCAAAAAATGTGACAGCCCTAAAATATATATAGGCCCTCTTTTGCAAAACAGGAAAACTTATTAGCTGTCTGCTGGGTCATTTAGAGTAGCTGCTGCACCTGGCTGATAAACTAATAAGTGATATGACTTTCCACAGGGGAGCTGATGATGAGCCTGTTTTGGTACTACCGTCCAGAGCACACTCAAGGGGGCCGCAATCCCAGTATGCACTGTGAGGTGAGTCGCCTTTATCTGTCTTTGCTGAGCTTCTTCATAAGAAAGCAGTGTAAACATTTGACTTGCCTTGATTATGAGTTTCAAAGAGGCAGTAGGCAGCACAAGCTTTCTGCACTCAGTAAGCCCTGGAGACCGTGGCTAAGGGAAAAAGAAAAAACAGCCAACTTGCATTGCCCTTTGAGTGCTTTTGAAATTGGACACCTGTGTGCACTGCACTGATTGTCTGCTCTCGGTGATGTGGTGAATATTTGAGTATCAAAGCTTTGTGTCTGTGCTGTGGGATTTCAGAACGAGATTTTTGCATCCCGGCATCAGGACGAGAACAGCGTTGCGTGCATCGAGGATAAGTGCTACGTCTTGACATTAGCACAATATTGCAGGTGAGTCTCGTGTTATTTAACTTCAACAACAAGTCTGATTTATGCATCGCTGCTCCCTGTTTATTTTGTATCTTTGTATCTTAGATTTTGTGCCTTGGCGAAGCGTCGTGAGGAGGGTCATCCCAAAAGTGCCCCCCCGGTCCCTCCGGCTCGCAACTACACCATTCCAGCTCATCGCAGCGTGCCCGCTGACATCGACCCCGACCTGGTGTTTGTCTGTCGCCATGTTTACGACTTCCGTTACGGCCGCCTTCTGAAGAACCTGCAGTAGCGCTAGTAGTAGAAACGTTTGCTATCGTGGAGCCATACACTGAAAAACCCAGAGTCCATAAGGTGAAGATACAATCAAAATCCTAATTAAAGGAATTCCTGAAAGGCCACAGGACTGTCAAAAGTTAGGCTGCTCTTTCCAGACTCTGTACTTGTACAAGCTGAAATTTTAGTTTGCTGTTTTAGCAGAATGCTATGTTGAGCACAACCTGGGACAGATTTGATGGCCGATGTGTGATCTGTAACTCCATGAAACTGCTTATATATTTATTTGGCTTGTCAATAGTTATATTTTATATTCGCCGGATTTGTGTGTGGAAGAAAAAAAAATCAAAGTTGTAGGTACATATTTAAGGGGTACCTTAAATTATGAATTAGAACTATAAGTGTGCCCATATTGGCTGTAGAGATATTTATTTATAGATATATGGTGGATATATTTATTTTTAGAACAATTAAATAAATGGGTTCCCTAGTTAAGTAGACAAGACCAAGAGTACTTCCCCAAATCGACTCTTAACCAATCATATACCAATTAGTCCATACCATGCAGGACCATAAGATTCTGGTGGACCAAATACCCCAGAGTTCCTCATCTAGCAGTTGGCTCATTTTTGCTATCAATTGACCAATTAGACTTTTTGAACGAACTCTCATCCTACTATAGCTCGTGAGGACTTGCCTTACACCTTCGAAAATGAGTGTCCCGCCTCCCTTCGTCACATCCTGCCTTCCCAGCAAACCAAAGCTTTCACACGGCGCCGCTAAACATACGAGCCCCCTCCCTCCGGCCATCCTAAGTTTGCACTAATCTGTCATTCAGCGAATCAGGCGTTTGATTCAGGCTGAAACGTTCACCTGCTACTGACTTTAAATGGAGGAAAAATACTGTGTATTTGTTGTACGTGTAAATACAGAACAGAGAGAATTAATGTCTCCGATTCTACAACCCGAGGGAGGTGATCTGTCCCATTTCCGAGCGCGTGAATAGAAAAGTATTGCCTTGCACACACACTTCTGCTTTCAGTATGTGCCATTGGTCCCCACCCCACCCCCAGCGTTACCTTTAGATACGCTTGTTTCATATACAAGATCAATATGAAAAAAAAAGCTATTTCATATGGTCTTTTTGTGCCTTTAATAGTAATAGTCTGCTGTGGAAAAAAAAGAATCAACAGGAGGTTTTCATCCTCCCATTCATGGCTCTTTTGCTTCCTTTTATTCAGCTTGGTTTGTATCATGCAGCAGTTTGTGATAACAAAAAAAAAAAAAAAAAGCCATTCCTTATGAGTCTCATTGCACTATAGTGACCCTCACTCTCAACTGCTGAGATAGAAAAAAAAAAGAAGGGGAAAAAATTGACCTGGAGGTCAATTCAGGAATAATAGAGAGGCTAGACAAAATCTGTACAAGCTGCAACATTTTCCAGGCAGCACTATCACCTGGGTGCATTGGACCACTGAACTGGAATGAGCCCTTCCATTTTTGCGAAGAGGAAAGCATGATGTAAGACGTGTCCTTTTCTTCTACTGAATCAAGTACAAAAGTTTGACAAAGCATGATTTCCTGCTGTTAGGAAAAGGCTGCTATGACTTTCTGATCCAATTCACTTCACTCAGCGAAGGTGAACTCGCGTATCTGAAAAATCACATTTAAGCAGAGTAGAAGGCAGCTCTAACTGAGAGGAACAGCTTTCCAGAAGACATGCCTTTTTTTTCCTTCTCATGTAAGGCCTTGCAGTGAACAAGCATATACTTGTTATGGTTTTCATTCATAACATAAATGTGCTTCAGCGCTCACACACACACATGCGCACACACACACACACACCAAGTTTTTCATTAACTATCCATTCCTCTTAACTATTACAAAAAAATGTATATCAGTCACACGTGTATTGTTGTGATAGCTAGAAAATGTGATTTCTGTACTAGTTTAGTACGCACATGACTCCAGTCAGTGCGTAAGATACCCATGTTTGACAGTATTGGCCAAAATGTACAGCATGAAAGAAGGCATATCACTTCCTTTTAGGTTTTCATCTACCATTTCTTTATAGTGAGATTTTTTTTTTTTTTTTTTTTTTACAGTTATTATTTAGAGAAACAGCAATTGGACAGTAAAATGTCTCGTGGTAGGTAGCACAACTGATAGAAACTGTTGTAAGTTTATAGTGCTATTAGAGATGATGGGATCATTCAATTCTTTGAAATCTTTTGTATAGTGTGTAGACAGTCCCTACAGTCCATACAGCACTTTCTGGGATTTTCTTCATCAGAGATTTTTCAATTTTCTCAATCCACAGTGTTTATTATGATATTGTTCTTTCTATGGTCAGTTATGAAGGTACTAGAGTTCATGAATTGGCTAAACAGAATGTCTTTGATATGATTAAATCAGCATTTCATATCCAAACCTGACCGTATGGAGACTAATAGTTTGCACTGAGTGCAGACAATAATAATAATAATAATGAAAACGTCTAATACTCTGTATGAGAACACTGTATGGGAGATTAATGATGTCCACAAGGCGCTGTTGTACATTTTGTCGACCTAGCTCCAATCATGTAATGACTACGAGGATATATTATTAGCATGTAGTCAGTACAGTCACGTCATGATGCTCAGTGTACATGCAAAAAAAATCCTTTGGCTTAAGGTCCATCACCGCACTTTATCACTCAATCTGATTCCATTCCAATATTTCACCCTCTTTCATAAAAAAACGATCCATTTATTTATTTATTTTTTCCATTTACTTGTCGCAGCATTGTAAACATTGATTTAAAAGTCTTACATAGCAAGTACTGAGTATTTTTGTTCTTCCTTCAGCATTGTGAATTGTCAATTGCTTTAGTAGAAAGTTCTGGATGAAATCGTAGAGTTGTGTTCCAAAACGGGCCTAGAGGAAGTGGGAGATAATTCTAAGATGTAAAAAAAAAAAAAAAAAAAAACCTTCACCAAGCGCTTTACTCCTTCGGTGATGTGAGTGTGTGGGTGTATGTGTGTGTATACAGATATATATTTCAATGCAGCATGGAAGTACTGGGCATTCTTGGAAATTAGTCCCTAGCACAGCGCATTTGTATTATTTAAGATTAAAAAAAAAATGTATAAGAGGAAAATATTTAAATGGAATAAATAATATATGAGTTTCACATCCTTGTGGGGTTTTTTTTAATTTCATTTCATTCTAATACACAATTTTATTTGTGTAAATGTTTATATTGTATTTTAAAATGGCGCAGCATGGGTTAAATGGGTTTTCACTGGGACAAATTGAAATATTGAGCACAAATTGGAGCTCTTTAGGGACTTTATTGCTTACGTTAATAGTGACTCATGTCATGCTAATGTCGTCCATTGTGCTTCATTTTCATAAAGAGTTCATTAAGTCAGTAACAGATTTCAGGCCAGAGTTAGAGCGATGATTAGTGCTGAGAGCCATTTGTCCACTCTGCAGAGCGACTCATTGCCATGCTGTCGCAGCGGGATTCACATCGATGGTTTACATAATGAACAAAGTCTTTCTCAACAGAACAAATCACGTGTTGTTTGTTCAAACAGCAAAGGCTTTGCACTATTTTCCACAAATCAACAAACACTTCCTGTTTCCATAACGAGGAGTTAATTGGAAAATTGGGTCTGATTTTAGCATGCTGCTACTGAACAACCGACATTTCAGCTGAACCTTGTCTTTTGCAGTGGAAAAAATTATGACATTTAGACATGCAAGTAAATCTTAGAATCAAAATGAGTCCAGATATCCAAAAGTGTACATGTAGATTCATACCATTAAGGATGTTTTGTAATTATTAAGCAAATGGCTGACTAATTTTACAGGTATGTTTAGGCAGGTGGATGTAATGAAATTTTTTTAACCTCAACCTTACAATTAGAAGTGTTGTGGCTGAAGGAAAGCACCAAGCAGAGGTCCAACTGCAGCAGTTTTACAAAAATTCCCATATTAACATGTTCTCCTCATTAAGAGCATCATTACAGTGCATCTGATCCGTAACTGTGATTAGAACTGCACCCATATATACACTTGCTGTGAGCTGAGCATTAGTATAATTTTAAGTTTAAATACTGAGAAACACAAGCTGCACTGGTGCAAAGTTACCACATGGTGTCATGCTGAACCACCACACACCACCACACCACAGTGACCAGGACTCCTACACGTCAATCTGTCATGAATCAAATTATAGAAATTATTTAAAAACATATACATGTAGTCCTTGGTACAGCAGTAAAATGAATGCTCCAGAATACAAGCTGGTGTCTCTAGGGATGGTAGATTTTATTTTAGTCCTGCACGGATGGGGATAAATTTGTTAAATCCGTACCTCGGGGTAAATTTGTTTATCAGCATCATCTGTGTATCTGAAATGTGAATCACAGTCCTGGGAGGCGAGCCTGCAGGAGCTGGTTCTTCTTAATATCAGATCTGTTACAAACACCTTTTATTGTTTCTCATAGACTTCATTTGATGCTTTTAACACAAACCTTGTTAAATGAATGTAGTGGTGCTACTGTTTTAATCTTAATGAACTAGACTTCTCCGAAATTAAATTCATTGCTGGTGATTTTAAAGCACACGCTGATAGAGCAAAAGTGCTCATTTAACCAAAATATCTAATCTTCCATGCAAACTGTGCTTGACACTCGTCTGAATAACTTCAGCTCGAAATTGATCCGTGTTATGGACGTCATTGTACCAGTTAAAGTTAGAACCATGTCATGGCAGGAAAATCTCTCTCTCTCTCTATCTATCTATCTATCTATCTATCTATCTATCTATCTATCTATCTATCTATCTATCTATCTATCTATCTATCTATCTATCTATCTATCTATCTATCTATCTATCTATCTATCTATCTATCTATCTAGAAAGGCTTTGTGTTCACATTTTGCTAATTTGTGAAGCAAGCTTTTTTCTCTAGCATCATAGCATCTAGCAGTTGGCCCACTGAAAAAATGTAATGAGTTTCTATCCTTTAAAAAAATAAAATAAAATAAAAGATTGTCCATTACCACTTTCTTGTCCAGTAATGAAGCTGTGTCTTTAAATTCTCTTCATACACATGGCCTGGTTTGTATTTCACAGGTAAGTGGTAGGAAGACTATGAAGTACCTCAAATCATCCTACAGTAGATACTTTACTAACTTTTTAAAACATCTAAGTTTTATAAGTTGTCTTTATTTGTCACATATACATTACTGCACAGTGAAATTCTTCCTTTGCAAATCCCATCCTTGGGGGTTGGGGGCCCTGGTGGTAATGGGGCTTGAACCACGATCTTCTAGTCAATGACCCAGAGCCTTAACCACTTAAGCTACCACTGCCCCCATTATATATATATAGACCTATTTCTAATGTACCGTCCATCAGAAAAATAATAGAGAACGTAATCTTTAATCAACTGACTACTTTATTCAGGATTTTTGACCAAACCATAGCCCTGAGTCTGTTCTTATAACGATTGTTTTTGACATCTGTTTATATACAGATTAAACCAATACTGTAATCTCACTGTGGCCTTTGAGACTATTGATTTTAATATCTTCACATGATGGGGCTTTGTTCATCTTGAGAAATATGAATCTGAGCATGATTTGTGGTGTTCCACAGGGTTCAACTCTTGGGCTTTATTTCATTTATATACACTTAAAACATTCTGGAATATTTTACCACAAATCTAATTAATTTAACTTTTTTCCCCTAACGTCTATGGTGCCACTGATTCATTACGTCAGGGCCTTAAACCTGTTAAGAACTGGATTTTCCAAAATGTCCTGCAAATAAGCAAAACATATAATACTGAGATTTTTGGGATCCAGTGATGAGAGACACAGAGTCCTTTTCTGGACACCAGAGCCCTTGGATAAAAAGAATAACCTAAAAGTCTTGGTGTTTAAACAAGTGTCATGTCAATGCCAGAAACAGCATTCAACTTCACTACCCAGAGTACTACACTGCCTATGAACACAGTGCTAACAGAGGCTCAAATTCAGTTTAAAATTCTATTAGTCACATACAGTGAAATGCTTACACGACTGTTATGACCCTAGGAAAAGGAATAAAGACAGAACAAAGACAAGATAAAAAATATAAAAATAAAATACAAAAATATGACACATAAAAAATAAGAATACGAATTATACTAAAAACGAAATATAAAAATATAAAAACAAGTTCACTGTAGCAAAAAATATATAATAGAATAAAAACAGAATAAAATATAATAAATATAAATAGTAGGGTATGTATATATAATATGTATATAAAATAAGAATATGTAAGTGTAAAATGTACATACAGGAAGTGTAAAATACAACAGCTGTGATGCAAAGTTATGTAAAATTATAAATTTATATACAGTTTAAAGTGAATAGAGTGTAGTGCAATAGTGTCCAAGGTGCAGACAGCAGCAGTACAAAATTATTGCAACAATTATATAGAGTGAAGTGTGTAGTGTGCAATAATGACCAAGATGCAGACAGCAGCAGTACTGGGTGGTCACGAAGTGGAATGAGGTGATGAGAGCAGTGGTAATGTCCATCTTTAAAGTGCAGATGTACAAAAGTCCTCTTGTATGTGCAACATGTATGTTATGTGTTGTATTGTGTGCACAGTCTTGGAATGTGCAAATGTGCAGATGTACATTGTATGTTTATTGTGTGCCACAGTCCTGTAATGTGCAATGTCCAGTGTGGTTGGTTGGAGTTCCAACACGAGTGTAGGAACATAGTAGGTCTAATCAGATGAGTCCTATGTCAGGTTCTGATTGAGAGACCGTATAGCCTGCGGGAAGAAGCTTCTCCTCAGTCTCTCAGTGTTGGCCTTCAGGGAGCGGAAGCGCTTCCCAGACCTCAGCAGAGAGAAAAGTCCATTGTTGGGATGGCTGAGGTCCTTCACAATCTTCCTGGCCTTGGTCCAGCACCGCTTGTTGTAGATTGAGTGCAGGTCAGGGAGCTCAGTACGGATGATGCTGTCATGGAGACTGTCATGTTCTAGTGCTTACTAACTACACACACACACACACACATCTGTTCACAATTACACACCATTGTATATACGGACTCTTGTTTCACACTCAGCTTGCCAAGTAAACACTCAGTGTTCCTGTGATGACTTTACAAAGCTGTTTATCATTCATTATTGTTGTTCTGGTTTTGCCTCTTTCTTGTTTTGCCTAGTCTACTTTGTTTGCTGACCCATGCCTGTATTTTGATTCTGATCGTGCCTGGTCCAATACCTAAAAGCATTGGACTATTCCATAAATATCAGCAAGGTTTTAACAAATTTAAGCTCGAATTAAGTTTTCTTGTTAACACAAGCCAATCCATACTGTTATCTTTAGTGTTTAGTGTTGCCGACTTTAATAGTCATATTTTTGGCCAATATTAATGTTCTCAATCATCATATCTGCACTGAAGTTATCAACATGCACACCTCAGTGTCTTGTTAGACTAATATCCATAATTGTAATTGAGTAAAAAAAATGAGTTTAGATACAAAATTAAACACGAAGCGGAGATTTATATAATCAGAAGCAAAGTGTTGGATTTCCATCGAGTAATTATACATGCCAAATAAACAACACAGAGATTAATACATCTGCTTTGTTTTAGACCTGTTGTACTTTCTTGTATTAGACTGAGTCTTTTTTAGACACAATCTAATGTTGATAGACAGTTTGTTACTGCTGACAACAAAGACGTTTTTCTGTGTTTTTTGTTTACTTCTTTCACCTTGTCTATGATTTTAATTGTAGGTATGACAACAGCAGCATCTCTGGTTTTTTGCAAAGCATACAAAAGTTTTTTACACAGTGCTGCTTTTTTTCCCTCTGTCTATTTTTATCCTTCATGCAAATCTGTGTATACAGAGTACCGAGAAATTAAGAATCTTCTGTAACACTGATGGAAAGACACTCTCCTCCAAAGTGGAATCCTTAAACAGCAAATGTTTAAACCCCAATTTTGAAAACTTTTAAGCATAATTATAGTCGTAGATGGTCTAGTTGGAGCAAATAGATGTTTAGGTAAAGGACTAGGCTTGAACATCATATTGAATATATGTTTTCCCCATTATGTGCTTTGGGATTAGACTTTTATAGTGTCCCTTAAGGGTATGGGCAGGATGAGCCATCACATGCTTTCTTTGTAATATCTCATGCAGGCCTTGTGCACTTGGTGGCCTTGAAGTCGGATCAAATTTCACTCTGCAGATAAGGAACATTGTTAATTGATTACAGTATCAGAATTGACTACTAATTTTATTATTATTATTATTATTAATTATTATTATTATTATTATTATTATTATTATTATTAATAATAATAATAATAATAATACTAATAATAATCATCATCATCATTTATATATTAGTTTATTTATTTATGTAATATTATTATTCTCCTTTTTTAATCACCAAGCATAACTTAAAAATAGAATATTACTAATTCAAAAAGCTCAGATTTCCTCATACTCTGCTCTCATTCTGTTATATTCATTTTTATTCATTTTATTTTATTTTATTTTATTTATATGCCATTTATAATATTTACATCATAGAACATATTCAGAGGCCCTGGAGTGCAAAGATGTCCTTCATAGATTGCGAATTTGGCCTCATTTACACCCGGTCATTCATGTGTCATGTATCTGGATTGTATAAAGGTAAGATGTTCTCTAAATGCATTTACACTAGCTGGGTAAACTGGATTCAGATAGCTATTCAGTCCCTCCTGTATTTTGTGATTTTGCTATTGTAGAAATGAACTCAGAATTGTGTAAAAGGTGAGATTTTTTTTAAATTACAGCAGATTTTTTTTGTAGATTTGGGCCAAGACACGTCGTGTGGCATCATCACAATGTGTATTTAGCCAAAGCCCCCTGGGATTCACATGCATTGAAAACATGAGTGCAGTGATCATAGAAAGTGATTACATGTGTGCCTTTAATGGTAGGAGTTTAAAAGAAGAATCCTGTGCTTGCAATTCCCACAATTTAAGTAGTTGGTGCAAAAAATGAATGAATAAAAATGAATAAATCTTTTTGGTCGCAACGATTAGCAAATTAGCAGTTGTGCATTATTTTAGTTGTTTTATTAATAAGATGGTTGCCACATCAAAAATAGTCTTTTTACTCTTGCTAAGGCTTTTTCTATCTTTGCTATAAATTCTGCCCGTACAGAGAGACCGACAGATGCATTTACACTTCTACACATATTATATAAAGTGGCTAAAATGTGCCTCAGACCATCTCAAGTGTGTTATGCAATCAGACTTACAGTAACATCTGTTTCAAATGCATCTCAGGTGCTTTTATGCTACTGTTTTGACACAGATCTCCGCCTGAATATAATCCTAATACTGATGATGCACTAAACAACCAGGTGTAAACAGCTTTTTGCTTATCATTTTAAAGGCCCAGCTGGGAGACACACACACTTTAAATTGCTTGTGTAAACATCTTTTTCTTTGCTTTCTGACTAGTACATACAGCCACCTGAGATAATAATGTGTGAATGGATTTCGGTGGAAGCAAGCTTTTCTCAAAATTTTCTAAGGCTCACAAGTTTTTTTACTCGAAGATGTTTGTTCTGGTGTTAGTATGCTGTCTGGTCTTCGGAGGCACATTACTGATGCTGTTCTGTATATATAAAGGTGCATAGAACCTAGAGCTCCAAATATTGCACCATTACATCAGAGAAGTGTTTGAATTTATATTACATTGGCTTCCCGAGTGCTTTCGGTAGTCTCGGGCAGAATGAGTTACAGGGAAAACCACTCTGAGATGACTTCCTTTGCTCTTTCAATGTATTTCCAGACTTGAATGATAGTGCAATCACATTTTTTCTTCGATTTCTGATTCATTTTCACAGAAATTGGTGTAATTTCAAGGTTTTAGCTGAGCCAAAACTCTACTCTCTAGGCCACAACAGGCATCCTGATTAATCAGATAACTCATGAATATTTATAAAGCTTTTTTTCCCCACTCAATCATCTAAAAGGGATTTAACTGCCATGGAAACAGTTTGAATACACTACAGTGTGCATGCAGTTGATAACAAATGCACAGTGTGCCTCTGTTTTTGTTTCTTATTTCATATGAGTTTATGGTCCTTCATTTGATTGTTGCTCAGCAAGTAACATGGAGTCGCCCACGTCAGTAATCCGCTGCAGATGATTGGATTTTATCCTCCTCATAAAACTCAAACTTTCTCGTAAAAAATATATACAAGTTTGTTACCTGGCTTTAACCTACAGTACATTCCGAAAGTATTCTGTCTCATGCAGTTGTTTCTCATTGTATGGCATTACGACTTTTATCTAAATAGGGATTTAAAACAAGGTTCTCTATTTGTCACATATATGTTACATACTTGTGATGTAAAAAAATGAACTGGTTTTCCTTAGTTACTCAACCCACAGTGCAACAATGACCCAAACCAACAACTAAGGACCCACAATAAAAATAGAATAGAAAAAATATGATAGACATATAACATCTGGGATTTTCCTGGACAGGATTTAAAGGTGTAGCCGGGTTGAGGAAGGCATCCAGCATGGTGGATAGGGGTGGTCCCATCTCAGCTCTGTGTGAATGATGATCATCTGGCTCCTTCACAGGAAATCCTACAGCACACACTTGAAACGTTTGTAGCTGAGTGTTAGGCGGCTGAAATGAGGATCAGCACTTCCAAATCTGAGGCCATGGTTCTCTCCCAGAAAAGGCTACCTTCAGGTAAAGGAGCAGTGTCTGACCTGGGTGAGGAGATCAGTGACGGAAAAGGGGAGCGTGAGATCGACTGTAAGCTGGGTCGAAGTGGTAAAGGAGAAACTAAGCCATAAGGCCATAAGCTCTCGATTTACCAGTCAGTCTACACCTCCACCCTCACCTATGGTCATGCATTTTGGGTAAAGATTGAAAGAACAAAATCGAGACTACAAGCAGCAGAAATGAGATTTCAATCCAGGATGGTTTGGCTTGCTATCTGATACCAGGTCGAAGTTCGGAAGAGAGGGAGGGGTGCTGATCCTCTGCATTACGTGGAGCCAGTTGTGGTTTGGGCACCTGATAAGAATGTCCACTGGGTGCCTCCTTTATATCCACCAGCTGGCCAGGGATCACCTGAGCATACCCTAGGGGGATCTAGAGGATGTTGCCAGAGACAGGGAAGTCTGGGTGTCTCTTTAGGTTGTTATGAGCAGGTTCAATTTTCTCTTTGCAGATAATGGTCAGCGTCTAAGGATTATAGTATCGGAATGACATTAACATTGTTTATTATTATTATTATTATTATTATTATTATTATTATTATTATTATTATTTTTTCATTTAATTTCATTGTCTGTACCGCTTATCTGATCTATACTCGGGTCACGGGGAGCCTGTGCCTATCTCAGGAGTCATCAGGTATCAAGGCAGGATACACCCTGGATGGAGTGCCAACCCATCGCACACACACATTCACTCAAACAATCACTCACTACAGGCAATTTAGAGACTTCAATCAGCCTAGAAGCATGTCTTTGGACTGTGGGAGGAAACCGGAGCACCCAGAGGAAACCCACCAAGCACGGGGAGAACATGCAAAGTCCACACACACAGAGAGCGGGAGTGAGACTCAAACCCAGGGCACTTTTTATCTTTTTGATCCTTTTTTAAATAAGAAGTATAGAATATATTCAGTGGTCCTGGATTGCAAAGGTGTATAGACTGTGACTTTAACTTATGTATACCTGGTCATTCATGTGCCATGTATCTGGATTGTGTTCAGGTAAGATATTAATTAGGTACATTTATGCTGACATAATAAAATGAGGTTAGACATGTAATAAACATACAGTTATAAACAATTAGTGCAAACAGTTCTGGCTTTCCTGAAGATTTATATATGTTATAGTTTTACATAGTAAAGATTTCTGAAGAATGATGAAATCCATCCAACCTGACAGAGAATTGACAGAGATGTTGTGAAGGGAAAAATGGGGAAATCCAAATGTGACAAATTTGATGTATAACCATAACATTTATAAAACTTTATTATTGCATCAGTACTATAAATGATTGAAGGTCAGTAAAGAAAGTAATATTACATAGTAGACCACTTTTCAGACTAAAAAAAAAATGAAGGCCGTCGGTTTAACCTGCAGAAACGGAAGCGAGTGTGAATGTAGTCAGAAATCTTCAGAAGAGCTGTGGCAGATTCTCCATCATGCTTAGAATGAAAAACCTTTCCAGTCAATTTCCTTATAAAACTGTGGAGTTTACCTGAGACTATTGATTTTTTTTAAAGCAAAGTGTTTTCACTCCAAATAATGACTTTAGTTTATTGATCTTTACTGCTCTTAGATTTTGATGATGAAAATATTACATTTCATTATATTCGCTTCACAACATTTCTTTGTACAAAAAACTAATTTACATTTTCACATTTTACATTTACGTATTAGGTTGCACTTAATTTCATGGCACACATTAATAAAGTTGTACATAATATAAACAGTGTATTTCCTTAATAATGATACACACTTATTTGTATCATTTAATACACGATAGCATCAATTAATAATAATTTAGATGCAAGAGTGCATCTCCTTCAGCAGTTTCAACACACACACACACACACACATATAACCAAGATCTGATCTCAGAGGAGAACTGAACTGTGCTGGACACGGACACACACACATACATAACACACACGCACAAAAAAAAGAACTTAACTGTGCTGGACATAGTCAGACACACACACACTAAATTGTCCTGTTTGCACGCACATGCCACTTTACATTTATATATATTTATATTAATCCTGTTTACATGTGTCGCTTTAATATCTGCAATCACTGTATACACTGTTCTTTGCACATTGTCTTGTTCATTGCACAAAGTCAGCCTATATGTTGTTTGTCTGCACTGTCTTATCTTGTCTTGTCTTGTCTTGTCTTCCTGTGCACTTCTGTTGTATGTCTAGTTCTTAAAGACTGCACCTTAAGTATAGTTTAATTTTTTAGTTTAATTTTAATTTTTAAATTATAGTTTAATTTTTTTATCTCTATGTCATAGCTCTATGTTTGTCTGCGTCACTGTATATGGTTGAAGTGACAATAAAGCTTCTTTGACTTTGACTTTGACTTTGACTCTGCAGTTGTTGGAAAGGCTGCAAAATGATGAGGTAGCAACTGTGGAGACTGGAGAATGTTCTAGAGACCCTCAACCTGTCTCGTTTAAAATTCCCCTTTTCCATAAACTGATTTCAGATTGCTGGACAGCTGGCTTCCATGGACAGATGAGATTTCAGGTAGGACAGAATACACAGGCAAAATTCCGTGGGTTAAGGACGAAAGCACTTGAGACGAGACAATCATGGCTACAAAAGCTTTAAATTATTCCTTTATTTTCTCATCATAATTTTCATTATGAGATAAATGTTTCAACTTCAGTTTTGAAAGATGTGAACGATAATGTGACAATAAATCAAAGATGCATCCTGCAGTAAACCAAAGATACAGTTCTGAGTGGTGAAAAATGAATGAGTTCATATTAAAACATGGAGTGGAGGCTGTTACATAAGCCTAGTGGAGTAATCAAAAACCTTGTTTCTTGTGAATTATGGTAATTAGTTCACACTCCTTCTGAAGTGATTGGACATGGTATTGGAGGCACTGAGGAAGTGGTGAAGGAATAAAGTGCCTGGGCTGTTGCAATGAATCTCACGGTCCTTGGCATTAAAATATCACGGCCTTCAACATAACAAGAATAAGACTCTTTTTTTTTCTTTCAAATGGACAAATCACAAACACACTGAGAAAACGGTGATATGCCATTCTTAGCCTGTTGCTTGGTGCTTGAGTGGAATTAAAATGGCTAAAGCAAATAAAGTCTATAAGTGTATTACGGTTGCTCGTGGAGCCTATTTTAAGTTTCCAGTGGGATAAACTCCTTTTGTAGCACAATAATCCAGAGTGATTTCCGCAAGGAAATAAGACTTGCTGTATGTTAGAAAAGAAATATGAACCAAACTTGATCTTGTTGCTAACTTATGCTTAGTACTACAGATTAAACAGACTGCATACGTCTTTCTTTCTTTCTTTCTTTCTTTCTTTCTTTCTTTCTTTCTTTCTTTCTTTCTATCTATCTATCTACCTATCTATCTATCTATTTACTTACTCAATTATTTATTTATTTATTTATTTATTTATTTATTGCCTACTTATCTTTAATGTTTATACTTATGTTGTCACAAGCACAGATGCCTGGAGAGTGGATGCAAAGACATTTTAATTAGAGAAGTTCACCAAAACAGTTCACAATATTAGGAACACAATAATCGGAAGAGCAAACATACCAAAAAACATGTTAAGCAAAAGCATGGTCAAATAGACACAGGCCGATTGAGGTAAAAACTGGTTCCAAACAGGCGAGGCAAAACCTTGGTGAAGAAGCAGATATATAAGAGCATGAAAAACAGGCTCGTAGCATCACAGACACCAGTGAACTGAACTATATTATACTATACTTCGCAAATAATGAACTGAAACAAATGTGCTTTTAAAGCATGCTAAAGGAACACACTAATTAAATACAGATGAATATAATTAGAAGGATGACGACTGGGAATGAAGGAGTGCAGGTGGTTGCTGGGAGAGTGAAACAGAGTCTGTGACGTCTATGGAGGTGACACATGGAAGAAAAATTCTAATTTCCTACCTACAAGACTCCCAGCTGGGACAGATATGGTTGTACCACTGTATGTAGTTTCTCTATTGAATGTTTTCATAATGGATGATTCATTTGTGAATTATTTGCATTAAAAAATGTTAACACATATAAGACTCATACACTGATCCGGCACTGACTGGTGAAGTGAATAAGACTGATGATCTCCTCATCATGGCACCTGTTAGTGGGTGGGATATATTAGGCAACAAGTGAACATTTTGTCCTCAAAATTGATGTGTTAGAAGCAGGAAAAATGGGCAAGAGTAAGGATTTGAGGGAGTTTGCCAAGGGCCAAATTGTGATTTTTGCAGCTCTTGTGGCGTGTTCCTGGTCTGCAGTGGTCAGTATCTATCAAAAGTGGTCCAATTCTGTGTCTTGCAATTTTTCCTATTTATTCTGTTTTTTAATTGTTATTACTATTATTACGGTTTATTTACCATTATTTATTGTGCCATGTCTGTATTTTTAGTTGTTAATGTACAGTACTTTTGTTGTAAATGTGCTTTATAAACAAAACTTACTTACTGATACTATAATACTGTAAAAAAGAAGAAGAAGAAGAAGAAGTAGAAGAAGACAACAGTGTTGTAAAGAAAAGGTTGCCATGTATCAAATAATATATTCCCTGTATGTAGTTTTTTAGTATCTATTTAAAATATTATTTGCGATTGTCATTTTAAGTTAAGCCTTCAGGTAAAGATTCAGTGTTTATATTCTACTCATATTGGCATATAGTAAACTTCACTTCATCTTGTCAAGCCAGAATGGAAAAATTGCTGAAGAATAAGCTGTGGTCTATTCATGCGGAATAGGAAAGCAATTCACACCCAAGAATCGATCTGCCTTCAAAGTGGGCTTTGGCTAAAGGTCATCATAACTATATAATACGTTTGTGTTTCAAAACAACACCAACATTGCTTTTACCCCAGAAAGAACAATATGTTCAGAAAACGTTTCGCTCTGCTGTTTTAGCAGCTATTGCATAAATCATACCTGCATTCATACCTCTATTATTGAGCCAGTTTGGATCCTACATCTGTGTTTCATCCCTAGCCCTTTTGTTATGAATTACTCTAAGTGCCCTGCAACATGTGGCGTTAGTGATGAATGAGTGTCACGTAACACTGAAGCTGATACTGATGAGTTCATCTGACAAATAAACCTTCATAAGAAGTGATTCTGAACTCGGTAAGACTTCTTGTGGGCTAAAGTTAAAAGCATACATGTAGTTATCCAACACTGTTGCAGCAGCACAATGCATAAAATCATGCAGATGCAGGTCAGGAGTCTCAGTTAATATTCACATCAAACATCAGAAAATGTGATCGATGTGATCTAACTTTGGCATGCTTTTAGGGCCAGATGGGCAAGTTTGAGTGTTCCAGAAACACATACAACAGTCTCTAGAGTTGCATAAATATGCAGGTGTTAATGGATAAAATGGATGACCAGTGTATGTATAAAGATTGTTTGGATATGGCTGATATTTTCAATCATTTAATTTTTTATTTTTTATTTTTCCATCTTACAGTTTCAGGTTAGCTCAACCTAGTTTAATCCTGAGCTTGGGTTAGTTTTTGTTATTTCTGTGTTCTGTGCGTGGATTTCCTCCAGGTTCTCCGGTCAAAAAACATGCACGTAGGCAGACTGACTTCTCTTACACACCTTGTGCCCAGTGTTCTCAGGATTGGCTTTTTGTCCACCGTGACCCTGACCAGTATAAAGCGGTTGCTAAAGATGATGTAGACATGGATAAATGATATAGCATATAGAACATGGAGTGTTGTATATAATAAAAAAAAAAATAGAAAATTGATTTTTTTCAAATGGAGTGTACAGTGTAATTGAGGGGAATGGCCCACTGAGACAAGCCCACAGTGACAGACCTCACTAAGGAAGAAACATGTCTTACTTTGAACATGGTAGAAGAAGAAGAAGAAGAAGAAGAATTAACCTATGAGAGATTTTTTAGTTTGGAAGAATCCTGGTCAAATTAAGCACAATCTGACATTTTGGAGTATTTCTTCCGAAAGGTGACTAATATAAAAGAAAGCCTTCTACACTTGACAGGTGACTCATTATAGTAGCAGTGTTACAGAGTCAAGTGTTAATCATAGCGCACAATGCTTTTGCTGGGGATCAGCGCTCTGTGTGATTATGGAGAACTGTGAATTAGGTTAGAGAAATGCATGTGCTGTTACAGGCTCAGTGTGCAACCAGGGAGAGTACAGATCTAGCATTATCAATTCACTGCTGTGTGCGCTCAAATAGAGACATGTCTCAGGAGAATGGAAGTATACAAGAACCAAAATGAGAGAAATCTGTTTTCCGAGAATAAACATACATCAAGCTGAATTCAACTGCAAGGATATGAGTGATGAGATATTTACACACACGGGTGCTAATCAGTTCTGTGAGTTTAGACATGCTTAGAACATGTACCAAAAATGGCTTAATGCTTGTGCAACATACTGAGGCAAAAGTGGCCTTTACTGTGCGCTCTGTTTCATATCATCCCTGGGATATGATCTTATCAGAGTTGAGTTATGTCTGTGTTCTGGCAGCCAGACTTGAATGAGTTCATTGCTATTTATCGCTGTCATAGCAGTGTGTGGATGAGGTGAAGTGGTGAAATGTGGGCCAGCATTGTGCCATTATTCATTTGCTATCAGGATAAGGAATGGATCCCTGGGTTTTTTTCCCCCAGTTTTAAATCAATAATCTGAAAAGCAACACACAGACGGCTGTGTATTTTACTGTGCAGAGCAGTGACGTAAGTGAAGTAGGCATACTCGTCTCCTAAGTGACTCACTTTGGACAGTGAATGCTTAATTAGACATCAAGCACGCATTGGCGAGACAAAAAAACAACTGTCAAAAAAAGCAGGACCATTATGCACCAATTTCGTTGAAGTTGACACACGCTAGAGACGTGTGAATGAATGTAAATACCTTATGCAGAATGGAGAGATAATGTGTTCTAGACATATACAAACAGGAGGCATATTATTACCAGATGTACGCCGCTAGTTTGTTTAGATTTTGGGAAACACAACCAATTAAATCTTTCCAAAGAAAAATAAAACTGTCCTGCGCACATCTTTAATTGAGATTAATTAGGTACTTATGTAATGAACCTGAGATTGAGTACAGAGGCATTTCTTCCTCTGGGTTTATTCTTCCCCCTACGGTTTTCACAAGATTCATACATAATTGCAATGCATGCACGCTTCTGATTTTGAGATCAATGATTCCCAAGGACAATTTTAAGTTGTCTTCAAGCACTTCAAGCACTCTATAGCTCTTTTCAACAGGATTAAATTTACATAGGAACCTGGAGTATTTCCATCATTTGCATATGCTCTTTTGTTATCTTATTTCTTTCTGGATTGCCCATGTGTACAACTGACTGTCTTTCCCCTGAGGAAATTATAGACCAGTCTTCTGATAATTTTAGTCCAATATACGTACATCAGTAATTTTGCAGGCAGATGCTGCCCTTTTTTGCACTGAAATAAAAAGGTTTTTGACTGTTGCTACTCAGTGTAGTTAGCTTGAGTAGCATTTCTACTTACTGCTCAATTTATAAAAAAGATGAATGTCTCTCAGCAGATTACAGTATGGGTCATCCATCCATTTTCTTATCCTATACAGGGACAGGAGAACATGGAACCTTTCCATTCAAACAGTACAGACAATTTAGAGATGCCAGTCAGCCTACCACACATGTCTTTGGACTGGAAAAGGAAACCAGAGTACCCACCAGTCCATTTGGAGAAAAAAGAGTGTGAATCTATCCCCCAATGATAGCATTATGACAACTGTGCTAGCCAATAAGCCACAGTGGACCTATGCAAATTTGGATATTGTGTCAATATACATTGACCAGGCATAACATTATGACTGGTGAAGTGATTATCTGATTATCTCCTCATCATGACATCTGTTAGTGGGTGGGATATATGAGGCAGCAAGTGAACATTTTGTCCTCAAAGTTGATGTGTTAAAAGCTGGAAAAATGGGCAAGCATAAGGATTTGAGCGACTTTGACCAGGGCCAAATTGTGATGGCTAGACCAAGGCTCACTGATGCACATGGGGAGCGAAGGCTGGCCTGTGTGGTCCGATCCAACAGACGAGCTTCTGTTGCTCAAATTATACACAGTGCATCAGAATACACTGTGTATGATGGATCAGGGCTGTTTTGGCAGCAAAAGTGAGACCAACACAATATTAGGCAGGTGGTCATAATGTTATGCCTGGTCAGGTCTTTAAGCATATAACGTAAGATGTTGCCTACCAACCTGACAGAAAGTGTTCCCTCCTACACTAATTTCACTGTCATTCGGATGAAGGAGTAAAATGCTAAAAGTGAAATAAACACTACAGGCTATCAGGCTTATGGTGGCAAGAATCTTTTCATTCATCTCCTGCACAGAGCATTCACTAAATTTGGTTAGCGCAAATGAAACCGAAAAAAACACAAAGGCGAGCAGAAGGCAGCTTTTTTCTTTTATTGCAAACACTTTACACATTTTGCTCTTTGTCCATCGTTCACCGATTGAATAAGATATTCAAAAGCAGTGCCATTAGTCTGACTCAACCCTCTCACCCACTAGATGGTCATGCCAAGCAGCACTTAGTGATAATCTTTGTGAAATGATTTTGAGATGAGATGATGGCAATAGACAATGATGAGAAGGAGGACATTTATTACAAAACAGCTGGACTTAAAAAAAAAACAAAAAAAAACTAATAAATTTGGAGTTATAAACAGCATCTTACAGAACAGGCCCAAGGATTGATCAGTTTCTGTTTACTGGCAGGAATCGTTGTATTTCCATGAGGAATCACTGTGAAGGCAGCCTTCAGAGTTTGAAGATCCTGCGCTTGCTATTCCTGGAATGAGATATTGCTCACAAAATAAAAAAGGCTGATGGTGTTGCTGAATTTTTAGAAAGTTGTTCTCAAAAGTTGGGATGTATGCTGTTATTACTGACTGCTAACTCTAGGATCTGAACAGATGCCTGGGTGTACACAGAGCTGGAAATGGTCTCTTTCATGTGCTTTGTTACACACCGTAATGATGCACTAGATAACAAACAAGCAGATGGGCTCTTAGCTTAATATCCATAGGATCTAAATAAGTTCTTCACAAAATGAGCTGCTTCAGTTTGGACCCTTTGTCAGAGAGGAGAAAGAAAAGACCCTGTAACCCTGTAAAAGACCCCTTTTTTCAAGCTACAGATTACAGACAACCAGTGACATCCTAATTTCTCTATTCCTTTGTCACACATAGCCTTTTTCCCCCTGAAATGATCTGTGTCAAACTGCAAGGGGAAATGAGAAAAGGCATTTTTCCTATACACAACAGATAGTGGAGCTGAGAACAATCATGGGTCAGAAATGTTTTTCAGTACTGCGTCTAAAAGGCAATTTAGTCTGAGCTAGTAAAGGAATTAAGATTTAGAGATCTGATAAACACCTCTGCAAAGGCAAGAATTAGAGAAGAAAAACTTGAGGAAAAAAAGGTTGAGTTTAAACAATTTTACAACACTGTAGTGTAATGTTGTGGACAGAATGTGGCAGTGATTGTTAATTAATCAACCGTTTTGAAAGCTAGGTCTAATTATGCTTTTAAATCTTCTTATCTTTTTATGGGCAAGACAGAGACATGACCTATAGTTTTTGATAATATCTATCAGGGTGGTAGCTGTTGAAATAGATGTACAAGCATAACTAATTTCATAGATTCAACTGTTGCTTTATTAATACATCAGTGGTCCCCAGGTTGATATGTTTCTCTGAGTGGTATCTGGAGAATTCCTTGTACTGCAGGATTGGCTGTTCTAAGCATACTGTATGTGGACACATCTACTGTGGGAATGGAATTTCAGGGGAATAGTGGGTGATTAAAAGAGTACATAATGTAATGTCAAAGGGAATTCTGGGCATATTCAACCCATGCTCATGCTTTAGGTCATTTGTGACAAAGTTCATTGAGATCTTCCTATTTCTTGATTAGCCTGCCTGTTGATTAGCCTCTTACCCATTAGCTTGAGGGTGATAACCTGACCTGACACTGACTGAGTCAATCAGCTTATCCATGAATGATTTCCACACTTGTGATGTGAATTGGAGTCCTTTATCAGAAACGAGCTTTGCAGAAATATCTCTATGCCATTATACCGGAACACGTTCTGCAATAGCACACCTATCTCATATTCAGTGAGAAGAGCTAGGAGAGAGAGTCTTAAAGAAAATCTATCTGGTTGCCACCAAAACAGCACTGAGGGATAGAAAGTGGGAGTAGTATGCATACTGCCTGTGGGTTTATGGCTCGCCTTGTGCACAGATTTCATGAACATGTTTTGATAAACTACAGAATGTCCTTTAAAATTGGACTTGAACCAGGACTTTGCACTGAGGAGCTGATGGGTTTTTGTTATCCTGGGGGTTTCCAGTGACTAGGGAAGCGTGAGTACATGTAATAAGGGCATATCTGTAGGTGGGGGAACTTAAGTCTTCTCAGAGGGGGCACAGAGTTGGCACTGATTGGTTACTTAGAGATCTGTTTATCAATGTCCCTGCTGAGAATAGCCATGTAGCAGGATTTGGGGATTATGAGGTCTTCTTTATTGGTTCTGAGTCATGAACTCGAAAAGGGAGAAGAATATTGGCCATCTAGCTCGATGAGGCGTGAGGTGTTTTGTGTTGATTGAATGTTATATGATCAGTAAATCCACTGAATGGATGCATAACCAATCGTGCTTTTCTAATGCCAGCTTGATTTGCAACAATTTTCAATTGCCAGTGCCATAGTACCTCTCTGTCTGCATATTTTTTTTTAGGAATAAAATATAGTGGGGTGCATCTTGACTAGGGACTCTTGACTCTGACATGGAATAGTCTCCACCCCTTCCTCTGAGGCACTTGCTTTGCCTATCAAGGATAGGTTCAGTAAGGAGATTTATTTTCATAGCTGCAAAGGCTTGGTTGGTTTTTAAATAATTACCTTAAATCCACATTTTAGTGGTATAGTGATGTAATAGACACGGCTATGGAATAAAGCATCTAAATAAAATACCAGTATAAATTGGTGAACCCTAAAAAGCATTACAGAACCTTTATATTTTAAGGTGTTGGCCATCCAGTCCTTTTGAGGCATCCATGACAATTCTATCTCTACTGATCGTAAGACACACCTTCTTTTTTGTGATGTATTCTTCCACAGGTTTGCTTTAAGAGTAGGACAAGAGATAAACGTGTGATGGTGGACGGATAGTATCAGCGAGCAATTTAATGGCATAGTGATAAGGTCCGTGAGGAGCAGAGCACAAGCTATGCCCTTACTGAACATCTCCCAGAACTCCGTATATCAGGCTTTGATATTAACTGACACCTCCATTTCAAGGCTTTCAACAGATGATAAAATGGTTCTAACATGGTGTGAAATGCAGGTGTTGTGGCAGGTCCAGGCTGTGATTTCTTGTCCAGACCAGGAGATTCTTGGACTGTGAGTTTGTCACCATGGCAACTCTAGTACAATAGGATGATGGAAGTTCCCGTGATGAGGAGGAAGGCCACTTCACTATGCATTGTCCTTTTATCTATGTAGAGGGTCCTTATTTGGTGAGTGATGTCTCCCTCGCTGACCAGTACCACCCAGGGCTTGAAGACAGAACACAGATGCAGTTCTCAAAGGCTGCATGAAACCTTGAGCTGATGAGCAGTATTGGAGTCTATAGAGCATCCAGCTACTCCCATATCAACAAATGCTGAAAATGAGAAGGTAGTACTGGAGAGTAAAACCAGTAGGCATGCAGTTTCTCCTTTGACTTCATCAAAACATGCCTGATAATGGTGTGTAAATGGGCTTTAAGGACTTTAGGCAATACAATAATACACAAGTCAGGTCTTTTAAGCCATTCAAGATCTAAAAAGTTTTATGTTGGTAAAACTATTGTCATTCCATATGATACCAGATATAATGCACATGGTGCACAAAAATGATTGTTCTGTGACCAAAGACCAGCATATATGTGTCCACATACCAAATGCAGTATAACACAGAATCTGTCTTCTGTGAAGAAGACTCGTGGCAAGCAAGTCATGTCTCATGCTAATGAAATTAACAGTATGCTCCTCCACTTTCACATCATCTTTGCATACTGTTAATTTCATTGGCAAGACATGACTTGCTTGCAATGAGAGCCTTCTTCACAGAAGACAGAGCCCAGTTAATTAGATCTGAATCATGAAAATCTGAGTGGCCATAACTGCAAACTTTCTTTGCTTGGCTGGGATGCTGGTGGTGTCAATTCCAGTGGGAAAAGTGGGAATGCTGCATCTTAAACTGCTCATTGGATGAATGCATCAATCCTCTGGTGAATACAGCAGAACTAGAACGAAGAATGAACTGAATAGATAGTATGGAAGATCTGTTTGTGAAATTTGTGAACGTAATTGTGAATGTAACTTTGGTTCTCTTCAGGAGGACCATCAGGACACCATGATCACTTGGGCTGACAAGAATAGCAGAAGGATGACATTATAAATGTAAATGTATGGTTTTGTGAGTAGGTTTTATAGGTTTTCATACGTTAACATCACAGTCACAAGGTAAAGTCACTGCTCACAAACTCCTCTAAAGGAAAGTGCTATGGTGGTCTTCCCCATAGTCACAGAACCTTAATTCTGAACCATAATATCCTGGGATTTCCATATACAATAGTCTCTAGTAGTGATTGTTGTGAAGTCACACTGTGAAGTCACAGAGATTTTCCCATTCTTATGTTTGATGTGAACATTAACTGAAGCTCTTTACTTTTATCTGCATCATACTTAGCACTGAGCTGCTGCCTCCTGATTGACTGAATGGATAAGTGCATGAATGTTTAATAAAGTGAGAGTCATTTCCCCTTTCAGGCAGTCCAAATTAATAAAAATTACTTCTTCTTTTTTTTTACCACCATTATTGTAGTACTCACTATGTGAAAAAATCATTCCACCACTTGTTTTTTCATTTCCCTTAAGATTGCACTTTATTTTAGAAGAAACACACAGTCTGTAATTACAGATTGTTTTGGTAAATTTAACATAAATGTGAACATGCAGTAAATTTCTTAACCGTTACCACGTCTATCAATTCAAAACGTCAGAGACAATCAGAGAGACATGAATGGTTTGTAAATTCTTCATTTCAATCCTACATTTACACTTAACATTTGTATATACTGAAAATTTGTAACATCTAAAGGTAGTATTTCTGTTTACACACAGCATTTATGAACCTACACAATATACATATCTGTGTAAGTAGCAGACAGTTATTTGTTTTTAATTGTAACTAATGAGTAGAAAATTGATGTATAATGTGTGCTTTGCACCAGATTAACAAGATTTACCTTGCTTACTGGGATTTCTGAGCCTCTAATATACTAGCACAGTGTTTACTTTGAAAATCACAATAGCTGGAACTTTTTTTCGGACAAATATGAGGCTAATCAAGTCATACTGTACTGGTCATTTAAACAAAAGCAAGGAACAAAACAAGCAATGTCCTAAACATACTTGTTAAAGTGTTACATCTCTAATGACAATTAATATTTAAATAATACATTATGGTTTGTGGAATATTTATGTTCATATCTGAGAAATATATAGTCCAAAACTTAATTTAAAGAAAATACTTGACTATCAACTGTTCCAGTCCTTGGCCCAGTCCTCCCTATATATTGCCAAGAAAATTGTATGCCATGTAAGGTTTTTGCGAGAGGAGAGGTATTAACATGTGAAGCACGAACTCCATGTGTGTTCTGAAGTGGCTCTGCACACAGGAAGATGGGGTGGAAAGAAAGACAGCACTTATTCTGGGCTATAATAAATGCCCTTTAGCTGGCTAGTGTCTGTCTAAGCTCAAAGCTCTACTTTCAGATCTCAATTTACTTTTCATCCTTTTATCCTAGCACAGGCAGAAATTGCAAAAGCCAAGACGGCCTCCTTCATTTCCTTCTAATTACTAAGAAATTAGTATTTTCTTTCCCCTTTGCTTCCACATTCTGCAGAGCTTTCAAAGTTAGATAATAATTGGGTTCAAAATAAACATTCACCTACCACTCAGGAAAGCTTTTACTCTATACTAATAGTCATCAAATGTCAATCAGTTCACGTTTCTCATTTTGGAATGAAACAGAATTTTTTCGGTATATTTCAGACTAAATGTATTTGTGTTGTATTTAAACCCAGTCAGTTCACAATGGGTGTAAATAGACATCATTTTCCAGAATCAATAGCCAACATTGTCACTGTACCTTTAAGGATTAAGAGCTTGTTATTTCTTCAGTTATACTGAATATTACTTTGAAATAGTTTCCTATTCTGATACGTATTTACTAGCATATAATACAGTTGAAGTCATATGTTTACTTATACTTGGCAGAATCTGCTAAATGTTAATGATTAAAATTAAAAACAATGTTTTATTTAATTTTGCCCTGAAAAGAATTGAATTTCCACAAGAAACAATTATAACTGAATTTGCACAAACCAGTTCAACCCAGTTTACATACTGTATGCTTGATTCCTATACTATGCAGTGTTACCTGGATGATCAGGTAAGGTGTGTGTGTGTGTGTGTGTGTGTGTGTGAGGGGGTCATTACCCTTCAGGAGCTATGTAAGATATATACATGTTTCCCAGAAGACAAAATAATAATTTACACCAATCATCTAGATCAAAAGTTTATGCTCCCCTGACTCTTAATGTATCATGTTGCTTTCTTGAGTACCAGGGAATGTTTACACCTTTTATAATAGTTGTGTACGAGTCCCTCAGCTGCCCTAAGTGTGAAAAGATGGATGAAAGGAGCAGTGGGTGGTTTAATTGCTCGGGACAAACAAGGGGCTTGGGAACAACTGTCATATATCGCAATATAAGAACGTCATCGAAGATCATTCAAGTATTTATGTAAATTCAGATATTGTTGTGTATTGGTGGGTTATATGTAAACATTTGAATGTAATGTATGTAAACTTCAACTGTGTATGTGTTATTTTGTTTTGTTTTGTTCTAGTTTGAGAGTGATAGCTGATTCATGTTCAGGAAGGAACAGTCTGAGGATTCCCTCACGGAAAAATACTCAGAATTAGTTAGTCCAATGTCAAAAACATTGACCATTTACTTATAAAGCTAATATTTCCATTTTAGCTACACAAAGCAAAGACTACACTAATTGGCTCCATCTATTGCCTAAATTGTTTGTTCTAGGTTCTGTTCTTCAAGGACTGTGGTAATAAGATGAGAGGGCTCTTAGACCATGCCTGGGGACTCAGAACTTTAGAGGTTTAATGCATTTCCTATCAAATACTGCCTTGAAAGCTCTGGGAGAACATGAAATAAATAAATAAATAAATAAAACCTGGTGTGTATTACTTTCATGTACAGTAAAGAAATGGAAATGTGCAGTGCTGAAGCCTTAAAAACGTAAAGCAAAACCTATAATGTCTATGATCAAGAACACTGTAATAGAAATAAATCACTGCGTTTCATGATCATCTAATGAGTTCACTTACTGACTGCATTATTTTAATTATTAAGTCAAAGTAACTTCCAGTTTTTGTTACCACACAACATCCTTAAAACATACTTTCTCTATTCTAGAGGGTCAAAAGTAATTAAACTCTGGCTGTAATGCATAAAGTTTGTACTTCTTTCATATTTTAAGGCTTTTAAACCATGGCCTTGTCATGGTCTTGTCAGTAAATGGAATATAACAGCAATGTCCGAACAGAGTTATTGACTCAGCAAGTCAATAATATTACTTTAATTTTTAATTAAATAATTTAATTAATTAAGTATTAATATTACTTACTTACCCAGAGTTGTTCTAGCATTGTGCTTCAGATCATTATTGCACTGGAAGATAAAGTACTGTCCAGTAAGATCTGAGGCATGTGGTTGGGTCTCTATGTTCCAAATGCTTCTGTATACTCTAGAAATCATCCTTCTGCTACTGTCAATAGTACATCATCAATCACTACAAGTGAGTTCATTCCTTTCCTCTTGTTCAGAATAATCTTCTTCTCATCTGTATATGAAATTATGTTTCAGAGCCAAGCAATTTTGTTACCAATTCCCTGAGAAATGTATTTGTAACAAAGAGCAGCACGACAAGGCCAATTCTTTTGCTCTGTTGCTACACACTAAAGACATTTAAGCCTAAGATCAAATGTTGTTTAAGAGATGATAGATCATAATTTCAGCTTTCATTTCCTGAGTTTTACATCTAAATGTATTAAACAACAGATCATGGCGCCTTTGGTAGCATTCTCTTCAGTAAATGAAATGCTGCTCAGTTGGGTTAAGGTCTGGTGATTGACCAATCTTAAACATTCCACTTTCTTTGTTGTGTTGGCACTGTGTTTTGGGTCATTGTCCAGCTGCATAATGAAGTTTCTTCCAAATAGATTGGATGCATCTCCTTGTAAATTGGTAACGTCACTGTAATCTCTCCAACATGTTTCACAGATGAGCTTGTATGTTTTGGATAATGAACAGATCCTTTCTCTTCTCTCCACACTTTCCTTCACTTTGCCAGAGGTCAATCTTGGTTCCAGAACTTTTCTGGCTCATCTCTGTATTTCTTTGTTTTTCTGGCCTTCAGATTCTACCTGCTGATGAATGGTTTGCATCCTTGTGTTATGGCCTGAATATATCTGCTCTTAACAGTGTTTTGTGATGCCTTCACCCTTGTCCTGTGGAGGCTGTTAGTGATGTCACTGTCTGTTGTTTTGGGGTTTTTGTTCACAGCTCTCACAATGTTTCTGTCATCAACTACTATTGTTTTTCTTGGCTAACTTGTTCAGTCTGTGGTTGTTAGTACACCAGTGGTTTCTTTATTTTTCAGGACATTCCAACAAACAATCTGACAGGACTCACCTGCCAATAAGAAATACTTTGCAGTCACATGTTCTAATATTTTTCATCACTTGAAATCTTGAATGGGTTCAAACTAAAGCCGTCATGTTCTAATATTTTTAACGCATCTAGACATAAATATCAGGAAATGGGGGCTGAAATCTTGATGTAATGTCTCGTATTCATCTTTTGTTCTCAAAGCAAAACATCTTCAGTGTAAATCAATCAATCAGTCAATCAATCAATCAGACATATTGTTCCAATACTTTCAGAGCGGACTGTACAATCTGCAGTTTGTTTTCATGTTCCCAGCATCAGCTCACCAGGATTTCAGTTTGGATATATTTCAGTGAAGTATAATTTTTTACTTCTAAATAGACCTTGTAAATCAAAGCACCATGCACATTTGAAAAATCGTGAAGGTGACAGATTTCATGTCATTTGGCACCCATTGAGAGCGCCTTGTTTGAAGATATTATTGTGGCTTTCATGAACAGAATCATGACTAATTGTAACATTACTCATCCTCTTACCTGTCTTGATGTCTTAAAAAAAGATGAATCATGTCTACAATTTTGTATTCACACTTTCAAGGAGCAGGCTGTGTAACCCTTTTTTTTTTTTTACTCTAACATTTTATGTGGTTCTGTACAGCTTCCATAAGAAAAAAAAGTGTTTTTAGTGTCCAAAATATTAGAAATACATTTTAAATGTATTGTAAGTGTATTGTATATGTGCAATATACTTCAAATACTGAACATTGTATTTTATTTGTTTGATCCTGAGCATGGGTTACTATTTCTGTCTCTGTAGGTTCCCTCTGAGCTCACAGGTTTCCTCCAACCTGGTGCAGTCTGTAATGATGGTGCCTAACATGTCCAGGGTTAGAAATTGAGCTCTGGTTACTGTCTGCTTTTTCTCATGCTTGTTTGGGTTTCCACTGAACATATATTTTGAAATATATTCTTTACGTTAACTTGTTCAATGATCATTGATTCCAGGCACAGAATATAATACAGTAGTGTTCACTGCCCTTTTGTATTTGCCTTTTCTTGCTGTCAAACAATGTTGCTCTTAGGTATTTACAATTCTCCTCGTGATTATTTGTGGTCTGTTTACTGCTGACAGATTGGATATTGTTTGTCTACCGCTGACAGATGTATTTTCCACCTCCAAGGATTGGCTCATTTGTAGTTGTTGCAACTCCTTTGGCAATATTCTTAGAATGGCGTCGCATTTCATGTAACCACACTTCATTCCATACTATGTGAAACTGGGTTCTATACTAAATGTTTGTGTTTATTTTTCACAGTTTTCTGTAAAGATGTATACACATATACACACTTATGAAATTAACAAACTCAATGCAATTTATTCATAATACATGCACTATTCCATGATTCCATATTACAACCACCTGTACACACTTTACAGTTTGCTTTATAACAGTCCAAAATGGCCAAGAAAATGAAAGACATGAAACACAAAAAAGTACACCCATGTGTTATTAAACATTCACAGCATTACTTGTTAATAGTGTTAATAACATACGCACGACAGCTAAGCTTACTATTACTATTTTTTAGAATTTGTTCAGCGGGAATTGCACAGCATACATATATACAACATATACACACCATCCTACAGTGCCTTATGCAGTACACTTTTACATAATCATGGTAGTAACTTTACACATGGTAGTGCAGTACCATTCTAAGAAGGCATAATGCTGATGGCTGATACTAACGTCACTGACTAAATTTCATCTTGTATTGTCTTGCTTGCAGCCATAGGAATACCAGCCACGGTGGAGCTGGTGTGTTGGCGTGGTAAGCGACTGGAGGTGGTAGAGCTGCTTTGGGCCTGAGATTGTCTGCGCCTCTGGAACATGTTGCGACACAAATAAGACAAAAACTTGTCATGCAGAGAAGCATAGATAAAAGGGTTAAAGCATGCAGAGCTCATGGCTAACAAATGGCATGAGATCTGGATCACGTTGATGTGACTCTTGCTCAAAATAACAAAGTCAGTGTCCAGGTCACGGATGAGGTTGACCACCTGCAAGGGGAGCCAGGAGAATGCAAAACACAACACTGATATTAACAGCAGACGGAAGGTCTTGCGCCTCTTGCGGCCCCATTTCTCCTGATTGGAGGGAATGGCAGCTATAAGTCCTTGTGTTGCACGGTGCTGGAGGTGGCACGAAATGGCACAGTAGGATATAGACACAGCTGCAAGAGGGACAAAATAGGACAGGAGCAGAAAGAAGCAGGAGTAGATGAGTCGACCAAGCTCTTGCTCTTGCCAGAACTCCTCACACACGGCCATGTGATGACCTGCAGCGCTCAGATCCAAATACACAGTGTGTAGAGTAGCAGGGATGGACATTACCAGGGCACAGAGCCATATGCTTAGCACCAGGCCAGTGCAAAAATGCCACCCTATACGTCGACGAATGGGATAAGCAACCACAATGTAGCGGTCCACGGCTATGGCCGTCAGAGACAGAACTGCCGCAAAGACGGTCGCGGTCTGCATAAGCGTTACAAAACGGCACATGAAGTGCCCAAAAACCCAGCCACGCTCATCGAAGGCATAAAATACAGTCAAGGGCACGCAGAAAATACACATCACCAAGTCAGCCAGGGCCAAGTTTCCAATCAGGAAGTTTGTTGTGCTGTGAAGCTTCTTGTTCAGTCCGATGAGGAAAAGGAGGAAAAGGTTTCCACAGCAGGCTACTAGAACTAGCATGGCATAGAGAGGGACAAAAAGCATCTTTAGCTCCATCAGAAGGTTCAGTCCGTTGAAAGAAGTGCGAGATGGAGGAGATGCGTTTAAAGTGGTGTTCTCCCAGGTTCCATTCAGGAGGGAGTCCATGTTCACCACAGCTTTCACCTGTTATAAATAAGTGTATAAGTATTGTATGGCAGCACATAAAGATTACATATCCTACAAGACACTTGATTAATGCTGAAATGGAGAGAACTACTGTTATGTTTGTATTTTGAGAAGAGTTTCTTTTAGTTACCTGTGAATTACCTTGGATGAAGATGCATTTGTTATATACGTAAGTTATATACCCCTCGAACCACTGAAAAAGCTGCATGTGTGAGTCTTGAAGTTTAATAATCCTTAATCTGATAGGGGAAATTATAATGCTATAATGAAACCCTAAACACTAAAAGAACTACAGACTCTGATCAATTTTCTGTAATTGTAGGCTTCTTTAAAAAAAAATAAAAAATCAATTTTTGCCTAAATTAAAAACCCTGAACGTTTTGGGAATAATGCACCAACTAAGCACACTTTGTGGCTGAAATGCTTCAAAAGTTTACATCTGAGTCAATTCAACATTTCTTTGTTCATATAATAGCTGTACATTTAGAGAGAACAATCCTGTTCTTCAGATGAGCCAGAGCTAAGTTCCAGTGAGCTGTGTTCGCTTCATTGTTTGGTCAAATTATTATAAAAAATTACAAAATCAATGATCAGCTCATACTGTGTTATAGCAACCAACCAACTTCATTCAGCTTGGCTCACAGAAGCTCAGAATCACTGATTTTCTGTTTTATTTTTTTAACTCCTTTGAAGGTTTTTGTGAAAGTTGTGGTTAGTATTTAAGCAGAAATGTTCAAGCCCAAGAGACATGTTCTCACCTTTTATTAACATTTACCTCTGGTGATTAGATCACAAATAAACATTTGAGACAGAAATCTGTTTACACCTGGCATTTCATGTGTATTGAACGTGTCTCCAGCGACCACTTGTAATTGGGTTTTGTGGCAAGGCAGTCTTTTGTTGTTATTGTTGTGTTTTTGGCCGAGGTAGTTAGGTTCTACATTTGCTTACATTTACGTAATCAACATTTCTATCAATTTTGTCAGTATATTAGTGCTGTGAGCAAATGCAATGAATATAAAATCCTTTGCAATTCATTCATTCACTTTACTGAGTTTAGTGAGAAGCAAGAAATTCCTACTGAGACTATTTTCAGAAGGCCCCAGCAGGTTATCATGTAAAGTCCCGAAGCATAAATGATTTAAAAGATTAAACAGAGGAATTATATAGAACAGAATCAAGTATGATTATATATAGCACGTGTAAGACATTTGAACACACAAGTTAATCTTAAATATAAGAAAATATCTCAAGCATAAGGAAAACCTACGCTGATTAAAGTGAACGAATGCCATGTGAAGAACCCATTCAGATTAGATCTGGTCCCTAGTTCTGTCCTTAACTATCTGTTTCTGAATGTTCTTCCTGCATCATGTCTCCCACCTTCCAAAGACATGCTGCTAAATGAATGGGCTAATCCAAATTACACCTAAGTGTGAATAAGTTAATGTAAATATGTGCATGGTGCCTTGGGATGGACTGGTGTCTTGTTCAGGTTATATTCCCACCTTGCGCCCAATGCTGCAGGCCATGAATACTGAAGATGAATGAAATAGGAGCATTCGTCTTTATGAAAACGAGTAACCTAACCAGGGTAAATTTGCACCAGACTCATTTTAATGTGTTCTGTATTTTATTTCACTGACAAGGGCTAAAATATAATATAATAAATCCTAGGTTTGTTTTTCATGGAGGATATTCCAGTCTTGAATGTATACCACATTCAATATTTCTGTAATTCACTAATATGAACAAGTAATTTGGCTGTTTTCCCTGTAAAGCTTTATATACAAAATTAAAGGGAGTTTAATTCCCTGCGTATGGCTAGCGAAGACTAGTCATGGAGGACTATGAAATATTGAACCTAAAGGTTGCAATATTGAAGCAATGTCCAGGTCATAAATAATATTACCACAATCTTAAACAAAATTTGAAGTAGTATTAAAACAAAATGCGATTTAATGTCATGTAGTTTATGAATTCTTAATTAATTCTTTCTAGTTTCTTGCAAGCTCACAGATCTCACTTCAGTAGCTTCAATTTTGCAAACCTTTATACACACAGTTTGTAACAGTGTAGGCTTTATATTTATTTTTAAATAAATTATCAAGTCATTTTGCATAATGTCAAAATCAGCTTAGAGGTTTAAAATAGTCTAGCACATCATGTCATCAGCATACAAATGGAACTGCATATATACAGTATATTATATGCAAGGCTGTTAAGATACAGTGTACATAAATTCAGACCCAATATTGACCCCTGTGGGACAGCAATAGTAAACTTTCTGAATCCTGACTTTATTTGATCCACAGTTTTAGACAGAGTCTGTGCTGTGAGATTGCTATAAAACCGATTATAAGCTGATTGATTGAGGCCCTGAGAAGAAGCAGCAGGGAACAGATAATATCATTAACAAATTCAATTGCTGATCTCCTGGAATTTTCACGCATGACAGTCTCTAGCATTCACACAGAATGCTGCGAAAAATAAATATTAGCTACAAATATTGAGGGAATGAAAGTTCTGTGGTTGGAAATGCCTTGTTGATCAGAGAAAACTGGCCAGAATGGTCAGAGCTGACAGGAAGGATATAGTAACTCAGTGTAATCACTTTTTACAACTGTTATGAGCAGAAAAGCATGCACAAGACATAAAACCTTGAGGAGGATGGAATGCAAGAGCAGAAAACCAGATCAGGGTACACTCTTGTCATTGAGGAATCTAAGGCAGGGGCATGAGCAGACTCACCAAAACTGGACAGTTGAATAAGAGAAAAAAATATCACCTGGTCTTTTTCCAGTCTACTGTCTAGTTTTAGTGAATCTGTGCCCATGATAGCCTCGAATGGTTGTTCTTGGCTGACAGGAGTAGAATCTGATATAATCTGCTGTTGTAGCTCAGCCGACCGTCTGATTATTCTCCTCTGATCTCTCTAATCAACAAGGTGTTCAGCAGGCTCTTCACCTCTTCACACTGGATGTTTTTGTTTTAACTACGCCACTGTTAAAGTGACAGAAATAATACCTTTCATTCCTTCTGATGTATGACCTGAAGCTGTTGATCAGTATCTACATGATTTGTGTTGCTGCCACACGATTGGCTGATTGGAAAACTGCATAAATGAGCAGGCGTGTATGTGTTCCTAATAAAGTGATAGTGTAGATTAGCTGGGATTAAATAGTGATTAAACACACTGGATATCAAGCTTTTATTATTAGCTGAACGAAATTACATTTCTGCAGTCCCTTCTTTTCATAAGCTTCTAAAACCTACAATTATAGCCAGTGCTATCAGTCAAATAACCAAGACCTTTTTTTAATTGCCAGTGAATGCTGATTTCTGAAAACCTTAAAGGCTTCACTGTGTGTCACAGACTCTAGCTTTCACTAATGATTCTAATGCTTTAGTCTTTCTTTGTTTTAACTTATCCAAGTCAAAAAAAAATATTTTTCACCATGTATTCATGGCATACAGATTGTCCTTGAACAGCCATCGTAAAGAGGGGCTTGTTATATATAATTCTAGAATTTTCTTTTTTGAGTTTTTAAGTTATTTATGCTTATTTATTTATACTTGTGTTTTAGGGACTTATTTGTAAGGACAAATAGGATAAATAGACTGTAGTCAAGATGGAATTGTCATCAGTCACATTGTAGGTTATTAAAAAAATTCAGAAGGGTGCCAAGTATTGAAGGTAGGTGTTCAAGTATCCTTCAAATTACTTGGCAATGTAATACCATAATATTCTTGTTGTTACTGGGATGCCATTAAGTAACAATGTGTGAGAAGTTATTTTTTTATTAAAACCCTTTACCTTGCTTGTTATAGACACATTTGGACACAATAGCAGGCACGACAAATGTTACATGGTCATCTCCGAAAGTGAATTAAGTAGATCAGATCACAATGTAGCCCCAAGACACACTTGACCCTAAAAGCACCATTACGTAGTGCTGTCTATTTGTGATCTTTTCACCCAAGATGGCTGTTAATACTAAGTGTAAACAGGGTCACACGGTAAGTCTTAAGTCTTTTAGTTGTGTGTCATATATGCGTAAAATTTTAATAGACCAAAACAATCATAAATTCATCAGTTTTTTTGTGTGTTTGTGTTTTTTGCTTTGTGTGTATGTGTGTGTGAGTTTGTGTGTGTGTGTGTGTGTGTGTGTTTAGCAAGCTTAGCATAAACATTCCAAGTATCAGGAAAATCCAACTAAAGCACCAATATGATAAAGACAAACACTCCCATAAATTATTCATCCTATCTGAGAACAACTAGAGAGTTAATAGAAACAAATCATGAGCCTAGGCTTTGAAAAACATCTTAATAAAAAAGGAGGTACTTGACATTTATGAAATTGGATTGATGCATAATCAAGAGTTTTTCAAAGCCTATAATTAGTGTTATAGGGTCCATTTGTTGCAGTCACACCTACACTGTGTAGCATTCTGTGCCTGTATACTGAACATCTGTCTACAACCTAAAGAAGAAAAAAAATACACTTCTATATTGTGATAGAGCAAGGCTTCCCAAAATATTTACAACTTAAATAATAATAAAAAACCTAACTGTATAATAAATACCACACACTTATACAGATTTATGACCAGGAATCAACAATTCAAATATTTATCTCACTATTTAAATGTGTACAGTAATAATGTGGCTATTTTTAGAGCCATAAACCTATTTGTTCCTGATGTTTCCATCGACAGAAAACATTAGATATATCTAAATTGTGACAGATTTTAAATTATTACGGTTTGCATTTACTGCACTATAAATACTATAAAAACACGATACTACCCCAATCCTGCAAAAATAACTAATATAGGTGTACTGTGATTTTGACTGCTGGAAAAAAATAAAAAAATAAATAAAAATCACAGATCCTTGTTAATGCGTCACTTTGATAAGCCATTAATAACAATTAATATTTCTAGAACTAATTAAACATTATTAAAGCATGTTCAAATAAGCACACTGAAAAATATAACAAGGAATAGTGTTAGAAAGCAAATATTTTTCAGCTGAATATTTTGCACAATCAAAATTCAGTCATATAGATAGATAGATAGATAGATAGATAGATAGATAGATAGATAGATAGATAGATAGATAGATAGATAGATAGATAGATAGATAATTGACCTGAGATTTCAGAGTGAAGGCATCACCTGTAACCTTGTTTCAATTTCAGCTTGAAAACATTGTGCATTACACAACATCCCATACAATATATGCTATACATCACATTTCAGCAGAGATATTTATTACCTTTTTTATACTTGAGTTAATTTGAAGTATTACATCTGCAGTTTACATGATTATGTAATAAGGGGAAAACAACAGTTACCTTCCTTTGTCGAGTTGATCACATCTCAAGTAGAGAGTGGATGATCCCCAAATAAGTTCACTGAAAAAATAAATAAATAAATATTTATTTATATATATATATATATATATATATATATATATTAGTTTTTAATATTTCAATTTTAAAAATAAATAAAAGGGCGGTCTAAGCTCTACAGGAGAAAATTGGTTGTTTTTGAAGATTTTCAGTCAGCTGTCGTTCACCTTAGGCTGCTCTCGTCTTCTCCTTGCTCCTCGGCAGACTGGAGGATGGCCAGCGTGCGCGCGCGCGCACTCACTCACTCACACACACACACACCTTCTCTATTCTCCACGTCACTGCGCTGGAAATGCGAGAGAGGTCTAGCCTCCACCGTTATTTATACCACCTTTATTTATATTATATATTATGGCCAGATGTCGTAAACATTGGTGTAAATTCCTGATATTTCATAATTACACATTCACAGTAGCTATAATTACTTGCATGTGTAAAACTCCTACGTTTTGAAAGATCATTTGAAAAAAATAATTCCTATTTATTTTGTTTATTAATTATGAGCCCCCCGTTTTTTTCTCCATCAAACAGTAAACTGATTTCAGATTAAAGAGCAACAAGGCTCTTTCCATTACCAAATATTTCATTGTACTGTAAATTTACTTACATTACTAAAATGTTCGGTGAAGAAATGTATATTAACTAAGCATGCCATTCTATTTATGTTAAGTACGGCAATCCCTAAGAAAGTGCGCGTGCAAACTTTTCCTACGTCTATATAAATAAGCGCATGTTGGTTACCGTCAAACTTCATATATGCACTCACTCAAATTTGGTTTCTCTAAGTTAATTTTTCTATCAGAAATTTCCATTCGCATGAAACAATTATGGAACAGATAGCTTGATTTGTTATTTAGTGGAATTTGACTGGTATTTAGTATAACATCACTGGGATACTTCACTGCTTTTGTCACTTCGCATGTCTGTGTACGCCTCACGGTGTCTATTTCTAGCAATAGTTCGTTACCGTAAATACTTATTTTGGGCTGTCATTCTGTCTGTGCGTTGACATGGCAACATGCATCACTATCCAGCTTTCGTTAGATTGGGAATTACTGTTAATGGAGCAAAAAAGAAAATTATATTTGGTTATATTGTATCTGAAATGTCAAGTTGCTCAATATTCTCTCTCTCTCTCTCCCTCTGAGAAGCAATATCACACTGGCACGCAAATATCACACGAGCAAGATCGCTGTACTGTTATACTGAAACACAGCCGTGCTAATATATGCAAATGTCGTCAGTAATATCAGCGAGTTTTACATGGCCAACAATTTTTACTTTCCTATTTAAAAAAACAAACAAACAAACAAACAAAACTTCCTATGCATTTATCTAGTCATGTCTCGTGTGTCCTTTCATGCAGTATTCGAATCTGTAGGTGATATAATGCTAAAGCAGTTAGCTTTCTGCTACCATGCTCCTGACATAATTTTGTTATAAGGATTTTTTGTTCAACAAAAGGATTTTTGTTAAGCTCTAAGTGAATACAAGTCAGACAACAACAACAGAAAAGATTTAGAGAAATTGGGGAAAGAAATAGCAACAACCTACTGACATCTACTGGTCATGATTTTGCAGAATACAGTCATACAAAAGGAATATTAATCTCTATTCTCTATGTATAATATCTGAAAAAGACCAGTGTGTCTTCAGGCTTTCAATTTTAATTAAGGAGAAGCAGACCACCTCCTTTAAGGAAAAAAATCTCACTAATGTTTACAAATAACATCGAATGTAATCAGTAGCACAAATCCAAGATTTGCTATGAAATTCTAAACTGACAGTGAAAAAAAAAACCCACATGTTTATCCACTTTTCCTACTTCTACTCAAACATAGAAGCTTCCAAAGCTTCAATCTAATACCATCATCGATGGACATAACAAATCTACTCATCCCTCTACTTATCCCTGTTAAAATGGCAGTTTTTTTTATAATGGAAAACAAATCAAAACAAGATCGATCACATTTTTCGACCTCAATGTGAAATTACAATGTATAAAAGTGAAAAACAAACAGAAACTTTGACCTTTTGGTGAAATTCCTTTTCATTAGCTTTCAGTTTTGCATGGAAATTGACTGGGATTTATAGCTATACACGATTCCGTCCACCTTGACAAGAGCCCAAGTTCTGGCTGAAGAAAAACAGCCCTAAAGCATGATGCTGCCACCACCATGCTGCACTGTAGCTCTTTTGCACCAAACATCTTTTGGAATTACAGAATGTGAATGTTTTCGTGAGAACGGGCTTCTGTCATCCTACCCCATAGCCCAGACATGTGAAGAATACGAGTGATTGTTACCACATGCAGAGAGTAATCAATACTTGTCAGATATTTCTGTAGCTCATTTAATGTTGCTGTAGGTCTCTTGGCAACCTCCCTGGTACGTTTTTGTCTTCTCCTTTTATACATTCCAGAGAGACATCCTGTTCTTTGTAATGTCACTGTGGTGCTCCATTGTCACTATTTGTTTATGGCCTTTACAGTGTTCCATGGTACAGCTAATGTTTTAGAAATTATTTCATACTCCTCTGTTGATCCTTCATCAATTTCAAGTGAGATTTCATGCATGTATTGTCAGCTGTTTGTAGACCCTGGATTCTGCTGTCAGACGAAACAAAGATGTGGAGGAAACACTACAGAAACAGCTGATCTTATTTGGGTTTAATCAGATTAATTTAGTATTGATGACAGCTGTATACTAATTACTTTTGAACATGAGATAAAATGTGACTCATTTTGAACACAGCCACATTCAACAAATATAAAAGGATGTGCACACTACACAGGGCGTGTAGACTTTTTATATCCATTATAGACGGTTAACTAGCTACTGCGAGTCTCCACATGGAGTCAACACAATGTAACTGCAGCATATGACTGCAATGCTTTATTGAACTCTGAGCTCAATGTCTGCTGTCTCCACTGCTTCTACACTGGATATCTCATTAACATGTTACTAAAAATGGTGTGTGAGAAAATGCTCTTTTGTTTTTAGGAGCTGAATTTTTTTTCTCCTACTGAACGCTATTGTAACTGCGCTGGCTCTGGCAATTGTCCCCTTGTGACTACACAAAACCACTACATTCTCCTAGGAATAAAGAAAATGCTTCACCAGCCAAGAAATCAACAGAAGAACAGCCAAGGACTTCACAAATATTTCAATATGAACATATTTAATGTGAGTTTAATTTGAGTGTGGTGTTCTAATTTAAAACTCATCTGCCCACTGAAGAGAAATTAAACTGGTGGAACTGTGTGCTCGATGGTAGCGATTGTGGAGAAGGGTGAAGTGAAGCATGACCTGATACTGGTTAACATTATTAAAAGCCTGTACTATGCATGATAACAGTACACAACAAGAACAACAAAAAAAACCACAGAACATTTATCAGAAATGAAAGATCTCAGAAAAACAAGATGGCGTATCATGTACAGTGTATGATATGATCAAAAACATGAACAGACATGACTATTTTGATTTGAGGTTTTCTTGAACACCTGGTAGGAAAAGCCAGACAGGATGTTAAACCTTTGAAAGGTTTTCATTTATGAAGCTAAACAAAAATATCATAATACTGTTCAATAACTTGGACACTAATTCATGTTTCAGAGACAAAAAGCAAGAGCGAGAGAGAGAGAGAATACAGTGGGAGATTACATGCTGTTTTTTCTTTAAAATACAGAGTATGGTTTGAAATTCAATCTCAAAGTCCACAACATTATTTCCTCTGAAGATTTTCATTATCACTTCTGAAGCTCAAATACATGACCATCTGCTGCTTTATGGGACTACAGTCTTTTGGGGAATGATGCGACTTATTTCTCGGGACTTGAACATTCTTCCTCGTCTAGCTCTTCTGTGGAATAACCTGTGCTGGATGGGTGATGTGAAGCGCTCTCTTTGCTCTTAGACGGCAAGAGGAGGTACTCCAGCTCTTCTGCACTGATTGCTACACGCTCTGGAGACAACCAGCGCTTCAGCTGCTCTAAAGCACTGCATAGGAAAGAAGGACAAAATAATACAGTGTACTTCAGTTCTAAAGGTCAAGGCTGGATGATATCCATCAGCTGTGTAATATTCATATATTAATATTGCAGACATTAATATAAGGTCATATAAACACCTTCCACTATTGTAAATATAATGTGGTTCATTTGTCAACAAATCTGCATTTTTGAATGAATCTTTTAATGGAACGCATCTTTCTGAATCACTTACATTTTCTGACTCATATTTCTTGCTCACTTTATTCCTGCTTGTGACCGCTTTTCCTTGACTGCACTGGAGTACAGGTTGTGAAGGAGCATGTCACTGGCTGGACCTACTGAATGAATATGGCCCTTATTTGGTGTTGAGTCTGAATGATATCAGTACTGATTCTGTATGAACTTTGGACATGTGGTTCAGTATGAACTGAAAGAACTAGTACAAGATCTGGGATTTGGTTGGCCGAGACATGTTATTTATTTAGTCCTGATGCAAGTCTCACTGGTTCAACAAGAGAGAGGTGTGGGAGCCATGCAATGAAGAGAATATAGCACATTGGGGAAATCTGTGCACAAAGCATTATCCCAATTTAAAAGTGGAGTGCAGGCTGTGAAGGTGGTGTCATTGTTTGGATGTTTTGAACAGATACACCTTTTACTTTGACTCTGAACAAGAGAGGCAGACCTACTGATTCTGAACAAACTGGTAACTGTCTTTTGTGAATGAAATGAAGAAACTGGGTAAATATAAGGATTTACTGACACACTGATGCTGTGCTTTTAGTTTGCCACAAGAAGCCAAAAACACAAGAGGCAAAAGAGTGCATCTGTAAAATGTGTAGCACTAAGACAAGTCTTCTGTGTTATGTGTTCATAGTAGAATCTGTTATACATGCATGTTAAAAATGACTGACGACTATTTTAAAAACTTCTTGTTGCACTGTAAACTAATTCATGCACATATGTGAAAATGTTTGTTCTTCCCAAATTGTATGCAGCCTCATTCTTGACCACTCTCTCAAAACTAGCCAGCATGGACTGAATCTTGGAAATAAATTCACCAGACCTTCCCTTTGTACAATGGACATGCCAATTTTAATAGATCACAATATCAAAAATCTAGAAGACATGCTGTTTCTAAATGACAATTGAGTGAATGAAGTGAACGACTAACTAGACACACGCTGACACGTTGTATTGGTATAATTTACAGAAAAGGTCACTGAACGAATCAGTGACTGAATCTAATCAATTAATTTGTGGTGAACAGAATCAAATGATTTGACCCACCGAGATTAACCTCTAAAGTGATGCCCAAGGGAACATCAGAGTAGAGTAAACTGATGTGATTTGTTCTTCACTTGCCTCTGATCCAGATCTCCTTCCTGGAATAACTCTGAAGTCTGGGCATCATGGAGGAACCTGTCCCAGCACTCCTTTTTGGCCTGGGACAAGGAACGCAGCATTTCCCTTGATGTGACCTCATTTGACTGACCTTTAATCCTCTTCAAACGGTTCTCTGTAATACAACACACTCCCTTAAAGGTCACAGTAGACTATTTTTCTTTTTAAAATAAGGTCTACTTGCAGCAAAGCAAGTCATTACACATGTTCCCATACCCAAGCTGGCAATGTAGACTGCAGAGTCTGCCATCGGTTCCCACTGACTGGAAGACGTAAGGTTGCTAGGAGAGGTAAAGCTGCTCTGGTTGCTCACAGGACACTGAGGCTGGAATGAATCTGTGAAGTGTTCGTCAGTGGTATCGTGCTCCGGTGGGTCTGGCAGATCCGAGCAGATCTCTGACCATAAATCACCGCTGGACCGGGTCTCGAAACTTTTGGAATCATCACTCATGTCTCTGCTAGAGTGAGCCTAGCTGTAAAAACAAGTGCCAACTCAGTAATCACAGCTTGCTATGTGAAGGTGTTTTCAGACCTACTTCATCCGAGGTTCAGTTTGAATCAATTGTTTGAGCTAGAACATTGGTCACACAAGGCTGCTGCGGTTTTGTCAAGGTGATGATGGAGTTCATGCTGCCAAACAGAAAAGAATCTGAGTTTGTAGAAAGTGGAATCAGATTATATTTTTGGTGTAAAGTCTTGATTAGAAACACAAAATGAATTACCAGCTGCACCACACATGTTCATTTACTTCACTTATGTTCTAATCAAAGACCATAAAGACATTGATGGTCAGCAGAGGACCCTCAGAACAATAAACACCCGTCAACCATCTGTCACAGCATGCAAAATCAATATAAGTGTATTCGGACTTAATAATTCTTGCATGAGAATTTCTTTGTCCTGAAGACACAAAATACTTATAAGACAAATGTGCTTCTTTGTGGTGTTTTGTGAAATCTCTGTTTACTAATCAGTATGAGTTGTACATCAACATAATGTTTGATATAGTAACTGGTGGTGATTTTCTGAGAGACCTGCCTCCAGTAGCTAGCACATTCTTGGACTGAAGGAGCAGTTCGTCATTTTTAACCCCTCTTGCCCATGAGGTAAACTGTGATTGCAATGAAACAATAGCTGTGTGCTTAACTGTTCACACGAGTACATTTTCTTTCTGCAGTCTTACAGTGATTGATGCCTCCCCCTCTGGTGTAATATATATATATATACACACACCTTATGATCTGCCTTTTTAGTAGGTAAAAAGACGAAGGTGACAGCTCAGAGTAGACATCATTTCTGAGTGAGAAATATGACCTGTCAATCTCTCATTTTCTCTTCAGTAACCACTTTATCTTGGTCAGGGTCACAGTGTGTCCGGAGCCAATCCCAGGAAAAGGCATGAATAGGCATGCACATGCACAAGCACACACACACTATGGACAATTCAGCCTACAACAATGCCAATCAGCCTACAACACGTGTTTTTGTAAACTGGAGTACCTTGGAGGAAACCTGAAACACGGGGAGAACATGAACAATGAATAAAAAGCTTTATCAATAAATTGCATTTTTTTTATTGTGTCATATAAGAACAAAAACAAATTGAATTTAATTATGAATTATTCATAAACATTTTAGTTTATTTATTTTTGCAATATCACCCAGCCCTAGCTAGTTCCTCTACATGCAAGTTTTTCAACAATTGGAAAAAAACAGAGAATTAGAAAGAAACCCAGGCAAGCATTGGGAGAACTCTAAACTCCATGATTAATTATATGGTATTATTATTGTGACATGAGTTTCCACCATGAAAACACCATATGGAAATAACAGCACAACATCTGGAAATAACAGCATCACTCAAACTGATTTACCCATGAACAGCAGGTGTGTGTGTGTGTGTGTGTGTGTGTGTGTGTGTGTGTGTGTGTGTGTGTGTGTGTGTGCGCGTCTGAGGTGAAAACGTTGGTATAGAACTGCAGAGAAAAAAATGGGGGGAAAAAATCGTCTAGTCTTACACTGATGTGTGATGCATATTTCCCCCCAAACAGCAAACTGTTGCTAACACATATTACTTGAAGTGGATGTGGTAGCTTAGTGGTTAAGGCAATGATCAGAAGGTTGTGAGTTCGAATCCCACTGCTGGGACCTTAAGCAAGGCCCTTAACCCTCAAGTGCTCAGTTGTATAAAAAATAAGATAAAAAAAAAAAGTAAGTCGCTCTGGATGAGGGCGTCTGCCAAATGCCAGAAATGTAAATGAAGTGAATATGTCCATATGTTTGCATATACAGTAAAACTGATTTAAAAGGAAGAAGAAGAGTGCTGTGTGTGTCTGGTGCTGTGTACACCCATGATGATTTGATGTCAACTGGTAAGGAGCCCCCGGTTGAGAAGACTACCCCAAACCATCAAGGAAAAAGGGCATTTTCTTTGTTTTTTTCCTGGACGGAGGTTATGACGTTATGAACTTGCAACATTAATGGATTTGCACATGTTCTTTCCTGGGTTTCCTCCGGGTTCACAGGTTTCCTTTCACCCCCCACCCCCGAAAACAAACAAACAAACAAACAAACAAACAAACAAACAACAAAACACAGTGTGTGGATTTGCAACTCACACTAGCCAAGATAAAGAGCTTACTGAAGATTAATAAAAAAAATACTTATAAGAATAATGAGTACATGAATGCATATGTAATATGGGTTTGTGTAGAGGCTCTGGGGATGATGGAAATGCCCATCAGCTCAAACAACCAATCGAGCCAGTGCTGCTAAAAGTGTGTGTATTACAGATATCTCACTGAACACAGCCAGAACAATCCAATAATACACGTTTCTTCCTTATGTGTTTTTTAATAGTTCTGTCTGAATAATGGATTTCTGCCCTGAACAACAACAGTAGTGGCAAAGCGTGAAATCTTCCCTTAACAGCAGGACGGATAAGCAAAGATAGCCAACTAGCAATATCCGGAGACAACGTGATCTGTACATCTAACACACCCGGAATTTAGCCTTCATTCTTACCTTAAACGTAGTTAATGCTTTTCCTAATTCAGAAAACAGTAGACAGTTAGAAATGTTAACGTATTAACATATAAACACCAACATTTCAGCTCGCAGCCAGGATAAACAGAAACACAACCGAAACGTATTAACGCTTCTGAATTTTCATTGGACTACAGAGCCGTCGATCAACATGTTCGCTGTTGTGATTGGTTGCACGTCGTGCGCAGGGGTTGGTCTTCCGTGTGTACATGCACCAACGTTAAGTGGCTTTAGGGTGAAACGTAAGGTTCTTTATATTGCGTTTTTATTAATTTAGTTTGTGCGGGTATTTTTTAATGGCAAGTTGCATGCACAGAAGTTAGGGAATATTGTTGTGCAAAAAGAGTTTCGGCGTTACACTTGAGTTTGAGTGAACGCTTTCGGACAGCGCGGATACACAAATTCAGATGACGTTGTAGCCTTGTGGTGTTCAGGGCACAGCGCGGCTGCCTTCATTTTACTCCTAAACACACCTAAATGTCAAATCTTTTAATGTAGGTCATCGAAAGCGACGCTGACTTTTGGCCTCAACAGAAGTCAAGGTAGGCTTTAGTAATATGCACACTTTTTTTTAAATGTAAGATGACATGAATATGTTTTGTGAAGTATTCTCAGTTAAAGTAATCCTAATCACCAGACATAGATTTGCTTTCCACCTCAACAGCGTCCCGTCTTTACTGACTGCTTTAATCGAGTTCATAAACAAACTCTTTTTCAACTTCAGATTCATTATTGTTCATGTGTGTGTAGTTTAATGTTAAATTGGAAGTTATTTATTTATTTCCTCAGGCCCCACACACCACAGGTCTATCCCAAACTCACCCCAACTCAGAATAGTCATACATCATATTGCCAAAAGTTTTGGAACACTCCTCCAAATCGTCGCATTCAGGGGTTTGGGCTTGGCCCCTTAGTTCCAGTGAAAGGAACTCTTAATGCTTCAGCATACCAAGACATTTTGGACAATTTCATGCTCCCAACTTTGTAGGAACTGTTTGGGGATGACCCTTTCCTGTTCCAACATGACTGTACACCAATGCACAAAGCAAGGTTCATAAAGACATGGATGAGTGAGTTTGGTGTGGAGGAACTTGACTGGCCTGCATCTTAACCCGATAGAACACCTTTGGGATGAATTAGAGTGGAGACTGCGAGCCAGACCTTCTCATCCAACATCAGTGCCTGACCTCACAAATGCGCTTCTATAGGAATGGTCAAAAATTCCCATAAACACACTCCTAAACCTTGTGGAACGCCTTCCCAGAAGAGTTGAAGCTGTTATAGCCACAAAGTCCGGGCCATCTCCATATTAAATTCATGTGCATATAAAGATAGATAGATAATTTATTCATCCCAAAGGGAAATTTACAAAGGCAGATGTCGCAGAATTTGGCCTGGCTCTCAGTGTCTGAACGAATTCATCCGGAAGGTGTTCTATCTGGTTGAGGTCAGGACTCTGTGCAGGCCAGTCAAGTCATCCATGTCTTTATGGACCTTGCTTGTTGGAACAGGAAACTGTTCCCACAAAGTTGGGAGCATGAAATTGTCCAAAATGTATGCTGACGCATTAAGAGTTACTTTCACTGGACCTAAGGGGCCGAGCCCAACCACTGAAAAACAATACCTGAATTCAGTGATTTGGATGGGTGTCCTAAAACTTTTGGCAATATAGTGCATGTATGTGGGCCATGAGGACTGGTTAGTGACCATAATGTTCCCCAAATGGTCTATTAATTTAATTTATTGATATTTTAAAAAGCATATTAAATGTAAATGTTGTTGTGGTACAGGATGTGTTAGCTTAGTGATTAAGGTGTTGGGCTGCTGATCAGAAAGTTGTGAGTTCAAATCTCAGGTCCCCCAAGCTGCCACTGTTGGGCCCCTGAACAAGGCCCTTAACCCTTTAAAGATATCTGAAGAAAGCCAGTAATAATATGTAATTTTATTCTTACTTTACAAAGCTGCATATCAACATTTTATAGAGACATGAACACTTTACTGTCTACATTGTGGGTATCATACTTACAGGGTCAATTTAGCACCAAATGACTTCTTAGCAGAATAACATGAATCATTTTATTAGAGAAAAAACACTTTGCAAGAGTATTACTGCCGTTTGTTGATATACAGGGTTCACATAATAGCACAGTGTTGTAATAAGTTGCCTTCATCTGTATTTATTTTAAAAGAAGTATGTACAGATTAATCTAATTGAAAAACAAATTACCTTACTGTCACTTGTTTCATATGAGAGCAATTTAAAGAAGTTAATTCTGAGGAACTGAGGAAATTGCTGTAGTAGAAAAAGAAGCTTTGTCACATATACATTACAGAATAATAAAATTCTTTTTTTCCCACATATTGCAGCTTGTTAGGAACCTGGGGTCAGCCGTGATGTAGTGTCCCTGGAGTAGATAGGGTTAAGGGTGTTCTTGAAACCTCTGACCATCTGATCTGTAACCCAGAGCCTTTAACCGCTGAGTCACCACTGTCCTTTAACCATTAACCAAATAATCACTGAGCTACCACTGTCCTTTAACCAGTAACCACTGAACCATTGAGACAGTGCTGCCCTTTAACTAGTAACCATTTAATCACTGAGCCACCACTGTCCTTTAACCAGTAACCATTTAATCACTGAGTCACCACTGTCCTTTAACCAGTAACCATTTAATCACTGAGTCACCACTGTCCTTTAACCAGTAACCATTTAATCACTGAGTCACCACTGTCCTTTAACCAGTAACCATTTAATCACTGAGTCACCACTGTCCTTTAACCAGTAACCATTTAATCACTGAGTCACCACTGTCCTTTAACCAGTAACCACTGAACATTATTTAACTTAAAAAGAAAACCGCATCATTTGGGAATGTGCTGCAGGTGATCCTTCTCCAGGAAATGTGGAGTGTGGCCAGGCTGGCAGCAGTGGCTTTCCCTATGGGTTTGCTTCTTTCCAGGACCATGGCATGGATATCTAGTGGCAAAACACATTCCCAACTTATAAGCCGTTTGCGAGGTAACAGCCTGGCGAAAAATACACGACTTTACAGCTTTGATTAAACTCTACACATTTGCTATTCCTTTTCATATAGAGTTGATGGTATGTGTTATTCATTTGCATGAAAGAGCACGGAGTCATCCGTAGTGATCGAGTGTTCGAGGCCATGCTTGCCACTGATCGGGGCATCTATTCCAGAGACAACCCATATGATGATTCTCCTCAGTCAATAGGTGTGTTCTTAGTCAAACAGATATGTTAGTTGGAATAATAATAATAAAAAAAATCATTTATCTTAACATAAATGCACATTGTTACTTGCTCTCTTTAAAGGGTACAAGGCCACCATCAGTGCTCCTCACATGGTAAGTTAGTGAGTGGGAATAGCCAGACATGTGTGTAAGATTCTGTAGCTTGTGTAAGTCGATAAGATTTATATATAATGCCATTTAAACCCATTGATCCAGGCCAGACTTAATATGGTGCAGTTTGTTGCTGTAGTGATGGTGTGACTGCACATGTGGAGGATGAATTTGGTTTGATAATCTGACTTTCCTCTGTAGCATGCACATGCTCTGGAGGTTCTCAGTGATAAGTTAACTGATGGAGCTTCAGCCCTGGATGTTGGTTCAGGGAGCGGCTATCTCACGGCCTGCTTTGCAAGAATGGTGAGCTTCACAGCATTACACTATCTCTCAAACATGGCAATTGTATATGAAATAGATCTATTGCTGTTTAATTATTGTTGTTTCTGTTAAATATATGACGTAAAAATGAACATGATGTGAGTGCAGAACTACCAGAATGCCACTTTTGGTCTTGAAGGCCCCTACACTCAACTTCTACTGTATGTTGGTTTACAGTGCAGCCATCTCCAACTTCTTTTCAAAAGCATTTAACTGCACACACATGACAATTACATTAACTTTTATTAAATTAGATGATGGCCAGAGTCATAATCAGGGTTACCACCTAGAAATGTGAGAGATTCTAAGAAAACAGTTCTACTGGCAGTACTTTGGGAGATAATATGATATTTATGGCACCTAGTTTCGAATGTTGTACTTTTTTTAGTTTGTGTAGAAATAATTCCTTTCATTTTAAACTTTATCTTCTACATGCAGGTAGGTCCTACTGGCAAAGTTGTGGGAATTGAGCACATAGAAGATCTAGTGCGAACCTCGGTGAAAAATGTCCAAGCTGATGACCCAGAGCTCTTAACTTCTGGACGGATCAAGCTAGTGGGTAAGGGCGGTGATGCGAAAGCAGTCGAGTATACCAAAACCGAGACTCCCTGTCCTGTAGAAGATGGTGTAATTCAGTTTCACTGGAACTTTGCGTGAATGTGAACGCAACTCGTACTCAAGTATGCAGTTAGTCAGTAGCATGCGCATGTGTTTGAGCCGATGATGTCATCATTAGTTTCCGTAACACACGTGTACCATGTTGTGGGACACACAAGAGGTGAGGTGCCTTACTGCGCATAATAGCACCAAAATGAAATAATACAAAAACAATAGAATGAAGTGAGTTTAAAATCAGATTAATGCTTTGGGGTCACACAGGAACAATCACACTCAGACTCAGACTTAAGAACTGAGTAGAGTTTTGTGCATGAAATGTATTAATAAACCAGAGTCTGCTTTCCCTCCTCAGCAAAGCACACTCGCTTTATAAAGGATTTAATCTTTTCTCATTTGACTGACATTTATTCTTTATACCTGTTAAACTCCAGTGCGTAGGGTTTTGTTAAAAAAAAATCATGAACATTTGAGAACGGATGAAAAAACCTTCTATAATATGATTTTTCTGTACTGCCAGGATTCACCCTGACAGTCCTGTAATACTAATTCAGAGCCAGAGCTGTGTGAGGGATGTCAGGTTAGAATTGGCGTGAAATATCTATGCATACTTTCCACACCAGCTTAGATGTGTTAAACAGCTTCACATTTCAGCCCTGGGCATGAAAGAAGTCTGGTTTCTTTGTGCATAGCAGGAGCGACAGCCAGGAGAGGGTGTAAATAAATAGGAGTGAAAGAGGGAGAGTCTGATAATGCACTATAAAAAGAAAAAGAAATCAGGGCTAGCTGCTAAGACAAGATATTTGGTCAAATGCTAGTGAATTTTAGTCATCTGTTCTATCCTTATGGAGTTAGTGTGCTAGAAATCTCGCTATATTGAGCAGTGACTGGAGTTTGGGTGTTTTTTTTTCCAGTTTCTTTGTCATTTTTGTTATATAACTCAATTATGTCTGGTTAATATAAGTGATTTGAGCCATCTTTTAGCCCGATATATGTTTTCTAAACTCAGGTGAAAGCTAGTGCTCCGCTGTTTTACTATCTGGTCCAGTCCATTTTTGGTCCATCTGGTCCATTTTTGACAGGCTGGAGAAGAGAATGTGTAGATTATATTATAAAATACACACAGATCCAAATAAACCATTGTAATGGACCAGGCATATTTGTTTTCAATACCATATTTCAGCTAACTAGAGTTAACAGACTAGAGTTTTGGGGAATGGAGATTACAATAGAGCAACCCTTTTCCCTTCAACCAGAGCTTAACATTTGGCAACTAGATCATTTAGTGTTGTTTATGATTTGGCAGAATGAGCACAGTTACCTCATGGTAGCTTGCTGATGCACAGGCACTGCTTCTGGTCAGGCAACTCATGGTGAGTGCTGACAAGCTGATGGTTTTGCTTTTTCATCTGCTATTCTTTACAAGTAAATTTATTTTATTCTCATAACACGTCTGAACACTCTTGATTCATGCAAACTTTGCCTGCATCTTAAACTGCACTGTTGACATCATTACAGTTTAGACATACTATTGTCCATTGTGTGGGCTGGGACACACCATTGAGTTGAATTGCACCCAGAGCAGTTAGATTAATGTGCACTGTGCAACTCAAGCTTGATTATAAAATGCTATTCCTTAAGTAACTTAGAATAGCAAATTTCTAGAAAAGGCTGAAATTTCAAAATGTTGCATTATGTAGCTTTAATTCCCTTCACATAAAGATCATCACTATTGTTCATGCTGTAGTTCTCTGTAGTTTACTATATTTAAAAATTACAGCTATAAAGATGTACATGCAAATTTTAAATTATACCGAAATCATTCCCTTTTTTAATGCAATTTAAGCATTATTGTCCATTTATATTTTAACACAGCTAACTATGTCTGCACACCTGTACTACAAATGTATGACATCAATGACCACGAGGCGGTAGAATTAAATGATTCATTTTCAGAATTTATATAAGTTAACACAATAAGTTTCTTTGGTCTAAACATGGCTGTGTTCCTTTTCAGTGGGTGATGGACGCTTAGGTTTTCCAGATGGAGCACCATATGATGCCATTCATGTAGGGGCAGCAGCACCTACAATCCCCAAAGCGGTAGGCACGCAAGTTTCCACAAACCCCATCGTTTCTTTATTACTTTACAGTAGACCCCTGTCTGTGCTTACACCTGTCACATTTTTGAGCAAAAAGAAATTAAGTGGTATTTCTTGCATCACAAGTTTAGAATGTAAGAATAAATGTAGTGAAGGTAAAGTGCTTCCTGAAAGACATCACTGGGAATCAATGATTTTAAATGTACAAAGCTAACAACACTTGGCATTTAAGTTCAGTAATAAGAAGTATTATCTGTAAGTGTGAATGTTTTAGCCTCTAAACCTGTCAATAATGTCTTCAGCTTCTCGAGCAGCTAAAACCAGGTGGAAGACTGGTGCTGCCTGTTGGTCCAGAAGGTGGAAGCCAGGTTCTGGAGCAATATGATCGCCAGAGTGATGGTACCTTTGTCAAAAAGGCACTCATGGGGGTGGTGTATGTACCACTTACTGACAGACGTTACCAGTGGCCAGGGTACGTACCACACAACAACATTAGCTTTGCTGATATATACTGAACAGTCCTATTGTTGCTCTTGAAAGTCCGAACTCCTGCCCACAGTAGTTTCATTTGGTTTGATGGTTTACACCTTTGAATTTATTAAAATATATTATGTTTTCTGTACCTGGTACGCTGTATGGCCAAATGTTTGTGGACACCAAGCCACAATGTGCTTTTTGAACATCCATTTCAGATTAATTCCAACCTGTGCTGTTATAAAGCCCAAAAGTTCCGGTTCATCCTGAAGGTCTTCAGTTAGGTTGAGGTCAGGGCTCTGTGCAGGCCACGTGAATTGTTCCACTCCAACCTTGGCCAACCAGGTGTTCATGAACCATGAGTTGTCATGCTGCGGTTATCGTGAAGGGAAATTATACATACAGAATACAATACCATTCTAAACTATTGTGTTGTGTGACAACAGTTTGGAGAAGAACCACATATAATAGGTCCACATAAGTGTCCACGTACGTTTGACCGCATAGTGTATGTTCAATGCAGATATGATTAATGCTCGAAACTAATTCACACATGGACAAATCCATGCATTTTTTTTTTTTTTTTTTTACAACAAAACATGATACATGGTAATGTTGTTACTCTGAATGTTGCTCTGTTTCTGTCCCCAGCGGTGAGCTCTGATTGCGGTGTGGTTACTCCTGCAGGAGGTGGTTCAGGTGTTGTGGTGCAGAGAACACTTAAAACAGAGCACGAGGCCCTCGCTTCAGCTGTGTATTACTGTCCTGCCTGCCAGCTCTGTCCAGCCTCTTCACTTCTCTTCTGCTATAATAACAAAACACAGCTTTTTTTATTATTATTATTATTATTCAGCCATTACAGGATGTCAGTCAAATTGTTATTTAGTGCTTGTCTTTCCCACATTCTTACTTAAATGGGGTTTAAACAATTATTGTTTTTCTTAACACCCCTTATGCCTTGTTTGTAAAACACTATGTAAAATATTTCCTAACTGAAGTCCAAGCAGTGACGAGTTAAATCATTAAGATAATTATTCAGACTGCAGTGCTGTGTAACTGCTCAAAATAATACTTAAATCATGGATTATGTAAATTAATTTATTAATAAATAAGCTTATGTTGGTAGTTGTTGTCTGAATGCAGATCTTAACGAAACTAAGTTATCATGTGGCTCTGCGAGGTTACGCGTGATGTCATCAGTCTGCGACAGAACACACACACACACACACACACACACACGGGCATGTCAGCACGGCATGGTAGCGCGATCGGTCTACCTGTGTTAAGAGGTGTACATAGACTCTTACGGCATAATAATTGTTTTAAAAGGAGACGTGTACCGGGTGACGTTTCTGTGTTGCTGGATGAAATCGAAGTTATTAGAAATATTACGGAATATAAACATCCCAGGCGAGATTTCCACACCGCGGTCAGTGTTTTCAGAGCAAGGTTCAGCATCATGGAGAAGGGGTTGAACAATGAATTAGAAATAGAAAAGGAACAAGATCTAAGCGTGAGTGAGAGCAAAGAAGTACAGGAAAGCTGCAAGAAAAGGAAAAGCGACGACCCTGAAGAAGAACATGGGGTAAACAAACGGGGTAAGAAGCGAAAGGGAAGCAAACAGATGAAACCTGGTGATCGATATGTTCCTCCACCACAAAAACGCAATCCCGGAGTAAGTTTTAACCAAGAACACTTCGCAGAAACCTCGTACTATTTTGAGGGAGGACTTAGGAAAGTGCATCCGTATTATTTCGATTTTAAGACTTACTGCAAGGGTCGTTGGATCGGTAAAACACTACTGGAGGTTTTCAGCAGTGAATTTCGTGCAGAACCATTAGACTACTACAAGAAAGCAGTTAAAGAAGGACGTATTCGACTGAATGAAACACCTCTAGATGACTTAAATATAACACTGAAGGTAAGGTATGTGATGTAACCATGTATTATCACTAAAAGGAGGATTGTTGGGTTTTAAGGTTTTGTTTTTTGTACTCCACAGAACAATGACTTCATGAGGAACACTGTGCATCGCCATGAGCCCCCTGTTAATGGGCAGCCACTGCAGGTCTTGGTGGACGATGGTGAGGTGGTGGTGGTGGACAAACCCGCTTCTCTTCCTGTCCATCCATGTGGCCGTTATCGCCATAACACCGTCATATTCATTCTGGGGAAAGAGAAAGGTCTTTGTGGCCTTCACACCGTGCACCGCCTCGATCGTCTCACTTCAGGCATCCTGCTGTTTGCTCGCACACTGGAGACATCCAAGAAATTGGACCAGATGGTTCGGGAACGACAGGTGAAGCCATCATAACCTCCTGGTCAAGAGCTTTTAACTTGGTAGTAATGGTCATTTTTCCCTATGAAAAACTACATACAGTGGATGACAAAAAGTGTACACACTCCTAGCAGGTTTTTGTGATGTGTGAAAACTAAACTAAGTTAATCATGACAAATTAAATGTTGTGAATTTGCACCTTTTATATTACAGTAGAAAAACAATGAGAATCATTTTAGGGAAAAATGTACAATGAATCTGGTTGAATAAGTGTGCACACCCCTAAACGTCTTGGTTAAGCATCTTTATCTTTGGGTAAGTGTCAGTTGTGAATATTTTGTCTCAAGCAATTAAATGGGCCGTACATCTCCTGTGAACAGTCCTTTTCAGGTCACCACACAGGTTTTAGATTGGATATGGAGGCTAGACCATTCCAAATCCTTGAGCTTGTAGATCTGGAAGTGTGCTTTGGGGCATTGTCATGCTGACATGTTGAAGATATTCTTCATCTTAAGTGCTTTAGCAGAACCTTTAAGGTTGTGCTCCAACGTTGTTTTTTGGAATTGCTATTTGGAGATATTTATGATTCCTTCCATTTTGAATGAAAGCCCCAGTACCAGCTGAAGAAAAGCAGCACAAAAGCATGATGCTGCCACTACCATGCTTTACCCTCAGGATGGTGTTCTTTTGTTTATGTGCTATTCCCCCCTAACCATATCTTTTGTTATTATGGCCAAAAAGTTCAACTATGGTCTGAACATAAACACCTTGGTATATCCAGTGTCTTTGAACCATTTTTTCTGACCCTATCCTGACTTTTTGACAGAGTGATCCTTCTTTATGACCCATGACCTTTCCAGGTGATTGTTACCAAGATGGTGTCAGGAAAATCCTACAGTAACGGCTGGATTTTATTTCAGCTTATTCAGTGAATTTAACTGATGTCAGTTGCGTATTTATAAGTATTAAATGTTAGATTGAATGTGATTGGTTGATTCTGAACACTGCATCATACCTAATAACAAAATGGTGTGCACACTTTAAAGATTCGCTCATTATGTTTATCTCAACTGTATACTGGTCAGGTTCACAGATTTTTAAATTACTGATGTTATATTTGAAGAAACAGGCCATGTTGAGAAATATCAGCACTTTTGTAGCAAATCAGATTTCACTGGAGGTGTGTGGGAAAATGTCATGTTTTTGTGCTGGAGCATATAGTATGTAAAAAAAAACAGAAGTTTAATTACTGCCCCAGGAATGTTACAAGTAGAGCAGATAAAAATATTTGCATTCATTTGTATAGACTGTACAGTGTATATACTGTAGATCGTCTGTGAACAGGTTTCCGTGCAATTATATCTTTTCCTTTACTTACTATACAGTTGGAGAAGGAGTATGTTTGTCGTGTGGAGGGGGAGTTTCCTGACGGCGAGGTTGTGTGTGAAGAACCGATTCTGGTAGTCTCATTCAAGGTGGGTCTCTGCAGAGTGGATCCCAAAGGCAAAGACTCACGCACAGTTTTCCAGAAACTCAGCTATAACGGACACTCTAGCGTGGTGCGCTGTCTCCCACTCACCGGACGCACACACCAGATCCGCGTACATCTCCAGTATCTCGGCTTCCCCATCCTCAATGACCCCATTTATGGCTCTTCCGCTTGGGGTCCGAACAGAGGCAAGGGAGGCCTGGTGGGTAAAAATGATCAGGAGTTGCTGGAAGCTCTTATTGAGGAGCATCGTTCCAAGGAGAGTTTGCACCTCTTGGATATCTCTGATGAAGTGTTACCCGGAAAGAGCGAGCCTGATGCAGGCAGTGCTCCGGTTAACAATGAGCTGACTGTCACGGCTGAATCTGAAAACACTACATGTGAAGAATCAACTTCAAATGACAAGGAAGCAGAAACGAATATTACACAGGCAACTGAGAGGAATGAGGAATTATCCAGAACTGCAAGAGAGACCAAGGTAGTCCGAGATCATTTATGTTCGGAATGTAAGATTGTCCGACCTGACCCTACAGAGAAGGAGCTGGTCATGTACCTGCATGCATTACGCTACAAGGGGCCTGATTTTGAGTATTCCACACAAGTGCCTGACTGGGCTAAAGAAGACTGGGTGCAGAATTGAAGTTTGAAAATTGTTGTTTTTTTTTTTAGATTATTTCCTGTTCTTTAAGAATATTTAATCTGTAAAAATTAGTGAATGGAAATGGCTGGCATTTGGATTTGCATTTAAAATAAGATCTGTGGTCTAAACTTTGTGAAAATTTCTGTATCCATCCAAAAAGCTAAGTAAAAAAAAGTCATCGGAAATGGAGATACCACTATATGAAGTTATGGAGACACTTGCATTTTTTCTGCGATCCAGATCATGGCTCAATAAAATATAAATCTTTATTGACTTTCTCAGTCACATTTACATAACAGTTCATTCTTAATACTTTTAAATCTGACATCACATATCCACATAAAACAATTTTAGAACATCATGTTTCTCAAACGTGACATCACTTTGTTTATAACAAACAATTATTACTTTTTTTTTTTCTTTTTTCATTTGGCACTTTGTACACTAGAAAGGTACGACAGCATTCCAGACATTTTGCATTCCAGACATGGTTGCTGGCATACTGAAATAACATTGACCTCACTTGAATAAAATGTAGTAAATTGATTGCGAAGGATATTCAACAAGTGTGAATGTTTGAGAAATTGACCAGCAGCACTAGTGGAACAAGTATGGCAAAGGATCAGATTCTTTAATTAAAAGTGTATATATGATTTTTCTTTTTTTGTTAAATGGCTTTTTATCTTTTCTTTTTTTTACATTCCATAGTCATTCTGTAGTGACTAAACAATTATATGTTAAGTAAAAAATGATTTCAGAAAGTGACCAAGTCTCACACGACATAGCACCACACTTCACAGAAAGAAAACCAGTCTCGGTACTCTAGTGATCGTACAACATTCGAACAAATAATGGCATAGATATAGATATTAGTTGACTGACTTGGTAGCTATATAACTCTGATGACAGAAGTTTAACGATAAAGATTGCATTTTGTCACGGGTAAATGGGATGAAAACATCTCAACATCAAGTTGAAAAGTTTTTCAAAGCTTTTCAAAAGACTGTACAAATTTTCAACCTACTTTCATAGTACATTTATAACTGGGATATTGGTTTTCTCACCATCATGTTGTGTTTCAGACAAACATTTCTAAATAAATTGATTTTAAACCAACCTATTCTCATAAAAACAGGTATTTACTTAACAATCATCCATTTAGATATTCCAAGACACCAAATAAAACTTCCTCTTTTACGTAGATGTTATCTTATGAAAAGTTAATACAGCACAGGAAATCAGGACATCAGCTATGGAATGTTTTAGTAACAACATTTGGATAATGAACAAATTTCTTTGCCAATAAACGAGTACGATTTTATTCCAAGTTATGTTAGATCATTTCTCTTGGTCCATTTATCATGAAACAAATTTAATGGGTTAACAGAACCTTAACTATTTTAACGAATGTATGGCTTTATTTATTTGTAGATTTGATATGTTGATTTAACACTGTTGATCTTTAACACTCTTTTCTTTTTTCTTTTTTTTTTTACAAAATAAAGCTATAAATCTGATATAAGTTAAGTAGCAAGCACAATGTATAAGTAGAAAGATCGTAATACATCAAATACAGTTCTGGTAAAGTCTTCTGACATTTAAAACAATAAATAATTCATTATATTTGAGGGCAATAAAAATTTAAATAAAAACTATTGACTTTTAGCTCAGCAGAGGTCTGAGCAAAATAAACATATAAATACAATGCCAGTCACAAGACCTGCCCCAGAGAAAACAGAAAAGTACTTTAAAATACTCTGGTAATTTAAATTAAGAATAAAAATTAAATATTTTGTCAAAGACATAAATCCTTGTAGTAAAGAACCCATTAACTGGGAAGCTCTGAGATCCTGTGGAGACTCAAAATTAGTTGCGTATTTTGTTTTGTATTATGTTCCAGATTCAGTTCCTACACTTCCTTCACCACATGTGAAGCCAAATTATTGCTTCTTTAAAGGCAGGTGCACTTGGTGGAAAATCCAGTTATGCCTGGTATAAACAACTTGTAGACATTAATAGTATCAAGACAATACCTTGTGTCCTACAAGCCATTAGCATGATCGATATCTATTTTCCATATGGATTGTTTCAAATGAAATAAAGTGAACTACATTTGTAGATCCCTATTATGCCTATTCCTTATCTAGAATATTTAATTGAATAAAGAAATTGCTTTTATGTAAGATTTAAGTAATCTGCTCTGATGCACCATAATCCTTTGAAAATATGTACAATATTTGTATTATGAAATAGCAACCCAAGCGCCATCAAACATCTGTGTAGTGTCTGTGACATGCAAGTGCATCTGTCCATAGAGTAAAATGTACCGTAAAATCATTGCAGGTAGCAGTGTGACATGAATTCAATTAAAAAAAGACTCAGTATACCATGGGACCTATATAATTGCTGATTTACAGATCTGTTGTGTTTAGTAAGCATTTACAGATATGATCAGATGTGCTGTACAAGTCCTCCTCAATTACTGACGTTTAGGATTTAACATGGTGGTAAACGTAAGAGTTCTCTCATTTAATCATTGAATCAGCTGCTGTCCTCATTTCTTCCATCCCTCTTGATCCAAACATCAGGTAAATCCGGTTGACTGTTTGGCAATATTACAGGTAGATCGCTTTGACTTGTCCGCCTCCTTCCAGACCCTGGAGAGCCTGGGTCATACACTGTTTCTCTCAGAGACAGACGCAAAGTATCTCTCTTGCCATTGAGGTGACCAGGTCGCAGCTCTCCTTCAGTCACAGTGGGTGGTGCAACCGAGACTGCTGGCTCAATGTCACTCAAACATGTCTCGTTAGAATCTTCAAGCCCCTCGATGGAACTCTGAGATTGACAAGACAAAAGTCTTTTATGTTCGTGACATCTATAGGCCCCATCCATAGAGAGCGACCTTTTAGTAGTCTCATTTACGGTCTCTGTGACCGTGATATCTTCCATGCTAGAGGACGACAAGGAGACATTCCATAGTTTAATACCAGGGCCACTATGGCATTTCTTGCACAAACGCTTTTCCTTTGCTTTATCATCTGGAGGTACTACTGTGGGTCTCATTTTATTTCCTTTGTAAGGGGATGAGGTTTGGACAGCTTGATGAGTGTCACAACCTTTGAGGTGCCTGCTGCATATATCCTCATTCACAGATTCAGTGCTAATCCTGTCATAATATCGCTTTGGACTGAGCCCACAGAACTCAATGTCATCTGAAAGAACAGAAGGTCTGTTGGACAGCTTGCTGGTGCAAGTGCTATTTTCAAAGCTGTCACTTAGATGACAGGCAAGGGGTTGCAGCTCATACTGCTCAGGCTCCCTCCCTAGCCTTGACTGGTGTTGCCTGTGGTGGTGCTGATTGGGGCACAAGAATGCTCTGCCACTTTCTTTATTATAATTTCTTCTTGTTTGTGATCCCGTTCCAGTGCCACAGCCAAACGTACCATTAGCTGATGGGTTGTTGTTTCCAGCTTCAGCACCTGAACAAGATGGTGGTATGTTTTCTGTGGCTCTCTCTTTTGCACATGGTATGATTATTTTCCCACAGTTCTTCTCAGGACCAAAGAAGCAACAAAGTGACTGAAAGAAAAAAGTGGCAAAACCACATGCCACACACTTTACCAGAAGGAGAAATATTCCAAGTTTCCGGAAAAGCAGTGCAGTTGCAGGTAGCATTATAATCCCAACACAAAAGTATGCTCCTGCACCTGTGGCTACTGGACAACCCATTTTCTTCAGAGAATATGCGACCCTACCCAATCTGTCAGTGTGTGGGGCCAGACAGTAGGAAATGCAATAATTGGCTGCAAAGTCAACAGAGAGACCTGCCGCAGCCGAAATGAACAGTGCTTCCACACTATTTAACTGCCATTCTAAAAGCACAAGCAGGCCAACAGTAACAAAAACACTCCCCCCAACAGCAAACGTCACATAAATGCTTAATGGTATATTCCAAGTGGTGAGCAGAAGTGATGCAAATGTAAGGGCTACAGAAATGCCTGCCACTACTAATGTCTCTGAGCTCAGACATTGCTGGAGGTCATATAACAATAATTGGCTCACAAACCAGCCTTTCTGTAGTCCAGGTGGAGCGCTAGAAATCTCGCTATTGAACCAAGCCGTGATTTGTTTGTAGAAATTTGAAGTCCTGTTGAAGTTAAAGCTGTAAAGCTGTGAGGTCTTAAATACCACAACAAGGGCAGCAATTTGATTTTGTGAATCATATCGAAGGCCCCCATTCCTAGGTGAACGCGGTTCTGCCTGTTGTTTTTCCACCATCATTTTGAGACACCGCTCGAAAACACTAGGAGGGTAGGGGAACGTAAAATTGTTGCAGCAGAAACTGAAAGCATCCTCGCTTTCAGAACAACGGCGAACAGATACCCACTGAATTAAATCTTCCACAAAGCAGGTATTGTCTTCCAATGCTTCTTGCTCTGCTGGTGATGCTGAATAAAAACTCTGGTTTCTAATTTTTCCACATAGATTCCGTAACCACATTTGGGCTTCAGAACTGCTTATATTGAATTCTGGGTCCATGGTAAAGGAGCCATTGCTTCTTGGATTGAAACGATCATTACCATCAGCTGGGGTGACTCCCCAGATGAGGGTCATGGTCATAGGCTCATCTTCTCCTTGTTTCATTCGCTCAAACATGAACTGATGGCGGTATTCTGCATCATACCTTTCAAATGGATGACTGGAGCGAAACAGCTGAGTTGCCTTACTGTCTGAGGTTGGTAGCTTCATTCCAGGGTCTACACATGAGATATAAATTCCTCCTGCAGCCAGGACTGCAAACCAGCATATCCATATGTATCGAAACTTAACCACACCACAGGGTAGGACTTTTAAGAAAATCAAATTTGATGTGTCAGAGAGTCCACGTTTTAGACCCCGAAATTTCTGTCCCATTGTGAAAAGGCACCGCTTCCTTGAACTTGTGTCCCAAAATCCACCAGGATTTTTTGAGCAACATGGCTTCCATGATGGCTTAGAAGCAGTGGCAGAAGCACCTGCAGCATGTCGCTCTTGCAAAACGATGGCACAGGGGAGCCAAACAAGAGCAAAAAGTGTGTTGATTAAAGAGGCACTACCAAGATACACAGCAAAACACCTCACCACTGTAATGCTACTTATGTAGCCTGAGTAGAATGTGATGCTGGATGTCAAGCCAGACACCAAGATCAAGTACCCCATTTCTTGTAAGACGTGGTGGATTCTCTTTTCTAGTGCAACTGGAGGATTATGGCTCAGTTGGGACTTCCAGAAGTCATTAAAGGTGAAGGCTTGATTTGAGCAACTTCCCAAAAGGACAAGAACTGCCATGAGATTCAGAAGTGGAAAAAACAATAGTCCAAATACAACTTTGTAGAAAAAATAAGATGTCAAAAGCGACAACGTGACTGCAACCAGTGACATAGCTGATAAAAGGAATGATCTAAGATATAAGGCCATTGTAAATAGCAGTGCAAGAACTGTGAGAATAGGGTAGACAGAGTCTCTTGTGAGGTAATATTTGAAAAGCTTTTGCTTAATCCCCAAGTCCATCCCTGTTACAGTGGTATTGTTGTATGTTAGATCATGACCTTCCAGATGGTTTAGATAAATATCCATTAATGCATTTCCTTTTGCCATTGGTAGGAACAGGATACTATATTTGAGGGATGGAACCTGGTACTCAACAGTCTGAGGCCCCAGGAAATCTTTATCCACCAGGTAATGCAGAATCTGATAGATGATGCTAGAGTGCTTGCAGGGATGTGGGACAGATGCACAGTAGCCGTATTTGCTTCTCTCTGCACACGATGCAACAAGGCTTCCATCATGGTAGTAAGGGGCACAATATCTGAGTAAGCCTAAACTGTCTGACACTTGCTGAGCTGTTAGACTGAAGCAAGAGGAGACGTTGTTGAGGAGAGCCAAGAAGTTCCCCAGGGACCAGCTTGGACAGCACTCTCCCTTACCCTTGGTGCCAGCAGCCTCCAATTTTACCTGACAGAGTTCTTTGAAGTGTGCATCTGAGCGGATCTGAAATTTGAAAGATGGCATTAGGTTTTCTCAGTTTCTTCAGTGACTGGTGAGCATAAAGAGTAAAATCACACCTTCACATAAAATTGTGCCAAACTTTGCTGAAAATATGCAATGTCTTATAATATTTAATGTCTTGTAAACATATTTGGATTACCTGGGTTTGCTCCATGTCACACATGGAATAGATTGCCTTCAGACTCCAGAGACTGTCAGAGTTTTCTGAGCGGAATACCAGCTGGGCATAGCGATCTCCTGCAGGGGCACAGATGGAAGAAAGAGACACCAGCATATTTTATTATATGCTACAGTCCATTTACTAATATACTTGCTTAGCTTCATATTTAATTGACAGTGGCAAATGACTAAAACCAGTATTTTTATTCCTTTTCCCCTCACCTGGATCATTGCAAAAATAGGCGTTCTCAGTAGTATCTGTATGTAGCATTCTCCTTGAACGATGTCTTAAGTGATGCTGGGATTTACTGGTGATTTCCCTGGAGGCACCATGATCACTGAATAACACATAACACATTTTATGACTGTGCATGCTATTGAATTTCTGTGTATATACACTGAATGTCTACTTTATTAGGAACACCTGTACACCTACTCACTCTTGTAATGATCCAATCAGCCAATCATGTGGTAGCAGTGCAATGCATAAAAATACACAGAACAACAATCTCAGTTTCATCAGCATGGTTGTTGGTCTCAGACAGGCTGGCATGAACAATTGTTTTCAACTGTTTTGGAACATCATCTAGAATTTTCTATGAACAGCTAGGATTTTTAAGCACAGTAGAGCGAATGGTACAAAATGAAAAAAAATCAAAATCCAGTATGCAAATATTCTGCTGGCAGAATATAACCAGATATAAATAACCAGAAATGGTTTGTTCTGAGAGAGGTCAGAGGATGATGACCAGACTGGCTTGAGATGTCAAAACCTTGTTTTTGCAAGGTTAAATGCATTACCATATGATTGAATGATTGGATAATTGCTTAAAGAAGCAGGTGTACAGTTATTCCTAATGCGGTGGACTATGTACCCTCATGGCAAGGAGAACATTACCGTGCTATACTTTGGTCCTCAAACTGCAGAGATGTCAGAGATAGTTTTTTCCCAGGCCCAGTACTTTCCTGCAACTTTGCCCAGGCTGCCAGTTTAATCCCAATGTCTGTTCCACGTGGTTCAAATCCCTGTAATAGATCATCAGAGACAGATGAAATGGAGAATTACCCTTTGAAAATGTATTAAATGAATCTACAAGGTAAATTTTGCAGGGTCAATTTACTATGATATTGTTGGAGAACACATGCAATTTTCTGTGTTCTGTGAGACCAGAAGTAATATTCATTTTGATGGAAATGTTACACAATGAATAGAAAGGTACCTACTGCTAAAGGATCAGAAAAATCTGGCAGGGGACCAATCAAAATCCCTGCTAGGGAGAAGGCAAGGAGAACTACTGCACATGAGATAAGAACTGTCATCGGGTATTCCACTATGACCTGGGAGTAGCTGGGAGTCAAAAACAATTGCTGTTAACAAATGACTGGATTAGAAGTAAGGTCTTTTTTTTTTTAAACCAGGCTTGACCTGGTTCTCTGATTTATTTTTCAACAAATTATATATGCAATATTAACAAACTATGTTCACCTACTTCTTTGGAATCCGGTGGAGTCTCTCAGTCCTATAATAGAGATAAACTTAATGTTTATTTTTCTTACACCTCAGAAAGCTCACATTTATATCAATCAGAAGAACATTCAGAAAAGCTTTGAACCTGACTGTCACCACATGATGCTGAACAGGCTTGTAGTTACTGCCATCACGTGATCCCTGTAGCCAATGACACTGCAATGTGTTGTGACATATAGGCTGGTGGAAGGGACTGCACCTGTGAACTCTCTTGATAGCATTGCTGGCGCAGTCTGAGTGAGAAGACGTGTTTGTTTGATTCAGACAGGCATTGTCTGTGATTGGCTGCTGGTGGTCACAGCATGGGCATCTCTTGAGTCGAGGTGACTGGTACATGTGACTCTGCAACACTTGGTCGTACAGTTGAGAAGAGGAAGGTGGTGTGGACAGGTGGTTTATGTGGTCCCCATCTATGGGGACGTCAGTCATAGGAGACTCTGCATCCTCACTGTCTGGGGGACACAGTGACACCTTCGGGATCTCACTGCACGTAAACAGGAAAAATAGCGACACCTTTTCAGCAACAGCCTTTAAATTATTATAAATTATTTCATTTGAATTAGTTTTCCAGTACACCAGACCCCCTAGATATTATGATAAACCATAGTTCAGGTGCTTTGCAGAACATTATGCTATTATTTCTTTCATCACACACAACAGAGCGTATTAACTAATAATTAAGCCCATAATAAGCTGAAAGTACTTAGGTACATGGACTGATTAAAATGGTCAGGGTAGTGGTGGGAATACATCCTGGATCACATTTTTACATCTACACTGAACTAATGACATGTTAACAATTGAAAGTATCTCAAATGTAGTCTAGTTTCAGAAACAATACACTACAATTTAGTGTAGCCAATCTGCATACCTGCATGTTTATATAATATAAGAAAACTGGATAACCCAGAGGAAACATGGGAAAAGCATGCAGCGTATGCAGTAACCCAAGCTCAGGATCAAACTGGGAAACTGGATCTGTGAGCCACTAATTACTTAAAATACTCTATATGTTAAAAGATTCACTTTTGTCATAATGTCATAATAGGTAGTCCTTTGTTTTAAAGCATAAGTGAGGCAGGATCTTGGGGTAAGGGGGTAAATCTAGCTAGCTAATCATCTAGCCTGCTTGCTGAGAGTGACTCTAAATAACATTAAATCGAGAAAAACATTCAATTATTTCTCTTTTAATTAGTGTTGTACTGTATATATATATATATATATATATATATATATATATATATATATATATATATATATATATATATATTTATTATTTCGCTGTGAATTGTTCAGTTAAATCAAGAATAGATAACTGCTACTGTAGCTGTTCTCATTCTCGGCAGGAAATATTCTAGGCACATTTTTAACTTATTTACTGGTATATTCAGCACTGTGGTCAAATGTACAAAAATTAATGCAGCATTCAATGAGCACTATAAAGGGTAAATTTTACATATTTATTATTTAATCTATTATTGGGTTTTAGGCTCGGGTTGAACAGTTGATTATACAGCATTATTTATTTATTTATTTATTTATTTTTTTTATTTGGGGTTTTTTAACAGCAATGTTATCGGCAAGGCGGCATGGTGGCTTAGTGCTTAGCACGTTTGCCTCCAGCGTCCTGGGTTCGAGTCTCGCTCCCACTCACTGTGTTTGTGGAATTTGCATGTTCTCCCCGTGCTTGGTGGGTTTCCTCCGGGTGCTCTGGTTTCCTCCCACAGTCCAAAGACATGCTTATAGGCTGATTGGAGTCTCTAAAATGCCTGCATTGTGTGTGTGTGTGTTATAAAAATATTATCGTCATGGTAACAGCATGCACCTGTTTATGGCAAACTCACTAGTCTTTGCATAGGCTACTGTATCTGCTCTCTCTTTATAAAGTTCAACTTACTTAAAAAAATCCCAAAGTCAGTTGAATTTTCTTAGCAATGTCAATATTTATATGAGTGTGGAACATAAAACATTTGCTTTAAATTGACATTTTTGTGGCTATCGGTTACCAAATGTTCTAAAGAAAGACAGCTTAATATAGTTTACTGCATGGCTTATCAAGACCTAAGATTAAAACCACTGCCTTGGACCACTAGTGTAAAACTTCATTCTGAAAACTTATAGGTATGAGTAAGTAAACAATATTGTGTATGTAATCAAGCAGGTTAAAATAGATAAGCAGTAAAAGACTCTACAGTATCAGTGTATTGCTTCAAGGTTCAATTCCACTAAGAGACAGTTAAATAAAACTCCAACTGCTTCTGCTTCTCTTGCTAGAACTCTTAATGGCAAAAGAAACAAAAAGTAAACTAAATTACAATTCTAGTTTTTAAATGTATTGTTTCTAGACTTCGCTATATTTTCATGTAGTTTCTAAAAGATCACAATGAATAAATCCTAAGTGACGTTTAATTTAAAATCCGCACATATTATACCTAAATCTTGGCTGACATTGTTCTGAAAAATGTTTCCTTCTGAATTCACACAAAATGTACGATGTCATGTGAATGAGATATATTGCAAGAAAACAAGAATAGATTGTGTATTTCCATATAATTAATTCAAACCCATTTATTTCTGTACTTGCATAAGGTTGACGCTACCTCCCATGTTCATGCTCCTTTCATTCAATACAGAGTGCACAGAGTTTCTGTCTGTCCATATGTTGCTCATCTCACTGTGTCACATGACATTAACAGGACAGAGATGCTGAGGAAAGCTGCAAGCTGTGGATCTAGTCCTTATCAGGACAGGAAGTAGCAAGTCACCATTTAGTTTAATGTCAGATTAATTTACTTATTGCAAGGTTCTGTATTTCTTTGAAACAAACAAGCTCTCTATGTCATAATAATGATACAATTACAATATATAATTCCCATATTTTCAAGTCTACTAAGCAGGAAAAAAAAATGAAATTAATTTCAGTGCAATAATAATTAATTTTCTTACTGACAGAACTTTCATTTCAGAACTGAGTCTCACCTCAGAGCACATTGCTGATCTAGTAACACTTCAGTCTGCCTGCATCTGACTCTATCTGCTGTATCCAATGTGTCTGCTTGTTTGTCTTAATCAGTCTCTCCCAAATCTCCTCAAATCCATCTGGCTGCACATCTTTTCTTCTCCCCCTCAGTGCAGCACCTTATTGCGCTGCCTTTCTTGTTGCCAATACCAACTGTGTCTGTGTGTGTGTGTGTGTGTTATGTAGGGCTGCTTTAGCCACAGAATAGTACAGTGGAATAAGGTGATCTGACAGCTCTGCAGCAATTTTGTGGTTAGGCACTTTATACAGCAAGTACTGCAGTGGATTTTCCGAATCTAAAGAAAGTTCATGCTGTGCTGTCACCTGACAGGAGAAAATACATCATTATTACACTGAGAGCCTTAGAACAAACAATAACAAGCAGAGTTCACCTACACTGAGTAAAACACCGACTTTGGTGTGTACTCTGTTATACCACAGTAGTGCTCTCGAATTCTCAAATCTGATTGGTCAGAAGATGCTGATTAATTTTCTGTTGCAGCATGGCTCTGACAATAGTGCTGTCTGTGATTCAAATCATGGGGTTATATTAATGCTTTCATTTTAATATTTTATCTTATTAAAATGTCTATAGTAATAAGTCATTCACAGCATCTTGTATGGCAGATATTCTACAGATAATATTAAATTAATAAATGAAAGTGTGTTGTATTTCAATAAATAAATACATTAAATAAAACCATACTCATTAACTTAAAAATCTTGCAGAAAGAGCTTCCTGACTTCTCAATAACACAAGTTGTGCTTATTTTTTTGTCTATTAACTTCAGGAGAAAGAAAAAACAAGGCTACTAAAGGAACCGCCATTCACAGCTGCTATGACGTAATTGATAACAGAAAGTAACTTATCTTGTTTCAAAGAATTAAATGTAATTATAAAAGTTTAAAATGCACAGTGTGTTTTAATTTATAAATGGAATTATTGGCAAATCACTTTGCCTAGTGCTAGGAGGAGTAAAACACTTCAGGATATCCTGTTATAGGGAAATAATACATCAGACAGTCGTGTCACAAAGCCATGCATTATTTTCCTATTGTCTTGTTATATTTCTTACACATGTAAGGGCAATTAACTTGTAAAATCTTAGAAAATCCCCATTACATATGGCACTGTTATAATTTTGCACTATACAAAATCACTGAGCTTGTGAGTAATGCATGTAATTAGGAAAAAAAAACCAATGACATTCCTGTGCACATATTTCATCTGGAAATCCAGCCTGGCTTTATTTATCTCTGGTATGAGATGCTATTGACCTGTGCTGAACTCTATGCCTTAAAATACAAGCAGAACCCAAGGATGAAATTTCAGTGGACAAAACTGTATTAACTGGCAAACACTAAGCGCTTATTTAGTGAGCTCACACTTGCTTTAGGCCACCACATGAACTGTACTGTACTATTCTAATCTTTTTCCATTATTTCAATGTGTGTATATTAATATTTTGACTAGTTATAGGAGCCATAGAATATTTTATTCCAGAACCTTACATTCACAGAACACATAACATTCAGGTATGCCGTATATACCAAAAACATTTATATTATAAATAATAAATAACATTTATCATTATATTGTTTTATGAGTTTTTATGTGTTGTTATTATTATGTATTAAGTTTCAATTACAGCTAAATACTAGAAGAACCCAGTAAACATATAATAATTATGATAATGGTGGGTTGTAACATATTAAAAAATATCACAGACAACCTGTTTATGCTGCATGCACTACACTTGAGGGCTTTTCACACTTGATATAGTTAAGGCTGGGTCACTGTAAACTCTGGATAAATGGGATCCTTTTTCACGTTTCACACTGCTCATACTTTACCCGGGGTTATCTAATGCTTCACATTGTACCTTCCTAAACCCTGAGTTAACGTTCTTATTTGCCTGTTTGCAGTGTCAACAATCATGATAGGATAAGCGCAGAATGAAAAGCCCTTTTGTAGATCACAAAGCCATGAGAATATTTAGTTATAATAAAGCAGGTCATGAATTTGACCTTAACAATTAAGTAGTAATAGTTCTGGTGTATTTGTGTGCTTCAAATTAACCTGTATAATATATTTTTTTAAATATCTTTAATATTTTCTTCATTTCCACTGCTAATCAGATATTAACCATTGCCACGACTAGGCTGCATGCTGCAAGAATCATGCGCCTAACTCAGCATGAGCATGATTTCTGCTTTTGGTGGAGATGACAATAGCGAGGAGGCTTGATGTTGCGTGGCAGTTGAAGCAGTGGCTCTGTGGAATTTTTGCTACTGCATTGCTGATACAGTGAGAGAGAAAGAGAAGCAGCCTAGAAATCTGGTCTTCCAAAACTGCACAATTTGTGTGGTGAACCAGACGAATACACATTGCTTGTATTGATATGATTTAAGAAGACCTTTTAATTTTAAGTCTCTAGAATTTGTGCTTTCATTCTGTAAATGCACACTTGTCCGTTCCTTATTATGCTCACACTAGCCACTGAGTAATCGTAGCAATTAGTACTATGTACTATGTGGGTAATATGCTTTGTAATATGTAATATGTAATATTCTAAAGTGAATTAGTGAGAAATATGCTTCAAGATGAATAAACAAATAATCTGAAAATGTCAGCCACTACAACAGTGTGATTACTCGGAATACATAATTCATCCTGATTCAGCTCGTTTTCAATAGACTAATCTTCCTGCTTGTTGACTGAAATTATTCTTCAAGGGCTCAAGCCATTTTCTTATGTGCACAGGATGTGAGCAGCCATTTTAAGTAACATAAACAAGACCAAATAATAATGTAGCACTAAGCCCTTAGATTGAACAAATCAAAGGTTTAGACAGAAAGCGACCAGGTGCGTGCCTCACGCTCGCAAACGGAGACGAGGCTTCTCCTACGAGAGTCATGCTCAGACATGAATCATTGCAGTGACTGCTGGAGCCTGTCCACCAGAGCCGAAGAGTCGTCCTCTTACCATCTGCTTAGCACCTCTCCTCTCCCTAATCACTTCATGTCATTTATCACTATCAGAGGAAAGGGAACAGTAATGCTGCAGTTTACTCAGCTGAAACGAAATTGTTCACTAGTAAAAAAGGGGGGAAAAAGCTATTTATTATAGATGTATTGATGCATTAAGCAAAACACTCATTTTAATGGTCAAATACACTTTCAATTTCAGACTGCATGTTATTAAGCCTGGGAGAAGAATGGGAAGGGAATTGGAAAATAAAACACGCTGAATATATCATTTGCTGTGTCTATGGAGTGGAACATTTTAATTCTTGCAATGTATTCACTTGAGGTTTCACTCTGTGGTAGAATATCAGATATGCGAAGCTAAACACCCTCTTGTAATTCGCTATCTTATTCATATTTAATTGCTATTGTATTGTCTAGATCATAATAAAGTTGTGGATACAGCATTGAAATTATTACAGCTTGCCATACCCACAAAAATATCTCAGACGGTGCAAGGTTGGTCACGTAAATCTTATTCCATAAGTAATGATATTACAGTGAGCGTAATGAACAACTCTTAAGGGTACACGTATCTCTGTACTTATTATGAAAATCATACATCAACGTAATGAGTTAACGCTTCTCAACAGGCCTTTTGTGTAACTCATCCATTTGGCACTGGTAGTGTTTTCTTGTGCTGAATCATACTATACTGGGTTTTGCTCTTAACCAATGTCATGAATCAAAGATTTATTCCTTTGGGAAAGAAGTTGAGCTCATTATGTAATTTCATTCTTGTTGTATTTCCCCCTTGCAAGCTGAAATGATTTTAACATTACTACTACATTGTATTGTATATAGGTGTCACATGAATAGTGTACTACTGCAGCACGCGCTGTAAATATAGTGTTTCTATAAATCCAGCTGGATATAAATGAACATTTCAAGAGCTGTCCAAAGAGCTCCAGGCTTTTTTTGCTAAACAAACTTGGTGGCTATTATATTCTCAAATCTGAATAAACTTCAAACTAGGCACCTAGATTTTTTTTTATTCTATGTTGCTGTCAATGTGGAGAATTGTTTTCATTGGTAAGCGAGCATTAGATTACACCAATTACTTTCACCAGGTTTATTCATTTCACTGTGCGTGCAGCAGCTGCATGTTCAGTAGTAAACAAAGGGTAAATCGTATTATTTACAAGTTAGTTGTCAAGTTAGACAATGAAATATTAACGCATTTGTAACAGAGTTCAATCACACAAGAAGCAGGAAACCGAAGCCTACCTTGGAGCAGGTCCCTCTGCCGTCGTCTGATTTATTTCACTTATCACACAGCGCTCATCACAAATGGACACGGCATCCATGTTAAAAGTCTACTTTTGAAGCCTAATGTCTATCACCCTTTCGCTGTTTCATATACCCTGCTTAAATAAAAAAGATTTATTATATTCTGCGTGACCTAGCCGTTTCTAAATGATGTTCACGGTCTCCGTGTTGAGGATAAACTGTGTGTTTGCAGGCTGGTCCGTGGCTGAATTCCAAATTGCTTTCTTATAGAGCATAGAGTGTACTAAGGATGGCTCACACGCCATTATTCCTGTACTGATGTAGTGCACTCATGTAGGGACTGAACAGCGATTGGAGATAGAGCCTGAGCTCGCGCCGGTCTCCTATTGGTGGAGCTGAGCGGTCGCTGTTCAGCACAGGATGGTGCTAACTGTAATAATAGCATAGGATTTTCCATGTACTGCATCAACCGGGTATTTAACCACATTAAAAAAACATAGATTTTTTAAAGTGAATTATTAAACACTGCCCCACAACTTGTTAAACTGAGTTCCTAATTCCTAACTTATATGAAAGTTTCTGATCAAATGTAAGATGAATGTTATGCCCTGTAAATTTCCTAAGCAAGAGAAATAGCTTTTATTCAGATAAGCTCATTACTACATGTAGTGTCTTGCATAATTATTTACCCCCTCCTTCATAGGCCTTTGTAGTTGTGTTTGAGAAAGCATAAAGTATGAAGCCATTCTCCAACTTGCATAGAAGTTGACTGGCATCTTTAAATTGGCTAAAGTGTGTGATTGTTCATGATTGTGCATTGCAAATTGGATTGTGCAATCCAGGATGTCTCCCATCTTGTGCTCCTAGTCCAAGGATAAGCCGTTCAAAAAATAAATGGATTTCTAAAATGAATTCCTGGCCACAGCAATGAAATACAACTCTGTCAGCTTTGCACATCTGGATTCTGTTATTTCTGGCAATTTTCCTTGGCAAAATTAGTCAAGCTCTGTCAGACTGGATGGGGACTTTTGTGGAATATTAATTTTTCAGCCCTTTTTTAAATTTTTTTTAAATTGGGCTTTCACTGGGCCATTCTAACACATTAGATTCTTGGTGTTGAACCACTCCAGTGTAGCTTGAACCATATGCTCAGGGTCATTATCCTGTTGGAAGGTGAAACTCTGCCCCCCAGAAACCTTTTTCTGTACCTGGAGACAAAAACAGGTTTTCTTCTAGGATTGCCCAGTATTTGGTTCTATACATCTTGCCCTAAACTCTGACCACTTGTGTCATTCCTTGCTAATGAAAAAGCATCTGCACAACATGATGCAACCACTACCATGTTTCACTGTGAAGAAGGTGTTCTTAGAGTGATAAGAATTGTATGGTTTCCATCAAATGTAGCCAAAGTTAAGCTTCAGATCAGAGAATCTTTCTTTATATGTTTACTGAGTCTCCAAAATGTTCTAATTTTTGCAAAGTGGAACTCGTGTGGCTCACCACTCTACCATAAAACTTAGCTTTGTGGAGTTATTAGGGAATGGTTGCCTTGTGAACTTTTTCCGTCTGAGCTGTCCATCTCGCCAGCTCCTACAGAGTTACCCTTGGCCTTTTGCTTTGCTGACTAATGCCGTCACACTGGCATTTGCTGGAACCCTACCAACTTTTTAGACTCCTTTATCTTCATTATGCATTATATTTAGGTATGTTCCTTAAAAAGCTGGTTGGTTTATACAGAGATTATGTGACACATTAATTGCACTAAGTTTTACTTTTTATTTGTAAACTATTTTGCAGACTGTATCATTTCCACTCACTTCAGTTTAGGATATTAATTTTACCTTTATAATCTTATACCTAATGAGCAAGCCATAGCTGATGGTGGTGAGGAAAAACTGAGACTATATGAGGAAGAAACCTTGAAACCCAAAAGAGACCCCATCCTCATCTAGGGGTCACCAAATCATAAATAATTTCTATATAACTGTGTACTTTATGGTCAAAGGTTTATGCTCTTGGGGTAGATCATTGGGAACTCAGTGCTACTACTGGGTAGGACTCCCGTTGTTTTCAGAACAAGCTCAGTTTTTCATTCTTTCAAGAAAAAATTATTTTCAAGAAAACATTCTTTGAGATAATAGGACCATGTTGACATGACTGAATAATCGCAGCAAACTTGGCAGCTGCACATTCATGCTGCAAGATCTTATGTTGAAAAGAACATGCTGCAGATCTCTAAACTTGTCATGTTCATGAAAACATATATATATATATATTATATAGATAGATAGATAGATAGATAGATAGATAGATAGATAGATAGATAGATAGATAGATAGATAGATAGATAGATGTTTTCTGTTTTATCCTCAGAGTTCATGTGTTAGAAGCAGGAAAAATGGGCAATCGTAATTTGTGAAAGTTTGATGAAGGGCAAAATTGTGATGGCTAGACGACTGCATCAGAGCATCTCCAAAACTGCAGCTGTTGTGGGGTGTTCCTGGTCTGCAGTGGTCAGTATCTATCAAAGGTGGTCCAAGGAAGGAAAAGTGGTGAACTGACTACTGTTGCTCCAATTGCTAAAGAAGTTAATGCTGGTTCTGATATAAAGCTGTCTGAATACACAGTCCAGTTTGTTGCATATGAAGCTGCATAGCAGACCAGTCAGGGTGCCCATGCTAACCCCTGTGCACCACCGAAAGTGGCAAAAATGGGCACATGAGCATTAGAACTGGACCACGGAGCAATGGAAGAAGGTGTCCTTGTCTGATGAAACACGTTTTCTTTTAAATCATGTGGATGACCGGGTGCGTGTGTGTCGCTTACCTGTGGAACACCCAAACCTTGGGTCCTGCCATCCATGTGGATGTTACTTTGACACGTATCACCTACCTAAGCATTGTTGCAGACCATGTACACCCTTTCATGGAAACTGAATTCCCTGAGAGCTGTTGCTTCTTTCAGCAGGATAATGTGCCTTTCCACAAACCAAAAATGGAATGGTTTAATGAGCACAACAATGAGTTTGAGGTGTTGACTTGGACTGACTTGATCTCAGTCCAATCGAGCATCTGTGGGATGTGCTGAACAAACAAGTCTGATCCATGGAGACCACACCTCACAACTTAGAGGACTTAAAGGATCTGCTGCTAACATCTTGGTGCCATATACCACAGCACACCTTCAGGGATCTAGTGGAGTCCATGCCTCAACGGGTCAGGGCTGTTTTGGCAGCAAAAGGGGGACCAACAGAATATTAGGCAGATGGTCATAATGTTATGGCTGATTGGTGTATATTTATCTTTATTTATATATTTAATTTTTATGCTTTGTAACCTGATGCATTAAAATTCTGGAATTATCCATTTTAATGGTAAATTGTCACCAAAATAGGATACACATGGTCAGCAACAATACTTCTGTTGGCTCCAAGGATTTAGGCAGTTCTGTCCCTATTGTTTGCATGGCACAGCAGAAATGCACTACTATTCATTATAGCAGACAGTTTTTCCAATCTTCAAATGTCCAGTTTCAGTGAGCCTACTTTAACTATTGCCTCAGATTCCTGTTCTCTGCTGCCAGGAATAGAATCTGATATGGCCTTCTGCTGTTGTCAGCAATCCACCTCAAGGTTCGGTGTGTTGTTTATTCTGAGATGCTTTCTGCACACAACGGTTGTAAAGAGTGAATATTTGAGTACCTTCCTCTCAGCTTGAAGCAGTCTGGTAATCCTTCTTTGATCTCTTTCACCAACAATATGCTTCTGCTTCATTGCAGAACTGCTGCTAACTGGATATTTTTTTGCACCATTCTGTGTTAACTCTAGACACCAATCTGCATTACAGTCCCAGGAGATAAGCACATTGTAAGCCATATCAAGATGACTAAACTTAGAAACACAATTTCATCTGCTGCCTTAAAAATGCCAGAAAAATCAGCCTGAAGATCACTTCGAAGTAGTCAAGACAACAGATTACTTTATGTTGACTTTTTGAAAACATATAAATGTGAACTCAATATCCAAAACATGTAATGACAATTGGAGTTAAAGAGAAGAAATAAGTTTGTATAAATTAATGGCCTATTGTATTTTGCAGGACACTGTATAAAATGCTTGAACCTGACCATCTGGCACTAACAAAGCTGTCACGGTCAAAAAAAAAAAAAAAAAAGAGATTCCCAATTCTGATGTTTGATATGAAAATGAACTGACATTGTTGACCTGCATCTCCATGACATTATGCACTCAGCTGCTGTAACATGATTATTTAATTGGATAATTGCATGAATGAGCAGGTGTACAGGCGTTCCTAATAAAGTGCTCAGTAATGATACAGCACGGCATTTTGATGCAAAAATTTCTATAGTGCTAAAAATGAGCACACTATCGATATTTTTAATAAATATAAGCTTGGAGCTTTACAGCATTATATTTTACACAGATAGCAGTGAGCACATGACCATGAAGCAATAAATAAATATGCTATATGAATATGCTATATGCAAGGATTTTAATCTACTACATTTTTGTAATTGATTAAGAGTGGGCTTTTTTAAATCATCAACACCGTCATTTTCAATTCATTAAACACTGTCATCATTGTTCCCTTAAAAGTTAATAATCTCACTCTACCTCATCCCAGTTCTACACTATGCTACTTAAGCCATCAGCTGCCAGACAGCAAATTAACCAGGGGCCTTTTCTATTATGTAACATATTTTCAGCCCTGCTGCAGCTTGCTGCTGCGATCTGTCTGCTCCGAATCAAGGGTGTTTCTCAACTGCTACCCATGGTAATTTCCACTGACATCTTTCTTCCAGTGTGTAACAAAAGGGTTTATTTAAAGCCCTAGTGCATAGTGCATCTCAATTAGAAATAACACCAAAGTTTAATGTCTGACTCAGTTTAATTTTCCCAGAGGAAGGAATGTAAAGTTTTACTGTGTATTGTAGTGTGTAATAACTTGTATTAATAATATTAATATTCATTTCAGATGCAGTGACACTCATCATAAAATTCAGTTCAGTTCAATTTGTACACTTTTAACAATAGACATTGTCACAAAGCAGCTTTACAGAAATATAAGCTCATGATAGAAAATATACATCTTAAATATAAAAAATCTCTGTAATGATATGACGTTTTGAAAGGAAACTCAAAAGGAAGCCCATCCTTATCTTGGTGACACTGGATAGTGCGATTATAAATCATTTCCCTACTATAACTGTGTACTATATGGTCAAAATATATATGTACTATATACTTTAAGCATATCTGAACATACTATTTTGTCATTCTAGCTTTAACATGAAGTCTATATTTTTGAATTTTTCAGGTGTTCATTGATGGTGACTTGAATGCTAAACTGTTTGCGGCAATTGCAGTCACAAAGCCATATCCATGGTTTCTAAGTGATACCATTCACAACAATCCCATGTATCTCCATGTTGTCCATGTGGCATATCCTCAGCAGCACTGAACAACCTCCAAGTAATGAGAGTAAAAACAAACAGTAGGGCATCAGGATGGGTCAGGCAGGTCTGGAGAGCAGAACCAATCAGGAGCACTGGTATCTCAGGAGAAGCATGTGTAGTTTGACAGATTGACAATAAAAGTCTTATTTAATATATTTTTGTGGTTTGTTTAGCACACACGTTTCATACATGCTTATTTTGACCAGTAGCTGTTTAAAACAAATGGATGGTTTGTTAAGAAGGCTCACAAAGCAAGATTTGGCATGTGGATCAGAAGAAATACTAGGTTTATTCTAGGTTTGGATAAAAAACCCTAAATGTATACATTTTAGTAGATATTAATATTTCACATAGATATTTCAAATCATTACACATCTATATTACCATGTTGTACCATCTTCAGAATGGATTCTACAAGATGCTCATATAAATTGTGCATAAATGCTGTACCGTGTGGAAATACTACATGGCTGCAAACACCTCTTTCCACATCATTTTTAAAGCTGCTCAATAGACTCGAGATGCAAGGACAATGCAGACCAATGAGCCCATGAAAACCCACTGACGTGTTCCAGGAACTATTTAGTGATGACACCTGCATTTTGTCATGATGCATTATCCTGGTGAAGTCTGTCAAAGTGAGTATGAACCGTAGCTATAAAAGGATCACAAAAGGCAATGTTCAATGCACGATTTAGCTGATACCACAGTGTAGCAGTAGGCCAGTTAATGCCAGGAATTTTACCACCCGAGGGTACTGTTGACACTAACAATGATGGCTCCAGCCGTTTCATTTATTTCCTTTTTCCCCATTTTTCTCCCCATTTGGGCAGCTGCCATATCCCACCCACTAGCTAGCTCTTTCCTATCACACAACCGCTGCCAATGGTAAGGATGAACACAAGTGCCTGCTTTTTCCAAGACACATGAATCCAGTCAATGCATCTTTTTCAATTTCTGCATCACGGGTCAGCAAAGCACACTCAAAGAAAAGTCCTCTTCTGCAAACATGAGCTTCCACACACCTGTGACTGGTTAGTGTCCAATTGCTCTGTATGAAAAGTCACACTGGATTTTGACAAGTTGGCTGGTTGTCATATAAGTATCTAACTAGCTAAATATTGAGTGTGGAATTCATTCATTCTGAAACATCAGACTTTGTAAATGAATCTTAATACAAAAAGGAGCTATATTACCTTGATTGGACATGCTGTTTATTTGCTGTTAAGTTTTTGTGTCTGCACATTCAGGGCACATGAAAATGCATTAGCTGAGCTTTATTTGGAATAAAATGCACTTCAACATTTACTTTACTTTGAGTACTTTAATGCTCGTATGTAATTGCATGGCATGCAGATGTATCATCAAACTCTAATGGCTACCATTGATTGTAGAGAGTGTGCTTCAAGTACAGAAATGGGCTTTGATATCAAAGAGTAAATTGCTGCAATTCAATTCAGTTTCATTTGGGTACAGCTTTTAACAATAGACATTGTTACTAAGCAGCTTTAAAAAAAATCTGGATATAGATTCAAGAATCCAGACATGACAGTGGCAAAGAAAAATTCCCTGAGATAAAGTATAGAAGAATCTTTGAGAAGAACCAGACTCAAAATGGAGCACATTCTCATTTGGGTGACACCATACCCTGGGATTTTAGTCATTATGCAGTTATTATATGTTTTGAAAGGCAGTTTGCTATAAGAATCTCGGGAATGGGAGTCCTGGGCTGAACATGATTTATTTCTGTTCTTAAAGGTCCACGTCTACAGTGTCCTTATGAGATTATTCATTGCAGCAGAAAGCTGAGTCTTAGTCATAAACTGTTTTGGGGAAGTGCAAATACTTATATCCTTGGGAGATTATCTAGTCCATGTTGCAACACAAAACGTAGGAAAGAAACTCTTCTACACCTATTTGACTCAAGGACAGGTCATAGACCTTTTTCATACTTACTCATATATGTGGGATTAGTGTACAGAATATTTAGCCAGTGGGTTTCAGTAGCTAGTCTCTCTGAAACGCTGGCTACTGATATATATGCTGCATCTGAAACACTGATTACGCACATAAGTCATTTTCTTACACACAAACACAATGGCCCAGGCAGTGGAGAAAAAATAAAGATCAAATTCTGACACATAATAATTACTTCAGTTCAAATCCACATACAATACCAGAAGAAGACAGCGATAGCACAAACAAAAGACTCTCAGTAATGCTCAATCAGAAAGGTAAATTTAGCTTGACTGCTTGCTGTTAAGTGTGGGACAGAAGAGACTAAAGTCACCTGATACGCATGTGTCTGGAATATGACATTGTTAAAGCCATGGATATTAATGATATCATAAAGCATTTCTGCTCTCATAAGACCAAGAAGATGAAGAGGTAAGTCATTGTCATTACTCACAATGGCCCTATAAAACTGTCTGTCTGTGCTTAATGCACTGATGTTGCACTGTAGGCCCAAAAGAATCACTTTCATGTGAGACGAGTTACAGACAAGTAATAGCATGCATGCTAATAATAGTAAAATGGAGTGTAAAATATTTGCCCTTCATTCTAAATTAGATCATCGCATCCAGTTTCTGACAATACAGTATTCATAGCTGGCATAATTATATCAAGGAGTATGCCTTGTTGTACTAAGTGTACAAGTCTGTGTGGGCGTGTTTCTGCTCATGCATGCATGCTAAATATGTTTTGCGTAGTTAACAGCATGTTACCAAAGGGGCCATGGGGGTGACAGAAGTAGAACAGTATCAGGATCAGGCATCACATTGGGTAACAGGGGTATACATACAGCTCATTAGACAGAGAGAAGACATTACTAGGTATTTCTAGGGTTCTTATTATACCATGGCTCAAAATCTAATACTTTAATACAACTCATATATGTACATACTAAAAACATAAAAAAGTAATGATAACTAACACAATTCTAAACAAAATATCATATGTTGTGTCACTTGCATATGAATTTGGGATGCTGACGTGCTGGTGGTCAACATGGGAGCATATACAAATGCAAAATGAACAGTTTACTCAGTTATTCTGTCTACGTGTAACATTAAACACTCACTCTTTCAGACCATGGTATCTACTGTGAAAAAAACCATGGCATTAAAATGATAGTAAAAAAAAAGTTTTACTATATTAAATTTTAAAGGGAATACCTTCTAGGAAAGAACCTAGGTTCTAGGTTTCCTTTCACCTACTAAACCCATGCCAGTGGATTAGCTACTTTAAATTGCCCCTAGATGTAAAAGAACGTGTGTGTACATGGTGTTATAAGACAAACTGGTTTCCCATCCACAGTGTTCTCCTGCCTCATGTTTATTGTTCCCACATTCACCACAGTTACTGAATATAAATGAATGATTGAATGAATGAATTAATGAAGAAAGATAGAAATGAAGAAATTAATGGCAATAACATTGCTTTTTTAAACTCCGTCAACTGTGGAAATAGACATTGTTCCTGAATGGCTGGTGTGATTATCAAGTGAGGCTACTAAAAAATATGTAGCACATATGCTGATGTAAATCTGCCTAGTTGTAGTAAACTAATGAATCAATACCATATGTTTTTTAATAACACATTTATTAAGTACATAAATACATAGCTAATATCAATCTAAATGTTGTGATCTTATTATGATATGTTTCTCTCTATCATTTCTAGCATTTTGGTTTTAGAGACGCCTCTTCTGCTATTTCTTTTTCATTTTATTTAGGTTTTTTGTGTAATATTGAAAGAAAAATGTAATAATACTACTACTACTACTACTACTACTACTACTACTAATAATAATAATAATAATAATAATAATAATAATACAAGGTCTATCACCAAAAACTTGATTTATAAGGTTCACTCTGCCAGCCAATCATCATCCTGGATGAGCACATTATAAATGCAACATAGTCAGCTTTGGTAAAGCAATATCCCTGTTCTAATTCCATTCTTACAGAAAACAGCTTGAAGTGTGGTGAACAGGAGATGATCTACTGTACTTACAATGTATAAAAGCTAATACTGTGGATAACACCAGATAACTTTAGCATTAAAATACTGTATGTATAGACATTATCTCTCTACATGTAATTAACTGACCTTTCCAGTGTAACTGGTGACTGAAGGTCAGCTAGCAGACTCGTAAGACGTGTTTGGGTGGTTGTATAGAAACAGGCATTGTGTTTGTTAATTTATTTAGTATTGGTAGATGTTTTGTGATTACATTTCTATGTCAAACAATAAGTTCAGATTTTATTTCGATTTTATATATTTACTGTATATGTATCTTAGAACAAATACTGTATAATACATTCATAAAAATAAAATCTACCTGAAAAGCATATATGATCATAATGTGTCTTAGTGGCTCAGAATGAATTTCCATTATTAATAAGAGATAATAGGAAGAAACCAGGTAGAATCATTTTGCATTATTATTTCCGAAATACTATTTTAGCCTTTTTTTTAAACACGTATAATCCATTTACATTTTAATATCTGATACGGACAGAATCAAAAAATGACACTCTCATTAACTTAGTTAAGTTAAACAAACGATTTAAAGAATTCGATCTAAATCTTGCATGGATTAGAGGTGTTTACCTTTGTGTTTGAGCAATGCAGAATAACAATGTTTACATTTTACAGTCTGTGCATATGCAGATGTGTGTGATGTAAACTGCGAGATGACTGATTAAAACAAAATAAACAGCATGGTTTTGGGCACGTGCGCTGTATTTGTGCTGGCACATGTCCTCGCCGTGGGAGGGGCGAACAACGACGACAACCACGCCCACTGGGCGTTTCCCTAATCTACAGCTACAATGAGGGGCTACATGACCAGCCCACAGTAAACACACAGCTACCGGACCGAGAAGCATGAGCGTACAGAGTAGGGCAAATCCTAGCCCTGACTATAGAGCGCGAATAACTATCCACTGGTCATGTCTTCCACGAGAAAACAATGTTTCATCCTTTTCTGTCTGGCTTTGATGATCGTTTGCTTGACGGCTGTTATGAAGAAATGGCACTTTGGTCTCAGGAGGAATTTTGGGGATACAGCTCTGAACACGGACTTAACCCCACTGCGCAGTGCCCTGCTCCAGCAGATCGGAGAGAGACAGCAGGAGATCGCTCGGTTTTACAACTTAAATAATCGATCACAGTCGACTTTTGCACAAAATACAACTTTGGAGGCTTTGGGATCGGAGATCGGATGCAGTGATCTGAGCAGCTTGACAGTTGTGGATTTTCTTGGCGCCGGTTACACAAAAACGGTGTTAAAAGTCGTTTTAGCCCAGGGTTTAGAAGTTGCTTTGAAAACCGTGAACAATCAGGGGACAGACATGAGATCTTGCTTGGAGGATTTCAGGGATCCACAAGGCTGCCAGGACCTCGTGTCTTTCAAACTAAGAAAAGAGATCATCCTGCTGCAGAGACTACAGCACCCTAATATTGTACAGGTACAATACATTTATAAACAGTAATTAGGTTAATTAGGCGTAGCAGATTAACTGTCAGGGATAAGAAATGTTTATTACTGATAGATCTGCTGCTAAAGGGAGTGTATCATTCTACCTTACCTATAATAAAACACATTACGCTTTTATAACCTTTTTTTATGTACCACAGCCTTGTGTCTGATCAAATTATTCAGAGGATTTTGATGACAAGAAGTGTGTAAAAGCACGGCTCTTTATTCTAACAGCTCGTTTACAGCCGCTTTACATCATCTAAAACTAACAACAAACAGATAAAACTGTCATATGAAAGTGTTGCTATTTGTCAGAAACAAAATTAAAATAGTATAGTGACGTTTTCTGTAAGGAGATGTTTATAAAAACATTTACTGATGGAGTCTCCAGTGTCAGCTTTTCAATAACATGAAAAGTTGGCTCTTTTTTTTTTAAACAGAAAGAAAGAGAAAAAGGGACTCATAAAGGAATAGTTTTTTTGTGGCTGTTATAAAGTATGTTATAACTAATTAATAACCGCAACTGGTTAAAAAGCATGACGTGTCACTGACTCAATTAAACCTGGAGAGGAATAAAACACTTCAAAACTTGTTTGTGCGATAACCTAAAGGACAGCATGCGTTAACATACAGAAAACACATTTACGCCTGTTAATATCTACAATACATTACTTGTTTTTTTAACCAAGTACCAGACAGAAAAAAATAGCAACTTCACAGCCTTTAACTGATCAGTTTTCTGCTTTTAAAGATAACCATTCCAGTTTTAGAAATTTTATCTTACTAAAGCCTGTGTACTGCTAATTTAAGTTGTACAATTAAAATACCGTCCTGTGGTAATCGATTGTTTTGTGGTTACAGCTGAAAGGTCAGTGCCAGGACAGTGCCCTGGTGGGTGGCATCACAGCAGTGCTGGAGCAGGGAACCCCAGTGCAGATGATTCAGCTCCTGCAGAGCCCCTGGGAAGAGCGCTTTCGGGTAAGAACCTCGAATTGACCACCTCCCCCCTACCTCCTGTTGAGTGTTAATCAGGAGTTTCCCCACCCACAGCCCCCCACAGGGCATACCTGGGGCAGGGGGTGGATGAAAATTCTCTGGTTCTATCTCCAAACCATCTGAGCCTGATCAAATACTCTGAGGGACAGATGTCCGTCTCAAATATCTTGGCTAGCTCTGAAACTGAGAAGTATCTGGTTGTTTGTGGTGCAGAGGGAGGATCTGATAACCGGCTCCAGGAAAGGAGAAGTGGTTTATTGAAGTACATGGCTTACCAGAGGCAGGTGCAGAGTGCCGGCACACTTTGATTTTTTAATAGGTTTTCAAGAGAAATGGTTCTACCTGGAGGGGTTATAGAATTGAAAGTGTGTACAGTGAATGTACTGAACTGGTAGTAATACATAGTCTGATATTACAGTGTTCAGCTCCTTCATTGTGAAAATACAAAAGATTGACAATATATTTGTTTCTCCCTACAAGCTTATCAAATAGTCATGTAGCTCATATAGCTGCTCTTTTGCTCCCGGACATGGTTATGATTACAGAAATGCAGATTTATCTTACAAGTTGTCAAGTTGTCAATTCCAGCACTGTGATTATTTTGCTGCATATATTTTACAGCTTTGTCTCACCATGTCTCACTTATCACAGACATATGATTATCTGTTTAGTGGAAACAGATGTCTGCATGCTTAACTGTAATGCTGGTTATATTGTCTGATTTGTGATTTGTTAATGTTCTTATATAACCTTCCATTTCTCCACGCTGCAGGTGTGTCTTGGCCTGGTCAGACTTCTTCACTATCTGTCACTTTCTCCTCTGGGCTCTGTGGCCTTGCTGGACTTCCAGCCTCGTCAGTTCATCATGGTATCTGGTGAGCTCAAGCTAACCGATCTGGATGATGCCATTGTAACTGAGACACAATGCAGGACAAGTTCAGATTGCGTTTTGCAATTTCCTTTACGCAACTTCACCTTCCAGTGCTCAAGCAGTGGCATATGTGAAGGCCTCAACGAGATGAGGAACCTCTATAATGCTTACAGGTGAGTGTGGGCCACATTCATTGTTCATGGTCATTGCTGGATATTATAGAGTTTGCTTTATAAACAGCTGCCAAGGTTGGTGTGCCTGGGAGCTTCATAACTGACATTCCCTACCACATAGGGAAATGGAAGCTCAGTGGTTCAGATGCTTGAATACTGATTGTAAGTTTAAATCCCAGGATCACCAAGCTGCCACTTGAGCAAGACCCTTAACCTTCAGTTGTATGAAAAGAGATAGATGTATGTTGCTCTTGAAAGGCGTCTGCTAAATGCCATAAACATAAATGCTACCAGCCCAGCATGCTTGTTCTGATTAACTCTTTTGCTGAGCTTTAACTGCAAATATTGTTTGGATAGCTTATTGTGTATTTTACTATGCTATGTAGTATGCTGTACTATGCAGAACTTTATTATTAAGGATTGTCTCTCCTGTTTGTCCCCAGATATTTCTTCATATATCTGCTGCCTCATCAGGCTCCAACAGTACTGAAACCTCTTTTGGATCAGATAATGAATGCAACAGGTAAGCAGTCTCACTTAGTGTGTAGGTTTCAGTCATTACAGTAACATGTCTTTATAGCTGGATAACTCATTTAAGTCTATTGTATCACTAACGGTGTTTGCCATAGGGGAACTGAAACACAGTGTTAACAAAACACTAGAAGCCTTTGAAGAAGTCTTGGGTGTATACAGATCTGGGCTACATCTGGGATACATGCCTTCATCTGCAATTAATGGTAAGACTATTTAAGAGTATTAAAGCCTTTTTTCAATCCATTGTTTTATAGACTCAATCATGTTGGCTCATGCAAGGCGAGTTTCTTGCAGCTAGAATTAAACACACAGTTCTTTCTCTCTTTATGATTTTACAAGACACTTTTGTAGTGAAAATGAAATGCACAATTTCTTAAGCTTTTTTTTTAAGACAAACACAGGTGCTTAATGGGAATACGTTTCTGGAGACTGTTAAAGCAACAAAGATTATGATGTGTGCTAATTTTAATGTCAAAACCATAACTCACACAGCACCTTCAAGCAGATGTGCAAACTGTCATAAAAAGAAACTATGTAACTTAATCTGTCCTCAAGCTCTGGTGAAATAGTGATGTCCCCTGCAGGACGCTGGGATTCTCGCTTTCTCTCCCAACTCCACCACCCACCCCCGAACATGAGCTTTGACATCTATAAATCATCCACATAGACAGATTTCAGCAGCACCGAGGCATAAAAAGAGCCAGGCCTTCAAAATGTTATGTCCGAACAAGTTTGCAACAGCTCTCGTAACATATTTTGACACATTTTGAACGCTTGTGCAATTTGTTAAGCAGATTTTTTTGTCTTTTTGTCAGTCATACAGAACTGGGGTATTTGTCATCGTCTCCTTAACCTTAAGCTATTAAAAACACACACACATACACACACACACAGTTAACTATGTCTCATATTTTCCCACGTCTCATGTGAAGTTAAAGGAATGCCTTTAAGTAACATAACACTCTGACACCTCTTGCTGAGAGCGTCAAAGTGTGAGCTATCTGCTGATTTTATATACACTGATCTGGTTTTTAGGGCCTGTTCAAAACTGATATAGTTTCCTTCTATTCTGCATAGACTATGCTGTATTGAAAGGCATGGCTACATCTGGAAATAAGGAGTACAAATGCTGGCCTTCTTACAACAATCATGGATGCATGTTGTCTGTGCACAGTGCTGCAGAAGCTGCCCACATCTGCAACTCTCACCCACAGTGCACCAGCTTCTCCGTCAGTGACCAAAAGACGTGGACAGGTGAGCGTTTTACTCATATGAGTAATGAATAACAGTTACACAGTGAGTCATTGCTGCGAAACCCAAACCAAATGTACGGTCTGCTTTGAAAAAAGCATTTTAATTACACCTAGACTCACAATGCTGGACTACACATCATTCTAAGTGTAATACTGAGTGATGTTCAGCTTGTTAAAGTCAGCATTTATATTGTATTTTATCTCTATGCTCAGTTTTTGAATACAACATGTGTTTGAATGCCTTTCGGCTCCCACTATTCATTATGATCAAAACAAATTGTCTAAGCACATTTTTATTAAGTGTGTGTTCCTAAGCATATATATATAATCTTTGCCTTTACTTGTCTGCAGGTCGACTTCTCGCCTCGTTCAGAAATGGCTTCAGTCATCTGGTTCCAGATGTGAGCTCGACGGTCTACGTGAGGACGGCCAAAGCCTCTGCAGCTACTCTTTAAAGAGGGGCGGAAAAAAGAGCGAGACAGAAAGCGAGATGCTGGGAGAAGGGGGAGGAAAACTATGAAATGAATGAACGAGATGTATTTATAGGCATCACACTCAAAAGACTGTTTGATCTGCCTGCCAATGCCGAACACGCTGCCAAGAGGCGTCTAAAAGGATTTCCCTTCAGGTATAATTACCTCTCCTTACACAAAAAGAAACACCCAGCCCTCTGTTTTTTCCCCTTAGCCGTTGTGTTTGTATGGCACAATCCAATGAAAGGATATTGAGCCTATTCAATACAAGCTCTTACACAGATTTACTTTGATGTTAATGGAGCCAGCAGTTCTGCGGTGTTGCGCTGCATGCTGGTATGCCTTAAACACAGTGTTGCAACAGGCAGGAAAAAAGTAGTGAAATTACAGCTGTGTGTGTAGGACCTGAGTTATAGTTCTGCTATTTGAACTGAATAGCTGCTTAGGATCACTTTACCGATCACTGCAGTTCATTTTTATTTTTTCCTGTAGTCTACGTTTCCATCCGGTGGATGAGATTGATTCTTTCTGAGAAAGAGTTACTGTTATTTGACATTTTATATAATAATATGTTGTGCAGTATGTGTTTGTGCTCAAAGAAATTAATAAAACTGTTTGTTTTGTAACTTCGTTTCGTTATTTCATTTTTAATAAGAAAGTCGTGTGTGTTCTTAATATTCTTCACTTTCAAAAGCAGTCACTGCATTGTTTTTCTCAACTCTACCGTCAGCCTGTCAATAGAGAGCCTAGCAGCATACTGTGCCCCGCAAAGTTTACACAAAACCTTTCCAGTGCATACTAATTAATCACTTGCGGGGTCATTATGGTTTAATTATTACATGTAAATGCTCCTTGTTTGGAGGCCCTTTCTCATGGAGAGGCCCGAAAAACAAAAGCGCATTAAGAACAATTAAAGTAAATCTGCCGTTAGCACAAGAATGGTCAAGCCATCTGGCTCTCCATTCAGGATTGCTATTTAAGATATGCACAGATAAGCAGGGTTACTCCATGCTGCTGCTCAGCACTAATGTGGAGCTCATTGCTCCCCCTCTGCATTCCCTGTCCTGTGGTTTCTTGAGCTCTGATAAGATTTCATGAAATTATCCTCCATTATCCAACACATTTACACTAAGGACTCTATAATAATCATCGGTAATGGAACTCACCTGAAGGAAAGGGTTGCCCCTCTGTCATATCACTCCAAAACAGTATTCAAAAATAGGAATAAAAGTCTCCTGTTTGCACACACACACACAAAAAAAAAAGAATTATTTTGGTTTTGTTAACATCCTAAAAAGCTAAAATAGTCAGGTCCTTCCTGTAAATTAAATTCCTCACCACAGTGTGTTTTTCTTGACATTAATGTTTGAAAAGAAAACAAACAAAGCTGTAGATTCTGCAGCCCTGATGAGATTACAGTAAGCTCTAACTCATACACACAATAGTAGAGCGTGAATGTTTTTTTTTAAATTGAAAATGAATATAACATGTACTTGTTTTTGACTACCCTAAGGTGTTTGTTTACTCACCAACTACGTTCTGAGACAATTTCATAAAACACTGGGAAACAAATACTAAGCTAATTAGATTCCTGCAATTGTCTAGAAACATACAATATAATAATGATATACAATAATTTGTATAATTTTGTGTTGTTAACTACAAATTTTGAAGGAGATTCAATATTAATACTATTCATTATTCCGCAATGTTTGCTAGCTGTATTAAACAAATGCAGTTATAGGTTATTTAAAAAAAAAAAAAAAAAAGGAAATGCAGAAAAAGGTTCCTTTCTTTTCTGGCTCTTCGAGGGTCACAGTGGGCTTCTGTTTCTCTGGGTTAAACCTTCAGCTTGGTACAAGGCTGATGGTGAATAGGATTGTTATTTCGCCCCACTCTACTCTCCATACGGTGTCTTTAGTTTCATGTTTCACTTCAGCAGTTTCCATGATTTTTATTCACAATCTCCATCTGGAAATGATATGTAGGCAAAAACAAGTCAGTGCTGTTGGCTTGGGATTGTGTCAAGGGGCATTAGTGACTTTAAAAATTGCTGGTCCAAGCTGTACCGGGTGCCCAAGTTCTAGGAGTTCTAGGCAAAGAATCGACTTTGTATCACAGTGCTGTTGCAAACCATTTATTAATGTTAAGCACCAGCATATGTATTTAAACCTCAGAGAATAACATGCTCACAACTGTACTTCCATATAGGACCCCAGCTGCCGGTTGCTTAATGCTAAATGGGCTTTAAAATGCCTGCAGAATCTCACACAAGTCTTAGTTCAAATGTTATCTACCACATGAGAACCTAGTCTCAGGTCAGTGTTTTCATTCTTAACTAACCCCCTTCAGTTTCCCCACCCCCCCACCCCCTTCCTCCTCAAACAACCATGGCTTTTTTGTGTGTTTTTAAGAATATAGTACAAGAATCCATAACTCATGTAGCTTGTTTTGCTTCTTATTTTTTGTTGTGCATTTTTCCCAAACAAATCTTATCATGAACTATTTTAAGCTTGAATACACAATCTCTTGCTTACTTCTTAAACAGAGATTCTTCCGGTTTATTTGAAGAGTAAGAAAATGCAAAAACGAAGTAGAGAACATTTCTTTTTACTCTACCTCCTGATGGGTCACAGTGAGCTTCTGTTCCTCTTGGTTAAACCGTCAGCTGGGTACTAGGGTGATGGTGAATGGAATTGTTATTGCACCCCACTCAGTACCCTCCATTTTGTTTCTTTAGTTTCCAATTTCACTCGAAACTTTTCCATCGTTTTTATGTCGGACCGCATCTGGAAATGATATGTAGGCAAAAACAAGCCAGTGCTGTCAGCTTGAGAACCCGTCAAGGGGCATTACTGCCTATGGACACTGTTGTTTTAAGCTGCACTTGGGGCCCCAAATGTAAAGAACGTATAGTCCCTGAAAAGCAAACAGTGGACTTCTCTGTCTCACTACTGGCTTGAACATTTTAGATAATTACAGTCTATTCTGTAAGATGAGTTTCATTGCTGAATCTTCTTTGCTCACGCACATACTCCTAAATTTTAGAGCCCAATCATAGCGTGTGTTGACAGCTGCATTCAAGATATATGCCTGCAGGAGGTCTGAACTTTCTACTGGTAGCCTTCTTCATGTTTAAACCTAAGGATTAATGTGCTTTAAGGGCCTTGCCCCCCCTGAACACACAACAGAGTTTACTCTCAGATCAGCTTTTTGCATTTGAAGGTAACTCCTGCTTCTCCTTTCCCCTCCTCCTCTTCAAACAACCCAGGCTCATTCATCACAGTGTGTTCACCAGGACTTCATTCCATCGCCATAGCCTGACACACAGTTTCTGTAAATCATCTTCCGTCTGGATGGCCGTTCTGCTGCCCGAGGGCCGGACAGGCAGGGTTTGGATTCAAAAACTAAGGGAAGGGGGGAAGGGCAGAAAGAATTACATTCTTGCCAAAAAGCCCCCTAAGCCTTTTGTTTCTGAAGATCTGTTAACCTCACGACTGGTTAAAAGCTAGTTTAATGTTGACTATGTTGAGGTTTTTCTTCTTTCTTTTTTTTTTTAATAATTCAAACCACTAGTTAGTTCCATTTGTTTGGTTTGCACAAATTTAGTAAAGTTCATATATTTGTATCAATGTATTTACATTTATGTTTTTTTTTTTTTGGTATATTTTCTTTTCCAAGTGAATGAAATTGACAGTATATGTACAGATAGTCTACAAAAATGCATTCACATTAACCACAAAAGAACATTCTGTGTGTTGGCATGACCAAATACATACACTTATACATGTACTCACTGAGGAACAGCATGATTTTAGCTCTATTAATGTAAGGAGTTTAGACCTGGAACTGTTCAGCATCAGATGCACTGGAAGAAAGCATGTTTGCACTGGAAGAAAAAATGCTTTCTACTGCAAGACAGTTGTCACAGTGATTGAGAAAACATTTAAAAGTCTAGATGAAAAGCAGAGATTTGGACCGCTCTAAATTACTCAGATTCTTGCTATATAAACAAAATTCTATACTGTTGTTTTACAAGTCATGTTAAAAATATGTACAGTGCAATAGTTATTTTTTGTGTGTATTCCATTACTGAAAGTGTGAAACCAGACTTTCCTTCCTTGCTTTGTGGATAAACTTAAATTTGGCATCGTAAACATGTGCTGTGATCTTATTGCCACAATTAGCACCGAAATTTGACAGGCGCTATGTTTAAAGTCTATGATGTAATTAGCAAATTGCCTCAATGGCCATAAAACAGTTAAGGAATCATTGAGGAGGCTGTTAAATTTAGCACCATTAAGACTTCATTACCCTTGATCACTAGAACAGGGCTGGCAATTGCTCTTCATTGCTCTTCAGAATACCAATTAAATGTCAATCATGGATTTATTATGCTGTTACTACTTGCACGTATTAATGATTCATTGTGGGAAGTCCAAACAGATGTTGGATATATGTTTAAGCTTATCTATATTATGCCCATCTGCTTATTTTCTTTAAGTAGGAGACGTTTTATGATCTAAATCAAATTATAAAAATAGATTCAATATTTGTGTTTTGGGAGTGGTAATGTTTCATGGTAAGTGATCTCTCAGTGAAAACAGTCCATTCTTGGGCGCGGGGTTACTGCCGCGGAAAGCAGGTCCTCTGTAAACCTTGCTGCAAACAGGATCAAAGTGAGTCGCTGAGGTTAGGGTCCCAGAGGGTCTGAGGTGGTCAAGCTGAGCCTGTGAGAAAGCTAAGCTCACACGATTGGACAGAGGCCTGAAAATCACTCAATGCCAAACTCTCACAAGGCCAAATTGATTACTCAGGAAAGTAATCAGTCTACAAGCCAGGATTACTAAACAACCAAATGAGCAGGAGCTGCTATGACTTGACGACCAGGCCTAAAGTTTTTTCAATTTACTGCCTGGGAAAAACACCAATATGAGCTGAGAAACAGCAAGACCTGTAAGAGATCGAACACATCCACAGTGCAATCGATCTTAAGTGTGGCATTCACAGGACACAGCAAAATAAGCCTTGGCTATGTGGCAAATAAATATAAAACTTTAACGTATATCGATAAATCAAAAAAACAGCGTAAAAAAAGCAGAAAATTAAATGCAGGCGGAGGGCTGCATGTTTTATCAAAAGAATTGTTACCAGATGTGCTTGGGGCCTAAAGGATAAGGCTACATAATATAAGCAGACTGCACTGAACAACACTAAGAATACTAACACCAACACTATTGGTTCACCATTTCTGTGAATTTTTCATGTTTCAGCTTATGAAAGTTTACATGATGCTTAAGGTTAGACAATATTAACTAATCCACCCGACCTCCTGGCAATAAATTATGTCATTTATCAGACAAACTTGTGAGTGCAGGCTAAAGAGTGTTACCCTGCCAGAAAACACTTATAATGGCTTACTGTAATATTTGTATAGTAAGTTTTGTTATTATTTTGTTATTATGTTATTATTTTTAAATCTTAAATTGTAAGTTGTGTCATTATAGGTAGAAATAACAATTTTGGTCATGGCAATAATTGTTAGAACTTTTGTGCTTCTTTGTGTCTTAAACTGTAGTAATAAAAATATCAACAGGAGAGTGTTAATTTCACTGTCTCTATTCACTCACGTTCAAGACATTATTTTAAGAATAACAACTCCAAAAAAGGCTTAAGCATCACACATTTATATCACACACACACACATACACACACACACACACACTCACACACACACACACACACTCACACACACACACACACACACTAGATCCCTGAAGGTATGCTGTGGTATCTGGCCCCAAGATTCTTTAAATCTTGTAAGTTGCGAGGTGGGGTCTTCATGGATCAGAGTTGTTTGTCCAGCACATCCCACAGATGCTCCACTGGATTGAGATCTGGGGATTTTGAAGTACAAGTCAACACCTCAAACTTCTTGTTGTGCTCATCAAACCATTCCTGAAGAATTTTTGCTTTGTGGCACAGTGGATTATCCTGCTGAATGATGCCACAGCCATCAGGGAATACGGTTTCCATGCAACAATGCTTAGGTAGGTGGTACATGTCAAAGTAACATCCACATGGATGGCAGGACCCAAGGTTTCCCAGCAGAACATTGCCCAAAGCATGACACTGCCTCCGCCAGCTTGCCTTCTTCCCATAGTGCATCCTGGTGCCATGTGTTCCCCAGGTAAGTGACACATACGCACCTGGCCATCCATTTGATGTAAAAGAAAATGTGATTCATCAAAACAGGACACCTTCTTCAGTTGCTCCATGGTCCAGTTCTAATGCTCACATGCTCATTGTTGCTGTTTTTGGTGGTGCACAGGGGTCAGCATGGGCACCCTGACTATGCAGCCCCATACGCAACAAACTGTGATCCACTGTGTATTCTGACACCTTTCTATCAGAACCAACATTAACTTCTTCAGCAATATGAGCTTGTCTGTTGGATCGGATCACACGGGCCAGCCTTCACTCCCCACGTGCATCAATGAGCCTTGGCTGCCTATGACCCTGTCGTCGGTTCACCACTGTCCCTTCCTTGGACCACTTTTGATAGACACTGACCACTGCAGACCAGGAACACCCCTGCAAGAACTGCAGTTTTGGAGATGCTCTGATCTAGTCGTCTAGCCATCACAATTTGGCCCTTGTCAAACTCACTCAAATCCTTACGCTTGTCCATTTTTCCTGCTTCTAACACATCAGCTTTGAGGATAAAATATTCACTTGCTGCCTAATATATCCCACCCACTAACAGGTGCCATGATGAGGAGATAATCAGTGTTATTCACTTCACCTGTCACTGCTCATAATGTTATGGCTGATCAGTTATGTGCGATACGCTTTTTTTTTTAAGGAAGAGCCGTTACAACAGCGCCATCTGTTGGACATTCGGTAAAAGCAGCATACGGGTAACATAAGTGTCTGTATCATAAAGCTTGAGAAAAAAAGCAAAAAGGTTTTTTTTGTACTACAAATGATTCTATAAATAATTTATGTTTGATTTGAGTTTTTGTTCTACAAACCCACTCTTCTCTATGTTTTAAACAGGAAATATGGTTGACTTCTCAATAGAAATCCTACCATAAACATGTAATTCACAAACAAACATGCTCTCCAATTCTTCATTATATTTGTCTGGTAGAAAATAATCCCTAAACACCAGTCACACTGTTATAGTTTTGCAGAACCCGGAGTACTCTAATGGGTATTAAAATAGGAGCGATTGCACTCATTCTCTGGCACAGTGCCTTTCTGGTGTAAAGGCCCAGTCAGATTAAATAGACTGAGAAGGGGAAGGGGAGGGGTGTAAACATATTTATCGTCCAATAGCAGACTGTCCACTAATGCTGGCTGTGCATTCTTAGCATCCCATGGTCATCGACTGGCTGTAGAGGGCAGGAGTTGTGTTGATGGTGTCCACGGTCTCTGTGCTCTCTGTATGCTTTGCTGCAGGTATCTTACATAGGAGACTAATAAACACTCTGCCTGTGAGAAATTTCCATTGCTGTGCATGATGTCAGACAGCGAGGGACTTGCAATGGGTAAGTGTGGTGTGTCAGAGTAACTTTAGGCTTTGTTTTTCACTTTGTGTTTTGGACCTTTTCCATGGGGACAGCTCATCCTGCAAAAATTCTGCTCAGGGTGCACAGAGATTTTTGCCTTATATGGCTTCTTTTACTCAAAGGTCAATATCATCATAGAACCAGGACATTTTTTATTATGCACACTGTCTGAAGTATAAGCGATGTATAATGAGCTCTGTCATAGTATGATGAAGAATGTGTTATTGTGTGCACATTTCAATGCTCTCTTAGTCCCTATAGGCTACATTTGTTGCATCAGCTAAACACTCTGGTGTCATGTGTCTTTGTCTATGGACTGGATGCTTATAGGTTCAATAAGCACTCATCCACCACATAAACAGATAACATGTGTGGAAGAGCTAATGGTTGCTTTACTGGCAGCACAACAGAAACAATCAGATATAAATAGCTTGCTCTGCCACTTTTCCTCTTGGTCTGTAGGTCAGTGCAGATCTTTTGCTAATAAATATTTTACCTGCTAATGTGCTGCAGTAGTGCTGTGCTCTAAGTGACTTTGAGGCCTTGGGTAGAAATCTTATATTGTAGTCACTTTATACTATATGACAAATGATGTACTGCAAATGATGTATAGAAAATCAAGAATAATTTCAGAGCATTATCAGTATCCAAGGCTTGTGTATTGTTTGTGTAAGCAATGTGGATTAGTATTACAGAAGAGTATTTGTGATGCCCATTTACTGTATGTAGCTTCACCCAATAACTTGTGTCTGACATGATTTTTGAGGTTGATTTCTTGTGACTGAAAACACTCATAGATTGCAAAAACTGACATCATGAACATTGTGAACATAGTCAGGTATATCTTGTATTTATCTACTGTAAGATTATTAAACACATTTCTAGACATTCATTACTAGAACAAAACTATTTCAAGCTTGAAATGAATGTTTAGAACTAGATTTTAGTAATCTTATGTTTGGTTTGTTTTAATCTTGTAATAGGAAATGCTAGAAAATGTGACTTTTTTTGAAAATATTATCACTTGCTCAGATGCCATTTTGCAGTGTTTTATCATCAGAAAGCCTTCTTGTCTTCTTCAGCAGTTTTACCCAATCTGTTTGAGCAAGATAATTTCATTATTAAAGAGAGTTTAGGTTTACAAACTGAAAATACAGCTTAATCAGCAAAGTCTATTTTGCATGAATGGAAATAGGAATGAACGAGACATGAAAGGAAGTGGCACAGTGTGACATTGCATTATGGGGGCTGTTCATAAACTATAAGTGTACCATCTGGCTGAATTCATTTCTAACATTTTAGTGCAAAACATATGAAAAATAACAATGTTTTATGCTTCCTGCAAGATCTTCCTTCGTTTCATTTTTTTCCCTTTTTCCCTAGTCATGCAATTTGTAATCCACATACCAGATCTCTGTGTGTGCAGCGATACTAAATGAGGCCATATTTCTAGTCTGGTTCAGTATCTGAACAAAGTCTTTGTTTAATAAGGTGCTGTTTTTAATCAGTCTGCTTTACATAATCTCTAACAAGAAATCTTTTGTGTGATCCTGGAGAAGGCTGAGGCTGAAAATGTGTCCTAACAGAAAATCACTGTGATTATGTCATATGTCAAGGTTTCAGAAGAAAAACACAAGCAGAATTCAATGTTTTGCACCATCTTTCTGAACTAAAGCATGTGTTCAAAACAGACAAATGAAAAGTAAACTTTTTAACTAAACTTAAAGAAAAAGATACATTCTGTCAGGAATATAGACATGATGCTACTATGATTGTCATTTTAATGTACGCTCTTCCTAACCTTAGTTAAATAATTTAGGATGATTCATACACCAATCAGGCATATCATTATGACCACTGACAGGTGAAGTGAATAACACTGATTATCTCCTCATCATGGCACCTGTTAGTGGGTGGGATATATTAGGCAGCAAGTGAACATTTCGCCCTCAAAGATGATGTGTTAGAAGCAGGAAAAATGGGCATGCGTAAGGATTTGAGGGAGTTTGACAAAGGGCCAAATTGTAATGGCTAGACTGCAGCTCTTTTGGGGTGTTCCTGGTCTGCAGTGGTCAGTATCTATCAAAGGTAATAGAAGGAAGGAACAGTGGTAACCTGGTTACAGGGTCATGAGCGGCCAAGGCCCACTGATGCACGTGGGGAGCGAAAGCTGGTCCGTTTGGTCCAATCCAGCAGATGAGCTACTGTTGCTGAAATTGCTGAAGAAGTTAATGCTGGTTCTGATAGAAAGGTGTCAGAATACACAGTTCATGACGGGTCAGGGCACAGTATTAGGCAGGTGGTCATAACGTTATGCCTGATTGGTGCATATGGATTAACATTTTGGAGTATTTTGGAAAGCATTATCTTTCATCAACCACTGGATGTCGCTGTGTCGCTATATTATAGTAAGAGGAACCAGCGCTACAGATTCTGTAAATGGAAAACCTCTAATTCACACCATAAACCTGTTCAGTAAGAATCAGTGTTAAGATAAAGCATATACAGTACACTACTCACAAAAAGTTAAGGATATTTGGTTTTGGGTGAAATTTATGGAAAATGTAAAAAGTTCACACTACAGTGATATTATATCATGAAAGTAGGGCATTTAAGTAGAAGCATGCAATGGTGATTTCCTCATCTCAAACAATTTATTGAAACAAAAGCGTTGGCTTTTGTGGTGGGTATACCACAACAAAAAATGTCAATGTCTGAATAATTTGTCATGTGCCCTTGACCATCAATTACAGCTTGACAACGACGTCTCATGCTGTTCACGAGTCGACTTAGTGTCTGCTTAGTGTCACTCTTCTTGAAGGGCGGCCCTCAGGTCATTGAGGTTCTGGGGTGCGGGGTTACGAGCCTCTACACGGTGCACTCAGCTGATCCCATAGGTTTTCTATGGGATTCAGGTCTGGAGAAAGTGCAGGCCACTCCATTTGAGGTACCCCAGTCTCCAGCAGCCATTCCCTAATGATGCGACCTCGATGAGCTGGAGCATTGTCGTCCATGAAGATGAAATTAGGTCTGTGTTGTTCATGCAGGGCCACAATGACTGGATTAATGATGTTACTCAGGTAGTATTGACTTGTCACTATACCATTCACAAGATGTAGGGCAGTTCTGTATTGAGTAGACACACCTGCCCAGACTGTAACACCACCACAACAGTGTCTGATGCATAGCGTTCTCCTTGACGTCTCCAACCATCATTTCTGCTCAACGTGAATCGACTTTCATCAGAGATCAGCACTGAGGCCCACTGGTCCCTCGTCCAGCATAAATGCTCCCTGGCCTGGTGGTGTGGTCAGGTACCCTTGCAGGTCGTCTAGCACACAAACCACGCTGATGTAAATGGTTTCAAATGGTCTGACATCACACTTACCTCCCTTAAATGTACCTGGAGTTGAGTGGCATTCATCATCCGGTTCCGCAGGGCAATGTTCACAATGAAGCAGTCATCAACGTGGGATGTGGCCAAAGGATGTCCACTTCTATGCCTTTCTGTGACTCTTCCAGTCTCTCTGTATCTCTGTCGCAACCTGCTGATGACACTCTGTGACACTCTAAGCTCAGTGGCCACTTCCCTTGCAATGCCTTGCAATGGCGAGGTCCTGTTGATCAATTCTTAGGCGTCGTCTTGGTCTCATTATCTGAAAATGTGAACAGCATGATGAAGAGGACTGTTTAAATACCAATTCTAATTGAACCAGAACATTTATTGGTCGATTCATGGATCAAACACCAGTTGTGAATTTTGCCGTTAAGCACCTTGTTAGAGAACAGCAAGTTATGCAAAAGGTACTGAAACACTGAACAGTTGGACATGTGCATTCAAAAGTGTAGAGAAGGTCAAATTAAGTTCACCTGTAAAGGTTATAGTGCATTTTAGGTGCATTCTGAAATTTCACCCGAAAGCCGAATATCCTTAACTTTTTGTGAGTAGTGTATGTGTCCCATATAGTTTATGCAGTTATTGCTCATTGGTTCCTAATAATGTGAGAACAATCAGATGATTGGGACCTGTATGGATGAAATGTTATGACTGAAATAAATGAATAGATTATTATCTACTGTAATATTATTATCTATATTATCAATGTAAATCTATTATTAGTCATTATAATTGATAATATTACAATATAAAAATATTAAATCTATAATAATTATTAAGGATGGATGGGTTATCTAGTTATTGTAAAATATTATTATTATTATTATTATTATTATTATTATTATTATTATTATTATATTTTTATTTATTATTATTTCCTGATTAAAAATTTCCATCTGGTTTCAAAGCTGACTGGTCTTTTTAAGCTGCTACACTCGTGTGTCCATCCCTCTCATCTTATTTCCGTCTGCAGTGGAAATACAGTATAAATGAGACGTATTTTCCCCCTGATAAGAAGTGACATGTTCATATTTGTGACAAGCAGCCACCAGATTCATTTATTTACGGCTTAGCGAAAAAAGAACATAATTCAGGCCCACCCTGAATTATATTGTATCAGTCAGAACAATGTAATATATATATATATATACTGTATGTGTGTGTCTGTGTGTGTGTGTGTGGTATGTCGGTGGGTAGGTGGGTGTTTGTGTGGGTGTGTGTCTAGGGGTTTGATATATTAGGCAGCAAGTCAGTTCCTAGATATGTTGGAAGCAGGACAATGGGCAACTGGATGAATGATTACCCAATTTTAATCACCTTGCAATTTACAGGGTTTAAAGGATCTGCTGCTAACATCATGTAACCAGGTACCACAGCACACCTTCAAAGGTCTTGTGGGGTTCATGCCTCAACAAGTCAGAGCCGTATCAAACTTGATAGTCAAATATCATTATTAAAAAACAAGACTATGGTAAAATGCTGCTATAAGGATGTTTTTGAGTGGATAATGTAATGACCTCATTGAGCGGAGGTTTAGCTCCAAGCTAATGTCCTACCTGGCATGTTGTGTGGGAGGTGGTCTCCAGACAGACAGAAAGACAGACAGACAAAGAGACATTGACTGTCTGAATTGTGAGTACTTGATTTGATGTGAGACGTCTACTGCGTTCTACTTATATTTCTCACTGTGAGATTAATATAACAGTAGGATCTAGAGCATGTTCCCAAGACTTTATATAGATCACCAATAAAATAAATAAACAGAATGTTTCTAATATTCAAACAATCATTATTTAATTAATGAAGTCTGGATGTTTAGAGTTTTTGGTACTCCTGAAGGTTTTATTTTGTATATTTCAGTTCATGAGCTGTAAGAGGTCATGAAGAATGATGTGCTAGTGTAGTGTTCTATATGCAGTGTGTGAGTGCAGACCACACCTTCCATTTATGTCATGGAGAATGATTTTGGAACTGGAATAAAAAGGAGATCTTTTTGGGGAAGCAGTTTCGGCTTCAGGTTAGACAGACAGTCTGGCCACTGAAGTGTCTCAGGGTAGAATATTTGAATAGTAGAGAGGAGATTAGGAGGCAGTGTGTGTGAAAATTTTGTTAGAGAAAATGAGAGATGGGAATTTACAGGAAGTTATGCAGGAAGAAGGTGGAGCTTCAGGCAATGAAACAATTTCATAATTTCCATATACTATATGTGTGGACATGATGTACTGTGTGTACGCTACTATGCAGGAAATGACAGAAGGGGCTTAACATTAATCCAGAGGTCATGTCAGATGTGTAATGCCACTCCACTGAGGCCTACACACAGCAGACCTACTGATATAGAGAGCAGTGATTTAGAGAATCATAGTGTGCTGTGCCTAAAAAATGTTAATCTGTTAAGTACAGAAATACAGAAATCCTGTGATCAACTAAGCTTTTTTTTTTTTTTTTTAGATTTCTGGTGTGCTTTACATGTCTCATAGTTTGTGATGATGTGTATGTGCAGGATCCAGCTGGCACTGCAGTAATAAGTGATTTTGCATTTGTGTAAATTGCATTTGAGTTAGACCCTTGATGCACAATATCCCTTTCGCAGCTTCAGGGTCCTACAAAACTCCTACAATACCACTACAAAGTGATTAATGTAAGTGAAATGTCATGGACAGCTCATATCATTGAGCTTTTTATTATTGTTATGACAAAGCATGGAAATGGTGTCGTAACTGGTTTAGCTTGAGGAAGTTGCAGTGAGCTTACGGGCTCTAATCCAGGCTTAAATGACATCATCATGTAAGTATGAGTGAATAAAAGCAGGAGAAGGGACAGAGGGGGCTTTATGATGAGAAGTACCATCCTTCATCACCCTTTGGCACACTGAACACAGCTTCTCGGAACAACAGACGCTACAGAGGTGATATTACACAGGCTGAGAGGAGGGAAAAAAACGTCCTGGAGGAGTGTGTGAGTAGCAAAATGAGTCAGAGTTTGTCCCACACCAGCTGGATCAGAGAGAGAGGGGGAGAGAAACAGAGAGAGCGAGAGAGAGAGAGAGAGAGAGAGAGCAGGTGGTAGAAGGTAGAGAAAATACAGCTGTTTTTTGTGGGATTTTGCAATTGTTTGTTATAATGTTTTTATGTAATAAGTATTTATAAAAAGTATTTATTTAAAAGGATATTATAATAACAAAGATGCCTTATTTTTGGTGAACATAAATAGGCTTATTGTCCAACATCAGTGTTTGTCAGGGGTCATGAGGAGGTTTGCTTTTTTCCAGATGGCCAGAGAACTGTTATTAACAGTCTGTTTTGCCCCTCTAGAAGTTTCCAGTGGAAAACAGATAAATGCAATGGAATATGTAAACCTTTCATGCTGTGCACTGATTGGTGAAGTATTTATGATACATGTATTCAAGTTCTATTTACTTTTATTTCCAATGTTGTGAATCTCTACAAAGTTCACTGACGTAAACCATCATCAATTCAAGATGCAATTATATACTGCAGAAAGAAAAATACTTTGCTTTTTCATACATATGTTTTCAAGTTTATTGTCATATTCATAAAGAGTGCTTAATTATCTATATACAATTCTATATACAATGAAATTCTTATGCTACATTTGTACACTCCTACACAAACATAGTGCACAAAAAAATGTAACGAGTTTGTTCAGTCAAAAAGTGGCATTTTTGTAAGTGCTATAGTGGGAGTTATTGCACATATTCAGTACAATAATTTGTTGACATATTATGGAAGGGTATGTATGTATGGTACAAGGATAATCAAGAGTCTGATATCAGTACAGTACAGCACAATAAGTGATATGATAACTTGATCAAAGCAAGGCAATGGATAAAATGCATCTCATGTCTTCCTTTAGAATTCAAATGTGCACCACCCAGATCTTTACAGCTCTCATTTTTAGGTTAGCTTCCACATCTCTTGATATGTAAATTTGGGTGTATAAGCAGGCTTTTTTTTTTTCTTTCTGGAAAGCCTTGTGCTTCACCCAGACACTGTTTTCTGGTCTATTATCTGGTCTCTCCTTGCAGTCTTGTCTATGAAAGATATTTAGGGTAAGACCGACTTCTTCATGTACGGCTGCTATTTCTGGGTGGAGAAGCGTTCACAATAAGCATGGTTGACCTAGACTGATTTAATTTTACAGTGGTGATTTCTGAAAAACGCATTTTAGTTGAATAATACAGACAGCCAGTTATTTCTTTCACACTTTATGTGAACTGTTCTTGAACACTTTTTTTTAATCTGCTCTGAATGAGGCATTAGCACAAGATTAACACACTCTGGTATGTGCAACAATGCTCTCCATCTCCTCCTCCAACTCCTCCTCTCTCCCAACCTAAAAAAAACACACACACAAAGACGCTTGCATCTTATCAACACCTGAATGTTATTATATGAAGCAATGACTCTATGTAATTCTCATTAGTTTTCCTCAGTACAAAGCAGCAGAGCAGAGAACTCTGCAGCTGGAGTCCCAGTTTGAACCACAGGCAGTGCCATGGTCTGCTGCCCCTTGATTATCCTCATAACCTTTTGACATTTATTATAACGCACCAGGAAATCCACTGCTGAAATCTGTTTTTGGGAAATCGTAATCATGTACAGGTCTTGTAGCTGAGGAAATGAACGCTTATGAATGTCTTATGAATGTAGGTGAGCACTACAAGCAGCAGATGGTTTAATAGGTGCAGCATTAATCCTCATTGTGATGGTATTTGTTATGAAAGCTGTAAATGTCACCAAGTTGTCACTTTACAGTACCTTTAATGCTTTTATTACATTATACTGCATCAGCTGCAAGGTTCTTTAGGTGACAGCTCTTATTGTCACCCAACTCTGTGTTTGTGTGTATTTTTATCAAATGTGTGCATATGTTCATGTGGGAGAAAGAGAGAGTGCATCCAGAAGAGCAGAAGAACAATAGCAGGGCGTTGAGCTGTCCAGCTGCCAGCAGAGAATGGCTTGTTCTATCATCCCAGTCTCTCTCTCTGTCTCTCTCTTTTTCTCCCTTTTCCCTTTTCATTTTCTCCCCTTTTCTGTCCCAGAGCAGGAGGAGACACACTCTAATCTCTAAGCACCAATAAGCCCTGCTTCCCCTCTGAGCACTCTGAGACTCGATTATCATGCAGACAACTGAGGCACTAAAAATTACGAGCCCTGACACGTGATTCTTAGTCATACAATGGTGCAAAATCAGTGAGACAGAATCCTGAATAAGAAGAGACAAAAAAAAATAAAAATATGGGCAATACCAAAAATACGGGTAATACTGTACTGTAAGGTTTACAAATTAGCAAAATATTAATAATACATGTATTAACTCTTTTATAGTGCTGGATTTAGATAGATCACAGACAGATATTCACAGATAACAGCAGTGATCCAAAAAGCAGAGTGTGCAGAGTGTTCAGTATAATGAAAAATGAACATAAACATATTCATAAGAAAATTTTTTAAAATGTAATACTAGATCTAATGTGAGTATTGCCATATTGTATACACAAGCATATATCCACCCATTTTCTATACTGCTTTTCCTACACAGGGTTGCAGGAAGCCTTGAGTTCATGCCAGGGGCCTCGGGGGACTCCCTGAACAGGGTGCCAACCCATTGCAGGGCACACTCACACACACACGCATACACAGACACACAAACACACACACACACACACAGACACTGTGGACAGGTCAGTCTCATCCCTATGCGTGTCTTTGGATTAGGGGAGAAAACCAGAGTTATTGCAGGAAACCCCCCAAAGAAAGAGGAGAACATGTAAACTCCAAACATACAGGTCAGAGACAGGGAATTGAACTACCAGCCCCAGAAGTGGGGGCCAATGTGCTGGCAACTAAATAACCGTGCATATATATACTATATAATACATATGCACTATTCCTTAAGGTATCATATCAGGAAGTAATGAAGCATAGACATTACCAGCCTCTGAGCATAATTTATATTTTGCTCAGTAGAAGATTGGAAAACTGTCACCTCTGTCAACTGTCCAATTTTTGAGCCTGTGCCATCTGCCTTCCAGTCTTCATGACCCACAATTTGGGCACATGTAGACTATCCTGCTGGAACATGTTTGAGCTAGGCCCATTATTTCAATTTAAGGGAAATCTTGATGTTAATGCACACTTTTCCTTTCACTGTAAGTTGTATACTGTATATATTTGTGTACCTGGCAAAAAAAACTTGAAACTACAGCATAGAAAGACATTCTAGACCAGGTTTGTCCGATATTATCTACAAAGGGTTGGTTTAAGTGCAAGTTTTCAGGTTTTCATTCTAATCAAGCACAAGACACACATGATTCTACCTGTTTAATTAGCTGATCTTGGCATTCAAACTACTATGAGGAGTGGCTTCTGCTTAGTAGGAATGAAAACATATATTCGCACCAGCCCTTCCTATATGAAATTGGACATCTTTGTTCCCTTGTGTGACTCAAACATATGGCTGTGATAGTTAGGTGTCCACATACTTTTGGCCATATTGTATATATACATTCTGATTTCCTGATGCAATTATTAGCAAATGTATTAATTTATTATGAAAACATTAGTTACTTATTAGTGTGCTGATTATTTGTGGACTTTAATATCACAAAATATAAAGAGTTGTAAATCTCTGTGATATTTTTCTTGGCTTTTGGAAATTCATAAGCATTTGATCTTGAGTGGAACAGAAAGTGGGGTCTGTGTCAAGGCTAAAATCTGGTCTGAGATTATATGCCATGAGCAGAACTTGATTCTTGTTCATGCTCGAGAGAATGTGTTATGTAATGACAGAAGAACACAGCATTGAAGGAGGTGAAGGAGAGAGATATAGACAAAGAGAAAGAGAAAGTCGCTTGCTTTCCAAGGGGATTAGTCCTTTAGGTTTTGAGGTGACAGCCAGGACCAAATCACAAGCACACAGTCTCCCCTTCAAAATGCTTCGCATTGCTGCTGTGAGGCATGTGATAAGCTTCAAAAGGACTTTTTGTTGCTGCTGGGTATGGGTTTTGTTTAAAGTGCTGCAAAATGAAGCCACGCAATCATCTCTTAATGCTTATGCATCTGTGCTTGGCTCACTGAATGGTTTAATTTTTTGTTGGCATGTTGTCTGCTGTAAGCCACTGCCAAAGCCCCACTTCCCTTAATGTTTTTTTTTCCTCTGATGATAGTTCAATCCAAGTCATATTTTGTTCAGAATATAAAAAGATAAAGCTCGGAATGTCAGTATTTAGCTTCATGAGTGGTTGTTTGTGTTTGTTTTTATGGCACAGAAATGCATTTCATATTTTCTCTTTCTGTTGAGTCTTCTCTCGCCCTGTATTTTTTCTTCTTTAAAACCTTGGAATGTACATTCCTCATTGTTATAATACTCTTTAGTGTGTCGTGTAATTTTAGTAGAACAGGATATCTAAATTGGTTGGTGTTAGGTGTGGACGCTCATTTTCACAAATACAGTGTAAGAGCTATTTAACCTAGAGTTCAGCAGACATACGTTTAAGACTGGTATACACATATTGTTCACTTTAGGGAAAGTTCTGTTCAGTCTTGCCATAACAGCTAAGTCATTCTCCTTAGTTCCTTTCGCTGCTTCATATTCCTCTCTCTCTCTCTCTCTCTCTCTCTCTCGCAGCTACAGGGTGGGGTAACTCCAAAGAAACCCCACCCACCTCATCTCTGATTGGACATTCCAAACCAGGCTAAGGGAGAAATCCCAGGCAGCTCAGTGGTGTGTCCACGACATTACACAAACACTCTTACTGCACACACACACACACACACATACACAAATACACTCAGCAGTTCTTCCACTTAGAGCTCAAGCTGTATGAAACTGTTTCTCTTCTGGATGTTTACACAGCCCACAGCTGCTCTGGAGAAGGTCATAAGGATAAAAAGCAGAAAGAAGGAAGAAGAACGGGACATTTTAAAACATATCTATATTTCCTTTCCTGTTTTGTTTTGTTTTGGTTTTTTTTGGTGGGGGGAATTTTGCAAGCTTCTTTTGGAGAGTAAGTGAGATTGGGACCGAGTTGGCTTGACAGCCACCCTAGAGGGGACAGGTTGTCATGGTAACTGACCACGGTGGGCTGACCCTAGCATGCTGGATGGTGAATGGAACTAGAGTGACCCTATCAAGCCAGTGAAAGTGACGGTGAAGAAGAAGAGCACAGGGAGAGCACAGGGAGAGGATGGAGGACAGCTTTTCCAGCTACAGCTCTCTCTATGACACATCCTCATTGCTGCAGTTCTGTAATGGTAAACTTGATCCTGCACACTCACTCTCATAGCTTGGCATCCTGCCTTTGTGCCTCTCCCTTGTAAAAGTGTTTCAGCTAAGCTCTAAACTATAGGAGTGTTTGCAAATCCCTTACAGTAGAAAGAAAGTTTTGTCTAGTAAGCAGTAGAATTCTGTTCTATAGAGTTAAAAGGAGTTTTACTAGATCACGACTTTGATTCAAGAATTGTTTAAGCTTGTGTTTCTGTCTCATAGTGGGAATGTTTCAGGGTAGATGTCTGAGTTAACAGTAAGAATCCTATACATAAAGTATCAGTGAGATATTATTATATGTATTATGTGTTTTTAAACAATTCATACATAGGTCATGAAGCAAAACATGATAGTTGTGAAGGTATCATTTTCGTAAACTTATTAAACAAAAGAATGACTGAAACACAGCCCATACATTTTTATTGAGGTATAGATGATTATCTTCGTCTGTTTTTTCAAGGCTGTGTTCTTCCACTTTCATTTCATAAGACTGTGCTGTCAGTTGCAGTCTGTGCTTGTATGTTTGGTGTGGGTGCTTGTGGTAGCTTGGGGGAAGGGAGAAGATTAGAGGAAAGCACTGAGAGGAGAAGAGGAATAAGGGCTCTCCTCATTACCAGATAAGTAAAGGTGCATGTTGCCCTCGTCAGTACCGCATCATTAATCTTTCTTATCAAGGGACCTTATGTGACTCCTTAGGTTCAAAGATAATGCCCTGTTAAATCCTTCCTTCCTGCTAGAATATTATGAAACTGTTCTGTAGTAACATGATTGTTTTGACATTTTATTGTTGAGAGATCTTGATGAGTCACGTGTATAAAGTGTTGTGAAGGACACCTTTCTTATAAACTTGTATTACCTGTAAAACTGGTGCTGTTGCTTAAATGTGAGCTGCCATAACTTATCAAGAATGCATTTTCCTTCATGGATCATGGATGTAGGTTGACCTACATTACTACTATCCTGTTTCACATCCAGACACTTTCTTTCTCTGATTTCTCTTTCTCTAGTTTCCTTTCTCTGTATGTACAACTGTGGAGGTGTGATATATTTAGTTTATTTTGTCTTTTCTCTCATCCATTAGCACTGATTTTGGCTCACATGAATCAATCCATAGTGTAGTGTAGTGTGTGTGTGTGTGTGTGTGTGTGTTTTGTAGCCTAAATTTATAAGGCTAAGAATATATGACAGCTTTGGCTTTGTGGAGACATGTGGCTTGTTCTCACAAAAATATATATTTTTATAAACCTGTGGCTTCTATAAAATTTTAAAAACTATTAAAATAGCAGACTGTTGTTGGTTTTTGAGGTTAAAGCTATACCGCATTAATTAGTTTAGAAAATAATAATGTTAGTGCAAGGTTTGTGTGTGTATGTGTGTGTGTGTGTGTGTATGTGTGAAATGCAGTTTGCTTTTCAGTCATATGTTGACTGACTTGGAACCCAACATGATTGGAGTCTCTAAATTGTGTGTGAATGAGTGTATGAATGTGTGTTATGTGTGTGACCCACCTGGGGTGTCTCCTGCCTCATTCCTTGAGCCCCCTGGGATAGGCTCCAGCACTGGTCCCCCACGACCCTGTATAGGATGGATATGTGGTTGGATAGACATAGTTATATTGATTTGATGGAGACATTCAACCTTGCTGTCACAGGGGAAGTTGTGTTTGGATTTGGATGAAGGCACAGAGGAGGACACTGACATTTCATATAGGCCTGTGTGATAAAAAAAAATATCTTTGAACCAAGGAAATTTGTTTAATTAACACCAAGTTGTATGGATTCATCTAGGAAGGTCTAGATTCTGACTTCAGATGCTGTACAGTAGTGATTGTAGATGCAGATTAGTCCTAGATGCTTTAAGCTTATTTCTTAAAAAATACACTGCTTTAAATATAGAGTTAATATTCAATTCAATTCAGTTCAATTAAATTCAATTTATTTGTATAGCGCTTTTAACATTGTCTCAAAGCAGCTTTACTATTTAGCCCTAACATTTATCACTAATGATCAAGCCTGAGGTAATGGCCATATAAGATTTGGTACAGACAACTGAAGTGCTGTGTGCAAGTAATTAATCAAAATACATTACGATAGTAAAGTAAATTCAAGATTTACAAGGCACATTAAAACACACCCAGAAATACTGGTTGTTTTGGATACTGAAGATATGTTGTCCAAAGAGACGTCCTTTAGTCCTAGTCATAGCTAAGAGCTTATGAAACCGTTGTTTTATGCATCCTGTACATATGCTTTGTGTTGTTTTGTTTCATATAATAGTATGTATTATTTCTTATATATAATCAGAGTAGGCTTTACTTTGTATGTGTGCTGCAGTGGAAATAAAATGACTAGAAATAAAACGACTAGAGCTGAGGATTTATTTGTTAGCTACAGTATGTGGCTGAAGACTTGAGACTTGAGACAATTCACAAGAATGGACGAATTTACATAAAGTCCAGTCTCTGGCATGATATCCACAAGGTCCCTGAACTCAAAGGGATTATGTGTAAGTTGCCTGTGTGCCATTAATTTGCTCTGACCGCACCTCATTATATATTTCCAGACTGTCATGTTTTAGGTGCTGGAAGATAAAATGAGCTTTCTTTAATGACTGTACTCTAGTAGACCTACTGGAGACCAGTTGCTTGACCAGAGGTAAGAGAAACGCCATACAAGCAAATTGCTTGTATGTGCTGGTCACAGTGTGGTCCCAATTCGTTACACTGGCGTAATTACTTCTTAAACGCTTTATAAATCACTTGCAAGCTGAATGGAAAATGTAGAGCAGTTTCATCAGGTGCAATATAATAGAACATTAAGCATCATCATTAAAATATGAACACCATACTCGATATCTGATTACGCTCTGCATCAAAATGGATAGTACAAGCTTATCTGAACAGTCTGGAAATTAATTTCCATTTCAAATCCAGCTTCCCAGTGTGAATATTGGATATGTTGCATTTATTACAGTTGCCATAAATCAGAAACTGAGCACTAGGAAACACTATTACTGAGAAACTAATTACAAGGAGCTAATAACTTAGAAGTAATATTGCTTCCTCACAGCTCCTGGGTCACTAGTTCGATCCTGAACTTGGGATATGGTCTGTCAGGAGTTTCTTTGTTCTTCTCAAGTCCATGTAGGTTTCCTACACACTTTTCTTGAGTTTTTATTCAATTAGTCGTATTGATTTGAGATTTCTTTACTAGATGTAATGACAGGTAAACACAGGTAGTCTTGCTAACTAGCTTGTTCAAAGATGGTCTCTTGCTGTCATAGGCTTGTAATATTTATTATTACTCTTTTGGGGTTTAGCATTTCATATACTTCCAAAATGCTGCAGTCAAAACTTGCGTGTCTCTCAAGTTTGAACAGAACCACTGGATGATCTGCGCCTTGGCAACACATAACATACTAACCAAAAACACTCGTATTTAACTCAAAACAGAAATGTGGGATATTTACTGGGAGGAAATAGGGTTTCTTAGAACATGCATAAAAATGACATTAGGTAGAAGTAAGCAAGGGCAAGTAGACACAAATACTCTTTAAATTACACTTAAAGCACAATCCTCTTTTTAATCCAGTCTCCCAATTAAATTTCAGTGAACATTTCCTAACTTATATTATGGATATAATGTTATCTAACACTGTATTTTATAACGGAAGAAGATACTTCCGAAGAACTTCATAAGGAACTGAATCCATTCAGGTTCACTGTTGTCCTGATTTTATTTCAGGGTTTATTTAAGGAAACAGGTTTCAGGTAGATGAAAAATAGATCATATAAATGAACAAACAGGCCCACATTAAATGAAATTCATTCACTGTAAAACTGATAGCCTTATTTAGTTATGTGAACTTTCTTTTTTTTATCTTAAAATCTCAAGTTTTCAGAAAATAAATTAACTTAATGTAGTCCATCGTTGTCTTTACCTTGAGTTTACTCACATTTTTAAGGCTGGAGGTGAACTTTTATTTCTGAGTTTTACCACCTTGAAATGCCTTACAGTTTTGACATCTAAATCAGCCAGTGTTCTCAGTGTTCTTGCAAATTGGAGGAAGAATGAAAAGTGACCATAAAACAAATGTAGCTGCTCCAGACTTTTCCCTATGGCTTAAAATTTATATCTTAAAATATAGCCACCTAATCAATTATTATCCTACAGCTTGGATCATATTTTGGATGTTAATCTTCCTAATGTAATTGTGTTCCTGCCTGCCAAGTTTTTTTTTTTCCAAGATGCCAATTGTCCATATGAAAATATTTTAGATTTTATGTCATCCAAGGTCTTACAGAAAACTCTTCTTTAGACTGCAGCTGATTATTACTCTAAAATACATATTTTGATTATTTAAAAAAAAAAAAATTATAAATACATGAACACATTACGGAGTGCGATAAGAATGGTTGTTTATTTTCTTTATATTTTTTCTCGTGATCCGAGCAGTACTATTAGAACAATGTTCTTGGCTCTGGAGCTGAATCGCCCATAAATTCATTAATAACCACACATGCTGTCGGAGCAGGATTAAAGTCCTTGCTCAAATAACTGATCTAAACAGACCAACATGAGCTGGAGGTAGCACTAAAGATGTGTTCTGTTTAACCACATATCATGATTTCTAAAAGCTGTCAGCTACGTTTGCCTTCCTAGATTCATTATAAGTAGGTAAACACAATTACAGCCCACAGATCTTTTTTCATTATGCATACCATAGCCAGGTCAGAGGATTTCCAGTAAAAAATGCTATTAGGAAAATACTAACTCACGCTCTGCTTATTAGTTTCAAGTGATTTACTCGTTCCTCCTGTGCTGTCATTTATAGCCCTGTGTACCAGTAAAGATAAAATGTCGGCTTTTACTCTTTAGCTCCTCTCACTTTGTAGTCTACTGATAACAGTTTTGAACACATCTTTTATTTGAGATCACCACACACACTAATGGCTTTCTCCATCAAGCGATTTATCTCTCTCTCTCTCTCTCTCTCTCTCTCTCTCTCTCCTCTCGCTCTCTCTTTCTATCTCTCTCTCGTTCTTTCTCTCTCTCTCTCTCTCTTTCTATCTCTCTCTTGTTCTTTCTCTCTCTCTCTCTCTCTCTCTCTCTCTCTCTCTTTGTCTTGTCAAGGCTGCACTGTCCACTTGCTTTTGGTGTCCTTCATCCAGTTGTACATTACTGATAGTTGATTCAATTCTCTGACATTTATGAAGATATATAAAATGACCCATTTAAAAAATCACACACACACACACACACACACACTCACACACACACACGTACAATACCGTCAGGCTGCAGACAAAGGGCTATGTTTTTGTTACCGAGTCCTGTGTGCTATTATGAACAGTCCCAATAAAGGTCGTTTTGTTGCAGTTCTGTCGTGTTTTGGGTCTCCAGACTGTATCGCTTGCCTAAACAAAGAAGTCTTTTTCGAGATCCTCAGGCAGACAGGATAATCCAAATTGTTTCGACTGTATTTTGACCATGAAGTTCAACAAAAGGACTTGCGTCATACAGATATGATTGTAACAAATTGTATCTGATTTCTGTTCCCCCCCCCTTTGTGTTTCAGGAGAGTAAAATTAGACAGAATCTGCTTGGCTTGGTTAATTACATGGACACATATGATAGATTTACAATTTGAGTAAAACTTCCTATTAAAATGTTTTAATGTTTTAAAATAATGTTAATGTGAGAATTGTGAGGCTCTGATATATAATACAGTAGAATAAATTAAAAAAATAAATTGCTGTAAAAATGAGGGAAACCATCCTTCCCTTACCAGTCTCTCTCATTTTTATCCTCTTGAAATTAATAAGACAAAAAAAAATTACATCTTGTCAGTCCTCTGTCCTGAAAATTCTCTCATGTTGGATTCAGAAGACTCCTTTCATAAATATTAAATAAATGTCTCTCAATTCAATTCTCTGTTCATAGTAGTGCACAGTGTATAGTGACATATTACAAGCCGTCTGTAACATCCAGCATCCTAACGCTTCTTGCGCTTTGCACTTTCTTTAACTTCATTCATGTCACTCTTAGAACAATAGGATTATTTGTTAAACACCATGCACCCACCCATTGTACAGTGCAGTGTGGCCAGTTGTGTGTACTCAGTGACCTTTTGTCTGTGTGTGTGTGTGTGTGTGTATGTGTGTGTGTGTGTGTGAATCAAGACTCTCACCCCTTATGCTGAAAAGCTGAAAAGAGCTTTGTGTCTGAGGCAAGAAAGCAGAACAAGCCATTAGTTAATGCTATGATCCATGTTTCCTTTTCCGAGTACTCTGAAACTTGCTCCAGCAAACTGACCTCATTTCCTCACCTCATATGTTTGGTATTTCGTCCATTACAGCTTTTCTCCTGAAGAGTGTGAGCTAGCCTTGCTCCTCTACCCCAGCTTGTCACTGCCAGGTTTGTTTCTCCCTGTCATTTCTACAGACACAGCTCAGGTCAGGTCAGGTCAGGTCAGACTGTTGAGTGTGAACTTTTAAGAGAGATGTTGATAGATACATAGGAAGCTGTTTCTGGAAAAAGGGTTGTGACTGTTACACTGTGATGGTCAGCTGTGGTAGACTAAATAAGAGTTTTCTGGCTGTTGTTGAGTATAATGATGGAAGCAGGATGTCTGTTTCAATTGACATGTGGCACATACTATGCCTGGTGGGCTAAAGTTTCTAAAAAATGCTGTCGAAAGTGCAAATCAGTGTTGTAGGGTTAAGGTGTATAAACAAATGACTTCATATGAGACTCTTATTACAAGGTATTGCTAATATCTGCATATACATACATTGACATTACTACTGTAGACACTTGACTTGCAAACTTAGTGCACAAACAGGGCTTTAAATAAACTCAGATTTATTATTTTGCTCATCTATTATGTGAATATGGTTTAAAAAGTGGATAAAAACAGCATTATAAACAAATTATTTTCTCTCCCCAAGTTTGATATATAAAAAAAGTCTGGACACTTTTGGCTTTCTAAGTGAGACATTTTTACCTCTTTCACCTTACACAGAGTTGTGGTCAAAGATAACACATCCATTTTTAAAACCCTAAGTGTCTACTTTCACATGAGGCATTAAGCTCCACTTTGGAGTTTGACATGACAAAGAAATTCAATGCTGAACATGAGCACCCGAAAACGGCGCAAAAATCATTTTTTGTTCCATTTTTTTTTTGGAAAAATAGTTAACAAAGAAATACATAGTCGTTGATATAGTGATCCTTAATTTCTGTAAGGAGGTTTATGGAAGAGATCTCAGGTTGCATCACTTTGTAATGGTCAGTAAGGTTTAGAGTTATGAGTATGGAGCAATTTCTGGTTTTTCTTTAACATTATGAACTTTATTTTCCTTCTTATCAAACTTACTGAGGGAATGATTGTCTATAGCTCTGCTATAGTGCAAGTTATTACAGGAACCGTCTTGTTTCATGAACATTCCTCAGCAACAAAAAAGTTTGACATGTTGTTTAATTAATATAAAGTTTAATAATTGCCAAATTGATCTGGTATATGAGTTACAGAATGTGGGCCACATCACATCACCCAGCTGTTGATTATTTTTCTCTAGCAGCACACCTCTTTATGTTTTATGTATTAATTAATGCACATTTGTGGGCTGAAGCTTTTCTTTTTCTAAAATAATTGACAAAAGATTCATTAACTGGTAGCTTTAAAACAACAAACCATAGTGAGAATTTGCAGATTTTTATCTAATAAGCTTTATATGCAATGCTCTAATAAGCTTTAAATGCAATATAGCCATTTTCCTCAAGTTCTTCTTTGCAGTTACCTCAGTGAAATCATCAGTGAATTGCTGCATAGCTTCTGTAGACATCATGCTGTGTAGATGCTAAACAACCCACTCAGCCCCTGACAACAGCCCTTACATGGCTGCACATCAGAGGGAGCAAAATCAACACTTGGAGCTTAAGCATAACCAGTGAGAGGGATTGGCTCAGTGTCTCTCTAATTATCTTGCAGCTCCTCCATCTCCTGTATGGGGACAAAGAATCTTCACACAATAGTTGTGCCATTACATTTTGAGAGCAGCAGTGGGGCATGGTGATGAGTTGCTACCACCTTTTAGCGCTTAAACCATTTTTAGTTTTTAAGACTAAAAAAAACTTAAATATTAACATAGGTATAACAGGCAAAATAGATTGTGCGGCTTTAATAATCTGTCAGTTGAGGCATGTTGCTGACCTTAGGTTGTTTGAGGACATGTTCCTGTCCTTTGGGAGCCATTTGTCCCCCTTCATCAACTTTTTCTCTTTCTTCACCCCTCCTCCTCCTCCTCCTCCCTTCCTCCTCTTCTTCCTGAGAGGTCACATGTGAAGTATCTCGAATAATTCCTCAAATGCTTTTGGCTCCTAAACATGCTAGTTTCCAGTGTGTGTTGTTTTCGATCAGATCCACTGATTTGCTTGTTTTTCTTTTGTGTAGGGTTTATATTAGCTTAGGTGATTGGTTTTTCTAATGTCCTCCCTCACTGACACCACAAGACAGCAGGTTCGTTTCCGTCTGATGGCAAGGCTTCAAGACAAGGACTGACCTTGTATCTGTGACCCAGGGTTGTGAAAAACAACAAGGTGTGGGGGGAAAACAAGCTGTTGTAATCCATTTATAGAACATAGACCTTTGCTCTCTCTTCCACTCCCACTCTCTGCATGGAGGGTTCATGTGTAAGTGCCGGATTATTGATCAAAGAAAGCACGGAATCAAGCATGTTAAATTCCAAAGAATGTTGCACAAAGACAGGATTTTATGAATGCTCTCAACGACAGATTTACTTTATTGTGCATATTATTTATTATTTGTAGTGTTTACATCCACACTATACTGCATAGTAATTTTACTCCAAATTGTTTATTTACAGTTTATTCTACTTCACATATTCCTCAGATCTATAAATCTACTCTGTCTCTTTGGGTGCACTTAAACCATATTCCTGTGTATCAAACAATACATTCAACAGACAGAATTACAAAGTAGGCTATCTGTCATAAAAGACTGCTTGTTTTCCATAAACATTTAAGCTTAATCAAGCCCACACTCCTTCCTCTGACAAAATTTCTTCTTAATCTCGATTCAGTAAAAGCTACAGTTTTTTTTTATTAACCAACATGCCAGCATAATAGTGTATAAGTGCAAGACATACAACAGTGGGAAAAGGTCTGGTGTATTCTAGCATCACAGGGTTCTGTTAATTTTACGATGCAAGAGACTACTGTGTGCTAAAATCTGCCAAATACAAAGAGAGTACAAAAAACTTCTAATACAACAGACATGGCTGATATCCCCCTTCTGTGTATGTCTTTAAAACTAAATGAAAACACAAAGAAATACACCCAATTTATAACATTGAATGTTTTAACATTGTGGTTTTGCTACTATGGCTTAGGACAACAAATTGCAATTAAACGTTCAGGACTGCAATTACCTGGGCAAAAAACAATTTTGCACCCAAGACTCTATCAGTGACCAGCTGATAACTTCAACATGGTAGACTTCATGGTAAAGCTAGACTGAGTTTCCTGGTTACATACACAGATATAGAAGGGAATTATTTATAATCTCACTATAGTGTCACCCAGATAAGGATCCCTTCTGAGTCTGTTTCCTCTCAGGATTTCATCCTCATATCGTCTTAGTTTTACTTACAACCATCACCTCTGGCTTGCTCATTGAGAACAAATTTAAAGTGTATTTAGAGATATTTGTAAAGCTGTTTTGTGGCAATTTTACAAATAAAATTGAATTGAATTAATGAACTGAAAATGGAAACCAAAGGCACATATTCAAGCAATGTTTTGTTTTGCTGTATCGAAAATCTAGTGTATAGACACCACCATAGCATATCACATTTGAATTTTGCTTATTGTTACGCCACTGTTTTCTATCTGTCTGTCAGTCTGTCTGTCTTCCTGTCTGTCTGTCTTTCTTAATTGCTTGCTAAGTAAGGACCGGAGAGCTCTACACTACATCTATAATCCTACTGGCCCTGTAACATTGAACAGCCTCATAAGAGCAGAAAAAGCTTTAAGGCCCAGAATGATGAAGACACTTGCTGTTCTAATCCTTTCAAATCTCCTCATCAGGCTGCTGTTGAGTGATTTTGCATCGGGAGCTCAGAGTGTCAGGATTGAGTCCCTGCTAACAGAGACTAAGATGTTTTATTAATGAGTTCACTGCACTAACGGGAGGACTTTAAAGGGATTCATTTTCCTTTGATAATCCACTGACATTTTTGGGCACCCCATCCTTTCAACCGTCTGCACACTGAGGCTGGGTATAATAGCAATCAGTGATAATCGCATGCACAGTGCATGCTGGAAAGTCAAGACAAAGATGAAGAGCAGTCAGTTGGTGCATTCAGTGAACTCATTTCCTTGGCTGATTTCAAATGAAGGCAAAATATTCATACATTGTGTGTCAGTGCATGAGAGTTAATGTTTCGGGTTTTACCCTGACTAGACTGAAGTTAAAATTAGAGGAGATAGTAACATCAGCTTTTCTGCTATGAGTGTATCTTACTATGAATCAGGAGGCTCTAAAATGAAATCAATGAAAGGATAGAAAGAGAAATGGAACAAAAGCAATGTGTTTCCCCAGGATATGGATGTTTGCCAAGTAGGGTCTCTTTTGTAAAATTACGGGAATTGCTTTTTTTAAATTTTTTAAGCAAGCAATCATGCTAGGTTTCCCTTCATTTTACCTCTAAATGCTTTTTAATGTGGTCAAATAGGTTTCCTAATTAATTCTGGCCATCATTAGTGGTTGAGATCGTTTTATGGAAGTCATTTGTGTTTTATGAAGGATATCATTAAGTATGTTTAATTGTGCATTCCTTTCTTTTAGCAAAAAATTGAAATGTAATTGTGCCATGCTTTTAGACAAAGTGGAGAAATGAATAGTTAAAGGAGATACATTTAGCTGTTCTATGGAAACAAAAAGCACATCATCAAACATGTATATAGGGAGTAAGGGTGCAGAGAATATTGGGAGCCATTTTATATTGCATTTAATTTTTTCTGTTAAGAAAATTGTATTCTCTGGTCATTGCTTTACTTGTTGACAGTGACACGTATTCGCAATTGACGCACACGTGGGCTACTTGTATTAGAATTAACTAATTGTGAACACTTTAGAAATGTCCTTAGCATTTTCTGTGAAAATGTGTCTTGTACACAACATAACAACTGTTTAGTGTCATAGTGCTGGACATTTACTTTCCTATCACGATAATTTTATGAAACATCAGTAATAACATGTTTTAATGTTATTGTTTTTTTTTTTCTTATTGTATTTTTTTAAGGATATGAATGACTTTGCTTTTTAGCTTAATTAGAGATCGAACAAATTCGTTAAAATACAGCAAGATTTTCCGTGCAGTAGTAATTTACCTTAATAAAATAGTGCTAATATTAAGATGTCCTGGACAGATAAATGGCAGCTCCACCTTTTCGCATATTTTCTTCTTCCCTTTTATCATTTCATTATAATATCACTCTGTGTTTTCCTACTGAGAATAGACCGCACTTTTGCTACAATCATGATAATGAGGCATTTAAAGAAGGCACGAAGGCAAACTGCTCCACAAATTAACCTCGGAGATTTTCTGTCAGTTTTCTGTCTTTTTTAACACAAGGGAAACATCCAAAACAATGTACAGTAGATATTTTGACTTATCTAATATTGTCGAATATTATAGCCACCTTTGTTGAAAATGTTGTTATTCGGGTGAAGCATGTCTCTTGTAAGGAATTAATCATTAGTGCACAGTAATCACTGTAATTGTTAATGTAGAGACAGCAGCTGAATTTTTATGTGAAGTGGCTAGAGGCCATTAAATTGGATTTGTTTGTGTGTGTGTAGCAGTCTTATAAATATGCAGATGAATTGGGATAGGAAACATAATCACTAGCCACTGTTTCTATTTGTGAAATATATTTAATTTAGTTAATGAAATGAGATTTTTATTTGACATATATGGATTGGTGAATTATGAATTTAAACATTTCCATCTAGAATCATTTTTAACCTGTTTAATATTAATATTCTATTTGAATATTATACTAAAGTACATTTAATTAGTGCCAGCTTTTAAAATAACATTTATAAATATAGTTTCTGTACATATTTTTAGTGTATTCACCAGTTTTAAAATAAATTTTAAGATTATTAGGACAACAGGATTTTAAGAAAACACAATCGGACAACTAAATCACCTGTCTTTCAATATTTAGCAATATTTTCTGTTGCGATATTTTAAAACAGATGCTTATAGCAATGTAGAGCCATGCAGTGCTTTCTACAGTATTAAATAAATACTGTGTATATAGTTAACTCTATAGTTAAATCAAAATATTGATTAAATATTAAGTTTTATTATGATAATCGTTATTGTTCATTTATCTTCCTCCAATATTACTAACTCAGTTCTCTCACCATCACCATTAATCAATGTTCATAACATGGCAGTGTTAAAGCTATTATTTTTATTACCTTATTTCCTAAGCAGCTGCTTCCTCCTTTTGCATAATTAATGAAGACATTATTGTCTCACGGGGAGCTGGTGTATATCAATGTTTCATGATGCTCTTATGCTTGTGTGTGTGTGTGTGTATGTGTGTCTGTGTGTGTGTGTGTGTGTATGTGTGTGTGTGTGTGTGTGTGAGAGAGAGAGAGAGAGAGAGTGCATAGTAATATGACACAGAGAGTGTGTTGAATGAGGGAGAGCCACCTCAAATAACTGCTGTTTGCTGGTCAGCACATGGTTTCATCAAAATTATGTAATAAACAAAGAAAGCATTTAACTTGAAAAAAAAAATAGCATGTGATATTTGTTGATATATTTATTTAGTTTATTATAATAATGTGAGTAATCATGTGATCACACATGATGTCAAACCATGTGAAAGTACATTTCAAGACCATGCCCTGAAAATGCACATGTGAACTCAAGTAAACAAATCATGTGACCAAAGCATGATTTATGTGACATCTAAAAAATAAAACCACATGTGGAAAAATGAACATCTAAAAATAAATCACCCGAGATGTCACATATAAGGGGGCAAGTATAATCATAAGTCCTATATATGAAAAAATAACGTGGAAAGAAACTAAAAATATGGAAAAATAACATGGGAACATTGGGGAGCTAAGGGTGATGTCCATGTGATAAATGTGTAAAACCTAAATGTCACATATAAATGTGAAAGGGGTAGTAGGTGTGACTTTTGTCTAATGGCTGTGAAGCATTTTTGACACATCTTGAAAACACATTATATTATAGACCTGGTCTTAAGATAGCTAGCTAGCTAGCTAGCTAGCTAGCTAGCTAGCTAGCTAGATAGATAGATAGATAGATAGATAGATAGATAGATAGATAGATAGATAGATAGATAGATAGATAGATAGCAATAGACAATTTCAGACATTACAGACTAATACTAACATCAGACACTGAAGTGAGGTGTTAAACAACAACAACAACAACAACAATAATGATAACAATAATAATAATAATAATAATAATAATAATAATAATAATAATAATAATAATAATACAAACAGGGCAGTAAGTATAAATCTGACAGCTGAGGTAGGTAGTTAATGTGTTTATGAAGGCAGAAAATTATATGGAGGATGCTGCCAACAATCATAGACAGCATCTGCTGGATGAGTTTTAGAGCCTGATGGCAGCAGTTATGGTGGACCTCCTGGGAATGTTCGCTCTTTGCTGCAGCTTGGATTTATTAGTCTTACTGACTGGTCAAGGATGTGGTGGAAGCATTGTCCAGCAACATACCCATCATTATCTTCTGAACAGTCAGTTTCAGGGAGTCCAGAATGGTTCCAATGAGCTGTCTAGATTTCGGGGTGAATTGTTTTCTGTCTTACTGCCACTCGCTCAGTGCACTTAATGTGTAATAGATAGTGCTGGACACAGCTGACTGGTAGAACATGTGTAGCACTATGCTGCATATATTAAAATTCCTGAGCTTCCTCAAGAAGTAGAGTCTGTGCTGTCATTTCCTAGAGACCGCCTCTGTGTTACACACAGAGTCCAGTCTGTTGTCCAGATGTACACTCAGATTGTTTCCCAGATGCATGAAATACATTTATATAATAAACTACGTGTAAGCAAGTAATGCACAGTTTGCTAATTAAATATTGCTTGTAAATTTTAAATGTGTTGATCAAGACATTTGAAGACAAAAATTTTTAAGGGTTCCTTGTTTTTCATTATCCTTATTGTTTTGGTAACAAAAAAAGCTTGAAGTAGTTTTGAGCTTTGTTGGTCTAATAAGTTAACAATAATAGACTGAAAATAAGGACTTCATTAAATAAGAAAACGTCTATTCAATTGTTATTAATATTATTTTTAACATTTTTCTAACATTTTTGTGTGTGTGTGTGTGTGTGGGTGTGTAGATGACAGTGCCTCAGCGACAAGCAGCATGGAGGTGACAGACCGACTTGCGTCTCTGGAGCAGCGTGTTCAGATGCAGGAGGATGAGATTCAGCTACTGAAGTCAGCGCTAGCCGACGTGGTGAGGAGACTCAACATCTCAGAGGAACAACAGGCCATGCTCAGCAGGAAGGGACCAACCAAAGGTAACACACACAGACACCCTGTTTCATTAACTTTCACACAGGAGCATGAGAGTATCAACATAACTGCTTTCAGGTGTAAAATATGTGAGTATACAACCTGACTGACTTCCATATGGTGCCTGGATAAATGCTGCACACTTTGTCAGATTTTTATTATGTATATGTATATACACATTTATGAATTTGTAGCGGTCCCTAAAAACCCTTCATACAGTCACAGTTTTGACATTTTCTATTCTATGTAGTTAATGAAAATTACAGCTGTCCTGAAATAACTGGAATATGTTTCTCTGCTGCGTGCGTCTCAAACACAAAGTACAATTTCTAGTAATTTGGTCCTAAAAAAGAAGCATGTGCCTTAAAACATACAGTAAGATTCATCACTATGTGAGCTCTGTTCACTTTTACACTGATTCTGAATAATAATAATAATAATAATAAGAAGAAGAAGAAGAAGAAGAAGAAGAAGAAGAAGAAGAAGAAATAATTTTAAGCAACACCAACACCAATAATAATAATAATAATAATAATAATAATAATAATAATAATAATAATAATAGCTGATCCAGTACAATCTTTGCAGGAACTTAGCCTAGACACGATTAAAAAAATAAATAAAGCACCACAAAAAAATTCAGGAAAATTTTCTGTAAATAAAGCTGTCGTCATGATTTAATGATATATGCAGAAATTTTGGTTTCATATCATGTATTTATGTATTTGTATTATTTATTATGTATATCAAAAAAGCTGACGTTTTATCCAAAGCAACTTATAGGATATAAATGAGAAGTAGAGGGATAAGAGTCTTGCTCAAGGACCCAACAGTAGCAGAGGTGCTGGGATTTAAACTCCCCTGTCTTCAGTCTTCTAAGCAGTAGCCCAAAGTCCTTCATTTAACACACATCTTTCATATTAAAGCGAATTAGGGATTAGCAAATCTCCCAACGCAGGAAGCAGGGATGCCAAATCAAGCATTTGTCATTATTCAGCAGCTTGGCTTGTTAATGATGTGCTGACCTTGTAATTCTAATACTATAATAGAAGATAATTGCAGTAAACTTCTGATTGAAATCAAACACAAATGATATCAGAGACTTTTTAATTAGACATGCTCTAAAAGCTAGCACTGCCATCTTTCAGTCTGAGCAAAACAACTTCCCCTATCATGTACTGACAGCCACGCTGCTGTTTAAGTCATGGCTGAATGAAGCAGCCACGTTTCCTGTATTCTCTTTGTGCTTGTGCGAAGTATTCATGAAGTTAGTCGTCCCTGCCTACTGAAAGGCTGAAAGACTTTTTCTTTTTTGGGGGCCTTTCTTATTCCTCTCATTCTATTTTCCTGCCTGTCTCTTTCTCTTGGTATCTCTTTCATCTCCTTCTGTAGTGTTTCTCCCAAATGTGCAGCTTATACGTTCAGCAGCCCAGAGAGAGACATGAAAAGCTGCAGCAAATCTGCTGAGATGAATTTTTAATAGAGCTTGTTGATAGGGTAATATAAATAAAACTTTCTCCCTCTTGATCTCTGCTGTCAGCAGTTACACTGTAGGTGTGCTTGTCACAATTATGTAGAGGCAGAGGATGCAAGGGCAGATTTTATTGAAATTGTGTAGCACAAACAACCAAAACCGTGCAGCAAGGAGCATAAACATAAACAGCAGATATAAAGCAAGAACAGACAGTCTATGAGAAAAGATGTGAAACACATGATGACACATACACACGATGAAGACAGAAGCTTGAAATGAAACATACAAAATCCAGTGATGATTGGGACATGTGACATGCTGGGGCTGATGGGTAATAAAGTTGAGTGTTGATTCTGGCATAACCTTGACAGTACTCTCATGAAAACTGGAACATATAAATAATCAATCCAAAGCATTAGAACTGCACACATAGATTATGATAAATTATAAATAAATAATCATGGTAATAATTAACCGGACCCATTGTTTGAATAAAAACCTGCCCTTATTAAAGTACCATTTACATTCAGTCTGCATAGATTAAGCTGTAATTCCACTGTGTTCTACTGTGCAGGTCATATGTTCATTTATTATTCATTTTAATATCGATTTCTGGACAGCTATTTGTCATTTTTGCTTTGTGTGCTATGGGAAAATATAATGTCTTCCCTGATTTTCTGTCCTTTTGTCTCACAGCCAGGCCAATGATTGCAGCACTGCCATTGAAGCCCACAGTCCACAATGGAAACATCCTACCAAAGAAAAGCGCTATTCTGCTCTCACCCTCAGGCTCCAAGAAAGACAACACACCAGCGACCAAAAGGTGAGAGACTACAGCCTTCATCTTGGGAATGAAGGATCACAGATTTAATAAAAATAGCTCACTCTTTTGCGCTTGGCTCATAAACTTTGCTGAATTCTAATTAATAAAAAGAACCATATAAACAAAAATGTTGTAAGTTGGACCTCAGAGACGTTATTAGGGGTTTGAGGAGATATTGCGATATTGAAACAGGATTTTTAGCTAGTTAAAATCTTTGGGTTAGGACATTTATATTGGAAATACAGAGCAAAATCATAAAATCCTGGAGGGACTGATGTGTAATGGCATTTTATTGCCTTGAATACGGTGTCAAGTAAATTCATGTAAAAGTTTGTGAATTATATGGGGAAATGAATTATTCATGTGATAAAAATATCTGAATGTCCTACATATACAGTACAGTGGCACTGACAGGCAAGGCAGCTAAAAAAGTATCTTTAAAACAGAATTTTTAAATAAAAATGTGAAACATTAACATGCAAAAAGTATGTAATCAAGTATAAAAAAAATCACATTCCCCGTATGTAGAAAAATATATTTTTATTATATTTTTCATAAATGTTGTGGCCATAGGAAATGGAAAACAACATACTCTTGAATTAATTTTAAAATATTTTTAATGCAAAGAGGAGAAAGTTGCCTTATTTTTATTATTAAAAAAATATTTAGCATACAATTAAGTGTTAACAATTAACAATGCAGTAATCGAAACATTCTTCCACACTGAACAATTGAACTGACAAGTTTTCATAAATATATTTTAAAATGTCCCAGTAACTGAAAAGAGTCTAAAAACAATTGTGCATATATTATATATAATTTATTTATTATATACATAAATCATTGCATATATTGTAACTTTTGCCATATATCATAAAATATCAAAGTTACTTGAACTGTTCACACGGGACTAAACAAAAGTGCAGAAAAAAAAAATCTTCTCATGCTCCAAAATCCATTCATCCTTGTCACAGACACACGCCTTAGAATATTTGGATGAAACATTATTTCTCTGTTTTCTTATGCTGTGTTGTCCATTTATCAAGTGTCACAGCCAAACTAACACTTAAAAACAAAGTCACACACCATTGGTTTATCTTATTAACACAGCTAATTATTTGTGGGAGGTTTTCGTTAAAGTCCGATTGAAAAATCTAATTTGGCCATAGTACAGGCACAAATGTCTGTTCCTATTATCACACTCAACCCTGGAGAGAAGTTAAAACAAAATTTGCTTGACCAAGAAACTTAAAGAACCTAAGAAATAATTGTAAACAAGAAATGTAAAAAAATCCCAGAATGCAATGTTTCTGCAGTTTGATACTGTATCATGGATAAAGCAGCCTGAAAATAGAAAACTGCTAAGTTTTTACAGCCATTATGTAAAAGATACATACAAAGATAGGTTTTATGGAAATACTGTGAAATGCTGTCAGTAATTACCTGTTAAAATAGAGAGAAGGATTACAGTGTAGATTGAGCCTATAGTTGAAACCCATGCACTCATTACCCACATAGACTTGTGTAGCTTTACAGTCATGTGGTAACAATAAAAACTGCTAACTTAGCCTTATAGACCTGATTCATATCACAAGGTACAAGGAAATCAAATAAATTTCCCAGAAAGAGCTATTTTAACTCTAAATCCTTAGCTTAATTCTTGAATTATGTAGAAGCTTTGAAAAATCACTGGAATTCCCCTTTAAAACCTGTGTTATCAGAGCTTGGGTGTCAGTCAGATCATCAAGGGACTAGTTGTCACCATAAACAATAAAATTATCCTACTACTGTCATTTGAATTTGAATATTTCAGTCTCTGCGCCTCCCGTACCCATCAGAGTCATTTTCGAAATGCCAACATGTCACAGGAGCCTGATAATATAATCTCTCAGTGACACACATGTCCAGAGTGACTTAGCCTGACATTTCTCATGAGTAGCAGGGTAACAGGCACTACAGCTATTGTGGTGATGTCAGTCTCAGTGCACAATGATGCTGTGTGGGAAAGAATAACAGTGAAGAATAAGAATGAGTAGAGGTGATCCGTCTTCCTCTTGTCACACACACACACACACACAGACACAATAAATATGCACTTCCTCAGATGTTGTCTGGCTTGGAGCTCAATTATAATTTAAGGATGGATGGATGGATGACTGAGACAATAGAGACCTGAATGTGTAAAGGCCAAGGTCGATAGAGTAGCTGAGTATATGAATGAATGAATGAATGAATGATATGAATGTGCATATTAATATATATTTATGTGTATTACGTTTTTATTGATTTTCTGAGAAACCAGCCTAATATAAATTGATTGATTTGAAAAATTAGTGTGATCCGTGGTGTGATATGAATGTTAGGAACACTAGTGTCTGACCTAAAAGGATGCTAATACATATAACTGAGTAACTTTTTTGTGGATTATATTTGATCTTTTATCCCTTTAACATGACATCACACTTCATCATACATTATGATGAAGTGATTAATCTAACAGTGGATAAAAAAAATGTTTTGAACATTTTTGCATATATGTATTACATGTATTGCATACATGCTTGTTTTTATGTCTTGGTTGGAACCACAACCTCCAAAGTTGGGAAATGTGAAGAGGGCATTTCACTGTGCTGTAATGTATATGTGATAAAAAAAGGCTTCTTCATCTTCACAAAAATGCACCCTCAGCTATATGTGGTTGAAATGACAATAAAGCTTCTTGAATCTATTTTATTTTATTTTTTTATTATTTAACTGAAACCTTTTAAACCTGGGTAACTGAGATGAAGCTTATGCTTAGATTTAGATGCAGACATTGGAAATTCCTCCTAAGTATAGCATGATAAATGTGTGTGTGTGTGTGTGTATGTGTGTGTGTGTGTGTCTGTGTATGTGTGTACTACAATCCTCACCTAATAAATCTACACACTTTCCTTCTACTTCATCTCTCTCCTTCTTTTCTTGTAAAACACATCCAAGCCACCTGTCTTGCCCCTGTGTATCTTACTCTTAGATTCTTCTCTGTTCCTATGTTGCATGCTCTGTGTACAGTGTGTCCAGTCTGTCCAGCTCATCCCAGTTTCCACTCAGAACACTCTACAGGTGAGAGTATGTGTTCACTGACATTTCCTTTCCATAACTTCACAACTTTTTTCCTATGTATACGGTTGGGTTATTTGGAAGGCTTTTCATATGTACAAAATCACTTTACTTCTCCTAACATCTTTCTCACATGTACCACTGATGCCCTAATATCACCCAGGAAGTAATGAGTCCAATTTCAGGATTTGAACATTCCTTGGCCTCATCACAAAGCTCCCTAGTTTCCATCTTCATCAGTCTCTCTTAAAGCTCCCACTTCAACCCACAATTTCTTTCATGACTGAAAGCTGTGCAGTTTCTTGATTAACTGTGTGTGCTCCAATTCAGTGCCTGAAGTTTCATTCTTAACAAAAGCACCTCTTCAAGTTGAAACATCCAGTAGATCCCTTCACAGAGGATAACATCACCAGCCAGTGGCTGACCTGAAAGAGCTGGATTAGGCATGGCAACCGTTAAACTGCTGAGCCAGCCGTTTTCTTTGTTTGGGTGTTTTGAAAGGGCAGTCATTCCCTGTGCAGCCCTCTCTGTCCACCCAGAGCAAATAAAGCAAAGCAAATAAAAATATGCTGGCCTGTCGGGCTGAATTCAGATATATATCTAGCATTTTGTTTTCAGTAATTGTGAAGACTGGATATTTGATTTAATAGACTGTCAGTGGGGGATGTGTCCTGTGTTATCTCCCCAGCACCATTTCCTCTTCACAGAGTAACTGTTTATGCTCATGAACAGAGCCAGTTCCTGAGTAAAATGCAGGCGGATATGTGAAAAATAATTTCTCACAGTACAGTATTGAGATTTTAAGACCTATATTTCATTTTTCATTGTGATAATTATTTGATTTGTTGATTTAAATAACATTACAACTGTTCTTAAGTTCATAAACAGAATTTAAGCTTGTGTAGTTATTAAATATAAAGTGTAATTGAGCATATCTGCCTCCTCTTATAAATGCCTCAGTCTTCTCCTAAATTAAAGAGAGATTAAAAATCAGGTAACACAAGGATGGACAAATTGCTAGTACATGCACTTAGGACAAGCAGTTTAGCTTTCTGTGAGCATTTCATACAAGGATCACCAGGTTTCAAGCAAATTCTATGTTCTGCTGACTTCTGCTAAAGATTTTTTTTTGTTTGTTTAAATATTACATGCACCAGTTGGTTTGTGTAATCTTTACACAGTAGTGTCACAAGTACCTCAGTCCTGTGGCATAGGCTACTTTTTTCTGCCACCTGTAGACACAAGTAATTCGGCTACATATACAGAGAAAATGCAACAGTGCCGGTTCTTTTCAAAGCTTTCGATGAAGCCTAGTAAGTAGGCAGTGTTCCAATTGATCACCAAAGTCAGGGCACTGTTATGGTACCTTCTTCATCAACCATGGCAAACCATGGCAACCTGTTGCCATGTTGCCATGCTGGAACATGTTTGGGTCCCTTTATTCCAGTGGAACAAAGTATAAACCAGTTCCAAAGATGAATTATAACGCTACAGCATATAAAGACAACATTTTGGGGTAGACCCACATATGAGTGTATAAAATGCATGATATCAGGCACTGTCTTGTAGATGTTCCATAACATTAAATGTTACTATTAATGTATAAAACACCCATGTGGTTTATTAATAAATTTAAATTGTAAATCACTACTGTATAAGAGAAATAAAGCACTTTGACACATACTGTTTTAGGAAAATAATCCACCTCGGTATGGTAGCAGCCTGTTGAAGCTTTGATTTGTTTATTGTGTTAGCTAATGAATTTAAGATTTGCCCACCCTTGTAATAGTTAGAAAGCATGTTGCATGCACTCTAATTTGAATCTGTTTTATTTGTGTAGCGAGTTCATTGTTTCATTGGAGATTTTATCGTTAACCCATTACACGGCCTATAACTGATTCAAAACGGAATGAATGAGTTGCCATCCTTTGTATTTTCTCAGCACTGTGAAAAGAACAAGCTCGTCAGAGCATGTGGGTCCTAGCAGTAGGAAAGAGGGTGGAGGTGAAGTTAAGAGCAACCGCACACGCACCGCCTCAACTGGAAGCAACTCAAGCGGCAAGAGAACCAGTGAGAGGTACAGCAACATGTCAACCTTTAGTAAACACAGGTCATGTTTCTTTTTTCCATTAATGGCAAATAGTAACTATGAGAACTGCAGGATATTTACTAAGATTCTTACTTAATAAGCCTCAAGTTCTTAATATAATAAACTGATTTAATTTTACAGTGCTGATATAAATGTTACTCTTTGGTTAATGCTGCACATGCACTTTATTTGGATTCCAAATAGTTTCTTTCTCTTTCTCACCCTGCAGTAAACAGAAGGAGCCTGTGTTCAGTGCTGGTAAGTGACATATGCTGCAGTGTTTTTCACTGTCTTGCCAAGTTTTAAAATTATGAGCCATGACTGGAGACGTAATAGTTGCATATCTGGCTTTGGCAAGAAAGTGACGGTACATTAGGGCTTAAATTTAAAATAGTGACTATTAATGGGTGTGTACCTGCAGTAAATCATCTCTCCTAGGGGTTTAATGCAATGGCATTGTCTTAATCTGCATCTGTTTAACAATTCAATTAAATACACCTGTATTTGGATTTTAACCCAAAATGTGTTTGATTTTTATTTATTTATTTATTTATTTATTATTATTATTTTAAATATATACCCTCCCAAATTATTCTAAAACGAACATCACATTTGTTCATTTCAAATAAAGTATTCAGTTACAGCATATCTCTAATCACTTTAATTTTAATAAGAGGAAAACAAGTCTAAAGGAAATATCATTTTGAATGCATAGGCTTGCCTCCTCCAGTCTCAGCTCATAAAAAGCTCAGTGACAGGATGTTTTTCTGTGTGTTGGGGAATGACGCATTTCATCCAATCAGCTAATCACAACCACATCTATCATCAGTAACCCATTTCACCCATCAATTAACTACAGCATACTTTGTAATGTGATTGTGCTTTTTTTATTTTTTGTTTGTTTGCTTTTTTATACATTCTTAATTATTTGCATGTTTATTTACTTGAAGCAGAAAGTCAGCGATTATCTGCTTTTTTAAAGCAGAAACATAACTAATACACATACAGTAGGCCCTTCACATCACAGTTGCTTATCCTTTACTGCGTATCTTATTTTGCATTACTTTAGATTACTTTTGAAGACAGCACAAAAAAAAACACATAAGGCACCTAAGGAATAAGTGAGAACATCATAATCATTTGATTTAATATGCAAATACCACTCACACTTTAATCCAGTCTACTTTACATAATACTGAACTACACTATCTGGGACGTGAGACTGCACATGTCATGCATCTTATTTTGACCATGTTGGTTAATTTCTGATTAATTGCAGGCATCACACCAAGCATTGCAGATGTTAAGTGAATTAACACAGCAGCAGCAGATTACCATAAGTGATTTGTTATCTAGAACACAGGTCCAGAGAGATGTCTCCCCAAAGGGCCTTGTAGAGTAATTAAGAGCGGTCTAGAAGCCGATGAGCCAGGATCTCTCTCTCTCTCTCTCTCTCTCTCTCCCTTTCCCTTTGTAAAGAGCCTTCTCACACAGTCTTTGTCTCTGTCTGTGTACACTCACTAAGGGATGCGACGGGTGACACACTGCAAAGGTAGGTCCTGATCATCAACCCTCGCTTACCCAGATGGCTCTGTGGGCACTGTGTCATCCTTAAGCTGTAAGACATCCATTATGAACTCTGCTCTGAGTACACGCTAAGACAAAAGGGTACTAAACTGTACTTTCTAAACTTTCTGTAATGACGTTTTACATTAAAGATTTAAGGATACCTGATCTGATATACACTACTCTAGTAAAAGATGCATATACTAAGGCACAAAAGATATACTTTTAAGGGTTACTTGCTAGCTACAAGGAAAAGTGAAAAGTACAGTATAGTACCATTTTTCTGCTAGTGCATGATTGTACAATAAAGATTTTGGAGTGAGCTTCCTGGAGTGAGTAATTCTAAATGAGTAGCCTTACACTACACTGTTGAGTGTTTTTCCAGCTTTATCATATGAAATTAAACCTTTGAAAGGTTTAGTATTTTTGATAAGGTGTTTTGAAACCAGAAAACCATGAAACAGTGCAGTGCTTGGTTGCATTACATCAAGGATTAAGAAACATTACTCTAGGAAATGAGGCCCCTGGCTGGATTTTAATCAAGTGGGCCAATTTGGCAGTGCTTTTTTTATTCTACAGTACATGCTCCTCAATAGACCGTCTCAGAGCAGCCTGGCCTAGCTTAGAATGACACAGAATGCAACAGATCCACGTTTGGTGTAAAGGCATGGGTTGATCTGATGGATGTGTGTGTAACAGACCCCCAAAGTGCAATCCTTCCCAATCGACTAATGAGCACTCTCCCTAACATGCACCGAGAGTGTTGTCAGCCTGTGGTTGATTGCCTGTTAACCTGCTTGAGGCATACTGTGTGTTTGCTCACAGCCCTCAATGCCTATTTTTCACATGCACCACAGGAGCTCACATTCTCCTGCAGTTACCCAGCAGCACACTCAAAAGCTTGCTGGCAATATGAGTAGAGCTGCTTTCACTCCATGCACCTCTAATTGTTCTATCAATCCTTTAGAGGCATTACATTCTCATTACCTTATGAAATGCTTCTGAATATTCTTGGGCAATCTTCTTGTCATGTGAGTAGCAGATTTAGATGCAGTGAGAGTTTCGTCTGCGTCTGTGGATGAGTCACCATGTCACCGATGTGTCTGCTTGCCCTACATTACCCTTAACAAGAAAAATGATGCTCAGTTTAAATACTTAGTTGGCAAATACCTCTTTCCCACACTGGTTTGTGATCCAGTAGTTTTGTTAATGTCCTATCGTCCTATCGTGAATGTGGTTATGTCAGAGAATACAGAAGATTTTTTTTTTATACTCCATCCAACTTCTTTGCTATTTCCCCAATCCCATCACTTCACCTAGTGACCGTGCAGATCTTCCTGCACCATCCAGCTATAAGGACCACATCCGCTGAGCTCTGCAAATCAGATGTCCCCTTGTGCTCAACACATTCTTCCCCAGAGGCCAAGATCTCACCCAGGAAGGCAACTCATTCCAGGGGCAGAATGGTTGTACCGTTTACTCCCTCACTGAAGGAATGTCCTTCTCATTCCACCGACTCTCCATTAGACACAAGTTACAGGAACCCCAACAAATCCCCCAGCCAGTATTTTCAAATCTGCTACTGATCTCAGATATAGCACTTATTATAGAAATAGTATTACATGTTTATTAACAACAGCTTTGATTTTTTTTTGTTGTTGTTTTTAATCTTCTCTCATTCTTTTTTTTGTTTTGTTTGTTTTTGGTGATTTTCTGTTTAATTGTTTTGTCTGCCTTTCTGCATGTCATTTGCTATTTTTCACACTTTGTCTGTGAAATGTTGATCAGTTTTGTTTTCGTCTCTTTTTTCGTCTCTAAAATTTTCCCTCATTTGCTTTGCTTGCATATCTGCTTTCTTTACATTTTTATCTATTAAGATGTCGAATCAAGATAATGCACCTATTTATTTTGTTTTAGTAACTGTCCATTAAACACGCAATAAAATGCATAATAGTGAAACAATAAAATGAAATGAAAATAGTTTTCTCTTTCCATTTTTTTTAAACTGTTCCTTTTCATTCATTCATTTGTTTTAACCTTGCTTACCGCTTACATTGTTTGATAAAGCATACATACTTTAATGGTTTTGTGATTCATTTTTCATATCTCCAACATTTTTTAAAAATCTGAATCCATATCTTTACAAACATACAGCCTCCCAGTGTATTCTTAGTATTATAAGGTTCTATCTACATATGAAGAATAAATGGGAGTTAAAATATATACCATATAATACTAAGGTCATGCAATGCTATATAATTTGTTGTTCTGAAAATATTTTGCTTTTTTTAGATGAAGGGTATGTCAAAATGTATTTGAAGGGAAGACCCATCACCATGTACATGCCAAAAGAGCTGGTGGATACATACTGTCTAGAAGGAAAAGCTGATCTGCCTCCTAAAAAACTGAAGTTAGACTGGGTGTATCCTTTTGCATTACAGCAAAATTTTATTCATCTGTTGGTTCTCATTTGTAACCAAGAGAGGTTCGAAGTGAATGAGCAACATGCCAGGACATGGACTAGCTACATAAAATTGCCAAGGTATGAAGGAGTATGTGATGGTTCTTTGTGATGAACTAGATTCCCTTCAGGTTATATACACACAAGTTCTGGGTACACTGTAACCCTGACCAGGGTTAACCAGGAAAATGAATGAATGAATGAATGAATGATCAATTAGTCAACAAGACTGAAATGATAAATGGGTTAAATTCTCTGACACATTTTGCACTTTGTGAGTGCAGACTACACCCTCAGATATTGAAGGGATACTGCGGAATGAATTGATGAGAAATGTATGTATGTGTAAAACCAGCACAGAGTCTTGGTTAGGAATTGAGAAGAATTACATAAATGGTAGGGGTAGGCAGAATCTTTATCATGAACATAAAATGAAGGGGATATGAATTTATAGGAAGATTACTAGGTAAGAGGTGAATCTTTAGGTCTTTCTCCAGAACTATGGTTAGTTCATATCTCCATTGTATTACACTGAAATATACTACATATGAGCATCCTTTTGACATAATGTGAGTTTTTCCATTAGACATTTAATGAATAGTTATCTTTTGAGTGCAGCCAATGAAGTGGTATTTTGGCCAAGTGGAAATATTCATTTTTATTTTGGGAAATTACAGTGCTCTTAAGAAAAATGGCTTAGACCAGCTCTTCTTATCAAAAACCAGGAAACAGAAAATATTTCTTCAAGGATGCATTTATGCATAACTTAGCTGCATTTATAGATAGCAAAGAATGTTCAGTTACCAATATGCATCATCTTCAACAGGAGTGTTTTTTTTGTAATTTTGTACAAGTGGAAATCTATTTTCATGAGAGATATAAAACATTTCACTGCCTGGAGTTGCTCTGATTTCTAAATTAGTGATATAGTTAGGAGGCACATTATTATCTTGACACATCTATGCACAATGCAGCTCTATTTCAGCATGGAGGTCATGATATGCCTCAAAGGGAAATCAACTTGTGTTCTAAGATTACTTGTACATCTAAGGATGAGAAGCAATGATCTTTTAACATGATTTACTATTTAGTTATTTTCTTTCTTGTAGTGTCTACACAGAAGACCAAGTAATCTAGTTTTCACTGAGTCGGCTAACACTGGCTTTTAATCTTCACTGCTGCAGTCTGTCAGTGTTGCTGCAGATCTGTTCTCTTCCTGCTCATGATTCATCGGGCACGTCACTACATAACGGATTACACACTTTTAGAGAGAAGTCTCTAGAAATTCTACGACCACCTTGTGGATTTAGCGCCATGTGTTCACAGTGGGTAATATGTCAGTGCCAGAGCTATTTTTTGTGACATGTAAACTGGATGTGAGCAAATACCAAATTCTTACACTGATCTACAATAACAGCCTAATTTCACATACTGCTGAGCTTTGCTTTTGTTCTTAACCAAAACTCAGCTATGGCTACCGTGGCCGTGACTGTCGGTCCAATCTCTACCTGCTGCCCACTGGAGAGACGGTTTATTTTATTGCCTCTGTTGTGGTGTTGTACAATGTAGATGAGCAGCTGCAAAGACACTACACTGGGCATACTGATGACATCAAATGGTAAGAGCAAAACTTGTACTTATTCTGGATGTCAATCATTAGTGCAACTCCATCTACCTTTCCAAGATTTACTACATTAATAGTCTGCAAAAAAAAAAAAAGAAAAACACTAAAAGCACGGTTCAAATATGAATTACATAATGGAAAAATAATATTAACATTAACATTAACAATAATATTAAAAATAACAATAATATTGTTGAGTCTTAACCTTTTAAGAAAATGGCTCAGCAACACATTTTTTAATCGTCTGAGCAGTTTATCGTCAAAATTGTGTAGAGGAATATGGTAACACTAAGCGACACCATGTTTCATATCCTCTGCCTAAAAGGGAGCTCACTTAGACTGTGGACTAGTAATTATACACTGCATAGAACTGTGTAAAGTGATTTGTATCTTATTTATTACAGATCGTCGAAAGGTCCCAAAGCTTATGTTGCTAAACTAATTCTATAAACTAATATTTTATGTTCTATAAGATGAAATTTATTTATATATAATGCCAAAATAAATGCCGAATGAAGATATCAAATCCTATCATATCATTCCCGTTGTATCAGTCCTTGTTATGTGCTTTTCTTTCTTGTTCAGCATTGTTAACTACTGTCCTTTTGGTCTCCCTCTTGTTCCCTGAAGCCTAGCTGTCCATCCTGATAAAATCACTATAGCAACAGGACAAGTAGCTGGAACCTCCTCGGATGGCAAAGTAAGAGAGTACATACCACCACAGAGTCTGACACTGAGCTGCCTTGAAAGATGTCTACAATTAAATCTGTCATTGGAATGATTTATTTCTGCTTCAAGTGCCTTTCATGTAGAGACAAATGACATGAATAACACTTGATGTCCTTCTAAACAGAAAATTGTAAATAAGATGCTACAAAGAACATGAGAAATTCACATAATAAAAGTTATGGAATATAGTTACTTTCCCTTAATGCAGAGAGTGTAGCACTGAGCTAAAATTATACACCATACAATGGGTTTACTGAAAATATCTGTACATCTGTGTACCAGGCAGATGCAGAGTTTTCTTGAGATCTGTTTCAATATGTTTGGCTGCCCAATTTCTTATACATCAGATGCTTTTCAGCCGAGCCTTTAAAAACGCTTTTGCATGCCTGCTTGTTTCAATGCACACTTACGTCTACACTATTTTATTCATAGTGTATTTTGAACTTGAGTTCAAACTTCACTTTACTTTACACTACTTACAGGAGTGACAGTGTATTTTTATATTTTTTATTATTTACGTATTGTTTCATACATCGGCTTTGTGGAAGTCATGATCACAAAATTAACCCTTGTAAATCATTTTCAACACACTCACTTTAGCCCATTGCACCCACATGTTAGTGCTAGAGTATTTTACAATTTTAAACCTCTGTGGTGCATGTAATCCTAAAACTATCCAAGAGGGCATGAGTGGAAAACTTTTAGGGGAGACTAAGAATACTTGGTAATGCCTTTAAAGCTAGCTAATGCACCTTTCATTGTTCTGGTGATTATTACTGATTACTGTAGAAATGGCTTTGTTTACAGATGACATTTCCATCCATCCAAATAATCTGGAAGACTGTACTAATTATAATCATTTGGTTTGAGATATTTGCAAAACAACCAAGCTTAAAAATGTGAGCTTTGTAAGATTAGAAATGTCACTTCCACCAAAACAAGATTTTTGCTCTTTGCTTGGGTGTGTGTGTGAGAGATTAGCACTGGGGTGGTCAAAATCAAGAGCAAAATGGTTTCTGCTGTGGTAGCATGACCTTAATTCAAACAATAAGCTTTATCAGTTGACATTTATCACTGGTCAAACAAACAAACCAGTCTAGTAGTTGTTGCTCTCCCTCATGGCTGAAGAATGAGGTAGGCCCATGCACTAAGTACCCACATTTACTGCCATGTGGTAGGCTTGTTTCTCTGACCCAACATTAACATGAACTCCAAACCCCATTGAAAGGGATATAATAATATCTTTGTGGCATTGGATCATTCACCCAAAGTGGGAAATCTAACCAATAACTGCAATCCTGAATACATTCCAGGTTGAAGGATTTTTTTATATTAGGTTTTCTGCCATCATGGTCATTCAGATGTAATCCTCATTTCCATGTAAGCAAGTGGAAAGCTTTCCTGGAGAATCAGTAAGCCTTACCTCAAATACCATACACAATCCAAAGGCCAAGTGTAACATAACCAAGAAGGAAGTCAGGATGTATCTGAGAACTCATTGACATAGCAATTAAAAGATTGTGGATTGTTTAAACCCCAAATCTGCATTTGGTGCCTCTGTATTTGTGACACTGTTTAATAGACTATTATGTACCAGTCTAGCCTTACTCCCGAGATATTCAGTGCTAGACAGCCATATGCTAGTGTCTAGACAGTCTACCAACTGCAAACCCAAGCTATTTCTGTATCTTACCTGTTTAATGTATTTATGCACTTCTCTACTTGCCTTTTTTTTTTTTTTTTTTGCAAAGCCTTGCCTTTATTATAGTATTTCTGTGCCTCTGGGCATGATGTTCCTGACCCTTTTCCATTTCTGAACTTTAAGCCCTGAAAAAAAAAAAATTTAATTCATAATGTATCTTTTCAATCCCACTATACAGGATGTTGTGAAATACCTTGCTATGCCTAGCTGAAGAAAAAAGCGATTTTCATGTTTAGTTTCTATATTTTACTGTTTTATGTGTAGTCTCTTATATTGTGTTCTGTAGCTCAGTGATAATAATACTAACTGTCTTTTTTTTTTTTTGCAGCAGTTAGCTCCTCATGTCCGTGTTTGGGACTCTGTGAGTCTAAACACACTTCATGTTCTTGGAGCTGGCTTTTTTGACAGGGCTCTTGTGTGCCTTTCCTTCTCTAAGTCGGTAAGAGACATGTTTTGCATGTTGTATTTCAGAATGGCTTTATTATACCTGTGTCCATTTCAACAACTTATCCAATCACCATGCTGTATTTATAGTTTCTGATAGGAAAAAGGTTGTCTTGGGACTTTTTAAAGGGACTTTAGATTAAATAGCCTACTTGTATTACACATCTGTTAATGATAAAGCATTACACCGTATTTGTGTCTATATTTTAACCATTTAGAATGGAGGCAGCTGGTTGTGTGTAGTAGATGACTCCAACGATCATGTCCTTTCAGTATGGGACTGGCAGCGGGAAGAGAGACTTGCTGAAGTTAAGGTATGTCATTTTAGGACATGTCAACATTTTAATAAGCACTGTGAGCAATTTGTTGAGCTTAAAATCTGACCAATAGTGATATATAAAGCATTCGGACCAAATCGGGGTTAGAAAGTCAGTCTTCTATTACAAATATTATGTTTTATTATATTTAGTTTTAGAAAAGGAATGTTTTAAGTCTTGTATGTGATTTTAAAAAGCATGATGTTAACAGTTTATTTCTCCTATTCCAATGTTAGCTTCCAAGCCCACTGTTAATCACTGTTTTTCTGCACTCTTATTACAGTGCTCCAATGACTCCATTTTCGCTGCTGATTTCCATCCAACAGATGCAAACATAATTGTAACGTGTGGGAAGTCCCACCATTGCTTTTGGTCACTAGAAAAAGGCTCCCTTCTAAAGAAGCAGGGTTTGTTTGAGGTAAATTTACAGATCATGGTATATTTTGGGGAGTAGACTGTTTAAACAGACTGTTTTGTAAGTAATACCAAGCCATATTTATGTTTCTTGCAGAAACAAGAGAAGCCCAAGTTTGTCTTGTGTGTGACTTTTTCAGAAAATGGTGATGCTATCACTGGTGACTCCAGTGGAAATATACTTGTATGGGGCAAAGGTAAAGAATTCAGTGGTAGAACTGTGGACCTGTTTAAAAAATTGCTGATTTAAAAGATATTAGATCATGCATAATGCATACTGTAACCATTCCATACACACATGATGAATTTTTCATAAATATGTCTGTGGTAGTAGTATAATCTTAGCATTCTGCTCTGAGCTTTGCAAACTGTAATGGTGTAACAGCTGCATCCACACAATTTGATTACAGCTGGTAAGGATTTTCAATCAGTGCTGCTTTGCTGAGCAGATCCCTCATATGCTTATTGTTCCTGACCTTCCAGAGAGTGGGGTTAATGCTTGCTAATGTGGTTCACTGCTCTGTGTCTGTCTTGAAGGCTCTAATCGCATTAGTTTGGCCATTCAGGGTGCACATGAAAGCAGCGTGTTTGCTCTGTGCATGTTGAGAGATGGCACGTTGGTTTCGGGTGGGAAAGACCGTAAGCTCACTTCGTGGGATGGAAATTACCAGAAGATTCATATGGTGGAGGTGAGACACTGTTATGCCACCTGAATAAAAGATTATTGAATATTTAATATTAAAATAGCATGTAATGTGCTATGTTTATATTTGATGTTCCTGTATAAAGTGAATTACATAAAATCAACCGGTAGACTAATAACTAGTAATATTAGTTTTCTGCCACTGTATGTTATTCTTCTTAGGTTCCTGAAGTGTATGGGCCTATTCGCACAATTGCTGAAGGAAAGGGAGAAACTATTCTCATTGGAACAACCAAAAACTACATCCTGCTGGGCAATCTGAATGGGGAATTCACCCCCATTATACAGGTGAATACTGAAAGATATAGGCAACTTTGATTCCAAAAAAGGTCAGATTAGTAATCTATTTTATTTAGTTACTTTGTACAAGTGATACATCGTTAAGTACAAAGGTAATATTCTTGTTAACTAGGTGAAAATGCCTCGGTTTAGTCTAATTAAATTATGTGAAATTAACTCCTAAATAAATAGAAATTATTGCAGGCACAACTTAAACTCTATATTCTGCAATTAAACAGTTTTAGTGTATGACTAAGTTTAATATTTGGGTTCAACTCAAATAGACATTATCAGGAAACAGCTATACAGAATTCACATTATATATTTAGATCTAGATCTAGATCCCTCAGACAAAATGGGTTAGAAACCTGAGGAACTGCACTCAACACGGAAACACGTCCTATTTATTATTTAATAAAACATTTTTCTTCCATGACTGTATACTATAAAGTCAAACCATACTAATTGTGCTGAAACGATGTATAGTATGAGCAGTACTTTAGGATTACAGCAACAGTTCTACAGAATCCAGCTGTGATTATCAATTCACAAACGTGTAAAACATTGTTATTTCTCAAACCCTTTAATACTAGTTGAAACTTGTGTCTATGATTGTTTTTCAGGGACATACTGATGAGTTATGGGGCTTAGCTGTGCACCCATTAAAGCTGCAGTTCCTCACCAGTGGCCATGATAAACTGGTCTGTCTGTGGGACTCAGCATCCCATCAGCCACTCTGGACCAAGACACTGGAGGTGAGATGAAACCACAGAATGAATTGCAGAGTTTAAAATATAGCAACAGTGAGGGCATGGTGGCGATTTTGTAAACTCCTTGAGCTTTTTTAACGTGTACTTTCTTTTTTAAAACTGTATGAAGCAACCAAAATATCAATAAACATCACACATTGATACGTACATCTGGGTTGAACTTGCGGTGTATGATTGAGGCCTGTGTTTGTGTTTATGTGGATAGGATGCTGCTCAATCTGCAGGCTTCCATCCCTCTGGGGCAATTGTTGCCATAGGAACGCAGACAGGCAGGTAAGAGAGGCTGTCCCTTCATAGCATTGAGGTCTCTGACATGTCATTACTGTTCTGGCAAATTTCTAATAGTCTAATATGTGGAAGACCCCAAACACATCATTATTATGCAAATTTTATATGTAGACACAGGACTAGATCCATTGTTCAGATATATTTTAAAAATTATTAATATTCATGAGTCATCAGCATATCAAAAAGCAAGGTTAATAGCAATAGAAGTCTTTGAAAATGCTCCAAGCTTTTTAGTATGCAGAGCTTTATATGGTCTGTTCTTCTGTTGTAACTGTATGAACAGGTGGCTTGTCCTGGATACTGAAACTAAGGATCTAGTCACAGTACATACAGATGGGAATGAACAGCTCTCAGTTATGCGTTTTTCTCCAGGTCAGTGTTCTTCTGATAGCCACTATAATGATTTAAATTCTAAAGTAATAAATACAAGGACATTTACAGAGCATCAGTGCACATGACACTTACATGACACAGGATTGAATATTTTGTCTTTCAGATGGCAATTTCCTTGCCATTGGGTCACATGACAATTACATCTACATTTATGCTGTAGCTGAAAATGGCAAGAAATACAGTCGAGTGGGAAAATGCTCAGTAAGTTCTTGTAAATTTTTTTGCAAAAGCACCTCAAGATATATAAATTATATAACTTATAAATAAATTATATTACAAATTTGACCATAATTCACCATTGTTTGTTCTTGTAATCTTACAAAGCAATGTACAGAATTTGTACAAATTCTTTATGCACAAATGTCCTACAATAATAAAGCATTTCAAGATATTGCCCGCGATGAAATTCATTTAATACTGTATGTGTGTATTGTTTTTTGTATTTAGCAGCGGTGCTAATTTGTAGGTTGCTGCTCTATTTTCAGTAGTGCTGAGTAGTACTAGCTTGAAAGGTGAAGCTTTGGAAACTTCTGTTTGAGCACAGTGTATAGATGAGGAGGTGAGAGAGATGGATACACTAAAGGACTAAAGCTCTCCTCCACTGCTCTCTTTAGTTAGAGATAATTTAGCTCGCACCATTATCAGTAGTCGCTTGGTGGAATTGAAATTGACCATAAAAGTAAAAACGTTTAAACAAAAGTCAATTTGTAATTTTATTACAAAATGCATTTTCAGTATGATTGAAAATCACATTAATTTTACTACTGCAAATTGTTCAGGATGGTTTATTTCTTGGAAATAGTCATTTATTGGAGATATTTTTGCTGTGTGTCTCTTGTAGGGTCACTCCAGTTTCATTACTCATCTAGACTGGTCTATAGATTCTCAGTACCTGGTGTCCAACTCTGGAGATTATGAGATCCTTTACTGTGAGTACTGCTACATTTACTATTAACCAGTTCTCATAAACAGGTCATTATTTAGCAGTGAGTTACACATCTGCTGATATGAACTCTGTCTTTTGTACAAAAATCTGGATGACAATTTTAAGAAATGATTGAAATGAATCAAATGTCACTGTAATGTGTAATGTTGTTGTTTTGTCCAGGGATCCCCTCTGTGTGTAAACAAGTAGTGAGTGTGGAAACTACCCGAGATATCCCATGGGCCACTTTTACCTGCACACTGGGCTTTCATGTGTTTGGTGAGTTTCAGGCATTAATGTGTAATAATATGGTTGGTCAAAGATCCGTGAAATAGGTTTCATTGAAGACGCTAGTAAGTGCTTAATGTGTTCATTAAAATGCCTGCACCTTTTCAGGTTCTTTTGTATAATTGAATATGGATTCATATGGATTACTTTACTGAACGGTAGATTTTATCTGTGCTCTTCCTCAGGCTTGTGGCCAGATGGCTCTGATGGGACAGATATTAATGCCGTGTGCAGTTCCAATGAGAAGAGACTTCTCGCTACGGGGGATGATTTTGGAAAAGTGCACCTCTTCTCATTCCCCTGCTCTCAATCCAGAGTAAGCAATCAGCATGTGTTTTATTACCTTTCTGTACATTATATACAGGTGAGAAAAATACATACCTCACTGTTTTGTTTTGCTTTTATATACTTTCTTTCCCCTCTCCTCAGGCTCCTAGTCATGTCTATGGTGGTCACAGCAGTCATGTCACCAGTGTTAACTTCCTGTTTGATGACAGCCACTTGGTGTCCACTGGAGGAAAGGACATGAGTGTAATGCAGTGGCGTGTGATATAAACAACTACTGACATTGTACATGGAAACAGATTGGGACTATTCCCATTACTATTAGATTGAAATGAAAGAGTGGCAGTCATTTGAAGGCATATCACATGTAATGAGGTAAAGCAGGAAGGTTAAGCTATTGTTTGCGATGTTCTAAAACACAAAATAAGCTTACGGTCACATCGGCCATGAGTTGGACATTCTGCAAACTCAACCCTGGGAGTGATGACCATGAACAATTTTTCTCCATGTGATGCATTTTATTTGATGCCAAAGCTGACAAATTACCTTGAAACTGTTACAGCAGACATGGTGTACGGCCCCACCGTCTGGCCTCAATAAGTATTGCAGCCACTCCTGTGTGATTGAATTTCAGTGTGAATGTACAGTATGATTGTCTCAAAACTTCCTAAACTGATCTCAGCTTTCACTCTTCTTTCGAAGAGACATTGTGTATATTAAAGGACTGAAACAGCATGAATTTACCAAACACAGCAATGGCACTGTGATCAAAATAATCCCCCGATTTATACCAAAATGATGCATGAAACCCTTTTTAAAAACACTACAGCTAATAGTTCATAGTTAGGGTACTAGGCTCCTCATTTTCTAATAAGTGTGCTTTAATGAGACTTAATGAAGTGTCTTAATTTCACTGCAAGTTAAGGAAACTGCATTCCTTAAGTATTTACCCCCCCATAGCCCACCTATTCCGCATTTGGAAGTGTTATAACCTAGGAAAACAGGACTCTGGTCATTAAATAGTTGAATTAGATAAATATTCTTTAATATTATGGGCTTTGTGTAGATTTATGACATATAATCCCAATTAATCCCATATTCCCAGGTTTTATCACTACAAAATAAAAAAGTTCAGGGGGGGTCAATACTTATGCAATACAATATTTGATTCATTTCTATTGTCTCCCAGAGCAAAGTGTGGACTAGATGTGGACTAGATTAAACATTACTAATATTACTTTGTATTAAAACCAACAAATCTAGCAATGCAATGTAATTCTTTTGAACTATTCTATGCCGAACTCTCTCTCCACTGCCGAACAACTATAACCGTGCTTTATTTCTTTTGCACTGAAAGAGAAGGAGAAACTCATCAGGGTTTTTAATGACTGTAGTTGGTATATTAAAAATTGTTTTAGCATGCACATAGTTGGTTGGCTATTTTTTTAAGCCTTCATTCAGATTTCATTCATTTCATTCAGATTTTCATTTGCCAGTTGATTGGCATGTAGCACAATAGTAAAAATGTGATTTTGTTTCCGAAAATATGAGTGTTAGACTTTTTTTTTTTTAACATTGAGGAATAGGTTACAATTAAACACTACACACAAATGAATCAGTAGCCATAATGGTATTAGGCATGTAACTGGCATGTATGAACAGGTAACAGTGATTACAGAATGCATAATAAAATGTAAAAATCCGGCCTCATTCTAATCATTATCACCTTTGATCATTCATATTAAATTAATTCAAACCTATCTGGATGTGTGTGGTCTTTTATTTATACATCTCTAGGCTAAATCATCTGGAATGTTCTAAAGAGAGATGTGCATAGATATAAACAGAACTTTGTGTCACCTGATTTCAAGAGAAGGCGTACAACACGGCCCTATGTGACCTGTGTGTTAAATCCAGTAACAAGCTTAGTTTACCCTGCTGTAAACAAATAGCTAAAGACCAGCATAAGCCGCTCAGCATGAAAAGCACACAAGCATGAAATTCATAAAATGTTGTCTTTATTCTTAGCAAGACTGCTAAAATGCATTAAGTGTAGAGCACATGGTTCTTCTGTTATAAATGTATATGAATTTGCTACAACTTACTATGCTTACAACTACATGGAAATATGGATAATAATAACTCTTGTTTGCTAGCTATCCAGCACTCACATGCAACTGAACACATTATGTATAAATCTGGACACAAAGCAGATTTACAGATATTCAGAGATAGATTTTTGTTTGTCCCTATTAAGCAATCCAAAAGATTACTATAAACTGAACACTGAGACTGTATACCTGATTAACACAACAATAATAGAAAGGCTGTTCCATAATTGTGTGGCTTTGTAAGAAAAAGCTTTGCTATCATCTTGTTTATTCTAGGTACCAACAAAGAGTTTGCACCTTTTGATGCAAGCAGGCATGGCAGATCATAAAAAGTTTCACCAGGTACTGCAACAAGAGAACACACTGTGCTTTACACATCATGTATTTTATAACCAATGACAAATTTTACTGGGAGCCAATGTAGTGTGGATAAGATAGGAGTCAAATCTGACTATGAATTTAATAAGGACTGCTGCATTGTGGCCTAACTGGAGCTCATTTGTGTACCTACTGGAACATCCAGACAGCAAGGTATTAAAATAGCCCAACCTAGAGGTGACAACAGCATGAACTATTTTTTCTGCATCTTGTGACATTATATGTATTAAAGAAGGACAGCTATCCTAGTGGTATTATCTACATGAACAATGAATGCAAGACTGGAGTCAGTAACTATAAAAATGACTTTTACTGCTGCATGTGAGTTATTATGGGTAATTATGCTATTTTGTAATCACAGTAGTTGTGTCTAGCTGCTTGTGGTGCTGATAGAAGTACTTCTGTCCTATCAGAGTTAAGTAGGAGGAAGTTATTCAGGATCCACTGTCTAATGTCCTTCACACATTCTTTAGTTTTGCTAAGCTGGTGTCTGTCATCTGGCTTTGTTGAAACTTATAGCTACGCCTCATCAGCATAGCAGAGAAAGCTAATACTATGTTTACGGATAATTGTTTATTTGAGGTGGCATATTTAGAGAAAAGAGCAGTGGGACTAGAACAGAACCATGTGGAACACCACACTTTACTTTAGGGTGCATAGAGGTGTCACAATTTACAGTGCGGAGCACCTACAAACTGATCAGTTATCAGTCCTGGTCCAAGACCTGGTTTTATTAGTGAAGGCTGTTCCCTTAACTCCAACAACATTTTCTAAACTATCTAGAAGAATATTATGTACAATAATATCAAAAGCTTTACTTAGATCAAGCAACACAGGCAAGGAGACGTAGGCAGTCTTGTCTCAGAACTGTGATGAGGCACAAATCTGACAAGAGTCTAATTTCGGTTTTTTTGATCAAGAGTTTGATTACTGCTAGTTACAAGGTTTTAAGTATTTAGCCAGTGTTAAAGCAGGAATGGATCGTTTTATCATTCAAAATCTAAGAGATTTGCTTTTGGTAGTATCTGTTTGATACACAAGTTGATTTTTAGGAGGAAACAAACCAAATCTGGAAAATAGTCTAATGGCTCCACTGACATTTATTATGTATATATTGTTTTCTACAGTTATCAAATTTTCTCACTTTAAATTAATAGTCTGATTTCTTTTTGAGCAATATTTCATGTATGTACAGGTACATCTCAAAAAATTAGAATATCATGAAAAAGGTCAATATTTTTTGTCACTCAGAAAGTGAAACCCATATATTATATAGATTCATTACACATAGAGTAAACACCTGCAAAGGTTTCCTGAGCTTTTAAATGGTCTCTCAGTCTGGGTCAGTAGGCTACACAATCATGGGGAAGACTGCTGACTTGACAGTTGTCCAGAAGACAGTCATTGACACCCTTCACAAGGAGGGTAAGCCACAAAAGGTCATTGCTAAAGAAGCTGGTTGTTCAGAGAGTGCTGTATCCAAGCATATTCATAGAAAGTTGAGTGGAAGGAAAAAGTGTGGTAGGAAAAGGTGCACCAGCAAAAGGTATAACTGCAGCCTTGAGAGGATTGTCAGGCAAAATCCATTCAAGAATTTGGCGGAGCTTCACAAGAAGTGGACTGAGGCTGGAGTCAGCGCATCAAGAGCCACTACGCACAGACGAATCCTAGACATGGCCTACAAATGTCGCATTCCTCATGTCAAGCCACTCCTGAACTAGAGACAATGTCAGAAGTCAGTGGTCCAAAGTCCTCTTTTCAGATGAAAGTAAGTTTTGCATTTCATTTGGAAATCAAGGTCCCAGAGTCTGGAGGAAAAGTGGAGAGGCACAGAATCCATGTTGCTTGAAGTCCAGTGTGAAGTTTCCACAGTCGGTGATGATTTGAGAAGCCATGTCATCTGCTGGTGTTGGTCCACTGTCCACTGTCCAAAGTCCACAGTCAACGCAGCCATCTACCAGGAAAATTTAGAGCACTTCATGCTTCCTTCTGCTGACAAGCTTTATGGAAATGCTGATTTCATTTTCCAGCAGGACTTGGCACCTGCCCACACAGCCAAAGGTACCAAAAGCTGGTTCAATGACCATGGTGTTACTGTGCTTGATTGGCCAGCAAACTCGCCTGACCTGAACCCCATAGAGAATCTATGAGATACTGTCAAGAGGAAGATGAGAGACACCAGACCCAACAATGCCGATGACCTGAAGGCCGCTATCAAAGCAACCTGGGCTTCCATTACACCTGAGCAGTGCCACAGTCTGATTGCCTCCATGCCATGCCGCATTGATGCAGTAATTCATGCAGAAGGAGGCCCAACCAAGTATTGAGTGCATAGAAATGAACATACTTTTCAGAAGCCTGACATTTCTGTTTGAAATATCCTTTTTTTATTGATCTTATGTAATATTCTAATTTTCTGAGACACAGAATTTTGGGTTTTCCTTATCTGTAAACCATAATCATCACAATTTCAAGAAATAAAGGCTTGAAATATTTCACTCTATGTGTAATGAATCTATATAATATATGGGTTTCACTTTCTGAACTGAGTGACAAAAAATATTGACCTTTTTCATGATATTCTAATTTTTTGAGATGTACCTGTATTGCTACTACATACTGTTGGTTTTTTTGCTTCTTTGGTGGTCTTGTGCCTTGTTAATTTTGCTACTATATTAAATACACATCTAGGATTATTTTTGTCTTTCCATAGCTAACAAGGCTCTTCTTCCATGCTGTCACATTGCGGACATCACAAACTCCATTCCACCGTGGCCTACAAACATGGCTGCCCCATCATATTCCCTGCAGCCACCTTTACTTCCTTGTTCCCAGTCACCATGATTCTTTGTGAAGCCCAATGTCCTGGTTAAAAGAAAAGTTAAAAGAAAAAAAAGTTACTTACAAACTGTTAAGTTGTCTTTATTTGTCAAATATACATTACTGCACAGTGAAATTCATTCTTCGCATATCCCATCCTTGGGGGATGGGGTCAGAGCACAGGGTCAGCCATGATACAGTGCAGGTTGTGGGCCTTGCTGGGGCATGAACCCTGATCTTCTGGTCAATGACCCAGAGCCTTAACCACTCGAGCTAACACTATCTTTGTTACAGTGATCACTACTGTTTTCTGTCATTTTAAAATTAACTTCAAACTTCACTTTCAGTTAACGTTTCAGGGTTTGAAATGTCATTTGTGCATGCATATAAAATAAATATATTACTATTAATTTTATTTACTTTTAAGTAGACATGTTGATTAGGGGTGTGTCATACGTAACTATCATGGGGTGTTCATACGTAACTAGGTTTTAATTTAAAATGCCACTATTCATTAAGTAACAACTTAAGAGCTGTATTTAATTTGCGATATTTGGTGAAGTGTTGCCACTATAGGGAAAATTATACCTATGGTTTTAATTCTGTTATTATGTGATCAAACTTATACTATATAGACAGAGGGGATGTGGTAGCTCAATGGTTAAGGGGTTGGACTACTGACTGGTTGTGAGTTCTGGGCCCTTGAGCAAGGCCTTTATCCCACAATTGAATGAAATGAGATAAAAATGTAAGTTGCTCTGGATAAGGCCCAAATGCTGGAAATGTAAAGACATTAAATATATGTCAATAGGATGTCTAAATTTTGACCAGACTGAATTTTTTTTTATTAAAGATATAGAAATGTTGACTACTGTAATTGTACACAACATTTCAAACATACTAAGGACCAAAAAATAAATCTGTGTCTATATATTAATAGCAAGAACCTTAACTTTAACTAGGGTCAGCCTTTGCTTCCAGAATAGCTTTAATCCTTCTTGGAATACTGTCACACAAATCCTAAATAGTTCTGGTGGGATGTTAGACCGTCCTTCAAGATGGAAATATTCCAGTACTGTGAGGGATGAAGGAAGTGGATATCTGCTTTGCAGTCTGTGCTCCAGAACTTCCCATTAAAATTCAATTATGTTGAAATAAGTTTCAATTTATAACTAGGGACCCATAGAAGAAGGTTGACATCATCCTGCTGCTCATCAAGCTTGCAATATTTACAGCAGTACATCATCAGGGAAGAGTGTTTGTACCATAGGGTGCACCTGGTCATGGGAAATGGCAAGCATTCACTGACCTAATGATTTCCTAGAGACTATAATGGCTGCCCATACCATTATACATCTCCCACTGCACATAAACATTAGCAGCAGATATTGTTTGTTGAAGGCATTGTTTGGCTTTATCCAACATAAAGCCAGATGAAACGAAATATGATTAAAAAAATAGACAAATCTGACTATAGATGTTGTGATTACACCAAATTATACATCTTTGCATCTTATATATATAGTTAATCTTTATGAAGCTCATGGCATACCGTTTTGTTTCTTTAAACATGTGCTCATTCAGTTCTGTTTTTAATTTTATGGCTGTACTTTCTGGGGACTTAGCAATTCTGTAAAGTGTCTGTCTATCCTTGTCAGTGACCACTTGCACATGCACCTGCTATTCAGACACCCACTGTTTGTCCTCTTTGGAACTGTTTGCTGTCTCATTACTTTTTCTTTTTCTTTTTAAACTCAAATATCAAAACGCTAAATGTCAAACCTCTTCTATGGCTCAGCTATGTGCTGTTAGTTAGTTATCTGTTTAATATAACATATCGTCTATATAATCATTAATATCATCTTTACTGCTATATGACGTAATTTTCTATGCAATGCTACTGTTATTTAGTCCAACTATATAGTGGGCCTTCTGGATGGTTGTGGGCTATATAAAGGTGAAAGGATAATAACATCTTTTTATGGGCCAGTTTAAATCAGGCCATGGATATCTCTGCTCAGTTGGTGCCTACTGAGTATTTTTAGAGGTCTGAGTGCTAACCCTGCTAAAAATCCAGCATAGTCTGACAAGCTACCAGCTGCCTTTACTCGGGCAGAGGTGGTCAAACTGGTGCTGAAGTAAACAGATTTTAATGGAAAGCTACTAAATCTACAATATTGAAATTATAGTTTTTAAAAACCCAAAATAGACACAACATAAAAAATATTCTTTGCTACAAATAGTAAGAAATCTGAAACGTATCGCATAGTATATTCGCTTCATTCACGTAATAAGTAAACTGGAAAAATAACTTGTGTTGTGCCAGTTTGCCCAGATTGAGCTGTGTTTTGGCAGCTGGTGACTGTTCAGGCCAAGCTGAAATTATTCATCAGGGAGCACCTTTATTACTATTTAGCTTAAATATTTTTAAGGGAAAAAATATCAACAGAAGCTGCCTGTACAAACGAATTAGCTACAGATGAAGGTATTTATTGCAATTATTCATCCGTCTGTTTCTGATTGTTGTCAGAAAAGTGTCCTCAATCGAGCACGTGCTGAAATATGAATCTACATCATACAGCATACGGTCCTGCTTTAATATTGATCACCCAACAAAGAGGGCACCGCCCACCCTGCGTGACGTCCAGTCAAACTGACGCGCATGCGCAGTGCAGCAATGAGAGAAGGTCAGTTAGAATAAATTGACTGGCTTGCTTTAAAAAAAGAAAAAAAGAAAGAAAGAAAGAAAACACACAGAAAATGTATCAGATTTTGTGTAATAAAATAAATGCAATCGGCTACCATTTCTTTAAGTGAAGAAGTTAACCTAAGGGACAGGAAGAATAATCGCCACACCTTATAACACAGACGCTGCAGTACCTCGTTGTTGCCACTAGGGGCCAGTGTTTTACGGCTGATGTTCAGATTCGCACCCTTCAAACCGGCTGCCTGAATTCAAGAGGGAGTAAAAAACGGCATCTCCGGAGCGCTTTAGCCAAACGATTCATTACTGACGATGTTATGGGCGCGACCGTTGTCTGAACATGGAATTTGCTTTAGATGTATATAATGAGAAATTGCGATATAATGCAGACGCTGCTGAGTTGGCTGAGCTGTTGAGAGGGCTGAGTCGCCCATCACTGACGGAGCGCTGTTATCACCTCGACTAGAGCCATTATTCTAAAAAAAAAAATAAAAATCTCAACGTTTTCATCTTTACACGACTGAACTACTACACTCCTGGCTTTGGCTTATACGCCATCTAAATGCGCCGGTGATTCTACGGGGACAGAGATCGCCTTTTACCTCCTTATTGTCTATACGTGGAAAACGGCATTAAAATGAGGTAAGCGATCCTTCTGGCGTATTTGTTGACAACGCGTGCCGCAAATCAGAGCGACAGGGACGCTGACATTAGAAACGTGAATGAAAAAGACAGACGAGATTTCAGAAGATCTGCTTTTAAAAACTGCAGATGTCTGTGCTGTCCTAATGCACAGTAGTACCATGAGCCATGAGCATAGAGGGCCTGTGAAATCGCCAGATCACCTGTCCTCCTGTTGTGCTGACAGAAATCAGGGTGTGTTTTTATTTCATTCAGCGCCCAAAGATCATCGTCCTCTATTATAATCCATACTGCAGGCTATGCATGCAATACCCTGTCTGTGAGACACCATGTATGGTCATGTATAAACGAACCACGTCGATTTGCTTATTATGAGGGGAAAATTGTATACACTGCAAATAAACATCAGCACTTCACATAATATGCTGGCTAACAGGCCGGTGTCTGTGTACGAAATATAATAATAATAATAATAATAATAATAATAATAATAATAATAATAATGACGTAATTGTAGTGACTGTCAGACGACGCGATAAGTCTTGATGACATCACGGTGAGGATGATGAGAACAGATGCTGAATTCTTAAGAGAAGAGGCGCGCGCGCACGATCGGGGTGTTTTTTTTTCTTTTCTTCCTTCGTAATAAACGTCATAATGTCAAGCAACAAAGTAGTTTGAAAATAACACATGCGTGGATTATTGTGGCGATGGATATATATACATTTAAGCGGAACATGTCTTTTCTTTCTTTGTGGCTCATTTCTGTAGTTCAGTTCAATTCGGCTTTGAACAATAGACATTGTCACTAACAGCTTGACAGAAATCTGGACGTAGACTTAGATCCTTAACTAGCAACCCATCGGCCCTAGTGCAGACAGTGACAAGGAAATGTTGAGAGTATGAAACGTTGAGGGGAACCAAACCCGGTTGAGAATCCGGTGGGGACAGTGGTAGCTCAAGTGGTTAAGACTCTGGGTCTGCCACCGTTGGGCCCTTGAGCACGGCCCTCAACCCACCCTGCTCCAGGGGCGCTGCATTATGGCTGACCCTGCGCTATGACCCCAACCTCCAAGGATGGGATATGCAAAGAAAGAATTTCACTGTGCCATAATGAATATGTGATAAATAAAAACAACTTAACTTAGAATCCACTGACATTAAATAGTGGCATTATAACAATCAAGAATTGTATACTATGAAGTCAGACAGTACTAAGTATGTTAATAGGTTGTTTATGAATACAACAGATGTTTTGAGGTACAGGTCTATAGTATCCAAGTGAAATTTTTTACTGAAGAATGGGTGAGTCCTAGACATAAATGGTTATGGTAAGTTCAATGTGAGTGAGCAATAGTACATCACATTTAAAGTTCACCTTGGTATGTTCAGGAGGAGATAATGAAACACGTAAGGTAAGGTAGCTGTAAATCTGCAGCCTAGTCAGTGAACAGTGGGTGCAAGGTGGGAATATACCCTGCAATGGACTTCAGTCCATCTCTGATCACTTCACACACACATTCATACACTCATTTCTACCTAGTGTCAATTTAAAGTGCTGATCCACCTGCTGGCATGTTTTTTTGGGTGGAAATTGGAGGAAACCCACATGAAGCTCACACAGACACAAAAGGAACTCACTTCAGCTGAAGATCAAACTGGGAACCCTGAAGCTGTGAGTTGGCTTTTTTACCTGCTGTGAATGTAAGATCTAATTCCTCCTTCATGTATAGGCGTTTCCTATTCCTTGCATGTGAATGACCCCTCATGGCATAAATATTATGATACCTGAGTTTCATAGATTGAAAAAGTCCTAATCATTCAGCATGGCTGAAGAGAGTACAGTTTCTGTACCGAATGGCAGGTTTTGATTATTTTTCTAAATAATAAATGCATCTAATTGTTAACGCTTTCCATTTTGTTCATATTCCTTTCCGTATATCAGCAACTATTCTATGCATGTTGTACATTTTTCACATCATGAAAATACCTTGTATTTGACCAAAATTGTGATATCTTCAGGAAACTTGTTAACTGAGTAATTTGTGTTATGGTGTACAGAACTTTGTAATGAACCTAGCATCAGCTGCGTTTCATGTTTCCAACAGCAAGCATGTGAACACGACATACTTTTAATTATCACTTCAGTAGTGGGAGGCAGAACAACACCATTACTTTACAATCATTCATATGACATGTTTATGAGGCATAATTATAATTTAAGTATATATGAACCATGATGAACCATTGCAAGTGACAGGATTAATCACAATCTTCTGGTCACCACCATAGCTAAACTAGTACTGTGAACTTATTGTATTACTCTACAACAAACCCTTAAAGTTTTCTTTCGCTTCTTTATTGACTTTCTCTAGTAATTGTTGCCGAAAGGAAGTCTCATATAACTCTCCATTCCAGCTGATGTCTCTCTAGCAAGAAAACTCAACCGTTTGGCCAGAAGAATTTACGCAACCCACAGCTCTCTTATATAAGTATATCTTCCTAATGTGGGTTATTTTTAGATTTTGTCTGAAAAGTGGTGCTCCATCATGGTAAGACGAATCTGCATTCTTTCCCCTGCCTAACATATGCACATAGTGGGAACATGAAAATGTTCAGAAGAGCTATTTTTGTAGACTGACTGTGAGAGCGTTTACTCGAGTGACTCATGGAGGCCCTGTGCATGTGTCTGTGTGTAATCTGTTCATGTGTGTGTGGTGATATTTTCAGATCAGTGAGTCTGGATATCACAGGTGTAGGGAAAGTTCTTTTGACGCAGAAACATCTTTGCACATCTCTAAAGTCTTACTTGTAAAGATGTGCACAAATGATCACATTGCTCTCAGTGGCCTGTTTTTAGTTATGTTATGTTATTCTTAAATGTCTGTTAACATTACCATACATACTTAAAAGTAAAGAAGTAAATAAAAAAAAACCCAGTCAGTATTCATGACTGTTTAGGCAGATTAGCACTAAGCAGGAAAGCTTTCTCCTTAGTAAATATAGCTAATTGGGCATCCTTTTAGTTTTTTTGGCTCATCATTTTTCCTGTAAACACATCTACTTCCTGTTAGGATTGTCTTTGATGTGTCCTCATTCGCTTAAATCCTCATAAGCATTTGAGCTTACGCAGCCTGTAGTTCATTTTGCTAGATTTTAAGTATCCAGCTGGCTGTTTATACGGATTAAATGATTGGAATGGGAAACATATAAGATATAACAATAGTGTACATTGTTTGACGGCACAGTTCGCAACACAGCAATGTCACAACAACCCTGTTTGCCAATTAGGAAGTCAGCACAATGTTTTTATGATCTCCTCAGTATCCTTCAGTATACTGTGTGATTAAAATCCTATCAGGGTTGTACCCTGTGATCAGCAGATTCACCTTGTGTGTCAGTCTTGCAAGTTTCTTCCTGTGATTAAGCTACATAACCTTCTCTTAATGACTACATCCAGTAACTGAAGAAATATTCCAAGTTGTCTAAATCAGAATATTATACATTTACAGTCTAAAAGGAACATAATTGTAGCAGAAGGTCATCAGTTAAATGTGATGTTGAGGAGGTGTAGGCCCAATTTGTTGTGCTTGATGCCGGATGTGTGTGCAGATGTGTGTGTTATGTGAGATACAGTCTTTAAAAAGGCATTTTAGATCAAACGGCACGTGTAAGAATGAGTGCCACCATAAATAAAACTTTTGTTTTTCAGTTAAGTAATCTCGAATTGATTCCAGAAAACTGTGGGCATTACATTAGTCTCTCTCACTCTCTGTGTGTGTGTGTGTGTGTGTGTGCTTGCAGTAGTTAGAAGGATCATGTGGTTGTTGCACATAAGCAATATTCCAGCCTCCTCCTCCACCCTTCATTCCTGTGGATAGAAGTGATTGGCAGAAGGAGAAGGCTGTTGGTTTGTAGCTGTCACATGTTTATGTTCCTCTGTTTCTTTCTCTCCATTCCTTCTTTCTATACTATTGCTCTCCTGTGCAAGGTCTCTTGGCTGACCTCTGTATCAGCTCCTTACTTTTGCTTGTACGTCTTTGCAGCTCTGCTAAAACACACAAACACACACATTCACACACACACACTCAGCAAGCGTGGTAGCCAGGCATGTTGATTTGTCTCGCCAGCTGTTCTTCCACAAGAACGAGCTGATTAGTTTTCTCACACTGAGCCATAACACACACAACTCTCACGTTCCTTGTGAGCTTTAAAGGCATAAACATGCGGTATTTTGGAGAGCATTTTCTGCAGTGGATAGAAGCCAAGGAGCAGCTGTCAAATAATAGCTTTCATTACTGCATGTGCCTCCCACATTTTTCCTGCTGCCTCATTATATGTGAAGATTGACATATATAGAACACAAATTGTATGGTATAAACACACACTTGTAATGAGGGTCCATGCAACTAGCAAAATGTTTTGAGACTTTCACAAGAGAAGAGCTGCTGGGCAGAAAAATAGAGACAGTGCTCACTTGGGAACCTTTTCAGGAAGTGTAAGTATGTTGTTGGAAAGTCCAGATTTGGGAAAGTTTCCATGAGCATCCATGCCAGCAGCAGCTGCGAGTCAAGGCTGTCTCTACCTCTTTCTGCGTTCCTCTTTAAAGGTGCATTGGGCAGAATTTTCCCTATAGTGCTTATGATGTGAATTGTAAATACACTGTAAAAAATATTTTTTACTCTACATTCACATCAGCAAGCAAATGATTCCTTGGACCAATCCTACAGCATGCTGTAGTTTTTCATTCACAAGTTTAATTCCCACATTCAGTTAAATCCCATTTCATAAAATCTTGTTCCATATAAATGCAGTTTATTGTATCCTGTCATCTGTTACCTTTATTGTGTGTATACAGATGTTGGTCCCTCTGTTTGCTTTGCTAATCTGCCAACAAAGCTAGTATGATGCCTAATACTATATACATATTTCTGTTTTAACTGAATAACTAGTTTATAGACACACAAGTGAAACATTTAATGAGCACTTGCTAATGTGACTGTAGGGACAGTTGTTTCAGAAGACTAGTGAACTTTCACATGGTATTACAAAATTATAACTGCAAAATACTGAAATACTGACATGCATGAAACATACTGATCTGTATATGTAAGAACGGTTCAGACCACCTAGGAAGAGTGAGTATAGGGGATTACGTTTATACACACCTGGAACATACAGTATTTCAGTCAAGCACTATTGAGTGCTTATCTCATAACTGTCTCATAATGTTAGTTATGACTGACAAAGTACTGATACTGTAATCTTTTTAAAAGACTTAACTTCATCTTCAGTAGCTGCTCTAAGGTTTATGGTGAATCCAGATTCCCTCTTCTGGGAATACTGGACACAGGTGGGATACCAGGACATTGCAGGGCACAGTACAACACACATACACACACTCTCACACACACACAAAATTCACACATAGGGTGAGCCAAGCCAACTACCAGCATATTATTGGGAGTTGGGAGGAAACTGGAGAATCTAGAAAGTGAGAATAGAAATAAACAGTGAAATGGCAACACTGCCCACGTATAACCAAGTGGCCCAAGAACTTTTTCCCTCACCATTAACGGAGTTATTATGTTTAACATGTAATTGTTAATATAACTTATCTAATTATATTTGTAGCTCATTCCATCACTTAAAACCGTTCAGCTTCAAACTTACAACCAGCCATCCTAAATCAAGGCAAAAACAAATCCCATAAAATCGATCAATCCTGTAATTCTTTCAGGAGAATAAGATTTACTGTAATTTGCAATAAACAACTACAAGTTGTTTATTGTTATAAACATTTTACTGTGAGTACAATAGCAGCTGTTTGATAGTGTATTTGTAATTATGTCTTAGATAATGTACCCTATATGACCAAAAGTTTGTTGACACCTGACCCATACACATGTGGTCCTTCTTCAAACACTGCCCACTGCGTCACCGTGCCACTTTCCTAAACTGCTGATGTAATCATTTGAAACCCATAGGAAGCTAATGAGCTTGAAAGTTCTGCTAATTCTAGGCACTGCATAATCCATTATGACAAAATAATAATTATGCAAATTACTGACACTTGGTGTGGCTTCTGGTTCAAGCCATAATGTTAACTTAATGCATGTGTTACTTGACCAGGAGAAATATAACTAGGTCTAACTGCATTAGGCTTTGCCATTAATCCACATAATTTTCCTTTCTTTTTAAAAATGTTCCCAAGATAATACCAATGTATATGTAATAGTCAGTGAGGAATATTGACGAGTGCACTCCAAAGTGTGTAGAGTGATGTATTGTAATGTAACCTAGTGGTTGTGTGTGCTTTGTTTTGCGTACTGTACAAGGAATTATTTAAATACTGTTTTATTATGGCTTTCTCTGCACTTGTTTCTGGACAGTTAGTGGAAACATCTGCAGCACAGATATCAGAGTTGGTGCTCATTTCTGTTGAACCAGCATTTCCCAGAACAAGATGCATCAGTTGAACTGCTAATGATAATCTATAAGTTTCAAGGAAAAAGTGGACAAAGAACAGAATGTTTTCAAAACACGGCTGTGGTGACAGTCCCTGTCCTTGTGAAGATTTGTTGAATCTGCACTTACTTTGATTTTCTTCAATATCCCGTCAGCTTGTCTCTTATGGCTGTCCGGGTAAAATGTTTTTTGTAAAACCTTAGGCTGTATGTATGAGGATTTGTGAATGAGAGACTAGCAGCTGCTATTCTTTCAAGCCTCAGCGGGGAAGGACATTGCCATGTGTCCACTTTTATTGTCACTATGGAAACCGCTTCCTAGTTCACCTCCTGCTTTCATTACAGATTCGCTTAACACTGGGGCTTTTTTTGGGGAGGGGTGGCTAAATATTCGAGAGCAATTGTGTCTGTATTATTACTCTGGGCCTGTATGGGGAGTTAGCAAAGTTAACACCAGGAGCAATACATATGAAGATTAAGGGATAATTGCTTATATCATGACACTGGAGTGAACAGTTTGAAGTGTGCTATAATTTGTGACTTAATGATGAGATCTGAGCCTACGGCAAGAGTTGTTCATGCGCTGTTTTTGTGTGTACGAGTGAGTGTGTGTGTGTTGTACTCACATCTTGAGCAGTAGCTGATAAATTGTTCCTTTCATCATGTCGTTACAAGTCTCTGTGATTTATTTGTAAAAATGTAGATTTTACAGCAAATGACTGACAATTAAGGTGCCAGCAGGCTGCAGTAAAATTCTCAAGCGGCAGCTATAAAACTAGGTTCAGGGAAACCGCATTAATCCTGTAAACATACTGTACTTTTGTTTAAAGTAGCACCAATTCAGTTATTTTAGTAAATGCAGTATACTGAGTGTGTTGAGTCACATCAGCCTAAAGAACTACAAAGAAAACCCTCTGGAGTATAATTTCATCAGACACTTGTTAACCTATGAAATGAGCTTCTTCTCACATAAACACATCACTCTGACTTTAAATAGCATTAGCACTTACAGTGTATCCTTAGTAACCTTAAACCTCATAAACTTTGTGTACAATGTACAAAGTTCTACAAGTTCCCTCATATGAATTGATTTTGTAAAATAAATGCAGAAATTGGCTATTTATTAGATCCATATTGCTCTGATTTACTGTAACCAACTTTATGCACCTACTTGAGGTTTAGAGCTTACTTCAGTTGTTAAAGTCTGGATAAAACCATTAGAATTTAATTAAATAATCAATCCAGTTAATAACTATTGCAACTCAATGATAAATTTGGTAAATGTGAAAAAGTAACAGACCATTTGCTTCATGGTCCCTTGGGGATCTGTTTTAGGCTAATGTGAACCAGTTTAAGGGCACTGTTTTCAAGGTCAGGTCCAGGAGACCCCAGGGGTCCATGAAATATTACAAAGTCATCCACAATTGTTTCCACATCATTAACAGAGTTATTATGTTTAGCATATAATTGTTAATCTAAATTATATAATTATATTTGACTGTAGCACATTCCATCACTTCACAAACCATCCAGCTTCAAATTTAAAACCATCTACACAGGAGGCAAAAACAAATCCGAATCAATCCCATAATTCTTCAGGAGAAGCAGATTTCTTTGCTTTATAATTTGCTGTAAACATCCAAAAATACTAGGGCTGGGCAAGTTAACGCGTTATTATCATGTTAACTCATTAATTAATTAACGCTGACAATTATTTTATCGTGCATTAGTACAGTTTTTATTATTTTGTAAATTATTTTAAAAGTCTGTTGCTCACTGGCTCTGAATACACATACAGACAAACTATGGGTGACGGGAGGGGTGGGATCTTGATCCGTATTGGCTTGGGATGAACGTCCTCACGCGTCTCAACCAATGAGAGCATTTGGGATGACCATAAGACTGCTGCGGCACTCACAGGAACCGGAGAAGAAATAGAAAAGGCAGATAAACAAACATGGAGTAAGGCACCAAACTTTTACATGGACAGTTTCATTTTTAACTTCTTCCAGAAGGCAGATAGATAGATAGATAGATAGATAGATAGATAGATAGATAGATAGATAGATAGATAGATAGATAGACTACCTATTCAATTTTGCGTATAACAATGCGATTAATCGCAGAGAAATCATGCGATTAATTGCGATTAAAAATTTTAATTGTTGCCCAGCTCTAAAAAATACACAATACGAGTTTTTTAAACATTTTACTGAGTAGCATCTGTTTGATAGTATACTGTGAGAATGCCATTGATAATGTACCCCATAAGGCCAAATATTTGTGGACACCTTACCTTTCCACCCATATGTAGTCCTTCTTCAAACTGTAGCCACAAATGTAGAATGTCTCTGTATGTTGTTGCATTACAATGACCCAAACCTGCCCCAGCATGACAATGCCCCTGTGCACAAAGTTGTAGTAGAAGAATTTGAGTGGCCTACACAGAGCCCTGACCTCAGCCCCAATGAACACCTTTGGAATGAATTGAAATGCTGACTGCACTCCAGTCCTGAGATATCAGTGCCTGATATCTCTAATGCTCTTGTGGCTGAAATCCTCACAGCCACGCTCTAGTGGAAAGCCTTCCCAAAAGAGTGGGGCAGCACTCATTATAACAGCAAAGGCAGACTAAATCTGGAATGGGATGTTTAAAAAACATATATTGGTGTGATGTACCGGTGTCTACATACTTCTTTCCATGTAGTATACATACAGTTTTCAGTGGGTTTTAAGTTGTTCCTCATTTATATACATTACACGATTTCTCTTAAAATGATTCAATTCATTTTTGTACTGATTTGTCTTTGCTTATTGAGCTGCAGAAGAAAATATATTTAATTAAAAGAAATATAATAAACTGAGCTGCAGAGACCTGGGAGCAGAAAAAATGCTTGAAAACTGATGCAGAGATCACTTCTGCAAAGTAATTTTATTCCCTCGAAAGGCTCTGTTGTAATTTACTGTTCTCCCAAACATTAGCATTGTAACTAACACATCATGTACTGAACATGAGACAATGCTTAAATGAGAGCCGGTGTTCTAGCACTGAGAATCATTTTCTTGAATGTAGCTTATGAAGCCCCATCAGCTCCACCTAAAGCAGGCATTGCTGGTTTTGTCTGTCTAATAGAATTGCATTAGTTGTAGTAGACATTTTTGTGAGATCTTTAGCACAGTTAGTTTCCCTTAGTCTGTATAAATATACTTAAACTAGCTCAACATATGTTATTACAACATATTAGTTACTCCCTTTAGCCTACTGAGTCAGCAGAAATATGTGACTGGAGCTTTTGTGCTTTATGTGACTTGCTTGGTGTGCTAGCTAATAAATGTATTATATATTCACCTCTGTATAGTCAGCCTTACAGCAAATGTCATCTACAACAAATTAAAAAACAACAACAGCCTTCATATAAAACTGGTTAAGCCACCTTTCATCATTTTAATATCCAAAGATGTTTTTATCAAATTTACATTTATAGTATCGCTAAAGGACAAAATGTGTGTTGTGAGGCATTGACAATAGATTTTATGTGTGTGTGTGTGTGTGTGTGTGCTTTTAAGGTAAACAAATAAAAAGGCAAGTTGTGCACTTAAATGTGTATGAGGTGGGATAAATGTTGAAGGTCATTTTGTATACACTGATCAGCAATGACACATAAAACACATTACACAATCATTAATCCACTGACATTAAAACCACTTACAGGTAAAGTGAATTACATTGTTAATCTCATTTTAGTGGCACTTTTTAAGGGGAGGGATATATTAGGCAGCAAGTGAATAGTCATTTCTGAAGTATAAGGGTCTGAGAGACTCTGACAAGAACCAAATTGTGATGGCTAGACGACTGGGTCAGAGCGTCTGTAAAACAGCAGATATTGTAGGGTAGTCCTGGTAAATAGTGGTTACAAACCAAAGTGGTGGAAAAAAAATATCCGGTGAACTGACAACAGGGTGCCCAAGGCTCACTGATGCATGTGGGGAGTGTAGCCTAGCCTGTCTGTTCCATTCCCAGAGAAGAGTTACTGTAGTACAAATTGCTGACCAGCCAGAGTGCCCATGTTGACCCCTGTCCTCTGCCGAATGTGCTTACAGTAGGAATGTGAGCATCAGAACTGAACCATAGAGCAATGGAAGAATGTGGTTTGGTCTGATAAATCACATTTTTTTGTGTGTGTTTCCCTTACCTGGGGAAGAGATGACACTATGGTAAGAAGGCAATAGGCATTGACAATGAAGGCATTGTGTTGCTCTGGGTAATGTTCTACTGGGAATGCTTGGGTCTTGGCATTCATGGGGATGCTACTTTGACACCTACTAATAGTCATTGTTGCAGACCAAGTACACCCCTTCATATAACGGTATTCCCCAGTGGCAGTGCCCTCTTTCAGCAGGATAATGCTGCCTGCCAGACTGAACAGTTTGAGGAACACTGCAAAGTGTTTGAGGTTCTAACTTGGCCTCCAAATTCCCTATATATCAGTCCAGTCAAGCATCTGTGATATGTTCTGGACAAACAAGCCCTATCCATGGAGGCCCTATTTTGCAACTTACAGAACTTAAAGGATCTGCTGGTAAGATCTTAGTGCCAGATACCACAGCACACCTTTGAAGATCTTGTGAAGTCTTGACAGGTCAGAGCTGATTTGGTGGCACAATGACCTACCCAATATTAGGCAGGTCCATGAAGCTATAAATGTTTCATAAAACACTTTCTTGCCCAGCAGGGGGTTGGGTGAGTGATGAGGTAATCCCCCTCTGGGGTTACCTCATGGGACACGTCCACTAACAGCCCAAACCCCTCACAAGTGCAATCAAATCTCATGACACATCAGCCCAATAAAATATATCTATACTGTAGACCACTCATTCATGTCTAAGTGCTTTACCCAGTTCTTCTCCAGATTTCTCAGTACACATCATTGCTGACTTAGAAGTCATATTTACTGAGAATATACAGCCTTGTAGCTTCATACATATCTTGTTTCTGTCTAGAGTGAGCAGATTATGATGTATCTGATGAACCCTGTTCGTTGGTGATTTTCAACCCAGTTTGTAGGAAAAGATATGAAAACATTATAGAAAGAAAAACAAGCGCCTCCAAGTAACACAGAGCAGTGTTTCACAGTTGCAGTTGGGAAATGGATGTTCAATTCCAATCTTTTTCTTTCTACCTACCTGAGAGTTACGGTGCCTCTAGTCTGCACTATACTGGATAGTGCATTTTCATGTTGTTTGCATGTTGACTGTGCTGATTTATTTAGCTAGATTTGCTTAAAAGGCACTGAATTATCTTCTTCCCAATCCATTGCTTTCCATTGCTTGGCCTCTGAGAATACTTGCTGAAATAACACTGGTGTCTAGAACCTAGGTGACAACTAGGATACAGTATATCTATGTTCTTAATAGTAATACATACCACTACATCAGTGCTGTTTACTGACAGATATCCATGGAACTTTCATGGAAGTCCTTTGTGGGGTTTTTTTCTTTCCTGTAAAATCTCATGTCTAATTTATGCTGTTTCTGCAGAAGTAGCTGCTGAGGTTAATGTTCTTGAATTTGTGATCTCTTGGGAAGATAAAGGGTGAGTCCCACATTACCCAAGCAATAAAACACAAGAAACACAACTGCTACTAGAACAAAAGGACCATTTTGTAATATTATTCAGAAAAAAAATATTAAGTGACAAATGAAAAATGGTCTAATAATCTGGAATTTATAATATCACCATCAAAAATAGTAATTTTATTGGAACAATTTTATTTAATAACATATAAGCAAATACTCTCTTTTATAAAATGTTTTTATCTTATAGTCAGTGTCTAGGTAATACAAAAGCTACTAATATATCATTCATTTCAAATGTTATATAACAATCTTGAAAACTGCTTTTTCATTGTTACAAAACAACATTTGCATGAAGTATTAATCAACTTTAATTAGTGAATACATTGTTGGTGAAATTGTTCATTCCACAGCGTTGCCAATGGCAGTTAATACAACAGTAAAGACTTTGACAAACCCAGAATTACAAAAAATATCTGATCTTTTAAACGTATTTCGTTAATCACATAACCATGTTAATTACAAAGAAGTGGTATAAAGGTCAGCAGCGCTGCTGTTTGGCACCGGGGCATTAGAGGTGTATTAGTAGCATTATTGATGTCACGTAAGTAGATTAATTCAACACTAAATAATATTTAGTGCTGCAAAAGAGGCCTAGCTAGAGTATAACAGCACTGCTACAACTGTAAGGGAATATTAGCAATGTACTATATATGTTAAGATGGTACAATGGGAGGTTAACTATTTTTGGATGATTATGTCAAACAAATTGCATCACAGCCTACCAAGATCAATAGATAAGTTTAAAGCAGGAGCAATAAATAAGCTCGGTGTCTGTCCATCTCTGCACAAGTCATTTACATTTTAAACACTCATACGTAACATCACTATTTTCAAGGATATATTATATATGATGTGGGTTTTGCAAGGGCATGCAGCTCCCCTTGGTTTTAATGAGATCTGTCCGGTGTGTAATAATGCCATCCCAGTGGCGCTAAACCTCCCTTTTGGATTATTGCAGCTCTGGAAGATAATGATATAAAAAGTAGATTGGTGTAAAGCATGAGTACATCTAATGAGGTGGTTATGAGAGACCTCATAGATTCGTGATATGCTCCTGAGTGCTGACTGTAGATTACTGTTACAGGATTATCAGAGCGACTCACAGCAGCCCAAGGACATCACATTATAGATCATTTTTGTTCCTGATTTACTAGTAAACACATTGTAGCTCACTCCAGCTCAGCATAGAGTTGTTAATGACAATAGGGTCTGATTCAAATCTGTCTTCTTCATACACAGTACTAACCATTGTTGGCTACATTACAACCCCACACAAATCAAGTGTTTTATCGCTGTATAATATAGATGAATTATTATAAATATAATTTCTAATTTTGTATTGTCATTTTTAACTTTCCAGGCTTTTAAAGATGCGTACATGTATTATAACCTGTAATACTTTTACTTCATGCAATGTGATAATAGTTAGCCACCTATGAAGCAGCCTTTCTGTAGTAGTAGTCGAATACTAAATACTCCTTTACATCAATCTTCCTTGGCCAAGACGCGCTTCTCCAATCTGTGTTAATATGCTCGTATTATTTCAAAATATTCCCTTACGCCTCATATTAGAATTGGATTTCAATTAGCTTGTGTTTGTGTGTGTGTGTGTGTATGTGTGTAGTTCACTTGGATGGTGGAATGCTGCTTACGCCGCTCATTATTTAAAGTGCGAACTGGAAGGAGTTAATGATCTTTCAGGAAACACAATCCATCTTCTTACTGAGCTCTGTGTTCTTCCCTGACAGAAGACCAGAGATTTAGCTCCCCTCCCCAGATAATTACTGGCCTACAAGCTAAAAAATCACTCACATTCCCTCATATAACCCTGCCATAAACCTCCTGATTCCCTGCTGCCTAATAATAGGGAACTTACACAATTTGTCTTTGTTTTCTTTCTTTTTATCTTTCTTTTTTTTACTGACTTATTTTTCCTTACATTTTTTTAACTTTCTCATTTTCTCAGCTTCTACCAAAACCTATACTATCCCATGAGGATAAGCTTTTATTTACTCTCCGAGTAGGAACTATATTCCTTTGGGATTTCTTTGAATAAATATTTGATGTAAATGGATATTGTGGTGAATGTTTGCATTCCTCCTTGATGCAGTTCACAGGAAGTGATGACCTAAGAACTTGCCCTCCTTCATTCTGTTACTGTAACTAACATTTTAGGTCGTCTAATAATGCAGTGGCTGCAAAAGAAAGAGTAGATTGGAAAGGACGGTTTTTCATGTGCTCAAGTATTGTGGGATTATATTTTTTCCCTTTTTATCACAACGTCATGAATGTAGATCATAAGAGTAGCGTTTCTTAATGTGGTTTAATTAATGAATTAATACAGGTCTATCATGTTATGTATGCCTTTTGTCTTTTGATGTGTGAGCTCATTTACATTTATGGCATCTTGCAGCGCTTTTATCCAAAGCGATATAATTAACATTAATTCATCAAAAACTATTGTATCAGAGCAGCAGTTCCTGTGGTGTCCAGAAGTCTGAAAGTACTCATGAAAATGCTTTTATTTGCATTCTTTTCTCATCGAATACAATTTTCATGACACATTATGTTATTAACACTGTTAGTGAAAAGTTAACATCTTTAATAAATACCATGATTTTCGGAGTCTCTAAATATTCGGTTTGTCCCCTTTTCTGCTTCAGTGGTAGTGTGCACTCGAACTGGCAGAAAACCTTATGATCCATTTTAGATTAAATGCATCAGAGTGTTGTGTGAACACATGCTGCAATAGAAGTGATTAGGCTTTTTAGAGATTAAAAAAGAGTTAACCTGAGCAATATCATACGTTTGCTTACATAGAAATTTGGACCAAGAATAAGTGCAGAATCTTGAAAAATTCAAGATATTTACATTTTAATTTTTCCAAAAAAAAAGGTTTCAGGGGTTTTCAGTAGTATCAGTTTTTATTTGTGAATGTACCTTTTTCTTCTGTTTAAGGTTTTGTCTGCTTGATATATAACACATTACAATACATTTGATTACGATTTAAGTGTCAGATTGGTGTGTTATTTGGAGCACAAGCGACTCTCCTAAAGCCAATGTTGCATTTGATGCATCCATATTTATGTTCCACAGACCAGCCCCTGTGCCTGGAAACAAATAGAAACAACAGCTCTCTCCCTGACATTACCAAGCAATGCTGACTTAACCTCCATCACTAACACAAACCAGTCATTTAGGTTTAGTATCAAATTGTCTTCTACTAACCTGCAGTCCTCCCTTAACCCCTCTTGTTGATAAGAACTGGACAAGACAACTGCATACGGGCCAGACTACACCCTACACCCTACACATATGCAGCAGAGCACTCAGCTAATGCAGATATGACTAGAAGGCCTGAGTGCAGAGAGTCATGTGGATCTGTAAGACGTGAAAGCATTAATACAGTGCTGCAGGGGTTTAGGATACAGCCTTTGTAATCACAAAGCTTCCTTTCTGCTTCTCACCCATCAGGCACTTCTAACCTCCTCGTGTACTTCAGCTTTGCGTGCTTTGCAAGCGACAAACATGTTCATCAAAACTAAATAACAAAAAGTTCAAATACTTGGAATAAAAATAGTAAAGAGTTTTGGCTCTTCTTGCTCCCTGGTGGTCTAGCAGATAAGGATCCCATGTTCCCGCTGCTCACACGATTATTGGCACCTCTACATTTAGTACTTTGTGCACCCTCCCTTTGCCTTAACAGTGAGTCTGCAATAATGCTTTCTGAGACTACAGAGCAATGTACCAGGGAACAATGCAGTTTTCAGTTATCTATACATAGCTATTTCTAGACATGCTAATAACTGGTAGAGATCACTAGTGATGGCGTATCCAATAGTGAATCAATTATACAATAAACTTCATCTTTATTAATCTAAAGAAGCAGGAGGGACCTGGATTTAAATTGGCAATAGCTATGTGTTTCTAAATTGGGCAATGTTTCTGGGAGCTATAAGCTGTCAGGCCTGTGATGACTGATGGTTGTTAAAGGAGGAAGATATATATATATATATATATATATATATATATATATATATATATATATATATATATAGATATATATATATATTGGTAGCGATATTGCATTTTATAGCTGATTTAAAACTCAGAACTTACACTATAAATAGATGTCGCTGTAAGTCGAGCAGACTGAAGACTATCTGATTGAAGAACTGAAAGTGTTGATGGAAAGGTGATGTTTTGGTTATGGAAATAAGGACCAGGTTTCAGTCACATCAAATGTACTAAAGAAATACACTTTCTTATTTTTTATAAAGGTTTTAAGAGTATGGTATTTTGAAGTGGTTCTTAAATCCACACTTGGTCTAATGGGTCTGGTTTTTCTCTAATTGTGTTAGACCACATATACCAAATCAGCTTCATTTGGAACATATTATTTGAAAGGTAGCACAATGGAGCTGTGGATAGATTTGTTGCATCACTCCCTGGTTCTGTCCTGAGTTTTACTTGTTTGGACCCTATTAGTTTGAGTTTACTTCACTTCATATTGGAGGAAATCATACTGGAGATTGTGTTGACTGATCTAAACTGCCCCTTGTGTGAATGAGTGTGTGAATGTGTGAAGTATATGTATTCCCACCACCTTCCCACTATTCCCAGAATAGTCTCCAGGACTCCTGCAACCCTTCAATGCTAACTGAAGATGAATAAATAAATGAATATATATTTGGAATTCATGCTTCCTGTGATTTAATGCGTTTATTTTTGAAATTGCCATGTTAACACTTTCACATACTCAACCTGTTTTCTGTGCACTTCCATAAACTTCCTGTTTCTATACTCGGGTACTCCTTTCACAATGGTCCGGCTTCTGTTCACCCATTACGCTCCCAGTTATTATTGTTCTTGTTCTCTCCAAAGCAGTAAAATTTAGACATTAAAATCATGTCAATTAACTAGTAACTGATCTTATATTTTTCTTACATTTTTAATCAGTGCAAATATGTCTGAGGTTCATCAACCAGGTTCTGTAATAAACAAAGCACAACTTATTATTTACTGGACATATGGACATGTTTTATTATTTATTTGACACATGTAACGATGTTGCTGGAGTCACTTTAAAGGACTCTGAAGGAGATGGGTGTGGTAGTGGTGGGATTGTGATGGGAAAGGCAGGGTGGAAATTTGCCATGCTTAACTTAGAACATAACACAAACCAGCTCCAGATAATGAGAACTGCTTTCATCTTTATCCTCTTATTGGGTAGCTAAAAATATTCAGACTTCAAATGTAATGTAAATTGTGCTCGCAAATGTGGACATACAGCTATACGGAATGTAGCATATATTTACTTGTCCTGGGTGCTTTTTAAAATGAAGGTTAAGTCCAAGTTAAGTGTGTTCTGATGACTTGGTTATTGTGTCAGTTATAGTATAAGTAACTATAAGTATTCAGTATAAATAGTTATGTGAGGAAATCTTTGGTTGTGTAAGAAGATAAGACAAATCTGGAAAGGTGATTTCACCATTAAAAAGCTTTAATTCTATTCAACCCTTCGAAGTTCCTTTTCCTTTTCCTACTTTTAAAATATTCCCTAGAGATTTTAGTCTCCATGTGCTATGTCTGTAATGGATACGTCATCAATCTAGCTGCAATTCCTCATAAATTCTGATGATTTCTACAGCTTCTTAATGTGCCAAAGTCTCCTTGCAGCACTGATGGTAGATTGAAATCCTCAATTTAACCACAGCTGAAGGCCTCACTGAAGTGAAAACTCATTCAGCAGGCTTTTTTCAGCAAGTTTTGTCCATTTGTTAAACACTTACTTTCCTGTTCTTCGGTTGCTAATTGAGTGCCTTGTCAACATATGGACAAAAGAGGGCTATTTAAAGCATCTGAGAAACTCTTGGCTTTAATTTAACCGTGGCCGCTTATCAGCTCATCAACACAGCTGCTACAGTCCATGTCTGTTACACGGTTTTGCCTCTTTTACGTCCTACTGTATAATTAGCATCGATAACTGGCACGCCCCTTGCTCTGTGTCATTCACTGGTGTAATTACATTACACTTACATTGCCTTAGTCGAGGAGGGACTGTTTTTTTTTTGTTTTTTTTCAGGGCTTGTCATGCATTCATGGCTTGTATGATTGTTTATGTTACATGGTGTAACCACTCCTCCCTTACAGCAACTGTATAACATGAAACGAATATCAGGAACCCTGTTCTTGACAACTGAAAAGCACTGAGCAAACACTGTATAATGCTTATAGATTAAATAAAGTAAATATACATGCCATATTTTTAATTCCCAGGTTCTATAACTCCTCCCATTTCAGTAAGTTTATCTCCACAACTCAATATGAAAGTGGGGAATCCTGTCCTGTAATTACATAATTACCTTTAAATTCCTCAACTTTCCTCTTTCTTTCAACAGTGAACAGAGCATTTGCCAGGCCCGGGCTTCTGTGATGATCTACGATGACACCAGCAAGAAGTGGGTGCCCATCAAGCCAGGCCAGCAGGGCTTCAGCCGCATCAACATCTACCACAACACTGCTAACAACACCTTCCGCGTGGTCGGAGTCAAACTACAGGACCAGCAGGTGAGAGCAGGGGCCAGTATGAAAAGGAAATGAGATTTGTTTTTTTTAACCACAAAGAGTATCACACTGCACACTTTGGATATTTCAGTAACCATACAAATGTTGTAAATTCAGTGGTGTAGGTATCTGACCATGGTAGGCAAATTCTAAAATTATTTGGCTAGACCACTGGGCAAGTGAAAAGTCTGATGTGCTTGGAAACTTAAACAGCTAACAGCTAGGTATGCTGAAGCATTCAGAGTTCCTTTCACTGGAACTAAGGGGCCAAGCCCAGCTCCTGAAAAACAACCCCACACCATAATCCCCCCTCCACCAAACTTTACACTTGGCACAATGCAGTCAGACAAGTACCGTTCTCCTGGCAACCACCAAACCCGGACTCGTCCATCAGATTGCCAGATGGAGAAGCGTGATTCGTCACTCCAGAGAACACGTCTCCACTGCTCTAGAGTCCAGTGGCGGCGTGCTTTACACCACTGCATCCGACGTTTTGCATTGCACTTGGTGATGTATGGCTTGGATGCAGCTGCTCGGCCATGGAAACCCATTCCATGAAGCTCTCTGCGCCCTGTTCTTGAGCTAATCTGAAGGCCACATGAAGTTTGGAGGTCTGTAGCGATTGACTCTGCAGAAAGTTGGCGACCTTTTCGCACTATGCGCCTCAGCATCCGCTGACCCCGCTCCGTCAGTTTACGTGGCCTACCACTTCGTGGCTGAGTTGCTGTCGTTCCCAAACACTTCCACGTTCTTATAATACAGCTGACAGTTGACTGTGGAATATTTAGGAGCGAGGAAATTTCACGACTGGATTTGTTGCACAGGTGGCATCCTATCACAGTTCCACGCTGGAATTCACTGAGCTCCTGAGAGCGACCCATTCTTTCACAAATGTTTGTAAAAACAGTCTGCATGCCTAGGTGCTTGATTTTATACACCTGTGGCCATGGAAGTGATTGGAACACCTGATTCTGATTATTTGGATGGGTGAGCGAATACTTTTGGCAATACAGTGTATATATATATATATATATATATATATATATATATATATATATATATATATATATATAAAAACCTGGCAGTCTACAGAATCTGAAGAAAGATCCTAGATTTTGCTTTGCCAGGTTTTTATCATATATATTTTATATATATATATATATATATATATATATATATATATTTGTGTGTATTCTCTGTGATAAATATCTGGCATTCAGGCTATGAATGAATGAAGCCAGTGTGTGTGTTTCCAGCAGCTTTCGGATATTTCTGTCACACCATGGTGATATGATCATATTATACATGAATGGTAATGAAATTATTGATTTTGTGTTTGATAAAGCTTATAAAGCAGGACTGCTTATAAAGCAGGACTGTATGTGCAACCTGTAGGTGGTATATGGTTTTAATAAAAAAAGTTTAATTAGTCTGTGGGGTCTAATGTTGACATCAAGGTATTTGCCAAGCACAAGCAAGAGTATGTGATGTAGTGGGATTGGAGACAGATTCAACAAAGTGTTTTATAACGCTTATTTTATAAGTGCAAACAGACAAATCCAAAACGTGATACAAATGTAATCCAAAAACTGATCAATGCAGCAGGGACAAGAATACAAAAACCAGGATAGCAATAAAAGAAAAAAAATACTTGGCGAGTTAGTTTAAGAACAGTACACTGGGGATTACTTCACTCCAAACACAGAGCCACAGAGGTTTAAATACACAAACTAATGAAAGGACAAATTGAAAACAGGTGAGGTGACTAAAGGGGGAAACACCACCAATGACAACCAGAGACAGGACATGAGTGGAGACAAGACATTAATTAAAACGAAACAGATTTACAACAAAACAAACATTTAACACAAGGAATTGAGTGATGTGGTGCTGCAGGCTGCTTATGCAAAAAGGAAATATGTGACATTTTACTAGTAAGTTTCAGCATAACAAAGTTTTGCTACAGTTGGAATTTTATGTCCAAATAAACCAGTACCAGTGCTGCTATACTAAACTTTACTTAACCAGTATTTTGTCCAGTCAAATTAGTAGACTGGAAGTAATTGTACACCGATCAGGCATAACATTATGAGCACTGACAGGTGAAGTGATTAACACTGATGATCTCCTCATCATGGCACCTGTTAATGTGTGGGATATATTAGGAAGCAAGCGAACCTTTTGTCCTTAGAGTTGATGTGTTGGATTTGAGTGAGTTTGACAAGGGCCAAACTGTGATGGCTAGATGACTGGATCAGAGCCTCTCCAATACTGCAGCTGTTGTGGGGTGTTCCCGGTCTGCAGTGGTCAGTATCTATCAAAAGTGGTCCAAAGAATGAACAGTGGTGAACTGGCGACAGGATCATGGGTGGCCAAGGCTCATTGATGCACGCGGGGAACGAAGACTGACCCGTGTGATCCGATCCAGCAGACGAGCTACTGTTGCTCAAATTGCTGAAGAAGTTAATGCTGGTTCTGATAGAAAGGTGTCAGAATGCAGAGTGCATGACGGGTCAGGACTGTTTGGCAGCAAAAGAAGGACCAACACAATATTAGGCAGGGGGTCATAATGTTATGCCTGCTCAGTGTATAATGGTGGATAAAACAAATATTGTAAAACTATTATGTAAATGTTGCACTTTAAAATAAGTGGACAGACTGTTTAGTCACTATGTATATAGACACTGATGTGTATTAAATGATATATATATATAAAACAAACTACTCTAAAAGTACATACATCATCAGTAGTTACATTATAGTTATACACATTATAGAAGTATAGTAGCTGAGACCGTTTGCTTTTTCTGCATCATGTTAAATGGAAGTTTAGAAAGTGAGCCATTAGTGAAGTAAGACCCTGTACCTATAGCCTGATCTCATCACCTCTGTTTTTGACAGGTTGTGATAAACTACTCTATAGTGAAGGGGCTGAAATATAACCAGGCCACTCCGACGTTCCATCAGTGGCGCGATGCCAGACAAGTTTACGGACTCAACTTTGCCAGCAAGGAGGAGGCCACCACTTTCTCCACTGCCATGCTTTTTGCCCTCAATGTGCTCAGCTCACAAGATGCAGGTAGGTTCAACTGCCAGATTTTGGTTCTACTGCCAGATTTTCTTACAAATTATATAAAATAACCCAGAGTGTACTACAGTGTAGCTTGTGATTGTTCCAGCCTTTATCTGAACTAAGATACTGTCACACAGTGGTTTTATGCAGTAAAGCCAGGAGGTATGTGACTGTTTAAAGTTTATCATAGTGGTATATAACATTATAATATTTATATATTTATATCACTGTGTTTGCCTCAATTTTAGAGCTGCTGTTTACTCTAGAAGTTGTGATGCAGCAGTCTAGTATGTTAATTTTTTCCTTTACATGTAGTCACTTACTTAAGAAGAGCACATGAGCTGCTCGGGTTTCAGGTTGCTGCTACTTAAAGCGTACATGGTGGGGGGGTTAAGTAACATCGTCTTTCCATTGGTGCCTAGCTTGGCTAAAATATCCATGGAGCCAAGTTGTCGCGGAACCAATCTTATACGTTCTCATGCTTTTTTTGGGGACGGAACTGGAGATGAGTTTGCTAGAAGCACCTCACCATGCAAAGCACAGAGAAGGTTAGATATGCCTGCATACACTTACATGGGTCCATCCTAATGTATAATATCCTAACCTCTTCATACCAGGTTTAGTACATTGTTCATACTGATTTCATACAGAAGAAGTATTAGCCGGGGCATTATGCTAGGACCGCCATTTTCGCCTGAGCCAGCGCGACGGGTGAGCTCTGCTGTTATAAAGCTCAGCAGTAAGTATTCCTGACGGCTGAAGGGTGTATTAGCAGATGATGTTGCTTAGTTGATGGGAGCGAAGACGATGTTCTGCATGATGTTGACAGTATAATGCAATGACTGTGAAATGCTGTTGTGGTGTCCTCAGAGGAGGTTCTGAAAGGAGTCTGGCTTGGTGCCTGTCACGAGCGTGGATGTGTTTGTCGTGACTATTTCTAAACAGAAAGCATCAATCAGTATCTCCTTCCACCTCCATTTCAAAGCCCACGTGATGTCAACACAAAGAATGACGGAGTTTTTGGATATGAAACATTCACAACGATGGGTTTTAACAGAAATCACCACCCTGAAACACACTGAATATAATTATATTGAAATATTTGGGATTCTGATGCTGTTTTGTCGATTGGTGCTGTTTATTCGTTACTCCAGTGAAACATTAGCAGTTGTCTGCCATGCTTTATGTTACATGTTGCCACCTCGATTACAGTGATGTTTAGTAGGAAAAAAATTATATTATGTCAATGAGACAGGTTTCACTGTGAGCTTAGAAAACAGAAGAAAAAAAACAGAAGAGCAAAATTTCTTTTTTGGAACAACCTTCAATATCATTAATAAGAAATACAGCATAGAAGAAATATATCCATTTGTGGACTCCATATACTTGGGACTCCAGAATTCAGTGCAGCTCATACAGTGAGTTATGTCAGAGACACAGCCAGTTGGTGAGCTATGAGATGACAAGCACTACAGCTTTAACTGCAGTCTTGGCAACTGAAGATTTGTTAGAGTACAGATGAAGAGATGAGAGAGCCGGACTAAAGAGTAAAGCACTAACCCAATGCTAGATCACTCTTTTCTCTCTGTCAATTAGCATTTTATAAATCCAGCAATTTATTATTTAAAAATGTTTTTAAAATAAAGTTTTTGTTCATTTGCTTTCAGCGACTCGAGCTAAGCTTTCATCTATAGTTAGGGAAGTATAATTAATAATATATATATATATATATATATATATATATAATCTAATGAATGATATTCAGAAGTCAAGCTCAGATTTTCTGAACTATGAAAAGAATCTTAGTGATTTGCAGATGAGTCAGCGTTTGTATTTGCAGTTCCTCTACAGGATGTAGACTACTGCTATTTTAGAGATACCTTGGCAAATATTAAAATCACATCTGAGGTTCATCACAAGTGCAGCCCGAGTCACTGCTTCTCTTTTGTCTGGACAAAAAAACCCTCTTAGCACTTTTCCAGCACAGTGTTTGCTAATGCAATGAAAATGTAAGAATGTGAAAATGACTATGAATCTTTTTGGTGAAATGCCACAAATCCCAGAATGAGGAGGGATATTTTGTCTGGAATACAGACAAAATCTTTCTTTCTTTCTTTCTTTCTTTCTTTCTTTCTTTCTTTCTTTCTTTCTTTCTTTCTTTCTTTCTTTCTTTCTTTCTTTCTTTCTTTCTTTCTTTCTTTCTTTCTTTCTTTCTTTCTTTCTTTCTTTCTTTCTTTCTTTCTCCTCACCTTCCTGTTGTTCTCATTTTTAAGGATTTCACTTTTCAAAAAAGCACTTGCAGCTGTAAGTTTGCATCAGTGTGCGTCAGTGTTGCAAAACCAACACTTGCAATGTTGCAAAACTGAGGAAGTGAAAATACAGACTCATTAGTGACTGAGGTCACCGTCAGTGACTTTCTGACCTCATAAAGAAAGCATTAACCCAAGCTTTTTACATTTATACACTTCCATTTTTTCCCTGAATGAATATCTTTCTGTAAATGTCCATAAAAGTGAATTGAATTAAATTGAATTGATATCATCTGCATACTTTTCACAAAAAGGAATGCGTGTGTCTGTGATGAATAATACCATTTCTGTTGTAAGATATTTCGCAAAGATTGGAGGAGATCAAGGGGGTTATGGAAAGGATATATTATGGAAAGGATGTCCTTACATCAAAAATGCGCGTTTATGTGGAGACCCATGTTTTCTCTGTAATGGCTTTTTTTTGTTTGACTGGTTTCAGGTCTTTTGTGTGGTTTTTGAGATGTAGTTAGGCTGTGGATTTTGCTGAAACATGGCAACCCTGCATGTTGATGACAGGAACACACCTGCTGTCTAAAACACAGGTGAACACAGTTTTGTGGGCATTACCTTTTCATAAAGCACTTAATTCAAAATTAGTTTAAAATCCCACATTTAACCTCGGGTAGAGAAGGGTTTCACACTCATAATTCAGAAGGTTTTTACAGATTTGTACCCAGGATTAGGAAACACTGCTGTGAAGCAGGATTAGCACCACTTTTGCAGTGTTAATCTCACATCGTGGTGCCAAACGTCTACAGCGTGAGATGATGTGGTGTTAGCAAGTTATGGCACGATGATTAGTAACAGACACCCAATCAGAAACTGAACAGAGTCTCTGTGCCTTACATGTTTTGTGCATTCACAGAAACCCTGCATGTTGTGTAAATAGTAGTTGCAGAGTTTGAGTAAAACATAAAAAAGTCAAATGGAGTGAAGACTAGACAGTTTTATTTTCACAGTTATGCTCAAAAACGTCTGTTTAGGACAATCTGGATGGCACAGTCAGAAATAGGCAAGTATTTCATGAACTGATTGAAAAATTGAAGCTGGATATTAACAGACTCCTGGTCAACTACATGATGCACTAAAAAAAGGAGTTATGTTTTGACATTATTCTTTACTGATGTGAAACCGTGAAACAAGCCGTTATTTAAAGCGGTCACACTTATCCAATTACGGTTGTTGATGCAAATATGCTAATAAGGAGGTTAAACTGGGATTTAGGAATGTTCAGGGTGAATAGCCATCAGATTATGAATAGCCAGGATTAATTAACCTGGGTAAGGTGTGAGCAGTGTGAATCGTCAATCAAGATTTCCCACGATTCCCTTTACACTGGGTTTAACAACCTTTTCAAGTTTTCAGCCTTTACAAGTTGTTTTCATTTGGAAAAGCAACAACTGCCCCACCCATATATATATAAAATATATATATATTTTATATATTTTATATATTTTATATATATATATATATATATATATATATATACACATATATATGTAATATATATATATATATATGTTGTTATGTTATATATATATATATATATACACTATATTGCCAAAAGTATTCGCTCACCTGCCTTGACTTGCATATGAACTTAAGTGACATCCCATTCCTAATCCATAGGGTTCAATATGACGTCGGTCCACCCTTTGCAGCTATAACAGCTTCAACTCTCCTGGGAAGGCTGTCCACAAGGTTTAGGAGTGTGTTTATGGGAATTTTTGACCATTCTTCCAGAAGCGCATTTGTGAGGTCACACACTGATGTTGGACGAGAAGGCCTGGCTCTCAGTCTCCGCTCTAATTCATCCCAAAGGTGTTCTATCGGGTTGAGGTCAGGACTCAACCCGAGTGCAGGTGCAGGTGCAGGCCAGTCAAGTTCCTCCACACCAGACTCTGTCATCCATGTCTTTATGGACCTTGCTTTGGTCACTGGTGCACAGTCATGTTGGAAGAGGAAGGGGCCAGCTCCAAACTGTTCCCACAAAGTTGGGAGCATGGAATTGTCCAAAATGTCTTGGTATGCTGAAGCATTCAGAGTTCCTTTCACTGGAACTAAGGGGCCAAGCCCAGCTCCTGAAAAACAACCCCACACCATAATCCCCCCTCCACCAAACTTTACACTTGGCACAATGCAGTCAGACAAGTACCGTTCTCCTGGCAACCGCCAAACCCAGACTCGTCCATCAGATTGCCAGATGGAGAAGCGCGATTCGTCACTCCAGAGAACGCGTCTCCATTGCTCTAGAGTCCAGTGGCGGCGTGCTTTACACCACTGCATCTGACGCTTTGCATTGCACTTGGTGATGTATGGCTTGGATGCAGCTGCTCGGCCATGGAAACCCATTCCATGAAGCTCTCTGCGCACTGTTCTTGAGCTAATCTGAAGGCCACATGAAGTTTGGAGGTCTGTAGCGATTGACTCTGCAGAAAGTTGGCGACCTCTTCGCACTATGCGCCTCAGCATCCACTGACCCCGCTCCATCAGTTTACATGGCCTACTACTTCGTGGCTGAGTTGCTGTCGTTCCCAAACACTTCCACATTCTTATAATACAGCTGACAGTTGACTGTGGAATATTCAGGAGCGAGGAAATTTCATGACTGGATTTGTTGCACAGGCGGCATCCTATCACAGTTCCACGCTGGAATTCACTGAGCTCCTGAGAGCGACCCATTCTTTCACAAATGTTTGTAAAAACAGTCTGCATGCCTAGGTGCTTGATTTTATACACCTGTGGCCATGGAAGTGATTGGAACACCTGATTCTGATTATTTGGATGGGTGAGCGAATACTTTTGGCAATATAGTGTATGTAATATATATACATATGTTTTGTTTTTTTTTTCCACGTCCCGCTTGTTAGAATTTTTTGGGGAAGAAGATTTTCCTGGAAAATTGTACTCATTCTTTTTAATGTTGATGCACACACATGGTCATGGTGTTAGTCTTGGCAATTTGCAGAGACAGACGTTCACTATACGCAGCTTAGCCACCGATCATCTGGAAAACATTTGTTTATTTGATATAAACCTGGCATTTTTCATTTTTGACATTGTATATGCAGTTCATGTCACCATTCCTAGTGAGTCAGATAATATACGAGCAGATAATGTGGGATTTGCTTGCCGTGTCACACACACTGAGTAGAAAATGAGTCATCATCCCCCAAACCAAACACACAACCCCCGTGTCACTGTGTAATGAGTATGTTTTCTGAATTTTGAGAATTATTCAGCTGTGCAACCAAAATATTAATCATCTGTGCTGTTATTGGTGCTCATGAGAACGGTCTCTAATTCACATTTAGGAATTAAAATCAAGATATTTTTACATCATTAACATCATAGATTTAGAAATTCTAGCTGTGCAAAAAGTACATTTCATGGTGTTTCAAGCACCAGTCTGTTTATTTCCACTATAATACTAATATCAGAGCTCTGAGTATTGGCTAATACCTGATCCTGATCTGATACTGACATCTGAATAACAGAGCTGATGCAAAATATCAGATCTGCTTTAAACTCAACCAGAATTTCAGATCTGAACTGGCTTTCATACTAATACTCAGTATCAGCTGTGCATGTCATCATTGGCGATTCTAGGATTTTCATTTAAGGGGGGCTCAGCCACCAATGAGGTTATAATAGTAAAAAATAAATAAATAAAATAAAATAAAGGTTTGACTAACAGGGTAGGATGGTAAACTTATTGCAGCATTCCACTGTATTGTGTAGATGTGTATAACATTTGAGTACTGAACAAGCCAAATACAAGTCTTCCTGATCACACACACACACACACACACTTATCCTCTGATCCTCGCTCTGTGACGCTGCGGTCTGTGGATTGAAGAATGCGCAGAAAGACGGGGAAGAGCCGAAGTCCGTCGCCGTTTTCGTATGAAATTTAAAGGGGACTGAGGAGATCACCAATTTGTGTACAGTTTATGGAGAATCGCAGAATTTTTATGGGGGCTGAGTAGAAATGGCCTAGCAACGCCCATACATGTCATTATGGGAAATCTGGGACAAAATTTGTATTGAACTAGACCAAATAGAGATCCATCATGATCAGCTCCAACCGATTAAGGGATTACTGAAAGTGCTTACACTATCTTTCTGACATTGGGAAGAAAAGCAGACAAATGCAACACTCAGCAGTGGTCACCTTCCTGTCTGCTGAATAATGAGTTATACTTGTTCTTATGCAGAGGTTTCACAGCCTATCTATTGATCTGGAAGCTTTGCACTGATTTAATAAAGCAAAGACAGCGTTCTCCTGAATGTACATATAGGTATGTACAGATTTATCAGTGTAGAGCGGGAGGAAAATTTTTCAGAGGTCCACCTATATACCTCTTACGTTCCTTGCTTATGGAGGTCTGGATAAGCAATAATGTGTAGTTTATGGCTTTAAATAAGACAATCCCATTTGAAAGGATTAGGCTTTGTTTCTCACTGGCATGGCACTTGAGTTTTGAGGCAGTTGAGTTTTGATTGTATTTCTTTGTCCACTCGTCTTTAAGCTTTGTGTTTTCTTTAGTGATGATTTTTAACAAGCCATGTTTGAGGTTTATTGTCATGTGCATAAAGAGATTGGCCAGTCTAGTGTTGGTGGTTTCACGCCTATATATACGCAGCCTGGTGGCCAGTCTTCACTGATTTCACATTCCATAAGTAAGAGAAAAGTGTGAAGGTTGAATTAGCAGAGCAATAGCACAGCTGTACACAAAACATTGCAATCCACTCAACGTTATGAGAGACATGGGAGATCAAAAGAGGACAGCTTTTTAGTGTGAGTGTCATTGGCGCATCTGTCACCAGGACAGAAAGTTTTTGTGGTGTATCAAGAACCACAGTATCCAGGGTAATGTCAGCCTACCACCACAAAGGACCAATCACATGCAACAGGAGTAACTGTCAACACTGTCCAAATCGGATGTCTGGGTACTAATCCAGATTGTATCGAAAAAAAACATAAACCAACAGCTGCTCAATTTACCACAGAATTAACTGCACACTTCGACTCTCTTGTTCACACCAGAACTGCTCATTCGGACCCCACAGGGTCAATATTCATGGTCAGGGTGCTGTAGCTAAACTTTAGGCTGCAATTGGCATTCCATAGGCCCAGAACTTGTGCTAGATAGGTTCGTCACTTCCAAAAACCATTCTAGAGGACTATGTGCATCCAGTGGTTCAAACATTGTACAGTGAAGGTGTCATGTATCAGGAAGATAATGAACCAATACGCACAGCAAGACTGGTGTTCGAGTGGAACATAAAGGTGAAGTTGAACATCTCTGATAGCATAATCACCAGATCTGAATATTACTCACCCAGTTTGGTGTGTTGTGAAGGAGTGAGTTAGGAAACTTTTTCCTCCACCAGCATCACATAGTGACCTGGCCACGGTTCTGCAAGAGGAAAAGCTCAATATCCCTCTAGCCACTGTGCAGGACTTGTAGGAGGTCATACATCATACTAATAACTGATTGTGGTCTAAAACCAGGTGTTTAAGTTTCATTGTCCAACTGCTGTAAATACAAAGATATACTTATGTTGAATTAATACACTCCTATCAGGACAGTGCAAAAAAAAGACATGTGTTTGGTCATAAAGTGGCATAGTGGAAGATATTGCACATATTCCGTACTATAAATTATTAACATGATATGGAAGGTAAAGTACATATAGTACAAGGATCATCAAAAACAGAGAAAGATGTCAGTATAGTACAGTAAGGGATAAGTGATCATGATACAGTTATATGCTAAAATAATGTGTAGTGCATTGTAAATACAGTTGGTTGATCTTGTGGTGGCGTTATTGGTTACTGATAGCCATCAGACCACTTTTTAAAGAAAACTATGAAAACCTGTAAAAACACCACAGTTTCTCTGGGTGCATATCATTTACAGAAATTTATGTGAATAGCTGCAGCAAAGCCATAACATCTGCTACAGAAGCAGCGGTGGTTCTTGTTTGAAAACTAGAGTAGCTGTATTGTTTTTTGAGTATTTTTCCACTGTTTTTTTCAAACGGCTGAATGCTCTGCATCTGGACCACGGTTGATGATCCTCGATGTACAGTGTACCGTGGATTTGTTTTTAGAAGGAGAATATTGCAGTGTGGTAATAATACAGGCAATCCAGCATTCAAAACAAACTGTTGTGCTGTGATTTCCAGTCTTAATGCCTGCGGTTTGAGCATATTGTGCTAATTACAAACCGTACTGCATCAGTATTTGCTAAAATTGCACCTAGCAGCTAGCATTGCACCATTCCTCTAATGCTTGAGGAAGTCCAGTTCTTGAGGAAAAACACATTACAGACCTTTTTGAACCAAACCCACTTTCCAAGTAGCATATCCAAATAACATTCTTCGACATTTACTGTTACTTTTAAACTTTTCACTTAACTTTGACCTAAGGGGCATGTATCACTCAGTAACTGTAAATAAAGACGTAACTCTATTACGCTGTATCACATAGATAAGCAGACAGATATCAGCAACATTACTCCACACTCCAGGCACCCGGGGCATCGTCTGAGAAACCCGATAGCCATGTTTTTAGTTCTGAGCAGCTCTCTGTCTAAGTCCATCCATCAGATAACAGAGTGAAGTTGGAGATGGGATAGGAAGTAATAAGGATACACTTCCAAGAAGAGCCTAATAGGCATACTTACAGCACTGCATAACGGTTTTAGTCGTTTATCTATTTCCTTTATGCTGTCCATTTTGTCAATTATATATTCAAACATCAGTTAGGTCAAACGATGGAAATACTATTACGTTGCACTGTATATTTTTATCTGCATTATCAAACCGAGTTAACGTCCAGAATGTTCTCCTGTCTTCTCTAGCAGGTCCAGCTGGTCAGCGGCAGAACGGACCAGCAACGGATGACACAGAAGCACAGAGGAGGTGACTAGAGATTTTGTCACCACTTAGTAATCATTATCACCTTATTAAACACAGAAGAAGCTGAGAGGCAGACATGAAATCATCACCAATGTGAAAAAGAGATTCTAGATTAACAGTACAATGTGTTAAGCCTGGTTTATCTGTGAGGCTTAGATCACGTCTTATCTCCTTTTTATTACAGTAAAAAATATCAGAAAACACGATATCAGAAGTTTTAGCAGAAATTTACTGATTGTGAAGAAAGTCAAATTGATTCAAAGTCTAAACTATAAGACCAGAGATTGAGCTGATCTTAAATAAAGGTGTCAAACATACCAGGACGGGACTGGCACGAATTTGGCCCAATCAAACAAATTTAGAAATCCGTGTTGTACATTAACATTTTCTAGTAGACCACAATTGAGTTGAAAGATAAAAAAGTTGAAAAAAGAAGGAAAGAAAGATTAAAATGCTAGTCTGAGGTATTCCACTAGAGGGCTAATGAACTCAATAGCACTATAAACACATTAGCAAGCTAAAGATTTGACATATATTCCAAATATATTTCAGGTCCAAGTTTAAGACTTAAAAATAATTAGGAAATTTTGTTTTCTTGGTAATGAATTGCAGTCTGATTTACTGGTTTGTAGGTGATACACATTGTTCTATTTGCCTGTCAGGTAAATAGATAACACATTTAAGAAGAGTTGTTTAAATGTTATTAGTCACTACTTACTAAAACTTCTGATTTTTGGTTCAGGACACTTGACACTGAACTAAGTGTAACATGGTCAGTTACTTAAAATAAGTTTGAGACTCCTGTTGTAAGGCAGGAAATTCTTCAGAGCTAATCACCGTGTTTCTTCACCACTAATCACTGGGATTGTTCCCGGCGATATTGACTATATCCAGTTCATCTACTTGAATGTTTCGATCATCTTTCTATCATCAAGCCTCACAACGACAGTTATTTATTGGTCTACAAATCGTTGATCCATGAATTCGACCAATAAATTTTCTGGTTCAATTAGAATTGGTATTTAAACAGTCCTCTTCATCATGCTGTTCGCATTTTGTACAGTACAGTACCTCACCATTGCGAGGCTTCAAACAGGATGTTCTCAGAGGGAAGTGGCCACTGAGCTTAGAGTGTCACAGAGTGTCATAAGCAGGTTGCGACAGAGATACAGAGAGACTGGAAGAGTCACAGAAAGGCATAGAAGTGGACGTCCTTTGGCCACATCCCACATTGATGACCGCTTCATTGTGAACAGTGCCCTGCTGAACTGGATGATGAATGCCACTCAATTCTAGGCACATTTAAGGGAGGTGAGAGGCACCCAAGTGTCATGTCAGACCATTCAAAACCATTTACATCAGCGTGGTCTGCGTGCTAGACGACCTGCAAGGGTACCTGACCACACCACCAGGCACAAGCGTCGGGCCAGGGAGCATTTATGCTGGACGAGGGACCAGTGGGCCTCAGTGCTGTTCTCTGATGAAAGTCGATTCACGTTGAGCAGAAATGATGGCTGCCAACGATGTTGGAGACGTAAAGGAGAGCGCTATGCATCAGCCACTGTTGTGGTGGTGTTACAGTCTGGGCAGGTGTGTCTACTCAATACAGAACTGCCCTACATCTTGTGAATGGTACAGTGACAAGTCAATACTACCTGAATAACATCATTAATCCAGTCATTGTGGCCCTGAATGAACAACACAGACCTAATTTCATCTTCATGGACGACAATGCTCCGGCTCATCGAGGTCGCATCATTAGGGAACGGCTGCTGGAGGCTGGGGTACCTCAAATGGAGTGGCCTGCACTTTCTCCAGACCTGAATCCCATAGAAAACCTATGGGATCAGCTGAGTCGCCGTGTAGAGGCTCGTAACCCCGCACCCCAGAACCTCAATGACCTGAGGGCCGCCCTTCAAGAAGAGTGGAATGCCATGCCTCAGCGGACAATAAGTCGACTCGTGAACAGCATGAGACGTCGTTGTTAAGCTGTAATTGATGGTCAAAGGCACATGACAAATTATTGAGACATTGACATTTTTAGTTGTGGTATACCCACCACTGTTGTTGGCTTTTGTTTCAATAAATTGTTTGAGATGAGGAAATCACCACTGCATGCTTCTACTTAAATGCCCGACTTTCATGATATAATATCACTGTAGTGTGAACTTTTTACATTTTCCATAAATTTCGCCCAAAAGCCAAATATCCTTAACTTTTTGTGAGTAGTGTATATATATTAATGTTCTGAAGAGAGAGAATGTCGCTTCATCCTTTACGTATTTGTCTGTAGGCAGATGATGGAGCAGCATCAGATGCAAATGGAAAGGGAGCGACGGACATCTGGTTCGGCAGGTAAAGAGACTACACAAGACATCTGGCCATTTTTAAATATGTATTTATAAAAAATGCACAGTTTCTGCCAAGGCGTTTGGACGATTCTTTACATTCAGCACTGCAAACTCCTGTGGACACGATTCATCTCCCTGACAGTTTCCAGAGCATTTATCACTAAATGACTTATTCAGACTATGTTTTCTCTCTTACTCTGTCAGTTTGTACTCTCTACCCATGTTTGCTCATGTATCAGTCCAGCTCAGACCAACATATCCCATAATTCCATACACATACATCAGGTTTCTGTCAGCTGAGACATAATACATGTTTATACACAGCATGGTCCACAGCTTTGCTTTTAATTTTGCATACGCTTGGCTTGCACATTATTTCTTTTTTAAGGAGTTTCAGTTTGTCTTTTTTGATTTTCATCACTGTCACTTTTCTCTCCTTCTGTTTGTCACTTGTTTCCATTCCTGTCTCAGTTTCCACCCTGCAGTTTAAAGTGTCTGCCTCTCAGTCCAACACCTCTCCAACAGAATACAGGCAGTTTCGTGCCCACACCCTCCCCTCCCACTCCCGCCTCGCCCCCTCCCCGCCTTCCTCCTCCTGCTCCTCCTCTTCCTCACAGGAGCGAGAGAACATCTCTCACATGAAGGACTCATCTCAGAAAAAGGCTCAGCAGTTTTCACAGCTCTCCACCTCCCTGGCTTCTGCCTTCTCTCCCGTGCAGCCAGGGGGCACTCTGCCATCTCGAAATGTGCGTCAGATCCCTCTCTCTCCCCCCACAAGCCGCCAGTCTGACTCCAAAGATGCCACCTGGACTTCTGCTCACATCTATGGCCCAAATAGCTCCTCACCCCAGCCAGTCATACCTCTTAACCAATTCGTACATCCCACAACCTCCACTCAGTTTGATGCTAACAGCCAGTTAGATCACTACTACCCCTTCCAAACCCCTTTCTCCAAGTCAGCCTCTGGGCCTCCTCCTCTCCCACAGTACTGTAGTCCTGACCTCTCCTACCCTTCCCACTGTAAAGATACACCCCTTCCTGCTAACATTGGTCCATGTGTTCAAGGTCATGCCCACCAGCCACAGTTTGCTGCCTCTTTCTGCCCTCATCCCCCCAGTGAAAACACGCCTTTTCCTTGTAGCTCAGTGTCACTCGAGACCACACCCCCTGCTGTTTCTCAGACTGCCACGGCACCCAGCAGTAAGTAACTCAGATCAACATCCAGCTGGCTGTGGAGTGTGTTTGGGGACTTGGGGCATGGTTCTCACACACACTGCACACAGCTGTTGCACAAAGCAGGACTGATGATATCTTATGTACTGCTTGAAGAAACAATACAGTTGCTGTACTGGTGCCTGGTTGAAAAATACTGGTTACGTTTGCATTGCACACTATACATCAGCCTGTTGGCTCTGCGTTCTCAGAGACACACAGTCACGCTACCCGGATCATTTTAATAAACATTCTGTTTAAACTTATTTAATTGTGTAATACTTACAATGGACCTCATTTATCAAACTGGATATGAATAAATGTATTGATCAGTTGTTCAAAGGAGAAATGTGTTGTTCAGGAACATCCAGAGAGTAACTAATGTGAACCTTGAACAATATGCTTCGTGTGCATCATATTTAGCACACGTTACTGCAAATTTACATAGACAAGTTTAAATAGCTAATTTATTTCAGAGGGAAAAAAATGAGAGATTAAGTCTTTAATTTATTGAAAGGAAGCAATACAAAAAAAAGTCCATAGGTTAAGACAAATAATGCTAGCCGTTCAAGTAGAACAAAAGAAATGGAGCAACATTAAGGGAAAAATTTTATATGCATTTTCTTAGAGGGCACTCTTTCACTGTTTAGTCATCATTAGCCATTTGTCATTCACCATTCATGGAGTCTTCATGTAACTAAATAAATCAGTTGTCCCATAAATGTGCTTTGTAATTTATGCATGATTGGTGAGTACAAAGAATATCAAAGAAAAAAAAATTGGTAGATCTGGAGTAAATTTTTAGCTCTGTTTTGGCTTATAAAAACATTCACAAAAGAAGAGTAGTAAAAGATTGATAAATGAGGCCTGTTGAGAGTAAGAGATTACCTTTCCTGATCTTCTGACTGATTACATCACCATCAGAAATTATTACTTCCAAAGAACTTTTGAGGTTAAGAATAAAAGTGTTTCAGCAACTATACATACACTACCAGTCAAAAGTTTGGACACATCTTCTAATTCCATGGTCTTTCCTGATGTTTATTTCTTTCTACATTGTAAAACAATGCTGAAGGCGGCCGAAATACACAATAATCTCGCTTGAACAGTTGATATTGAGATATGTCTGCTACTGATGCTCTGTAAAGCCTTCATAACGGCTCTAATCTGAGGTGCTTTGGTGATTTCTGAGGCTGGTAACTCTAAATGAACTTCTTCTCTGCAGCAGAGGTAAGTTTTGGTCTTGTTTTACTGGGATGGTCTTCATGTGAGCCAGTTTCATCATGGTGCTTGATGGGTTTTGCAAATGCACTTGACAATACTGTTCTTGCAAGAACTATTCCAGAACACCTGACCTTCGTGTCTTAAAATAACAACTGACTGTTTTTTGTCATTAGATATGGATTACTTAAGTCCATGTGTGTTATTTCATAGTTTTGAAATCTCCAGTATTGTTCTAGAATGTAGAAAATAAATCCCTAAACAAAAAAACATTGAATTAAAAGGTGTGTCCAAACTTTTGACTGGTAGTGTACTTCTTCACTAGCTACCTGGCTGTAATATTTAACATAAATTGCTATTGTAGTGTAAAAAAAAAACTGTCCTAACATTTATTGGGCAAAAACCAGATAACAAAATGAAATGTATTCTGTTGTGTTTGATATTTCACTTGCTTCTGTTACCAATGACAGACAAAAACATCTAGTCTGTATCAAAAATATTAAGCTGATCAAAATGAACTGTACATTCTTATGAAGTTATGTGATTTTGTCACTAGTAACAATTAACAAAAAGAGTACTGGTTACTAGTTAAAAACAAAGGGAAATACTACAGGGAGATGAGGAACGACTGGAAGAAATAGATAAACTAGATGAGCAGCAATGAGGTAATGGGTCTTTAGAGAGGGTGTGTGTATTTATGGGTTCAACAGCAAAAAAAAAAAAAATATGCGCAATTGTTTGTTTGGGGCTGGCTGAATTAGTACTACTATCACTATCACTACTAGCAGTATTGTTATCTTTATTTGAAATGATGGATTAAATATATAGTAAGTAATTAAACTAAAAACAGCACCAATTCATCATCATCTCTGTTGATAGCATTTTTAGCATTATTTGCAGAAAAAAAAGATTATTTCATGCGCTTGGGGCTTGCTGTTTCATCTGAAGTGTTAATCTATAAAGTCAATATAATCTACTAAAAAATGTTTAATGAGTTTGTTAAGTTTTTACTCTTAATTCACTTGAAAATGGTTAACCAGTATCCCTATTATGAAAACTACTTATTGGATCATAACCAATGCCTGTGCATTTATCTCTCTTTTGTTCACCAGCAGGTCCTCCCATCCCTCCTGGACATCCCTCAATGCTCTCCTCCACTCCTCCTCTCCATCCACCTGCTCCTGCTCCCATGGCAGGTCCTCCAGCTCCTCCACCTCCACCTGGACCTCCTCCCCCAGCTGCTGCACCTCCTCCTCACCCGCCTCCTCTCCCAGCTCCATCAGGCTTGGCTGCGGCTCTGGCTGGAGCCAAACTGCGCAAAGTACAGCGGGTAAGTGGGCAGTGCTACAGTGGAGTGAATTTATAGGTGTTGTTTGTCTTATTAATCATACACTCACCAGCCTATTTAATGGGAACATTTATGTAGTTATACAGTCAGCCAATCATGTGATAGCAGTGCAGATAGTCAGAAGTCAGAAGCTTCAGTTAGTGTACACATCACACACCATTGTTGACTATGGCATGGTTGTTGGTGCCAGGCAGAAAGGGACAACATTTCTACTGGAATTAAAAGTTCCAGTCAGCAGCAGTTCTGTGGGTGGAATTGTATTGTTTATGAGAGAGGTCAGGGGAGAATGGCCAGACAGGTTATTCAAGCTGACAGGAGGGGGTATGGTAACTCAAATAGCCATTCTTTACAACCATGATGAGCAGAAAAGTTTCTCAGAACACATTCAGCTTTTGGTAGATGGGCTACAACAGCAAATTTTGTCCCTTTCCTGTGAACCAAGAAAATGAACCGTATGAAAATACTGGACAGCTGAAGACTGAAAAAAGACCAGAAAATGTTTAGCAGCTATCTCAACTTGACTTGTATGTGCAGGACTATTTGCATTTCAGTGCTGTCAAATGATGAAATTGGTGGGTAGCCGTTTATAGGATGTAAAGCTTGAGGGTCTTGAGAAGCTATGAAATAGTGATGAGAATTACAACTTGTTTCTTCAAATTAAATTCTTTTGCCTTGTGCATTTTAAATGAATTGAACATTGCCAGTGTAGATTCATTTGACTTACTGAGAGAATATGACCATTTTTATGGTTTAGAGAGTTTAAATGGGATATAATCGTACTAATTAATTAGGGAAGATCTTGTTTAGTCACATTGGATTAAATACAAGTTTAACTGAAACAAAAATATGTTCATACAATAATGTTTAGTAAAGTGAACACACAACATTGTGCCTTTGTTTTTCACCAATAGGTGCTTTTTGTTGACATGGTCAGAACTTTGTAAATATACCAAATCTAATTAAATCTTCACTTTTGTGAATATCTGACTATTACAGTCCTATGTTGGCCTTCCCCAAACTGTTATCCGAAAGGAGGAAGCACACAATATTAAGCTTTCCTTTCATTGGGACTAAGGGGTTCGAGCCCAGACTTGTCCCAGCGAGCTCCATGAAGACAAGTTGCCAAGGCTGGACTGGAAGAACTTGAGTGGCTTGCACAGAGCCCTGCACCCAAAGCCTCCTCACCCAACATCATTGTCACACTTCACTTATGTGTTTGTGGCTAAATGAGTACAAATCCCCACAGCCACTCTCCCTAATCTAGAAGAGTGGAGGGTATTAGAACAGAAAATAGGGGCTTAAATCTGGAATGGAAAAGCACAAATGACTATTGCCAATATTGTAGCCATGTGCTGATAATTGCATATACTTATGGAGAAAATCTGATGCAATATGCAATCATCCATGCTTCAAATATCTCCACCCATTTTATCTACTTTCCACATTTTACATGTTCCCCTCCAATGCCTCTTTTAACAGCTGGTGCATTTAATAAACTGTATCCATGACCTGATTTGTGCAGTTTGACCCTCTGTCTCAGGAAATTGCTTTTTTTTTACTGTCAAGTTATTGTGTCAGTAAATTTGGCATGTACACTCACTGAGTACTTTATTAGGAACACATGTACACCTATGCATTTATGCAATTAGTTAATCAGTCAATCATGTGGCACCAGTGCAGTGTATAAATCATGCAGATGCAGGCAAGCAGCTTCCTTCACATCAACCATCAGAATAAGGAAAAGTGTGATCTCACTGATTTTCACGGTGGCATGAGTGTTGGTGCCAGACAGACTGGTTTGAGTATTTCTATAACTCCTGATCTCCTGGGATTTTCATGTGCAACAGCCTCAAGAGTTTACTGGTGCAATAAAGATGGGACAGGAACAACTTGTTAATCGGAGAGGTTAACATAGAATGAAGAATTCTAATACTATTGTGTTCTTAAAATACACAGTATGTCAGAATTTGAGGTTCGAGGCCACAACAGTAGAAGCCCATGTCAGGTTCCACTTCTGTCATGCTGCAGTGAGCATAAACTTACCAAAACTGGACAGCTGAAAACTGGAAAAACCTAGCCTGATCTGATGAATCTTTGATTTTTCCTGAGGCACACACATTATTGGGTCAGAATTTGGTGCCAACAGCAAGAATCCAGGAACTACACCTGCTTTGTTTTAACAGTCCAGACTGGTAGAGGTGGTGTATGGTGTGAGGAATGTTTTCTTAGCACACTTCTGGCTGATCATGTGCCTTTCCAACCCTTTCCAACATCTTGTTTAATCCATGCCATAAAGAATTGAGGCTGTTTTGAGAGCTAAGGAAGGCCCTACTCAGTATTAGTACAGTATAACTAATAAAATTTAAATGTTTTGAGAAAAAATAAAATGATTTTAAAAAAAGTATTTCTTTTGAGACTGATTCTGTTTAGCAGAAACGTCCTCCTTTTGTTTGAGTGGAACATTTGAATTATATGTGATATGCCCAGTTGTTGCCTAATAAACTGGTGACACAGAGTAACCTGTTGAGCAATGTAATATTTATCTGTTCTGGCCATTGCTGATGCCCTTTGTTTGAACCTGGCAGCCTGAGGAGAGCTCCGCAGGGCCGGGCAGTGCCAAGAACGATGCCAGCCGCTCCAGTGGGGGCAGTGGAGGAGGAGGAGAGGGCCTCATGCAAGAAATGAATGCCCTTCTAGCACGAAGGTCAGTCCGAGTCAGCACTTTATCTTCATTTACAAGACTATATATTAATCACACCGATTTGACCATGCATTGCCTTGTCTTCCTTGCAGGAGGAAAGCTTCTGAAAAACCTGAAGATAGTCAAAATGTTTGTGCATTTCTCAAAAGAGCACTTTTTTTGCTGCTTTTTACACTTTGTAGTGACTCCATTCATTTTGTATGAAATGTTGTGTATGTTTCTTGCAGGAAGAGTCCAACGGCTCTCCAGCCTCACGCGGCTCAGGTTAGCAGAAATCTGCGTTCACCACCCACTTTATTAGAATGTTATTAGGAACACCTGCACATTCATGCTATTATCTAATCAGCCAAAAAATGTGGCAGGCCAAGTGCTTCAGTTAATGTTCAGTTCAAACATCAGAATAAAGAAAAAGTGTGACCTCTGTGACTCCTGGGATTTTCACATACAACAGTCTCTAGAGTTTACACAGAGAAAGGCAAATAACAAAACATTGAGTGATTGACACTTCTGTGGGTGGAAACTCCTTGTTGATTAGAGGAAAATTGGTCCAGATTGGTTCGAGATACCAAGAAAGATTCAGCATGAACACATCATCAAACACTGAGATTCCTGTTCTTGGTTGTCAGAAGTAAAACCTGATGTTGTCTTCTGCTATTTTTAACTCCATCCACCTCAAGGTTTGATGTGCTGTGTGTCCTGAGATACTGTTCTGCTCACCACAGTTGTAAAGAGTGATTACTGTATAGACTTCCTGCCAGCTCAGACCAGTCTGGTTATTCTCCTCTGATCTTATAAAAATGACATTAACTGAGATCACAGCCCCCATCAGAATCTGGCCTAACCTTATAGCTGCCAGTTCAGGATATTGCAGATATCATGACAGATCAGATACAGCTGAACTGGAGTGAGGGATTCTGTGTCTTTATGATTGTCTGGAACCACCAGCACCTAATTTTGTATCGTATTATATAATGTGTCTTTTAAGCCTTTTGTAATAAACCCAGAGAATATTTCTATCTTTTGACTAGGGCCATAAAGAAACTGGTGGATAAACTTTTTCGAAAGCATTATGGATATTTCATATAGAATGAAGGATATTTAAGAACCTCTTGAAGATGTTCACATGTAATATGTCCTGATATTTGGAAATTGGTAAGAGATCAATGATGTTTCTTGATTGAGTTTGTCACCAAACAGGATAAGGAAAAAAAAACCTCATGAGGTCAGACTAAACCAAACTTGTGAATTATTAACTGGATACAATTTGGAAACAAAGCCTCTATGTACACAGCATCATTTAAAGAGTACAAAAGTAATATCCAGCTCTTAGAAAATGGACCGGATCATTTAAAGAGTACAAAAGTAAAGGAATAGAAAACCTTGTTAGGGTATTGGAGTCATTTATTCCAATATTAAGAAATGAAGTGAAGAAGTGCTGGAAAGGAAATGAAGTGAAGGAAAAGGAAAGGGAGGGAGGGAGGGAGGGAGAGATGGATGGAGGTATGGGGGAGTTATGGATGGAGGGAGGGAGGGAGTTAGGGATGGATTGATGGATGGAGGGATGAATGGATGGAGGGAGTTGGGAATGGATGGCACAATTAACTGAATTTTCTTTATTTCCAGATGCTCTGAAGAAGCCATGGGAGCGAGCAAATTCTTCAGACAAATCCTCTGCTGGATCAAGGTTAGTTTCACATCAGTTTGATTTCATCAGGTTATTTATTCTTTTCCTTCATCACTTCTACCACATACCACTATTCCCACATCCATAGACAAGCACACATCTAATTGAACGTCTGCCCAGTGCATTAGCCTTAGGTTTATATGGGTCAGTGGGCACATGGCACGGTAAACCACATAATGGCAGAGCTAAATGCCTTGGTAACTCTTGTGGCTCTTATCAACACACAACTTTAAAAATAAAACCTATTTAACTGGATCCTGGAGTGGCTTTGTGTAAAGAGAAGCAAAACCTTATCTCTGTCTCTCTGGTAATGATTAAAGACTGAAGATTCGGTAGTATCGACAGTCAGAGCATGAATATGTTGATGAAAGCCACCAAGGTTTGTAGGGAACATGTAATAGATTAAAACTATACCAGGATGATATTACGAATTCAACTCAAACTACAGCAGCTTCATTCTAAACATTTTTAAAAGCTCTATTATAAAACCTTCTATTTATTATTAATAAGTAACCATGCCCTTAATTGTACAGGCTGAGAGCTGTCGGCAGCACCGCTGACGGAGAGTCAGGTGACTTTGACCGAATGAAACAGGTAAGTTTTATAAGCATACAGCGAATAGACATGACCATTTGACAACTTGCTACAAGTGGCTGCTCATCAGCTGTACACTAACAGGAGACTTTATTTCATTTTCATTTAAAAAGGAGATTTTGGAGGAGGTTGTACGTGAACTGCATAAAGTCAAAGATGAGATAATAGATGGTGAGAATTTGCATGTTTTCTAACTGAACATATGTGCTGTGGCATTTGTGCGAGAATTGTGATTATATTTTCCTTTATTTCTTTAGCCATTAGAAGAGAACTCGCTAGGATGGGTGCTACATAGTGTTTAGAAGCATGATAACACCACCAGAAGGCTCTTGGGAAAGTGCGGAAAGGATCCTGTGGCGCTTTGGAGGAAAGGTCTTGCAACATAGCTGCAACGGCATGGAATAAGTTGGTGTTGCAGGAATGTTGCATCAACGAGGAGCATTACAGAACGAAGCAGGAGAAAGATGCGAAGAGGAAGTGAGTGAGAGTGAGTGAGTGCTTGTATGCATGTGTGGATGGATGAATGGATGGATGTATGGATGGACCTTCACACTGAATTTTCTATATCCTCCTGTATAAACATTAAAAGACTAAGCCCACTGTGCAGTTTGCTGCTCCCAGTCTTTCAAGTCTTAACGAGAAATTCGACTAGGTGGACCTTGATGAAGATATTTTCGTTTTATACTGTTTCGTTGTTTCATTACTGTTATTGTAAAAGTAATTTTATTATCAGTGGTGTCAGGCAGAGAACTAGAAACACAAAGATGCTCACTTTTTATGTCGCCGTTTTCTATTTTCTCTTCATACTTTGGTTTTTGATAAGCACATTCAGCACACTTTTCGCTGGTCTGTCACCATCATGCATTACAGTTTTAATCTTTCTTTTTCCTCGCCAAAACAGATGTTCACTGGATCTTTTTTTTAGCTTGAATTTGAATTGGTAGTGTGAAGTTATTGATGATGGTCTTATGAGAGATGTATCTGTAGCTATAGCCCTGTGAAAAGGCAGTTTGTGGACTCTCCTCATTTGGTTTGAAAGAGAATTGGTTCATAATATTGGGTCCTAAATTATTCAAATGATTAGCCTACGCTACTGGCTTAATCCTTCTAAAAGTTAACATTAAAATGACCTTTGAATAAAACACTGAATCTATAAGTTGTGAATTTGTCTTTTTTTTTTTTTTAATGCACAAAAAGGTACTGAAGAAGAAATATTTGGTATCATTTATTTCATCACACTATAACACAACATTAAATGGAATAAGATTATTTTAAAAAATCACTTTTAATACTATATTTCATTTAATTACAAATTGAAAATATTACATATAATAAATAGCATATAGTTTTTTTAATGTAACAAATGTAGAAAGTATTTTAAAGAACTCTAAAGAAGAATTTTTGCAATTATATTTTGTGTTACTTTTTCTGTTTTTATTTTGTTTTTTCCAATGACCGGTATTCATCAAAGTTGTGTTATGGTCAAATCTGATCATAAAATAAGCCTATGTAAATTCCTTATTTATCAATTTCATCTTTGGCAAATATACTGTATGTGCTTACACTCGTGTCTGAGATGACCAGGTGTCAATTTGAGTGTAATATTTAAACAATCTGCAGTTAAATAAGTACACTTCAGTTAGCAGAGCAGTCCAGGGGTGTAACAATGAATCAGGAATCAGATTAATCTTCATTGACGTAAGGGCCAACCCAATAAACCCATATTTACATATAATATGCATAAGCCACACCCCCAATTTACCCTAATATACATCAACTGGAAACACACCCTAATTTATACAGCTGCTGTGGTACAGAGTCAATAAAAGAAAAGCAGCCTAACCACAACGTATAAAAGAAAGAGCCATTTGAAACAGAAAGGGCAAAATATTTCAGTGATGATAGAAGGGGGTTAGAAGTCATTTGGTCTGAGGCTGTTGCGAATTAAAAACAGTACTGAGGTGTGAAATGACCTGCGGCTACTTAGGTAAACTCTGTACCCAGCTAGAACCAATTATACCAAAGCTTTATTTAGAATTATTTAGTGAGCAGTTTCCATCTTGAACAAATCCTGAAAGACATCAGTCTAAATTTTGATTCATTTAAACGGTGAAAGAAATTGACGACGTATTGAAAATCAAATTAAAATTAATAAGCCTCCCTGTCTGGACGGTTTCTACAGTTTCAGCAAGACAAGCTGCCACACTACAAAAATTGGTCAAGGGTGAATTGAGAAACACAACAGAGTTCAAGGTGTTTCCTTGTCCTACGAATTCCCCAGATCTCAATCCGATGATGTATCTGTGGGATGTGCTGGATAAACAGGTCTGATCCATGGAGGCCACACCTCACAACTTACAAAGATTAAAACGATCTGCTGAGAATGTCTTGGTTCCACAGCACACCTTCAGAGGTCTTGTGGAGTTCATGCCTCACCAGCTCAGAGCTGATTTGGTGGCACAAGGGGGAGCTATACAGTATTAAGCAGGAGGTTTTAAATGTTATGGCTGATTCCAGTCCCTGTATTATAGTATGAGCACAGCATTTATTAGAACTGCTTGTTACAGATTACACTCATTTAACTGTAAATAAAGCCTTCTTTGGGTTGTGTAAATATTACACTCACATTCCTAATGTGTTTATACGGATCAAATGAAATGAGAGGAAATGTATTTATACGTGCAATACAGAATTTGAAATACTTTAATACTCTGCAATAAGATTTTAACCTAAACCAGCTTTGAAAAATACAGGCCTTTACGGACAGCATTTTTGAAAACTCAGAATCCCATATATGTTAAAAACACAAAACTTTATACATCTACATCTTTCTACCTAAGGAATGTTTGTTTTAATTCACACCGTCACTTACAACTCATGACTTAGATTATTATTCAAATTTGTGATTAATCACAGGATACAGTAGCTTTAGAATGACAGTCTCTTATTAAATATCCTGCAAATCTAAAGAACAATAAGCTTTCTCATAAATAAGACGACATTTTATTGGCTGGTTAGCACAAAAAAAAACATATTTAATCTCACCATTCATTGCCTGTAACCAACATTAGTTGAATGGAATTGACTGTCCAGGTTGTGTGTACTCTAAACCCCTGAAAATAGTACAGTTTCACCTGCTGTAGTTGTAAGTGAAAAGAAAAAAGTCTGAAACACGTGTTTCTACCGGTTCAGCAGGCCTGCCCAGCTTTTCTTCTTTTCCGTTTAAATAGCGGCTCTGTGAGAATAATGCACCGACAGTACAACTTATTCCTGTTTGGCCAGTTTGTATTCTCTTTTAATTCTTGCGTATGGGCCAATGCTGTCGTCAAACACAAAGTCCCAGAGCACCCGTATCCAGGAGGTGTGTTGCGGTAGTGAATCATAATACTCTGCTGCTATTTTCTTCACCTGGTAATGAAAGGAGAAAAGATTTCAGTAGACGCTTAGGGAACAGGACAGGAAGTAAAGATTCAGAAAAGTCTATGTTGGTGGTGCTCACCTTCATTTACATATATACGCTCTCAAATAATTCAAAGTGTACATTTCTACAGTTTGTCACACACCCCTAGAGTATGTATCCTAAAACAATCCCAAACATTATAGTTTACATAAACAAAGCTGGCAAACAGAAGAAGCTGCAGGAAGTATAGCTGGAATATAGCTGATGATGGATTTGCCTATTCATAAGCAGAAACAATATCATGAATGTTGTACCAATATATAAGCTTGTGTCAGATAAACACATCATTTAGAAAAGCCACTCGATTTAAATGCCATTTCTGTATTTCCATGTAGTTAATGTGCTGTTTATTATTGTTGCTGATGTTGATATTTAGACTTGTTCTGGAATTACAGTCTTTCCTTATTTCTAAGTCACGCCACATGGTGATTCTGAAATGTCAACCCGGCCTGTATGGGAATATTGGGAACAGTGCATATAAAGACACTCACCTCAGGTAACTTACTACCAGGGATGCTGGGGAAATCATGATGTTCCATATGGTATCCCACATTGAAAGTGATAAAGTTCAGAGAACCATAGTATGAGTAGGTCTCATGGCCCTTCAGGAACATGTAATGCTCAGCAATGAAGTGTCCAGAGATGGGATGTAGGCCCATGCACAGTATGGATCCAGAGATAAGGTACACAATCGGTTTGAGTCCCCAGATATAGTAGATAAGAATGTCTGCTACGAACTGCACGGCTGCATTCATCATCTCCAGTCTGGTCACGGGTTTTGGGTTCACCACCAAAGGTCGCAGTGCATAGAAGAAGGGCTGGAGGAAGAGCCAGAGCATCTTCCTTGCAGGTGTGCAAAAGAACCAGCCTTCTATGTCTGTAGGGATGTCCACATCCAGGCCATCCCCTCCAAGGTAGCGGTGGTGGTCGATGTGGTATTTCTTGAAGGAGGCCGAGTAAGGTAGGCCGATGGGCAGATTGGCGAACATGGCGAACCACCGGTTCCAGCGCACCTGCTTGTTCCCGAATGCGATGTTGTGCGAAATGTCATGGATTGCCAGGGTCAAAGAGTGGTTTATACACCCACCAAAGGCATATGCCCAGAAAAACACCCACTTCCAAGACAACTCATGGACAAAGTAACATGCCACTAATTGAGTGAGTACCATTCCAGACACAACCCACTTCAGCTGCGGGTCGGGACCCATCAAAGACTTGATCTGTGGATACTTTGCTGTAAAGAAAGAAGAGGAAGTCATAACCTTTTACATGCATTTGAATTTCATTTTGCTCTCATTTTTACTGCAGGTAACCTGGAAACTACATGGAAATGCAACAAGTACACAGGAAGTCATGCAGTGGTTAATGCTCTCCCCATGGGGCAGAAAAGACTCCTGTTGTTGTGCTTTTTTTAATTAGCACACTTGTTGCTCCTGTGCCTTTTGTTTAATTAGCACACTTGCTCATGTGACTGTGTGTCAAATGACACTTGTTGTAGACCCTTTACAAACACACTTAATTAATTTTGGTTATATGACATTAAATAAACATACAATCTCTCCTTCTAGAAAACCAGGCTTTACACTAACCCTTATCATTTGCATGTAGTCTGTATGCAAACCCAAGATTTCAATTTACTTTCTGTACCATAGGTCTGCTTACAGTTCACCTGAGCCCTCTCATTTTTCCATTCCCATTTGGGAAACCAAATATCCTTCTTTTTTTAAGGGAATCATTTCAATAATATTAACATAACTAGCAAAAGCTTAAAACAAGCAAACCAAAAAAAATTGCTTCCACCTGGACTGGTCCAATTTGAATAAGTTCCAAATCCTTTGGGTAGCTTTGTGGCACTATTAGTCAAACCAGTATTATTTGAATAGACTACTTTGTTAAACATGTCGAATTGTAATATTGTACATTTTTTCCCCAAGAATGAAAGTCCAATGGTGTTTTATTTTCGTATCCTACTGCAAAGGATGTCTGGATGTCCTTTCATTTTTAACACAAAAATAACACTGATACCTGAAACTTAGTTCTGGAAAAAGTTTACTGACTGCAACCAAACCTAGTTTAGAAGCATTACTTTTATTGTGTAGGCCTCAATGAACTCTAAGTCATTTAGCATGCAACGAGGTTACTGATAGGGTTCAGTAGGGTTGTTAAGAGGTCAGAGTTTCATCATTAGGTGAAGTCAATCACTGGATGGTTTCTTCACCACTGACTATCAAAATATGAGTAAAGTACTGTATCAGTAGTGTCCATCATAATTTGCCTGAGCAATTTTTAACTCATTACTCCAGTGCTTCTCATCCTTTTTAAGTCCTGGTTGTGCCAAAAATGTAGGTTGGATTTTGCAACACCCCAAATTATACTACAGCAGCTTCTATCTGGGGACATGGACTGCACTGAAAGACCTTTGTCTGTCTTACCTGCGCAATGCTGTGCCACACCACACATGTCCTCACACACTCTCAGCTTAAATTGACAATATGATAAATAGAACATAAAAAATCCTATACATTTTTACATAAATGTGTAACAATATACATGTATGTATGATATTTTTTTCCTTTCTCACCACCAGCTTGTGTATAACAAGCTATCCAGTAACAGCGTGACTGACCAAATGTATGCAAATGCAACCTGGGTCACCTTTCATTGTATGTAGCTAAGAAAATTACAGAGCACACATTTCTTAAAATTTTATAATAAAGTTATTGAAGAAAAAAAAAAATAGATAGCTTTGTTTTTAGCATTCATCCTGATATTTTTGTATCGAGCATCTGATTGATTAACACAACTATTTTGGTCACATATTAAGTCAGTACTTTTATTTCATCATAGTTCCTGAATCTGTCTCAAGTGTCTCATGAATCATATGAACAGAAACATTCTCACATTGCTTCATGAAAATAGCTACACAAGCTAAACTATTCTTTGACAGAAAAATGTTTCTCTTGAAATGACACTTCAGCCCTGTGCAGGCTCTTAATGACCTTCAAGCACCATGAATCATTAAAGTCTTCAGCCTAGGTGTAAAACGACTGTGGTGGAAACACCTTTCCACCACCTGAGATTCACTTAAAAAGAAAACACTAGTCATTCTGACTCCTCAGGTCTTATTCAGTGTACAAAGGGATGATAAAACATAGCTTTATAAATATTTGAACAGCCAAAGGTGTCGGTTCACGACAGAGGATTATTGGAAGCTGGGGAACCATTATGAATATAAAAGTGAATTTTTCATCATACACAAATGCCACTCTTTCTTGCATAATACTTACAATCACTACAATGAAGAGACTTCAAATACATTATGAACTACATGACACACTTAATCTAGCAAATTAGTGTATACAGATTTATATATCCATAGACTGAATTGCTAGTTGCTTAGGTACACCAAACCAGTAACTAAGAAACTGGCACCTCAGTATAGTGGCATTTCACCAGTCCTGAAGAGTTCTGCTCTGCTGACCTTCAGACATTAATGCCAACAGGTGTGTGTGTGTGTGTGTGTGTGTGTGGACCACCACAGTATTCGAGTGTGTTCTGTTTCCAAGCAATGCCTAACAACCACACCTGGGCCACTCAGCAATTGTTCCACTTGTCAAAGGCTTAATTTGTCTGGAGTTGGATTACAGAAAATAAAAATCAATCACACTGCATCTCTCTGTTTCGACAAGGCTGGGTAAAGTCAGTAAACTAAACGGCGAGTGAACTGAAAAGATGAGAATATTGGATGTTACTGTTTCACAATTTATGATATTTGTCCAAGAGGCACAAAATTACTAAGCAAATGTAGCTCTGTGCTTTGCAAATCCAGGTCTACAGCACTTTACTACAACGCCAGTACACCCTCACATGCTTTAGGTTATGTAATTACCCATTTCCATCTTTATATCCTCACATGATATGACATGATCATTGACTGAAGAGACTGTTTAGCAAACTCCTGTCAAAATATCATTTGAAAGAGTATATAAAACAGGAGGTTAGAATGGTCCAATAATTTCTGAGAGATCATTTCAAACAATATCCAGCATACTTTATACACGCTGATCTAAAAAAAAAAAATCAGCAAAAAGGAATTAATAGAAGGAAGTCTAGGAATCTTTCTGAGCATGTCGAGTGTGGCGCTTTCTAAACACAAGGGTTAGAACCTGATATCCATGCGCTAAAGTTTTGAGCGGAAGTAACTGTGCGTCTCTGCGGATGCGGCACCGAAACTACCAGACAGTACACATATTCAAGTACCAAATAAATAAATAAACAAACAAAAACAAACAAAACAACATGAATGAGAGGAAATAAAACAGGCGCGAGCATTTAAACCAGCCATAAGGAGGGGGGGGGGGGGGGAGTTCAATCTGAAACACCTGCTTTAAATATAATTCCCTGCTTTTTTTCTTTATAAACTTTATACAATCACAGAATCTTTAATGATTTTTTATTTTTATTTTACCTACCTAAAATCTCCTTTCTTCTCCATGTGTGCGGCTGCTCGTCGTAAACCCATTCAAAGTCCCCACGTCCACCTGCTTTACCCATTTTCCTCCTCCTGTAGTGGCGCAGTGACTTCAGGTGATTCCTGTCGGAGTGCGCTCGTTTGGGCCACGCCCTCGCTGATAAGACTGGAAAGGTGTGCCACAGAGTGACTACACAAGCTATATAATGCGTGGATCTGTCAAAAAACAGGCGAGGCTGCCTAAGGCGTTAAAACACATGTGCACAAAACAGGCTAAACTCGAGAAAGAGGTCAGGCTTAAGGCCAGACCATCCTTCCTCTTACTTCATAAGGACAGTCTCAATCCTATAGTGTTACTGAAGGGTCGTGTACTTTTTTCTGCACTTAATTATAAAATCATTTCACATTATGACCACGTGATGGCGCTATATAACATTAGGGCGAAGTCAAGAAAATTGAGCCAAATACTGTATTTGGAGCCCATGTCAACAATGAAGGACTTGCATATGAATATTTATAATAAAAAAAAACATATGATCATCGATGGCAATTTATATTTTTTTGTAATGAAATTCAGATTTTTTAAAATCTTATCCAGAGCAACTTAAACTCATTTTATACAACGGAGGGTTAAGGGCCTTGTTTAGAGGCTTGGTGGACCTGGGATTCAAATTCACAACCTTTGGATCAGTAATCCACCACCGTAACCACTAAGCTACCACATCCCTTCCACTTCCTTGATGTTAGTTGTTTCCTACTTTCGTTAATGGTTTTCTATTTTACCCACAATGTCATTTGACTATAGTAACGCTGACAGGATTTAGTCCACAGCCCATATAACGAGACCGATGCAGCAGCGCTTTAGTCCTAGTGATGTATATTCTGTTCAAACAGATAAGGTTTGTATTTTTCATCATGTTTATCATTTCTTAGGTGGCTAACAAGCCTAATCCCATATAGCAGAGATTTTGAATCCAATGTTCAATATCGACTCCGCCTAAATTTCCATCTGTTAAACTCCACTGTAACTACTCTTGTAATGATTGTTCCACTCAGCCATTAACTTCTCACTGGAATAAAGAAAATGCAGCATCTACTACCAATTTAACACTGGAATCACTAGGTGTCACTAGGAACTATTTCGATCTAAACATATTTATTTCTTTTACATTTTTATAACATTGCTGAATTTGTTGTCTTTTAGCAGCCAGATTCAGATAAATTTACAGTGATATCTGAGCCAGATAAATTAGGATGAATGGACCATAAAACATTTTAATAGCACTTATAAAGATAACAAGTAACATTATTCTAATTAATAGCTAACTTGTCTATTTAATACTGTTCTTATTAGCAAGCTAGACACCTGGCTATGACGAAATATTTTCCAGATGAAAAAAATATTAATACTATCTTACACTATCTTAAACTATAAACTAAGCATACACTATATTACACTATATTACTAACTTATGCTACACACTATGTCACACTACATTACACTATACATTTAGCTTACACTATAGTCTTACACTATACACTCAGCATACATTATAATCACAATGTCTTACACTATACCTTTAGCCTACACTATACACCGATCAGGCATAACATTATGAGCACTGATAAGTGAAGTGAATATCACTGATTATCTCCTCATCATGGCATCTGTTAGTGGGTGGGATATATTAGGAAGCAAGTGAACATTTTTTCCTCAAAGTTGATGTGATAGAAGCAGGAAAAATGGGCAAGCATAAGGATTGGAGCGAGTTTGACAAAGGCCAAATTGTGATGGATAGACGACTGGATCAGGGCATCTCCAAAACTGCAGCTCTTGTGGGGTGTTCCCAGTCTGCAGTGGTCAGTATCTATCAAAAGTTGTCCAAGGAAGGAACAGTGGTGAACCCGCAACAGGGTCATAGGCGGCCAAGGCTCACTGATGAACGTGGGGAGTAGAGGCTGGCCCGTGTGATCCGATCCAACAGACGAGCTACTGTTGCTCATATTGCTGAAGAAGTTAATGCTGGTTCTGATAGAAAGGTGTCAGAATACACAGTGCATGACGGGTCAGGACTTTGGCAGCAAAAGGGAGGCCAACACAAAATTAGTCAGGTGGTCATAATGTTATGTCTGATCTGTGTAGTCTTACACTATACATTTAGCTTACACTATATAACACTATACACTATATTCTTACACTATACCCTTAGCTTACATTATATTACACTACACACTTAGCTTACACTATATTACACTATACACTTGGCTTACACTATATTCTTACATTATACACTTAGCTTATACTATCTTACACTATATTACACTATACACTTACACAATACATTTAGCTTACACTATATAACACTATACGCTTAGCGTACATTATATTACACTATACCCTTCACTATACATTTAGTGTACACTATATTACACTATACACTTAGCTTATACTATCTTACACTAAATTACACTATACACATAGCTTACACTATATTACACTATACCCTTAGCTTACACTATATTACACTATACACTTAGCTTACACTATATTACACTATACCCTTAGCTTATACTATCTTACACTATACACTTAGCTTACACTATATTACACTATACACTTAGCTTACACTATATTACACTATACCCTTAGCTTATACTATCTTACACTATACACTTAGCTTACACTATATTACACTATACACTTAGCTTACACTATATTACACTATACACTTAGCTTACACTATATTACACTATACCCTTAGCTTATACTATCTTACACTATACACTTAGCTTACACTATATTACACTATACACTTATCTTACACTATATTACACTATACACATAGCTTACACTATATTACACTATACACTTAGCTTACACTATATTACACTATACACATAGCTTACACTATATTACACTATACACTTAGCTTACACTATATTACACTATACACTTAGCTTACACTATATTACACTATACACTTAGCTTACACTATATTACACTATACCCTTATCTTACACTATATTACACTATACACTTAGCTTACACTATATTACACTATACCCTTAGCTTATACTATCTTACACTATACACTTAGCTTACACTATATTACACTATACACTTAGCTTACACTATATTACACTATACACTTATCTTACACTAAATTACACTATACACTTAGCTTACACTATATTACACTAAATTACACTATACACTTAGCTTATACTATCTTACACTAAATTACACTATACCCTTGACTATACATTTAGCGTACACTATATTACACTATACACTTACACTATACACTTACACTATACATTTAGCTTACACTATATTACACTATACACTTATCTTACACTATATTACACTATACACTTAGCTTACACTATATTACACTATACACTTAGCTTATACTATCTTACACTAAATTACACTATACACTTAGCTTACACTATATTACACCATACCCTTGACTATACATTTAGCGTACACTATATTACACTATACCCTTAGCTTACACTATATTACACTATACACTTATCTTACACTATATTACACTATACCCTTATCTTACACTATATTACACTATACACTTATCTTACACTATATTACACTATACATTTAGCTTACACTATATTACACTGTACCCTTAGCTTACACTATATTACACTATACACTTATCTTACACTATATTACACTATACCCTTATCTTACACTATATTACACTATACACTTATCTTACACTATATTACACTACACATTTAGCTTACACTATATTACACTATACCCTTAGCTTACACTATATTACACTATACCCTTATCTTACACTATATTACACTATACCCTTATCTTACACTATATTACACTATACCCTTATCTTACACTATATTACACTATACACTTATCTTACACTATATTACACTATACACTTATCTTACACTATATTACACTATACCCTTATCTTACACTATATTACACTATACACTTATCTTACACTATATTACACTATACACTTATCTTACACTATATTACACTACACATTTAGCTTACACTATATTACACTATACACTTATCTTACACTATATTACACTATACACTTATCTTACACTATATTACACTACACATTTAGCTTACACTATATTACACTATACACTTATCTTACACTATATTACACTATACCCTTATCTTACACTATATTACACTATACACTTATCTTACACTATATTACACTACACATTTAGCTTACACTATATTACACTATACACTTATCTTACACTATATTACACTATACACTTATCTTACACTATATTACACTACACATTTAGCTTACACTATATTACACTATACACTTATCTTACACTATATTACACTATACCCTTATCTTACACTATACACTTATCTTACACTATATTACACTATACATTTAGCTTATACTATATTACACTATACCCTTATCTTACACTATATTACAGTATACCCTTAGCTTACACTATATTACACTATACCCTTAGCTTACACTATATTACACTATACACTTATCTTACACTATATTACACTATACCCTTATCTTACACTATATTACACTATACCCTTATCTTACACTATATTACACTATACCCTTATCTTACACTATATTACACTATACCCTTATCTTACACTATATTACACTATACACTTATCTTACACTATATTACACTATACACTTATCTTACACTATATTACACTATACACTTATCTTACACTATATTACACTACACATTTAGCTTACACTATATTACACTATACACTTATCTTACACTATATTACACTATACACTTATCTTACACTATATTACACTACACATTTAGCTTACACTATATTACACTATACACTTATCTTACACTATATTACACTATACCCTTGTCTTACACTATATTACACTATACCCTTATCTTACACTATATTACACTATACCCTTATCTTACACTATACACTTATCTTACACTATATTACACTATACATTTAGCTTACACTATATTACACTATACCCTTATCTTACACTATATTACACTATACCCTTAGCTTACACTATATTACACTATACACTTATCTTACACTATATTACACTATACATTTACCTTACACTATATTACACTATACCCTTATCTTACACTATATTACCCTATACACTTATCTTACACTATATTACACTATACACTTATCTTACACTATATTACACTACACATTTAGCTTACACTATATTACACTATACACTTATCTTACACTATATTACACTATACACTTATCTTACACTATATTACACTATACACTTATCTTACACTATATTACACTATACACTTATCTTACACTATATTACACTACACATTTAGCTTACACTATATTACACTATACACTTATCTTACACTATATTACACTATACACTTATCTTACACTATATTACACTATACCCTTATCTTACACTATACACTTATCTTACACTATATTACACTATACATTTAGCTTACACTATATTACACTATACCCTTATCTTACACTATATTACACTATACCCTTAGCTTACACTATATTACACTATACACTTATCTTACACTATATTACACTATACCCTTATCTTACACTATATTACCCTATACACTTATCTTACACTATATTACACTATACACTTATCTTACACTATATTACACTATACATTTAGCTTACACTATATTACACTATACCCTTATCTTACACTATATTACACTATACCCTTAGCTTACACTATATTACACTATACACTTATCTTACACTATATTACACTATACACTTATCTTACACTATATTACACTATACCCTTATCTTACACTATATTACACTATACACTTATCTTACACTATATTACACTACACATTTAGCTTACACTATATTACACTATACACTTATCTTACACTATATTACACTATACCCTTATCTTACACTATACACTTATCTTACACTATATTACACTATACATTTAGCTTACACTATATTACACTATACCCTTATCTTACACTATATTACACTATACCCTTAGCTTACACTATATTACACTATACACTTATCTTACACTATATTACACTATACACTTATCTTACACTATATTACACTATACATTTACCTTACACTATATTACACTATACCCTTATCTTACACTATATTACCCTATACACTTATCTTACACTATATTACACTATACACTTATCTTACACTATATTACACTATACACTTATCTTACACTATATTACACTATACACTTATCTTACACTATATTACACTATACCCTTATCTTACACTATATTACACTACACATTTAGCTTACACTATATTACACTATACACTTATCTTACACTATATTACACTATACCCTTATCTTACACTATATTACACTATACCCTTATCTTACACTATATTACACTATACACTTATCTTACACTATACACTTATCTTACACTATATTACACTATACCCTTATCTTACACTATATTACACTATACCCTTATCTTACACTATATTACACTATACACTTAGCTTATACTATCTTACACTAAATTACACTATACATTTAGCTTACACTATATTACACTATACCCTTAGCTTACACTATATTACACTATACCCTTATCTTACACTATATTACACTATACACTTAGCTTACACTATATTACACTATACACTTAGCTTACACTATATTACACTATACACTTAGCTTATACTATCTTACACTAAATTACACTATACACTTAGCTTACACTATATTACACTATACCCTTATCTTACACTATATTACACTATACACTTATCTTACACTATATTACACTATACACTTATCTTACACTATATTACACTACACATTTAGCTTACACTATATTACACTATACACTTATCTTACACTATATTACACTATACCCTTATCTTACACTATATTACACTATACCCTTATCTTACACTATATTACACTATACACTTATCTTACACTATACACTTATCTTACACTATATTACACTATACCCTTATCTTACACTATATTACACTATACACTTAGCTTACACTATATTACACTATACACTTAGCTTACACTATACACTTACAACTGTATTAAACTCTTATGGTAGCTCAGTGGTTAAGGCTCTGGGTAACTGGTCTGAAGGTCAGGGATTTAAGCCCAAACTGCACTTGATCAAAGCCCTTAACCCTCTCTGCTCCAGGGCTGCTGTATCATAGCTAAGCCTGTAGTCTGACCTTCTAACACACTGGGATATGTGAAGAAAATGTCCCTGTTCATAATGTTTTGCAGTGTGTATCCATATTCTCCAGCAAGTCATGAAATATTATTTATGTTAAAGTGAATTCTTTTTTTCATGAACTCTTAACATTTCAGTCATCAGTTTATCTTTAACTTATAAAGATAACTATATACATATAACTACTAGTTAGATGAATTTACCTTAACCCGTTTTCTTGAGGTAAACTGACTAACAAACACTTTGAGGAGAAACACGTAGCTGTCTTTCAGCAGTGGGATCCATGACAACAGTGAAATGGATATTTGTCTATTTCAGTTTCTTTGACTTATTCATCGTATGTTATTTTTTAGCCTCAATACTTTCTCAAACCGTCCTATAATTTCTGAAAAACAACTAAAGAATTTTTTTTTGATTACGAAAGTGTTTTATCACATGAAAAAAGTGGATCAATATGAACCACTAACTGTTGTTTGTCTTGCATGTTGCCAGATTTAATTTATTCCCCCTTTTTTTTAATAAAAAAAAATACTGCAGACCGGTTCATAACATATCCTCTAGCTGGTAGACATTTAACTTTGATTTGATTATTACATTTCTTTATTTATTGTTTATTTTGGATTGAATTTGCCACATTTAAACTATAGAAAAGCAAGTAAATAACCCATGTATTACTCGTTTAATTTATTCATTTATTAATTCAGGGTATACGTTTGCCTTTCACCTCTGGAGTTATGAGGGTATGTTTCTCACCTCTGCTCTGTTTGCACAAAGTTTGCATGTTCCCTCTGTGCTTTAAGGCTTTTTCTCCCCCAGGCCAAAGACAGACGTTGGCATTTAAATAGTGTGTGTGTGTGTGTGTGTGTGTGTGTGTGTGTTGGTAACCTGTACGCAAGGTGATATCCCCAGAATAAGCGGTAAAGAAAATAGATGGATGGATGGAATGTTTAAAATGACCTATCTAATCTCACCCTAAGAAATATTTCCATTGTTATTATTGATTTTGTATGATTTTAGATTACCTATACCAATTAAACTGCACATGAGCTTTTTTTTTATTTAAGCAAAATTATATACACAAAATCTTTACAATTATATATAACCTTCACACAAATTAAGTCCATTTTTATTACCAGTTGCAATGCCCTGGTCCATAGTTTGAATAATAGTAATCTTTGTTTATTAGTAAATTTAGTACATAATTTTCATATATTTTGCATGGCTCTACATCCCTAAATTAGAGTTAGAGCTCACATTGCTCAAGTGTCATAGGTGGGTTTATGTACAATCTGGCCACCTCGGTGTCTGTGTTGTTGGTATTGTAAGGAAGGGGGTGTTAGTAGGAGGCGACGGAGAGGCAGAGTGGAAGAGTGTAAAGCTACTCGACGGCCAGTTGGTTCCGTTTGGACGAAAATCAATCCAGAATGGCGTCTGGCGAGACATTGTACATAGAAACGGACGGCTCAGAGATGCCGGCGGAGATCGTGGAGCTGCATGAAATCGAGGTAGAGACCATCGAGACAACGGTGGTCGGGGGAGACGACGACGACGAACATCAGTCCATGATCGCGCTGCAGCCGCTGGTCTCTGACGACCCGAATCACATCCACCACCAAGAGGTGATCTTAGTCCAGACTCGGGAGGAAGTGGTGGGATGCGACGACTCGGACCTTCATGCAAACGACGGGTTTGAGGAACAAATTTTGATCCCAGTGCCTGTTCCAGTCGCGGAGGAAGAGTTCATCGAGCAGACTCTGGTGACTGTGTCTGGGAAAAACACGGGGCGCCTGAAGAAAGGAAGCGGCAAGAAAGTGGTTAAAAAAGGCTTTTTGGGCGCTACAGAGGCGAGCGGACGGAAATGGGAACAGAAGCAAGTACAGATAAAAACGCTCGAAGGGGAATTTTCTGTTACTATGTGGGCATCGGGTAAGTTTTATGTTTTGAAAGTTGCCTATTGCATTGTTCTTGGTTTGAAAACAGGGCCTCGTGTGGGCCCTGAGCTGTTCAACACACACAGCAGGCGAGCGAGTAAAACAGCTTTTCGCGTTATTCACAGCGACAAATACAGACTTTAGGGTACTGTACCGGCTTGAAATGTTTTTGTTTTGATGGGAAGCCATGTTTTAAGTGTTGATGGGCGCCGCCATATTCGTCCAGACCATTATGGCCGCCCGAAAATGGCGTTTCTGCAGCCGGGGAAAGATGGCGGCGAACGGCGACAGGCGCCCTGCTGCAGGCTGGAAGAAGGCCTCAGTGGCGCACTTCAGCTCAACGGATTCTCTTCACAGTTCACCTGATCGGTTTTTCCCCTACCCGTATTCACACCAATCCCACCTCGCGCTACGTGATTGGCTCGTCATATGTTCCAGCGAGCTGCTTATTGGATGGCTTGAAATCCTCGCGCACATAGCCTAAAGCTCTAACCAGTCACAGACAAGAAAGCAAATATTTGGCGGAATACGGGTGAAGCTACCACAAAACCACCGTCCTCCTGAAGAAAGGGAGTGACTTTAAAAATAAATGTTGAAGGACGAATTTGTTTTTAATTTCGCCTAATAATGATAAGGATAAGTATCCTAATAATTAAAGCGTTAATTATTGCTGTTAATTATGAGTTTAGTGTCTATAGCTAGTTATGAACCTCGTACATGGTTATAATGTATAATGTGAGAAAATGTAACCTGCAAATTATTATTATTATTATTATTATTATTATTATTATTAATAATAACAACAAAAATAACAACTATTATTATTATTAATAATAATAATAATAATTATTATTATTATAATAGTTGAGGTTTAGGACTAGGACCTAGACTAATGAGGCTGTATTTAACTGCTTGGTAACTGTGAACCCTAGCATTAATATACTAAATTAAATGTCTTTGCAGCCTTGTTTGTATAAATGTCTTCTTTTTTTGTTAAGTTTTGGAAAAAGAGATTTAATTTAAAGATTTTATTTTGGCTTCTTGGTTAAGTATCACTGTTATTTGAAGGCTGAAAATCCACTTTAATCACGTTTACTACTAATTAGTACTAAAAACGGGTCCTTCCTGAGTAAATTTGCTAATCCAAAAGCTGTTTGTTGCTGTGTGTGTATATCAATATAACATGTACACACTAGTTTCAGTCACCTTTTTTAGTGATGTGATTGTAGCATTGACAGCGTCATGTTAAATCCATGTCTCTTCATAGCCTGATGAAACCAGGACTGCCTGATCTCTGAGTTTGTCCCGACTTTTGCCCTCATTCAAAGCGTTAACGATCAGTTTACAGTGTTTATACCTGACCTTTTGTTTGCTATGTTTGCTCCTTCTCATGCTGTTCTTTGGCTTTGTTGCAGATGATAAGAAGGATATTGATCACGAGACAGTAGTGGAGGAGCAGATCATCGGGGAGAACTCCCCTCCGGACTACTCCGAGTACATGACGGGCAAGAAGCTGCCACCTGGTGGAATCCCGGGCATTGACTTATCCGACCCTAAACAGCTGGCAGAGTTTGCTAGGTGTGCATTTAAAGTCTACATTGAGACAATTTTATAGTAGAATCACTGAAAGAAATGTACAGAGAAAAATAAAGTGTAGTACATTTTGTGTTGGACTTTTTACTACAATATTTGGACACTGAATAATTCAGAAAGTGAGCATTATTCACCATTATACCACAGTACAGTTGAATTTGTAAATGCGATTGGTTACAAATTATACTCTGACCACATTTCTGACAATTATTCACATATCAAGTTTATATGAACTATAAGGATATTACAGAGAGTTTTATTCTTCTTATACTTGAGGAACTGCACAGTTTATTTCATAGTGTAGCATTTTAAATATTGTATATTAATTTCATGTAACAGGATGAAACCACGAAAAGTCAAGGAAGATGATTCACCAAGAACAATAGCCTGCCCCCACAAAGTAAGTCATTTGGCACAAACTGTAAATTTTAACGTGTTTGTTTGATTATTTTTTTCCTCTTCAATTTTATCCGAAGCGCCAGTGTTGTACTTGTCCTAAATAATGTTCACATTTCAGTGAACAGTTGTCCCTATAGGGGAATTTAACATCATCTTTAGGCCATTGATTCGTAGTTTGATTAATTCGGTTGGTTGTTTGTTTTTTGTTTTTTTTTTTTTGCACTGATTTCCAGGGTTGCTCAAAAATGTTTCGAGACAACTCTGCAATGAGGAAGCATTTGCACACACATGGACCACGTGTCCACGTGTGCGCTGAATGCGGGAAAGCATTTGTCGAAAGTTCCAAGCTCAAACGGCATCAGTTGGTTCATACTGGCGAAAAGCCTTTCCAGGTGAGTTTTTGGGGTTTGCGATATATATATTCAAGTAAACGTCAAATTTGTATATGTATGTTAATTGAAACAAGCATGTTTAAATGCAAAACAAACAGCAAATTCTAATAAAATTTTCTCAGGACATTTTCTTGTATTCAATAAATAGGTTTTCCTGCTCATATTCTGATTATTGGAGCCTGGTCAGCTGATTTAAATATGACGTGTTACAAGTAACACTAATAAAATAAAATAAAAAAACATAAATCGTGCATTGCAGGAAATATCAGTAGGATTGGACAGCACATCTTTAGGACACTCATATTCTTTTTAAGAAAGTTTTCAAAGTCTCTTCTTTTTTTCTTTCAGTGCACATTTGAGGGCTGTGGAAAGCGTTTCTCTCTGGACTTCAACTTGCGCACACATGTGCGTATTCACACTGGAGACAGACCCTACGTGTGCCCGTTTGACGGCTGCAATAAGAAATTTGCTCAGTCTACCAATCTAAAGTCTCACATTTTGACACACGCTAAAGCTAAGAACAACCAGTGAGCGGACTATCTGAAGAGACATTTCAATAAGGACAGCAGCATTCAACGCTTTAAAACACCCTTTGTGTGTTGTTTGTAGACGATTTTTTTGTAAGACAGAGTATCTACTGATGTTTTATCAGAATTGAGTATTTAACTGATGAACTGACACCCAACTAGCCCTTAGGACAATTCTTATGGTACAAACTGGACTGAAAATATCTTTACTACCAGAAAGTGTCTTCTTTTGAAGACGTGCGTTTCTGGACCTTCATCCATAACCCTGAGATATTCTTTCTCCAGAGCCCAAAGAGTCTAATCTTTCCCTCTGTGTATGTTACCTGTCCACAAAGAGACACAACTGCTTTTTAGTTGTCTTCTAAGTGTGCATATTGTACACTTTGTAGACGTTAGTTTTGTCTTGAAATGTTTTTTTTTTCCACCCCCTAAAATTTGATATATGTGAATGCTCTTCTTCAAAAAGAAGGAGATACTATTAAATTTTTTTTTTCCAGTCATGAGGTATCCTCCAGTGGTATCTCATTTTGTATAACTGTTCTGTAAAAATATTTTGAGAATTATGTAGATAATAGAGATGTTAGATTTCTGTTTATCCTATTAAAGGAATTTTATTCAATTTAAAACAGTGCTGATAAAATAGTGCTACAGAACTACATTTCTTTACGTTGAACAAATTAGTGTGAATCCTCCATTACTGTTATTAGGATGTACTATTACTAAAATGGTAAAATCCTTTAGATGTTAAAATGGTTTGTGTTTGTATAGACTTTCTGTCCATTTTCTTAGGAACACTCAAACCTTTATACAGTTTATTTAATTATCCAGTTATGTGGCAGCAGCACAGTTCATAAAATCATGCAGAAAAAGTCCAAGAGCCTCAGTTATTTATTTATTTTTTTTTTACATTAAACATCAGAATAAAAAAAAAAGTGACTTATGGTTGCTGGTTCTAGACGGCCTGGTTTGATTATTTAGTTAACTGATAATTTTCACGTACAACAGTCTCTAGAGTTTACAGAGTGAGTGACAGTTCTGTGAGTGGAGATGCCTTGTTGATAAGAGAGGTCAGAGGAAAATGCCCAGCTTGGTTCATGCTGCCAGGAAGGACTTGGTAACTCTTTACAGTCACTCTTTACAGCGGTGGTGAGCAGAAAAGCACCTCAGCATGTTTAACCATACTGGACAGTTTTCTTTTTCCAGTCTTCAGTTATCTAGTGTGGGTGAGCTTGTGCTATTGAGAGCATTGTGCTCGGCTAACAGGAGTGAAACTTCATGTGGTCTTCAGCTGTTGTAGCTCTTCCACCACGAAGTTGTTTTGTGTGTGCTGAGAAGCTTTTCCGCTCACCATGTTTGCAAAGAGTGATTAATCGAGTTACTATAGACTTCCTGTCAGCTCATATTCTCCTTAGATCAAAATGTTTGTTTCAGCCTGCAGACCTTCTACACACAGGAAGTCTTTCTGTTTTTACACTATTCTATATAAAATCTAGACTGTTCTGACTCTTAGATCAGCAGTTTCTGATATACTCATCTGGCTCCAACGACCATGCCATGATCAAAGTCAGTGGGATCACATCTTATCACCATTGTGATGTTTGAACTGAAAATTAACTGAAGCTCTTGACCAGTATCTGCATGCTTTTATGTATTGCACGGCTGCCACATGATTGGCTGATTAAATAACGGCATGAATATATGTCTGTTCCTAATCAAGTCGATGTACATGCGCACACACACACGCAAGCCAAACATTATAACCAATCTCAGCTGATAACACCTGCTGATAACAGCTCATGTCAAGGTCTGGGATATTTTAGAAGGTAAGCAAGCAGTCAGTTCACATGTCAACATGTTTGATGTGGGAGAAATGGGGAGGCGTGAAGACTTGAGCGACATTTACAAAGGCCAGATTGGGTTGGAGCATCTCCACAACGGCAAGACTTGTGGCATGCTCATGGTCAGCAGTGGTGAGTACACAGTGGTTATGCATATTTTCTTCATTAATGCACATAATTCGGATTATTGCAGCTTGGTAAATGGTTGAGTTAAATCTTGTTGGAGAATGGAAATCAATTACTTAACTGATAAATTAGGATGAAAGCTTAATTTCTGCTTATTAGAGAACGCCATTGTGAATTAATTTCTTCAAAATTCCCAGACCCTATCCATGGCTTGTATGGACTAGAGTAATGCAAAAAAAATAATTTACCAGATTTTCAGATCTTGTATTAAGGTGATAGCTCAGTGGATAATTGGAATACTGATTGAAAGATCATGAGTTCACATCACGCCACTGCTGGGGCCTTAAGCAAGGCTCTTAACCCTCAAATGCGCATTTGAATGAATTGAATAAATATAAGTAGCTCTAGATATGGGCTTCTGACAAATTATATAAACGTATAATGAAATAAATGTATTACACCAAAATATAGGAAGCATATGAGGAACGGTTTCAAAAATTTTATTGAATTTCCATCAATCATTAAACATTGCTCATTAAATGACACAATCATGTTTCCTGCATTAACAGACCTGGCTTAACAACAACATCTGTATTTCTAAAACAAAATTCATGACCACAAACAAATTTCAGCAATAATACATATATTTAAAAAAAAAAAACCAATACACACAAATGTGGTGCTCTAGGCTGTATGCTGTCATTAATGATGGGTTTATATTGCATTTGACCTTGATTAATGCCAAAGTGTTTCTGTATAAGAGTCAGTTATACATCCAGTTCTTATCTTTGTAGCACAACTTATAGCAAAAAAAAAAAAAAGGTGTTTTTTTCCCCACCAGTATCAAATACTTTTACCGATACCAAGAACCCGGCTCTCAGTTTCACTGTATAAATTGTTTAGTGCAATCTGCCTGAAAATTGTATTATACGAGTCAAAGGGCCTGAGAGGTTTTAAGGCCACATTTAAAAAAAAAAAAAAAAAAAACCCACTATATACAGACCTCCAGTGTGGTATATTTCTATGAATATAACAGCAGGGAACAGTGGATTTTGTGGCTTAGTCATCTGTAAATCATAAGTAAAGCAAGTCTTTAAACATTAGTGCTTGTGTTTCTAAGCATTAGTCCTGAGCTTTTTACTGCTAACACTACCTTTAAAAAAAGCTACTGCAAGAGGGGAAGGTATGTGGTGTTTTTCTATTTTAACAATCAAAAGATATACACCATGACAAGATGCATTGGCTTAGTAATAAAATGTCAATAAACTGTAGTTAGAACATTATGCCTTACAAAAATCATACTGTGACATTCAGCTTTTGTATAGATTATCCTCAAGGTCATGGCAAACTGAAGGGAAGTTTTTCTTTCAAACCTTTTTGCTTTTCTGAGGCTTTAGTCCATCAGGGCAGCAAGTAAAGCAGGGTAGTTTGGGGTTCCCCATCCAGTCACTGGATCCCATGAAGAAGCAGCACAGAAACCTTGACCTTCTACCTTATCATCCAAACAACCCAAGTGACATCCCTCTGTTACCTGAGGACATAAGGAAGTTGAAACAGAAAACTATTCACTTGAGGAACAAAGAGCCAAAATTCCATTCATTTAAAATGCATGTGGCCTTAATGAAACTACATGGGTTTTCAGAGAATCTCACTATAGCTTAAAGTTAGCAATAGAGATAAAGATAAAAAAAAAAAAGGAAGGGAAATGCTTTTTTTGAAACCATCGGTTTAAGAGTTTCTTACATCAAAAAGACCAGTGCCTTTGAGTTTATACAGTCGTGGATTGAGGAAGCCAAGAGAAGGAAGGCCTTTCTGGAAGCGATGGTCATTAATGAGTGAGAGGATTCCACCTACCACTGGAGTTGAGGCCTAGAACAAAACAGACATGCTTGAATTATAAACTGATTCCTCAGGCTGTTGAATGTATCTTAACCATAAACTAGATTAATAGAGTTTGATCATGTGTCATGTGGGAAAGGCATGAGGACTCGACTAAATTCATAATACACCCATACATGTGCCTGTGCTCTTCCTCATTCATGCAAATTATCTAAATCATCTAATCAGCCATACAGAACATGTGCTTCAGTTAATGTTCAGCACCAGATGGGTTGCTTTGAATATTTCAGAACCCCTTGGGATTTTCTTGTACAACAGTCTGTAGCGTCTAAAGCAATCATGGACAACTGTCTAAACCATCCAGTGAGCAGCAGTTCTGTGTAGAAATGCCTTGATGAGAGATCTGAAACCAGAAGGCTATGTTTATTCTAAATACTGCTGTCTGACCATTGAACAGAAAAGGATCTCAGAACATCACAGTCAAAGTCAATAAGATCTAATTGTTCTCCATTCTGATGTTTGTTTAAACATTTAATGAAGCTTTTGACCTGTATTTGCATATCTATTGACCTGGTAGATTAGACAATTGCATGAATATTCCAGTGACAGTACAAGTTTCCATTCTTTACTAACCGATGTTCCAGATACCCATGGGATGGGCACAAGGTTTGTCACGACCCAGTAATTGTCAGACAGTGCAGCCATGTCAGGATAGGCTCTTCCACTGCGGTTGAAATACGACTCTGGAGGAAGCTTTTGTCCGGCTTTCAAATATGCGTTCACTGCGTTAACCTTCAGACATCAGATATAAAACATCTTTTTTATTTTCATGCATACTAGCAAACTGTTGAAATGTACTTTGCATGTTTTTGATGTGTGCTTATTGGTACTGATCAGTTGTATTGGCTTTCACACCAGAGAACCAGAGACTTACAATCGTTGACTGAGCAAATTAATTAAGGCGAAAGTGTACCTGATAGTCTGGCATTGGGAATACATTACTGAAGCCACCCCCACTAATGTAATCTGTGACCTCATAGGTGACTTTGAAAGGATTCTTGAAGGATGTCCCGCCCACTGTGGTCACATATGGACTACAAACATGGAATAAGAAAAGACGACCTCCATTAAGCATTCTCATTAAAATATATAACAGATCACTTAGGAATGGCAATATGCACTTGCCAATATTATCAGTCATACAGCAAAAGCACAACACACACTTTACTTCAAACAAGGGCTGTTAAATTTGTATGTTTAACTTCACATAGACACTATTCCAGTCACGGTAATACTTGTAAAGTCGGTGTCTTGCCTGTACCAGTTACACTTGTATTTATAGCACAGCATGATTTGGTTGTCTTGTACTGGTTGTAATGGCACAGCTTGAATTATTATCTTATGAAAATATTGTCCATTTGTACTGTAATATCCTACTATGCACTACATGTTGATTGGTTATCATCTTTTGTATATCATATTTTGTATGTCTAGCAACTTTAAGAAATAACGAGATTTAAGTACTTTTGTATTTGCTTTCCCCTAATGTCAGATATGTACAAATGTACACAACAAATGTGTTTCTTCTGATATGAAAATAAGACACGTTCCAGCCAACTAGAATTGAGTATATTATGGCTGCGAGATATAATGTGTACCTTTTAGTCCACTGCTGCAGCAGAATAAAGAGTAACATGTTTCAGTCTCATGAAGGGGCTAGAACACTAACACTTCATCTACATCTTACAGCTTTAGTAGACTTTAACAGTCTACTAAACCCTGCTTTAAAACCCAAGTTAGGGGAACGTTTCACACGTGTAATTTAGAAACAGGGTTATGAACCTCTTATCCAAAGCTGGGTTAGTGCTGTTTTAGTGGTGGTAGACGTGTAAAGTATGAAACAATGTGGTGTAAGAATGTTACAGCTAGATGCTTAACAGACACCCAAGCAGAAACTTAACAGCGTGAGCCTCCTCATGTGAAAACCAGGACGTAGCAACACCCAATAGAAATTGCTTAGTAGAGTCAAGGGACAAAACACTGAACATCACGTAAGCATGCAACTTAAGTAAGGGCGAAATGTGAGACAGTGAAATATTTGCAGACTTTGGATATTAACAAACTCCTGGACAACTATACAACAAACTTCACAGCCAAAAACTATTAAAAAGCTGTTAAAAGGTAATATCTGCTCAAACAGACCCCCACCCCCCATTGATGTGAAAGTATGAAACAAGCAAGCTGCCACACGCTGTATTTATCTAATCATGGTTGTTGATGGTGCAAATAAGAACATTCAGTCAGGGTTTAGGAATGTACAGTGTAAAAACTCAGTTTATGAATAGCCAGGATTAATTGTTAACCCCGGGAAAGGTATGAGCAGTGTAAAAATGTCAAACAAGATGTCCCAGGATTCTGTCTTCCCGGGGTTTACAATCACAATCACTAAGACTTAACTATTTCATGTGTGAAAAGCCAGTGTATCTACAAAGCTATATGTTTGATACAAAAAATAAAAAAAAAGAGCACCTTGAAGCAGGAAAGCTCGGCCTGAACACATTTTCCTTGGTCAAGTGCCGACAGCCAGCCCCACTGTCCCCTGTAACCAAACACCACACATTGACAGAATAATAAACGTTGACAAGAGCCATACTGATTTGCTAAACATGCCTTGGCCGTTTTAGTAATCGCAGCATTCCGGAAAAACATAATTACCAGATGCAAAGAGCATAGAGATTCCTCGAAGGCCGGCCTTCATGAATTCGTTGTTGATGCGATTCATATAGGCAGTGGACAGACTGTCCTCATCGTCCCCGTAGCTGATTGTGTGCACCCAAGGCACGACAGACATGTTGCTAAGGAGCAGCATCCACTGAAGGAACGGCTCCTGGGTCTCATGTCGACCTGGAACAAAACGAATAGAGAATGAGTTTTGTAACATCAGTTGGACTGAAAAATTATTTAACCCAAGACATTTTTGTCACATAGTTATATACAGTTAGAAAGCTTGAGGTGTTCAGGTAAAGACTTCATGGAAGTGCTGACCCTTTGTTTACATAAATAATTGCATTTCTTTTAGCTACACTGACCAGCCATAACATTATGACCACCTGCCTTATGTTGCGTTGGTCCTCCTTTTGCTGCCAAGACAGTCCTGACCCATCATGCACTGTGTATTCTGAGACCTTTCTTTCAGACCCAGCATTAACTTCTTCAGCAATTTGAGTAACAGTAGCTCGTCTGTTGGATCAGATCACACGGGCCAGCCTTCACTCCCCACGTGCATCAATGAGCCTGTAACCAGTTCACCATTGTTCCTTCCTTGGACCACTTTTAATAGATACTGACCACTGCAGACCGGGAACACCCCACAAGAGCTGCAGTTTTGGAGATGCTCTGATCCAGTCGTCTAGCCATCACAATTTGGCCCTTGTCACACTGACAAATTCTTACGCTTGCCCATTTTTCCTGCTTCTAATACATCAACTTTGAGGACAAACTGTTCACTTGCTGCCTAATATATCCCACCCACTAACAGGTGCCATGATACCAGTCAGTGCTCATAACGTCATGCCTGATCAGTGTAAATTATATTACTCCCAAAAACTATTACAAAAACAAAAAGCGGGTAATTACATAACCCATATACATCCTTACCTGGGTTGGTGAAAACCCATGTGGAGATGTTGGCCCCAGTGCTCATGATGTATTCTATATCTAAACTGGCTTCAAGTCCTGCTTTTCCTCCTCCCTGTGTTCCCACCACTCGCTCAACTTCAGTCAAGTGCTTGAAACCTCTCGCAAATAAACTCATGAACTCAGCCAGGTCTGCTGGGTGGTAATACTGCTCAAGGAACTATGAAAGATATACAGAAAAGAAATATTAATTTAAAAAAAGTAATACATTGCAATCCATATGACTGATGAATTAAATGAATTGTGCTTTATATATTAAACATTGTGTGGGCAATTTCTAAGCAAATCATGATTTCTTCTTAGCTGGCAAAGGAGACTGGAAGAGAGCTGACTAGAGTACCTGCGCCACTGCTTGGCTGTTGTTAGCAGCGCTGCCAATATCAGCTGCAGTCAGGTTGTAGCGAGTTCTTAGTATTGAAGGAGTCACACCCAAATGAAAAGCCTTTCCAGATTGCTTCGGCCCTTCCCAGGCCTTACTGATTTCTTTACCACTCAGCGGAAAACGTAGTACACCACCCACTGGAGAAAAGGAAGAAGATCTACTTTTTCCAAAGATGGGGATAATACCCTCAAAAACTTACATTATTAATATCTATGAATACTATATTAAAATTGCATGTTAGAACTTTACGAATCTTCACGCCAATATTATTATTCAGCTAAAAGTGTAAATATTCACTCACCGAAATCCAGATGCTCAGACACGTCTTCATGAACCGAGTACTGAGAAGATGACCTCATTACTGTCTGATCACCTCTCTTGTAGCGGTGAAATTCAGCTCCAGGAAGCAACGTTTCTGCCACCCTGAATGAGACATAGACAGACAGACATAATGTGGCATAAACCATTTTAAAGAAACACCATTTTTTACACTTAATCTCTCAACCACATCAGCGTCATAGGTCCATGAACATGTTATCAAATATCATGGACAAGAATTTCAACATTTTTCTACATACTGAGAAAAATAGAAAACATGTTCAGTCCTAACTTATTTAGAACAAAAGAAAAGGGCAGTTGTGAGGTGAAGGAATAAAACATGATAGGGCATGCTGTTCTAGACAAACAGCTACCCCAAAACTGAACACACCATAAAGCATGTGAATATTTTCTCCTCTCTTATACTACAGCAATTTCCAAGTTTTTTCCATTTATTTATGTCACATTACTGAATAGACCAAAAACAATATTGTCATGTTCACCTCTTAACCGCCCTCTTAAACTATTAAAGCCCTCTGTCCTGAATACTTCAGTTTCTGTAAAGGAAAAGCCTTATCTTTGAGCACTAAATAAACCACACCACCATAATTACAGCATAGAAATAATAAAATATTAAACCAAGTAATTAATATAAAACTGGGATTTGCCTTGCAGCCTGTCAGAGCCGTGATAAAAGCCTTATGACAAGACAGACTTATGGGGTTTAAATCCAGCTGTGATGAAGAGGAAAAGAAGAAGTTTCAGTTTTCAGTTACTTGCTCTACACCTTTGTGGCAATCAGTCTACATTAACCACAATTTCCTGCCTCTGATTTTATACAAATGACAGAATTTGTCATTAATAAGCAAAGTTTAATTAATAAGTGTCTTATTGAGATATTCATGAAGGCGTTATAAAATATCTGTTTTGCTCCAACAGGTGCCCTTCGACTCGTGTTAAAAAGGCGTTTCAAGTAAAAGCGTTTTCATATTCTTCATATCTAAGGTCATGTCCATGGTAGATTAGGTTTAAGAACTGTATTCCTTTACAATACATGAGCCGCCCAAGCTGAAATAAGATATTTAGTTTTACAAACATTCTCAACTTTAGACTTTCTTCTTCTAAAGAAAAAGATATGGAGAGAGAGAGAGAGCACGAGAGAGCACAAGAGAGAGAGCCAAAGACAGCAAAAGAGAGCAAGCAAGAGAGAGAGAGAGAGAGAGAGAGAGAGGGCAAGAGAAAGAAAGCAACAGCGAGAGAGAGAGAGAGAGAGGGAGAGAGAGCGAGCGCAAGAGAGAGCAAGAGAAAGAGTGCACAAGAGAGAGAGAGAGAGACAGAGTTTACACTTCAACATTTCTATTGTACAGCTGATGTGTGTACATCCATGACCAAACTGGAAACAAAGTTCAGTGAAAAAGCTTACTGAGCGCTCATAGTGCACTGTAAGAAGTCTCGTGTTAGCACTGTGTTGCAGTTTCGGATCCCATGACGTTGCAACCACATCCACACGGCTTTCTCGGTCAGCTGAGATGGCCTGACCAGGGACGCCACTTCCTCTAAGGTCAAAAACTTCCCTATGCAGGACAAAGCATGAAAGGGTTCATCAGACAGGATGCAGTGCGATTTAAGGTTTAAATCTAAGACTTAGATAAATGATCTTACCATAATGCTGTGAATCAGGGTCTGAGACAAGCTGCAGCAGCTGCTGAAGTCTGTCCACATTCTGCTGCCTGAGAGCAAAAGTGAGCTCCACTTCCTCATGAGGAGATACTCGGCCTGTATGGAGCCAATCTTCTGGCACACTAATGCAGAAAAACACGCACTTATAATCATGCAAATCAACCAAAATGCATGCAGAATTATGAAGAATAAAGACCCTTGCAGAAGATACAACTTACAATACAACTTGATCGAGCTCTAGATGCTCCCCTTTAACAAGCCATACACACAGCAAGAGGAAAGCCAGCACCCTGTAATGAAACATGGACATTTTATTCCTTTTTCTTTAATAAATTTCATCTCCACTATTGATAACTGAAGGTCGATCTGTATGTCTGGGTGACTGTAACTGCTATTTAAACCAGTTTCAATATCTAGAAAGTTTCTACACTGCAAGAGTAAATGTAAACATATACCAGATATCTATGTAGAAATCCCTACCTCATTGTTCCGGCATAAAGAAGCACTACACACTACAAACACAGCCACAGCTATGTGCACAAAACACTCCTGTCCTTTATGTATGATTGTGGCAACACTAAGCCACAACACAAATATATTTCTGTCAAAATAAAAGTCCAGGCCTCCTCCCAGAAAAAATATCAGATTTGAACTAGGACACTGTGTTTTCTGGTTTTCTTCCTAAAACACACCAGTAGGTGGTCTGCCTATGTTATATTACCACTATGTATGAATAAGTGTGTAAATGTGCATGCGTAGTCCTCACAGAGTGTGGGATTGTGTATGTATGGTATGCATCTTAGTGTCCGGTTCACTAGGGCACCTCTAAAGCTCTTCGAAATTTTATTTTGCAGTTACTCTCATGCATTTGGAATCTTGCAAAATAAATTGCTTTTATTTGTGTGCGTATGAATGAAAGCTCAAAATTACATCAGTCACAGGTTTTATTTATTTTTTTTTTTGAGCAACTGGATTTCCTACTCTTAGACGCTCCATGAATGTGGGCCCTGATTTGACTCAAATAATGACCAAAGTCTTTAGAATTTGACATTTCTTTATGAGGAGAGGTGTAGAATATTGCTACATACAGTCCGTCTGTATGTACATATCTCTGCCTTTTTTGTTCTTTTATGGAAATAATCAATTGGACTTTTAGCAATTTATTATTCCTTATAGAAATATATATCTGGGTTGCTTGGTTGGTCAATCATCTGTTTAGCTACCAGTTTCCAATTGCTCAGTTTGTAGGATCCTTTCAGAAGCCCATCACTAACTAACTGTGATTATAAGCACTAATGAATTCAATGCAATTTTTATTTGTGTAGCGCTTTTAACAATGTGCATTGTCTCAAAGCAGCTTTACAGAACATAAGAAACATAGTGCAGTTAGTTAATGTAATTACAATTAGTTGGCACTGCTTTTTGCAAGCATATAGAATACCACTTGCATGAATTTTATGTACTACTTATCCTGGAACTTGGGAACTTGGGAATCTAGGGGACACCCTGGACAGGGTGCCAGTCCATGACAGGGCATCTCTCTCTCTCTCTCTCTCTCTCTCTCTCTCTCTCACACACACACACACACACATGCACACACACACATTTAGAGATGCCAATCAGCCTATGTCTGAACTGGGAGAGGAAACTGGAGTACCCAGATGAGAACAGGGAGCATGGGGAGAACATGTAAAAAATTGTGTAAAGGCAGGAAAGTTGTGGGAGTCAAAACCCAACCCTGGAAGAATGAGTTAAACGTGCCAAACGCTACCAATGTGCAGCCTCACCACCTCACATATTAAAACATTTGCATTGAGAGCATAAGGCATAAGTTTCAGAGAATAAGTTAGCAAACTTGTCCATTGAAGCAAATTTTAAAGTTATAAAAGTGCTGCAAAGGGTATCCTGCTGGCTTTGGCTCCAACTTTAATATTAATGAGAAAAAAAAGGAGATAATTAAGCGCTCCACTCTTAAGTAACCGTATGTTTATATTATTACATATACTCAAATCAGTAGTCTCTTGAAATAGCAGTTCAACGCATAAAAGCTTTTATTTTGACAAAAAAAAATGTCATATGACTTTGTCACTATTGCTCAATTCACGAACATTCAAATCCCTGCCTGATCATATGACACCCTGAAGTCAGCTGATCTGCACTTTAAACGGAAATCTTGACCAGCGCCACTTCTTCCTTATTTATAGAGGATGGGATAAGCTGGGAAAAGGGACAAAATATGGCAGATGCAGAATACTTTAGTCAAGGATATGCGTTGGATTAATAAAGGGAGTTCAAAATAAGGCTAAACTTGTATATGGACACAGGAAGGAGGCAGGAAGCCTTTTACCCAGGGTTGAACATAACCTAGATTGAAGTCTAGATGAAATTGCAGTAAAAATAAAATGATTTAAAAAGCATGAAACATTATACTAGATTCCAGTTGCAAGGACATAAAACCTAAACTTTCTGATGAGATGCAATCTGGATAATCAGTGGGAGTTTATGAGGAGTAATAGGAAAAGAGATATACATGAATATGCCAGAGAAATAATACTGGATTCTGCAAGAGGTTGAGATGAGACATGATCATGAAAAGATACCCTGCTTTGTATCGCTGATACATTCACGAACCTTTTTTACAGTATACTTAAAAATCAACCAAATCTGGGAGAAATTTAGCCAGGTGCAGGTAGACATCTTTGCTGAGGAGTCAACTCATTGTTGAATGTAGTCTTAATAGTAGAGAAAAATGGCCCTCTGTAATAAGACATGTCTGACCTTCTGGTCTGCTGTATGCATTCACACCTCCCTTGCTGTTTCTGCCAATGGTACCCAAATTTCAGCAATTAATCCCTGGAGTTCTCAGGGCCCTAGAATGGCCAGTGAAACTCTGGAACACCCTGGGAATTCCCTTCCCATGCAGAACTTTTGTCTCAGATGAACAAGCAGCAGCCAGACTATCTGTACCTCTATGGTTGGCCACTTATTCTGCTTGGCAACTCGATGAGTGCACCATAGCTGTCAAGGTAAATATCCTGTATGCTCTCAGTGATGCTAGTTACACACGTGACACTGGTTCTATAAACCCCGGATAACGGCCAGTGTTCATTGGCATTCGGAAGCACAGCCAAGTTTACTCGTTGTGTAGGCTCCAAGATGAGAAATGGTGTAAAGGTAACTAGCATTTATTACTGAGATTTTGTCACACAAAGGAATAAAAATGGAAAGAGATGGCCTGTCATTCTGTGGAATGATTCACTGGCCCACCATGCAGAACAGCCTGATAGGGCTAAGGCAGCCAAGTCTGAGGGAGCATTCACTTGACAGTTTAACAAAATGGAGAGTATGAGTGTGATAAAATCATAGACTAAGTAACAGTGACAAATAATTCAGAAGGGGAAAATAAAGGCAGAAATAAAATATCCATTAACCGTAGTAGAAGATTTTGTTAGGATAGAGCTTGTTGTCAAATTGTTAAACCAAACCAAGAAAAATGGCAATGGTCAACTAATTTAAAATCTATTTATCATATTCATTATTGTTATAGTGGTATACATAACACTAATCTGCATATAAGAACAACATTGTAAATCTTCATTGTTAAAGTCTATGTATGTTCACATGACTTCTAAAACAGAATGCCACTAATTTTGCTTGTTTATTTGCTGGAATGTATGAGTCTCAGAGCTGGATTGGCATTTTATGTCTTAATATATTGTCTTAATTCTCTAACATCCTTTTATTAAACATTTAAACACACTAACAATAAAAATAGAAATAATTCCTCTTGTGTGAATTTATTTAAACAAGAGATTATGCCCTAACATGTCCAGGGTGTCACCCATCGCAGGGTACACACACACAAACACACACAAACACACAAACACACACACACTAAAGACAGCTTAGTGATGCCAGTCAGCCTATGGTGCATGTATTTGGACTGGGGTAGGAAACAGAAAACCCAAGAAGAACAACAAGCACGTTCATACTCCACACACACACACACACACACACACTAAAGACAGCTTATTGATGCCAGTCAGCCTATGGTGCATGTATTTGGACTGGGGGAAGAAACAGAAAATCCAAGAACAGCGAGAATATTTATACTCCACACACACACACACACACACACACAGGGCAGGAGGGAGGAATCAAATCACATCTAACCCCAGAGATGAGAGGCAAAAACTACTAAGTTACCGTGTCCCCTAATAAAACTACATTGTTTTAATGTGTACAGTAACTTTTTAGCTAATTATTAAAGCCTGAGAGCTTTTTTTAATCTCTGAACATTTCTGCACAGCACCCTAATACCCCAGTGCTATTAAAATGACATAATTATTTAAAAACTATAAACTGCGATACAGCATTTCTAACAGTAGAGGGTGATGCACGCGCACAAAAACAATGAATATTGCCCGAACTGGGTGATCGTTCTCAGTGATCACATAAACGTGATGTGACAGAAATGATAGATCATGGTTCAAGGCCATACGTGGGATGAAAGCTACTTCCGTATTTATTTAAAAGGAGTGACTAATCCCCAACCAAAGCCATTCTTTTTCTTGTATATTTCCAAAGAAGCAGATTGTCAGTACGTGGTGGTTTACATTTATTCAAATCATTGCACTGTAATGGTTAATAAAAGCATTTAGTGGTTTTAACTGTGATGATTTATTTATCCTACAGGATTCCTTCTTTCCACTATCTCGGAACAAAAGGTACTAAACTGTACTTTTCCTTGTGTCGAGGGTGATTCGCTTGAACGAGTAAACCATCTGTACCTTTAGTGTGTATCTTTTACCTTTAAAAGTACACCTAGTCTTAAAGCGTTACTCTAAAACTAATTACGGTCTAATTATGAACCGTACATCAGTTGAAAGGAAAACTTTAACCACACAGCCAAGTGAAAACTACATTTAAACTGCAAAAGACATTTAGGCACAAGAAAAACTACTTTTTCTGAGTGCACCATTCTGTAGGAGTGATGAAGCCTCTCACATGAATGGTGAGCTCGTCCGCTTTGTACAGGACAATCATTGACCAATCCGAACCACAAAGTTTCTGTGCAAGTCCGTTTTATTTCTCGATTGAGGCAGTTTGCTCGGTTTGCCTGTGGGGGGCGCTGGCAGTGTTCAGCGCAACAGGCGTTACCTTATACACCACATTCAGCCCGAATCGAGCTATTAAGTCAATTTAAAGAGCAAAAGGGGGAGTTCCTCAAGTCACCACTATCCGTCAGGTTCCCCCGCTGTGGGCCAGAGAGTGCTGAAAATGAGCGGCAGGAAGAGTGGCGCTCCCTTGTTGTGGCTCGCCGTGTGCTTCGGGAGCGCGCTCGAGGCCGTGGCGTTGGGCTCGCGCGCGGTGTGGCGAAACGGCTCGGCGGTGCTCGTGCCGGACTACATGCTCAATCTGTACAGGACGCAGTCACAGCTCGAGCGCACAAGCAACTACGGGAGCGCGACGCGCGCGAGGAGACGCGCCAACACAGTCACCAGCTTCGTGGACCAGAGCAAAGGTGGGAGACGCTACATCACTTAGTCCTATTAAATTCCATGTGTGTGGCTTAAATAACCAGGTCCGTTATTTATTCTTCTGAGTGATAAATGACTTGAAGTTAATTATAATCATATGTACATCCACTAACAGAAACGGATGCATTCTCCGGACTTTCTTCCCTCTTTCAAGATGTACTTGCATTCCAGATGTTATCCCACTGACATTCCTTGCACCCTTGCTACACCCTTATATGCTGATGCGTTAGATGGTTTTGCATGCAATTGTCATAAATCTACTGTGCGTCTTTGTATTATACAAAGTACTTGTGCTATTCTGTAGTCGGTGTCAAGTGTATTTAATGTATTTTGGTGCACTTGTCACTTTGTTCTAAAACTGTTGTTCTATCCTACAATATTTATGTGGTCCCGTGGTATTGTTATATTGACTTGTATTTATTTGTTTGTTTTTAATTTTGCCCATCTGCAGTTGGTCTAACGCGCAAATTCGCCTCAGTGAATTATAATAAACAGATATTACGCACATAATCCTGAAAATAAGGGTGCAGTTTGATATATAAATATATCTCTATCTTTAAGTTCACTTCAGTTTGAGTTTTTATTATTTATTTATTTTTTTTACTTAAAGACATATATCAGCAGCATATTATGCACATGGTTCCTAGGAATTTTATTAATTTCCTAAGTATTTTATATCCAAACATTTTTTTAAAACAAAATTTTTTGACAGGTTTAGATTTTCCTCATGTTTACGCTTACGAAATAAATGATTTCAAATAACACCTAAAATCATGGACTTTAATGTGTCTAACCTCTACCATCTGTGATAAATAAAGTACACTGGCGTGTTGAGCCGAATGCTCGGAAAGAGCGTGCGATCCGTGGCCAGGTGTTGCTGATAAAGACAGAAACTCTTAATTCAAAACTCATGCTCAAATACACATTATCGCGTACAATAGTGACTTTACAAAATACCGCCTGGTCATTTCCCTGCTTAAGAAAACAAAGTGCACGATATGGGCTAGAACACCATCCTTGGTGTAAATGAAGGGATACTGGAGTGATGCGGAGGTCAAAACAAAGTGCAATACAGAGACCATCCTGTCAAATGTTACCTAATTGATATAATACTTAACAATATAAACATTATAACAACATATAATACAACACCAATCAGAAAGCTTGGAATTTTCCTAAAAGATACTGCTGCTGGTTTAATCAGCAGTCATTTTTGTTTAGAAATAATTGGAAATCTTTTGGAAATTCAATTATCAAATCACGTTGCATACATCATCGACTGACATAATCCAACTCTTTGACCGCTCTGGTCTCTGAGGCCCAGAAAATTCTTAAGGGCAAATTAGACTGCGTGTTGTAGACCACAATAAAAATGGGGGAGTTGGAATGAAACCCCATTTCCAGACTGCCTCTTCATGACATTTTTTAGATTATGTCATTGTTTTGCCTGGCAAGCAGATATTACCTCTAGAGGAGGATGCTTTGCCCTAGGACCCTGCTCTTTGAGTTCAGCTTTCATTCTGATAGCGGTCCTTTTTCAGAGTGTGAGAAACTGAGAGTCTGAGAGGCAGCTTGCACTGGATGCCTCTGTCCTTTTTGCTCCACTTGAGGACCACAGGCCAAGCCCAGGTTGTGTGGCTGCTCACAGCAGATGCTTAACTGTTTGCAATTACTTGCTTTTCTTAGTTCTGTCCCGTGATATGCAGTCAACACGATATAGCCAGATCTGGCCTTGGGTTCTCGTGCTACCCACTCATATTAGAAGAATCCCCTTCATGTTTTAACCATGAAACTGTGGTCTGCGTCTCAGGTTGCACAGTGTTCTGGCTTCTACGGTTGAGTTAGATGTCAAGACGTCAACATTGAAACTTGTTTTACTTGCTGGATCTGGTCCCTCTTAGCAAAGCTCTTGTCTGCATTGCTTCAGTCACGGATGGCATAGTGCGACATGGGCTTACGATAGATCTCTTTGGAAAACATCTTAATAAGAAAAATAGCACAGCACAAAGATCATCATGAGATGTTCGAACGAGAATCATAGTTAGGCTCTCTCCAGAGGTTAAATGAGCCCAACACTTAAACACTTTCAGGAAACTAGGTCCAGGTGATTTCTAGCAGTTATAATGGTGGTCCGAGGTGTTCAACCCAAACGGCGGACATCTAATTGTGTCCCCAGGCCACCTACCACTCTTAAATTTACAGCCTCCTCTTGAGGAGCATAGAAGAAGGGGAGAGAAGGGCTTTGCTGGAGACCGTGAGCTTTTAGTATGTCCCAGCCAGCACTTTTCACATTCACTCTGCACAACTAGGAGATGCTGCCAAGGACCAAGGCAGTCCAGCAGGTCAACCGAACACTCTCCACCTGGTCTTGGCTGGTGTTGTGTGCCTTGCATTTGGAGAATCCATTCAAGGCCCACAAATGTTATTCTCATTGAAGAGAAGAGCTGACAGTGTCACTATGGCATTTTCGGCTATTTGGTAGACTGCTCACAACGGGCCAAGGAATGTGAGATTTCTACCCCAGACAGATGGCTCCTGTAAGCACTGCTGAAGTTAAATTAACACTGACCCATTATTGAAATTCCTTCCAGGCAGTACATATTTGAATGTCTAAGACTGAACTGCTCATCTTCTTGTTCTTGATTTTTTGTGTACTTACAGATGAGCCATCAGCTGAGTCCCACCAGCAGTACATATTTGACCTTTCGGGTCTCTCAAGGACTGAAGAACTAGTGGAGGCTGAGCTGCGGGTGTTGCGGAAGCTGCCGTCTGACTTGGAGAAATTACGGTCCTCTGCAGGAAACCTGTACCACCTACGCCTTTACAGCTGCTTCTCTCGGGGCTCATCAGGCAAGCCTCGACTACTCGCTTCTAGGACCATCAACATTCTGGATACCATCTTGAGCACTTGGGATGTCTTTAACATTGGGACTACTCTAAAAGCCCACCACAGGGTGAACAGGACAACTCAAGACAACAGTTATGTATGTTTCAGAATAGCTGTTGTTTCAGACTTAACAAAAGAGCTGATTTCCCCTTCTTTAGTTGGTTTGGGTTTGGAGGGACAGCAGAAGAATGAAAGGGCTTTGCTTGTAGCCTTTTCCCGCACTCGCAGGAAAGAGAATCTCTTCAGAGAGATCCGTGAGAAGATGAAAGCCATGCACATGTTTGAGGGTCGTGGACCCAGGCGCCGCCAAAAGAGGAGAACTGCCTTAGCAGGCCGTGCTGGTGGAGCAGGGACAGCAGGTGGGGGTGGAGCCATTGGGGGAGGTGGAACAGGCGGAGGGGGCAAAGGAGGTGGCAGACGGAGGACTCGCTGCAGCCGCAAACCTCTCCATGTGAACTTTAAAGAGCTGGGATGGGATGACTGGATCATTGCACCACTGGACTACGATGCGTACCACTGCGAAGGTGCATGTGACTTCCCACTCCGCTCGCACCTTGAACCCACCAACCACGCCATCATCCAGACGCTCATGAACTCAATGGATCCAGAGTCAACACCGCCGAGTTGCTGTGTGCCTTCCAAGCTCAGCCCTATAAGCATCCTATATATTGACGCTGGGAATAACGTGGTGTATAAGCAGTATGAGGACATGGTGGTAGAGAGCTGTGGCTGCAGGTAGCAGCATGAAAATGGGCTGGACTACAGCCCTTGATTCCAAACCTACAAAAGAGCCCCAATGCAGCACTGCCAGCCTCACAGAAATGAATGAGCCTTAGTGCCAAAAATATTTTAGCAATCACTACCATGGATAAGCATGTGTGCACATGCATGTGGTGGAGTGGACATAGGAGGTTATGCTCATAGGCATTTTGAACAGTGTCTGTCAAATGGGTAGAAAAACCAATGGGTACAACATACTAAACAGCCCTTTTTTTGCAAGATACTAAATTCTCCAACAAACACCTCCTTGATCAGGAAAAAAGTAAGAGCAGAAATTCCAGAAATAACACTGTATCCTGATAATGTAAACGGAATGATAGAGCACTCAAGTATACTTCCAGTGACTGAGAAAATGTTGAACTGTTCTGAATTCCCAAGACTGTCAGAGATTCCATGAAAGTCTAAGAGCAGAAGTGCTTTGCTTGACAGTCAGCTTAAACTGAAAAGAACATTCATAAGAATTTTATAGAAGATTTAAAAATATAAATATGAGAAAGAAAAAGTGACCTTAATCAGTGGCAGCAATGCTTGCCTGAATGTTGGAGGTTTGGACTTTTTCTGTAAAGCGCAATGTGTTATTCCAGTTGGAGCTCGAGTTGTTTTTATAATCAAGAGACTCATAGGGTGATTTATTGTGTATGACAGTTCTGAATTTTATATCAAGGTAACCCACACACAGCTGATGCTCCCAAGAGGTGACATCTCGCTTCCTTTTCTCAGCATAATAGACAGTGTTTGACTGGCCCACAAAAGGAAACTCACAAACCATACATTGCTAAGAACCTCAGTCATTATTTGTTTCAATCAAACGGCTAATCATGCCAAGTTTTTTAAGAATTGTGTTTAACTAAGCTCATTACAAAAGAAATAAGCATTGTGGACAGCCTACTTGGCATCTGCAGGACTAGATACAATAACTGTGTTATTCATGATGTCTACATGTGTAAGAGGTAAATGACTTCACTGAACCTCAGAACCTGGGAAAGAGGTTAGAAAGCCAAAGTCAAACTGATTCTTGGCATAGTGCACTTGTGTGTGACAACCCTCTTGTCAGGTCAAACTGCATGTGTAGGTTGGTTTGCTTTTCCTTGTCTCTGCTGTCCTTATGTTCATTTCATTTTAGAATAAACATTCCCATCAAGCACATTCTCCTGAATTCAGCCTCACATTGTACACCTGTTAAGGGACATAAGACAATGAGTGTAAACTCTGGGGAAGGAAAAGACAACCTGGAATCACGCCAGGAGAACTAGCCTGTTTAAACTCGATTCACATCATTCAAGAATAAATATCGTAAGCCATATATAACTTTAAACCATTTTTTTTTCATTATCCAAAAATATACACACTGGAATGTAGCGAAACATAAATAAAACATTATAAAAAAATGGTGCCATTATATAAACTGCAGTATTTTTGCAAAATAGACAGACAGAAAAGCTGCAACCATCAAACCACCGCTGTGCCTTATACGAATAGCAGGACTGAGTGAGCTCAGCTCTGCACGTCAAGTCTGCCGGGTTCGGTAACATGCTTGTCTTATCCCAATTTATTTCAGTAAAGACAATCCATTTTGTCGGAAAAAATCAGAGCATTGTGAGCTGTAAATATACCTGCATGAGCATATATGTATAATATGAATCATCTTTTGGCCAGTTCATAAAAAAGGTGACATCCTAAATCTAGACTGACAATAATAATAATAATAATAATAATAATAATAATAATAATAATAATAATAATAATAATAACTCCCATTTACATATTGTTACATATTATTAAATATTTACATTTTATTAAAAACATTTTCAACAAGGTAATTAAATAAAAAAAGACTATAATACCGGTTAAAAAAAACAACAACAATAAATAATATATATTTTACATTTTAAAATAAAAATAAGTATTAGAGCAAAAATAAAAGAAACAAAATAATGCAAAAATAATGAAAAATCTACAACAAAATATTTTGAGCTGTTAACTAATTATGCCTTTTTTTTTTTTTTTTTTTTTTTTTTTTTACAATCACTGTAAGTGATACAGCCTTGTCTGTCAAACATCATTATAAAAGTTTCTTTTACCACAAAATAGCAGTTTATATCATTAAAATGAACATTGTTCTCTGTAATATCTGAAAGTTATAAGATAAAGGAGAAGATTTACTCATAATTGCCTTTGGACTTGTGCTTTGCTTTTGTCATGTCAACAGCGTTAAGCACCAAGCTGTCCCAAATTTGCAGTACAATGTGAATGCTGACTTATTTCAGGAGCATGGTGGAAGTCAAACTTAAAGCTGCAAGAATTATGTTTTTGTGCCTTGGCATTTTAACTTAAAAGCCTTTAGAGACATTTCGAGGAGTAGGTATTTCAGCCGGCCAAGTGCTTTCAGACACTGAATGTAAATCCTACAGCATTGCTATGCTTCGACTGAGGGCTTTGGCAACCTTGCTATATACATCAATGCTAGACTATGTTCACGTCGTAAGAATCGGACATCTGTTTTACTTTACCGTCCCCGGTTTATAGCGTGTTGGTTTTAAATATGAGATGGAAGAGTAAAACGGTGTTTATACTAATTTGAAAGTACTAGCCTTAATTTTAGTGCATTTATTATGTTCTCTCGAGTCCCGGCATATTTGTGAGCTGTAAAAATATAACGAGAAAGTATAATGAAATCGATCATTATACAAAACAGAACAGAAATGCAGTATATGTCCTTTGACTGTCTACAGATGTCTTAAATGCAGAAACCATATTGGAGTATTGTCATTGCACTATGTGCGAGTTTTTGTGTAACATACATGGGATTGTATATAATTAAACTATAAATTATCTGTAAACAGCTATGCATTTTTTCATCATTTGGAAATATTGTTTAGTGGTATATATAAAATATATAATATACATATAAATACCTGTATGTTTCAAACCCAAAATTAAGCACACATTGTAGCCTTTTCTTTTCTTTTCTTTTACCCCCCTTTTTTTGTACTATGCCATTTCTGTACAGATGACTTTATTAAAGCAAAGAGTTTATTAATAAGGAAGATAAAATGGACTCTCAGCAATTCTTTGCCAGACATTCAAATAAAAGTAAACTCTTACTAAAAGTGTGTCCCACCCTTGGTTTCAGACGTATTATTGCGTTTGTGTTTTGCTCTGGTTTTTGCCTGAAAAATACTACGAATATTTCAGGTGATTTAGATTTTAAAACGGCAGAAAGAAAGGGAGGAGAGACTGTTGCCCAGTGCAGGCAGAGAAGTCATAATATATAACGTGAGTACTTTAATGCCTGTGTGTGTATGTGGGTGTGTATGTGGTGCACATTAAAAGTTTTATTAAATTTGTTGACTTCATGGCTTTACACAGAGTTCAGGGCCTCAGAAGTGATGACGTAATAGCACATTTGTCTTGTGATGTTTTCTCAAAAATAGTGAAAGAGACATCTTTAGTTTACTCCAGCTGTTGATTATATATATTTTTTCAACTCAGTGTGTCTCAACAATAAATTTGATGTGCTGCATTTATGCATTTATTTTTAAATCTATGTCCACACAATTTAGTTGTGATCATACAAATGTAACTTTTTATATAAAGTACACATTTGTAACGATTATTTGGGAATTATTGTGTATTGTTATAAATGATTGAGGTTACTAAGGCATTATTTAAATTTTTATACATTAAACCTTTATACGTTGATGTGATCATTTTTATTAGATCATTTGTGAGATTATATGGAATTAATGGAACAGAACATAAAAATTGCGAACCTTTATATAGCAGTGCTAAAGAAAAACATTAAGAGCAGGAAGAAAAGAGAATTGATGAGAATGTGCAATTTAATATATAGATAGAGGAGGCATGTCTGTAGCTTACTTTAAAATATATATGTATATATATATATATATATATATATATACATATACATACATATATACATATATATATATACATATATACATATACATATATATATATATATATATATATATATATATATATATATATATATATATATATATATGTATACCTAATCACCTAATCACAATAAATAACACCATTTAAAATATATATATATATATATATGTATATATATATATATATATGTATATATATATATATATATATATATATGTGTGTATGTATATATATATATACACACATATATATATACATACACACATATATATATATATATATATATATATATATATATATATATATATATACATATATATTTTAAATGGTGTTATTTATTGTGATTAGGTGTAACAAAATGGCACCGATTTTCTACATAATTACCCTTTCGTTTAATGCAAGTGTTGCAGTATTTGTATCCAGACTCCTGTTGGAAAAAAAAAAAAGATTCAATTCTAATTTACGTCACACTTTTAAAGATTTGACGCAGCCACTTATTACCAGAAAACACATCTCGGAAAACATGAGAATAATTTCCTAGAAGAGCCGGCCTACTATTACAGTGCAAACACTTATAGATCAAGGTTTATTAGATAAAACTATACTGGTACAAAAACTGAAAGGAGGGACAAAGAGTAACTACTACTATGTCAAAACAAGACCTAACAAAGACCAGTGGAACAAACTTGATCCGTTACAGATGATATTTGGCAGGAAAAAGCATGTATATATCTGGGCCGATTCTTCATTGCCACAAAAAGCCCAAACCACTTTGAAAATGTAAAACAGTAAAGCTTGTTTGCTTTGCCACAATTCAATCCACCCGGACGGGATTACTCCATTTCCTTCTATGAACTAGCCCTGCCTCCTGGTTTAAATCAAGGATAAGCAAATTAAGGGGCTTTGTCATTCTTTTCTGAACAGGCAGAAGAGGGAGATTAAAGAGGCCTGGGTTTACATGTCGAGGGTTTACATTTCCTTTGGGATGTCCAACAGACCAGATCAGCTGGGGATGTTTTACTCGACATTTGTTCAGCTTTTCACCAACGCGAGATAATGTTCACTAGTGTGATGCCTATGGGACATCTGTGAAGGTGAAGTTTAATTATGAATCATGAATACTTACTTACACTATATTTGGTGTCAAAATGACATGTGGTATATTAGCAGCATCTGGTTCAGGGGGTTGATGATGTTGAAATGATAATGCTGGAATCCAAAGGACATTATCTGTTGCTATAGACAGGAATGTAGTCATACCAATCATAAAGCAAAAGAAGGTGTGACGTTTGTTACGACTCACTGGTTTATGGAGCTTCCTACTGTTCTGGCTTATTTTGGGAGGCAACTCATGCAACATGACCAATATACATTTCTATAAGGTTTTTTTCTTCTTAAAACTATACAGAGCCCTGTTTTGTCTGCATGGTTATCAGTAAAGGAGATCAACACTATGGCTATTCAGGTACATCACTGTTATAGCACTTACAGTGTCAGATACTGTCCCCAGATACTGTGTGGGGAAAATATTCCCAAAACAGAATGACAGCACTAATATCGTTTAGCATCGTCCATATGATGACTGATGAGTACACTGAATGGGAATTCAGTACACAGAAAAGCCCATGGAACCCATGGAAATCCATTACTCTCTGTTCCGAAAAGCTCTAGCCTGCAGTCGTAGCGCTTGTAGTATTTGACTCCTGCCAATATGCACTTGCTTTCTTGCCATCATGCCAAAATGCTATTTCTATTTTTGACCAAAAAAACCCAAATCAAATCCCATTTAAGGTCTTCTTATGATCTACGTTTTTACTGGAAATGGAAAACACATGCGCGCAACATATTTATAGTTGAATAAATCACTGTAATAGTCAGCGTTACTTAAAAAAAAAAAAAAAAAACTTTCCGCGTCACTTTTTTAAGACAGGTGTTTTATACTCATCCTTCACAAAATCTATCTATCCAGGTCACTGGGAGCCTGGAGTCTATCCCAGAGGACATGCTTCAGAAGCAGAGTATCTAAACAGTATTTATAAACAGAATATCATGACAAATATTGTACAAAGTTTTGGATATTTTACAATAATTTATTACAGATTAATGGTAAACCATGAGTCCAACCATCGTAAATTAGATTTCTATTAAACAACAGTCATGCATCTTTGCTGCAATGGCAGATCGTGTTTTTTTCCCCCTGTTGTCATCTGATTTGTAATCAGTTTTGGACAATATAGGAAAACTTTGGTCTCAGAACACTGAATATGTGCTTATTGACTTTACTTGTGCTAAAACCTGCTATTATAGTGGACACAGAAACATCTTTTAAATATTAAAGACAAACTCCAATCAATGATTTAAAAACAAAACAAAAAACAAATGGGGTTGGGGAAAAAAATCCATTGGAAATCTTAACAGAACAAACAGTGAGTGATGTAGGAATCACTTTTTTTTTTTTTTTTAAATTTTCTATTCATGCTTGTGGTCTTATTAAAAATAGAGTACTCATATGTTAAGAGTGGAGTAGCCATTTAATTAAAAATTCTTATTTTAAGAAGCAAATTTGAGAATCTGTGTTATCACTGAGAAGCACTGGGTTTCAGCACCATAATAATAAAGGCCTTTAAAAGGTCTTGTAATGCAAGTCATCGTTGGCCTGGAATACGGGGCCTGTGTAGGTCAGTGGTCAGGTTTGCTTTGATACTCGTAGTACTATAATCCTCTTAGGTCATCACGGATCCACTCTGTGATCATGTTAGCCATCTCTTCACCCGCATCCAGGACAAAAGCATGGCGTAACCCACGCTCACACAGACGAATGTCTCCGTCGGGAAAGTCTCTTCGGATATCCTGGAAGTACTGCACAGGGCACCAGTGGTCTGTGGCTCCGTAGTAGAAAATAAGCTGAGGAAGTGGAAAAAAAAGTGCTTTAGTCCTACATGCAAAATGTTAGAGTGTTTGACCCTATAAAACTCTCTTATACCACAGCTTTCTCAGTTCTGATTAGTGTTGATTTATTTTGCATAACAGCATGTAATTCTGGCTACAAAGCAAATGAGAGGCTTATATTAATGTGCTTGTTCTAATACATCATGACAGAGACTTGTATGGTGGACGCTCCATTTAAATAAATTTAAAAAACGTGTGTAGTTGTTGATATGGTGATGTTTGTCTTCGAGGAGACGTTTATTCAGCATTTTCAGAAGGAGGCTCCAGTGTCTGTGCTTTGTAACAGTCAAGAGGTAAAGCTGTTCCTTTATTTTCTCTGACATGGGAAAGTGTTTTCTCAGAAACATTAGAAGCTGCATTCTTTTTGTCTGGGAGAGTACTTCAAGTGAGACAAAAAACGAGAGGCTGGTGACTGTTTAGAGCTGTTATAATGCAAGAAATAACAGGAACTAACTTATTTTGCAGATGCTCAACTACTTTAAACATGGCTATAAATGGATAAAATGTACAAAATGTCGTTTTTTAATAAAGAAAAAAACAAAAAAAGCTGTGGTATAAGGGGAATAAATCACTTTGGGATGTGCTGTTACTGCTAACTCACTGTCACTGATTATTTGCCTATAACAGCATGTGTATTTAAACACATCTTATAAAGCATTTATAGAAACGAAATATCTAATCTCAAATCATTCACATTTATATCTTTTTAAATGAAAGAGTGTGCTGCTGCACAGCTATTTAATATATTGGGTGGGGGAAAAAAAAACCTTTGCACAAATGAAAAGCAAGATGTGGTGACTACGATGGGATTCAAGATGCTCGACTTTTTACGCTATAAAATATTCGTCTTTGTTGCCCTCCCCTTCCCCCACACCACATTAAACCCACATAAAAAAGGGGGAAAAAAAATCATGCATTATGTTTCATATTTTAAAAATGCACATAAACATTTTTTGTGTTTATTCTCCACTACATCCCTGATAAAGATCTCAAAAACAAACACACCATAGAAAAGGACTTCACAAGCCACAGACGACAGTCTCAGTGACCGTATAGTCTGCTCAAGATTTGAACCAGGTCAGGGATGATTGGCAATAAAACGATGCCTGCTTTCTCATGGTTAGAAATGATTCCTCAGTGAAGCCTATAACAATTCATGGGAAGGGAAAAAAAAAATTCCCATTAAATCTATTGAAAGGTATTTATTGTTAAGCGTCCTCATGAATTTGCACAATAGAATGATCGCGTTTGCTTGTCAACTGTTCTACATCACTCTCCAGACGAATTGCATAACGCTAGGCCTTCGCTGCCTGTACTAGTTAATCATGATGGCTTCTACATCTGTCTGCCTGATTGATTTCTCCACAGCCTATAAATCTAATAAAGGAGTCACATGCATGTGGTTTAAGACTGAAGAGGGGTTCAAACATACGACCTCCTGTCTTCACCTACAGCTCTTTCGAAAAGAATTACTCTGGCAAGGTTGCTGGCAAGCAATGAGCCAGCAAGACTTGATAGTTTCAACAATGCAGGATACAACAATGCGTATCAAAGCAAAATGGGAATACAAACGTACATACGGAGCCAGAGCTGCAGAACAAAGGAGGGTTTCCCTTTGTCATGCAATCCATGTCAAACTTTGGAGGAGACACAAAGTTCTGACATTCACCACCACAAAAAAAAAGAGGGGAAAAAAAGCACCCTATTTAGCGAAGCAGTGCCTTAAGTGTGTCTCTGCTGTGACTATAACAGTGCCATCTTTGAGCTCTGTCTTTTCAGCAGGAACATAACAGGAAGGTGCTGTATGTCTTGTGACACTTAGGGTTAAAGTATGTGGTGTGTACGAGAAGCAGAGTGAGAGCAGCAATGATATCACCTTTTTAACTGATGACAGATAAAGTGCACCAGTCATTGACATCCCAGCCAGTCATGTCCCACCTCTCTGCATGCATGAGGCCTCTGGTTAGCATCAGAGCAAATGCATCGAAAACACACACATGCTCGATACGTTCTTCATGCCTCCGGGCCAGAGCGAGACAGCATGAGCGCTCACTCTGATCTTGCATTCTTTGAACTTTTTCACAATAAACTGTGGATGATTATAAGATACTGTGCATTCAGAAAGTATTCAGACTCTGTCTTCTTCTTTTTCCTAACATTTTATTATGTTGCAACCTTAGGCTAAAATACTTAAAAATATCACATCAGTCTACCCTCCATGCCATGACAAAGCAAAAAAAAACGGATTTGTGGTAACTTTGTAAATACAAACTGTAAAATCTGAAATATCACATCAAAGTATTGAGATGCTTTGCTATGACACTTGAAATTCAGCTCAGATGCATCCCATTTCTCTGGATCATCTTTGAGAGGTTTCACAACTTTGATTGGAGTCCACATGTGGCAAATTCAATTTGAGATAATTCTTTTGTAAATGATTTGGAAAAGCACACACCTGTCTATCTAAATCTGAGTCCTGTCTAACAGCTGAAAATGCATATCGGTACAAAAACCAAGCCAAGAAGGACCTGCCTGCAGAGCCCAGATACAGGATAGTGTCGAGGCACAGATCTGGGGAGAGCTACAAGAAGAACTGCTGCACTGCAGGTTCCCAAGAGCACAACTGGCCTTATAGTCGTCAAATGGAACAAGTTTGGAACAACCACATCTGGCAGGCTAGCCAAACTGAGCAATCAGGGGAGCAGGGCCTTGGTTAAAGAGGTAACCAAGAGCACAGTAGTCACCCTAGTTGAGCTCCAGAGATCTTGTGTGGACACTTGCAGAGCATCAACCATCATAACAACACTCTGTAATTCCAATCTGGTCTTATGGCAGAATGGCCAGCCAGAAGCCTATCCTCAGTGCAAGACACATGAAAGCCCACTTGGAATTTGCAAAAAAACACCTAAAGGACTCTCAGACAATAAGAAATGATATTTTCTGGTCTGTTTGGCCTCAATTCCAAGCAACATGTCTGGAGAAAACCAGGCACCACACATCATCTACACAATACTGTCCCAACCGTGAAGTATGGTGGTGGTAGCATCATACTATAGGGGGTGTTTTTCAGGGGCTGTGTGGAGATGGGAGAAACTTGCAGAAGATCAACCATCACTGCAACACAAATCTGGTCATTATGGCAGATTGGCCAGAAGGAAGGCTCTACACAGTGAAAGACACTGTGGAATTTGCAAACAAACAAACAAAACACCTTAAGGATTCTCAGATTGTGGGAAACAAGATTCTGTGGTCTGTTTGGCCTCAAATCCAATTGTCATGTCTGGAGGAAACCAGGCATCACTCTTCACCTGCACAGTACCGTCTTCACTGTGAAGTGTGGTGTTGGCAGCATGGGGGTATTTTTCCTTTGGCAGGGACTATGGCACTGGTCAGGATAGAACAAAACCTGATCCCAGCAAAATAAAGAGATATCCTTTATGAAAATCTGTTCCAGTGGACCTGCTCAGGACTTCAGACTGGGCCAAAGGTTCACCTTCCAGTGGGACAATGACCCGAAGCATACAGCCAAGACAATGCAAGAGTAGGTTAAGGACTGCTATGTGAATGTCCTTGAGTGACCTAGCCAGAGCCTGGACTTGAACCCAGTCAAACATCTGTGGAGAGACCTGAAAATGGCTGTCCACTGACAGTCTCCATCCAACATGACAGAGCTTGAGAGGATCTGCAAAACATTGGAAGAAAATCCTCAAATCCAGGTGTGCTAAGCTTGTCACGTCAAAGCCAAAAACACTTGAGGCTGTAATTGCTGCCAATGGTGCAATTAATGGTTAGGGGTCTGAGTCCTTATGTCAATGTAATATTCTAGTTTTTTTGTCTTTGAAAAATATGCAATGCTATCACAAATCTGGTTTTTGCTTTGTCATTATATGGAGTATGGAGTGTAGGTTGATCTGAATACTTTCTGAATGCACTGTAATTGAGCCCTTAGCCCAATTGGGAATGTCAGAAATCTGTATTACTTTAGAGGAAAACATCACTATCACGCTAATATTCCTAACTGTAACATGCAGTCATTAATCTGTGGTAATATATCAACTGTTGGTTAAGTACCTTGTCAAGATGTTGCTGTATGGTCAAGTTATCTCGATCTAGCACCATCCTCATTTCTTGACTCCCCATATACATAGCATTAGCTGTGAAGGAAAAGAAAAAAGTTAGAAAGCATAGAAACAGTCTCAGAAAAAAATGTAAATATACAAGCACTCTAACTGAATCCTTGAATCCTCCTAACATAAAACACCTCACTGATTCACAAGTGAAACAAATCTTTCTTAAGCTGATCTGCACCGTAAAGTCAGACGAATAAATCAGATGATTAAACACTCTCCCATCTGCCTTTGCAAAAATATTTCATTGTTGATGTGGAATTTTATTGTGAGAGACATTTTTGGAAGCATTTTCGGAAGGAGTCTCCAGTGTCAGTATGGGAAAGTCTTATTAGCTATACAAGGAAGTAAAAAGCAGAAAGGTCAGTGAATGTTTATACCTATATATTGTGCCTCTGCATGTAATGCAGTACATTTTTAATACAATGTGTGGTTTTATACTATGTGCAATATATATACAAATTTCAGTTTGCAGTATACGCTTCAATAATCAAAACACATTTGCATACTCTACATTACGTTAGCTAACCATGTTAGCTACATCACCTTTGATATTCCCCAACGTAGCTGTGAAATCAAAGAAATATACAGTGGGAAAGGACCAAAACAGCTCCAATATGGAGAATATAGCACTGGATTCTCCTCACACAGAAACAACTCAACATTCATAACCTGCTGCTCTAGAACCATTTGTTATGTTGTGAGTCTTCTCTTCAATGAATAACCTGCAACTTAACCACTGAGGAATAAACATGCGTCCATTTTTTATTATTTTTTTTAAAGGCCTGCTGGCTATTTAAAGGTATTTTTCCCCCTGAGCAGCACATCTGAGCAACCCAACTTATTTAATTGTGCCTTCCATTAGCAGAGTCCATAAGTGAGACACTGTTAAAAGCATTAATTCATAACTACAGTGTTTTTTTGGGGGGGCCAAAATATAAACACACTCTTGCTGATATTTTGTTCAACCTCTTTCGAACATATTGTAGAAGACTTTCAAACACACCCAAACACACGATATATGAACTAATATGCATCGCCTGACATGATGACCTGGCAAGTGATCAGCAAGAGTGATTCTATTGCCTGTGTGTGTGTCCAAATGTATAGGAGACAGTGTTCATATTTTGCGTCATTGGGACTTTCCTTTCAGCATGGGCTGTGGCTTGAAAACTTTCCAGGAAAAGGGTGTACACGTATATTTTTGTCAATGGGCACAAATCTGTTTGTGGATGAATGTAGGTATGTTCAGCCAGAAGGACTAAGGGTTTGATCAGCCATCTATACAACAGCTCTCCAAATAATAATAATAATAATAATAATAATAATAATAATAATAATAATAATAATACGCTGTTGACCTGTCAAGAAAGCAAGAAAAACAGATCTGCTCAAAACCACAAACAGTACATATATAGATCAACATAAACTGCAATATTTCAGTACAAAGTTAATGTCTGAGAGTCAAGTTAAGCATCGACACTACTAGGGTGTAGTTGACGGGGTCTTATGCAACTGTACAATAGATGATTTATGGAACAAGGAAAGAGGTGAATATAAACCTTGAGTAAACATTCAGTGTTGGATGGGCATGCAGGAAAAAAATCCTATATTGTAGTTTAGCAGCTTCAGTGTATTATTGCTTGGAAGCACATGGAATATTCAGCCTGAGATTTCATCTTTTACAAACAAACATTATAAAATACCAGATGTCATTATTATTCCTCTAGTCCAGCGATCCAAAACACAACATTTCCATATGGCGCCACTGAAAATGTAAGATATAGTGACACTTAATAAGCCATTGCTACCACACGAAGGACGTGCAAAATCATACAAACCAGGACATCTCTTCTCTCAACTATATCTGCACAATATGGGCAAGATCCTACAATGTCACTATGTACCGCATTTGTGATATGTCTCGATATGTATTAAAAACACATTGGTAGAGCCCTTGACGTGCAATGGTGGAAGACTGGGTCACATTATTCTGATCAGTATTATTTATGTTTGTCGGATCATGTAAATGTGATTCATCAAAACAGCCACAGGAACACTCATCTGCAACATCTGAGATCATTCAGGATGCTCACAGCAAAAAAAACCCTTCAAAAACCCATTTAATGATTTGTTAGAGAGCTCAAGTTCAGTGTTCTGAGATACCAAAGGCCAATATTGCAGTACTGCCTTACAAACAATATATTGCAATGCACTAGTGTAAACTTCACTAAAGATTTTCTACTGAATATTATAAATAAATAAATAAATAAATAAATAAATAAATAAATAAATAAATAAATAAATCCTAAAAATAAAACCAGTCCTGTAGACGCAGGCTGATTGCTGTCTGTGGAATAAAAAGCAGTTCATTTCTTTTTATTCAGCATAAGCAAACCATCTTTCTCTTGATTTGGAGCTATGTACTATGACCTGGAACATTTAATTGCATTACATTAAAAAGGGTAAGCTTGGATGTAGATCAGTGTAAATAAATGGGATGGCCAGACACTAGCGTTATAAGATCTCTCTGACCTTGTTTCTTATTAAGTTTTTTTTTTTTTTTTTTTAGAAATCGGTCTGGTTCTCAAGTTGAAAATTAACGACAAGTTCAGACATGGGTTAGAAAGAATAATCTTTCAACATCTACAGAAGTCAGTAGCAATCCTGTCCGATTAGTGACCGGCATTTATGACTATTTAGAGCTGCTTAAAAAATATGACCAACTTGTTGATATTATTTAACGCCTGTAATGCTGCACATCAGTTTTCAGAATGCAAAAGCAATAGACGAAATGGGACTCAGATCCAGAACTAAAAATAAAAGAGGAAAAAATGAGTGCGACTGAGACAGACAGAGAGAAAAGGAGATTTAGTTAGAGAGATGTGTGTGCCAGTCTTGGGGCAGTGATGAGCGAGACATCCCCTGGTCTATCTCACTTATCTCTAGGGGGGTGTCTGGACTCGGGGGTTTGGCAGGACATAGCATTCCAGCCCAATTTACACATCCTCACACATGCACCCAGTTAACATCAGAAAGAAGACGTAAAGGAAACACAAATGCATGTGCACTGACTCATCTACAGGAATCAGCCAGGATACACCACTATAGTGACAAAATGAAATTTACATACTTTGCTATATCTAAAGCTAAAAAAAAATCATTAGTAGAGTCTAAATATGGAAAACAATTACCATTTAATCATACTTATTAGATAGATTTATTTTAACATTAAGCTTAAAAATTGAGTCTATTCAAAAAAGTCTGTGTGCTGGCCAATGATGTCATACATTAAGTGGTACATTTTCTGGAAATCCTGAAAACACACACACACACGCGCGCACGTCTTACCATCTTTGTGAGATAATTCCATTGACAATTATTAATGTTAATAATTAATCAATCTATCTAACCAAATAAACCATAACTTGAACTTCAGAAAGCAAATGAAAAATAAATACTGTACATTAAAACAGTAAATAAATAAACAAAAAAAAAAACAAAGTGGGGACAAGTGAGCTGTCCCCACAAAGTCAAAAATTTCAGATATTCCTATCCTTATGGGGACATCTGATTCCCCCTAAGACAAAGCGACAGCAATCACAACAACAACAACAATAATAGTAGAGTAGTACTATTAGTAGTAGTATTAATGGTAATGGTAGTAAGGGAAGTAAGTAAGGGAAATCCAGCCAGCTGCCTGTCTGATGTTTTGAACCACACTGACTGTTTTATGTCACTGTTCATCCTCATTTTGCTTTGATAAAATAAAAATGAACTTGATGAACCAGACAGTTTTACCCTCCTCTTTTCAGTTCAATAACACATGTCTTGAAAGAAAACCACAAACCGGTGCAACACAGTGCAGATTTTTCTTCCACCAAACAGAACCCAAGGTGGGTGGGCAAACTCTGCAGTACCTCATACAGAATTATACTGCCGTTTAGAGAAAAGCAATTGCATGAAATAACAGAAATAAACATGTCTTTCATCACTTCGATTTGAAGGGATTTATCCATCATCGCTTTTTAATTGTGGATTAAAGCTGATTTGGAAGTGCTGGGGGAAAGGTCTGTGGCTTTTTCCTGCATGAGGAATAACACCTGTGGTCAAGAACCCAGAGTGACCAGATTGCACAACATGGTAACCACATCCTTTCGTTTAGTAAGAATATACCTAGCCTCTGATCAAGACTGTTTCCTTTATCAAGCATGTTAGGAAATTCATTTGTTGTTTACTTAAAAACACACACACACACACACATACATTTAAAGATATTACAAAAAAGGAAACCATACTACCACAAATAACACAACAAATAAAAAGCAACACGGGAGGAATGTTGGAACATCTCTTCACAGTGGATATTTCTTAGATTTCAACATGAATGTCTTGACTACGGATTGAAGCAAAACCTCAATATCATTCAATAAAACCGTTCATAAACCAATCCACAGCATGGAAAATCAGGAATCTGGTCAGCTACGATAAGATGTTCTAGAGTTACTTCAAAACAGCTAACATATTTCAGCCTCTGTATGACTTTCATTTTGATCATTTTATTGCCCTCGGGTTTCTATCCAATGTTCTTTGACCGAGAGGTTTCATCTTTAAACACTTACATGCTTGAACTCTTGCTAAGGTGACTAGCTTATATTCAGTAATGTGCCAACACTCTTTCTTTACAAACTAGGCCACTATTATCAGGTGAAGTTCACATATGAAGTTAATATAACGTGCACAGTGGTGTGTAAAGTAATTGTGCCTCGTCTCCTAAGAATGAAAGCCTAGCTTACATAAGGACATATTTGCTTCCATGTTCCATTGCGGTTTGATCAAATCCTGTGAAGCAATGGATTTATGCTTCACAAAACACGACTTAGTTTCCTGTTGTGCAACTGCTACTGGATGAAATGACTTTTTTATTTTATTTTTAGAATACCTTCATTTAAGAAGGAATAGTATTATGGCCCTGATAAAGGTGTCAAGTAAGCCATAAATTAGCACAGGACAGAATTTATTCACAGTTTAAACCAATTAAGTAAAAAACAAAAAATCCTATCTATCTATATCTACCTATTTTACACACAGTGCCCTCCACTAATATTGGCACTCTTGGAAAAAATGAGCAAAGAGGCAGTGAATAATTGCCTTTGTAGTTACAGTGGGCTGTGGTTGGATCTTGGTAGTTGAATCTTGGTGGCAGGACAATGATCTAAAACACACATCAATATCAATACAAAAATGCTTCACGGACCACAAAATCAAGGCCCTGTCATGACCATCCCAGTCCCCTGTCTTAAACATCATAGAAAACCCATGAGGTGAACTGAAGAAGAGAATCCACCAGTGTGGACCTCGAAATTTGATGGATCTGGAGAGATCAGTATGGAGGGATCTGTTTGGAGGAATGGTCTCAGATTCCCTGCCATGTATTTTTTTAACCTCATCAGGCATTATAGAAGAAGACTCAAAGCTGTTATCTTGGCAAAGGGAGGTAGCACAAAGCAATGACTAAAAGGGTGGCAATAATTGTGCACTATATACATATCTTATTTTTAATAATTTATTTATATATATATATATATTATATATTTATATATCTTATTTTTTCCAGGGCAGTATATATATATATATATATATATATATATATATATATATATATATATATATATATATATATACCGCCCTGGAAAAAATAAATATATATATATATATATATATATATATATATATATAAATAAATAAACTTATATATCTAAGTTTGGGATTACTCAAAAATTTTATTGTTTTCCAAGGAAACACACAGGAAATTAGTCTGAATAGAAAATATAGTAAAAGAACAGGACATGCTGACATGTCAGAGTTACAAATAATGAGTTTGATGGAAATTTTCTTCAAACTTTGCCTTCATCAAAAAAAAAACACCTTTTGCAGCAATATATATATAATAAAACTTTATTCTCTTTTGTTCTCAATTTTCACTCTAATGATATCCATAAGAGTATTTTTTTGTGGTTTTCTTTTTAACAAAAGATCAAATGTATGGTGTTATATGTAATAAAATAGATGGAATTCTCTCTAACAACAAATTTTACTGCATTCGAACAGGTAATTTGTCTAAATAATAGCGGAAATTACGAAAAATATTTTAGAAGAGCAAAAATCCAAAAGGTTAATAATCATAACCATCTTTCAATGGAAGGATAATGTGTGTTTCATTCAACATACTGTCATAGCTCTATGTTCTTTCCCTGCTTTCCAGGTGTCTGGAAAAGGAAAGGGAAAAGATATGCAAGCAGTCTGGTGAAAATGCCAGATAGGAAGTGTACAACCTTCGTCACTGGACTGCAGGTCAGGCCAGTGTTAACTATGTTTCTCTCTGGTGAAGTGAAATGAGTGTTAAGCAATCCTTCTCAGATTTCACACTCTCGCATTCCCAAAAAATGCAAGGCCGAAAGGTGATAGAAAATGTTAAGAATTTGTATTCCCCACATAATTTGACGTTGTGAAAAAAATAAAGGAAAAAAAGCCTGAGTGGGGTAGTAGTATAAGCTGAAGTACTTGATGATAGAACATATTAGAGTCATTTTAATATCTCTTTTCTTTAGGGAGGCTGGCCTCATTAATTTATGTCAGACACTGATGTCTGCCTGGCATGTACTATGTGCATGTTTCACATGCAGTTAACATGAGAGCATCAACAATCCCGATTTCAAGGAAAGGGATTTCCGAACAAATAAATCCTTAAAAGTACCCAGGAAGTTCCATCTAATCGCAACATGCTTTCTTAATTAAGTCTGTCAACGTGCCATTAATTATGTGCGTAATGCAAGACAGAGTGAGAGCAGCTTTTCATTTACAAATGAAGTCCAGCACTTAGCTACGATGTGCACACGTGCACACACACGCACACGCACACGCAAACACACACAGTTTGTTTTTTTTTAAAAAAAAGAAAAAACGTAAAATGTATCTTTGGAAGAGTAACTTGTCACTTTTAAGCTAAAATGGAACATAAGAAATTTGAGTGCACTGGGGGAAAAAACACTCACTGGCCACTTTAATAGGAACACCTGCCCACTTTTTTTAATGCAATTATCCAATCAGATTGATCATGAGGCAATAGAGCAATGCATAAAATCATGCAGTTACAGAAAAAGGGCTTTAGTTAATGTTCAAATACCAGAATGAGAGAAAAGAATGTAATATTAGAGCTTTTGGTGGTGGAATGTTAAGAACTCTGAAATACTGCTGGTCTCCTTAGATTTTCATGCAAACTGCCCCCAGGGTTTACACAGAATGGTGCCAAAAACAAAAAGCATCCTGTGAGTGGACACTCTGCAGGCTGAAACACCTTGTTGATGAGAGAGATCAGAGGAGAATGACCAGACTTGTTCGAGCTGACAGGAAGCCTATGGTAACTCAAACAGACACTTTTTACAACTGTGGTGAACAAAAAAAGCATCTCACAACCTACATGTCGAAACTTTACAACAGAAAAGAGCACAGTGGGTTCCACTCTGACTCTTAGTGGAAGAACCTTAGGTTCCTGTTCTTGAGTGACAGCAGTAGAACTCGATGGGTTGGGCATTCAGAAATACGTTTCTGTTCACCATAGTTGTATTAGGTTATTTAGGCTACGGAAGACCTCTTAGCTCAAACAGGTCTGGCAATTTCTTTTGTCATCTCTCATCAACCAAGATATTTCCACCTGCAGATTTGATGCTCACTGGATGTTTTTTCCCCTGACCATTGTGTGGGAGTTTACAGACTGTTGTGTGTGAAAATCCCTGCAGTTTCCGAAATACTCAAAGCAGCCTATCTGGCACCAACAACCATGTGATGACCAAATTTCCCCCAATTCTTGACATATTTTCAGAAACACACACAGAATAAATTCATATTATGTGGAGGATGTGGTAGCTTATTGGTTAAAGTGGTGGACTACGGATCGGAAGATTGTGAGTTCGAATCCCAGCTCCACCAAGCTGCTACTGCTGGGCCCCTGAGCAAGGCCCTTAGTGTCTAAAAAAAATAATAAATTAAGTAAAAAAAAAAAAAAGTCGCTCTGGATAAGGGCGCCTGCCAAGTGCTAGAAATGTATATTGATTTTCATTCTAAATGAATATATACACTGTCTCTATGTAGACAGCCAGAGATCACAGTTTTTAATTCATTCTGATATTTATTGAGTATATTAACCAAACCTTTTGCTCTGCACTGTTGCCACATGATTGGCTGCTTAGATAACTGCATAAATGTGCAGGTGTAGAGGTGTTCCTAATAAAGTGGAATGTGTGTGAAAGTATATCATATACATATATATATTTATATATATTCACAAGAGGCTAAAAGTGCCAATGATTAAAAGCATGCGTCTTAGTGCAGTTGGTTGTAAAGTCTCAGTTGGAACATAGAAACGAGTACAGGGAGAGAGAGAGAGAGAGAGAGAGAGAGAGAGAGAGAGAGAAAAGAAAGAGAGAGACGCTTATAGGGTCCACTGAGGCCTCTCTTTGGCAGAGCCTCTCTATCCATCACGGCATCAATCATCCACCTCCCAGGACAGACAGGGAAAAAACACTCTGCCTTTCACACAGACTGAAAGAAAGAGACATGCAGGTCTGCTTCCCTCAGAAGAGAAGGTTCATAATTACCTCTCCTCACAACACTTCATCTGCACCATTACTGAGCAAATGGAAAGCCCTGGAGATTAGATAAGTCTTCTAATAAATAAAACTTTATTCCGTACACTGGGGAAAAAACTGCTCAGTTGGCTGCCACTCATATCCTGATTTCATTTATGCAGGCCATCACAAGTATCAGCAGGTATTGGATTCTTATCAGGGATTACACAGAACTAGTGATGTATGCATTTGTAAAGTCAATAGATAAATTATCAATAAAAAAAATTGATTGATATTCTTTCAGACAACAGTCCTGAGCTTTTTTTTTTGTAAAGCCAAAATGAAGAAACTGGTTTATCATTGAAAGCAAAGCTAAAATGTGGTTTTTCACTTCACTGGGGTCTATTCATGGGTGAATGTCAAGCTTTCTTTAATACTATTATTCCTGAATAATCATGATAGATGAGCTACTGTATTCGAATACAGATACTACATTTCACCAACGTAAAACTTGCAGTATCACTGCAGATGGTTTGGAGAATGTCCATCTAACATTTGCTAATAAATAAAACAGGGTCAACATATAATGGATATCGATGTCAGGAACAATTTTAAAGAATTTAAAAAACAGATTTTCTCAAGCTCTCTTACTTGGCAAGACTTCTTGTTGAGTGATGCTGCAATGACAACTGAAACATCCATCATTCAGTGAGTGAACAAGTGGTAAGAAGTGGATAAGACACACTCACCAGCACAGTCCACATTGATCAAGCTGAGGGTTGCTGGGACGCAGGATGTGTCTAGTAAACGCATGTTCCTCAGTACCAGCTGCACCATGCCAGCCTTCAGCCTCTCGGGTAGGAGAGAGAGAAGGAAAATGGGCAAGTAGACAATGTAGCGCAAGTGGCACAGCACAGGAGTCATGACCTTGCCCTGCGGACTTGAGGCCATGCGTTCGATAGTGGGGAAAAGCAGCACGGACTTCACCACCTGAGCATGGGAGGAGTTGGAGCAGAGGGTAAGCTCATGTTAGGAATACTGCAGATAAGACATTAACATTAAATAATTCTAGAGTGTCTTATTGTAGTCTACAATATTATTATTATTGCAATATTGAGTTTTAAAAAACTTCTTTTAGTAGTTTACTGTTTCTGTTTGGCAGAAGTTTAAGAACTTATATCTCACAAACACATAAACGCTACCCTACAAAGCAATTTAATAAAAAGGCTTTATCAACCTATGCCAAGATCAGATTTGTCCAAAAACCATAGCCCATGTTTCTTGCTTTCAGTCCAAAAGGTTTTTTTTTAGCACTGCAACTGCCTTTAGAAAGGCAAGATAGATTAGCTGAATTTTAAAAAAATCAGTGGCTCTACAAGACCAGGAGAGTGAAGAGCACTGTTCTATATTGAATCACAAAAACAGACTATAAAAACAGGTCTTGGGCCTAAAAAGGTCTCTCTGTAGCAATAATATCAGTTTACATTCCTGGGATTCATTTGCTCTTGCTCTGCACATTAACTGAACCACATGTACTTCAGGAAAAAAAAAAAAAAAAGGAGAGCACTGGAATGACATGTAGTGTAAAAGATGCTACAGGTGGTTTCTTACACTTCCCTCTTTCACACAAATATGATGCACCTGACATGTAATGCAATTTCAAAGCTGCCTCTGGGTGAGCAAAATACGAGAAATGACATGGAACGTTTGGGATTTGTTTTTTATGAAAGCGATACGAGACAGAACCATAGAGAATGAGAGTGTGAGAGAAAGGAAGAGAGAGAGAGAGAGAGAGAGAGAGACTTCCAGAAACAGGAAGCACCTGTCTCTGTTTGGCCACTGACTAGAAAGCGGCTCAACTCATTCAGTAAGACAAAGTGAACGTGCTTCGTCTGCCTTTGCAAAGCTTTGCAGTTGGGGCCAAGTATTTTTTTTCAATGAAACTATACAGTGCAATATCCATTCCCTTGTGCGAAATATGAAATAGCCAGCCGCATGTAATGCCAGATGTAATTTATTCATTGTCAAACCAATTTCAAGCACTGATACTGCTGCTAGTCAGAAAAGACATCAGATTTGACTTATAGCACAACATCTGTTAACTCTCTGGTACAAACAATAGAAAGCACAGGCCCCAATGTATGTCCCAGTAAAATTGTTGATTTAGGATCTGTTTCTACTGATCCATATAACTATATCTTTCCTCTGTGGGGAGATGAGAAAACCTGGTGAAATCAGAGTGATTAAATACATCCTTTTTTGGGGACATTTACTGGCAAGGGTTTTACTGGTCTAAGGCAAATAAACTATAAGAAAATATATTGAGCAATTACCAACAAAAGTATTTATGGTAATAAATCCACCTATTATTAAAATCAAGCATCTGCTAAACGAATGTATGTTCTATAACATACTGTTCGAACACCTCAGACTAAACCTGAGATGGCTTTACTTTCTTAAGTCTTTCTTTCTCTAGCTACTTGTGTGTCTTATGTTTGAGCAGTAAGTGAATATTCAAACCTGCATCCAGATCACTGCACTTCTTAGTAGAGGTGTGAGCGGGGCTGTTTTTTAACTCTCACTCGCTCTCACTCATGACTCATGACCAATCCTGCCTGCTGCCAGGTTTTTTCGTTGTTGTTGTTTATTTGTTTGTACCCGTGTGTAATAGTTTCTAACAAACCAACCTGTTCTATTCTCCACAATATAAACAAATTAGTCATTTAAACTACTGTGACCCTCACATGATAAATCAGTTACTGAGGAGGAATAAATGAATGCACAAGTGCTCAGTTAATTGAACTCTGATGTTAATGAATGTGGCCTTTTTTTGTGTCTCTGAAGTTTCACATCTGACTGCCTGCTACAGAGTGTATAAACTAAAAAGAAAAGAAAACTGCTTTCATGACCTTTTGTTGGGTGATTTTTGAGAGAGAGAGAGGGAGAGAGAGAGAGGGGGGGGAGAGAGAGAGAAAGTAAGAGACAGAGAGAGAGAGAGAGAGACAGAGAGAGAGAGAGAGAGAGAGAGAGAGAGAGAGAGAGAGCTCAAACGAGTGTGTGAACAGGTGACCTTTGAAGTGTAAAGTACTGCGTTTGATGAGAAGCAGCTCCTCTTCATGCAGGTCACAGGAATGGAACTCTGGGAGGGGTTCTCTAATCAGCAAAACAGACAGCCAGTCACTCGCCCCCTCTCTCTTTTCTCCCTCATACACATACACACAGCCTCAGTCTAACCTGATGCAGGATTTCGAAAGTACACGCTTACTCTCACACACACTCAACCTTTGGCACACGTAAACAAACACTTGGTCTATTTGTGGGTACAGGTCCTCCTAAACTTCCTGTATTTTGGGGGAAGAGATAGAGAGAGAGAGAAAAAAAGTTCACTGAATTTTGTGTACCAACATCTGGAGTAGACGAGCTGAAAAATGTTTAGATGTCACAGGCTCATTTTAACCCAGCACTGACAACAAGGCTATGCAGCGGTTTCTCTTCTGGATCTTAGACCATTACCTTTGAGAAAGTGTGCAAGAATAAGGTTCCTAAACATGTATGATAAAGACAAAACGATAATGTAACGTAAGTAATAAGCATAGTATAATATAGTATAATAAATGGTGTCTGACTGCTGTTACAGTGTTAGGGCATTATTTAACTATTTATGACTATTTCCTGCAAACTTTTTTCTTAGCCACATCCAAGGTATACCAAATCTGCTACAATGTTCTACCCAATCTGGTACAATCTGTTCGACTCACCAATGATTTGGAAAACCTTTAAATAATTTTCTGCCCAATTTATCTACATGTACTTGAAAAGCGAGGTACATACTTGCAAAAAACTAGGTCTACAAGAGCAGCTTGGAAGTAATCATGAAATGTGCCAGACTGTGCGAGTGGTCAATGGAATAGTTGAATGTGCTGAAGGTCTGACCAATCTGCAGCGTGTTAAGCAAATTTAACTATTTGGGGTTTTTTTAAACCTGGGGCTGTAACTGGAGCCAGCTATATAATGTAATGTTTATGCTTTTACTTGGCACACACAGTGACTGTAATGATGTTTTATTTAAGTGAATTATGAAGTAATGCCAACACTTTTGGACCTCACCCCTGTCTGCCCTAACCTTTACTCCATGAATGGAGGCCCACCCAAAGTGCTGTGATACAGATGCACACACTCGCAGGAAGCGGCAGACGCATTTTTTTGTCCGAGGAATTTTGGGGACGTGCCATTGTTCCACTAAGGCTAATGACACAACTTGTTGAGTTCTTTCCTTTAAACATCTGTAAGATTTCCATTACCTTTCCCAGATAACGACTCCGTTTAAACATTTAAAATACTATTATCTTTTATTTAACAGACTTTCGTGCACCAATTGTCCAAGATCTTTTTAAAAACATTTCGCGTTCCAAGACAATATCAACATTTCCTAGTTTAGCGTTTTATCCGAGTCAAATTGCTGTCAAAATAATGATCTCCGGTTTCAAAATTATGTCTGGCTAAATACCCGAGCAGATAAAGATACTTTAACATAGGAACTAAACAATCTATGGTGCTTTTTCCTGTGCGTTAGCATGCGAACAAAATAACAGATCCGACATACTATATAAACAAAACCCGACTGCAAAACAAATTTGGCTTCTCAAAGTACCAGTTTTACTTGAGTGAATTGTTTGTATATTTTGATTAAGGAGTCGAAAGTGTAAGGAAGAGTTCATGTGGTGATGTGAGCAGGAGTTCAGTGTGTGCATCACCAAAAAATGGTTTGAATTAGCTTGATGAAAACCAACGACACACCATATTTTCCCATCCTTACTCACAGTACACAAGGTCCGCAGAAGATACGCATTTTGATCATGCGGATAAATAAAGTAAGAAACAAAACAATTGGAGATGGTTGTACACATCTGTTTAGATTTATCCATGAAGATCAAGGTGGGCAATTAGCTTGCAATGTGTAGGTGAATAAACCTAAATCTTATACAAGAAACATGAAAAATCCTCCAGTAATTTCTGGATCGTAAAAGTAATGACAAACGATTAAAAAGAAAGGGGAAAAAAAAAAGTTACTTGTTGATAGAACATCAACAGAAGGAACAATAAACTGAAAATAAACATCTAAAGAAACTTAAACATTACTTCAGGCTCTTAAATCAAATAATCTGTCGTTCCCGATGTAAATAATGGAATGATTTCTCAGCTTGTGCCCTGGCCCCCTGCAAAATAGCCTATTTCTTGTAGGGCTTTCTTCTCATAGCACTCAGTCTAACTGAGAAATGTCTGCTGTGCTCTCAGTTGTTCATTAGACCAGCTGGAGTCTAAACATTCACCTCAGAGTCTTAGAATGGGCAGAAATCCCAACAATGCTGAGTAGGCTGGAGTTACACAATTTCAGCACACACATGTGCAGCAGACCAGAGAGGATATTCATTCAGTCGCGTAACCCTGATCTTTCTAAGACAAACATGTCCATAATAATGTCTAGTAGCAGTCAGTCAAAGTGGCTGGACATGTAGTGATGAGTATTCAAGCCGCAAGCCCATTTTAAATTACCAGAATGACAATAATCTTTCATAAATTCAAGTCTATATAGACAAGAGCCAAACAACATTGAAATGATCTGTTGTATTTGTCCCTCAGAACAATCTCAGCGGTGATATTGTTAAAGGAATTGTTTTAAGAGTCTGGCTGGAAGCCATACATGCTACTCCCAGTTACAAGCAGAAAAATTATGCCACCTGTCCACTTCAGAGGAAAAGCGGAGCAAGACCTGCTATTGTCTCCTCAGACCTCAGCAGGGCCCTTGACTCTAACCCACATAGCTAGAGCCTAACAGAACAGGAGTTTCTGATTATCACATATCATACATAATCACCATGTTGCATTTTTGGCAGTCTACAATCTGCAGCAGTGAGGGAAATATTTTTCTTTTTTATACTCTTTTTTTTCTATGTAGACATGGCATGCCACGACTTCATAATGGTTTAGGTATAACCTGGTCCAAAAAAAAGGAAATAAAAGACAATAGTGCACACTATAAAGAATATAAAGTTAACAAGACTGGAGGAAGATATTTGTAGCACTAGATGGACTATATAGTCCTTTTTCAAAACTATTGGAATGGCAAGGCCAATTCATTCATTTTGCTGAAAAATGAAGACGTTTGAGTTTGAGATCAAAAGACGAACATGGGAAGAGATATACAATTTCAGCTTCTGTTTCCTGGTATTTATATGTAGATGTGTTAAACAAAAAAACAGCATAATTTGTACCAGAACCGACAATTTCTAGGTGAAAAAAATTGGAACATGCGACCGATGTGTGCTTCTTATATTCACATGTGACCTGATAGACTGATTGTTTCACCTGTGAAGACTGCAGTTGTTTAAATGCCAACATGAAGGACCAGAGAGCTGTCTATGGCAAAAAAGGAAGCTATTTTGGAGCTGAGAAAAGAGAAGAAATCAGTCAAATGCATTGTACAAATACTGGGCATAGCCAATATCCGGAATGTCCGGCCAAGCAAAACAACGACAGATGACGATAGAAACTTTGTGAGAACTGTGCAGAAAAACCCCAAACCAACATTCAGTGACATCACCAACATACTCTACAGCACAGGGGTGAAGGTTTCACAATCCACTATTCGAAGAAGCCTGATAAATAACATACAAAAAGATGCAAACCACTCATCAGCATTAACAATATGGAGGTCAGTTTGGAAATCCACAAAAAATACAGAGAGGAGCCACAAAAGTTCTGGAACCAAGAAAAACCTCTACCAAAGTAAAGGAAAGTGTGGAAAAAGTTAGGATCTGCTCATGATCCGAAACATACAGGCTCGTCTGTGAGGTAGTGCATCTGGAGCAACCTCATTAATCAAGCAACCTAATTTTGAGGAACTTCATCATGCAACAAGACAACAACACAAAAAAGTATGCCATTAGGGGGCAAAAGTGGAAAATTTTAGATTGGCCAAGTCAATCACCAGACTTTAACCTAATTGAGCAGTATTTCACCTCCTGAAGAAGAGACTGATGTGAGAAATCCCCCAAACTAAACATTAACTGAAAGGTGCTGCAGAACAAGCCTGGAAAAACATCACAAAAAAAAAAAGAGAAGAAACCAACAATTTAGTGATGCCTGTGAATCGCAAGCTTTGTACAGTTAATGCAATTAAGGGCTCTGCAACCAAATATTAAGTTTTATTTACTTATTTATTTATTTAAGACTTACGTGTAACTATACTTAAATTGGGTGGTCTGATAAAAAATTCATGTTGTTTAACACATGTTAAACAACATGTAAATACCATGAAATCAAATCTAAACTCTCTTCTCATATCCATCTCTAGATCTCAAAAGCAAACAAATGAAGCCTTGCCATTCCAATAGTTTCAGAGGGGACTGTATATCAATATGGATATATATGTATATTTCCTTATATCCAGTTCTTAAAGAATAAAAGTGTACACATTTCCAGGACATGCTGTAAAAGTTATTATATGACTGAATCAGTAAGGTCTTTAAGCACTTGAACTTTATGTGAAGAATTATGATGTAGCTCTTGTCTGTTATTATGAGTTATATGCACATCTGTATAAGGCCCTTGAGTGGAACTAAATATTTCTAAAGAAGAAAACAAGGGACTGAAACAGGCAGGAAGTTAGTGAAAAGAGGTGAGGGATAGGGAGAGGGAGAAAAAAAACACTAGAAGCAAAGCCTGAAAATAAAAATGACAAAGTACACATCTTAGTAGCAGAAAAACCCCAGAGGGAGAAAGAAAATCAAAGTTCTTTTCCACCTTATTTAATCTCCTGACCTTTTGCACAGCAGGCACATGGGAGCAGAACTGTCTTATTATCCTGTTCAGCAGTGGCATCTCAGGCCACTTCTAAACTGTACATAGTCCTGCTCATGTTTTGCTGAACATTTAAACCATGCCAGACACACACATTAGCAAAGCAGAGTACAGAGACCGAGCAGACAGGGCCAAGAAACTCATGCAGAGCTAGTCATTATTTACATGCTTTAATAAAGAGAAGCAGGCTGAATGAGCAAACAATAGCCTCTAGAGACAGCTGTGAGTCACTAAGTGAAATTCATTCTTCCAGCTTAGACTTTATGCTGGCTCATTGTTCTTACGCTCTAAAACAGCGGAGAAAAAAAAGAAGAATCCATTTAATCATGGTAAAAGCAGGCTGTCTTCTGTGGCTTATACTATCATGTCTTTAATGGTCAGATTAATAATTTATGGCCAAAGTTAGTAAATAAAGGTTGAAATTAAAGCTAAAATTGAACAGAAAAACCACAGTTCATAACAAAACATTAACATTAACTGTGAATATGAACTAACTAAGTAACCAACTAAAATGTTTCTCGGATTAACTTTTTACCTTTAACTCTGGGTCTCTCTTCATCATCTCCAGAATGATGTAGCAGCCGATTGAGTGACCAATCAGGATGAGGTGTGTGTCTCGCGGCACGTGTTCTAAGAGAAAGCCCAGTTTGTGCTCGATCTGCCCATTCAAGCCGAACACATCCTCCGCCTCGGTCACCGAAGCACCTTAAAAGTACAAAACAGGATAATAGAACAAGCCTGCTTTATAAAGAGGGTTGCACATAGCTATATTCATGCTCACCAATAACTTATCAAACGCACGACTGTTTCCCGATTGTAGGAGTCTCATTACAGTTGTCAGAAACACTTAATAACATAAGGGGCACTTTAAATTGCTAAGTTGTTCATGTGTGGCGTTTTCTTTCAACAACTTGATCTTGTTCTTCATTATGTCTTTGGACAGGTAAAATAACCCCCTATCAACAATTCCAGTAACTTGAGGTCCTGAACAATGTTTGGCAGGCGTCGATATTAATGTCATCCAAGCAGCACTAAATGAAGTAGTGTTAACTCGAGAAAGGGTCTGAATCACTGTGACACAGTGGATGGGTGTTGGACAAGAGAAAAGAAGGAAACTGCTATGACAATATTAAGATGCATGTAGGAAAATTTCCCCTCATTCTGCTTGTAAATTACCAGGTCCTGTCGGTTATAGAAAATAAGGACCATGTATTTTATGTGAATTAAGTTGGAATGAAACAAAAATTGGAAATTTTGAAACAAAAACAAAGAATTAAGTTGGAATGCAACAAAAAACAGCCCAAAAAAAATGAGTAATAAATAAGAAAGAGAGACTTATACATCTGAACAATGCACTCTGCATAATTTAGTAGCCTATTCATTATAAAATATATCTAGTTGCATGTTAGGTGTGATAAACATTTAAACATAATCAACTTCACACTCCCTCCTTTGAAAATAAATCATTTTCTAATCACAAATCAGGAGCGAGAATAAAACAAAACAAACCAACAACAACAACAACAACAAAACACTCATTCAAACTCAAATGCTTCTCTCTCTCTCCCTCTCTCTCTGTTGTTGTAAGAAAGCATTTGCCAGGTGATTTAATTAATTTAGAAATCACATCACAACTCTCTAACTCTTCTAAATGCATGCAAAATAAATTGCTTCATGCTTTAAACCCCCCTTGTAAGTCACACCAGGAGGGTTCTGGTTTTACGCCTAAACTGGGCTTGTGTTAAATCAAATCTGCATGTGCAACATGGTGAACTCATTTCAAAAGCAAAGAAAGAAGAAAAAATGCAACAAATTTTCCCTGCAATTTTTTGGGGGCTAGTTTCTGGTGTTTCCTTACAATTTTTGAGATGTAGCTGAGATTTTGCTGAATTGTGCCAGTCCTGCACACCGGTGCATATTAACTCTTAATACTGTAATTAATTACATAAGCTTTTGTTTCATTACATGCTACTAAGAGTAGCATGTAATAAGAATGGATCTCTCTGAATGGAGAATGGATCTCTCTCTCACACACACACACACACACACTTTTTTAAGTTTTAATTATTATCATTCATACTTTCAGAATGTTGACTATATTAATCAAACGAAACCCAAATCCTCATTTTTGCAGTGTCATTAAACATTAAACTGAATTCTATGTATCAATACACTTCTTTTTGAAAATCTGAAAAATATTTGGACAGAAACTCCTGTCATCAAACCAGCCTCTATACTGATAAGGAGTAGTCCTGACTGTCCGTTATGCATACGAGAGCTTTTACCATGTCATGCAAGCTACGCATAAAAATGGAGTCCAGAAAAAGATAAAGAGGCTGATTGACCTGGAAGACATGAAGAAATGTGAGAGAGAAAAAGAATCTGCTGATAGGAGGAACCATTGCAAACTATACAAAGAGTTCACGACATTAAATCATTTTTATAGCATAAAATACCAGTACTGTATATAGGAAAGACTGATAAAGCAGAGAATACGTTACAGAAGGAACAAGTCAGAGGGGTTACTTAAGTGAAGCTCTGCTCCCTGAATGCCTTGTAATGCTAGCACTAGCACTGTGGTACTTTCTACACATGATCAGTATTAGGATGCAGTAGGAAGTGTAGAGCAAGGTACTTAACAACCTCAAGCAAGGGAATAAAAATGGTTTCTCTCAAGGTTTCTTCCTCATATCATCTCAGGGAGTTTTTCCTTGCCACCATCTCCTCTAGCTTGATCATTAGGGACTGAAATAAATTGACATTTTAAATTTTATCTTTTTTTATTCTTAATTTTTATATTCCTGTAAAACTGCTTAGCAACAACGTCCATTGTTAAAAGCGCTATACAAATAAAATTGCATTGAATTGAATTCATTAAATATTTAGTATTTTGCAAGAACAACTAGATGTGCAAAATATATATAAGGTCATATTAATTTTTTTAAGCCTACTCATTCATAAAAATTTTGTGAATAATACCGAGATCATTTTGCATGATACAGACTGCATCACTTACAAAATTTCAAAGCAAGAAACCTAAATTTTAATAAATGATTTAGAATCATCTTCAGAATCTTATTAAATTGAAGACAACAAACATATGTACTTGTTTTATTCTCTTAAACAAAATGAATTAAAGGCTAGTTTGAATAATGAGTCGTCCTGAAAGAAAATTCATAAATATCCTCAAATGTACTTTCATGGCGATCCTTGTGAAAATTTTTTATCTCCAGCTGAGGTACTCTTCACTATATGCACAAAACCAAGATCTTGCAATACTGAAAAAATTATGGTCTTCCAGGTCTTCAAACTTGGGAGTGAAGCTGTTAATATATGATAGTATATCGTTAGAGTTATGTAAATCTTACGTTTGATACAGTAATAATTATACGCATAGTGCTTTTCTGACCTTAATGCCAAATACTGACAAAAAAAACATAATAATATAAAGGAAGATCAATTCTGATTTATATGCTGCACTCATAGTATTTAAAGATTCATTAGAAATCAAATATCAATTTTGATGTAAAAAAACAACAAAAAAAAAAACACTAGTTGCGCATCTGTGTCCCTGCCGTCTTCTTGTGCAAATGTTCAAGATGGAGAAAACTGTATCGGTCACAATGTAGTCCAAGGGGATTAGAATGTGATCATCTCAGAACTGGTAAAGAGATGGACCGGTCTCAATTACAGATGGTTGATATGACCAGGTGCCCACATGCCCCCTACACCACCAAACTGTCCCAAATAATGAGGGAGGCATTTAGCTTAGACTAATAAATCTGGCACTATATCTGCAAAAGGATCAGTGATATTATGTACACATTTTTCCTCAATTCTCACCATATGGAGAAGGAGAAAATGTGATCAGGATAAGATAGCTCAAGAGTCATATGATCTCCTTAAACATCTCAGCTGGCTGCAGTCCGATAATCTATAACTTCAGCAATGGGTTGTAACATAAGCAGCTATTTCAATGGACAAGGGCATCTGTGAACCAAATGGCAGAATATAATGAAAGATGAATCACTGAACATAGACAATGCTCCGGGGGGGAAAAAGTGGCCTATATACATGATACCGCTGTGCTTAAACCTCTTGTTGATGATAATCAGGGGTGTCACTCAAACAGAGCTTTTGGAGAAGAAATATAACTTTTAATTAGATGTTCACTTTTATCTGTGCTGCCTTTGCAAATGTTTGCCCCTTGGTGTCATGATCTGGCACACTGGATTTCATTGCAGAGCTCAGATTTATTCAACACACTGCCAGTAACTCTGTGTCATGATAGAAGGAGCAATGGGTGTCACCGGTTTTTGTTTGGCTATCAACCCATACTGCATGTGTGTCTGTGATTAACAGTGTTATTATAGTTGTTGTTAGGTAAATGTTCACCATTTGTTCCTAATTAAAAGAAAAACAAGTCAATAATCTTGGGGTTCAGGACTGTTCGAGGATGACATCCTTTAAGTCTGCACATAGTTTAAAATCTACCACCTTCCTGCCCTACCTTTCATTTTATCACAATATATTTGTTACACTAAATTCGTAAAAATATCTGCATAGATTTGAATAAGACCTGAATAGTCTCTGAGGCATTTTTTGTCCTGTCTACAGACCTGATATGGCCAGCTTCCACATCTACTGTCCAATCCATCAAGCTAGCCAGTGGAAGTGCTGTTTTAGGTGATCCAAGCCATCTGTATGTGGTTTGGCTTATTACAGGTGGGCTTGGCTAATGTCTTTCCCACGTAGCAGGCTCAATAAAAACGTCCGCACTGGTTCGTGATTGAACATACTGGACGCATTCATACACTGGCATGAGGAAGCAGAGCAAGAAGCTGCCTGGTTCGGCTCGCCAGCGTTGTACACGTTCAACATTCCTCCCTACTGTGTGGTGAGGAGAATCCCTTTTCCCTGAGATTTGTCTGGCAGTTACGCAGTGTGACACAACTACAGCTCAGCAAGATGGCCATAAATTCTTAGTGTTAGACATAAAACTTCTACAGCTACATTAAATTAAGTGCAACGGGCAAATTAAACGAACAATGAAAATATTCATTACAATCTAGGTTACACAATTTAGCAATAATAACATTATATTATTGTCTTGCATATGTTCTGACAGCCTTTACTTGATGCCTCACATATTTTGTGGGACAACGGCAGTCTTTAAACCTGTTTAATTGTCTGCTGCCACCTACTGTCTTAATGAGAATATTGAACTTGTCACATTGTAAATTTTATGGTGATATGATGTACAGCATTTGGTAGATGCCCTTAACTAGAGTAGAGTGACTTACAAAAATGCTTTGCAGTCTCTATCAAAAACATAAACTAATGCTAGTACAGACAGGTCAGGGCCTATCAGGATACTATCAATTTAAACCTGCATGAGCATGGTGCAAGGCTTAAGCAAGCCAGTCTTTGTGTCTTACCTTCAATCATATCCATTGTGTCTGGAGGTGCACAGTGTCCAGCATGACTCACAGCCCAGACTGGGTATAGCTTGTTAAATGCTTGATACAATGTCCACATGAAGGTCTTATAAAATCCCACTACACCAGGGTTGCCTGTTGAGGGGAGAGAAAAATCACACCAAACACTCTATCTGCTTTACTCCAATAATGCTGAAAGAAGAAGGTGAAAGGAAGGAAAGCAAAAAATGTGACCATTTCATGCATCATCTCTGTGGTAAAATAATAGCTGATGTGAAATAAACCATCGTAGAATGGTGTGAGAAAATCTCCTTACGTCTCAATACATCTTGAAATTAAACATGGCAAGACATGAGAATTGGAAAGAAGTGCCGTGATTTGTAATGTGAGCTCACAACAATATATTCACTAGCACACAACACTGACAAGAGAGTTGTCACGATTATCATTACACAATAAAAAAAAAAACAAGTAAAAATTTTTCCCCTCTGTTTATATGATTTATAGTAGCATCACATGTAGCTGTTTTTGGTATTTACTCAAGGGTTTGGTGCAGACAGACCCTCAGGACATCAGGTAGATATTGGAGCTTTAATGGGATAAATCTTACACAGCCCTTCAGAATGACCTGATGATATGGTGCAGAAGAAGATACAAAACATAAATGATATCTGATAGCCATTGCTGCTGCCAATGTTTCCTCTGCTTATATAGTCAAGGCCAACTTGCTTTTGCGCTCTGCATACATCAGCGTACGGAAATGTGTGTGTGAGAGAGTGAGAAAGAACAAGTGTGATTGATTGTGTGTATGTAAAACCACTGTTTTATGCAGCATTTCTGAGAAAAAATATGTCGCCCATTCTAACTTGGAGAAAGAATCATCTCGGAAATATTGTCACTAAGTAACTAAAGGCGTTGAGTACGATGTTGGAGGTGTAAATTCCATCTCTGGTGTCCACTTAGGCAGTAGATAAATCTCAGTACAGTGAGTCATTTGGCCTGTTAAGAATGCAGTGAGGCTGCGCAATGAGCAAAACTGTCCCAGATGCAGCTCCTTCTTCACACACGGAAACACACATGCCACATCTTTCGGAAAACAAATTGGATATCAGTCTACGTCTAGTCTCTGTAGTCTTGTATTACAAAAATCACCATTGAAATATCTACAGTGTAATTTAAACCAAGACAAAAGGGTGAATCAGGGTCTAAAAAACCCAGCGTAGTCACAGGATAAATAAAGTAGCAATGCACATGCAGACATTTTCCTTTGAAGTAGTCGAGCAGCTGGCTTTAGTAATCAAGCCTTATCCAACCGATGCCTTAGAGCAAACTGAAACACTTTACAAGCCACTTAACACCATTAATGACTAAATACAAAACCTCTAAACAAGAGCATGTGAGGGCTGAAGAAACTGGTGAGGCTTTAAAAACAGCTGTGGTGTATGAGCGGTAGTCTGCACATTGACCTAAACTTTTAGATCTTTATCGCTAGTAAACTTCTGTTTATTTTCATGTTTTTATTCATTTTTCATAAATCATTTATTAGAAAAGAATGATATTCTGGTGAGGTTCTTTTTCTATGCATGTGAGATTTCCCTATACAACATTTTATTTATTTATTTATTTATTTATTTATTTATTTATTTATTTAATTATTTATATCCAGTGTTTAAATATGTACGGAACAAGTGTCATGTTTCCAAACCAATTTTCCTCTGCCCTAATATTTAATTGATTCACTAGCTACAGCTTGCTTACAGCTGGCAATATTTTATCATATACTAACATATGTATGCAGTTATTAGGAGTATCACGTGTCTAAAATTTGTATATAGCAAGTATTAGTGAGCAGCCTCACAAGGCGTTGCAAAGCAGCTAATATACAGTATCTCTCAAAAGTGAGTACACCCCTCACATTTTTGTAAATATTTTATTAGATCTTTTTATGTGACAAAACTGAAGAAATGACACTCTGCTACAATGTAAAGTAGTGAGTGTATAGTCTGTATAATAGTGTAAATTTACTGTTCCCTCAAAATAACTCAACACACAGCCATTAATGTCTAAACCGTTGGCAACAAAAGTGAGCACACCCCTAAATGGAAATGTACAAATTGGGCCCAATTAGCCATTTACCCTCCCCGGTGTCATGTGACTCGTTAGTGTTACAAGGTCTCAGGTGTGAATGGGGAGCAGGTGTGTTAAATTTGGTGTTATCGCTCTCACACTCTCTCATACTGGTCACTGGAAGTTCAACATGGCACCTCATGGCCTCTCTGAGGATATGAAAAAAAGAATTGTTGCTCTACATAAAGATGGCCTAGGCTATAAGAAGATTGCCAAGACCCTGAAACTGAGCTGCAGCACGGTGGGCAAGACCATACAGCGGTTTTACAGGACAGGTTCCACTCAGAACAGGCCTCGCCATGGTCCACCAAAGAAGTTGAGTGCACGTGCTCAGCGTCATATCCGGAGGTCGTCTTTGGGAAATAGACGTATGAGTGCTGCCAGCATTGCTGCAGAGGTTGAAGGGGTGGGGGGGTCAGCCTGTCAGTGCTCAGACCATACACCGCACACTGCATCAAATTGGTCTGTGTGGCTGTTGTCCCAGAAGGAAGCCTCTACTAAGGATGATGCATAAGAAAGCCCGCATACAGTTTGCTGAAGATAAGCAGACTAAGGACATGGCCAGAACCATGTCCTGTGGTCCGATGAGACCAAGATAAACTTATTTGGTTCAGATGGTGTTAAGCATGTGTGGTGGCAACCAGGTGAGGAGTACAAAGACAAGTGTGCCTTGCCTACAGTCAAGCATGGTGGTGGGAGTGTCATGGTCTGGGCCTGCATGAGTGCTGCCGGCACTGGGGAGCTATAGTTTATTGAGGGGACCATGAATGCCAACATGTACTGTGAAATACTGAAGCAGAGCATGATCCCCTCCCTTCGGAGACTGGGCCGCAGGGCAGTATTCCAACATAACAACCCTAAACACACCTCCAAGACGACCACTGCCTTGCTAAAGAAGCTGAGGGTAAAGGTGATGGACTGGCCAAGCATGTCTCCAGACCTAAACCCTAAGGTGGGGGAGCGCAAGGTCTCTAACATCCACCAGCTCTGTGATGTCATCATGGAGGAGTGGAAGAGGACTCCAGTGGCAACCTGTGAAGCTCTGGTGAACTACATGCCCAAGAGTGTTAAGGAAGTGCTGGAAAATAATGGTGGCCACACAAAATATTGACACTTTGGGCCCATTTTGGACATTTCCTCTTAGGGGTGTACTCACTTTTGTTGCCAACAGTTTAGACATTAATGGCTGTGTGTTGAGTTATGTAGAGGAGACAGCAAATTTACACTGTTATACAGACTATACACTCACTACTTTACACTGTAGCAGAGTGTCATTTCTTCAGTGTTGTCACATGAAAAGATAATAATAAAATATTTACAAAAATGTGAAGGGTGTACTCACTTTTGTGAGATACTGTAAATATATGTTCTATTTTATTTATTGTATTGTTTGTGTCTATTTTTATACTTTTACCTTATTGTTAATCGGCCCTATATATATATATTTTTTTTATCAAGGACAGTCGTAAAAAGAATTTCACTACATGTCGTACTGCGTATGATTGTGTATGTGATCAATTAAATTTGAGTCTGAAATCATAGCCATTGTGGTCAATAACAATGTATTGCCTTTATTTTTCATTGTATCACTTTTAAGGAAATTGAAGCAAAGTGAACTATAAAGCAGAGAACAATACAAGTAGTGAATATAAATATATATATTGTATATACAAGATTTTTCATTGAGTGCTAGAGGAGTAAAGTGCACAGAGTAGAGGTCTAAATTCTAGTGAAGATTATTGTTATTATAATCATTTAAGGGGTTAGTTAAGGGTTGATGAAGGATCTTTATCTGTTTATCTATTTATTGACGATAATGACAGATTCTGCTGTCTGGACTGAGGTTGGAAAGTTCTGGGAAAGGAGCCCATGCCTTGTTGAGTAGGCATCAGTTAGCAGGAAATGGTCATGGTTTATCTATACTTTACACACCATTCATTGTCTTACCTTTTCCTCTCTCCCTATTATTTTTTCTGCAAATCTTTGAGTGACAAGTCTTACTAGCATATTGGCTTTGTTAATGGACAAATGCTAGTCTGACAACTTTTTTTTTTATTTCAGAATAATATTGCTTTTGATTTATGCATTGTTCTAATCTGTACTAAAATTTTCATACTGAACTGGCATAGAGTGCTTTCAGGCAAATCTCCTGATCAGTGCTTGTTGTTTCTGCTCATCAGTCTCTGGAGCTGAAACTGACCACATTTGGAGAACACTGTCAGTACTGATGTCTGGACAGGAAGCAGACATGCAGCGAAGGCCAACAGCAGTCCTTCCAAGCCATTTTCACCCATATTCAACATGAGTAACGATTGCTTCAATTCACTACAATAAAGTCATTGTCACTCTCTATCAGGACCTAGACAGAATAACAAGCCTTCCCTAAACCCTGGACTGTTGAAACCCTCAGCTGTAAGGGCAAAGTGTGAGGGAGCTGGTGAGGAAGTGAAGCACTGCTCCACCCTGGATTACACCATGTAAGCAGCAGGTTATATAACCAGGAGGAACTCTATGTGAGGAATTCATGACTATAAAATGCGGTGTTTATTTGTGTGTTTATTAGAACAGTGCAGTCAGGAAGTTGGAGTTCTTTTCGTTTCTTTCCCATCGTATATGTGTGCTAGGTGGGAATCAAAAGGAAAGATCTTTCTTTAGAAGTGTGTCATTAAAAAGACAACCCTGTTCTGTTTCTGTGAAGAGAAAGAATGTAAAGGAGGCATTCCTATATATATATATATATATATATATATATATATATATATATATATATTTTTTTTTTTTTAAAGGGCACAGAAGCATGAGCTATCTTCTCTTCTCACTCATGTTATCATTTCCTTCTTTCCACAGGGTTCATAAATTCAGCACTGTTCGCTGGAACATTAAACAGATACCTTGCCTGCCGTCTCTGACCCCGAGGCTGCATGGACTACCACGCCACTGACGTAGCCTTGCAGGTGCAGAGCCCACTCGCTCCGACAACCTTTCCTTCTCTCTCTCTCTCACACACACACACATACACACAGAGAGAGAGAGAGAGAGAGAGAGAAACAGACACACACACGCCCCTAAATCTCGGTTAGGCTAGCCAAACAGTGATGTGCGACCCTTGAGGTTTTTGCAGGATGAAATATGTTGTCAAGTTTGGCACAAGTAAAAAAAAATTGCACAGCATACTGGGGATAAGACACATTTTAGTCTGGGACACAATCCCAAAACCAGCTGAACATAAACTGTCCACTTTGATTGATATCTTCAATACTGAATCACAGTCACAGATTTGGGTCACAAAAGAAAGCCGTATTTTAGACGACATCATCCCCGAAGGTGCTGGAATTCTTTAGCACAAGACACTGTGTGGAGTATCCGTTAATGGATTGGCTCTTAACATGCCAAAATGTCTATCCATCTTACGAAAGAGGAAGAAGTGAAAATGATTTATTGACCCTGGCAAACATACAGACAAGGGTCACTATGGCCAGATCTTCTGATAGACAACTTTATCTCTGAGGGCTCTTCTTAAAGTTCATGATTCTCTGTGTTTCCAGATGAGAGCAAGGCTGCAGGAGATTAGTTCTGAGGTGCCTGATGTGTCTTTTGCACGATGGCTTTTGTCCAAAAAGTCGACCCAAATCAATAAACCATTCCCATATAAAATCTAATATAATTACATTTTTGGTAAAATATCATTTTATAATCCACAGGGTTTCCTCAAAATGCAAAAAAAGGTGTGTAAACAATGGTTTATTATACATATTGCATTACCCAGAAACAGGAAACTCTATGTTTAAAGACTCACTTGTAAAGACTAACATCATCAACTTGTTCTTCATTTTCCAAGGTGTTCCTTATTGCTATGTTTACTGCAGCACCTCGTGTGCAGGAACAGATGGATCGTAAGGTTAAAAAAAAAAGCAACAGAAAAGTGTAAGGCTTAAGCTGAGAAAGAAAGGAAAAATTGGGGAAGGAGGAACTGTGAGGAGTGACAAGGGCACGCCATATAGTTTCCATATTCTGGGAAAATGAAAAATGAAGTAAAGCCTGGGGAAAAAAGTAGAGAAGAAAGAAAAAAACTGCAAGCTTCAATCATTATTAAAAGTCATTATTTTAGGTTGATTGACTGAGTAAGCCCTCAGTCCAGGTTTGCAGAGACTGCAGAGAAAAGAGTAAGGAGAGCTCATAGCAACACCCTTATAGATAGTATATGGGGAGCTGAGGAAAGACTAGAAGGAATCTTTGTAAGATCATTATGAATTATCAAACAATGTGATACTGAAGGTTATTGGAAGCAGCTGCTTGGAGAGTGCTGTGCACATCAGGTTCTTCTAAATGTAAACCATCTGTAGAGGCCATTCCAAACTCTCTGAACATCTTTATGGCTTTAATATGAGCTATAACAAGTTACTCTTCTCTCACCCACCCCCCTCCCCACAGCAAATTATGAATAGCTCAACAACACATAAAAAATTTTAAACTGCTTCATTCTCGAGTGATGGAAAACCTATTTCGCTAAACAACAACAACACACCACATTAGTCAAATAAGAGTCATCAATCATCTATGCACAGCATTTGCTGGCAGCTTTTATTCACACTGGCAAAAGCTAAATACTTTTAATGTAAAAAAATTTTTTTTTTCCAAAACACCCACTTGAAGCACATTTTACATTTCAGTTCTATGCTAGAATACCTATTACAAAGAGCAGCTGTGTCTCAATGGTAAAACAATCTGCATTGGTTATCTCCCAGTAGTGGTCATGCAGAGCTAAAGATATCTCAAGACAATTAGGATAAGCTGTGGCTATTCAGCGATCCGACAGATCGACATGGGTGTTATGCATCTAAAGTTAACTGCAACCAAAAGGAATGTCAATTCATCTGGGCACAGATCCTATCGCTGCTTTCAGGCTCTCCTGATTAACTGGAATTTGATCCCATCGGGGAAATACCTGACATCTTAAAAAGGTTGAAATAACCCGTGTTTGGTCTGATAAGGCTAGAGATAAGCAAAGATACTCTGCACGAAACACAGAATTCTGTAAAAACAAGTCATTAAACTTATCATTCTGGCAGAGGGGTAAAACCCTGCATGCTGTCTATAAACAGATCATTAATATGAAACATCTTAACACTTACAGGAAGCCATTACACTACAATTTAACACGGATAGAGTTCATGTCATTCTATATATTATTAACATTTTGTGACCTTAGTATTACTAAGGTTCTCTCTGGGTGAAGAGCTGTTTTGAAATATGGGACAAACCGAACCCTTAAGTACCCTTAGTCATTTACATTTACAGCTTAACAAAGACCTACAATTTACGGTTACTTCAAACTTACTTTATCAAAATCGACAGCCAATAAGGAAGTACGATTTTTAAACAGTGCCCAAAAACCGGACCTCAGTGTTATTCACATCTCTTAATCTCTTAATCACATTAAGTCACTGATAAACATGATACACTCAGGAGGAAGATATTTAAAGCCCACATGATCATATAGGTTTTGCAATAAGATCTTCCTTACTGTATTTTCAATGATCTGAAGTACTTCACTTATTTACCATTTAATAATTCACTCAATAATATTCATATTCTGAACAATATTTATATGTTTAGCATCCATTTTATTTTATTTGGAACACCCATATACATATATATTCACACAATTATCTACACACCCTGCATGTGGCAGCAGCACAAAGCATAAAATTAAGCGGATACAGGTCAAGAGTGCCAGTAAATGTTCACATAAAACATTGGAATAAGAAGAAAATTGTGATTTAAGTGACTTTGATCGTGGCATGGTTGTTGGTACCAGATGGTCTAGTTTAAGTATTTCAGAATCTACTGATCTACTGGAATGTTCACAGGAGTTTACACAGATTGTCACCAACAAAAAAAAATAAAAAATACTGTGTGCAGCAGCACTGCAGGTGGAAACACCTGTTGAGAGAAAGGTCAGAGCATCAGAGAAGAATGACCAGACTGGTTTGAGCTGACAGCAAGGCAACTCACCAGTCTTTACTACCGTGGAGCTGAAAATTAGAAAAACGTTCCCTGCTCTGATGAATTTCAATTTCAATAGAATGGACACAACCTGTCTTGCATCACAGAACACCATGTTAAAATGCAGAAATCATCTGAAAATACACCCCAGTCACCAGATTTGAATCCATTTGAGTAACTTTGAGATGTGATTGAAGGTATATCATGTCACATCGACATTAAATTTACATTTCTGTATTTACATTTTCTCATTTACATTTGGCAGATGCCCTTATCCAGAGCAACTCATATTTATTTCATTTATACAACCGAGCAATTGAGGGTTAAGGGCCTTGCTCAAGGGCCCAGTAGTGGCATCTTGGTGGTCCTGGGATTTGAACTGATAAACTTCCGATTAATAGTCCAACACCTTAACCACTGAACTACCACTTACCACTTCACTACATTACAGCACAGAGAAATTCTTTTCTTTATATAACCCAGCTTGTTAGAAAGGAGGCCAGAGCACAAAATCAGTCATGATATACCGCTTCTGGAGAAAAGAGGGTTAAGAGCCCAATCGGGGCAGCTTGGTGGAGCTAGGGCTTGACCCTCAAACCTTTTGATCAGTAACCAGAGCCTTAGCCATTAATCTACCACTGCCCTAGAACAAGAGATTCGCAGCATGAATGTGAAGCTGACAAAACTGTGATGCAGTCACATCAACATGAACCAGAATCTCAAACAAAATCTTCCAATACCTTGTGGAATCCATGCCACACACACACACACATACACACACACATACACACACACATACACATACACACACACACACACACACACACACAAACACTGTTGAGAAAAAACAACGTTGTTTTGAAATCACAAGTTGACCAGTAACCAAAATTAGCTCCGTTTTCCTAATAAAGTGGCTGGTGAGTGTAGAATTTTTTTGCACAACCACACAAATACTTCCAAATGCATTTTGTCTACTAGTCTACTGGCTGACCTTCAGTTCCTGGTTAGACTGGAAACATCTGTTTATGAGGCACTCAGCATCTGCACCTATCAGTAATACTTAATGCTAATGTTATCCACAATACTAGCTTTCTGCTGTGCTGAAGAGTTTCTAATTTCGAAGAGCATTTACATTTACTATCTAAAACCAGCAAGTTTTATACATCAGTAGTGTACAGGTTGTATACTTATTTGTATTATCATTACTCTAATGGAGTATATGCAGTATATGTCTAGCTAAAAAGAACTTTCTCCTCACCATACTGCTTTAAGGTTGTACTTTTCTGTCAGAGTGTTATTAAGCATGGGTGTTATTGGGCCTTAATATTGTGCTTATCCAATATTCACCCTGAAGGATGACTGGTTGGCCTTATTGCATAAAGTTATTTGTAAACTTTAATATTACACATTAAAAAAACACCACAGGACGAATAAAATCTCCCTCCGATGAAGTGTATTCATAGATGTGGTTAATAAAGCAAGACAGAACCTTATAATACTGAGGTCAAAGATTTGATTAGATAAACTGAATATTTTTCATGAACTTTACAGCATCACAGATATATAGTAACGACGACTCAGATACAAGAAAAGAAAATTGAAAGGTTTACTCATGCAGTGAATGTAGTTTTTACACATGTAACCCTGACCATTGTTCAATGTCACTAGAAAATCAGTCCCTGATAAGTAAGAATGTCCCTGGCATAAACGGACAAAACAGGACTTTTTGCAGGACAAAGTATTTTTAGAGCTTAAGCTATGACTTTAAATGACCGGTTACACCCTTCTCTCAGAGTTTTATACAATTTTTTTTTAACACATTAAAACCTCAGCACCTGCACTCCTGCCATGATGGATATGAACACTGGAAGAGAAAGAGGGTTGATTCTGGTGAGACGGTGGTGATTATTGTTGTTATCTCTAGGGAAAAGGGCACAGGCTCTATAATAACAGCCCTTCACACGAGCTCTCTGAAGGCCATAAAGAGTCCATTGAGCACAATGCTCAGTGACATTCAGAGCTGAAGAAAAGCTGCCGTGCAACGCAGCCATCGTTAAGGTCATCGGCCTGAGCGGGCTTTACACCTGTAGCTGGAGGCTCGGTGCTTAACAAGTTAGGAGCAAGAAATTCGACGTGTTAAATGCGTGTGATCCGGGTTATATAAAGAACAAAGTGGAATTAGGGAGAAATTACATCACTGCACTTACATCACTATTTTTAGTTATAGAGACAGACAATGAAGCTCTTTGAAAAGGAAAAGGTCTGACCGCAAGGCAAGACACAATCCACATCCCTGTCATTTGATTAATTTAGCAAAAGGTAGACTAAAGGATGAATTATATATATTGTATAAAAGTAAGATAGCTATAAAATCTGAAATATTTGATCATCATTTGCAAGGCATCATGTGATCACTTTTTCCTGTAGTGTCACAGACCATGGGGACTCCTTTTATAAATACTTTTGCTCAGCATTTACAATAGAAATCACCTTCACAACCAAATTCATTCTGTAGACCATGACATGAGGCTCAATGTTAAATCATAAGAGATACAACTAACAGTATATCTAATATATATACGAGTAATTCATATCTGTCTCTAAAACGTTCCTGGAGTACAAACAGGTCTGAAAACACTTTAGTAACTTGTGCCAAAAATACATTTTCTGCCTAATAAAAATGAACACAGAGTATACACCGATCAGCCATAACATTATGACCACATGGCTGGTCTGCGGCTATGCAGACCCATACGGAACAAACTGTGATGCACTGTGTATTCTGACAGTTTTCTATCCAAACCAGCATTAACTTCTTCAGCAATTTGAGCAACAGTAGCTCGTCTGTTGGATTGGATTACATGGGTCAGCTTTCGCACCCCACATGCATCAATGAGCCTTGGCCACCCATGACCCTGTCGCCGGTTCACCACTGTTCCTTCCTTGGACCACTTTTGATAGATACTGACCACTACAGACCAGGAACACCCCACAAGAGCTGCAGTTTTGGAGATACTCTGATACAGTTATCTAGCCATCACAATTTGGCCCTTGTCAAACTCGCTCAAATCCTTACGCTTGCCCATTTTTCCTTATTCTAACACATCGAAATTGAGGACAAAATGTTCACTTGCTGCCTAATATATCCCACCCACTAACAGGTGCCATGATGAGGAGATGAACAGTCTTATTCACTTCAGCACTCGGTGGTCATAATGTTATACCTGATCGGTGTATATGGTGGTGTAAATTCATCTGTGTTTTTCCCATAAGCTCTTATTTTCCCATAAGCTCTTGTGGTTTTCTGAAAAGCAATTAAAAGACTTACATGTATAGCTATGGGAGTTTAAAAAGCTTGAATAATCACCATAAACAGGTTCTCACATACAATAAGCCACTCTCTTTGCTTTTAACAATCATCACTGTAATTTCACACATGCCTTTGTTGCCACTAACTTTACTTGCATCTTTACTATGCAGTGATCATACTTATGCTAAGAAACACTGTCACGTCCACTAACGTCATAGTTACCCACAATGCACCATGGTCGAACTGGACATACCTTCTCAGAAACCGTCTGGACTCCCACGCTCACAGTCATCGTCCTTTTAATTATATTCAGCTGAAGTCTTTGCCTCTGTTTATAAGCACCTTTTGTTTCCCTGTTATCTGTGACGTTACTAATAATGCATTTATTTAGAACCTCTGAGTCTCTTTTCCTGACAAATACGCACTACAGTACACTTTGCATACTCTACATTTCACTTTAAACAATGTGCAATATGCCTTTAATGGCTTATGTGTAATATACATCTCAATATACATTTCACTGATCCAGACATTACACTTATCTGCAATATTGAACATATTTTTTAGTGTACTCTTTTTGTTTATTGATTCTTAATTCCTTTATTCTTTACTTTGTAATTTAAATTCCTTTCCGTGTTATATTTAAATGTCCTTTCTGAAAGTTGCCACACAAAATTTTGTTGTATTGTATACAAAGAACAGGATAGCATCTCTTCTTATCCTATCTCTTTAACTTATTCTCCATACAGAAAAATACAGCAGCATCCAGAAAACAATTTGCATCTCTTAAATAGCACAAAGGAGAGACATGAGCATTCTCAATAACTGAAATGTCAAATAAGATCACATTTGCATGTACACATTACATAAAGCTATAAAGATTATGCAGGTTATGTAACCGTGCTTCTGTGACAGAGTGGATTTTTCCTTTGGAACTAGTTAACTTTTCTCATTTACTTGTCAGATACTAATAATGTAGTGATTCTGTCACCACAAGACCTTTCTTTTATTGTTATGGGTCAGACAGTGACAACGCTGTGGCCTGCACTGTATGCTGCTGGACTCCATCCATAATACGACAAACAGTACAATAGCTACATGTTTAATTGTTTGTTTTTTTTGAACAAGTTACTAAGGAAAAAAAAAATGGTATTCACCAATGTCATGTTCATTTGGTCCAAGCCTGAGATTTCCAATTTTTAGTATGTGCAATAGGCTTGTCAAGAAAAAATAAGATGTTTAATTCTTTAGAAACTAATACTTGAGTTTTTCATGTTAGCATGTTATTTTGTGCCTATTTAATTTCTCTGTGTTATTGAAACAATTAATAACCAATTTTTGTCTTTTGGTTTGTCTTTTGTCTTTTTGGTTTGCTGAGCCACATTGGTGTACCTACAGTTTAGAAATTGGACCATTTTGCATACCTGGGATAACAAGGATGAGTACTTGAGGTGATTTGCAGTTTTTAGCAGCTGTGTGAAGGTCTCTGTGTCCGTATTTAAGCAGCTCAGTGACTGCACCTCTGCAGTAGACATGCTCCACAGCTGCATCATCTTTCTGGCATTCAGACTTCAGGCTGCTCATTGCATTAGCTGGACCAGAACAGCCAGGCGGTCTGCCTACACACACATACACACACACACACAGTGTTTAGGGATTATGTCTATAATCTTTTCATGTACTAATGTTTGTAATGCTACATCCATGAACCCTACTGCATCAGCATATACATAATGTAAAAAAAAAAAAAAAAAAGCCAATTGTTGAGAAAAAAAGCCAATCGATCTAATTGATTATTGATCTAATATTCTTATTGCTGTTTATTAGGGTGTGTTATTATAAGCATAAACTGTAAGAGAATAAACAGTGGAAGTACAGAGCTATTTGGGATTCAGGCTCGCCGTCTCCTCCAGTTTCACACTTGTGATGTTGTGTGAGGTACGGACATGAACATCGAATACACTCCTAAATGAATGAACACGGCCTTTCTTGGTCCTGTAAGCTTTATATCTGACCACCCGCTAATGACCTAATTCTCAACCACAGTCTATTTGATATCATTTGATATAGAGCAACTGCCTAGGCTGGAAGTAGTTGATTGAGTCATGCCATATCATTTAGATTTGCCGGTCTGATCTAGTTCAACTCGTTCTTCATGGATGTCTGTAATAACACGTGGTGTCTACGATGACAAATGTGTCCGAAATGCTCAGTTTTTACACACTGAGTCACCGCTATTAAGACACACATTTCTGGAAAAGGATTTGAATGCAGGGATTTTGGGCTCATTTGGTACGGGGATTGTTTTCCTCTGCTGTTGGCTTCGCGATCAGATAACTTCTGCAACATATGCAGTGTATTATATGTCAAACATGAAGCAGTTTGGGATTCAGCTTTGGTTCAAAGACCTTGAGAAGCAACAATTGCAGAAATATTTCCGCTGGTGTTACAATAAATCAATCAATCAATCAATCAATCAATCAATAAATAAATAAATAAAGCTTGTTATATAATGAGTCTTGCTAATTTTCTGTTATATAAATCTAGAGAGATGAATCTTCATATAATCATTATCCGGGATAACCTTACCTGTGTGTGATTTATTCACTTATGTATTCTTGGTACACATATATTCTTGTATTATATTTAATATACAATAGAATTCTTTTGCTTTTCATTCTTATCTGTATTTTTAATACAGATAATATCCAGTGCATTTTATTACTCTGGTTTTATCATCTACAATTTGTAGAATAAACATAAACAATATATACATATATGTATATGTATGTATGTATGTATGTATATACACTGTATTGCCAAAAGTATTCGCTCACCCATCCAAATAATCAGAATCAGGTGTTCCAATCACTTCCATGGCCACAGGTGTATAAAATCAAGCACCTAGGCATGCAGACTGTTTTTACAAACATTTGTGAAAGAATGGGTCGCTCTCAGGAGCTCAGTGAATTCCAGCGTGGAACTGTGATAGGATGCCACCTGTGCAACAAATCCAGTCGTGAAATTTCCTCGCTCCTAAATATTCCACAGTCAACTGTCAGCTGTATTATAAGAACGGGGAAGTGTTTGGGAATGACAGCAACTCAGCCACGAAGTGGTAGGCCACGTAAACTGACGGAGCGGGGTCAGCGGATGCTGCGGCGCATAGTGCGAAGAGGTCGCCAACTTTCTGCAGAGTCAATCGCTACAGACCTCCAAACTTCATGTGGCCTTCAGATTAGCTCAAGAACAGTGCGCAGAGAGCTTCATGGAATGGGTTTCCATGGCCAAGCAGCTGCATCCAAGCCATACATCACCAAGTGCAATGCAAAGCGTCGGATGCAGTGGTGTAAAGCACGCCGCCACTGGACTCTAGAGCAGTGGAGACGCGTTCTCTGGAGTGACGAATCGCGCTTCTCCATCTGGCAATCTGATGGACGAGTCTGGGTTTGGCGGTTGCCAGGAGAACGGTACTTGTCTGACTGCATTGTGCCAAGTGTAAAGTTTGGTGGAGGGGGGATTATGGTGTGGGGTTGTTTTTCAGGAGCTGGGCTTGGCCCCTTAGTTCCAGTGAAAGGAACTCTGAATGCTTCAGCATACCAAGACATTTTGGACAATTCCATGCTCCCAACTTTGGTGGAACCTTCCTCTTCCAACATGACTGTGCACCAGTGCACAAAGCAAGGTCCGTAAAGACATGGATGACAGAGTCTGGTGTGGATGAACTTGACTGGCCTGCACAGAGTCCTGACCTCAACCCGATAGAACACCTTTGGGATGAATTAGAGCGGAGACTGAGAGCCAGGCCTTCTCGTCCAACATCAGTGTGTGACCTCACAAATGCGCTTCTGGAAGAATGGTCAAAAATTCCCATAAACACACTCCTAAACCTTGTGGACAGCCTTCCCAGAAGAGTTGAAGCTGTTATAGCTGCAAAGGGTGGACCGACGTCATATTGAACCCTATGGATTAGGAATGGGATGTCACTTAAGTTCATATGCGAGTCAAGGCAGGTGAGCGAATACTTTTGGCAATATAGTGTATATATTTTTTTCTTTTTTTTTTTTTTGAAGAAAAACACATTCATTAATGAAACCAGACACACATTTCACATTAATTCAAAGTATTGTGCATTCACAAAAATATGATTTTTACTCAGGATTTCTTTTCTCTTACATTCATTTTCCCCATTTGCACATCATTCATTTCATTTAAGCATCAGATCTGATCACACTGATTATTTTTAGAGACCGGACTTTCTGGGATTGATATAAATCACGACTCTCCTTACCGACAAAGAATTTTGCGTCGTTTTGGATGCCACAAAAATGTCTAAAATTGATTTTTATAAAAGCTTCCAGTCTCCTCCTCAACATAAAAACCATAGCAAGTCATGATGAATCGGTTGACCACAAGCTTCCGTGTTTGTCTTCTTCTGGTCCTTTCATTTGCTGCTTTCTGAACGGGGTTGTATGTTTTTACTGTCACCTACTGTTTGGATGTAGTAAATGTAAATTCACCCATTTTTTTTTTTAAAAAAAAAAGGCATAAAGGCTTTTTAACCACATCTGTTCAAATAACATCTGTTCAATGGTGCTTATTTTCCATTAGTGCACCTTATATCTGTGTACACAGGGGTGTAGGAATTCTCTAAACTCTGAGAGAGATCCCTGAGATCTCAAGATTTCTTTTGAAAAGATATTGGCATTAACATAACTTATAGACCAGGGGCTCTTTCGTGCCATCAGATTCTACGAGACACAATGCAACGGTACCCTTCTGATCCACTGACTGAGTCGCACACTATTTCTTGATGTATATGCTTTTCTTAGATTCTCCTACTCGCACTGCTGTGTTAACTTAAATTTCCATTACACGTGGTTAATACAGGTACAGCTCATCTCTCATCTCATTCTGATTTGCCATATTTTCCGAACCGATCCGTTGAGATGTTACATTGTGTGTGATGTTGACTGGCACACATGATTTAAAAGACACCACCATGAACTAAAGCAGAGGCTTGCAAAGAGTAGACTCTGAACTTCAGAAGGAAAGTGAACTGTTATCAGACCTGTTGATAGCAGTGTGCTGGCAAGGTCTTAATAGTTTATCCTTGATCCTTGATCATGCAGTGTTTCCCATTTATCATAACTTCTACTGCTACTACTAATACAACTAAGGCTCGTACTATTACTATGACTATTACTATTATTACTACTACAATTACTATAACTTCTATTACTACAAAAAAAAGGTCTTGTCTTAAAATGTAGCTGTTGACATTGTATTGAAGTTCCATATTGATAACTCATGGCATGACTGTGTGATTTACTCAAAGATATAATAAGGTTTACTGCTAAAGCATTAGTTCATGCAATTTAAACATGTGCATTATACTGAGTATGCAGTGTTGTATGAGATATAATCACAAAATTAAGCATTTACATTAACCAAGAAAATCATCAAAGGAAACAAGAAAGATGGGTACACTGATCAGGCATAACATTATGACTACCAGCTTAATATTGTGTTGGTTCCCCTTTTGCTGCCAAAACAGCCCTGACCCATCATGCACTGTGTATTCTGACACCCTTATATCGGAACCAGCATTAAATTATTCAACAATTTGATCAACAGTAGCTCGTCTGTTGGATCGGATCACACGGGCCAGCCTTCACTCCCCATGTGCTTCAGTAAGCCTTGGCTGCCCATGACCCTGTCGCCGTTTCACTATTGTTCCTTCCTTGGACCACTTTTGATAGATACTGACCACTGCAGACACCCCACAAGAGCTGCAGTTGCAGCGGTGGCTCAAGTCGTTAAGACTCTGTCATTGCCTGCAAGATTGGGGTTCAAGCCCCAGCACTGCCAAGCTGCCACCATTGGGCCCTTGAGCAAGACCCCCACACTGCTCCAGGGGTGCTTTGTCATGGCTAACCCTGTGCTCTGACCCCAACCCCCAAGGAAGGGATATCTGAAGAAAGACTTTCACTGTGCAGTAATGTATGTGTGACAAATATAGACAACCTAACTTAGTTTTGGAGATGCTCTGATCCATTCTTCTAGCCATCACAATTTGGCCCTTGTCAAACTCGCTCAAATCCTTACACTTGCCCATTTCTCCTGCGTCTAACACATCAACTTTGAGTGCACATCAACAAAATTTTCACTTGCTGCCTAATATATCCCACCCACTAACAGGTGCCATGATGAGGAGGTAATCAGTCTTATTCACTTCACCTGTCAGTGGTCATAATGTTATGCCTGATCAGTGTACATTTTTTAAAACAAAGACACAGTATATTGTGTGACATTTTATGCTATTCATAATAACTATCCCTAAATTTATTATTTCACTCATAACATGTCTGTACACCTATTTCTTTAAAAAGAAGAGCTTAGAACCTTACAGCCTAACAGGAACCTGGTGTATGCCCTTATTATAAACTAAAAAGTTAATCTGGAAAACAGCTTACATAGTTAGGATAACTGCAAAATACATTCAGACTGAACCTTGATCATAAAGACAACTGCTTCAAAATCATTCATTCATTCAATCAATCAATCAATCAAGCAAGCAAGCAAGCAAGCAAGCAAGCAATTAACCACAAAATTTCTTGTCATTTTGACTTTTCAGGCATTTTGTCACTTCTATTGCAGGTTTTTGTTGATCAAAACCTACAAATCAAGCAACACAAGCTATTGTAAACTGATCAAAACAATTAGAAAATCTTAAATGTCTAAATAATGAATGAGTGTACAATCTTCTAGAACATACTGCAGTCAAATACTGCTGCAATTCAATTCAATTAATTTGTATAGCGCCGTTTACAATGGACAGTAGAGAAACAGAGAAAGGAGAAAAAAATATATATTAATAAAATAAAATTAAATTATAAACTATTTTATCCCTAATGAGCAAGCCTGCAGTAACGGTGGCAAGGAAAAACTCCCTGTGATAATATGAGGAAAAAAACTTGAGAGGAACCAGCCTCAGAAGGGAAACCATCCTCATTTGGGTGACATTAAACAGAAAATAATGTAAATGTAACTAAATAATGTCCTTTTTACAACAGCAGTCAAGGGCCCATGAGGAACTATCAGGTCAATGTAGTTTCAGAGTTCATTATAGACACTAATTCTTTGCTGTCAGAAGCTGACAGATGGCAGATCTGTGACGGTGTTATAGTCCCTAAGTGGCTCTGTCCACAGCTGTCTCCTGGGTCAAAGGCTGTCCACACAGATCCATCCACAGCATCATCTGCTCAACCTCACAACAAAAATTATTCTCAGACCACTGATCTTATGGCAAGTCAAATATGCAGTTTAATGAGCATAATATAAAACTAGCAACACAATACTAATACTAATTATGTAAATTATTCTTCTGTATAGTCCCATGATTTTTATAGTCTCAACTCTATGTTGTGATTTGCTTTGCTCATCTGTGACTATTAAAATACTTAAGATGCCAGAAAACATATTTTGTAGGGCTTAATTTAGAAACAGAAAGTATTTCTCCAAAGCTTTTTAGGATCTTATTCTGCACTTTTGATAAATTCTTGAAAAAATGCACAGCAGCTGCCTTTTTTGACCATATTCATGATGGGAAAGCACATATGAGCACCTGTTCATCATGGAAGTGAGACGACTATATGTTAAAAATGATAATTCATTAATTTTTTTTTTGGAAATATCATTATGGTATCATTTTTATTCAGCCACAGGTACTTGAGGGGTCTAGATTCTGAAACGTCTACATTCTAAGATCATGTTTTGACACAAATGAATTGCTGTTAAATTGATTCTTTGTGGAGAGTTCAACTAAAATGTTGAAATCTTAAACTGAAATTGTAATGATTCACATAAAATTCCATAACATTCCTTGTTAGAAATGCATGGATAAACAACCCACATGCCTGCAAGGGTGACAACACTTCCCTTTAATGAATGTTTATGTTACTGTAAATGATTAGTTTCTAGAGTAAATAAGAAAATTAATTTTAGACTTTGTTTCACAGTGGTGCTTTGTGATCTGAATAGAAAGTAAGGGAGAATAAACCCCTAATAAATGGAATAAATTGATTTTTACCCAATCATCTTGCACATCTCCAATTATCTAATCCTGATTATCCTGTTTTCAAAAAAAAAAAAAAAAGCCATGATGTAATTTACCTACTGAAACTAGAGAACAATCTGTGTAGACTACCTGTGATGACTGTAGTCCTACATTCTTTCATACATTTATTGGCTCTATTAGTACAACTACTTTCAACTACTCCTTGTTTTCTGACCTGTCTTCTTGTTTCTGCCACGCGTAACATGATGCTACCATCACCATGCTTCACAGTAGGATGGTATAAGCCAGTTAATGGGTTATTCCTTCATTTTGGCCAGATGAGTTAAGCCGAAGATTTAAATACTTTGCTGGGTCTCCATCTGGACCATGGTTCACTAATTGACAAGCCTTGGTATAGACAAAGGCAGATAGTAAGCGTTCTGATGCTTTTTATATGACTCAGTCACAATCCCAGTTTATGTTTCCTTTATGCTTGATTGCTGTGCATCAGGCTGAGCAGCTTGTCAGATGATAATTACAGCAGTCAAGTCAAACTCAAACAGGTATAGTCTCACTGGTTTATCATTATGTGGTCACTGAGGGCTACCAAATCATCTACTGCTGCCCTAATGTTCCTGCTGGATCTAGATGAGCAATATGTTAAATTTTGAGGCACTTTTTCAAGCTGCTCTCATGGGTTTCCTTCTGTCAGAGATTCCAACCATGCAGAACAGTCTAAAATATCACATACTTTACTGTAATATGTTTTAGCAGCTAATGCAATGGGGACAAGGATCAGTGCCTAATAGCAAACGTGACAAAATACAAATAGACTTGTGCAATTAAAATCAGAAAAAAATGTAGATGTAGGCTTCTTTTTGGATTTACTTTGGAGGCCTCGATTAAGTATTTCAAGAATTCCATGCACTCAGCCTGACATCCAGGAGTCCCTGTCTCATCAATAATACTGAAGTTTTACTGGAAACATGCATGAAGCCCAACCACATTCAGTCAAACTCATTTTGGCACATCTGTTTAAAATACTGGAGAACATTTAGGGCACCTGTGAAAACACGATATTAAAATATTGAGAGCAAATTTTTTTTGGAGAGTTCAACATTCAAACGCGAAAAAAGGCAGATCAGGCAAAGTATTTCCTGCATACGTGTTGATGGTTGACAGAATGAATTTTTTTTACTCATTAATAAACAGATGGAATACTTAGATGTTCTTTCCTGTTTGTAGTCACTTTGAATATGATAAAAATTCATATGCTTCATATGTCAAATGCACATTTACATTTGGTTTCAGTTATTTCAAGGAATTTGCTGTGCAATTGTGTTCATTTGCACCTAAGCAGGAGCTATAGCAAAAAAAACTTGCTCTATCCATCAGAATCCAGCAAAAACAAATGCAAATACAACACTTTCAGAATGTTTATAAACCAGCTCTGTGGATTTGAATGGTTTATGAATGGTAATATCTTTCAATGACTAGCATAAAAGTTCAAATAACTGAAAACTGATTTTTTTTTTTATTTGCAGTCTGGCAAGTAGTGGTCTACTAACAACCACTTAAAAGTAATCAACCACTTAAATGTGTCAGGCAGTGGAAGATGACACTTGCAAGTGCAGGAAGACTTTATTGCGGCAAGATAACAAATCAAAAAGCAGGGCCAGAAAACAGGCATTTAACAAACAGGGTCCAGCAATCAACAAACAGACTTTCAGAGACACAAATAGAATAAAAAAAAAAAGATAAAGACAGTGTGCGTCATTGTGAGTGAACTTAGAGCAAGACTTTGTTTGTTGGTCCTGCTATTTGTGTGTGTGTGTGTGTGTGGATTAAGTCCAGCTGGAAGTGATCAGTAAACAGATCATCATGGACTACAGAGAACGATCACATGCTACGGTGAGTGCCGGCCACTCCCTCTTTAACAAACATAAACATTTCTACGCACACTTTGATATTAGCATCCTAGCTGTGTACAACATTGTGTGTGAAGGATTCTAAAGTGAGTAAGTGGCAGGAAGGAATTGGGCTAAGAAGGAATTCCTGGAAGGGTTCCGAAAACCTGTGCTAACCATGTAGACCCACTGCTTATCATTATTTCCACACTGTCCCTGAAACTGTCCATTCGAGCCACCATCATCCCCATGCCCAAGTTATCTTTTCAGAACAGTCCAGTGGTCTTGTCGATCACCCCCATGGGATTTCTCCAAACATTTTTCCCACAATTTTAAAGGTAGCTGATTGCCTACAATGTCATTGTATGCTGTAACATTATGATTTCCCTTCAACTAAGGAGCCTAGTCTAAACTTGAGCTCAATGCAATGTCCATGGTTTGCAAGGTTGGTTTGAAAGCCCTTGAGTGCCCTGTACAGAGCCTTCACCTTAAACCCACTAAACACCTTTTGAATAAATTAAAACACTAGCTGCATGCCTGGTCTCCTTGCCTGTCATCAGTGCCCAACCTCACCACTGTTCTTGTTGATGAATCCCCACAACATTCCAAAATCTATTGGAAATTTACATGTTATACACCTGAGAGTTAAGAGCCTTGCTCAGGGGCCCAGCAGTGGCAGCTTGGTGGATTCAAGCTCACAACCTTCTGAGAAGTAGTCCAACACAATAACCATTGAGCACATCCCCTAGTCTGAGAGAAGATTGGACAGGCAACTGTCATAACAGGGGGTGGTTTTTTCTTATCACCCCAGATGCTTTTCAAAATTTGTCTTTCAAAGAAAAAACATTTGAAGTCTACACCATAGGATTTTTAGGTTTCCTAAGACACTGCTATACAAGAATAACCAGTCTGGACACAATCCCCCCCCTCCTTGCTCACAACAATCTCACAGTAAACACAAACAAACACTTCCTTATACCTTGGAAGCTATATTTACTGAGATTACTATCCACCCTGTCACTCCAGTGTGTAGCTGATCATCCAGGCCAATGTTTGGTACTGGTTCCTACTGAAGATGTTGGGAATGCTAACATTCAGAAGGATCTCTCTTGTGCTGGCTTGAATTAAGAGATTTTCAGGGATGTAAGATGGACTGAATGGGAGTGGGTAGCCTCATTGAGAGTGACTAACCTACTGAGACTTTACAAAGAAGCTGTGGATGCAACCAGATTTGGTGTACCTGTCAACTCATTGCTACCTGTGGTGTCAGACAGACTGCTGAGACAGGATACACTAGCCAGAATCTGGCCCAGCCATCTACTATACATGTCTCTAACTTTAATGCTCGTTCTTCCCACACGTCTGTAGAGTTCTACCCTTAGGCCTGAGATGCACTGTTACTTTCACTAGTAGCCAGAATATCCTTCCCCCCCTTTAGCAGATCTGTTCTCTCAAATGAATGAAAAGATGTGGCAGCCCAACCACATCATCTGTGCTTATGAATTTTGCTGCCAAGATATTGTGTGCCCTTAAGTGGAAACTATTCCATAAGTGGTGGAAACTTCATCAAGTAAACCCATTGCACTGCCAGGATTCTAAAAATACTGTTACACGATTGTGAATATCATATCTTTGGGTGTTCACAAACTTTTTATGACCTTTCTTTCGATTTAATCCTTTCTAAATTAAATCTATAATACAATAAAGTCTGCAAAAAAGAATGGGGGCTGAAAACTTTATGAGCCCATTACAACTGGGAGGCATTCAATGTTTTACTCAATTTAGAACCTGGCTACTAAGTGTGGAATATTTAGTGGGCTCATAAAATCTCCAGTGGGCACATTTAGTTTTTACACACTTTATTTTATTATAGATTTAATTTAGAATGAATTAAATGGACTTTTTGGGCCATCAGTCTACCCTCAATAACATGTAATGACAAAGCAAATGTAAGTTTTGAGAATTTTTTTTGCAATTTACTGAAAAACAAAAGCTGAAATCTTTGATGCAGTCCCTTTATTCGGTACTATGTAAAGCACATCTGAAGAAATTACAGATTTGAGTCTTCTTGGGTTAGTTTCTAACCATCACATTGGATGGAAAAAGTCTGTGAAGTCCATCTGTCAGGTCTTTCTACAGGTGTACAATTATGATCAAATCTTTAGATTTATTTATTCATTCAAGGACATAAGAAACTTGCCCTGAAGCCACTTCAGCAGTGTTTTGACTGTATACTTTGGGTTGTTGTGTTGTAAGGTGAACTTTGGTCCCAGTCAGAGAACGTGTGCACTCTGGTGCTGGTTTTACTTCGAGGACCTTGTTTTATTTTGCTACATACAGTCTTCCTATTTCTGCCCTAGCATTGTAACACAATGCTACCACCATCATGCTTCACCATAGAAAGAGTATTAGCCAGTTAATAAGCTGTTCCTAATTTTGGCCAAATGTAGTGCTTGAGTTCAATTTCTTTCTCTTATTAGTTTAAAGAATCTTTTCCCCTCATATTTCCAGAGTATTTCATTTGTGTGTTATATGGCCTGATTAATGGAGTTCTTCTGAAATGTTTGTTCCTCTGGCAGGTTCCCCCATATATAGATCGATTTTGGGTTCTTAGTCAGCTCATTTAGCCCATTGTGAATTACTGTGTGTAGATTTATGGTAGTAAATGTAATCCATTTTAAATTAAAATCTATAACACAATAAAGTATATAAATAAATGTGTATAATGATAAAAAGATACAATAAAGCGTGATAAAAGTGGATAATAAAGTGTGCATAAAGAAGTCTGAATACTTTCCAAACTCAGTTAAACTAAAAACAGGGGATGGTGACCTGGGATGTTAATGTTCAAGCCTTGCTTGGGTGTGTGGAGTGTCACCATTTCTACATTTTAGATTAGCATGAGGTGTGTGCACCTATGTATTACATGTATGTATACCTATGTATGTATACAGGTATGTATTATTTCAAGGAAGTAAAACACAAAGACACAGTATGACCATGGTTGAAAAGAGCAGCAAAAGCTCTGGTGTCCTCTAGTGCTTGATTGCAGTACACACACTGAGGACCCATACTAACATAAGAGAATGGAACACCAACATTTAATATTACATATATGGACACATGCATGAATCTAACAGTGTTCATAAAATCACTTCTAAACAAGCAGAGATCATGACCTATTTCTCACACACATTTAATTACTAGCATCATTCATAAGCATTCTTAACTTTTTTAACTTTAATACTCAGCTGATGTCAACATTCTTTGTCAAATATTGTCCTGACTTGTTTATGATGTGCAAAAATGTGAGTCTGGGTCATAGGTAGTGGAATTGAGAAATAGCTGCTTATGCCCTTCAATATAGTAATAATAATATGTTGACAACACAGCATGTAGACCAAAGCTACTGCCAAGTATCAGATTGCTAAATCTTTCTCCACGGCAGCTTCCCTGATTTGTCATGATTTTACAAACATAACAGAAGAGTTTGATTTATGTGCTTGCAATTTCAGTCCCCAAAGTTCAGAGAAAATGTTGCCACAGCAGCAGAAGGGATGGTAAGTGTGCCAGGGCAATAATAAGGCCAGCTGTTGTTTTATGGCCCAGTACAGTTGTAAATCAGCCCACAGTGCATGGAGAGACTGCTGGAGTGTTTTAAGAGTGCTTCAGATTGAGCAATATTATTATCTGTTCTCCCAAGTGTCAGAATACTGTCTATCAGAATCACTAAACATCTTCATGTGAACAATATGCAAGTACAAATTAATCTGCAATCATTTCTCCTGAAAACAAATCACATGCAGTAAAAGACATCTTCATCTGCAAATATGTGTGCTTCAGTGATGTGATTTACACACCTTGTCTTGGGCAGCAGGATTTACAACATTTCATAAAGCAGCTGGATTCTCGTCATAGAAGTTTCAGCAGTCTACCAGCAATCATCATAATGATCTTTTAAAACACAGATGGCTAAATCATGTAACTTTGTTTAATCTATAAAAATCTTTTGAATTTATTTCAACTTATTGACAACATATTGCTTTTGTCAATTTCTAATAGATATGATGATCATTAAGAATTGTAATTATTATGGATTAATTAGTATTCCTACTCTTTCATGTACTTCTTAAAAATTCTTTGGCTGATCTCCTTCCACCACATGATCATTTATCCACATATTTTGATTTGGCATAGGTTTCACACCAGATGCCCTTTCTGACACAACATTCCGGTTTTATCCAGGCCTGGGACCAGAGAGTGGCTTGAGCAAGTGACTGTGTTGGGTACTTGCCCAGAAATTAAACCCAGGCCATGGCAGTGAGAGTATGGGCTCCCAGCCGCTAGACCACCATGGAACACTCTTTCATGTACAGTAATAATGTTTAAACACAACACACATAAAGCAAGGACACTGTTCCACAATAAATTGGAATCCCATCCATGGTGTATTCATGCCTTATGCCCAGTGTTCACTGTGACCATGACCAGGAGTTTACTGAAAATGAGTAAGTGAAGGATATTGCTATTTAATGAATATAAATAGCAATATATATATATATATATATATATATATATATATATATATATATATATATATATATATATATGTGTGTGTGTGTGTGTGTGTGTGTGTGTGTGTGTGTGTGTGTCAGAAAATACAGTGCAACAGAGTTTGTTGGGTATTATAACAAACTCACTTATATATTATATTTTAATATATTAAAATGCAAGTCAGTGATTCAGATCACTGAGAAGGCATACATACAGTATATCATGTGACCAAGGTGACACCTAACAATTGATCAACAGTACCTCGCCATTGAGAGGCTTCAAACAGGATGTTCTCAGAGGGAAGTGGCCACTGAGCTTAGAGTGTCACAGAGTGTCATCAGCAGGTTGCGACAGAGATACGGAGAGACTGGAAGAGTCACAGAAAGGCGTAGAAGTGGACATCCTTCAGCCACATCCCACGTTGATGACCCCTTCATTGTGAACAGTGCCCTGCGGAACCAGATGATGAATGCTACTCAACTCCAGGCACATTTAAGGGAGGTGAGAGGCACCCAAGTGTCACGTCAGACCATTCGAATCCGTTTACATCAGCGTGGTCTGCGTGCTAGACGACCTGCAAGGGTACCTGACCACACCACCAGGTACAGGTGCCATCGTCTTGCATGGGCCAGGGAGCATTTACGCTGGACGAGGGACCTCAGTGCTGTTCTCTGATGAAAGTCGATTCACGTTGAGCAGAAATGATGGCCACCAACGATGTTGGAGACGTCAAGGAGAGCGCTATGAATCAGCCACTGTTGTGGTGGTGTTACAGTCTGGGCAGGTGTGTCTACTCAATACAGAACTGCCCTACATCTTGTGAATGGTACAGTGACAAGCCAGTACTACCTGAATAACATCATTAATCCAGTCATTGTGCCCCTGGCCTAATTTCATCTTCATGGACAACAATGCTCCAGCTCATTGAGGTCGCATCATTAGGGAACGGCTGCTGGAGGCTGGGGTACCTCAAATGGAGTGGCCTGCACTTTCTCCAGACCTGAATCCCATCGAAAACCTATGGGATCAGCTGAGTCGCCGTGTAGAGGCTCATAACCCTGCACCCCAGAACCTCAATGACCTGAGGGCCGCCCTTCAAGAAGAGTGGTCAAGAAGTCGACTCGTGAATAGCATGAGACATCATTGTCAAACTGTAACTGATGGTCAAGGGCACATGACAAATTATTGAGACATTGACATTTTTAGTTGTGGTATACCCACAACTGTTGTTGGCTTTTGTTTCAATAAATTGTTTGAGATGAGGAAATCACCACTGCATGCTTCTACTTAAATGCCTGACTTTCATGATATAATATCACTGTAGTGTGAACTTTTTACATTTTCCATACATTTCACCCAAAAGCCAAATATCCTTAACTTTTTGTGAGTAGTATATATACACTGAACAACATTATAAACGCAACACTTTTGTTTTTGCCCCCATTTTTCATGAGCTGAACTCAAAGATCTAAGACTTTTTGTATGTACACAAAAATACGCCTGCCCATACCATAACCCCACCGCCACCATAGGCCACTCGATCCACAACGTTGACATCAGCAAACCGCTCATACACCATACACGCTGCCTGCCATCTGCCCTGTACAGTGAAAACCGGGATTCATCCGTGAGGAGAACACCTCTCCAAAGTGCCAGACGCCATCGACTGTGAGCATTTGCCCACTCAAGTCGGTTACGACGACGAACTGCAGTCAGGTTGAGACCCCGATGAGATGCCTTTGGAGACAGCTTATGGTAGAGAAATGAACATTCAATTCACGGGTAACAGCTCTGGTGGACATTCCTGCAGTCATCATGCCAATTGCACGCTCCCTCAAAACTTGCGACATCTGTGGCATTGTGCTGTGTGATAAAACTGCACAGTTTAGAGTGGCCTTTTATTGTGGCCAGCCTAAGGCACACCTGTGCAATAATCATGCTGATATGCCACACCTGTGAGGTGGATGGATTATCTCAGCAAAGGAGAAGTGCTCACTAACAGATTTAGACAGATTTGTGAACAATATTTGAGAGAAATAGGCCTTTTGTGTACATAGAAAAAGTCTTAGATCTTTGAGTTCAGGTCATGAGCTCATGGGGGCAAAAACAAAAGTGTTGCATTTATAATTTTGTTCAGTATAGTGTGTATATATATATATATATATATACACACACAAGTAGTGTATATATATATACGGCCCACCACTGTACATATATATATATATATATATATATATATATATATATATGGTGGGCCGTCAGCACTTCATTTTTCCATGAATGTGTATTAAATTATTCCCAGTAGTCTATTCTTTACATTTCATACTTTTTCTCTCAGCTGCACTGCTTCCAGTAGTGTGTATTTATGATAAGAGTATTTATCCAATCATATTTCAGCCAGTGGCTGACATCATGTGTTGCCAGGGTGAAAGAAATCTGCCTTAAGGCCTTCAGAATCAATAGTGCAGGCGTCTGTAGCTTAAAATAAGTGGCAATGAAATTGTTACCTTAACCAATCAGATTTCGAGTTGGCATCACTGGGGCCATCTCAGGCATGCAATTACGTCAGCAATTTTCCATCCTTTGATTGGATAATTAGAGTAGTCAGAGTCAGCAAACCGCACATATACATTGTTTCTATATTCACTGCGTCTCATTTAGGATGCTGCGTCCTCCAGAGATTGCAGTTTGCTGCATACGTCATCAAGAATGTCTTTTTTGAGAAAAGTAATCGTAATAAAATTGACTATTCCTTGTGAGAAATACTGTAGCCTAATTTCTTTTTTACTTTATTTAACGATTGATTAGTATCTATTGCTGTGGAATCATAATGATGGTATAGAGGTGGATTAATTCAGGAAGTTAAATCTAAATCAAATTAATATTAATATATATGTCCTTTGGCTTCAAACCAGGATCAATTCTTACATCTGAACACTTACACAAAATCAGGGATTTTGTAGAATCAGAGTCAAGTGTATGATTAACCAATTATACCAAGCAAGTGCCAATGAACATCAATTTCACATGTAGGTTGATACACAGGCATTAAGTGAAAGAGAAACAGCTGTGTATTAGGCTTAGAACTGGGTGAGGAACAAACAAACTCTGCTACTAGAGTGAGGTCGTGGAAGACAGTTTTGTGTCACAAGTCATACAGCAGGGCAAGACTGAGCACAGCAACAAGACACAAGGTAGTTATACAGCATCAGCAAGGTCTCACCCAGGCAAAGATTTTAAAGCAGACTGGGCTTTAAAGATGTGCTGTTCAAGCTTTTTTGATGAAATAGGCAATGCGAGGACCATAGACGCAGTGATTGGCCAAGGAAACTTAATTCACCAGATGAAAGACACATCATGCTTACGTTTCAACATCGGAAGATGACCAGCAGTGCCATCAGGAAAGAACTGGTGGAAACCAGTAGGACCCATATACTGTACTCTCTGGAGAAGTGTGGCCAGAAGTGGTCTACATGGAAGAATTACATCCAAAAAGCCACATTTTCGACGTTGAAACAAAGCTAAACTATGCACAACAACATAAGAACTGGGATGCAGAAAAATGGCAGCAGGTTCTCTGGACTGAGGAGTCAAAATGTGAAATATTTGGCTGTAGCAGGAGGTAGGTCAGTTTGCAGAAAGGCTGGAGAGCAGTCTGCAGGCAACAGTGAAGCATGCTGAAGGTTCCTTAAAATTTGAGCCAGCATTTCTGCAAATGGAGTTGGAGATTTGGTCAGGATTAATGACACAGTGCTGAGAAATGATCCATTAGGCAATAGCCATCATGGGAGGTGTCTGATTGGCCCGAAATTTATTCTGCAGCAGGACTATAATCCTAAACATACAGCCAGTGTCATTAAGAACTATCTTCAGTGTAGAGAAAAACCAAGAGTCCTGAAAGTGATGGTTTGGCCAACACAGAGCCCAGAATATCATCAAGTCTGTCTGGGATTACATAAAGTGAGAGAAGGATCTGAGGCAATCTACTGTACACTTGATTGATACAAATAAAGCATTTTTTTTCACACTGCCCAAAACTTTTGCACAACATTCTGTTAGGAGGTGGTAATAGAGAGAGTTATGATCAGTTCTGATGAGTTACAGCTGTAAACATTAATGTAAGACACCTTTGCAACAACATCAAGCTGTGTTGGCACTCCACTTCCAGACAAACATGTTTTGGAAGTGGTTGAATGAACCAGCTGGGCCAATGCACTTAGTGCCCTCTACAGACCAAAAATTAAACATTGAATATATATGCCATATAAACAAATAAAACATTCCCTACTTTGTGAATATATACATTTATTTATATCTTTTCAAAATGTTTGATATGTAGGCATTTAAGATTCATTGAAGGAAATATGTTAATGTAACTTACAGAAACCAACAAAGGAAGGGGAGGTACCCAATGAATTCACTTGAACACTTGTTCTTAGACATAAGTGAATCTTGATGTTCACTGCTAAGGATTTGCCATGATGAAACCAGGAGGACACCAATGTGCATATTATACAGCTTAAAAAAACCCTAAGCCCCCTATACCTTAAAGTTCTAGAAACCTCTCTGACTGACACATTTAGCTGAGTATCTCTAAACCATTTTAGAGCCATACAATATTAATTAGCTTGAGAATGAGTGTTAAAATAGAATTTCCTTACTTTTGCACTCTTGATGTTTGTGTAGAATGTCATTATTTCGTTGTTATTAAGGTAAATGCTTCATACATTGTTTTTATATGTTTATATGTCTTGACTCTTTCTCTTGATTTCTTGTAACTCATCCATCTTCCTAGCTTGTGTTTAGTCCTATGCAAAAAGTTTAATATTTCAATAATACCTAACATACGCTTACATGGGCCGGTGTTTCCTGTGGTGTAGTAGTACTTGTCACTTTTAATTTCTTTTCCAACAGATGATAAAAGAAGAAGAAAAAAGCCTTGGCTTAAAAGTACAGTGCCACTCCTCTTATGGCTTATGTTCTTCCAAAGGAACTTGAGTGCTGATATTGAAACAATTCCTATTTAATTGAACTATATTATTTTCTTCTTCCAACAAGTATATATAGATAGAAACTATGTTATGGCACTCGAATCAGTTCAATGGCTCCTTAAAAATTATTATTATTATTATTTAAAATAAAATTGGATTCTAATTTAGCTGTGAGATTAATTTTAATACAATATTTACAAACTGCACACTAGTTGTTTTAGAGTGCTTACTGTAATAAAAATGATATTCAAACAACAAAGAAACAAAAGTCACCCTTATGCAAAGAAGACTTTAATCGTTATCTTTTGTTTGAACGTAATACAACATATTAACAAATTATACACAAACACACAAACATAATTTTCTATAACCGTAACACACATGGAGGATTTTTTAAAACCCATTTAAACTTTTACAAAAAATGAAAAAAAGAAAAAATGAAAAAGAATTCCAAATCTGAACATTCAAGTCATGCTTGGCCATTCACTGAAAGAATTCCAGTAGAAAGGCAGAGGAATATCCACATCTGCCTTTTTGCTGGTTATCTTTATGTATGGCTGTGTGTACTGTGAAGCATTCTTTGAATATTCAATAATATTTTCAATGTTAGCTCTAAGGTGCTTCTCTAACACTGAAATTGATTCACTAATCTCTGAGTTAAAATTCTCTATGGAAATCTTATTGTAGACTTCCTGGAACTTCAACTGTGCTTTGTCTTTGTACTCTGCTGCGTTTGCTTTTGCCCCTTGAATCTGCCTTGCAAGTTCCTGCATTGCTGGTGTATTGCTGGCCTCAGTGTAGATTCCCTTGAGATTATTAGAAAGCTCATCTAGTTTCTCTGCCTGTAAAGAGGTAATAAAATCGCCTGTTTTCTGAATGCAAAGTTTTACAAAGTCACTTATGTTCTGCAGCAGGTTCTCTAGCTTCAGACCTTCCCATTTCTTCATTGCTTTAATAATCAGATCCTGTGTGGACTTCGCAGCAGACTTTAGGTTTCTCAAAATCTCTTTACCATTAACAACTACATTTGTAGAAGGAAGACTGAAGTTAATTTCATTAACAAAGCTTGCAATGGTATCAGCTATAGTCTCCATAAGGCTGTTAAATCTACTTGCAGCTCTCTTGACTGCCTGTGAAACAGACCGTCTCATCTTGTAGTACAACTCTTGACCAGTGAACTTCTCTTCCAAACCTGGCAAGTGAAACTTGGTCTCACTCAGGAACTTCATTACGGCATCCAGTATGATCCTGACATTGGACTCATAATGCTGAAGTAGTTTTTTGATGTTATTAGAAGCCTGGGAGATCAAATCCTGGAAGCTGATCTCTGGCATGCTCTTCATTGTTCTCTTTAGCATTTCTTGACTCTGCTGGCTCAGGTACTCCACTGAATTCTGAAGTGCATCAAATGCCTTGGGGATGTTACTGTAAGCTTTGTCAATATTGTTAGCTATGGCATTCTTAAGCCTTGTAGAAGCACGATTAAGGTCAATGCCAAAATGAGCTTTATGATATTTGTTGACAAATTCATAAAGAGCTGCTGTCATATCAGGCAGCTTGGCTTTAATGTCATTCACCATGTCAAAGAACCCATTAAGCTGCCAGCTAGTTTGAAGATTCAGCCTTTCAGAGTTCTTAAGAGTAGCCTTGAAACTCAGCAGGTCAGTGTCCTTGTCAGGAGATGACTGCATGAACAAAGAAAGAAGATATTTTTATTACAACAATCTTATCACTAAGCTTCCCTGATTTCATCTTTTAGATTAAGGTTTTTATATTGTAGAAATTTTGTTACTTCAACCCTTGATGTAATTAGGGTCTCTGTCATCTAACCAAATCAAAATGATAGGCCAATCCTAAACAACAACATATTACGCAAATGAAACAACTTTCTTACCAAGGATCTGGTGAAGAGTTTTACATTGTATTGAGATGGTGTCTTCCTTGTTAACTGAAATCCAACAAAGCCAGCTGGATGGGATACTGAAGACGTGATACCATTATTGTAGGAGGCATAGCGGAATTTCACATCAGCAAAGGTTTGGCTTGTTACATCAATGTCCAGTGTATGTTTTGGGGGCCTGTGAAATACAGTCAGCATTGAGTGATTTGAACTATTTTCTGATACTGATTCTGACAATTGTTTTCAGAAGTAAGCCATAACACAGAATTAACCATAAAGTTCAGTGGGATATAATAATAATTATGCACAGTTACCTTGAGGCAGAAGGCTCCTCACGTTTAATTCTGCAAGGGACAAAAATTAGCATCAAAATGAGAAATGATGTAGTTTTAGTAAATGACTCACTTAGTTTTCACCAATATTGAAGACCATATTCATAGCAAGTAGTAATCACTTTACAATGTTTATGTAATGTTTTCAAAAAGTTTAAAGAAATTCAAGAACGTCCCCTTTCAAATCTCTTCCAGTTATTAAGTGGTCTTGAAAGAGAATGCCTAGAAGTTTCTAGAAGAGTTGACAATTTAAAATGATAAGCATGCAGCATTTCCCACATACACACCTCAGATTCTGATGGAGATCATGCTTCAAGTTCACTTTTAAATCATTGTGGGAGAAGGTGCATTTTCCATCCATACTCAGAGCTCCATTATCCAATGAAACACTGGCAACAGCTGAATAAAGAATGTGGAGGATAGTATTTAATATCACTGGCATAATACTTATTTCAAAATTGTTCACTGCATAAGTCAAAGCATGTTGCTTAAATCGAACAATCATTACCTTCCAGGTCATATCCTAAGAAGGTCATGGTGGATGTGCATGAGGACTTCAGTGTGTAAAGAAAGCCTGGTTCCTTGTTCTCTAGTTTTTCAGTCCATGTATTGTTGTAAATTGGAGAGGAAACTTTCACCGAAGTGGAGAGGGCACCAAATGATGGAATAAATACACTAACAGGTAAGTTGAGTGATATCTCTGGGATCTCAATCTTCTGTTCTGGGATTGTTATAGCTGGCATCTCAAAATTACATATAGCTTTAATAGGGTCATCCAGGCTGATTGTGTATTCACCAATTGTGATAGATTTAGGGAGGGTAAATGATGAGATTGTGACTTCATATTGAGGTAACTTTAAAAGCAGGAAAGCCATTTTGTCCTTCATGTATTTTGTGTCAATTTCAAAGCTGGGAACTTTGACCTTTGGTAGTCCTGGCAAAGTTATATCAAAAGTATCCGTGCTTATAGAATCTGGAATTTTCAGGTTTTGTAGATCTAAGGTAAAGGATGGCACCTGAAGAGTCGTGAGAGGCATGCTGAAAGTTGGAACAGTGATTACAGGTGGGATAGAAACAGAATCAATCATGTCAACATTTTCAATTCGCTGATCTATTTCTCTTATCATTTGTGAAATTTGCTTCATCCAGTTGGGTAGCATTAGTGTGGTTTTTGGAATATTAAAAATGACTCCATTTTCCAATACTTTTGCAGGCAGTGAAAACAGTACTCCATCCATACTCTTGGTATATACCACATGAGTAGCAACATTAAGGAACTGCAGTTTTTCTGGGCTGGTGGTCTCATCAAATTTCATCACATCCCATATAGTTTTCTGATAAATAGGCAGTTTGATAGACTTCAAAAATGCAAGATGACCTTCAACAGATTCGGCAATTTCCATACGTATCTCAGATTCATCGTTTGATAGCAGGAAATCACTGGAATGTTTCAGTGATGCTAGCTGTTCCTTGCTGCTCCAAATGAACTTCTGTTTAGCTGAGGTGACAGATATTTCCACATTCTCCATTAAATTTGCAAGACCAAGATTAGACGGCTGTGATATATCAGCATTTAGACTAGCAGACAGGGTTGTCAGTGGAACAAACTCGAAAGTTCCCTTTGCAGAGTGCTTTCCATTGGTTGAAAAAGAAGCAACATTCACCTCATTATTATTTGTATAATTCAATGTGGCATAAATGCGTCTAAGAGAAGCTTCAAGTTCTAGGTTCTCAGTCATGTCCACATTCCAGATTTTAGCCTTCTTGTAATCAGCATCAGAGGTTAAACCTGTTTTTAAAGTGAAACGTAGACCATTGGAATTTAGGTATATTATTGCGTCATTGTGAAAAGATTCTGAAAAATGTCCCTTTTCCATTATCGTTCCATCTGTCTTTCCCCTCAAAGAATTCTCCACAGAGAAATAGGATGAGAACGCATCAAGCAAAACATCATGCTGTATGTCTCCTTTCCCTTCACTTTTGAATGCTGGGAGAGTGTAAGTGTATTCAACCTTCATGTTTGAGGCAAGATTAGGCTTGGTCTTGGTATTCCCACGAAGTTGCTGATTTAATTCCATTGTAAAAACAGGCAAGTCGATTTTGAGAACATTTGCTAGGGAAGACTCGATACTCCTCTTGGTGAGACTGACACTGCTGTCATGACTGTATGCTGCATTTTTGTGCTCAAGTGTCAGAGTTGTAGCTACTTTCAGACACCTCTTCCTAGTGATGCTGGTTGTGGCATCAAGTTTGCCCTTCAGGAACTCAAACACAGAGGTGGAAGTTGCTCCCAATTTGACCACAATGTCAGACTGGTTGTAGAAGCCGCCATTAGAATTCACAGTAATCACTGGTGACTTGAATGAGAAGTCATAGGTCAGATTTCCTAGAGCGGGTATCATGATGTTCTGAATATCTGGTAATGTGAATGTTGGTAGTGTCAGCTCTCTTAGGGTCTCAGGAACATGCAAGACTGGCAATTCTAGAGATGGAAGTACAAGGGTATAGGAGGGCACTGAAAAACCCATCATAGGAACTTTGAAACTAGGTGTGCTAAGCTCTTTGGGGATGAAATAACTGACTGCAGGTAGCTCAGCTCTAAAGGCTGATACTTCAATATTTAACAGAGGTACAGTGTATCCAGGGACAGTAAAATGCCTTGGGGGCTGTATGGATGTATCAATATTGAATTTTTCAAACTGGGTCCTGGCTTGGTTATAAGAATTTGTTAAGGCTTCAAAGATTTTGTCCCGTCCAAGTTCAAAGTGCACATCTAAGATTTGAGCATTTTCTTTAATGAATTCATAGATGGGTTTAAGATTTAAATTAAAATTGTGTTTGTCCATGTTTTTTTGATACTGGAGCTTAAAATCAAGATTAAATGATTGACGAGGTATGGTTAGTAGATTTTTCAGGCCAAAATCCTCCCACAAAGAAAAGTCTTTGATCATAGGTGTTTTAGCCTCAAAGAATGGCAATGCCATCTCTGGAATAGTTAGTGGGACAGTCAAAAAGTCAAGATTAGCTTCACCATCCATTGATACGTAAAGTCCTGCATCATTATCGCCATTTTCTAAAATGAATTTGTGGTTGTATTTGTACTGGTTAAATCTAGCTAGACCCACCCAACTTACATGCTGTTTTCCAGAATTCAAAATCATCTTATAATCTTGCTGGAGATCAATCTTTCCATTGAGTTTAAGGGGCAAGACTATTTTAGAGTTTCCTTTATTTTTGCAGTCAAGAGTGATCTCAAATGGTTGGGCCAAAAATTCACAAGAATTTGATAGGGTTCCACTTACTTTTCCAGTCAGTTCTGCATTGTGTGAGGTGGTAAGTTCAATTCTGAGACCCTCCATTTGTACTTTCCCTGTCAGTTTCATCACACTTGTCTTCATGAAGGGAGTCTCTGTCTCTGCACTGACATCAATGATGATATGACTCAGGATGACAGATTCAGCATTGACTGATTGCTTTGCTTTCAGTATTTTGCTGTTGGTCTCACCATCAAAGGTTAGCTTTGCAGTACCTGCATTGACCTTAAATTCCAGATTGCTCTTGTGGATACCTTCGTCAGAATAGTCCTCGATTGACCATTTTCCATTTCCTACATTTTTGCAAGTCACAGAGATGGTTCCAGATTCAAATTGAGCCTCAGCATTTTTGCTAACTGTGGCCTGACTTGAGATTTTCATAGAGGGGATGCTTAGGTCATGGTTGTAGCTTGTGTTCATATTCACAGATATTCCATTCTTTAGGAAGACTCCTACATTGTTTGTAATATCCGCTTTGTATATTTGGGTTGTAACCTTAACATTTGTCTTTGCTGCTGCCTCAGCTGAAGGGCTGCTGAAAATAAGTGAACCTTCATGACTGACAGTAAAAGCCATGTGGCTGGCTTTTATGGTCTCACTAATCACCAGTTTCTTCATGTTAGGGGCTTCAATTTGAAGCATTGCCTCCAAAGAGTAACCAAGAATATTCAGAGTTGAATCTACCTTTGAAGTTAGAGTAGCTTGGAACTGCGGTCCTAAGCTTGTAGTTGTTGTATTTTGAATTGCTGCCTCTGTCATTACTGTGTAGTGTGGGGATTTGAATTGGAATGCTCCATACAGTTTTCCAAAAGCAGGTACACATGGTTCTAGTGAGATAAGAGGCAGCTTGACTTCAGGAATAGGCAACATGGTGATCTCAAAATTCTCCAGATTTAATTTTGCTATGTGTACTTCTGGGAACTTCAACTCTACAAGTTGGATCTCTGAGAAAGTAAAATCAGGCAGGTAATACCAATAAAGTGCCCTTAATTCACCAAATGTGGCCTCAGGATCCAGTTCTGGAATTTCAAGCTCTCTGATTTGGTCAATGAAGTCAATTATCATCTGTTTAATTTTCTCAAAGTTAATGGAGATAGGTGCAACATACACATAATCCATAACCATGAATCCAGGTATTGTTATCTCAGATGGAATGTTAATATCTTGAAGGCTGTGCAGATTTATGGTGAAAGCAGGAACTTCAAATGTAGTGAATGGAATTGTAAAATCCAGTATTTCAATTTTTGCTGTTTTGAGAAAACTGAGAGCTTCTTCCCCAGCTTGTTGAATCTGAGTAAGAACTTCTTGCTCGCCAGATACCTTGCGTATAACCTCAATCAAGTTGTGCAGTTGTGATGAGATATAGGCAAGCATGTTTTTGTAGGACTCACTTGCTCTTTCCAAGTAAACACTGATTTCATGTTTTACGTCCATGTCATGGATTCTATTTCTCATATCTTCAATGGTATCCTGGATCTTCAGTTTAATATCTTTGTAAGTGGTTTTGTCTATTACACCCTTAATCATCCTATAAAGCTCAGCTATCTTAGTGGTTTTCAATTGCTCCAAATACCTGACAGTAGAGGCATGCATCTCTCTTAGAAAGTCCCTGGATGCCTCTATTTTCTGTGGAATTTCATAGAGTATTATTTGTTCATTGATATAATTTATGGCTTTGCTGATATTCTCATTGGCTTCATTGACAAATTCATTGTAATCAAAAGTCTTGAGATTCCTAATAAGAATTTGGATATAGCTATTTAATTCATCGATGTTTTTCTTGATGTCAACTAATTTCAGTTCACTCACAATGGCATTAAGGAGCTCCATTATCTTGTCTGAAAAGTATTCAAATGGAATAGACTTTAAAGTCTCTACCATTGCCTCAATGGTCTTGTGGATTTTGTACTGCTGGATAAGAAGAGTTGCTTGGTCTATGAAGATTTCCATCTTCTTTTCAATTTCATATCTCTGAAACAGCTCACCTATTTTTGAGTAAACATAATTGATTTTTTCCAAGAGTTCATATTCCTCAATCCAGTTGACAATGATGTCCTTTATGGACTCAATCACATTTTCAATGTCTTCAGTTGGGATATGATCAGACAGCTGACTCACATACTGCTCCAAATCAGATGAGCTGATATAGTTTATCGCATCCTGAACAAACTTCATAATGTCAAAGGCCTCTATTGCATGCTTCAGCTTGCTCAGTGTAGTTTGAAGACCTGCTCTAATATCATATTTAGCATCCAGGTTTTTTAACCAAATCATGCTGTTGTCCTGCAACTTTTGGAGATCAATCTGGCTAATTACATCTTCGAAGGCATTAATGACATTTAGGATTGTACTAGTAATGCTGTATCTTTCGTCGAAGGTTTTGAGTTCTTTGCCAATCGTTTCCAGAATTTTTGTCCATGATCTGCTTTCTATAATCTCTTTTATCTGGGCCTTAATGTCTCTTATTTTGGTAGCAAAATCAATTATGGCTTTTTCTGAAGCAATCCTAAGCTTCTCCATTGATGCTTCTAACCCATCCAATGTAATAGCATAGTCTTGTGCTAAAGAAATGACCTTATCTTTAGCCATATTTAATTTGTTCTCTAGATCAAGTTCCTCCATGAAGTAGCGAACATTTTGTGGAACTTTTTCCAAGTTCTCTCTAAATTGTCTGACCAAATCATTGATATCCAAACCATTGAGGTACTGCTGAAGGGATTCAAGAATATTCACCATATTGGTTTTCATTCTCTCCAAGGCAACAGGAAGGCTCTCAATAAAGGGCAAATCAATTATGTGACAGTCGCTGTTTTTGTCATATTTAAGGAAGCCAGAGATGCTGAATTCCTGGGTGTCCAATGAATTGTCACTTGATTCTCCAGACAAAAGATTTGTGTGAAGCACACTGGAGAGCTCAACTCCCATATCTGCTTCTTTGTTGTAAATACTGACGTCTTGATTGTATGCATGATTATTTAACTTAGACTTGAATTTCCATAAAATAGACTGCTCATTGGGTATTAACAAACCATCGAATTTGTTTTCAATGTGAGTTTCTGCTGAATTCCCATTTGGTAACACATGTGTGGATGAGGCTCTCCAGTCATGGGACTTAGCAATGGCAAGAGGTTCTGCTTTTAAGAGGAACTTACTATAGAGTTGCCCAGTGTGCTTACCATACCAATTCACTGAACCATCCATATTCAAAATGCCATCAACAGTCAAGCTAAATGGCAGTGCCATTGTACGGATGACATTCTCAAGGCGCAAAGCTTTGGAATTTAAGTTGGTCTCACTTTTAAACACAGAGGACAATCCAGCAAATTCCAGTTCAACATTCTGGCTAATTTTGGATTCCAGAATGTCTCCAGTTGAGTCACATTTTACTGAACCACTCAAGTCTGAATAATTGATTGCACAAGTGGTCTTAATAGTATCCTCTTTATATTTGCCAGTAATGCTTCCAGTTGCCTCTAACTTAAATGGCTCCAACTTTAGAAAGCCGTCATTGCTGAAGGAGATGTCAAAAATCTCAACTTTACCACTTGATTGCAGAGATGTAATAAAAGGTCTCATGTCAACCTTGATGTCATGGTTGTATGATGCTCCATCACAGATTAAACTGTTTGTTATGGAGCGGAATGCCAGGGTCCATAGAGTTACAGTCAGGGTATGAGTGCTTTCAGTCTTCATATTCTGTAGGGTGCCTGTCATAGTGTTGGAGACAGTCAGCCCCTGCTCATTCAGAGCCAAATTCATTGTGTTTCTCGCATCCCCCTCAAACACATTGCCTTTAAAAATGCTGTTAAACTTTACTTCAGTCTTAGAGATCTTGCCCATTGCATTGAACTCAACTGTATTGTCCAGACCTAATGCTTTAGTCATAAGTGACATGGAAGCACCATTGGTTCCATCAATTCCAGCATTTAAGACATTCTCAAATGTCATTGAGCTACACTGAAGGGTTGTTGTACAACTTGTGGCCAAGCCATTTACTCCAAATGTAAGTGTACCTTTGTGTGTTCCATGGGTATTTTCAAAGTTTACAGACCCATCCAAGTTCACTTCAAGACCTCTGTCATTGAGAGATCCCATGAGCATGGAGTATGCTCGATTTGCTGCATCATTAGCATTAGTCTCAAATTTGAAGCTGGTTTCTTCGTTTGACATATGTAGGTCAGTCTGAATGCGAAGTGTTTTGTCCAGCGCTGTAACACGACCATCTGATTTCAATGACAACTGGCCATCTTTGTACTTCACTTCAGCTATATGCTTCCAATTGTCCTGATGTGTGCTTGTTGTGGACAAAATGGATAACTCATTATTGCGATATGCTCCCTTGGTCACAGTTTGACCCTGGATGACCGAGGTGTCAAATCTCAAGACAGACTCTCCTATTCCTTCACCTTTGATGAGATCTATGGTGAAGGATTGGGTATATGTGGTGTTGGCATACAGGGGTCCCATTTTGAAGACTCCATCAATGTTTCCATTTGCACTTAACTCTTGATCATTTGCAGCTGACTGAGCAGAATAATACAGGGAGGTTTCTAGTCCACATGGGCTTGTTGCTTGAAGCTTGTAGATTGCCTTGGCTTTTCCCACATCATATATGCCTTCAAAGACACTAAAGCTGGCATCAAGGAATCTGTGGTTTAGTGAGCCATTTACAAGGTACTTAAAGTTGTCATCAAAAGTGCCAGAAACCAGAGCTGTACCTTTATAAAGAAAAGGAAAAAGAAGGAAGATTTTAATTGATATTCTAATTATTTAAGATATACACAGCAAATTAACACATTGTTTGTCTGGGAATTGCTGATAATATTTGTTCTTATATATATAATATAAGGAAAAGACACCAATCTATTATAAACTCTACTAAACGAGTATTATAAAATATATAAATCTGGCAGATTTTTAATTAAGTCTACCTTCAACTTTATATGAAAGCAGTGTCACAGGACTGGTGGCCATAACTTTGTATTTAGCGATGTAGCTGGGAACATCGTCAGTATAATTTCCTCCTTGGAATGAGCCTTCCCAGTCATAGAAGTTGCTGTTTATTTTAGCAGAAACCTCTCCTATGCCAATAAAGGGCACTGAGAAGTCCAGACTCAGAGGGATTGTGAAGGAGGGGAGTCTGTAATTATTTTTAGGCACATTTATCCCAAGGAATGGCACATCAATAGCGGGGAGTGGTAACACAGAGGGGATGTATAACTCTGCAGAGGTTCTCCCACCAAGAGGTAGTGGCACAGAGATGAATACTTTGTCCTTGTTGAACTGATACCGGAAGAGTGCATCACTATAAAAACAGAAATACTTCAAGTTAGAAGGTTGAAAAGAGTTCATGTTATATTCAATTACCAAATATTTGGGATCTGTCTGAATTTTTGTGGCATAATAAAATAATAAAAGACTCACGAATTGAAATATAATTTTTCTGGTATAGAGGGCAGACTGAGTTCTGGGATATATCTCTTGCTTCTTAGATTGTTCACATATGGAATGTCTCCTCCAAATTTGTCAAGCCAAATGGTTCCTGCCTAAAGATAGAGAAAAATAATATATATAACAGTACAATATATATATAACAGTACAATATATATATATATATATATATATATATATATATATATATATATATATATATATATATACATATATATATAGATTAATTATAAAAAGAAATAAGAAGAAAATGGAAAATATTTTTTAAGTCCAAATATATAATACTTAACAATACATAATAGTAAATAATAATAAATAAATATAAATACATAACAGTAATATATCAATAATATATATTTTTCTAATAATTAAGATGAACATTTCAACTGTCAAAAGTATTCAAGAAAGAGAATCACACATTCCTTGGTTCTAAAATGGCTGAGTTCCTAATTTCAAATATCTAATCAGGTCACCACATCTTAAGTTAGAAATATAGTTTTAAAGTTTATATTTTTAGTTTTAAACCACTTACTTCTATCATTTTGGAAACAATATGTCGAAGTTTCATATCAGTTTTGGCCACCTTTTGATCAAGGATTTCATCAACTAGAATCTGTAGCTTGTTTTGGTAGTTTTCAATGTCTGGGATGAGTTTTGTAACATCAGAATTGACGTCTGACTTCATCTCCAGCTCAATCTTGTTCTCATCTGCAAAACACAGCGCATCATACACAATGCATCAAAAATATGTCCTACACTTGTTACAGGTTAGAAACAGAAAAAGGTATTAGTGGTACCGTATCTAAGAATGGCCTTCTGCAGCGATGAAGCTTCCAGGACGTTAAAAGCCGTTTCAAGTTGTAAAACAAGGCCATTCACTTTTTTTAGACTGGCACTGGCTGAGGCATCCAATTTTAGAGCAGGAACAGCCATCTCTAGTTCTAGCATACCATCTTTCATAGACTCCAGTCTGCTCATAGACACACAAATTCACATCCATTAATGTGTCACCCTGACTCATAGTAACAATTTTATCAAATAGAACTATTAATGGAATTATTATTATTATTATGTAGTGATCATATTTAATTTAAAAATCAGCTGATCATATTATACTCAGAGCTAAAGCAACATAATTCTTTATAAGTACAAAAGTATCCTTTAGATATATTAGTGCAATTTGGAATGATAGTAGCCAACACTGTACCTGGCACGTCCCACCAAGGACAGCAGGAGATTCTTTCTGTTGCTTACATCAAATGTAATACCATGCATCTTTTTCCCTTTTCCAGTGTTATCCGTGACTGCCAGTTTAATACCAGCATCAACATCAAAGTCTGGTATTTGAAGCTCGCTGGTGAAGATTTTCTTGTTATGGTTATATTTGAAAGTGGCTGTAGCTACTGTAGGTGTGGTGCCTAAAAGAGAAATTGAATTTAGGTGTTATTTTAGTATACAAACAATATGGTTTATTAATTGCTCTCATGATGAATCCCAAATCATGAAGTGTTTAATCATTAGCTGATGATCACTTGCAAAAACTAGCAAAAATAGCATCTTAGATGACTTACCCTCTGCCTTAAGAGAAATAACGAGTGAGTTAACTTTATGGCGACCTTCCTTGCCCTCCTTCAGGACTTCATAAGAGACAGTTGCAGTGTATTCTGTTACATCCCCAGTGGGCTGAAGCTCCATTGCAAACCTAGGAGAAAAGGGTTAATTCACAGAAACTTATTAGCAAGCCAGTGTTTTCTCCACATAGGTGATACTTGGTGAAATCAAAATAAATCCAAGCATATTTTGTTACGATTCTTTTGTCCTGTTTCTAATTTGGCAATGATATTAACAAAAACTCATTTAAAAATAGAATCAGTGATATTAATCAGAGACAAAGCATATGTTGCTGAGCTTTTCTATTACACTTAAACCCACATATATAGACATGATCAGATAGTCAGAATGCAACCAGTAAATAAATAGTGGTCATTTTAATCAACATTTAATTGCCAAATTAATGTAATTGAAATTCTCTTTCAGCTGCAATGGATAACTGTATAGCACTGAAACTGTACAGAAAAGCAAATTGCTAACAAGTATTACTGATAAATCTTGTACTTGTACACCATTGTTATGAAGCCTGTATGATTTCACTTTGCACCAAAAGACATTGGGGTAGATTTACTTTATTAAAAATGCTAAGAGAGGTAATATTTATTTATTTGAGGACAAGTTTATTGATATAGATTTATTGAAACAATCATTAATTTGAAACCATAGATTAATAGAAATGCTGAGCAATTCTAAGCAACAGCCAAAGTTTTATAAGCCTTAATGAACCAAGGACACTTGTGTGTGATGCAAAGAATGGAAAAATAAGTGTCCTGATAAAAACAATGCAGAAATAGTAACCCCAGTAATTACGTCAGTATTATATTTGATGTGAAATTATAATTGCAGTGTGTGTGTGTGTGTGTTAGATCGGAGACACTGTGAAGGCACAACACAAACACAAACTGCAGGTACAAGGTATGTGATGCTGACAGCCGACTTACCTACTTTCTCCAGTTAGGGGGTAGTAGGGAGAATGGGCAGAGTTGGCATTGTAGTAGTTAAGTATGGTACAGTACTTCATTCCAGGGAAGATGGAGCTGCATTGTGTGGAGGCAGTTTTGTCTTCCTCATTAGGAGACACTTTCTTGACCATTGTGGAAGTGATTGAGAAGAGCTCATTGCTGTTTTTAACGGACACAATGTGAACATAATAAATTCAACACAAAATGTTCAAGTGAAAAATTATTAACGTTATTTAATCTGATGCACTGTAAACAACATCTTCGTGTTATTATTCATAATTTATGCTAATCATATGTCGTAACTGTACAGCACAGATAGAACAAGGACGTTCACATTCTTTAGACTGGCCGTGGCAGAAGCATTCAGCTGTAAAGCAGTAACAGCCATCTCTATTTCTAGCATACCATCTTCCAAAGGCTTTACAGATGGATTTGCTAACCTAGTAGTAATCTTAAATATTTGAGCTTGACACTATTTTAACAGTAGTTCATTTTCAAAAGCCACCCAGTATGATTTTAGCAACATTATTGCTGGGATAGTACTGTTGCATATACGGTATGATTCCGCTAAATATCATATACATTCATCTACAGAAATACAGGCCCCCAAATAAAAGGTTAAGAAAAACAATCTGTGGTCAGTTATCTTAATCTTACCCTGAATTTTTTTTTTTTGTGAGACTAAATCAACGACATTAACCACAAAGGCATTTTTTCATTACCTTCCTTACTCAAGGGTGCCAATAATTCTGGAGCCTATAATTGTAGTTGATGTACTATAACAAGCCTGGCTGTGTTTTCCCTAGACTTTTGCACTGTGGTTATCATTAAGTTGTTAGTAATTTTGAGTGTAATTTAATGTTTTTTTTAGCTTCCTAAAGGTGTTCCCTCTTTATTCAAGAAACGACCATCTGGGTTTGAAAATTTATCTGCTAACACTATCTGGTGTTAAGGTACAGTATTTTTGAGTAGTAAATCTGCATCACTGAATTCATGTGTATGTGCCTTCTTCATATTGCACCATGAATCATCAAAAGAAAGCATGTTGTTGGGAAAGCAAATGCCACTATTGAAAATATTTCATATTTTTGTTTTTATCCTACCTGATGCTTAGCAGTTGGGTATTCTCCTTTGCCACAGGGATGGAAAGCTTGACTTGGTTGGCACCCATTGTAATTTTAGAGTCCAGAGCACTCTCATGGTATATATTTGTGTGCATTCTAATACCAGCATCTACAAATTCTGGGAAATAGATGCCCATCTGGGTAACAAACTCCACTCCCATTGATGGCTTGAACACGAGTTGTTGCTGTCAATAATGAGGTAAAATGTTGCAATTAATAGTTTGCTCCATTTTGTGTACACCCATATTTTCCCAAATACCAAATGAAGTAATACTCAACTATATAATTTGCCTTTGTCTAGTGTCATCATTATATACACAGTAGAATTAATCAAAGGAAGTACATTAACTGCTTAACAGCCAACTACTAAGAAATGTAGTCTTTAAATTAAATGTTGAAAAGGTTACCATGCCACGTTTAAATTTCAGGCCTCCATTTGCACCAGGGGCAAAAATTCCAGCCAAAGAGAACTTCAGAGGGAATCCAGAACCCGTGGGTAGGGTAAATGCTTCATCCAGGAACATATAATGGCCATAAACCTCATTGTCTGTTGCAGATAACAGTCTCTGCAGAGCCTGCAGATATTATACAGGTTTAAAGTTAGATTTTGGATGATATTTGGAAAAACTTAGTGTATCATGTGGTGTAGTGGTATGGGATTTTCAGTAATCTAAGTGTACATACTTGTGACAAAATATCGCTGAAGAAAATATTTGTGTATTTCATCATATTTTCAAGAATGCCACTCAGTTCACTTGTCTTCATGTATCCCAGTTCTGTTCCCATAAACTGGAGATAGGCCATGGCTTTAGGTGCATCTTTGTTCTCTTTAAGGGATTTGAGGCCTTCTCTGAAATTTTTGAAGTTGTCCTGAATTTGCTCCAAAATGTTCCGGGAGATCTGTGGAGACACTGGTCTGTAAAATCTATTTTAAAATGTTCATATAACAAATTCCACTATAAAATATGTTTCTTATTCCTAGTATACCTCTCTCTTCATTCTGTTGCCTTTTAAAGGAGCAACGTATTTCTCCAGAACCTTGCTGACTTGGGGTGGAACCTGGTCATTTGCCCAGTACATAGCCTTGGAGATTGTATCAGGAAAGAATCCATTTTCACCAAACAGGGCCTCAATGGTTGGCTCTAAACCTTCACCCTCCAGACCAATCTGGAAAAAAACAAAATCAAAACAAAACAGGAAGGTGTTTAATTAAGGGCATTAAGCTTGTTCAATAATATTTGACATCAACTGTTTAATAAAATACCTCTAGTAACTCCAAGTTGAAAGTATCAAGGGTGGTTGCCAGTGTGACTTCTCTGGGCATATAACTAGCAGAGTTAAAGATGACATTGCTCTCTACAGAGCCAGTCCATGGAACATTAATCTTGTAATTCTGAGAAAACTTTGTGAAATCCATAGGAGATAAGTCCTTATCATTCTCCAAGGCTTTTTCAATGGAATCCTTTGCTCTGTATCACATGAAGAGATTACAGTGTGAATACAGACCAGCGTTTTGTGGACACTTATTTAACATAATTGCCTAAATATACAAACATTAAAATGTCAACATTTAACCTGAAGAATACAAGAACAAGAAAGAATTTTTAGCAACACCTCATACCAACCTACCAACCTGGAATATTAAAATATACTAGAAAATATATTACTGTAATTGTAGTAATGTAAAACCTGACTGTGTAAAATATGAGATTATATATTATGATAAGATATATCAGCTTGTCAAACATACCTCTGGAGATTTGGATCTTCAGTGTCCAAAAGGTTGGTGATGTGAGACACAACAAAGCTCTTGACCTGCAGATCCTTCTCATCTTTTAGTGTCTTCAACACCTCCTCTACTACATCTGTGTTCCTCATCAACATTAAATATGCAGCTATACGTTTCTGGGAAGGTGCTTCATTGTCCTGGTACTGCTGCAATAGGGCGCTAGTCACCTGGAAGTGCCGATGTAAAAAATAAACAATAAAACAAAGACACTTAAAAAATGATGGAATACGAATATTATGGAAATGAAACAACAATGTAAAAGTTAATGAAACAGTTGAATTACTGTTTCTGTTTACAGATTTGACTTACATCAGGGTCGAGTTCCATCAGTCTAAAAGCATGGATGGCTGATTTTTGTACTGACAAAGAAGCATCCTGCTGACGCATACAACCTAAGAGAGTGGATTTTACAGATGGAAAGTCTTCCATGTATTTTCCCATGACACCAATGACCTGCAAAACAATCCCTGTTTATTCTCAGTAATCCTCAATGACAATATATGTTAGAAAATGTATTTAATAATCAATTTCAAACTTATCTATGATTATCTAAAATCTAATTATGCTAAGATATGAATCTTATTGGTAAGATATTCATTTAAAGAGAAGACAAAAGAGAGAAATTTTTTGTACCCTCAGTGTGAGAAAGGTTTTGTCCTCATCTCCTGTGCAGTCACCCAGCATAAACTCCATGAAATCTGCTACCTCTTTCACTTCAGGAACATTAGTTGCCTCATTTTTAGAGAATCTATAAAAGACACACACATTTAAAACATATTCATTAAGAAAGTAATAGAATTTTACATAGTACTTTAAATTACAGGTATGTATGTTAAATAAGCCTGAGGAAAATGGAAGATAAAAAAAGAAATAAGAGGGAAAAAAACCACTTACTTTTTCACTGTGTTTGCAAGGGCATACATGATGGGCTTGCTCTGGCGGTGTTGGGCCATGCTAAGCATGTCTCTAAGATGCTGTGGACTGGCTTGTGGCAGAAGACTCAAAGCGTACATTATGGCATCTACTTCCCAAGCTGGTTCATTGATATGTCTGAGGACCTGCAGAATGGCACTGGTGCATTCACTGGTTCCACACTGGAGCAGAGCCTGCCAGGTCAGCCATTTGGAAATCTCAACCATCTCCTCAACAGCCAAAGACAAGGTCTCGTTCTTCATTCCACGGATCTGTGAAACAAGTTTATGGAATAGACGTGCCCTCTCCTGGTTTCTTCCTGAGTGAGGCAAGTCATTGAGGGTTTTCATCAAGGAAACAATGTCCTCTTTGGTCTGGATAAAAGATGTGTCTTCTACGTCTTCTTGGAAAAGTGCTTTCTCAGGAGTGCCTGGTCAAAAAAGAAAAGAGAGGAACCCTGCTCTTTTAAAAAAGAAGTTGTTGTTTTACTTAATACATACTTTACAATCTACCAGAAAGACAATATAGTCTAATAGTATAGATATACAGACGTGTGACAAATTACTAAGATGGACACCACCAGTCTATGGAACTATACTTGGATATACTTTGGGATAGAGCACCATTCCACCAAAACATAATCCCTTAAAAATTCATAATAGTGTTGGAGAGTGCTGTCTAGCATGCTAATCAAAAATATCCCACTGGTGTTCAGTTTGGTTGAGATGTGGTGACTGTGAGGGTCACTTATTACAGTTATTTAGTGTGTCATTCTGTGACATCCCGCCTTTCGAGGTAGAAATGTTTTAATAGCAGATAGAGGTGTTTCGTTAAATTAACTTTGTTCTGATTTGCTGATTTTCTTCCCTCTAAAGCAGAAGTACTCAAACTGCAGGTGGGGTGTGAATAAATATGGCGAATTTAACAATGGAATGCAAAGATATGCCAAAAAATGCATAAATACTCGAAAAACTATGGTCTGGGTCTCAGAGGGGAAAGTTTGAGGGGGACACCTGGACACAAAACCATAACCTGAAAAGGTTATTTCTTTAAACTAAGGTGTTTTTTCCCTTTAAACTGTCCCCCATCTGTAGCGGAGTAATTATGTGATATACTGAGACTTGTTGCATTGAAGTTACATACCATCTGTGTTGAAATATCTGTTGTTAATCTTCACTGACTCTTGCAGAACCAGGCTCTGTTTCACCTCAGAAGAAATACCGTACTGATCCCTGAAGAAACAACTAGAATTAGCCTGAAGTTTTCTTAAATTAAATATGATGCTTTTCTTATTCAGTGATTGAATAAAGTTTAATGTGTGATAAGAAACATAAAAATAAAATATAGTATAAATACACTAAGAAAATATTATTGAAATACAAGAAAGAGTAAGTAAAAAGGAACATATACATTAAATAAAAAAAAGGTAAGGAGTAAATTTTAAAATGAGCTTAAATAAATCTAAGTTGCTCAGAGAGAATACAGAGTTTGACCAGAGACATGTCTCAGTTAGGCTTTCTCTGTCTTTAATTTAAACTTTAAAGTTTAAGTTTAATTTTTAAATTGCACATATTTTAATGTTAGAAGCTACATCTGCATAATAATAGAGTGGAATTAGTTCAACCTTTGGTTTATTTTGTGTAGGTTCATGACATAAAATGACAATTAATTCTATTTTAGTTACATGGGGTGAAGCAGAATTTAGACCAGTATTTAGTCCATTTATAGTAACCACAATATTTTCTAACTGACAGACACATACAGTACTGCATTGTTTGTATTACTCCTATACTCTTCAACTGAAGTGGTTCCAAGGCAGGTGACTGCATGTTTTAGTTAAAATGTCCGAAAATGTAGGCACAACCAGTTGTGCCTAGCTTAGATGTAGTAACTTAGTGGTTAAGGCATTGGTCTACAACTCAGAAGGTTCTGAGTTCAATCCCTGGTCTACCAGCCTGCCATTTCTGGGCCCCTGAGCAAGGTCCCTAACCCTTAATTGTTTAGTTGTATAAATGTAAATTGCTCTGGATAAGGTAATTTGCCAAATACTGTAAATATAAACTAGAGAATATAACTAGAGATATAAAAATAGTACAGTCTTAAATTGTTTGTGAGGATGTACTAGCATGTATTACTCACTCTTGAGAGAATGGAATGAAAAGGTGTTTCTCAGTGCATTGGGCCTCTGTCATGTGCTTTTTCCTGTTGTCAAACTGATAGTTGCAGGTTTGAGTGCTAGTGATGAACTTGCTGAAAAGTCCATTCTGTAACAAAAATGTCGTTGAGCAACATATACATTAATAAAACCTACAACTCTGATTAGAAATGTTTAAACCATCATTAAATTTCTATCTTACCAGGTCACGTAGAAGGGACAGAGGACTGGTGGGGAGGTTGTGAGGATAAAAGTGACTGCATGTTGATAAATCCCTGACCACAGTGACATCAGTGTCTATATCGTTCCTTTTGTTGACAGCGAGGTCAGTAGGGCACCTACCATGTATGGTAGCCTTTAAAACAAAAGAATAGTGAGACATTCACGACGTAATGGCACACTAATGACCACACGCTAACATAAGCATTACAGCACTGACCATCATCATCTCCCTCAGATGAGCATGATAAATAAATACAGAGCTCCAAATAAACTCTAAAACAATCTTACCATTATGTTGTTGTGCTCCTGCTCCATGACAGGCACTAAGAGAGCAGAGATGATTCCTTTCTTTATGTTCACTATCTTCTCAGGTTCATCCTTTGCAGGATAGATGGAAACTTTGACCACCTGCTCCACCACAAAACTTAAGGGGCTCCTAAATACACCAGACTCTAATTAGTAATCAGTTCACATTAGTAAGAATACATGCTTCTTAACTCTATTTGGTCATTATTTTTCAGTGTTGTTTGAAGCCTTATACTGATTGCATTCACCTCTCCATGGCTGCCTTGAAGGCCTCGGATCCTGGAGCTGATGTGTAGACTGGCTGGCCCTGAGCATCGATGACAGTCACTTCACTCAAGGCACACTCAGTGGTTCGAAGGACAAATTTGCATGTCTGAGGAACCTCAAGTTCTACCTAGATGAGGAAACAGGAGAAAAATGGAGAATTGCCAGTCCAATGAAGAGATCAGATGCTAACAATACCAACTCCATGATACATTACAATGCCATGATACATAATTGTTTCTAAAATTAAAGGTTTATCTACTATAAATTCTATCTTTTTTTCAGTGTTTGCAATGTTTGTACAAAATGTTTGTAAAATTATAGGTTCCATACTGTATATTATATCGTTTTCATACCTTACAAGATATTCTGGGCCCGTTCTTGGTGTCAGTTGTTCCAGGCACTCCATTTGTGCTCTCAGCTGTGTACTGGTAAACATATTTTCTGAAGTTCCTAAATCGTGTTGCCACTAGACATCAAAAATAATGGCAAATAAATAAAGTCAAGTAAATTGTTTGTACATTATTACTATTCTTATTATTTTTATTATTCTTATTATTCTTCTTATTAGCTGTTGATCAAGAAGATACAGTAGCACAATGTAAGTTTTATGTACAGAGATCATGTTTCATCTTCTAAAGTCAGTCATTTTATTCATTTGAATCATTTCCCATGATGTGTTTAGTGGTTGTTTTGAACTTTTTCATCGACAGTTCCATATCGGCAGTTTGACCCAAGAACTTTGAACTGTTCCCTGACAGAGTGGCACATCTGTGAGTCAACATGTTCATCAATACGCTACACTCATAAACAACAGAGTACAAAGGTTTAGAGTCGATATCTTTTCCGTGTAACAAATCAGTCCAAACTGAAAAGCCAAACCCTGAGTGGTTAAATGTAGGACAGCATTTGAGCACACATTAACATAATATTAGTGGATAACTTACATGGGCATATTGATTCTTCTCTTGCCGCTTCATCAATCACTTGAGAGCTTGACTCTGGACAAGGATATATATAATAATTAAATGGGAATAGTCCATTCAAAAATAGTTTAGATGGTGAATTAAATTCTTCTTACTGTCATCCAGTTAGACTACATTTATAATTTGATTAGCTAAAAGTACAACACAGCTCTAAACTCCTACTAAGGGAAAAGAGCAAATATGGAGCAGGGATGTGAGTAAGGAAATCACAAATAATTCTGAAATAATGTTATATAGGTATGCAATCATTAGAAATTCAAGGTATCTAAATATTTATAAGCATACATGGAAAACAATTACATTTATACCATTTATAAATGTATAGATTACACTAACATACATACTTTATGTACATATGATATTTAACAGATGAAGGTTAAAAGCAATGATAAATAAAATCAGAACAATTTGAAACTTAAAATCAAAACAGTGCGAAGTTGTAAGCATGTATTGTCATATACAAAAAACTATTGGGTTTTTTTTTTCAATAAAACTAATTTTCTTTACTGTTCCACCCATGAGATTGTTAAATAAATGAATGAATGAATGAATAAATAAATAAATAAATCTAAATATTACTTCAAAAAGCTGCATTACTTTTCAACAATATATTATCCAATAATAAATGTAGTTAACCATATATAAAATTAATTAACAAGATAACACATTTTTAAATAATACATTTTCTAACATTAAGTCACCTTCATCCAGTCACATCATTTAATATTACATATTATGTAAATATTACATAAATATTACATAAAGCTAAATTCGATTCACTAAAAAAAAATAAAAATTAATGTGAATCTTACCAGCCAAGACATAAGTGCTGAGAAGAAGAAACAGACAGAGCTTAGTGTCTCCCATGATGGACACCAAAAAGCTCACGTCGTTGCTCTTCTTTTTTTCTTGTCCAACGCTCACCTAACTGTGTCTGACTCCCAAACAAACAGTGAGTTTTTATATGCCTGTCCTACCCTTCACCCTCCCCTCCAATCAGATCACAAACATTACACTGGTATCTATATAGAGCCAAAGTCTTCTATCATCCCAGGTTATGAGAATGAACAATTAATGTTTTTGATAAAAAAAAATTTAAGTTACAATTTATAGTCTTAGAGCAGAGATGTGTATACATTTGAGTCCAAGAATAAAAAAGAATATTAAAATTTTAGCCATTTATAATTAGCTATTGTAGTTCATCTTTCAACTACTAGATATGGGATGTGATATTAAAAGAAACAAACCAATAATTAATCAACATGAGTGGGAGAAAAGAGTGTGTGTTTACAAAGGAATAGCAAACATAAACAGGATGTTTTATCTAAATATCATATACCCTGCATATTGTTTATGCAAAGCAAAATTATATAATTGGTATATCTATTATGGCAGGCCATTGTCAGGAAAATGTGATGGAAACAGGAAAAAGGTTAATGCGTAGTGGATGATTTAATATAATAAGGCATAATGAAATGATGAAACAATCCAATAAGCATCAAGGTTTACAGCACAGAGGCCTAACAGATGCATACATTCTGCATTTATGAACAGGAAAATCCAGCAGAAAATGTGTATGGGTCTAGCTGTTTTTATTGGTTGACATTTTAAAACTATGTGATAGTTAAAGAAAAATAAAACACACTACAATAACAGCTAATATACTATATCTTAATGAGCTAGGCTGGTAATTTCTGGTTAGTTCTCCATTGTAAGACTCATAGTTTCACCTTTGTCACAAACTAAACTCATGTCTCATACATAATATGGAACATATCTGTACAATGTCCTGAACTTTGCCCAGATTACCTCTGACTAAATCCAAACTTTGGTCTGTTGTAAAAGGTGATAAAACATGCTAACATGCACATTTGCATGCTAGAATACAGAATTGACCTGCTGAAATATCAATGCCCTGACAGTTATCTGTTCTACAGAGAGCAATCTCAGAGATACAAATTACAATAGTTTATCTTAATATTATGTTTAACTTCCTTAACAATAAGTAAATCATACATACTGTAATGATTTTCTGGACAAATATTTTCTATTTTATGCAATATATTATATCTTTGTTTTCAGTGTGTGATCGAACAATTTTACTGTAACCCCAAGTGTCTTCTTTAGATAGCTGTCAGGGAAATATGTGCCATTTTTTTTTTCTTTCTGTGTGCTTGTTTTCTTGCACAGTACAAACAGCAAATCATCACACTGTGACCATTACCCTGAGCTAACCATGGCAGCCTGGTGGCCCGGATAACCTGGTGGTCTTTAATCGCAGAAACACGATTACATATATAAGCTTCTGTTCTATTTCCTTATATTCTGGACCATCAGAGCTGTTTCCTTCTAAGCTATTGGAGTGCTCATCAGTGTCATTTTGAACATTCATAATTGTTTCCTACCAGACAACAGAACGCACTCAAAAATGTTTTACTGAGGATACAAATCACTCAAATTCTGATCCTGCTCTCTACTGAGAATGAGAACTACTAAGTTCAGATAATCAGGGTGAGAATCAATCTTATCACAGAGCTTAGAGGGTGTGATCAAGCAACAATAAATCTAAAATCTGACACTCCTCTCATGCTATGTTCACACTTACAGCAGTTGTTTTGTTGCAAGTTGCCAGCTGCTATATATAAAATGCCCTGTAGGTGTTCCCAATACTGGTTGCTATAGTAATAACGTTTATCAGTGGGTAGAGCAGCTAGCATTGGAAATCAGTTGCTATCAGTTCCCACTGATAGAAAGTTCAGGAGTGTATATATGCCAGATGAAGAAGAAGCAGTGTGTGCCACCAATCACCTGGGTTCTGCTGTCTTCACTCCCATTGGTAGTTGCTGCACCAAGTCATTGTTGCTCATATCAATAGAAGTTGTCATCTCTTATTGAAAATAAATGGTAACAGTGATGGACCAATTTCTGAGAGCTCTGCTGTCTGAAGAGTGCAATGCCTTTGGCCTACGGGGAAACCAGAGCACCTGAGAAATGCTCAACACCACTGAATGTACACTGGCAACCCTGGAAATTGTCAGGGGAGAAAGGTGGGACCATGAGGCCTGGCCCATGCTGGCCCCGAAGAATCCACTTCCCGGATGCCTCAGGACCCGTCGACGAGCCCATGCCCACCGAACCAGACCCACCCACACCGGCTCGGGCCAACAAACCCTAGCTAACTGACTGCAGCCTCCACACTCCCACCTTACACAAAGGCTTGCATGTGGATGTGGCCTGTAGCTACTCCCTGTGGGCACAGCACTAGGTAAAAGTAGGTTCGGAGCTAAGGGGGGGCCCTGTGAGGGCAGCGTGCGCACCTAGCAGCATAATATCGCTCAACATTGCATTGGTGCTGAAAGGACAGCAGCGTTTCAGCACCGCCGCGTGGAAAGCAAGGAAAGCAAGAGCGTGTGTGGCTGTGAGACAGTGGCCAAAGTGTGGCAAAGCTCTTGGGTCTGCCTTGTCGTGTCCTAGCACCACCTGAAAAACACTTAAAATCGGTCAGCTTAAGTGTTTTTGTCAGATAATTTTACCTGAATAAGATTTTCACCAAATTCACGTGTGTTAGGGATTGAGATGTACTGTAGATCATAATAGAAAGAAATGAATTGAACCACAGTGTTAGTCTTGAACCCCCAACACACAGCACAAATTTGGTCAAGATCAGACATGAATTTTTTGGCCAAAAAAAGGTTTTTGGCTGGAAAATTCACCCTAATTGCATCATATACACACATGTACATGTACACACACATAAATATATATATATATATATATATATATATATATATATATACTGACCAGGTAAGAAAGGCTCAGAAGGGACTGTAAAGTAAATAATGTAACTGTTGATGTCCTTTCTGCAACAGCAACCAAGAGGTCTTGAGGAACTAGTAGGTCAGTGTAGTTTCTGAGTTCATTATTGACTTAGCACTAATTCCTTCCTGCTGAAAGCTGACAGATGAAACGGCAGTTCAGAAATGGCGTGATAGTCTCCAAGTGGTTTGAAAAAATCTTATATATTGAGGAAAAGTATAAAAGCCACTGTTGTCATCACCATACAACACCTGGCCTTCTAACAGTTAGACAGAAGAGGCCTACAAGCTAATTGTGAAATTTGGTGGAGGATTGGTGAGGTGCTTCAGCAAGGCTGAAATTGAGCACACGTTGGTCTTTGTGAAGAGAGCATGAATCGAGCCACATGCAAGATTGTCCTGGAAGAAAACTTGCTTCCCCAACTCTGAGGATTGTTTTTTTTGCAGAACAATGCTCCATGGCACACAGCCAGGTCAACCAACGTGTGCATGCAGGACCACCACATCATGACTCTGTCATAGCCGGCCCAATCTCCAGACCTGAAAACCTCATCAAGAGGAAGACGCATGGTCACAGTTTAGCCAGGAATGGCATAATGCCAAGATGCATGAAAGCTATAATTGAAAATCAGGGTTATTCTACCGAATATTGATTTTGAAACTTTTTCAAAGTTAAAATATTAGTATTGTGTTGTTTAGAAATGAATATGAGCTTGTTTTCTTTGCATTATTCGAGGACAAAAAAACGACACATTTTTTGTTATTTTGACCAGTTGTCCCTTTATGCTTTTATGCTAGTTATGAAACTAGAGAAACCGATAATTTGGTCTCTTCAGTTTCCAGATAAATATCATCATGAGGGCATGAGGGCATTGTACACCTATTAAGAAGGAGATTATGCAGAAATACATAAAACTACAAAAATACATACACTGCTAAAGCAGTGAAATGTTTAACAGTGCAGCCTGCTGTAACTGGCAAAGGCCAGGTTTCTATTTGGAAATCATGTAAAAACAAACAAACAAACACCTTTTAGCTATCTTTTAATTATGTCTAACAGATGTTTAACATGCGTGACAGATTAATTATGTCATTATTATTATAATGAAGGCCAAAATAAAAAATTAAGGTTTACTAGATATTGCCCCAATGTCAAAATTCCCCATGTTTATTTCTGTATCACCTTTTGTCTGTTTATAAGCTGCACTGCATTGTGCACTCTTAATCCTTCACCATACCAAGACATTTTGGACAATTTCATGCTCCCAACTTTGTAGGAACAGTTTGGGGATAACCCCTTCCTCTTCCAAGCCATGGATGAGCGAGGAACTTCACAGAGTCCTGACCTCAACTAGATAGAACACCTTTGGGATGAATTACAGCGGAGACTGTGAGCCAGGTCTTCTCATCCGCCATCAGTGCCTGACCTCACAAATGCACTTCTAGTGGAATGGTCAGTTCCCATAAACACACTCCAAAACCTTGTGAAAGGCCATCCTAGGGAGTTTTGCCTTGCCATCGTCGCCACAGGCTTGCTCATTAAGGATAAAATAGGGATAAAATAGTTTAATAATTAAATTTAATAACTTATTCTTATTTCTAGATATTTAGTTATTTTTTTATATTTTATTTTCATTTTTTCCCCCTCCCCTTTCTCTGTTTCTTTCTTTTGTAAAGCTGCTTTGAGACAATGTTCATTGTAAAAGGCGCTATACAAAATAAATTGAATTGAATTGAATTGAACTGAATTGTTATAACTGCACAGGGCGGGCCAACTCCATATTAAATTCATGGGCATGTAAAGGCAGACATCCCAGTTTGGGAATGGCTCAGAGTCTATGCTCTTATTCATCCCAAATACCAAAATTCCCCATGTTTATTTCTGTATCGTCTTTTTGTGTTTATAAGCTGCGCTGCATTGCGCATGCGCGTAAGTTTAGTTAATTACGTCAGTAAAGTGACAGGCTTCTGGGGTTGTTTTAGCTGGCTGTGAGCATGCCGCGGAGGAAACTTCGCAAATCCAAACAAAAATGGAAGAACAGAGAGGAGGACAAAGCGAAAATCATCATCATCAGCGTCGAGGAAGAGTCTGTCAGGGCGACGTGTGAGGAGGCGTGTGTGTGTGAGCGCGAGACACAGAAACAGAAGTCCTCTGGCCGTAAACAGAAGACATCGAAACAAGTGCATTTCACCGTGCTGCCGGACAGATACGAGCCTCTAGAGGAGGACAGAGCCTCGGACACAGCTATAGACGAGAACAAGGACAATCAGGAGAAATATAAAAGGTTCAGAAAAGTATGTGCACTTTTGTTAAAGTTTAGATGTGCTACAGTACTTTGTGAATAGTATAGTGTTTGGTCTTAAAGTTACATGAAGGAATTTTCTGCACTGGGAGAGGTCAGTAATTTATAAAAAATAGGTCAGTGATAAGCTTATATTTCTGGCTCTGTTCTGGTTTAATAATAATAATAATAATAATAATTTATTTCTTTTAATTCTTTATTTCTATTAATAAACATGTTAATAAATAATGTATTAAAATTAATAAATTAATGATTACAAAATAAATGTTAAGGGGTTACATTTATTTTGTAATCATTAATTTATTAATTTTATTTAACGGCAACAAAACCTATAGATGACTTCCTCCATTATGTTCCTTATGTTTCCTGCTCCTGTGTCAGCTGCAAAACCACTGACATGATATAAACCATTATAAATCATAATTAAGAACTGCAGACAGGAGAAATAATAATAATTTAGCTTTTGTTAACAATTTGATTTGACATATATGTAAGTATAAGTGCCAGCACAATTTCTAAATGAGATTGGTTTATTAGGGGTTAAATATAAGATAATAATAATAAAAAGATATAAAGGTTTCAAAACTACGTTGGACCATAAAATTGTGCAAACAGTACCAAATGTTATTAAAAAAAACACAGCAAATAACCAAAACAAAATAACAGAAACTCCACACAGACTGTTATCATGAGTACAAGGTTGAACTTGGGACCTTGGAACTGCACCAATGTTCCCTGCTAATCTTATAAAATTTTCTATGTGCACTATATTGCCAAACGTTTTGGGACACCCCTACAAATCATTGAATTGAGGTGTTGTATTGCAGGGGTTGGGCTTGGCCCCTTAGTTCCCGTGAAAGGAACTCTTAATGCTTCAGCATACCTTTTGGACAATTTCATGCTGCCAACTTTGTGGGAACAGTTTGGGGATGACTGCTTCCTGTTCCAACATGACTGCACACCAGTGCACAAAGCAAGGTTCATAATGCAATGTCCATAAACATACACTACCAGTTAAAAGTTTGGACACATCTTCTAATTCCATGGTCTTTCCTGATGTTTATTTCTTTCTACATTGTAAAACAATGCTGAAGGCGGCCGAAATACACAATAATCTCGTTTGAACAGTTGATATTGAGATATGTCTGATACTGATGCTCTGTAAAGCCTTCATAATGGCTCTAATCTGAGGTGCTGTTACAGTAATTTGTGATTTCTGATGCTGGTAACTCTAAATGAACTTCTCCTCTGCAGCAGAGGTAAGTTTTGGTCTTGCTTTCCTGGGATGGTCTTCATGTGAGCCAGTTTCATCATGGTGCTTGATGGGTTTTGCAAATGCACTTGACAATACTGTTCTTGCAAGAACTATTCCAGAACACCTGACCTTCGTGTCTTAAAATAACAATGTGTGTTAAAAGTCCATGTGTGTTATTTCATAGTTTTGAAATCTCCAGTATTGTTGTAGAATGTAGAAAATAAGTCACTAAACAAAAAACAGTGAATTAGAAGGTGTGCCCAAACTTTTGACTGGTAGTGTACATGGATGAGTGAGTTTGGTGTGGAGGAACTTCACCTTCACCTGACCTGAGTCCTGACCTCAACCTGATAGAACACCTTTGGGATGAATTAGAGCAGAGACAGCAAGCCAGGCCTTCTTGTCTAACATCAGTGCCTGACCTCACAAATGTGCTTCTAGAGGAATGGTCAGAAATTCCCATAAACACACTCCTAAACCATGTGGAAAGCCTACCCAGAAGAGTTCAAGCTGTTATAACTGCAAAGGGCAGGCCAACTCCATATTACATTCATGTGCATTTAAGTCTCCTCTCTAATTCATAGCATTAAGAGTTCCTTTCAACTAAGGGGCCAGGCCCAACCTCTGAAAAACAACACCTGAATTCAATGATTTGGAGGGGTGTCCCAAACAGTGTAATATATATGCAGTATAGTGTATTTCCATTCCATTTTATAGTACGTCTATATAAAATGAATTGGCAGTGGTATTATAAGCTCACTTTGCATCTTAAGAGTGATTCGCTTTGGACCTTACAAAGCCTGCATGCAAGACCATGTATTTTAAACTAGCTATGTTAGATAATGCAACAAACCATTGGTTGTTATTGTATATTTGATACATGGGACAAATGTATTGGTTCAAAATACACTATATGAACTGTTGCCACAAATTTGGAGGCACCAAGTTGCTTAGAATGTCATTATTTGTAGCATTACAGCTAGCCATCACAAAGGAGCTCGAACATGTAGCAAGCTCCATGAAGATGTGGTTTGTCAAAGGTGAACTCAAAACCCTGACTAAATCCCACTGAACACATTTGGGATGAACTGGAATGTGTACTGCGCATCAGTAATTCATGATATAACATCATTAATGTTCTTTGACCAATCTACGCATCTGTGTTCCACAATCTAATGGAACGCCCTGTGAATAGGATGAATACATACGAGTATGGTTGTAAGTTTGGTCAGATAGTGTATGATTATATAAAATGAGTCTTCCCTTGATAAAATACATAGGATACATATCCTATGGATGAGATATTTGCATGTTCATGCTGATTCTTACATTCCTGGAATCTGGAATTCCTGGATTCCTGAAAGTCTGGAGATCTGTCTCTAAGCCTTTATTTTTTTAAACAGACAGATATATTTTATGAATTATTAAATGATGATTTTCGTTGTTCTTTTGCAGGAATTAATTCGACATTTAACACATCTCTCTCTCTCCCTCTCTGTTGCTCAGAACTTTGGAAAAGCTCTTCGCTACACCTGGAAGTGTCTGGTCGTTGGACTGCAGAGTTTCAGCACGTCATACTCCGGGCCACTGAGTGCAGCTTCCACCCTGGTGCCTGATATCCAGAGGACAAAGCCTAAAGCATGATGGGACAAAATATGATAATCATTTAACAATGAACCAGCCCCCTCTCAGTATTTTATAACATTTTAAGGTATGATGCTTGACAAAATGTAGGGAATTTCTGTATCTCTTTTTATGTGATTGGTTCGTAAACAGTCCTGATACAATGTGGGTGTCACTCAGTGTTTCAGATTGCTCTTGTTCATCTTAACCACCTACAGGTCTGAACATAATGTGAACCGGATTAGAATTTTGTTTGCTTTTAAAAGGAGAAGTAGTCCTGTTTTCCAACAAACAGCGATAATAAGGAGTTATTTTTCATTCTTTTATTTTTTTGTGGTGGCTCATCTCCATGACAGTCTTAAAGACTGGTTCTTCTATGTTGTGAACGAGATAGGGCTGGACACAAGGCAGACTTTTCACAACTGATATTCCACCTAAGAGCCGTCCTAGAAGCATTCAGGCTTGGTAGCTTTTTCTTTGATCATGATTTTAGCAGTCTAAAGATAAAGAATCATGATGAGTCAAGAATGACTTTTGACCTAGTGACACTAAACTAACCTGTACATGTGATTTCATCTCACATTTCAGTAATAGATGTTGAAGTCTACTGTAGCTTAGTTGGGAATTTCCTGCACCAGGGTATACGTTTTGTTTGTTTTTCATAATTATAAAGTGTATGGTAACTTTTAGAAATACTAATGTGGCTGTGAAGTTTATAACGATAAAAAATATGGCTGTTTTTCCAGAGCTGGAAATTTTTACTATGGACCTTTTGCTGCACTCTTTTAAGAAATGAAAAATCCCACGGGGAAATGTGCAAATGTTACCGTGTCATAAAACGTTCGAGAAAAAAAGGGATGGGACCGGGGATTATTCAATTTGCATATTCATTGTTTCTGAATTTTAAAAGAAAATGGTCTTAAAAGAAAAGTTTTGGATGATTTTAAAAACTGAAATCATTGATTGCCTACAAGGAACATAGGTATATGTGCTGCTGTACATCAACTACAGTTAATAGTGGTTTTTATTTTTTAAATATTTTATACTGATATACGAAATGAATTATACTCATACGAAATGAAGTACATAATCACTTAATACAATCAGTAAAAAGTTTGTTGAAAACCTGTTAATGTTGTGTACTTGCATCACATGACAATCTAGTGTTTACAGACTTGGTGAACATTTACACCATGTCATGTAATGTATTTTTAATAGAGCTTTAAAAAAAAAAAAAAATCTGGTTATTATTTACGATTAAAACACAACTCAAAATTCTAAATCTCCAGTATTTTCTCTTGATAATAGCAATGTCTTACACAGTATAATATTTAACAAAATAATAACAAAAAATTCAAAGCTAGGTGACTTTTAGTTAATTTGTGCAAAGTATAGTGCCAAGTTGTGGGATGATATAAATTAAGAAACAAATCCTGTATTGCTGGAGATTATTATTCACCATTGTGTGGCAGTATTGTGTCAGAAATAACATAAAATAGACTTTTAAAATATTTTCTGTTTCAGAATATGAATTGTTTTTGTGATGTAGTATCATTTCACTAACAGGAAGGTTTTAGGGCAATGAACTGAAATATACTGGAGTGTCTTACAGTATTAATAAAGTAACTAGAAGGTTACTGTCATGTCTTACAACAGCTGTTCCATTTCAGTGCGGTCTGACATTGGTGGTGTTTGTGGTCCATTTTAAAAGTGGCTGTAAAACATTGTCATGCTTGAAATAAACCACAAGTAAAAGACTTTCTTCATGTAGTCTTGCTTTATGTTGCTGTTGTCTTTTCCCATAGTTCTGATTGAGGACTGCCATATCTCATCTTATTTACATTATAATTGGAGTAGTTTATTTAAATTTACTGAAAGACTAACCAATAATGTAAGTAATATAAAGTGTAAACTAGCTTCTATGGAACAAAGATGTCATGAATTTCTGCAACAGGATAACGACACCCACCACTACATTACTATTTTTTAAGACATGACATTCATTTTAAAATCTTACAGGACGCTTGTTTTGATAATGGGATTGTTGTAGCCAGTACAATTTGGTTCATTTTCATTTGTGTAACACTTTTAGCAAAGGACCCTTTTAGAAAGTGGCTTTATAGGAATCAATAAATTCAGATTCAGGATAAATTTTACTTTATTATTGTCCATTGGGAGCAAGCCAGAGGTCACAGTTGCAATATAGATGATAAACCTTAAGAGGAACCAGACTTAAAACGGAACCCATCCTCATATGGGTGACACCGGATAGTGTTATTATAAATAATTAAATAATAAATAAATAATTTCCGTCTGTAACTTCGCACTATATGGTCAAAAAGTGCAACTGTGTAACCAGGAAATTCATGCTAGTTAACACGGAAATATCAAACTGTTCACTGGCAGAGACGTAGCCCAATGCCATAAACACTAAGCTACCACATCCCTATGATGGCAGACCTGAAGCTTTTATAGCAAATCTGTTCACATCAATTGCAGCCCAAACCCTTTCTTCATGGTTTCTAAGTTCCCGTAATCTTGTATATCTCTAGGCTGTTCATGTGACTCCATCGCTAGCTGCAGCGAGTGATGAAAACTCCAACCAGAATTAGGGCATCAGGATGGATCAGGCAGGCCCAGAGAGCAGAAGGGGCCAGGATCACAGGGGAACATGTAGTGCTAGAGAGAGAGAGAGAAACACAGATTATCATGTGCTTATTGTTGTGCAATGTTTAAGGACAATGCACATTGTGTGCAGAGTGCAAGCAGGGTCTCCGGTAAGACTAGCTATAGCATGTGTTAGCTTAGTGGTTAAGGAGTTGGACTACTGATTAGAAGGTTGTTCGTTTGAATCCCAGGTCCACCAAGCTGCCACTGCTGGGCCCCTGAGCAAGGCCCTTAACCATAAAATGAAAAATAAATTCTAAGTCACTCTGGATAAGAAATGTAAGTGACAGCATAAGTAAAAAGAAGAGGCTTTAGCTGCTTCACTGTCAACAAACCTAAGGAACAAAAGCATCCAAACATCCCAGTTCACCAAAATCCTGAGCATTAATTGGAAGGCTATAACTATGGGGATTTGTAAGACTCCTGCTGTAGCCTTTACTATTCAAGGTCCCAACAACAGCCTATATATTTTAATCGAAGTAGGTGTGTCATAATGAACCAGTGTCATCTACCTATAAAAAAGAATCGAAATGTCTGGCTATTAAAATACAATATTTTAGTACGTTAGAGTGACATCCCTGACACCCATCGGTTTCTCACATGCAGCTCTCTTTTGTTTTTGATGTTTTCTGTAAGGCTGTAAGCGTTCACTTATTTATCCGTTTCTTTATCACATATCACAACCATATCAATCCATCTGACATATCTGCTAAGTTTTTTCCTTTTAGTACAAGTTTCAATAATAACATCATGCATCTGGGCCAACTTTTTGGGAAAATTATGTAGATGGAAGCTATTTAGAAGAGTTTCTAATTTACCTCATTTTTGTAGATTATTACAAGCTATTTTGAATGAACAGTTTTATGGTGCATGTTCAGGGGCATGACTAGAGCGTGATCTTTGACCTAAATGAGATATCACTTTATGACCATATTCACTCCCTTTCAGGGTGCACGATTGTGCTGGATGGCTGGTGTTGACTACTTAATTATAAGATAAGGACATGCTTTGGTTATGAGTGGATTAGTGAGTCAGGGTTGTATAACATATGAGAAAGAAAACAGTGTTCAACCACAGTGCAGTTTTTTTCCTTAGCTCCACACAAAACTGTGTTAATAACAGGGTGGATTGAAAAGGACCTCATTCTCTAACCTCATGTGTTCAGAAAACAATATCCTAACAGTTTTTAGTAAACATATTTTCCTTCCTTCCTCCCTCCCTCCCTCCCTCCCTCCCTTCCTCCCTCCCTCCCTCAGAGATTCCCATGATTGGCTACTGTTGCTGTAATTGACAGTGGCGAAAGTATGCTGTCCCTCCCTCCTACTAAGAGAATGAGGACTATTTTGCTTTCTGAGACGCCCAGTCGCAGACGGCTGTGGCAACGTCTGATCCATTGACATAATTATTAATGCAGCTAAATTATGCCATAATATACACTATATTGCCAAAAGTATTCGCTCACCTGCCTTGACTCGCATATGAACTTAAGTGACATCCCATTCCTAATCCATAGGGTTCAATATGATGTCGGTCCACCCTTTGCAGCTATAACAGCTTCAACTCTTCTGGGAAGGCTGTCCACAAGGTTTAGGAGTGTGTTTATGGGAATTTTTGACCATTCTTCCAGAAGCGCATTTGTGAGGTCACACACTGATGTTGGACGAGAAGGCCTGGCTCTCAGTCTCCGCTCTAATTCATCCCAAAGGTGTTCTATCGGGTTGAGGTCAGGACTCTGTGCAGGCCAGTCAAGTTCATCCACACCAGACTCTGTCATCCATGTCTTTATGGACCTTGCTTTGTGCACTGGTGCACAGTCATGTTGGAAGAGGAAGGGGCCAGCTCCAAACTGTTCCCATAAAGTTGGGAGCATGGAATTGTCCAAAATGTCTTGGTATGCTGAAGCATTCAGAGTTCCTTTCACTGGAACTAAGAGGCCAAGCCCAGCTCCTGAAAAACAACCCCACACCATAATCCCCCCTCCACCAAACTTTACACTTGGCACAATGCAGTCAGACAAGTACCGTTCTCCTGGCAACCGCCAAACCCAGACTCGTCCATCAGATTGCCAGATGGAGAAGCGCGATTCGTCACTCCAGAGAACGCGTCTCCACTGCTCTAGAGTCCAGTGGCGGCGTGCTTTACACCACTGCATCCGACGCTTTGCATTGCACTTGGTGATGTATGGCTTGGATGCAGATGCTCGGCCATGGAAACCCATTCCATGAAGCTCTCTGCGCACTGTTCTTAAGCTAATCTGAAGGCCACATGAAGTTTGGAGGTCTGTAGCGATTGACTCTGCAGAAAGTTGGCAACCTCTTCGCACTATGCGCCTCAGCATCCGCTGACCCCGCTCCGTCAGTTTACGTGGCCTACCACTTCGTGGCTGAGTTGCTGTCGTTCCCAAACACTTCCACGTTCTTATAATACAGCTGACAGTTGACTGTGGAATATTTAGGAGCGAGGAAATTTCACGACTGGATTTGTTGCACAGGTGGCATCCTATCACAGTTCCACGCTGGAATTCACTGAGCTCCTGAGAGTGACCCATTCTTTCACAAATGTTTGTATAAACAGTCTGCATGCCTAGGTGCTTGATTTTATACACCTGTGGCCATGGAAGTGATTGGAACACCTGATTCTGATTATTTGGATGGGTGAGCGAATACTTTTGGCAATATAGTGTATTTTGTTTACATTTCCCCATTGCCACTATTGAGCCTGTAGCTGTTCCATAAGTAATCATATGCTATCCTCCCATTAGAGGAGTTTAGTTTGAGTGTCATAGCAGTTTTAAACATTTTAAACAATTTCATCGGCTGATTTTGGTTGTATTAGCATTAAATGGGCTGGCAGAGAGCATGTCACATTATACAAGTCTAAAGATCTCAACTAATGACCAAAGATCATCGTTTGAGATGTCAGAGTCTGAGTGTGTAGAGGGTCCAGAGTCTGTCCTCTACATTACACTTTGTGTGTGGCATGAATGCATCCTAGATGGGCCATCATTACACACACATACACACACACACACACACGTTTACATTTTAGGCTGAGTTAGAGTAGCCAGTCCACCTCCTGGCAATTCAGATTATTCCCATTTAGACCCATTAGACTTAAGATTTGAACTATCACCATGACAATATTCTCCTGAGCTCATGTGCTGTATTAAAATCACCATATCCACTAACTGTAGGCTTCGCAAGTAGACACAAGCAGAGACTAGGCAAATTTCAATCTACAAATGAAGAATGTCTTCTAAATTTTCAGTACTTCTGGACTCTCACATTCCAGCCTATTTATTTATTTATTTATTTATTTATTTATTTATTTATTTATTTATTTATTTATTTATGTTGAATGTCAATATCAGTTGATCAAACGTGCCCCAAATGGAAATAATGTAAGGCATTTCTTTCCATTTCTTAAAAGTGGCCTCAGCGGTGTTTTCCATGTTATGTGTTGACGTGGTGACACATGAGAAAGCGCTTGTGCTTCAAGCAGAACTGAATGATCGGAACTAATCAGAACTGAATGGACAGATTTTGTGGGTCTCTTACTGGTTGAGTCACTGACTGAACATGTCATTAGTCATACTGTGATGGGTGAGGAGATGATGTTACATCCACACCCCTCTAATTTGATAGATCACACTCAATATTTGACATTATTATTTGACAATATTTGCCCCTGTGACCAGTTTTGGGTGTTCATGCTTTATTGAAATTAATCTCAGACACCTGGTCATTACTATTCAACCAGCCATAGAACACAGCTGTTAGTCATGGACCTACATAGGTGAATAAAAAAATAAATCAATGTAAATTTAGAGATTTTTTATGATGTTATGGCCTAAATTAACCAACATACATTCACTGTGTTTTTTTGTTTATTTGTTTGTTTGTTTGTTTTGAATGAAGTAAGTATTGAGTGTCAAACTTAATTAATTATTTTAATCACGGATTACATTTGCTCTCTGGACAAAAAATTCAAGGCTCATGAAATTTTTATGAAGTCTTCTGTGCATCCATCACTGTTTAATTTGCTCAGTCACCCAACAGGACAAATTCAGGTTACAGAGAATAGTCTGCAGAGAGGATCACTGGCACAGACCAACCCTCCCTCCTGGACGACACTGGAAAAGACAATGAATATTCCCAGAGGTCTCACTGGGTCTTACAAAAGTTCTTAATCTTCAATACAGTACCACTGTATTCACTAACACACCTGAAGCAACACACACACACACACACACACTTTAACATGAACACCTGTGCACCTGCTTATTTATGCAGTTAGCCATGTTTTCATCAGTCATACATGCAGTCATCATGTGGCAGCAGCACAATCCATACAATCAGATACAGGTCAAGAACTTAAGGTAATGTTCAAATCAGACTTCTGAATGGGGAAAAAATCTGATCTGATCTCACAGCAGTCTCTAGATTTCACACAGTTGTAAAGAGTGATCATATAGGGACAGTGTTATTATATCTTTCCTTTAAGCTCAAATCAATCTGGCCATTTTCCTCTGAACCTGAAGTCACAAAACTGTTGCTCACTTGCTTTTTTGCACCATTCTGTATAAACTCTAGAGATTGTTGCGTGTGAAAATTCCAGTTGATCAGCAGTTTCTTTAATATTCGCAGTTTCTTTAATACTATTAAAACCAGCTCATGTGGCACCAACAATCATTCCACGGTCAAAATCACTGATCACTTTTTCTTGCTTCTGATGTTTGATATGAACATTACCAAAAGCTGCTGGCCTGCATCTGTATGATATAAAAGACTGCACTGCTGCATGATTGGCTGATCAGATAATTACATGAATGAATACGTGTACAGGTCTTCCTAATAAAGTGCCCAGTAGGTGTATATTTTACAAGAGACAAAGACAGCTTGAAATGATCTTAAATAACGATATCATGCTAATTTAGTACAAACTGTTATTTATTGAATCATATTGAAGCCTTTCATCAAGCAGGAACAATTTACTGCCTTGCCACCAGAGGGCAACTTTCATTGAATTCCGGTCCATTTCTTCTCCAGTTGTCACAGCGACTTCCTTGTTGTAAAGTATATTTCGAAAGCACATGAAAACTTTGCCAAGCGTGAAGCTTTGCTGATAACCTAGTCCAGGGCTGAACAGGGCCGGTGTGGGTGCAGGTTTTCATTCAAACCAAGCAGAAGCCACACCTAATTCTATTGAAAGCCAAAGTCAACTGATTAAACAGGTGGAATCAGGTGCTTGATTGGTATGAATACATACACCCACACTGGCCCATTGTGGATAAGATTGGACATCCCTGACCTAGTCATTTGTGTGATTTTTCTGCCTTTATTTCTGACTTTTTTGGTTTCCTTGATTCTTCGATTCATCCTCTGGATAAAGTAAAAATGCATCTGTACTGTGCTCTGACTTCAGCCTGTCGTTTATTGATTAACATCTGGGTCTAGAAGTGTTTTTTTTGTGCATGACTTTGAACTGGATATTGGTTATTGTTTTTGCTTTTTAGACTGTGGTTGTCTTCTTTAATAAAACTCTTGTGAATGGCTCCTAACTACCTGTCTGAGTTCTGTACCTTACACTTAGGAACCGATATACACCTAACTACTGAAAAATACTTTATTGTTTAGTGAAAACAGTCAGCTATTCGTATGTGAAGGAAATCAGAACACACACACACACACACCACTGACTAAATTACTTATGACAGGAATGACTGGTTTTTCTCATGTGTTTATGTTTTAAGTACACTTTTAATTCAGGATTTATTAAGATACTTTTATTATTTATGTCCTGAAAGTGACAATTAAGCTATAGTTACACTAGACATTATGTTTGGAAAATAATGTTTTATATATATATATATATATACACACACACACACACACACAGGGGTTGGACAATGAAACTGAAACGCCTGGTTTTAGACCACAATAATTCATTAGTATGGTGTAGGGCCTCCTTTTGCGGCCAATACAGCATCAGTTCATCTTGGGAATGACAGATACAAGTCCTGCGCAGTGGCCAGAGGGATTTTGAGCCATTTTTCTTGCAGAATAGTGGCCAGGTCACTACGTGATGCTGGTGGAGGAAAACGTTTCCTGACTCGCTCCTCCAAAACACCCCAAAGTGGCACAATAATATTTAGATCTAGTGACTGTGCAGGCCATGGGAGATGTTCAACTTCACTTTCATGTTCATCAAACCACTCTGTCGCCAGTCTTGCTGTGTGTATTGGTGCATTATCATCCTGATACACGGCACCGCCTTCAGGATACAATGTTTGAACCATTGGGTGCACATGGTCCTCCAGAATGGTTCGGTAGTCCTTGGCAGTGACGCGCCCATCTAGCACAAGTATTGGGCCTAGGGAATGCCATGATATTGCAGCCCAAACCATCACTGATCCACCCCCATGCTTCACTCTGGGCATGCAACAGTCTGGGTGGTACACTTCTTTGGGGCTTCTCCACACCGTAACTCTCCCGGATGTGGGAAAGACAGTGAAGGTGGACTCATCAGAGAACAATACATGTTTCACATTGTCCACAGCCCAAGATTTTCGCTGCTGGCACTATTGAAACCGACGTTTGGCATTGGCACTAGTGACCAAAGGTTTGGCTATAGCAGCTCGGCCATGTACATTGACCCTGTGGAGCTCCCGATGGACAGTTTTGGTGGAAACAGGAGAGTTGAGGTGCACATTTAATTCTGCAGTGAGTTGGGCAGCTGTGGTTTTATGTTTTTTGGATACAATCCGGGTTAGCACCCGGACATCCCTTTCAGACAGCTTCCTCTTGCGTCCACAGTTACTCCTGTTGGATGTGGTTCTTCCTTCTTGGTGGTATGGTGACATTACCCTGGATACCGTGGCTCTTGATACATCACAAAGACTTGCTGTCTTTGTCACAGATGCGCCATCGAGACGTGCACCAACAATTTGTCCTCTTTTGAACTCTGATGTCACCCATAATGTTGTGTGCATTGCAATATTTTAAGCAAAACTGTGCTATTACTCTGCTAATTAAACCTTCACACTCTGCTCTTACTGGTGGAATGTGCAATCAATGAAGATTGGCCACCAAATTTAGCCATGAAACCTCCAACACTAAATTGGCCAGTGTTTCAGTTTCATTGTCCAACCCCTGTATATGTATGTATATATATATATATATATATATATATATATATTTATATATAAATATATATAAATATATATATATATATATATATATATATATATATATATATATATATATATATATATATTTATATATATTTATTTTTTTACTGTAATAAAAAGTTTTTTATTTTATTTTTTTTAAATAAAATATATGTTATTTATTTTATTAATCATGGTCATAAATAATCATTATTTAGAGTCATTATGAACCACTTTTTGGAAAGTTATATTAACCCAAAAATGTTTAATTATGAAAAGTGTTATTATGAAAGTGTTTTTTTTATGTATTAAATCAACACTTAGTCACAGAAATAACTGAAAATTGTGTTACATTTAACCCAACATTTTATATTAAAACATGTTTAACTGCTGGAGGTGATGTCTTCCCTATTGTGGACACACTTGGTTCAGCTGAGTTGCTAAATATTAGTTAAGTTCAAAAATTTTTTGGGAAAAAAAATTAATTCCTATGATTAACTTTTTTATTATTATTATTCTTTTTGTTTGCCTGGCATTTTTTTATATTGTTTGCTGTGCTCATTTTTTGTGACTTTTCAGATGCTTTCCTATTGTTCCCTTTTTCTATTTTTGTGACTTTTTGTTATTAATAAACAAAAAAATTAATACAAAATAATAAAAAGTCTAACTCGTGACGCTCTGGGACAATTTGTTACTTAATTAGATTCCTGAAGGCAAACAGTACATTAGCAATAAACTGTAACAGAACAACCTTCATTACAATTTACATTAGCAGATGTTGTCTAAACGTATGAAAACATTTTGACACATAAGGAAACAAATAAAATAAAATATGATATGATATGATAACAGGAATGTTTTTCTATTTCACGTTAGGGCAAGACCAGGGAAAGAACACAGGCAAGTATGCATAAAATACCAGCAACCTCCATGCTCAGGTGCTTTATAAATATATACAGTACTGACCTGTCAAAAACTTATCTGACAAGACTTTATTATTAAGAGGGCTACATAAACAAAACTGCACATGCACCGTATCAAAGGCCAAGCTTTGTTTTGGCCCGCTGTCTGTGCTGCAGGTTAGGTGATGATATGGGATGTAAGGAGCACTTGGAATCTGCCCAGGTCTGGAGCAGTGCCACAGATATGGGTCTGTATCTTTCATCATAGTTAAGAGCCTTCTCCAACTGTCTCAGAGGCTAATTCAGGTTGCTGAATTGCACTGAAGTGAAGTGAAAGGTAAGAGATCTTCGGTGACTCAGTAAATGGAAAGATATCATTATCTTAGCTTGAAAATCAAAGTGTGAATGCTATTTCAGAAACCTTTTCTGATTAGATCACGGGCACACTTTATTTACTGAGTTACCAATTACATCATATTTGCAAACATATTCAATCCTTGGAATTCTTCAGATTTGTTTTCATCAGGTTCTTTCATCAGATTCATCAGGTTTTTTTTATGAGCACAAAAGCCATAAGTGCAATCTGGTGCATCTGCATCACAAGCATCTGGTGAAGTGAGACCAAGATAAAGATTGTGGTCCAAACTTACCTCTGTACCCTAACCTGAGGATGCTTTCCAACTAAAGTTTGGACAATGGTCCTAATCAGAAGGCCAAAACTCCTTACTCTTTTTCCTACATCTGTGCATATAAGCAACCTAGCAGTAAACACCACAACAGCTTGAAAAAGAACATCATTGCATTTGTATGTTTCCATACAAATGCAAGCATAACCTGCTGCTTCACACTGTTGCACTGCATATTTGGTTGGGTGAAAGCCAGTGTGTTCAGTTGCTATTTTTGTGGTCAGAAATGAAACTCTGTGCCTGTGTGGGTGGACTGGCACAACTCAGGGTGTAACACTTGAAATCTGCCAGGTATTTTCAACCAACTTTGATTAAAAATTCCTAAAATAACTATAGTCATCCTCAAACAAGATTATTTTTAGCCATGAAGGCTGGCATGAGATGTACATTTAAAAAATGTTCTCAGCACTCAATAAAGCACTCATACCACACAGGTGAGTTAGTTGCAGTGGTCCAGTTTTATGGAAGTCTGGTTTAATATATCAATAAGTCATTCCATCTCCTCTGCTGACACTAAGAACCATTTCCTTATATTCAACAGAAAGCAACACATCTACTTGAACAGTCATGTTTCTCATTCTTAGCCATATTTTAAGTTACATACTCATACTTGTGAACACTTTATACAAACACTGATCAGGCATAACATTATGATCACCTGCCTAATATTGTGTTGGTCCCCCTTTTGCTGCCAAAACAGCCCTGACTTGTCGAGGCATAAACTCCACTATCCCTGAAGGTGTGCTGTGGTATCTGGCATCAAGAGGTTAGCAGCAGATCCTTTAAGTCCTGTAAGTTACAGGACTTAAAGGATGCTTACAGGACATAAAGGATACTTCTGATCGATACTTACTACTGCAGACCGGGAACACCCCACAAGAGCTGCAGTTTTGGAGATGCTCTGATCCAGTCATCTAACCATCACAATTTGGCCCTTGTCAAACTCGCTCAAATCCTTACGCTTGCCCATTTTTCCTGCTTCTAACACATCAACATTGAGAACAAAATGTTCACTTGCTGCCTAATATATCCCACCCACTAACAGATGCCATCAGTGTTATTCACGTCACCTGATGGTGTATATTATTATTCAGGAAATATTGTATATTATTTTGGAACAATTCATGAGAATGTAAATTAATTTGTAATTAAGCTATGTTTAAATACATACCTGCTGCAGTTAATGCTTTTTAAACAGCCTAACTTGCCCTCAAGTAGATGTAAGAAATAAACCAAATTTGTATAATAAATGCCACATATTAATAGCTTACAAATTACACCAGACACTTTGCTTATTAAAGAGATGAAATTTTAAACATTTTATCTTGAAATCAGTTTTTGAAAAAAAAAGAAAAGAAAATCAAGTGAAGCCTCTGGGGGCTGATCTATACCTTAAAGCCAGACACATCCCTGGGCCACACCTCATTTACTGGGATTGACATGTGTGTAAGCCACACCCTCTCCTGTGCTTTGAATCAATGACACTTTACAGTTAGCAACCATGCAGATAACTGTTCTGCTTAATTAAAGAGGAAATTATGAGAACAATCATTCAAAATTCATTGTAAAACATTCAATTAATTTAATTAAAAATTTATTTTAACTTTTTCTTTTAAATGCTATCTTTATTTATTTATTTATTTATTTATTTATTTATTTATTTATTTATTTATTTATTTATTTATTAAAATCTTATATGTTTATTAGTAGTAGTTATTGCAGCTCACATTAGGTCCCTACTTGATTCTTCTCATCTCTTTTATTGTCTTTTTAATTTCCTGGTGAAGCAAATCTGAACAAACTGAAGAAATTAAAAGATTTAATTTAAGTTATACAAATGTGGCTATGAGATAGTCAAAGTCAAGGTCACGATATTACACACAATGTACTCTTCTGTGGTGTTTATAATCATAAAATTATTTAAAATTACGTTTTTTTTCGTAAGGAAATGGCTTGTGTCTAGCCACCCTATCTTAGAAATATGAAGAATAAAAGAGAGATTATTCTGACATGCAGAACCACAGATCAGTACAGATTCGATTCGATTTGATTCGATTACATTAGATTAGATTCAACTTTATGGTCATTGTGTAAAGTATACACCGATCAGGCATAACAATATGACCACCTGCCTAATATTGTGTTGGTCCCCCTTTTGCTGCCAAAACAGCCCTGACCTGTCGAGGCATGGACTCCACTAGATCCCTGAAGGTGTGGTGTGGTATCTGGCACCAAGAAGTTAGCAGTAGATCCTTAAAGTCCTGTAAGTTACAGGACTTAAAGGATGCTTACAGGACTTCACCTGTCAGTGCTCATAATGTTATGCCTGATCAAAGCCAGTGAAATTACCATGCAGCTAACCAGAATTGCATAAGTGCCACATTTACAATAAATTATGAATAAAGAGATACAGCTATGGGGGTGATATATACAGGGAAGTGGATGTCTTATGTACAGGAGATGCTGTAGACATTATAAATAGGGATAAATGTGGTCTATAGATGTATGTACAAACAATGTGCATTAGTGAAGACATTAAAAGTGTAACATGCTGAACAGGAAACACATATATTTCTTCAGCTACTTTAATATTGCTATAGGTCTCTCAGAAAGATCCCTGAAGTTTTCGTCTTGTCCTTGTCAATTTTGGCAGCACATCAGCTTTTTTGATAATGCCACTGTGGTGCCTCATTTTCTCTGCTTGTTGATGTCTAGATTATTGTACTTTTTATTGCATCATAAAAGCCTGCTAGTTCAACAGGGGTGTGTAGACTTTTCAATGTTGTTATTTACATGTTCTTTTTATACTTTGGCAGATATAGCTCATTCAAAAAAGACTATGATTGTCAGCAGATTGCCAGATAAAATTTTTGTATGCATCCCACTCTGTAATAGTAAAGGAGCAAACCATTTCTGATTTAGATGGTTCAGTGAAGCCTACATGAACATGTTGACAACTGGAAAACTGATATCTGATAGTGTTATAAGACCTAGGTTCTCAGAAAAAACCCCAGAAAGTATGTGTAGTCAGAGCTGATGACAGCATGATTTCATTTTACAGCAAAAAATCCTAGCAAGTTAAATGATCTTGAACCAAGTCAAAAGTATCTACGATTTCTATTTTCTAATATAAGATATAAGATCGTTAAGCTTATTTCTAGACATATTTTACTATTTTTAAGCTTTGAATATTCTTGTTCTAATAGCAGATTATTTTGCTAATTTTAATTTTGAAAAAAAAAAAGAAAATGTGAAAATAAAAATAGCAAAATATGCCTAGAAATAGGCTTAATAATCTTATATTTAGTTTAATGTCATTTTTCAAATCTAAAAATAGCAGATAAATTAGACCTAATTCAAGATCCCTTGCTAAATTTTGGCTTTTCGTCTTTTAGTAAATTTACAGTAAGGTTTTAAACAAAATGTTTATGGATAAAAATACTTAGCCAGCTATTCTATAAAAATAAAAGCCGGGGCTATATTTATGCATATAATATAAATACCTGACTTTCTTACGTAACCCCATTGTTTATGTGAAGTTACTATGCAGCAAAAACAAAATCTCACCATGGTAACAGCACATTGGGATGCACACCATGACAACAACACATTCCCCAAAACTACCCAGACTTAAACAGCACAATGAGCTGGAGTTCCAGCATGCATCTGAATAACGCTGGAACAGGCACAGATCGCTCCTAATCAACCACATGCTGCCTGGACACTTAGGAAAGCATTGGGAATTTACTGACACATCAGGGCTTGTTGCACATGTTGCCTTAGTGGCTTACTTGTCTACAGAATATGGGTGGAGACGTGATAAAAACTTTTATCCTGAGCGGAGAAAGATGGTATTTGAGTTCTCTGATATGATGTGCCACAAACAGCTGCAGTCACTGACACTATGTTGACTTTGGCTCAGTTTTCTTTAATTGCGTGCGAATGAGTATGTTCAAAGCTACTTCTACACAAAGCTGTTCACCATGTTGTCTGCCTTAATGATTGACTTGATCACCAGATGTCCAAGAACACCATTTTTTCATAATGCTTTATAATTCTTTGTATAGCATGCACAAAGAACAAGCAAAAATGACTATATATCAACCACGCAGTTTTCTTCAAAGTTTTTTAAGTGGTGCAAAGTTCTCGAAAATACTACTCTAACATTTTTGGCAACTGTACAGTTAATAATTTGTGATGCTGCCATGGTGAAGGTGGAGAAGACTCTAGGCTCAGTGGACTTCCCTTATAAAATCAGATCACAGCATGTTTCAAGAAAATATGCTTAAAAAACGAAATTGCATGTATATTTGGCTCATAGTCATATCAAAAGCTCTATCTCTGAACAAGTTTGAACCTCCTGGCAGTGGCAACCAGGTTTTGGTCTGAAATATTCTAATATATAGCAGAACTCATGATGCTATCAACCTTTACAAATGCCCCCAAAGCACCAGTCACAAAACAGCCCAAAGGATGAACAATCCACTATCACATTTTACAGGGATAGAACACCCTTTTGCTACAATGACTGGTACAAAAGGGCTGGTATATATAGGACAAACCATTAGGGTAAATGGGGAACAGGTGAGACCGCGGGAAAGCGTTCCACAATAGGAAGGGCGTGGCACAACACGTGTAGAATACAAAAACAAAAAGCAGACTAGTGAAACGTCTGCCAGCACTCCCTGGTGGTCTGGCAGGGAACTGTCCCAGTAGCTCTTGCTGTTTGGTTGCGTCTAACCACAACACACAGTGCTAGTTTGTACTTGGTGAGTTTCAGGTGCTGCTTTTGTTGAGATGCTTTCAGGAAGGGCTTCTTCCTTGCAACACTTCAGAATAGCTTGTTATGAGAGAGTCATTTAAAAGTTTGTTTCAAAACTCGACACACACAAGTATAATCTTTTACCACTTTTCCCCCTATTTCACGTTCCTCCTCCTATGTGGTGAGTATTCTTATGGGTCCAATTTTAGACAAACTGCAGGCAGATATCTTCAGCTTTTTTTCCAGCTGTAATTCTGCTAAATAATATGTTGAATTAGTTGTGTATTAGCAAACACTTGTCTTTTTTTGATGGTTATTGTGCTCTTCAGGACAAAAAAACATATCATATACTTTCAGAAAAAAATGCAAAAAGCCTTAGGTTTTTCTACAAACATTATTAACTGCACTGAATATTAAAATCACAGTCTCACTGACTTGTGTGTACTGACAGTGTCAGAATAGCGCTTCATGACTACACCTGAACAAAACTTCAAGATGAAGTGAATCTATCACCTTTAAAAATTCATCAACAGAAATTCTCCTCTTTCAGTTATAACATATCACAAAGAAATGTTAACAGATAACAAAGCACACATCCAGACTTCGACTGAATCACAGCAAATAAGATAATATTTATTGATAATAAGATTCATGTTAAGATTTATAGTGAAAATGTGGCTTTTAGTATGAAAATTTTAGATCTAATGTTAGCTATATGCTAGTGTGTTCTAAATTGATGGCAAAATTCACATTTGGAGGACCTGCATTTAAAATTTACTGTCTCTCTCTACCACCAGTATGGATTGACAATTTTGATGACATCATTCTTAACCTTCTTAACCATTTTTATGTCCATTCAAATGCTCTTTAGAATCTGAAGTGTCCCGCCCCAAACTAACTGTCAAGTACGACTTAGCGCAGGTGAAAAACACTATTGGTTATCTAAAAAGGGGAGGAGCCACTCTACTCCTATGTCCCGCCTTGACTTTAATTGACTTAATGGCACATCACTGGAACTTTAAGAGTGCATATATGCATAGACATTGTATGTATGTATGTATTAATATACTTTGTATGTATGAATTTGGCACGATAATTGTAAAATGTATTCCAAAATGTATTTTGTAGTAGCTAATGAAAAAACTTAACTTTGTAAAATCACAGCCACTAAGTGTCTAGTTAGAAGATTCTAAACAAGAAATGAGGTATGAGACCAAGGTGAAGGGTTTTAATAATTTGATAATTGATATTATAGTAGAAATACCGCTCCCCTATATTTTTAAATATAGTTACTATTAAAGCGTACTTGTGTAAGCAGTAAAAAGCTATTTTAAAAAGGGCTTTTAAAGAACATAGAGTGGATCATAATTATCATAAAAGTGTCACGAAAACATCTGCAATATCTGAAGACCATAAACTATCCAAACAAAGTTAAGTAAGCCAAATTCATGTTTCTCTTTGTCTGATTAGTAAGATGTGATTGAGGGCTTTTACCCGGCTACCACTCCTGTCATCAGGTTTACACCTCACAGACTTTAGAAAGTGACTAAGTGTGATTAAGTGATTTGTGTATTGTGTTTCTCTGTTTAAGCATGTGTATGTCATTCTGTCAGTCTGTGTGTGTGTGTGTGTGTGTGTGTGTGTGTGTGTGTCTACCTACACATAAGACTTATTTATCCAGTATCTCTTTTTAAGAGCTCAGTGAGAATTTCTCACCTTACAACTTATGTGAGAGATGTGTTTGGAAACATCCTTATACTTCTTCCCTTTGTAGCTCCCTAATCAGAGACTTTCTTCATCTTTTATTATCACTGATTTTTTTTCCCTTCACATGCATTATGTACATTTTCACGAATATTTTGTTAGTATTTGTGTGTTCAGTATATTCCATGTTAGAAAAACATAGCAGATGTGTTTGGCAAGTCTTAATGAGTCAACATGACATGCCTTTATCCTCAAATGATGCATTATAGAACCTATAGTCTACCATGCCTCTGAGACTGTCAGTGTCATGCACCGTGAAGGAACGATGTTTGTTTAAGGTTTATAATTTCAGTTCTTTTTACAATAAAAGATAAACCTTGCATATTAAACAAAACTACACAGACAGACTTGTTGATATAGGCAATTTCTTGTACCTGAAAAGAAATTCACTTTACCATAAAGTGTTATGTCAGCTTTCCACAGCACCTGGACATTTACTATTGTATTCTGTATAGGAAATTAATTGAGAATATATATTATTATATATTATATTATATATATTATTATTTTCAATCAGAAACTTTCTATTTATTAAAATCTGCAAATGTTCAAACACACACACACACACAGATCTTACTATTTAATACTGCAGTTAGCTTCACAGAATCAAATAGCATCAAAACACTGTTCTTTTCCCTTCTAGTATGTTGTTCCTTATTTAGCTGCACTGTTGCAAACTAAGCTTTTTTTTAACATGGCCTTCAATTTATGGGAGGAGTTGGAGGTTGAATAAAGTTAAATTTGTTTTGTTAATATAGCACCCCAATTATTATTGCTTCCACAACCTACTAATTAAATTGCATTTGAATCTTTATCATGCTTTTTTTTCACTGAACACTCCTGCTTATAATCTCTTATGCAACTGTCCTGTGTGCAGAAATACCAGGCCAGGGAAAATGTCTTTACTGCTTTGTAAAAGACGGAACATGTTTACATGACTAATAATTATCTAAGACAAAGACAGTTGACACCAGTTCATACATATACATGTACATTTATGGCATTTGGAAAACAACCTTATACAGAGCAGCTTATTTTTTTTTTATCATACAACTGAGCAAATGAGGTTTAAGGGCTTTTAAGGGCTCCCAGCAGTGGCAGCTTGGTGGACCTGGAATTCAAACTCACAATCTTCTGATCTTTATTCCTTAACCACTAAACAACCACTTCCCTAATAGAAATATATTGACAAAGTCAATGGAGTACATATGGTCCAGTGCTACTAAGTATTCAAAGTCAGTTCAAGTTCTGCTCTTGCTCTCAGTAGTATATATTGAATATATCATGCAGCACTATGAAATTGTATACTTCAGAGTGAAAAGCCTTGAAATTGGGAAAAGCCTTGAATCACACAAACATTTGCTCAGTGAATGATGTTCACAAAAAATACATTAACACTGTAAAGCCACTGTAAAAGGTTCACGATGTGGCTGAATGTGGTTTAGAAAGTGTGAGGGCAAAACAAGTCAGCCTGTAGAAATGAATGCGACAGTTGTAGCAGACTGAAAAGAAAGAAAGAAAAAAACATTTCACTACTGGCAGTATTGTTATGCTGTTCCAAAGCATACTTAATATCTTTCTTTCTCTTTCTGTCTCTCTCTATGCGTCCCACTCCTGAGCTCCCAGTGTTCTGAGTTCCCAGTGTAACCACTTCTTCTTTCTGGACCTGCCTGATCCATCCAGACACTCTGCTCCTGGTGGGAGTCTTGTTGCTTGGTGTTGCTCACTGATGCTATGGATGGATCTGTGTGGACAGTCTGTGACCAGGAGATAGCTGTGGACAGAGCCACTTGGGGACTATAACACTGTCACAGATCTGCTGTTACATCTGTCAGCTTGCGACAGCAAGGAATTAGAGCCTATAATGAACTCAGAAACTACACTGATCTAATAGTTTCTCATGAGCCCTTGGCTGCTGTTGTAGAAAGGACATTATTTACATTTACATTATTTACTGTTCAGTGTCATCCAAATGAGGATGGGTTCCCTTCTGAGCCTGGTTCCTGTCAAGGTTTATTCCTCATATTATCTCAGGGAGTTTTTCCTTTACCCTGTCATGGCATGCTTGCTCATTAGGTATAAAATAAATATTAGTATTAAATTGAGTAACAATAACACAATTAGCTTTCATTCTTGCAATATGATTTGGTCAAATATATTCAGAGTGCTGAATAAAATTAAACACAGAGCTCACACCTGCGCTGAGAACTGAACCCACATCAGACAGACTGTACAAAAAAATCCCCAGAGATCAGTTGTTTCTGAAATGCTCAAACCAGCCCATGTGGCAGCAACAACGTGTCACTGTTAGTTTTTTTCTGCAAATGATAACATCACTTGGAGGTCACTTGGTGCTAGGGATGGCCCAACATAGAGATACTTTGGATTGCTGTGGATAGAGTTCACTTGGAGACCGTTTTGGAGGCTTTGTACTACTGAACACGGTCAGTTTTGAGCTTGGGTCTCAAGCATCAATAAACATTTGATGGCTTCGGCAGGAAGCAATTTATGTTAAAGCTAAATTAATAAATTCAGAAACTACTCTGATGCTCATACTATATAGTGCACAGTTATAGAAGGGAAATTACTCGCACTTTCCAGTGTCACCCAGATGAGCATGAGTTCCATTCTGCTTCCATTCTGCTTCCTTTCAAAATTCCCTCCTCAAATCATCTCAAAGACTTTTTCCTTGCCATTGTTTCCTGTGACTTACTCATTGGGATAAATATAAATTAAAGTTTTAAACTTTAGAATTTTTATTTAGAATTTTTATATTCCTGTAAAATGACAATGGCCATGGTTAAAAGCACTATACAAATAAAGTTGAAAAGAATTGAATTAACTGAAATTCGATCTGCATGGTTTTAAGCATTTTATGTATTAGCAGGTGATAAGTTCCTTGAAATGGCTCATGGGTATGCAAATCAGCACTCAGAAGTACAGCAAAGCTACAATACAACCCTCCTTTACTGTAGATCAATCAAATCTTCCAAAAATGCTTTAAATGTTTTTAGATACTGGAGAACACAGATGCATTGTTTAACATTTGAATTAAAATACATTACCTTTGTATTTGGACAGAATGTTTTTGTTGTTTACTGTATGCACATAACTTGAGAAGCATGAATGGTGTTGTGAGGTGGTGCTATAATTAATTTATGAATTATGTAACTGATTATGACATACAGTGAGGGAAAAAATTATTTGATCCCCTGCTGATTTTGTACGTTTGCCCACTGACACAGAAATGATCAGTCTGTAATTTTAATGGTAGGTTTATCTGAACAGAGACAGAATAACAACAAAAAAATCCAGAAAAACACATTTCAGAAAAGTTCTACATTGATTTGCATTTTATCGAGTGAAATAAGTATTTGACCCCTTCGCAAAACATGACTTAGTACTTGGTGGCAAACCCTTGATGGCAATCACAGGCGTCAGACATTTCTTGTAGTTGGCCACCAGGTTTGCACACATCTCACATCTCAAGGAATTTGGGCCCACTCCTCTTTGCATCCACTACCAATTTTCAATGCCCTGGCTGAGGGAAGGAGGTCTCACTCAAGATTTGATGGTACGTGGCTCCGTCCATCGTCCCTTTGATGCGGTGCAGTTGTCCTGTCCCCTTAGCATAAAAACACCCCCAAAGCATAATGTTTCCACCTCCATGTTTGATGGTGGGGATGGTCTTCTTGGAGTCATAGGCAGCATTCCTCCTCCTCCAAACACGGCGAGTTGAGTTGATGCCAAAGAGCTGGATTTTGGTCTCATTTGACCACATGACCTTTGAATCATTCAGATGTTCACTGGCAAACTTCAGATGATCCTGTACATGTGCTTTCTTTAGCAGGACCTTGCGGGCGCTACTGGATTTCAGTCTTTCACGGCGTAGTGTATTACCAGTTGTTTTCTTGGTGACTATGGTCCCAGCTGCCTTGAGATCATTGACAAAATCCTCCAGTGTAATTCTGGGCTGATTCCTCGCCAATCTTATGATCATTGAAACTCCATGAGGTGAGATCTTGCATGGAGCCCCGGACCGAGGAAGATTGACAGTCCTTTTGTGTTTCTTCCATTTGGGAATAATCGCACCAACTATTGTCACCTTCTCACCAAGCTGCTTGGCGATGGTCTTGTAGCTCATTCCAGCCTTGTGTAGGTCTACAATCTTGTCCCTGACATCCACGGACAGCTCTTTGGTCTTGGCCATGATGGAGAGTTTGGAATCTGATTGATTGCTTCCTTCTGTGGACAGGTGTCTTTCATACAGTTAACGAGCTGAGATCTCCCCGAGAGTGCTCCTCGATCTCCCCGAGAGTGCTCCTACTGTAATCTCAGCTCCTTACCTGTATAAAAGACACCTGGGAGCCAGAAATCTTTCTGATTGATAGGGGATCAAATACTTATTTCACTCATTAAAATGCAAATCAATGTAGAACTTTTCTGAAATGTGTTTTTCTGGATTTTTTTTGTTGTTATTCTGCCTCTCACTGTTCAAATACACCTACCATTAAAATTACAGACTGATCATTTCTTTGTCAGTGGGCAAACGTACAAAATCAGCAGGGGATCAAATAAATTTTTCCCTCACTGTAGGTCTAAATGACAATAGCAATAGCCTAGTACAACCAGGACACTGTAGAGACACAATCATAAATATAAACTACTTGGGTTCATTGATCCTGCATGATATAGTATGGTTGTGAAGGAATGTTCCAGCACAGACTTGCTCAAAAGTTCTGGAAAAAACTGAAATCTACAAGTATGGCCATGTAAGGCTTGCTGGCTTGGCTTATGCAAGATGAGGTGTCAACTGACAAGCTGATGAATTTCCATCAATATCCGATAAGATAAACTAATGAAAAACTGTTGTGAAAGCAACAGCAACGAGTTCAGCAGAGATTAAAGTTGTGGACAAGGGGCTGGCACAAACTAAGGTTAACAAGTTAATGACTAAAATACGATCAGTGGATTTTGGAACCTGAAGGCTCTGGCTTGAACTAAAGAGCTGCATGGCAAACCTGGCCTAGCAAATGAAAAAGGACCTTGGAGAAGGCGACATCTCTATGAAGACTACAGTAGGTGAGTGAAGGAAGGATGCGGACATGCACTTAATGCTTTACTACATGGATATCACATTTAGGAGTAGAAATCTGTGCATCTACAAGAGATTGGATGTTGCCGTATGTTTTTTTCTAATGGTAATTGGTAACATTTTAGGGAAAAATCCATTCAGATACACCACAACATCAATGAAAGCCAAAATAACCACACCACTGAGCATCAAATAAACCACAACACCAGCAAACACCCAAAGAACTACAACACTACTGAACATCAAAAGAGCCACGACACCACTGAGCATAAAACAAACTACACTGCTAAGCATCACCAAAACTTCACCACCACTGAACACCTAAAGAACCACAATATCAGCAAACACCCAAAAAACTACACAACAACACCAAAAGAACCACAACACAACTGAGCACCAAAAGAGTCACAACACAACACCTAAAGAACCACAGCACCACTGAACACATAAAGAACCACAACACCAGCAAACACCTAAAGAACTACAACACCACTGAGCATCGAAAGAACTACAACACAACTGAACACCAAAAGAACCACAACACCACATTTGATTATTGGGTTATATTTACCCCAGTACTGTGTAACTGCTGAGCTGATAGTCCACTATTAAATAGTAATATCTGGTTGTCAATGGTCCTATACTCTTCTGATGGGTAGGGTGACGAAAAAGGGATATCAATGAATGGTGTACCTTATAAAATGGCCAGGGTGTGTTGATTGAAGGTTTGTTTAAGCTTAATCAAGTAGCCATGAACTGTATGTCTTATAGTAACTGATACACGAGTGCGTATTAAAGATCAAGTCACAAACACACTTATAATTATATAAATATATGACATGATCATATCTCTTCAGAGCCCAAATCTTCAGACCGATAAAAAAAATGCCTTCATGTGAGCAAATGTCTATGAAGAAGTTAATAAAGAAGTGTAAAGATACATCAACATCTTGTGTTGTTTCATACAAGGCTCTCAATTTGAGCCATAATACATTCAACAGACATAATTCTTCTTGAAATAGACTTGAATTAGATGAGGTGTAATAAACTCTGTCAAATTGCAAGTGCAGGCACACAAAAGCTTTTTTTTTTAAGAATGCTTGCAGCAATTTCAATACCTTGAGCAAAAATCAGGAACAGGAATAGACAATGGTCAGGCAATCAGCAAACAGATACAGAGTGTATACTATACGGCGGACAAAGAAACAGGGACTTGAATACAAATAAAATCAAGAGGTGGATTAAAAAACGATGACGGTAAACTTGACATACCTGGGAAAAAATCAGTGCCAAGACAGTGGCAGAGACATAAACAGGAAATTAAATGCACATGGCAACATAAATAAACATGATAGGTGTTGTAGTGCTGACAGATGCAGTGCACTCTGAAAGCAACCGAGTACACCAAAAGGGGGAATACATGATATAATTTTAGTCTGAATTCAGGAAAGGATACAAGGATTTTAATAAACATACTCATAACTGGGAAGTTCATATTCAGTGCTGGAGAATACAGGACTCAAAAATACATCTGGAGCTCCATGCTTCAGACACGCCTGCTTGTGAGTCACACAAATTTAATTTTGCTCCAGTCTAATGCACAGCATTTGTTTCAGAGTCTAAATGGGTCATGCAAATTCAAGTTTCAAATATTGTACTTTCATAATGAAAGTACTATATTTTTATAGTGTATATTTATAAATAGTATATTTATAAATATACTATTTTTTACTTACTAACAAAATTTGAAATTAGACATAGTCATGCAATGCTTATAGGATATGTATCATATCAAGACACATCATACTGTATCAAAATTACATTTTGTGTACTGTTACACCACTAGGAAGACCCATCACCTCCAGGGTTGTGGGTTCAATTCCTGTCCCCAACCCTTTGTGTGCACATTCTCCCTTGTGTTTCAGGGGTTTCCTCCTCCAGTTCAAACACATGTGCTGTTGTCTCATTGGTATCTCTAAATTGTTGTGAGTGTGTATGTGATTCTGCCCTTGATAGGTTGGCACCCTATCCAGAGAGTCCCTCACCTTGTGCCAGAGTCCTCTGGTTCCTGTGTAGGATCATGGGTACAGAAAATGGATAGCTAAATGGGTTATGCCCCTGTTACACAAGAAACAAATGTAGTGAAAACACACAAAGCAGGTCAAAGTTTAGTGCACAAAGTTAAGTAATTTAAAGCATGATTCTACTTGTGCTATCTGATGTTCTCTCACTCTTGTGGTTTGTCATGCCTGCTTTAATAAATACTTTACATTACACAAGCCAGTTTCAAGAGCTTCAAGCTTATAAAGCATCACCCCCATAAAAGCACAGGTGAAAAAATAAGGGTGGCAGGAAGACTTTATTTCAGAAGAAACACTAGCTCTATCAATACACAGTGAAAGTATTTTAGCATCATTGAAAAATAAGGGAAAGTAGAGGTGGTCAAATGGAAGTGAAAACTAAGTGCAGAGCAAGAATGAGACGAAAGTAATTCAGGGAGCATTAATGAGGGGGGGTTGAATAATAAACTTCAAAACTTATAATCAGTTTCACCTCTGTTGCTATTAAAACTCAGCAACACAACCTGGGCCCTTTGATTATATGAATTAATAGCTTTTTAGCATCATACATAAGGGGAAATGCAAGGCAGGGGAATGAAAAATATAATATTACTGTTAATAATATTTCATAAATTATTATTATATACTAATAATATGTATATATAATTATAAATGGAGGTGGTGGTAGCTCAAGTGGTTAAGGCTCTTGGTCGCTGACTGGAAGACTGGGGCTCAAGCCCCAGCATCGCCAAGGTGCCACCGTTGTGCCCTTGAACAAGGCCCCCAACCCACCCAGCTCCAGGGGTGCTGCATCATGGCTGACCCTGCATTCTTACCCCAACCCCCAAGGGTAGGATATGCAAAGAAAGAATTTCACTGTGCAGTAATGTATATGTGACGGATAAAGACAACTTAATAATATAATGTCTAATCTGTAACCAACAGCAAATGGTTAGTCAGCAAGTCAACTAACCTGCAAATCATAACATCAACTTTTTGCATATTTGCTCAAGTCTATAGCCCAGGGGTGGGCAAACTTTTTGGCTTAACAGGCCAGGCCAATAGCAGATGGGAGGATGAACTAATATAAATTATATGGGTATATTATACCCATTACTTAAAAAGGAAAGAATGCCATTTGAATAATTTGATTTGAATGCCAACAAATAACTTGCCTTGGTGCTTGCCTCCTGAATAGTAGTTTGTTGGAAAAAATAAATTTGCTGAGCCTCTGAGCAGTAGTCACTGTTTTGTACATTGACTAGTTGCTACCAATACATCTTTTGATCAAACTTTGGTGAAAAAATATTTAACTGCTCCTTATTAAAAACTCGGCACTCACTGTTGAATTTTCTTTTCTTTGGTCCATTTCCTGTGAAAATAGGGCTCAATGCAATAGCAAACAAATGAATGAATATCTGTGTGTAGAGAGGACAGACTCGACTTTAGCAAAGGTTAGTCTTTAGAGTGTGCCTTCTAGTGGAATCGACTGAAATGCAGGGCATTGCAGGAAAAAGGTGAAATGAAATAGGTCTGAAGGTTAATTTTGTAAATACTCAATGGGCCGGATTAAACAGCCCAACGGATCGTATGTGGCCCATGAGCTGTAGTTTGCCCACCACTGCAATAGCCTAATAAAATGCATGAAAGATTTCAAAAAAGCTTTAGTGATCATTCATTTAGCTGGATTGTTGAAATATGAGATTTATATGAAGGATGGTTAACATTAACCACCAAAAGAACATACATACTAATTTACCTTTATTTTTAATAATGTTTGATATTAGAAGAAAACTTCCAGGTCTGTAATTCAGTTCAATTCAAGACATTTAAACACTTCATGTGTGAAATGGATCAACAATATGGAGGACAAACTGGCACAGATTGTGCAATTTCTGGAGTGGAGTGAGTTGTTGTCAATGTTAGAATGTATTATTTAAAAAATAACCACAAGTGGATGGTTCTTGACTGTTCAAAGGCACAAACACATCAGGCAAGTTGCAGTATATCAATCTCTGAATTTTTGTAGGATTACAGTGATGTACTGATTTCTTTTTGGATTTATACACAGGCCAAGTCTCAACCTTTCCAATTATGTAATGTACACAGCCTTATCAAAAATAACAAGTGTAGATTTTGTAAACTTTTTTTTAGAAATCTGCAGTAATAGATAATAACAAAGCAAAATTAAGCCAGTTAAAAACAAACAAACAAACAAACAGTCCAAGCCTATAATTTAGGCTTTCAATTAGTGTTTAATACATAGATTTATTGACATGTTCTCTCTCTCTCTATGTACATAAACCAATCAGGCATAAAATTATGACCACTGACAGGTGCCGTGAATAACACTGATTATCACCTCATCATGGCACCTGTTAGTGGGTGTGATATATTAGACAGCAAGTGAACATTTTGTCCTCAAAGTTGATGTGTTAGAAGCAGGAAAAATGGGTAAGAGTAAGGATTTGAGAGAGTTTGACAGGGTCCAAATTGTGATGGCTAGACGACTGGATCAGAGCATCTCCAAAACTGCAGCTCTTGTGGGGTGTTCCCAGTCTGCAGTGGTCAGTATCTATCAAAAGTGGTCCAAGAAAAAAACAGTGAATTGGAGACAGGGTCATTGGGTGGCTAAGTCTCATTGATGCACAAGGGGAGCAAAGGCTGGCCCGTGTAATCCGCTCCAACAGACCATATTTCTAGTCTGGTTCAGTATCTGAACAAAGTCTTTGTTTAATAAGGTGCTGTTTTTAATCAGTCTGCTTTATATAATCTCTGACAAGAAATCTTTTGTGTGATCCTGGAGAAGGCTGAGGCTGAAAATGTGTCCTAACAGAAAATCACTGTGATTATGTCATATGTCAAGGTTTCAGAAGAAAAACACAAGCAGTGGTGGTGTAACAGTTTTGCACCATCTTTCTGAACTAAAGCATGTGTTCAAAACAGACAAATGAAAAGTAAACTTTTTAACTAAACTTAAAGAAAAAGATACATTCTGTCAGGAATATAGACATGATGCTACTATGATTGTCATTTTAATGTACGCTCTTCCTAACCTTAGTTAAATAATTTAGGATGATTCATACACCAATCAGGCATATCATTATGACCACTGACAGGTGAAGTGAATAACACTGATTATCTCCTCATCATGGCACCTGTTAGTGGGTGGGATATATTAGGCAGCAAGTGAACATTTCGCCCTCAAAGATGATGTGTTAGAAGCAGGAAAAATGGGCATGCGTAAGGATTTGAGTGAGTTTGACAAAGGGCCAAATTGTAATGGCTAGACTGCAGCTCTTTTGGGGTGTTCCTGGTCTGCAGTGGTCAGTATCTATCAAAGGTAATAGAAGGAAGGAACAGTGGTAACCTGGTTACAGGGTCATGAGCGGCCAAGGCTCATTGATGCACGTGGGGAGCGCAAGCTGGTCCGTTTGGTCCAATCCAGCAGATGAGCTACTGTTGCTGAAATTGCTGAAGAAGTTAATGCTGGTTCTGATAGAAAGGTGTCAGAATACACAGTGCATGACGGGTCAGGGCTGTTTTGGCAGCAAAATGGGGACCAACACAATATTAGGCAGATGGTCATAATGTTATGCCTGATCGGTATGTATGTGTGTGTGTGTGTGTGTGTTTACATACTTTCATACAGTCAGCAGTTAAAAGCCACACGGCCGAATGCATAATTTATTTATTTTTATTTTTTTCACTGCCACACCTTTGGCACGCCATCTAGTGCCACACTTTGGTAAATAGCAAATGTTAATCGATTTGATATACATCATCATATAAGTCCTGCTGTAACAGCTACTGAAGGGATTCCCTAATACAGATCATAGACCTTTTTTTGTCATAAACGTTTCTGAACACTAAGTACAAAAGACCAGTTAGAATGATGCCTTGACACGTCGACTGTGTTTTGATAGGATGATTGCGGCTAGGTGCAATACAATCCTAAAGTTATATTTTAATGTTTTGAATAAATTGTAAATCACTTGCACAGACTCACTGTGTGGCACTGTTGATCCACTATATATATACAAGCCTACTAAAAGTGCGCTGCGCCGTCCCTTGTTAAATCTGCGGCACTCCACCTAGGTGTAATAATAGTACAAAGCTTTATAATCCTGATTATGATTACCTAAGGGAACTGCTATGTTAACGTGATACCTCTCCGGTGACCGTTTAAAGGGAGGCTAAAAAACAGGGAGGAGAGTAAAATATGACTGAACATTTTTTACATGCTTAAAGGGAGTGGTAAAGTTGGGATGGAGTAAACGAAAGCAGATAAGGTCTGGCTGTTCACTCCTCGGACCTTGTGCTATAAATTAGGAATTTGTCGCGGCACGAGCGACTTCTTGCTCCAACGCGCCATACGCACATACGAGTATTGCGCCTAATTACGTTTTCTCTTTAGGCTTTCCCGTAATGGACCAAGTCTTCTAAATAGGAATCGATTGCGGTATCCGCTACTGGAAGAAAAGAGAGAGAGAGAGAGAGAGAGAGAGAGAGAGAGCGAGAGAGAGAGAGAGAGAGAGAGAAATTAAAAGCCTATTTAACCACAGTCCATGTTTAGAAACAGATCTAGAGATTCCCGTTTAAGGGAATGAAAAGATTGGTAGTAAGTGGAGGGGGACACCACTTTACCTGAACCACAAGTGGATTTATGCTGCAGTTATGAGACGGTGACCGGAATAAATAAAAAGCACTAAAATGCGTTTTTGGAGGAGCACTCCAGCATGCCGGGACAATCCGCATGGGACGAGTCCTTACGTCTGCAGCACAGGATAAAAAGCGAGGGAACTCATGCCGGATGAATGTGACACAAACATCACCGAGAGACGCGACGGAGGAGAAGGAGGAAAAAGAAGAGGAAGAAAAAGGAAAAGTCACCGGCTTTCTGTCACTCGTCACTCACTACACAGTGCAGCGAATGACCACAGGCGCCTTGAAACTCAGCCTATAAAGAGACTGGGCTCTCTGTCTGCCATGGTGCAATAGATCTCTAAACCGGAGACTACCTGAAGAGAGGAACCCTACCAGCTCCTACATTACTGTATTAATCTGCTAACACACCGGGAGGACCCTAAACCATCGTGACACTCCCCAAACAGGTAATCATAAGGCTTTGGGGTTTGTGCGTAAAATGCGTCTAGTTTCAGAGGTCTTTCAGTTGTTGCTGTGGGTTTTTTAAAAACACTTCTGCTTACTCAACTACTTTAACTACGTGCACATTTATCGAGGCATGTTCATACAAGTTGGACACTGGTTCAGGCGTTTTATTTGAGATAAATTCTAACAATTCCTCCTCTGTAGTTTTGCAGCCAGTCTTTGGCACGTCAACACTTCATGCCAAGTAGGAGCAGAGGAAAGCCATGGTTGGGGCGTAACTTCAGCTAAATTCCTTAGAGTCATTCCTTCAGATTGCACCGTGTCATTGCAAAATAAACTTTCGAATTAGCTATCGTCATTCCGATGCGCGCGCGATGTGCTAAATACGCCTGAGCGTAATGGGACGCTTAAAGCTTTGCCCACTTGTGTGGAAGTCTGGTAAAATCAGGGTCTCTGAACTTTTTCAACTCGCTGTCTCCATCGTGTGTGCTTTGTGGTTTTTTTCGTCCAGGGCAGACGTTCACACGCCTCAGTGGCGAGAGAGGCACGCTTCAGCTGCGCTTCAGTATGAGCGTCCTGCGCGCGCCAGTCATTACTGCGCTCGCGCTGCTGATCATGAGCGGCGGCTACGGCGGACAGAGCGGCTCTGCGTCCGCACGCGCCACCACCAGCCTCCTGCAGCTGCTCGCGGCCAGCGGGAGAGAAGCGCCCGAGCATCACGCGCAAGCCAACGAGTATCAAGCACACTCTTCGCTTCCCATCAAGACGGAATACTCCATAGAGTCGAGGGAAGGGAACGAAGTCAACAAATCCAATCAGCATGACCAGACCCTGGGTAAAGTACACTGTTCTGTTGAATAAATTAGGACATTACTTTTTTTTTTTTTCTAGGACATATACACACATCTTTTATAGGAAACATCTAAGCTGCAGTTCTCAGACTGGGATCTTTCTTTCTTTCTTTATTTTGTTTCAGAGGTGGAAACCCAGCACGATCAGATTTCATAATTTATCATCATCATTATTATCATTATTATTATGAGGCATTATAATCAGCCTATTGGCTCGACTATTTAAATACAGGTTTAATCTAAACCTCCTGTCCAAAACAGGTAGCCTCTACATATTGTCAGTTTAAGTCTTATTTTATTGGTGGAAAGTTCAGGAATAAAAAATGATTATTTGTGCCAATAAATAGGCAAAATATTATTATACAAGAAGCCTAATATATTGAGCAGTCATGTTATGCTCATAAAACTGTACTGAGAGGGTCCGGAGAATTATTTTACAATTTAAGAGGTTGGATGCAAAATTTTGACAGTGCCAGATATGACAGTAAGTTTGTTTTTGTTTTAAATCTGCCCCAAATATTATGGCGATGGTGTTTGGAAAACTTTTCCAGCCAGGGAAACCTGGCATTGTAAATAAACAAACAAATAAATAAATAAACGATCTTATGATTGTAGCATATATTTATCTTCTAAACACAATTCAGCTCTTCAAGTAGGCACATTGCACATTAAGCACTTTATAAGGAGCTGTTGATAGGAGCTTTTTATAACTCAATCCAATTACATAATGTTAACATGCACTTAGATTCAAAACCTGTAACATATTATCAGATTACAACTGACATAATATTTACTTCCATATTTATATCACATTACTGAGCTTCAGATAAAGTCAGTTAATAAATAATCATTTATTATTTAGAGTAATTTAATAATAACTAAAACATTTACATTGCTTTTCTTTTCAATCCTTGGTCATTATCTTCTGACAACAACACCTCCATTTCATTTTTTTAAAGATCCCCATAACAGTGCAAGAATTATGTACAATATACTCACTGACCACTTTATTAGGAACACCCGTACTTCTGCTTATTCATTTACTTATCTAATCAATCAACGAATGATATAGCAACAGCTCAGTGGATAAAGTCACACAAGATACAGGTCAATAGCTTCGGTTAATGTTCACATTAAGCATCATAACAGGGAAAAATGTGCTCATGACTGTGGCATGGCTGTTGGTGGACAGTGAGGGACAGTTCTGTAGAAATGCCTTGTTGATGGGAGAGGTCAGAGGCGAATGAAGAAACTGGTTTGAGCTGAGAGAAAGGCTACAGTAATTTAAGTAACCATTCTGAACAAAGGTTGTGAGCAGAAAAACACTTTAGAACACATAACACGTCAAACCTCGAGGTGGATCCCCAACAGCAGACGATCGTATCGAGTAACACTCCTGTCAGTGAACAGCAGTATTGCTAAAACCTCGCCTACCTCTTACTGACAGGAGTGGAAACTTGATGTCGTCTTCTGCAGTTGTAGCCTTAAAGTTTGACATGGTGTGTGTTTGAAGCTGCTGCCACATGGATAATTGCCTGAATATGAAGGGTGTACAGGTTATTCCTAACAGGGAGTGTAAGTTATCTTCCACATCCCATCTCTGGGTAAGACCCACAAAAGCACAATTAACAACAATACGAATAACAGAAAATCATTTGTATCATTTAAATAAATTTCAGAGCCTCAGGCTGTTTTTCACAAATCCCTTAGGGTTTACCTGTTCTCACTTTCATCAACATGAGAATAATACTACATTTTCTCTATTTATACTACATATAATTATGTATATCTGTAGATGTCATCAAGTAGTCAGGATGGTTTGGCGGCATTCTTAAACGTATTTTTAAAAAATTAACAGCAGTACAATGTATTTTTTTTAAAAGCCGTACTATTTTCATAGATAAACTGTTAGCAATAATAGTAACACAACTAACAGTCGTTTGTTGATTTTGGACAGACGTCGTTCCTAGAGATCTGCGCCAGAAAGAAAAGTTCCTAAAACATTTAACAGGTAAGCAACACTCCAGCATTCATGTGTTGTTGTCTGTGAAGTGAAAGTATGCATATGATTGTTGACTGTGTGCCAGCATTAGCTTGATATTATTTCTGGATGTTTCTGTCTGTTTCAGGGCCTCTCTATTTTAGCCCGAAATGCAGCAAACGCTTTTATAGATTATATCATAACACCAGAGACTGCACAATACCAGCCTGTAAGTGGACGGACGTACATGACATTTATTTACGAAGTTTTGTATCCTACAACAGAAATCCAGCTGCAGTATAGTTGTGCCGATCTTACTGAACTTGCTTTACAGATATTTACATATAAATATATTGGAATATTCTGTGTATATAAAGATATTTCAAATGTTGAGCCATATTTATGCTTAAAGCAAACTTACATTTTTAATGTACTTTTTAAATAATATTTTGATATAAGACCTCTATATATTCATTGATGTGTTTAACATGTTCATGTTGTAAAAATGTTATGGTAATTTAATTCTAAGGTTGTTGGAAATCACATAAGCATCCTATGTATTCATGCTCATACTGTTAAAACTGTACACACTGTAGATTATAGAAGATGTGCTCGGCTACTCAGAAGGTTAGCGGAGAGTCAGCGGTGTTCTGAGGGATAGACGCTGCAGGTAAATTTTTAGCTCGGTGTATTACTGACACTCTTGTTTGTTTCTGTGCCACAATGGCAGTGTCATGTTTGGGAATGTTTTCTCAGAGCACAAACAGACATATTAAACAGCCATTAATTGTCTTTATCAGGCACATGGATTATCAGTGTACCACTTATTAACTGCTGCGCTCTTAAAGCAAAGCAAATGTATTCCACTAGACTCACAAACAAACTACATGAATAGGAAATGTTGTAAAGCTGGTGTAAGGTGACCAGATGAAAAAATGACAAAAATGCATAATCCATTAATAGCTTGTGTAAGTATATATTTTCGTTACATGGGGTAATTGTTTTCCCCAGTAAGAAATCATTTCACTTTTAATTCATTTTTTTTCCAAGCTCATAATAAATATGGTGTGTCTAAGCAGGTTGATCCCAGTCATAAATTGTCATATTTCTTCACAGATTTCAACAGGCTTAAGAAATAAAGGAGGACCAAGAATAAAGTGCCTTGGGAAAGAACAAGGGGGAAAAAAACACCTCAGAAACCTTGAAGCATAATTTGTCATCACATTTTTTTTTTTTAAACCAAACTCCTCCATAGAGTTCTACGTACACCATGGAAGTCTTATTGACTGACAAATCAATGTTATCACCGAACTTACTGATAACACGAATGGTGCAAGTGAAGATGATGTTTTACATGCAAAAAAAAAAAAAAAAAAAAAATCCTACTGCCAAAATCTCTGGACGGTACGGTGTACTGCATTTACTAATACATTTACGGTTATGCAAACGCCGTTGCTGTTCACTGTGTTTCTTAGTAGTTGTGTTCGCAATTAAACACAGCTTCTAGTCTGACCACCTTTGTTACACAAAATCAAAACCTGTTAAATCAGTGATTGAGTTATGAATTGTATTTGTAAGACATTTCTTTTGGCAGAGTTTAGGGATGAAGGTGGCTGTGTATAAGAAACAGATCAGCATTCTCCCTGAATATGAATGTCACATATAAATATATACTCTATTTATATATTCAAGTTATTGTCAGTTGCCGGCGTCGAACACGAACGCATCCCAGCTAGAGTGCAATATGTATATATTGTAAATATAAGAAAATCTATCTTCAAATAAAACTTTGTTATATAATGTTATGTTGCAATATTTGTATGATGAAAATGTGGTAATCAGGTGCAAGTGTAAGGACAAGCAGCAAAAAAAAAAAAAGAAAAGTTCCTTCACAACTCAAACTTGCCAGTCACGATAACAAAGTTTGACTTCTACAATAAAATGATCCTGTGACACACAAAGCAAGGATTTAGAGTCGACAACAGGCACATGAATAGCGCATGATTCTGTTCGCACTTCTTATTCAAAACGTAAAAGGATAACGAATGTTTTATTTGCTTAAACTTGTCTTTAGACTTCAAGTTGCTATTTGTGACTAGATTCAATTACTGTGAAATATATAACTAGAAGAGATATCACACATAATGAAGCCAAAAGCAACCTGAGGCGATTTAATCAGTGGTCAGTAGCCAACCAACATTCTTCACACTCTGATTTGATTGAGTCTTTACCTCTAACCTAGTTTAGAACGTTCTCCTCTTTAACTTGTGAATAGATGGTTTGCTTTTGGCAGACATTAGGCCCCTAGCCCATAGCACCCACACACATATTGTGTAATGTGCCCAGACATGCCAAGGTAGCACTCACGCTAAAAAGTTTACAGAAATTCTTCAATCAGAAGTCAGCCGAGAAAAACGCCTCAGAACAAACGTGCAATTAAGCACATTATCGACTAAGTCCACCAGTCAGATTTGCTAACAGGTGTATATTCATGAGAAGGCACATCAAAGGATTATAGCGTGTGAAGGTAGCCAGTGATGAATGAGTGAATAAATGAAGCAGACATGCAGCTAATTTGTTTAATTTAGGAATGGGGCAAAGTGAAGGTGGACTTGAGGAAAAAGTGCACCTCGGATTTATGTTTTCCGGATAAGAAACTCCTTACGCAGCGAACATACAAATCCGTGTGCTAGATTTGAAGGTAAATGAAATGCAGTTTATGTAACAATTCGTCACCGTGTCTACAGTGCCATTTAGCAATTTGAAGGTATGTATATAAGTGCATGTGTTAGCGGAGAATATCTGTCAACGAAGGCAATCTCATTCCCTCCACATGGGAAACTCCCACAACATTTAGCTGCCAACACTGTGGTTTAGCTGGTCTGACTATCGTCTTGGGTGGCAGCCAAATCAAAGTCAGAGGGTAAATCAGTGAGTGCTATATATAACACGTATGCTTTATGGCCAGAAGTTTTTGGACACCTGACTATCGGATCTACATGTGCTTTTTGAACATCCCATTGCAGATTCAGTTCTATGCTGCTGTAATAATTTCCACTGCTCTGGAAAGGCTTCTCACTAGACTTTGGAGCATGGGTTTGGAAAATTGCCCATTCAGCTAATTAATGAGGCGCAGTCATATGGAGAGTAGGCTTGGGATGTTTCAGTTCATCCCAAAGGTGTTCAGTGTGGTTGAGTCAGAGACATGGCTCTGTGCAGGACACTCAAGTTCTTCCACTCCATCATTGGTAAACCATGTCCTCACTTTGTGCACAGAAGCATTGTCATGCTGGGACATGTTTGGGCCCAGTACACAGTGACATTTGTACATCTCTCTGCTTCCAGATTTATGGCACCAGTTCTCCACAGAGTATCACAGCCATATAGTGTATCACACTGACTGACAGATGACCGTTGGAAAATAATAAACATGCTCCACAGTTATACTTAATCTACTTAATTATGTTTGGGTGTCTCACTGTGTGAGAAAAACAAGAATGTCTGTAACCAAAGAATTAGATTTAAGTTCAATATTTATTTACATGTATTTATGTTTCACATGTTTACTGCAGAATTGCAATAAAATGAGGAAAACGTAAACCTGAGGGAGGTTTTTTTTTTATGAGAGACCCGATTGAGAAGAAGTGGAGACAGTAAAGATTGGATTAAAATTTCCAGAAATCAGTGCACTCAGTTGCACCGAGACTGGACTCAGCTATTTAACAACCTACAATATGACAAGGAAGATGGTGTTCACAGAGGTATTAACATAAAGCTTGAAGCTTTAGATCCCTAAATATTTGAGCATAGCTTACAGATAAGAGAGCTAGATGGAATAAAGGACTAATGCGCTGCATCAACCTCTTTGCATAGTAATAATTGACAATTCCTAATTCTCACTTGTACCACAAGTACTGGAATGGCATTGAGGGTAATGTAGGAAACCATTAAGTGAAAATAAACCAATATGTCAGTGAAAGGATTTTACCTTGAAGGCTCAAGATCCTCTAGTTTGGCATTGCTGGAATTTGCACACACAACCTTGAAGGCACCACCGCCCTTGTAATTTAGGCTAAACGTCTCCTCCATATTTGTACATATTCAATAATGATATTTTCATGGAAAGTCCCTTCAAAGTTGCTCGGCATATTTTTTGCCCAGTGGGTAGTGCTAGTGAGCAAATTGAGCTCAGTGAATTCTTAAAGAGCTTACTAGTTACTAGTATTTACTACGACTATGACGTCCAATAAAACGATCATGCCACAGTTTTGGTCGACAAATCGTTGGCAGTATTTGACTCAGAGGACGAGTGACACATCATTTGCTCATACCTTCAACAGACAGCCCTACCTTTTTATTCTATTATTTTCAGAGCATTGCTTGTGAAGGGTGTGCACAGCTAATTCATGCATAAAAGTGGAAAGCATTGCAAGAAACTATAAGAATCCCTGCACATAAACAGAGCATATTTTGCGAGTCACTTTTGTCAGTCCTGATCATACAAATAATATTGTTAGTTGCAGAATGTAATGTGGTTATGTAAGTAAAATCCTTTCAGGTAATATTTATTTATGTACTTATACAAACCATGAAGTAGTCTAAACTTGTGTTGCCACAATGGTATTACTGTCTGAGCACCATAGTGCTGTGAGGCCAAAACCCCTGCAAAAAAAAAAGTTAATGTTTAACATTTAATGTTTACATTGGTCTTTATCTAGATACAACATTCCTCAAAAACAGCATTCTCAGCTTAAAGTATACTCTGCTTCATCTCTTCTGCCTTTTCTCACACTAGTTATTCACCTTGTGCAAAACATTTATTCTCCTCAAAGTGACATGAAGCATTCAAAGAACTCCATAAGCTCATTACCTCAGCTAAGAGCCTCAACACATGATCTGAAAACATTCAAAGCTTTATAAATTATAAAACAGCAAAGTAGTGACCGCTAAAATCTCCACTGGATTATACAGGATCTGCAATCTCTTGGTTAATGATGTCTAACAAGTTGAAAGTTTCCATCCAACAAATATTCCAGTTTAGGAATCAGGAAAATATTCACAGAGATTACATTCAAATAAACTTGAAAGTGAAAAGGAATGAAAATTCTGATCTGCTTTCATGGCATCTGTAACACTTGATGCCATGAACACCAGTGTCTTCACTTTGTGGTGAATCTAGGTGAATCTGTGGAACACAGGATGCAAGTCAAGGATACAGCATGGACAGGATGACAGTCCATCGCAGAGTAATTCGCACAGAAACATTCACATGCTTCTTCTCTTGTACATAATGGATTACGATTAAATATTCAATATTCAAAATTCAAGATGAATTCCACTGACAGGCACTTAGTAAACCAAATTTTCCCAGCTCCTGAGCTAATAAAGGGATTAAATACACTAATTGCCAGCACTTGAGCAAGTGAAAACCCACTAACAGTCCTCTCAAGGATCCTCTAGTTTGGCTGCACATTTTGGTGGGTGATGGACTTTTGAAGTAGAAAGTGTTGAGAGTTTGAGCTAGGATATTATTGAGTGGTCTCTGGGTTTATGGGTATGCATTACTAAAAAGGTGGAAGGGTGGCCTAAAGCTATTAGGAAATATACCTAAAGAAATAGCTTAGACAAGTGGAAATTTGGACAACATCCTACACTGGTTTCTATGTTCCTGGTTCTAAGTTCTGCAACAAATCAGTGTCGATTGCTTTAACAGTAACCAAAATGCATTGTATTCTTATTGAAAACGAGTGTTTGAAATTCATTTACTTAATATGACAGCTGAACTGTCCTGTTAGTTTCCATATGTCCGCCGTTGTCTTTCAAGTAGCTAAGCTTGAGGTATGAACCAGAATATTAATTTCTCATCATAAACTAATGGTGTATATATTTCTTTCTTTCTCTCTTATATTTTTATTAGAGCAACTGTAACATGGCAAAGGTAATTTCCCCATGGGATTAATAAAGTTCTTTTAATCTTGATTCTTGAATAAACACAAACAATCATAGGTTTAGCCTTGGTGACTTGTACCCCAGAGTGCAGACCTATGCCCTTCTCCTGGAACGGTGCTCTCCTTTACATTATCCTGGACTACACCATTAACATCAGGATCTCAAAACAGAGGGGGTATTTTTAATATTTGAACAATCCCTGAAATGTTGATAGTCTGAACATATCACACATATAGCATTTGATTATATAATCAGGCAATTACACTGAATGTGAAAAACTTGAATGTAGTTACAAATTTCTACCCATACTTCCGTGCATTCATTCAGTACTTCTATCCTCCGTCCATGTAAATACATGTTTTATTTGAAAGACGGGTGAATTACGAATAAACTCCACAGCACTCTGTTGGACAAATTTGAGAGATATGGCAGTGACTGTGAAATACTGGAGAATTCTGAATAGACTCACAATACTACAAAAATGATAATAACTTTTATATGTATTCATAAATATTGAAATCACACAGCAATATTATTTGGTAGATTTCTTTATTCACCACTAAAATTAATTCCAGGCTACACCACTTGTCCAAGGACAACCCTGCCTGCTGTCCTAAAGGACACGACTGTATTATCGCCTGTCCCAAACTGCTGACTGAAGCACTGAAAATTTTTATCTATTAGATTGCAGTGTTTGCTCTGGGACACACTAAAGAGGTGGTGAGAAGAGACTACATTTTAGACCCCACCTAGTTTGATCTTACTGACTGTGCACAGTACATTAATTACTGTGACACAATACATTAATTACTCCTAAGTAATTAATTAAATTAAATAATCCAGGTGTGTCTAATCAGGGGAGAAGTAGATATTCTTGAAAATGGACTGTCCTGTCCTACAGGGACAATAGCCTCTTGATGAATGAATAAACTATTTAATATTTCTATCAGATATCTGTCTAGCCCATTCAATTAATATAACAACCATGGATTTAATCAGAATTTAGCAAGAGCTTATAAAAAAATTTCCTCTAGTGGGATCTGTGCTCATAGCCCAGCAATGTAAGGAACGTTATTCTGCCTGCAACAGCATCCAGCATGAACAACTTGGCAGTGACTCGGTGAACAGGAGTATCATAGGAGGGTCCTCCATCTACACCTGTGTGCCAATGGTACCCTTTCTGCTGTTAGGTACCAGGATGAAATCCTTAGGGCCATTATCAGACCTTGCTCTGGTGCAGTGGGCCCTGGGTTCTGCCTAGTGCATGACAGTGTCCAGCCTCATGTGGCCAGAGTGTGTAGGCAGTTTCTGGATGACAAAGGCATTGATGCTTTGACTGGCCCTCACATTCCCCAGACCTGAATCTAATTGAGAATCATAGTGGAGCATTCAAAGCTACCAAGTAGCACCACAGACTGTCTAGAAGCTCATTGATATCTTGATCCAGGTCTGCTAGATGTTCCCCCAGGACACCATCCACCATCTTATCAGGAGCATGCCCAGACATTGTCAGGAGTACATACAGGCATGTGGGTTTTATATACACTGCTAAGTTTCATGATGAGATACTTTTGGTTGGATTATCAATCCAGCCTTCACTGGGTTCATGATTTTGGTTACCACTGACCATTCATCATACATCAATTTGGTCTTAAATAATTACACAATGTATCTAAGTAAAGATTTTCGATTTGTATATTTTCATCATCACGATCCAATGTGTGATTTAAGTGCCCCCACTAATTTTTTTGAGCAGTGTATAAATAATAGATAGAGGAATAAACCTGGAGCAAGTTTGAACTCAGCTGAAATAGACAAATATGTTCATGTGTTAAATAAGGCGGCATTTTAAAGGTTTTACACAGAACACCAAACAGCAATACAAAATACATACGAACTGCAAACACCTGATAATAACAAGGCAGTATAACCTATGGTATAATTTGGTATTTGGTATAATTACATTTTAATGACGTCTTGAACTGTTGGTATTATGTATATAAGTGTGATGTAAACGACCGAGAGTGCTAGTTAAAATGCTTCTATTTTGTATTCAGTTCTAATTTAATATCATTTTCATTACAAATTATCTTACTGACAAGTTAAGTGGAAAGTGGAATATTTCAAATATTTACATGAAGTTTTTAGTATTCAGTCCATCCCCTTTTTATTTTAATGATAGATACACCCGAGCCGGCATGGGCTTCAAAATTTTGTTCAGAACCTTATGATCCATTTTAGATCAAATCCATTGAGTTTAGATTAGTGTCATCTGATCATATGCTTCAGTAGAAGAGATTAGACATGAGAGAAATCTGTCTTTTGGTACAGAGCAGTTGACATGGTTAATATCAATAAAATGCTTGTGACCAAGAAATAGTGCAGAATCATAGAGAAAATATTGACCCAGATGTTAAATGTCTTTCTTCACATGGTTGTAAGTAGGTGTTAATAATATATACAAGGTGAGATTAAGATTTTAGTGTTAACAAAATAAGCAACTAAAACAACAATACATGTGTAGGAGCACTGTACACTGCATTAAGGTTAAATGATCGTGTCAATCCTAAAGAAATTGTCCTTGATTTTTAAACAAAATCTAAATAAAATACCACCAACTTCATTTTGAATCTCACTGGATAGAAGTTGTAGCTACACAGGCTTTTTAAAAATAGCCATAGAAAAGTCAGAGTTTGTGGTAAAGTCCATGCATGGAGTCCTATTTATTTCACAAGTTCTAATATGCAGAAAAAATGTAAGTACTTCAGTTTGTTTACATTTCAGCCAGGTGTCTCTTCCATTGCTAGAAAACACTGTTGTATGGAGGAAGGAGGAGACACTTGTTACATTTCTTACATAGCTGGGTGTGTATGATTGACATCTGGGGAGGTAGTAGTATAATGCCCTGATGGGAGCAGTGAGTGCGTCTTTCTCTTGGCTTCCAGACTGGGGCGGCGAGAGCTGCATTCTACAAGCCGAGGGCTTCGGAGCCTCCTTGAGGAAATAGGAACCTGACGTCTGCACAACTTCATTGGATGACTCATACGCATGATTCATGTTTGGAGTGTGTGCTTGCGTTACCGTGCATGTTTGTGTGTGTGCTGCCTCACCAAGACTACTTCATTTTTAGGTCATTGCCACAGCTCACAGGAAAAGCCAGTCTAGCCGAGTTTCTCGAGCGTATGAGAGATGGCAAATGGCAAAATTTCATGGAAAAAAACCCAGCAGAAAAATAAAGTAAAATAAAATAAAATGAAATGAAATGAAATGAAATAAAATAAAATAAAATAAAATAAAAAGTCACTGACAAGTGTATCCACACCAGTAGAAAAAGGGTTCTTTGTATGCTTAACAGTTGTGACTTTCCAAAGAGGTTGCACAGAATATAGAACGAATGATTGTTTTTCTGAAAGGTAAACACACTGACGTATGCCACAACAGAATATTCAAGGCTTTCCCTTGAAGGATAATTATGTTTAAAGCATTTCACGTTTATTAGTGACGTCTTTATCATTAAACACGTCCTCATTCTAGTACAAATAGGTCACAGTTTGAGAATACCATAACGGTGGGTCATCAGTCTTTGCCAGTGACTCAGTAGTCCAGGCAGTGATGGAAAATTCATTCCAACACTTTGGTGCCAGAGTCTTCTAACATGTCTTCATACCGGTTTCTTGATTAGGGGTGCAATGTAATGCCATTATCTGTATCTACAGTGGATATAAATAGTCTACACAAACCTGTTTTTTTTTTTTTTTTTTTTTTTTTGCTAAAAAAAGACCAAAAAGAAAAGAGAAACAGCAAAGAAAATCATGTCAGATTTTTTTTCCGCCTTCGATGCGAAAACAACAAAGCATTTGAAAACAAAATTCAAGTAAAAATATGTTTAAAGAAAAAAATAAACATGAAAAAAACTTACAGTAAACTGATTGCATAAGTGTGCACACCCTTGTACGATGGGGCATGTGACTGTGTTCAGAATGAACCACATTCATGCGCAAGTTCAAAACGAATGATTATAAACCTCTTATTTATGAAGCGATTTCGATTAACCCCAAATCAAGATCAACTGCTTTCTGTGATATTTTCTTGGTTTTATTTGACAGCTGAAGGCTTGGCCAGCAGAGAGTTTTCCAAAGTTTCTACTGGCATCTCATTGTCAAAAATGTGGACAGGGAAACAAAAAATTTCTAAAGATTTGATGTACCCAGGATCACGTGAAGGCCATCATCATCAAGAAAAAAAAATACATTAACAAGAACAGGATGTTGAAAAGAATGGACAAAATGACAACTTTAGAAGTAGGATGGCGAATTTAGGGATGTCACGATCTCAAAGATTGGTGTCAGGGCCAATTAAGACATTTTTAACTGATTGGTATCGCCTTTATTTAGCACTAACTTAAGCCAGATCTTTTGTTTTACGTCAGTGTGTCGCGGAGAGCTCAATTTTTGGCAGGACTAATGTCTGCATTTAAAAGGGAAAAAGAAAGCAGTCCAACAACCGCTTCTAATGTCTGCAATGTTAGCATTTTGCGAGGTGGTAGCAACCGAGCTGCGTTCTACCAAAAATTTGTTATGGTGCCCGAAATACAGTGTGTTCTCTCAGGATACTCAGGCAAAGGCTGTACCAAAGCAACACACACTAATACTTTTAAAAGGAGAGAGAGGATAATTGAATTAAAAAGTTTACATAGAGGATAATTGAATGGATCACTGTGGTAGAAAATACAGGTTTCCACCATCTTTTGGAGCCATGGTTTTTGTAGCCTACTCTCTCAAGGCTACATTTGAGACACTGCTTTAATGGAACTTTACAACAAGGTTTGAAACCAAACCTTTACCACACACATTTAGAGTTCTGATGTCATTGCTTAGCATCACAGCACAGTGGATTGACTTGAATTTTGATTTAAAGCATATGGAATTGCATGTTTATCAGTTTCACAGGTTCAGTACAGCATTAGGAAAATACACGGATCGCTAGACACTCAATATTAAATGGCTCAGATTAGGATTGCGGACATAAAACATCCCAAGTTAAAGGAGCTGTAGGAATATCTTGCAAGTGCCTATTTAAAAAATTTTAAGCACTAAAATTCTGTGTAAGTTTGTCGCAAAAGAGGTAAAGACATTGAACCACTGAAAGCCAACAGTGTCTTGACTCATTTTATATCAGACCTACAGCGATGAAATTATTCGTTTGTTTGTACTGATTAAAAACGCCTGAGAAGTCAAGGTGTAATGGTAAGGGGTGCTGATTAAGGGAAACACAGAACAGGTGTGAGTGCTCAGTGAGACAGTCATGTGATAGGAAGTAACAAGGTCATGTGATGTGCAGGAGCTGAGTAATGTAGTCATGCACAGATTTCCGAATAACTGTGATAAAAAAATATTAACAAAAAAAACATAAATTTGCACCACCCTGAACAAATCTTATATACAATGGGTATAGAGGGAAAGTAGGTGTGGCCAAGCAACCAGCCTTGTGGGATTTTCTGCCCTTGGCAGATGTGGATCCCTTCTCTGTGAACTGATACGACTGTCCCCAATACAGGAAGCTGTAGATATATCTTTTGCTTCAAGCAGTTGAAATAATTTCAAGTTATATAGTTTCTCATGGTTTTAAGAATAGAGAATATTTAAATAGGGGTAAGTATGGATGTGAGCATGTAAATAAGTTATGATTTTAGGAATAGTGGTGGTGTAATTGGTCACATCACATTGGCCACCTCATAGCTTCAGGGTTGCTAGTTTGATCATGAGCTTAGTATCACTGCAGAGGATGTCATGACCTTCCCATCTTCCACATGGATCTCCTCATGCAGGTTATTGGCAATTCTAAGGTGCTGGTCATGTTTGCTGTGGTCTGTATTGTATTGTGATTGTTCCCTTTGCCCATGCAGCATTCGACTTGTTTGAGACTTGTCTTTTTTTTATAACCTCATCTTAAAACCATCTTTATATTCTGCTCGAATAAACATGTGCCAAGCATGCAGACTCTGTCATCAACCCACCTGTAAAGATGTCTGCCACCACATCTGTTGACACTGTTGTTGCCCATTATTAATACCTTTTGTTGCACACAGATGATTTTTTATTATTTTGGTGCTATTATGCACAGTAAGGAACCTCACCTGTCCCACAATGTTTCCCTGCGACTCATTGTACACGTGTGTTGTGAAAATGAATAATTAAATTAAAAAAATAATGATCGTCAACACATGCGCAGGTTATTTTACTTCCTGAATAAGAACCGAACATGAGCTGTGTTCAAATTCATGGAAATTGTGGCAGAGTTCCAGTGCACCTGGACTACACTGTACTTCAGGACTGTAGTGTTCTTCCCGGTCAGTTTTTCATGTGAACCATGATCTATTTTTGACTAAACTGCTAAAATCTAAATCTCCTCCCATTCCCTGTAAGTGAAAATAAGTGTGTGAATGTGTGTGTGTGTTCATGGTGCCCTGCAATGGCCTGGTGTCCCATCCCTCACCCTCAGTGTCACAGATCCAACATGATAAAGTGGATACTAGAATTGAATGAATGGAATTAATAACTAAAGAATACTTTCATATGTTTATAGATACAGGATTTATCCTGGGATTTTTTTAATGGTCCTCTATGAGCAATAACTTTTACAATCACAATACATTTTAAGATTAATAAGACTAATAATAGGTATGCAAAGATTGTACCTTGACTGTACCTGTTCTGTGAAAAAATACAATACAAAGAAAATCACTAAAAGAAATACACTGCTTTTTACATATTAATCAAAAGTCTTCTTCTATTCTTTTTGAGAAATAAATATTTCACAATCCGGAAACAAACGAGAAATATAAAACGTCTGGTTTGTTGTATGAGAGCTGAAATTTAAGACGTACGCATACGCATGCACAAGTTTATGTTCGACTGTGTTTCCGTCATGTTTTAACACACTTAAATTAAGTTGCGCTATAATGTTACCATTGACGAATCTGAGCTTTGTTTGGACAGGACAGTGGGAGGAAGACAGTTTTTTTCCCTAGATGCCAACAGCAGAATACCTGTCAAGACAGTGTTACATTTTTCCTAGTGTTTTCACTTGAACACATTAGTGTAACCTCAGACAATAAATAGATTAAAAGAAAATCCTAGCATTTGATTTAATGTTAAACTCTCCAGGAGATCTTTCACGATTTCTTATCTGGCCTGTAAAGTTTTCTATTAAGTTGGCCTGAATAACTGAATGCTGGGATCACATAATGCCCCCTACTGGATGGATGAAACACAGCCGTATGAAAGACAACAGCAATATCTTTCAGACAGGACCAACCTAATGAAAGCCATTATAAAAAGGTTGTGTTAAATTAGAGAGTGACCTTTACCTGCCGGTTATGTTCTATTTATCAAGTTGCCACTAAGCTGGTTATCCTTGCTCCCCTTTATAAAAAGTATTAAAGCTGTGAGGTACTTAAATAAAAGATGAGATGAATATTCCTGATCCCAACTCTGTCCTACATGGGAGCTTTATTTCTGGGTAAATTAATGATCTAATTTTTTCTTTTTTCTTCTTTCCTATTTTCTTATATGCCAGCCATTTAGAGCCACAGCTGTTCACTGCAACGACTTTATATGAAAACTGAACAGATAAAGAATTCGACGTAATCTTGTTTTTAACAGCAAATCTAAGTGAAACGTCGCCTCTTCAGTTGCAACCTGATTATTTAAAAACATATAAAAGCACATAGCTATCACTGTCAATGCAGCTGAGACAGTCTACACCGGATCTTCATCTTGAGGCTTCTTGGACACGGTGTCTGACAGTGATGTGTTGCTGATAAACAGACATGAAAATGCTAGAGTCAAATTTATATTATTAAGTTACATTTATATTAAGGATCAATATTTTATATTGATATCCACCTTATACATTTTCTTAAGAGCCTATAGTTTAACATGGTCTCATGAATGACTGAAACACGTATGTCCTCTGAAAAAAAAAAAGGAATGGAAAAGGACAGAAGACAAAGGCAGCCATGTTTCTTTTTTCTTTGTATTAGTTAGGTCAAACTGAAACAATCTCAGTTCAATCTGATTCAAGGTTTGGGGGGGGGTAATGTATTTGGTCTGAATATTTTTAAAAAATAAACAGTATACACAGATCAGCCTTAACATTATGACTCCCTTTCTAATATTATGTTGGTCCCCCATGTGTTCCCCTGGTAAGTGACGCACAGACACACGGCCATCCACGTGATGTAAAAGAAAATGTGATTCATGAAACCAGGCCACCTTCTTCCATTGCTTTGTGGTTCAGTTCTGATGCTTTCTGTGGTGCACTGTGGTCAGCATGGGCACCCTGACTGGTCTGTGACTATGCAGCCCCATACGCAACAAACTGCGATGCACTGTGTATTCTGACACCTTTCTATCAGAACCAGCATTAACTTCTTCAGCTATTTGAGCAGCTCGTCTGTTGAATCGGATCACACGGGCCAGCCTTCACTCCCCACGTGCATCAGTGAGCCTTGGCCGCCCATGACCCTGTCGCCGGTTCACAACTTTTGATAGATACTGACCACTGCAGACCGGGAACACCCCACAAGAGCTGCAGTTTTGGAGATGCTCTGATCCAGTCATCTAGCCATCACAATTTGGCCCGTGACAAACTCGCTCAAATCCTTACCCTTTCCCATCTTTCCTGCTTCTAACACATCAACTTTGAGGACAAAATGTTCACTTTCTGCCTAATATATCCCACCCACTAACAGGTGCCATGATGAGGAGATCATCAGTGCTATTCACTGCACCTGTCACTGGTCATAATGTTATGCCTGATCGGTGTACATTTCCATGCTAAATTTTTATTTATTTATTTTTTTTTACAGAATTGATTCTGAACACTTTTTTAATACATCATGTCAATTCAATGATATTAAAATGGTAATATATTATAGAATTATAAAGAATATAAAACGCCATTATTTGCCGCTCAGCTTAGCACCATCTTAGCGCGGTCTCACCTCTGCGCAGGTGCTGCTTCCATAGCAACGCGCTGGGGCCTCATTCAGCCGACGTCATTTTTTTTTTTTTTTTTCGGTTTTGTCTAAACTGTGCCTGTTCCAAAACTGTAAAAACATTGTACACTGTAGTCTATTCTTTGCCGCAAAAAAAAGTCGAATACATTTAGATCGGCTTTTCGAAGAGTTTTATAAAGCTATATATAAATTTTCTATAGTGTAATGTGACTGGGGTCCTTTAAGACCAGGGCAGCAGGTTTGACAGGTGTATCGGAAGTAAAGAACATGCGTAGCCAAAGTTCCTTTACCTGCGCCAGGTGAGAGAAGTCAAAACTCTGATCCTCAGCGTCTCCAAGCCTCGCAAAAACAAAAGTCCACTTTCGATAAAAATCAGTAAGTACAAAAGAAAGTTTTTTCTTCCTCCTTCACTGTCATAGTCTCCCTACACGCAGTCTGTATTCGCTCGCTTGATCTTTTCAATATTGCCTGTCATTCGTCTACTCCCATTAACTCAACTGGATAAAAAAGCATTCGGCATTAGTTCTAACATTTTGGAAGAATAACACCAAACTTCTAAGATGATCACAACACAATCATGCCAGATAGCTACTCAAAATACAAGCCCTTACTCTGGTAGTCATTTTAATGGACTGGAGGAAATGTAGATACGATCAGCAAAGCAAGCTTAGAAAATGTTCACTAACTGACCCACTGGCATCAGTCTATTAAAACAACAGGGCGATTTCAACCCCAGGGCATTTCGATCCAATAGCAAAACTAATATCCCATAGTCCAGGGGAAGTAACTAACTTAATTTTTGCCTTCTCTGATCAGGAGCTAATGCACATGATCGAAATGACGTCATGGTCCGATTTGCATATTATTTGTATAATAAATCGTGTTAAGAAGAGACTTTAGATCAGATAATGATAGATTATAAACTTGAAGCAGATAGGATTATAAAGTTCTTATTGAAATAAGTCTTCTTTGGTAGTGAGCTTTTTTTTTTTTTGGCGTATTTATATATTTACAAAGTACTATAATTACTGTCCGGAATCAAACAGACAGAAAGAAGCTGTGTTAGTGACCAGCTGGGCAATACATGAAGAAATGATTATAGACTACACAATAAACTTACTTGTGTTACATGTAAATGGAGATCAGAACAGAGTTTTAAACATGAAATATTGCGGTGATCATTTGAATTTGATTGGTCATTGGAAACATCTGTTGGTGAGTTGACCTGAGCTCTCTGATCGTATAACCATGCAGCTGTGATGTGAGCACGAGAGGCAGCAAGTGAACATTTTATCCTCAAAGTTGATGTGTTAGAAACAGGAAAAATGGGCAAGCGTAAAGATTTGAGCGAGTTTGACAAGGGCCAAATTGTGATGGCTAGACGACTGAATCAGAGCATCTCCAAAACTGCAGCTCTTGTGGGGTGTTCCCGGTCTGCAGTGGTCAGTATCTATTAAAAGTGGTCCAAGGAAGGAACAGTGGTGAACCGGCAACAGGGTCATGGGCGTCCAAGGCTCACTGATGAACGTGGGGAGTGAAGGCTGGCCTGTGTGATCCAATCCAACAGATGAGCTACTGTTGCTCAAATTGCTGAAGAAGTTAATGCTGGTTCTGATAGAAAGGTATCAGAATACACAGTGCATGACGAGTCAGGGCTGTTTTGGCAGCAAAAGGGGGACCAACACAATATTAGGCAGGTGGTCATGCTATGTTAAGCTGTCATGTCATGCCGTATGTATGTATGTATGTACAGTGCTGTGAAAAGACTTTTGCCCCCTTTCTGTTTTTTTTTGTTTGTTTGTTTATTTTTTTGCATATTTTTCACACTTTAAAGATTCAGATCATCAAACAAATTTTAATATTACACAAAGATAATGCTAGTAAATACAAAATGCAGTTTTTAAATGATTATTTCATTTATTAAGGGAAAAATGCTGTCCAAACTTACCTGGCCCTACGTGAAAAATATGTAAAAAAATTATGTTGGCCCCCTCATATCAAGCTTGTCACCTCAGGATTGAATTTGTTTGTCTGAGAATTTACACAAGAGATTTGTCATTCATAAAAATCCTGTAGTTTTGGAAAATACCTTATAAACCTTTTAGTTTTTAAAAATCCCTTTCACACTTCTGAGCATTGTCAGAGTTGCCAATCTGGAGAAACAGGATAATTCCCAGTGAGCTGTCGGCTGGCAGCTCAATAAATGTAATGTTAGCATTCTGACTTGTTCATTTATTTCACATATATGTATTTAATTTGTGTAGTATTTGATGCCCTAATGTGCAATATCTTGAAAAGTTAATAACCAGAAGAGTTTAAACTGTGGACTCACATCCCATGTGAGTGTCTGGGCGTCAGTGATATTCCCGAGCTGAAAGAAACTCTGGCCCAGCCTCTGAGGGAGTATAAATGATGGCGTAAGGTGGGTGACTAATGATTTGAATGACTGGCTTCAAATCATATAAATTGCAGTGAGTTACTGAACTATTATATATGGATTACACTTTCAGGTTTGTTACAAATAAGAGCAGTCATTCAAGGAAGAATGCTTGTGTATAAAAGGCGTCATATACACTGGTTCTGCTTGTAGTGGATTTTTTTTAAATGCTGTGCAGTGCTTCATTAGAGTCAACACTACGTGACTGATAAGCACTGTGTTGTAAACTCCCTGGTGTGCTGAGGTTAATTTGTTTTTCTCAGACAGGAAGCCTTTTGATTTTCTAAAGACGCAATGTGAATTGTGCATAGAAGCTGACGGAAATTTTTTACATTGGTTTGGCTCATGCACACATTTTTGATGAAGACTTGATTTGCCACATACAGTATATAATACGGTACAGTAAAATTCTTTTCTAGAATATCCCGGCTTGTTAGGAAGCGGTGTAATTCTAAGGCATTTCATTTTATTTATTTTCATTTATACGTTTTATATGACCGGGACAATGCTCCTTCATAAACAGAGAAAATCATAATTAAGCCAGTGTTGGCCCGATAATTTTCATCCATTCTCCCTGCCCAGGTTTTACAGTGGCACTCTAGGGTTAAAATTGAATTATGATATAAATAAATAAAATTTGTACACAACAATGACCAATCAGAGTACAGAACAGAACAACCTATGTTGTAATGAGATTATGAGCATGACAAATTTAAGTTCAGTTAAAATAAAGCACATATAAATGAATGCTGGTATTGTGGGTTCTCCAAGAGCCTTTTGGGGATAATTTTATTGACTTACATTTATGCCATTTGGTAAGCGCCCAGAGCGACTTGCATTTTTTATCTAATTTTTTATACAACTGAGCAGTTGAGGGTTAAGGGCCTTGCTCAAGGACCCAGCAGGGGCAGCTTCATGGACCTGGTATTTAAACTTGCAGCCTTCTGGTCAGTAGTCCAACACGTTAACCGCTAAGTTACTGGCTTGTGACATGTAGACCTTATATTTTCTGGACACTGGAGCAAGCAGCAATGTATATAAATACAGGAGAAATAAATTATTTGCTCTTGTAACACTATTTTCATGAGTGAAATGTCAGACAAGGCTTTAGTTTTCACCGCATGAACTCTTGTTAAAATTATGAGATATAATTGATCATTTTGACCTGTAACCTGAACAGTCCTTATAGTTGGTGTACAACTATAAAGTAAGCTAGCTGTCCACCACTAAGCTGTAGAGTTTTAAGAAATGCCACTGTTACTCTGATTTCTCTCCTATGCTTGATGTCATTTTGCAATATTAAATTTACAGGGTGCAGGATTTTGTGGTTAAAAATGAAAGCAAAAGCATCATTGACTGGGGGAAGAAATATACTGTAAAACATAATGTTCCTGAGCTGATGTGAGTCACGCTGGGAATCCTGTTAAAGTAATTCACCGTAATTCAGTCAGACGTGTCGTGTTCGAATTAGTGGGAAATTTTCGAACACACACACTCCATATACCAGCACGGATATGTCCAATGTCATTGTGCCGGAAATAGGAAAATTCAAAGACCTGCCCTTAATTTTTTTGGCCCCACTTAACACCAACTCACGTGGATTGAAACAGTGATGGCTATTTCGACTTTGATGATATTTGGGCCATATTGCTCCTGAAAATGGCCATTTTCTCCTTCGACATGGCCTTGTATTTAATTTAGCTATTAACAGGTTCACTTGCTACTACTGTGTTTGAATCACCTTTAACCTGCGGTACTGGTTGCAGCAGCTCATGGGGTCATAATACAGCCATGCCAGTATAGTGACACATAATCATAACATAATACATAACTCCCCTGTAGTAATAATAATAATCGAAAGAATAAATAGTAATAAGGAAATTAAAAAAAGTAATAATTAAAATACTTATAGAAATAAGGAATAAAATAATAATAAGAAAAAGTTAGTAAGCAATCAAGAGCTTCTGTCTGACAGACCTGAAATGTAAAGCTGTGTGATAAGTAGTTAGTTGCTGCGTCTTTTAAATAACTCTAGACATGGTCACTTGATAATACACTGTTCAATTACACTGCACGTGAGAGAGAAACTTTAACGTGTATTAAATGAAAGATTAAAGTCATTCAGATCTCATCTCTTCCTGATGACATTAAATATCATCCTGCAGTTTCGTCTCTGAACTTGTTTGTCTGACACATTAACAAAGCCCTCACTATCGCGGCCGCTCAGAATTCACCTTCTCGAATTAATCCGGAGTCAAATTCTCAATTGGCTCTGATCGCAGCAGATGTTTGCGCTTTCTCACCCTGGGTGGAAGCTGCATTTGTAATATGTCATTATCTCCGGTAAATATGAATTAAGGAATAATCACATTGTCGCAAGCGTTTGCATTTCGCATTCTTTTTTCGTTTTGCTTTGTGAGTCACTTATTCACAGATTATTACAGACTAATATATCATGTAAATCTGCGTAAGCAACAATTACTGGTACAGTAGTAATCATAAAAATTGTATTCTCATTGTTATTCCTTATATGATGCCTGCTTTTGTTAATCTACCCCCATTGGGCAGTCCAGTCTGACGGCAGAGCTTTTTCCACGCTGTTGTGTCGGCAGATATGAATTGATACATGGAACAGCATACAACATATTATTTTTTAGGGAGCTAGAAGACATTTTCTTGCTTTAATTCAAAGCAGCAGTTTTCTGGAGGCATTGTGAGAGGGTTATGAGGGCAAAGTCATAGCCAAAATTGGATAGCAACAACTGAAAGCTAAATAGAAATTGATGACGGTTGTTAAAGGTGAATCTGGAGAGGTAAAGGTGAGCTTGAGTTTAAATGGCCTTTTGAAAGCAAATGTACAATAACACAAATTTGCTTTTTGATTACATCCCTTAAATGTCCACAGACATCTTTGAAGGCTGTTGCTAACATGCTGATCCTATTAAAGTCGACCATAAGCAGATATTCAGAGCCGCAGTTCCAATTGTTGTGAAAGGTCTAACTGGTTTGAGCCAATAATTATATGATAAACCACCAAATAGCCACTATGTCCAGCCCTGAATATTAACTGTTAACACCAGATTAAATAATTACATCTGTTGCACCGCGGTTGCATCACTATGACTCCACGCAGATACACTCAACGTCCAGCCTTGTCCATGCTGACATATTCTTCTGCAGTGATGTTATTTGTGTTGCTATGGTTACAAAGTTACGTTCATTGGCGCCAACAAATAGATTAACAATGACTGCTGAGCCGAAGAAACGAAAATGAAATGACACAGATTGTGTAACAAAAACAATTGAATCGAACACTACAGTAAGTATATGGATATTTTTGTCGCCAAACAGAACAATGGCGTAACTAGCAGAGGTTTTCACCGGCTGTCAACAAAGCAGAGGGTGGATTAGTAAATAAGGCGAAGAATAAAGTGAATGAAAAGTGGATAGATGTTTTTCAGTGCAAGGGACAATGCACCGTTCTTGTCTGTTACATGTTGCAGCTGCGGTGATGAACCAATTAATGGCAAAGATTCATCTCCATTTACACCGATCAGGCTTAACATTTTGAGCACTGATAGGTGAAGTGAATAACACTGATTATCTCCTCATCATGGTACCTGTTAGCGGGTGCGATATATTAGGCAGCGAGTGAACATTTTGTCCTCAAAGTTGATGTGTTAGAAGCAGGAAAAATGGGCAAGTGTAAAGATTTGAGCGAGTTTGGCAAGCGCCAGATTGTGATGAGATGACTGGATCAGAGCATCTCCAAAACTGCAGCTCCTGTGGGGTGTTCCCGGTCTGCATTGATCAGCATCTATCAAAAGTGGGCCAAGGAATGAACAATGGTGAACCGTGTGATCCGATCCAACAGACGAGCTACTGTTGCTCAGATTGCTAAAGAAGCTAATGCTGGTTCTGAGAGAAAAGTGTCAGAATACACAGTGCATGACGGGTCAGACTGTTTTGGCAGCAAAAGGGGGACCAACACAATATCAGGAAGGTGGTCATAATGTTATGCCTGGTTAGTGTATATCGAGGATTATTACAGGTGTTCCTAATATGGGCAGTGTGTATATACATTATTATTATATCAACACACCTAAATGTACTGGAACAGCCAATTCTTGTCCATTTGCTGTGGTTTGAGATCAAAAGATGAATATGAAAAATTTCAGATTTTATTCCCTGATATTTGCACCCAGATGTGTTAAATAACATAGAACATACCACAAGATTCAAACCACTTTTCGGCAGTAAAATCTGAAGGCCAGACTGGAATCTGTAAAGAAATACAGAGATGAGCCACAAAAGCTCTGGAACTTAATCAAACGAAGAAACAAAGAAGAAACAAAACAGATCTGCTCATGATGTAAAACATACAATCTTATTGGTCAAGCATGATGAAGGTAGTGCCATGGATTGGGCTTGCATGGATGCTTCTAGAACAGATATTAATAATGATGTAACTCATGATGTTAGCAGCAGATTGAATTCAGAAGTCTATAGGGACATCCTCTCTGCCAATGTACAGAGAAGTGAATCCAATCTAACTGGAAGAAATTTCATCATGCAGCAAGACAATGAAAACACACTGACAAAGGATTCCATCGGGAACATTTTATACTAGCCAAGTCAATCTAAGCCGCATTTCACCTACTGAAAAGGAAAACTGTGGTACAAGCCTGGAAAAACATCACTAAAGAGGAAAGCAACAGTTTGATGACATCAGTGGATCACAGGTTTGTGCAATTATTGCATTATTAAAAAAAAAAACAAAAAAAACGGATGTGACCAATTATTGTCTGTTCCTATACTTTTGCTTAGTTTGGATAGTCTATCAACAAAAGTTCCCTGTTCTATATAGCTCTAAAAGTACACATAAATAATTAAGCAACAGTCATACTAATAGACCATTCACCTTTGTCCTCTTTCCTTCTTGAACAAGTCGTGCTTTTTTGCATTTAAAAAACATTTTTAGATAGAATTTGAGCCTTTGGGTATAGAAGACAAGAGGTTGTTGTGATAAATGAATAAACAGCGTATTGCTTACACAGATTAGGCATCAGCTGATGCCAGGATAGCAGACAGCTGTTATTACACAAAGGGAGCGCATAAAGACACCATTCTCAAGTATATATTAGACTGTCAGTGGATTTATTTTTAATAAATAGCCATCTCTTAGCCATACCAACCCTGACTTACTAGCGTCCATACTACACCATCCATATAAGAGCAGTTTGCAGATGTACAAGGTGGTGGAATGGTATTTCTCTCGTGGTCTAGTGGTAGGATCCTGTGCTCTCACTGGGAAGGGAACCAACCCAGCTAACTTTCATTGCCGGGGTCTAGCCTAGTGCTGGAAGGGTTGGGCGGGTTGCATCAGGAAGAGCATCTGGCATAAAACCTGTGCAAAAAATCAAAACGTGTTCATCAGATGATCTGCTGTAGTGACCCCAAACAAGGGGCAGTTGAAGGACAACAATAATAGTGGAATGGTGTTGTGTGTGTGTGTGGAGCTGTATTAGAGACAGGCTAAGTGTAATAAATAACAATCCAGTGAACTATATAATAATTATAACTGACAAAACATGACTGTACAAAGACTTAAACATCACACCTGTATTACCTAAGGCATCTGAGCTAGACTAATGCCTATAAAAATGAGTGTAATTGTAACTATATATACTGCTACATGCTGCTATAATTATCAGAAAGTAATAATTAAGAAGTTTTTGAATAAGCGACTGTAATTTCAAGCCCTAGGACTGCTTGAGGAGCTCCGCTTTAGTAGGCACACCTAAATGAGTTGCTCATTTAGATCATTATCCAATTAGCTAATCATGTGGCAGCATGAAAATGTATAAAATCATACAGATATAAAATGGTGTGAAAACAAACAAACCTCATGTATATCCTGAAATATTTCATGAGAGAGGTTAGAGAAGAATGAAAAGACTGGATTTGAGCTTAAACTCTTCAAGACTGAATCCCAGGAGCTCAGCAGTTTCTGAAATACTCAATCCAATCCATCTGAAGCCATCATACATGCAACAGTCACAGAGATCTCACATTTTTCTTTCTAATGTGTGATGTAAACATTTAATAAATTTAATAAAGTGGACATTGAGTTTGTATGCTTAGATCAGGGGTGTCCAATCTTATCCACAAAGGGCTGGTGTGGGAGCAGGTTTTAATTCCAACTGAGCAGAAGCCACACCTGAGTCTACTGAAAGCCAAGACAGGTTGATTAGCCAGTTTGACAAAGGCTAAATTGTGATGGCTAGATGACTGGATCAGGGCATCTCCAAAGCTGCAGCTCTTGTGGGGTGTTCCTGGTCTGCAGTGGTCAGTATTTATCAAAAATAGTCCAAGGAAGGAACAGTGGTGAACCGGCGACAGGGTCATGGGCGGCCAAGGCTCATTGATGCACATGTGGAGCGAAGGCTAGCCTGTGTGATCCGATCCAACAGACGAGCTACTGTTGCTCAAATTGCTGAAGAAGTTAATGCTGGTCATGCAGGTCAGGGCTGTTTTGGCAGCAAAAGGTGAACCAACACAATATTAGTTAGGTGGTCATAATGTTTTGCCTGGTCAGTGTATATTCATATGTTATATGGACAATATGAAAAGGTCGTGTGTGGAATTTGCTAGTAAAAACAATAATGCGACCGTCACTGGACTAAATTGCAATGTCATCCTATTTATGAGAGTATGAGTGGAATTCATGTTGGCATTAACATGTCTAAAAATCTAATTGCCAGACAGGTGTTTGCACAAAGTTAATTCCATTTACAATACATTTCAGTGTGTGTGGAATAATACTGGTCTCATTGTCATATCTTTAGCAAGATGCAGTAGGGACATAAACAAATAAAAATACACTTCATCTAAATACACTTAATACACTTCAAAAAACATCTAAAGATATGCTGTGCTATCTGGCACCAAGATGTTAGCAGCAGATCCTTTAAATCCTGTAAATTATGAGGTGTGGTCTCCATGACTTGTCCAGCACATCCCACAGATACTTGATCAGATTGACATTTGGGGAATTTGAAGTCCTTTTTTGTGTTCCTGCCAATATTGAATACTGTTGCCATGAAGGGGTGTACTTGGTCTGCAACAATGTTTAGGTAGGTATGTGTGAAAGTAGTGTCCACATAATGTTCTTCCTAGCAGAACATTGCCCAGAGCACCACACTGCATCTTCTGGCTTTCCTTCTTCCCATAGTGCATTTTGGTGCCATCTCTTCCCCAGGTAAGCATTGCACACATACCCAGTCATCCACATGACGTAAACAGAACCATGATTGAGCAGACCAGGCCACTTTTTCCATTGGTCTATGGTCCAAGTCTGATGCATATGTGTCTATTGTAGGTACTTTCAGTGATAAACAGGGGTCAGCATCTGCGATTTATGAAGCCCAATACATAGCAAGCTGTAATGAGACCTGCTTTTACTGTATAGTCAGTATTAATTTGCTTAGCAAGTTGTGCTACTGTAGCTCTAAGACCAAACCTAGTCTTCACTCCCCACATCCATTAATGAGCCTTGGGTGCCCATGCCAGTGAATTAATTCTTTGTAAGTCATTTGCTTATTCATGTGATGCACCCACAGAAAATAAGATCAGATGTTATCCAGTTAGACAAAGCTGTGACTTTTTCTTAAGAGTTGGCATTGACCGATAAAAAAAAAACCCACTTTGACATGGTGGAAAGTGAGGAAGGAATAGGAAGGTCAAGTTGAATCATCTGTATTTATTAGGAAACGGTTGTAATACATTTGAAAATACAGATGACATTCTCAGTGTGTGTGACTGTCTCACAGCTGTTAGGTTGAATTCATACTACTTACTGTTATACCATTAAGTGGTAGCTCAAGTGGTTAAGGCTCTGGGTTGTTGATCAGAAGGTTGGGGTCCAAGCCCTAGCACCACTGAGCTGCCACCATTGGGCCCCTGAACAAGGCTCTTAACCCTTCTTGCTCTAGGGGTGCTGTATCATTGCTGACCCTAACCTTCAAAGTTGGGATATGCGAAGAAAGAATTTCACTGTGCTGTAATGTATATGTGATAATCATAAAGGCTTCTTCTTCTTCTACCACAGCATGTTTGAATCCTCAATTCTGATTGGTGATTGAAAGTGATTAATTTTCTATAACAGCAAACAGCATTTTTTTTAATGTACTTGTTCTAATACTTGACCATTTCTATGAAGACAGCTCATTCTTGGGATCATGAATGGCTGCGCCTCTTGCATACTTAAGTTTTCTGTGGGAAGTTGTTTGTGGCATTTTTGGAAGGGCTCCTTGCTTTCAGTGCTTTGTAAGGTGCTCCTTTATGATTTCTAACATGGGGCAGCCTTCAAGATAAGGGGGGGGTAGTTCGTGAGGGATCGACTGTTTATAGCAGTTAACAGGAAGTAAATCGTTCTGCTGAAGTTCCATAAAGTTTACACATAACTATAATATAAAAAGTATGAGGTGTTTTTCTTCTGTAATTTTTGTTAGTTTTGGAAATTGCTGTTATAGAAGTCTACAGCTGTTACAGGATTTGCTGTTTTTGGAAGATAATCAACTTTGGGGTAATAACACCCTGCTGTTGATTTATGTTTCTTTAACACAACACCCAGTCATGCTTTAGCAAGAGTAGTGCTCTAGCAATAAGCAGCAAAGTGTAAGTTTACATGACAACTTTGATAAACATTAATCATAAAAGAAGGAAAATCACTTGCTAAAAAAAACAATTTCTCTAGACCAGTGATTATCGTCAGTCTAAGGTAAATAATTTACTCCCTGACTCATTATATGATCTGTGGTATGAGGAACCATTAGTATAACAATTTAAAATTGGGACATATAAATGGCCAAGTCGTCTTCTGCCCACAATTGGCATTGTTCTGCATTGTTTTCATTGTTGCTCATCATAGTTAATCTCCCTGTGAGCTGCGTATGTAATAAACAAGTGAAGATTGGCACCTATTTTCAAAACATCCTAATCAGTGGTTGCCATGTACAGCATTACAGTGTGTGTATGTATGTATGTGTGTATTGAAGCAGGTGTCTCCCAAGTGTAATGGAGAATTGTCATGTTGTCATAGCTGCTTTAAGGAATTCCAAAACTTGAAAGACTGCATTGAAAGTGACATTTCACAAGCACCTCCCTGCGTAAACTATGACAAGGGACCAGTTGCCAAAAATAACTTTCATGTGTACCAGTTGTCTTTTTGATCTTCAGGTGTAGATTTAGTGATTCAGCCATGAAAATGTAATGAGTCAGTGTGAAATGGTTTAGGGTGGTGAGGGAAAAATAGCCATGCAAGAATTCAACTCAGACTAGAAGTAGACCTTATCAGTGGAAGACAAAGTGACATGGATTGAGAATCCAAACAGATTCTGAAAAGCAAATGATCTGGATTCCACATTATTGGGATGTTGACCCTGTTTTCTCCTGTAAAGTGGTACTGTAATTCACTAGTTACAGATCTGTGCCTACTAGAAGGTTATAGGTTCAATATCAAGGCTGACCACTGTTAGGCTGTTGAGCACCAGTGCCAAATGAATGTCATATATAAATGTAATGTTTTATGTATAATCTGATTAATTAGGAGAGGCCAGTGAATGTACAGATATATGAGCACACTGCATGTCTTCTAGGTCTAATATGGTCATGGAAACCTTCACATGTCATTATCAGAGTCTAATAAATGGAGAAATATTCATTTAGCTAGCGTTAGTCAGTTTATGGAATGATGTCAGCAGATTATATTGGTGTGAGCGATAATTCAAGTACAAGGCGTTTTGATTTGTACAACTAAAAATACCCGTTTAGCTTGTGCCGTTAGTCATAAACATGAGGGTGGGGAAAGACACCTGAGGAGTGATAGTTGACCATTTATAGTGGGATACTCCCAAAACAGAAAATTTGCATTTTGGCTCCACCCACAATTATTTACTTGGTAATTATGTCTAAAAATAATTAGCCGGATTCATCATGGTTACAGTGACACCAGCAGTATCAATTCAGGCCTTTGACTTTCAGTGTTTCAATGTCCAGGGGAGCTAGTCTATATTTGAAGTAAAGGTTTTAGCTCAAATGATTAGTAATTGGTGTAATCAGCTTTGGGCATGAAGCCGATAAACTGGCATAAATTTATATTTGGCTCCTCTTATACCACTAACATCGACACAGGTGAATTTTTGCATCTGACACGAATCATAAAACCCAGATAAAATCATTCTTATTTACAATTGTTGATTTTAAGACTAAACTAGTAGCTAATCCAACTATTTGTCAAGGCTGTTTAGGTTCCTGACCAAAGACAAGACTATACAGATGATTAAGTCTTTGCATTAATGCTGTAAGTATGTATATATGACGTACTATGTGTGCTATTCATTTGTTTATTTACAGTGAACAACCCCATTCCATCCAACCTAAAGTCTGAAGCTAAGAAGGCTGCAAAAATCCTCAGGGAATTCACTGAGATTTCCAACAGACAAGGCCCTGACAAACTTATTCCAGGTAAACAATATTTATCCATTACTTTATTCCAGATTGAATTCAGTGAATAATTAATCATTTTAGAACATACATTGAGCCTAGCTGTGTGTTTAAAAAAACCTCCACCAATATGTATATATTTCACAAAAAATAACATCTGCAACAAATGATTCAAGTACTGTTTTGTTGAACATTGTTTAGCCTTTTAAGTAACTGGCTTAAAATGCTACTTGACAATCTTTGTCTTAAATCTTGTCTGATAGTAAGACAAGCTAGGGGATGATGATTTACACTGTTTACGACATGTCTTCTGTGGCATTTTTTTGAGCAGTCTTTATTGATCCCCTAGTTTGTAACTGCTTACATACATTTTCTGTACATTTTCTGGCAGGTTAGTGTGTAGTGCTGCTACAAGTCAAATGCATCGGGTGTTACTGTTTTTATTAAACTCCTCAGTGTCACTGCTGGGTTAGGAAACGGTCCATTGAGCAAAAATGTCCATGTGGTCAAAAGGATAGCACAAACGAACGTTTCATACATGTTATTATATGTAATATTTTAAGGATGTACCATATCATATCTTTGCTAGAGAAAAGATAATTTTAATGACAAACTATGAATACTACAAAAATATGGTATAGTTATAGAAAGGAAAGTATTTCTAATTGCACTGGTGTTACCCAGATAAGGATGGGTTCCCTTATGAGTCTGGTTCCTCTCCGGGTTTCTTCCTCATTTTATCTCTTTCTTGCCACCTCTGCCTTGATCATTAGGTATAAATATAAAATAAAAGTTTTAACTTCATATTTTTTATCCCGAATTTTATATGCCTGTTCCATTGTTAAAATTGCTATACAAATAAACTTTAATTGATTTAAATAAGGTCTTGACACACTTGTAGTTTTAGGTAAATTAGGTCCCTACAGATACAGTAATGTGATTTCATTTTTCAATTGATTTCTTTTCCAGTTTTGGAAGGCATTTTATTGAAAGTGTTAATTTCTTCTAAGTATGAAAACTTTTAGGACACCTTGTATACAGTAAGTTCATAATTTTGAAGTGTAAATTAGTAAAATGAGTTCGGTCTATTAGACTGCATAAAAAAATTTTTTTTAAAAAATCTGTGAGGTTTCCCCATTCAATAGCTCAATAGTTAAAATACAGCAAAAGTGCATAAATCTCGTCCATCCATCTGTTTGTCTTCAAAAAATATTGGATTTTTATATTTCAAATTAGTTTCATTTTCTGTTATATTCAAAAGTCTACTTCTAAAGCAAATAATACAAAAAATTGAGTAAACAACCCAGGTTAAGCTAGTTTGATGAGACAGTGTGTTTTGTGTGGATATGTGCATGATGTTGGTGTTTTAGTTTTTGATTGTCCTTTCTATCCTTTTTCTTTCTGTCCATATAAGCCCATGTAATTGCCAAAGCCCATGGACTGGCAATCTTATCTGTCATCAAAGCAGGATTCATGATCACTGCTCGAGGAGGAAGTGGGATAGTGATTGCTCGTCTTCCTGATGGAAGTAAGTTGATTATATTTTTAAACACCTTATTAGTAAAGCCTGATCTGTATTGGTTAATAACTCTCCACAAATTAGATTAGATTAGGTACAGCATTATTTTATTTTTATATATATATATATATATAATGTAATGTTAATGTAATGTTATATGTTGAATATACACTACCAGTCAAAAGTTTGGACACATCTTCTAATTCCATGGTTTTTCCTGATGTTTATTTCTTTCTACATTGTAAAACAATGCTGAAGGCGGCTGAAATACACAATAATCTCGTTTGAACAGTTGATATTGAGATATGTCTGATACTGATGCTCTGTAAAGCCTTCATAACGGCTCTAATCTGAGGTGCTGTTAATTGGTGATTTCTGAGGCTGGTAACTCTAAATGAACTTCTCCTCTGCAGCAGAGGTAAGTTTTGGTCTTGTTTTACTGGGATGGTCTTCATGTGAGCCAGTTTCATCATGGTGCTTGATGGGTTTTGCAAATGCACTTGACAATACTGTTCTTGCAAGAACTATTCCAGAACACCTGACCTTCGTGTCTTAAAATAACAACTGACTGTTTTTTGTTGTCATTAGATATGGATTACTTAAGTCCATGTGTGTTATTTCATAGTTTTGAAATCTCCAGTATTGTTCAAGAATGTAGAAAATAAACCCCTAAACAAAAAAAAATTGAATTAAAAGGTGTGTCCAAACTTTTGACTGGTAGTGTGTATGTGTATGTGTGTGTATATATATATATATGAACATACAGATATGTTTAAACTTCACTACTAAATGTGTTGCTGTTTAACACACATTTTTTTCACCCCTTTTATCTTTTTATCATCATTGATCTTCACCTTTTTGTAGGATTTGCTGTATTGAAACTGTTCTCTGATGTACTGGTGACTATAAAAATGACAAATCCTAAATTTATTAGGTAGCCCACTGCAAAATTTCCATTTCCGGAATGTCATGGCTTTACACTATCAAACATCCACTAGATGACAATTTATGATCATATATTCTTGAACGTTCTGTTTTAACTGTTATTGCTACTACAACAGTCTCCACTCTATTAGGAAGACTTTGCTTTATATTAGAATGTGGCTGTTGGGGATTTTTGCCCAATCTGCTACAAGAGCATTTGTAAAATCGGGCCCTGATGCTGAGAAGTCACTGCCAAATGTGTTGAGTGGAGTTGAGTTCAGGGCTCTGTGCAGGCCAGAGCACTTCAACTCCAGCCTTGACAAACCATTGCTTTGTGTGCAGGGGCATGCTTGTTCTGGAACAGGTTTGGGTTCCTTAGTTCTAGTGGAGTGAAATCTCAAGCTAGGGCATGCAGCAAACTAGACAATTGTGTGCCTCCAAATTTGTGTGCTTCTTAGTATTGGGGAAGATCCACAATGGGTCTGATGATCAAATGTCTACAAACTTTTTTGGCCATATAGTGTAACTTTTTATATTTACAGAATTGACAAATTACAAAGTTATAATGATACTAGTTATGTAAAACTGTTATGTATCAGTCTATTGACCACTTCTACAGGCATGCATTCTGCTTGGGTTACTCAACATTCCACCCCTGCTGATGAGTTGTTTTTAAGGCACTTTTTATTTTACATTGAAAGCTGGACCTAAGGTTTAAAGGATGCGATTAACAAATAATGTTGCCTTTGACCTTTTGACCTAACTTTTTACAAAAAGACTTGTATATACTGTATGATTGGTGCTTTTTTTTTCTTCAATTTTATTAATGAAAGGCAATAGAATGCATGCATCCTACTTAAACATGACTTTGTTACTTGTGTGATAAAGGTTGGTCGGCTCCCACAGCCATTGGCATCGCAGGTCTTGGTGGAGGCTTTGAGATCGGGTTGGAGGTAGGTTTCTGCTTAAATCTGATTTCAAAGCAGGGCCTTAAAAAAACCACGCCCAAAACTTGAACCAGATATGCTCTATTAACAGATGTAAGTCTGGTATCTGAATTTTGTATTATATGTTAATATATTAATATGTTAACATATAATTATAGACACTTTAAATGTATTGAGATTAAATGATAAAAATATTCTGAAACGACATGGACATCAACAACATAAAAATATTAAGATTGTGCATGTGTTACAAAAATGTAAACACAAACACCAGCTTATGTGTGTGCATTATTTTGGCTTTGCATTTTATTGTACTATACTGTCCAGGGTATGGCCGATGGTATATCATTTTGAAATTTTGATTTAGAGCAATGCAACTCGTATATTACATGTAAGAAATGCATACAGTATTTCTTTTTTTTTTTTTACAACTCAAATTACAGATTGTATTTCTCTTTGAATGGGTTTTACACACTTTTGGCAAAAAAGGACTGTTGTAAGAGGATTTCACATATGCTTTACACCTGCTGGCACTGGTGCTCTTAAAATAGAGAGCTATTTGCAGCTCATGACCTGGCTTCATTTTTCAGCACAGTGACTGGATTCTTCTATCTTTGGCCCACGCAATCATCCACATGTGCTCCTGCAAAGGTCATTTGGTCATTTGTCAGCACCAGGAAGAGAAAGTCAGGGTTTTTATTTCATTTTATCACCACTGAATGACTCATTGTGTACCAAGTACCTGTGTGAAATGACAGTGTTGATTAATTGTCCACATTTCAGGTTGTGGCATTGGTGCACATAAACACTAATGTATTTGTATTATTAATCTAATGCTTACTCTAAAAGTCCTACTTTCCAATCCCAGCTATGGAAGTATAAATGAGGATTGCCAGGTACTTGAGATTCAGAAACCGTAGGATGGTAGGATTTAGGAGTGTGTTTATCTTTAATGTGATATAATGCCTTTCTTGGGACTTATTAGAGCTTATTTGTGCTTCTAATTGGTTTTAATCCTTAGGCGTCTGACTTTGTCATCATCTTGAATCAGCGAAGAGCAGTGGAAGCTTTCAGCAAAGGGGGAAATCTCACATTTGGAGGGAATTGCACTGTGGCTGTTGGTCCTCTTGGCAGGTAGGAGCTAATCCTTCACTCTCCATGCCAAACATTTTCAGCATGTTGACAGCGTGTTGACAGTAAGGCTGTAGCATTGCTGAAAGAAATGAGTGTAGTCAGTTCTTGGAATGCGTCAGTAGATACGCTTATGGACGGCTCAATTAGATTATTGTTTCCAAAGTATTTTTTTTTTTGACGAGATCTTGAGGCAGGTGTTTTGCAATAGGGTTTGGGACACTCACATTAAAAGATGCATAATGAAGGTAAAAGCAATGAAACACATTAAATCTCAGAGATGATGATTGGTGTCAATAATATCTCACAATGACACTGCTACTAACAATAAGCAAGGGTATACCTACTCTTAAAATCGTTAAAAGAATATGGATGGAATGTATACTAGGCTTTTACTAACTACTATTTGCAAAGTGTTATGGAGTCAAGTCTAAATTCCCAAAGAACAGTAATACTTGTATTAGGTACGATATATATCATGTAGGAGTTATTCAGTTGTAATGGTGTCTTGTTTGGTGATTTTATGAATAATATTTAAAACATGAGCTCTCTCTCTCACTCTCTCTCTCTCTCTCTCTCTCTGTATAATGGAGATGAACATAGCTGTCTGTTGCATTCTGTTGATTTTCATTTTGGCGCCTCATGAAACTACCTCCTATTGATGAACAGTGATTTATGCTTTTAGCAAGCATGAGCAAGCACAGCATGCATGACTTTTTTTTTTTCTTTTGGGTGAGAATTACATATAATGACAGGTACCACTTTACCACATTATGAACTGGTAGTTTAATTAAACACTGTTGCATTCAGTTTTTTGTCTCTGTGCTTGGGAAATGTAGTTATTTTTTTTTTTTTTTGAAAGAGTAACTTTATCCCTAAAAACATGCCATTAGAACAACAGCCAAGGAATTCAGTGGGTGTTTTTGGATTATGAGTGATTTATAATAATAAATGTATGTGTTTCAATAATTTTATGAACAGATTGGAAGGGAATAGTATCTAATTTCCTGCCAAGGTATCTTGTTGACAGATGAATGACATTACCTACCTGCCTACATATGAAAGCTCTGGCTAATCTGGGGGACTTCCCTGCAACAGACATTTTCCCTTAGTGACAGGTTGGTACGTAAACTAGAGACACACAAGAGTGGTGTGAAAGCTGTGAGGTTAGATTTGTGGCATAATTGAAAAAGGTAAAAGAATATTGTGATATTAATAGTCTGATAGCCACATATCTATCAAGCTAGCTAGCTAGCTGTCTGTCTTATAAATAAAATTAGTACCTCAAACAGTTCATGAGCTTATTATCTAAGTACTTAACATTAATGTATTCTTCTCCTCCTCCTCCTCCTCCTCCAAATGATTGAAGCTGCTTTTCAGTTGACATATTGCACTATGCACCTGCATTATGCATGATCTAGTGTATACATTATCGAATGGTAGTAGTATCATCTAACAAAGGTTTTTACTAAACAGAAGTTATACTGATTCCCTGTTAATGGCAAATGATGTAAAACGCACCTAATGTGACGTCGCTAGCTTTAGTAAATCACACAACATCAACTAATTTAAAAGACAATATTCTTTCACCTGAGTGTTGGTCATCTTGAAAAAAATTTCATCCAGGTACCTGAAGTGCAACACTTCTTGTTGGAGATTTTAGAGTGAACACACTACTCATTGTTTATACTAAAAAATGGTGTAGAACAGTGCTTAAGTATGTGTTTAAGCACACACCTCTACTCTGTAAATCTGTCCCTGCTGTCATTAACAATCAGATAGAGAAAACTTAGTGATAATGGTGACTGACTTGGTGATAACTAAATAAAACCACTCTGTCTCACTTAATATTGTTAAGTTGTCTTTATTTGTCACATATACATTATTGCACAGTGAAATTCTTTCTTCACATATCCCATCCTTGGGGGTTGGGGTCAGAGAGCAGGCTCAGCCATGATGCAGCACCCCTGAAGCAGGGTGGGTTGGGGGCCCAACAGTGGCAGCTTGGCAGTGCTGGGGTTTGAACCCTGATCTTTCGGGTCAACAACCCAGAGCCTTAACCACTTGAGCCTTCCACTGCACCACTATTGAGTATTATTGCATTGCCATCTATATAAAAATATTTATGAATGTAAAATAGTACATACAAGCCTCACACACTGAGCTGCAGTGGTCACAGCTAATCATTAGTTGAGAATAGCCTGTTGTTTTTGAATATGGTTCATGCAGTGCATGCACACGGACAAACCCGACTGACTAAGCATCTTTAACAGGAATTTGGAGGCGGACGTGGCATTCCGCAGCACGGCGGCTGTCTACTCCTACTGCAGGTCGCGTGGCCTTTATGCTGGAGTTTCTCTTGTTGGTTCCTACATCATGGAACGTAAAGAGACTAACAGAAAGTATGTCCTGTTAAGCTTTTACTATTCATTGGATATTAGTTTGGTATTTTACATTATATTGTGCACTATTTGGTTCCTCTGAAGATGTCCACTTGTTGTCTGCAAGGTTTTATTCCCAAGACATTCGTGCATCTGCTATTCTCAATGGGGATGTGGAGCCACCATCAGAAGCATATGACCTGTATGCTATTTTGGATGACTACACTGAAAAATACACCAGTGATTGGCAGAGCAAGTATATGAATCCTAATCGAAAGGTCAGTGTATAGTAAAGGTATCAGAAATTTCTATAATGCATTGTATTGTAGAGTTACAAATAAAACATTAATGGTAGAGTAGATATTAAAAAGTCTACAAGCTGCTGTTAAAATTTCAGGTTTTTGGGAAGTAAAAAAAATTATACCAAAAATTAATCATGTTAAGTCTAACCTGGTTCATTATACTGTATATGCACGCCTCTAAACTAACATTGTTGTTGTTGAGTTAACTCTTCAGTGGCTGGGTTAGCGCCCTGCCCGGGAATCGAACCTGGGCCATGGCAATGTGAGCGTGGGATCCAGCCACTCTACCACCAGGAGGCACACCTCTAAACTAATACTTTTCAAAATCATCTTTTTAGAATTATTGCCAAATCATTCTTTCTTGGTCTCATAAGACAAAATAACATTTTGCTACATAGAAATGTAGAAACATAAAATGTATGTTCTGCCAAGTTCCAAGATTCTTCTTAGTACAGTGTCTTAGTATAATGTCACTTGCATTTTCATGTTCAGGAAGGCCATCTTCTGTCCACCTACAATCAGCAATGATCAGACAGGCTTCATGTTCTGTCTATGATCAGCAATATCAATATCATCTACCATGAATATCAATCTGAAATAGATTTCTTTAGTAGCTCTCCTGTTTGAAATATATTAAGGTTATTTTTAACACGCATTAGTAACAAGAAGTAGTCGTCTTGTTGTGAAAGCCCAGTGACCTTTTTAACATTGAGTTCTACTTGTTTTTCTCACAGAAAGAGCTTTAACTATATAAGATATGAGAGATTGCTTTCACATGCAAAAGTGACCAGCCCTTGACAGATATTCCTGCAGCTCCTTTAATTTTGGCGTAGCTCTCTTGGCAGCCTCCCTGATAAGATCTCATCGTTTTTAAAGGAACATCCTGTTCTTGGTAATGTTATGGTGAAGCCTCATTTTCCCCAGTTGACGATGATGTCCAGGGCTCATCTGATGTTTTGGGTCCCATACAGAAGGTCTTTTCAAAACATGGATTCAGTCATCAGATGATACCAAGGAGATGACCTACAAAACCAAGAAAATCCTACAAAATCTCTTGCAGTTTATTTGGGTTCAATTTGATAATATATATGTGCATAAAAATTACTTTGGAACCTGATTGGTTCATTCTGACCACATGTGCAAGTCCCATTACAGAAGAGTGTGCAAACCTTAAATCATTTTTTTCTTATTCTTTGCAATATTACATTAAAGGTGGAAAAAGACCTGACGTGATTTATCTTGGTTTAATTTTATTTGCATTGCATGAAATCTGGATTTTTATCAGGGATGTGTGGACTTAAATATCCACCAAATGAATCATCCTTCATCCTTTTATTTAACCTTTTGTTCTAGGAGTGTGTGTGAGAGTGAGTGTGAGCGACAGTGAGTGTGTGTGAGACAGTGAGTGTGTGAAAGAGAGAGAGTGCGGTAAATAGCAGTGGTGCAGTGAATTAACAGCTGTGGTTTAATTGTGATGTTAGTGATGTAGTTAAACTTGAGCATAGTTACCAGTGAGTGTAGTTTTTATAGGACGTGTGACAGTGTTCTTCATTTTTACAGAGTGTAGCACCAACTAGACCAGCGCCTCCAGCACAGAGAGCAGCTTCTTCCTTCAGTTCAAGGGCTGAAGGTAAGAGTCCTAAACGGCTATTAAAAAATTAAATATCTCTTCTTTTCGCAGTAGTGTGGCTCTAATTGAAATAACACGAAACTTTTGGCTTAGTGATTGGATCCTGATGCACTTAGTAAAGTGTTTTTAATCGTACAGCTCTAATAGTTAAGATCTTTATCCACAGCTGCTTCTGCTTCTTTTGGAGCAAGGCCAGCCCTTTATCCCAGTCTCTCCACTTGGGGATCTGAACGCTCAGGTGAGTGAAAAATAAAAATATGTATTTTACTTTAAGTTCAACAAAGTGTTACTTCTCAAGCAGCCTTTAAACGTTCCTTTTCTCCTTCACTCTTTTAACATGAATCTGGAGTAATACTCGAGGGTATTTTACCCTTATGCACAGGAGGCTCTAACAAATAGTCAAAGTAGGCAAAAAGTTTCCCCAACTATCATGGTTGTAGATTTTCTGATGATGGGAGGTGTGCTAGAAGAAAACCTTTCCCAGCATGATCCAAAACATACGATCAAAACCACGCTTTTATTCTGACTCTCCCATTCTCCAGACATAAACGCTATTGCAAAACAGAACAGTCCACAAGACTGAATGTGGATTGAGGAGTTATCTTAGATTCCTGGTATATGTTCTCATCAGTATTTAATGAGAATATTATGTTGCAGATGGAGCTTGCACAAAGTACAAAGATCAAAAATGGCAGGAAGGAAATTTCTTCAGTAGAGTTCTCTCATGAGAGAGAGAGAGAGAGAGAGAGAGAGAGTGTGTGTGTGTGTGTGAGAGAGTGTGAGTGGGCGAGAGAGTGAGTGTGCGTGCGTGAGAGTGAGTGTGCGTGCGAGAGTGAGTGAGTGAGCATGTGAGAGTGTGCGTGCGTGCGAGAGTGAGTGTGCGTGCGTGCGAGAGTGAGTGTGCGTGCGTGCGAGAGTGAGTGTGCGTGCGTGCGTGCGAGAGTGAGTGTGCGTGCGTGCGAGAGTGAGTGTGCGTGCGTGCGAGAGTGAGTGTGCGTGCGTGCGAGAGTGAGTGTGCGTGCGAGAGTGAGTGTGCGTGCGTGAGAGTGAGTGAGTGAGCATGCGAGAGTGTGCGTGCGAGAGTGAGTGTGTGTGCGTGCGAGAGTGAGTGTGCGTGCGTGCGAGAGTGAGTGAGCGTGCAAGAGTGTGTGCGTGCGAGAGTGAGTGTGCGTGCATGCGATAGTCAGTTAGTGTGTGGATGCGAGAGTGAGTGTGCGTGAGTGTGCGTGCGAGAGTGAGTGAGTGCATGCGAGAGTGAGTGTACGTGCGAGAGTGAGTGTGCGAGAGTGAGTGTGTGTGCATGCGAGATTGGGTGAGTGTGCGTGCGAGAGTGAGTGAGTGTGCGTGCAATAGTGCAAGTGCGCGTGCGAGAGAGAGAGTGAGTGCGCGTGCGAGAGAGAGAGAGAGAGAGTGAGTGTGCGTGCGAGAGAGAGTGCGAGGGTGCGCGTGAGAGAGAGAGTGTGTTGTGTTGCAGAGGGAGTCTTCTCTCATGTTTTATTTAAAGGTGAGCTTCTGCTAATTAACAACAGTGACATTTTCTTATAACCATTTTTATCTTTACCAAGGACACCAGTAATTCTGAACCTGACTACCTGAGGTCTTTATGTCCAAATAGTCCAGAATTTCTCCCTGGGGTTTAGTAATTTACATCTATTTATATTTTAAATAATAAGGTAGTTTTAAGTAAACATTTAACAACATAAGACTAATCCGAAAAACTTGTTGAAACATTTGGAGTGTATTTAGCTAATATCCTAATCTAACCTAGATAAATAGTCTGCATGAATACCATTTTGTATTTAATCACTGATCATGTCAGTGTGTAGTGTCTTATTACTGATGCTTTGTTTGGCTTTTAGTCTCTGTTCTTTAACTGGAAATGGTCTCTCTGGACTGGCAAAATGTAAAATGAGTTCCTTCTACTTGACTCTGCAAGACAAACTGCAGAGTCTCACCAAAATCAGAGTATCCTGATGGTTTAACGCTATCGTATTTTATTCCATCACCCTTGAGAAAATATATTCATTTAGTGTTGAAGCAATACACCTTTTTTAATTGAAAAGCAGTAATTATTAGTCATTTCAAAGTTTCATGACCCCAAGACATTTTCTGAGTCATCTCTATCATAGTACAGTGAATGATTTGTTTGTTATAAAGATCCATTCGTTTTCAATAGTCTACGAAGCCCTCTGTTTACAGTTTAATTACAGGATTAAATAAGATGTGAAGCAGCCTTTATTTCTAAGAGACTCTGCTCAGCTAGCTTCAAGAGTTAAGCGGAAGAGCCAAGCCGAGGTCTGGCTGCTTTCCCGTCTCTTTTTCACGCTGTTTGTCATGTCAGCAGTCATCTGCATTCTTTCCCACAGAGGAATGACAGTATCATTAGCAGAGGGGAAAATTACACAGATTGCTGGCCAATAGCTGGTGGGTGTCTGTGAGTAAAGGGCCGGGATAGCGTGCTCCCACATTAACACCAATGTCACAACATTTAACTGCAGACATGTTGCCTAAATGGGGAGGAAAGCAGACCTAGAAAAACAAGTTCCCTATGCTTTATGGAGTGTACTTACTGCTTCCATTATCATGATGGGGCTGGGTTTCATTCCATAAAAACAACATCACAGAACCACAGTTTTATAGTTTTAAGGAACAGGAGTGTGTAACTGTGTAAGCAGTAAACAAGATGATAACCCGGTTCATGATCTCAGATACTTGTACCATTTAAAGTTTTTTATTCCAGGTGTGGTTGCATTATCCTATTACTGTAGGTGTTCTCTCACTACACAAAAAGCATGCTGGTAGCTGGATTAGATACATTAAATTGTCCCCAGGTGTGTGTATGTGTGTGGTTCCCTGTGGACTGGTGTCCCATGGAGGATAATTTCCTGTCTTGTGCTCAGTGTTTCCTGGCCAGGCACAGTCAAATTCCAGGCATATATCACATTATCAGGAAACATAAGGGATTGTATGTATTTTTATATGAAGGCATTAATCATTCCACCATACTTTGTACACTGATCAGCCTTAACATTAAAACCAAATATCATCATATTTTAATCTAGAAGTAAGCCATCTAAGTTGATGTGTTGGAAGGAGGAGAAGTGGACAGGTGTAAGGATCTGAGTGACTTGTGATGGTTAGTCATCTGGATCTGAGCATCTCCAAAATGCCAGGACTTGTATTAGTGGTTAGTTCCTATCAAAAATGGCAACAGGGCCATGGCCTCCAAAGCTCATTGAGTGAAGGCTAGCCCATCTGGTCTGATCCCACATAAGAGCTACTGTAGCACAAACTGCTGGAAAAGATAATGTTGGCTATGATAGAATGGTGTCAGAACACAGTTCTTTGCAGCTTGCTGTGTTTGGAGCTGCTGACCCATGCTGACCTTGTGAGCATCAGAACTGGACCATAAAACAATGGAAGAAGCTGGCTTGGTCTGATGAATGACGTTTTCATTTACATCATGTGAACGGCTGAATGCAAGTGTGTCTCTGTCCTTGCACAGAGATTTGATGAAATAAAGGGCTGTGATGGTATATGTACTATGTTTTACTGACTATAGGGCAGTTGTTTAGTCATGGGATGGATAGACATCTCGTTTAATTTTCATTCATCTGCGTTAGACTATGAAGTTAAATGAATTAATATGCACATTTTAACAAGCTCTTTTTCGAATGTGAGCCTCGATCCAATTTCCTAGTCTTACTCATTTCCCCCGGTTTACTTTCTTAATTGGTTTAGATCTAATTGTAGTTAATTTTTGTTATTTTTATCTCTGATTCAGACACATTAGTTAGGCTTATGAGAAGAGCATGCCACAAAACAGTAATGCCCACATCTTCTACGTAAAGCAGAAGACATCTTCTGGACTATGACTCAGGCCTGGTGGGAATGAAGGAGGACTTGGTGTATGAAATGCATTAATGTTTGGAATTAGATGATCTGGGTGTCGTGATTGTTTTAATTGAAAAAGTGGTCAGCTATGACTATTTTTTGGTATGCCTCAAATGGATGTTGCATCGTTCCTGCTTCATCATGAGCTGTGTGCAGTGTACAGTAACATACCTATAGATTATGGAACAGCTGGTGTTCTACACATTAAAATTCAGTGTGGTTAGAGAAAATGTGTGCGTGTGTGTGTGTTTTTCCCTGTGGACTGGTGTCCCATGCAGGATAATTTCCTTCCTTGTGCTCAGTGTTTCCTGGACAGAATCCACTAAAACCATGGGACAACCAAGACAATTTTGTGGGCCTTTTTCATAGTCTGTTAGTTTAAGATTAAGATTTTATAAACTATAGAAGGACACCTCCAAGGCTCACTCATCACAGCTTGCATAACATTTAATACAACCAATACTACAATTAAGACTTTCTTGTGCTACAAAATTTCTTGAAGAAAGAAAATCCACTATCAGTCTATAAATGGAGACAACTGTGTAATAGTTTATTTAACCACAATTTATTTCCTAGTGGTTTTCATGACCAGAGATGTTTGTGGCTTCATTGCCCAGATCTTTCTTTTTAACGCTCATGCATCACATGTACCACTAAATGCCCATGACTGACATGTGTGGTTGCTTAAAAAAGCATGCTACTGTTGTGTTCTTTTTTGGTTAATTCCAATCAGACTCATTGGTGTAGACATGAGAGATATCTTAATGCCTTTCCTTTTCATGAGCTGTCACTATTTCGACTTTGCATGCGCAAGCAGAAAGCTGCAGAACTCAAATGTCACCGTTCTGCCCAGACACACCAACCTGACAGATATGGAAAAACTCTGGATTATGTTGCTGTCAAACTCTATGGCTTGTTGTGGCTTGCAGGCGTGGTAAAAGGAATTAACGTTTCGATTAGACAGTTATTTTATAGGCATTTAGAGGTGTTTATTGTTTGAGTAAAAAAGAAAAAACAAACATACAAAAAATTAAACCAGTCTGAATTGGACTCGGGACTGCCTGAGGGTTCGAAGTAAGGGGATTTCAGTACATGTACCGGCAAATAGTGAAAGACTGCATGTGAGAATGTACCCTCTATTGTCTATTCTCCTGCTTTCTTTGGTCACCCCCCCCCTTGTCCTCTTTGTTCATACTTGTGTAACAATTTTTGTGTGTTAATTATGGAATAAAATACATCTGGATGCACAGTTATAAGAAAATAATCAATGATCAGGTGCTTTGATCCAACCTAACGTGAAGCAGATAATTTTCCTAAATTCTGTACCATGCTCCAAAGCTGATGAGATAAAAGGTCAGCTTGTTACTGAGAAGCTATATTTTTTAATGTACTCTGTGCTTAGACTGTTCTAATGGTGGGAAATTAAACGAGCAGGACTTTAAATGGCAGTAGTAGACACTCAGTGGTTAAGATTTTGGTCTAAAGATTGGAGATGAGTCCCAGGATTGTTGGGTCCTTGAGCAAGGCTTTTAACCTTCAACTGCTCAGGTGTGTAAATGAGATAAATATGTCACTTTGTATAAGCGCCTCTGTCAAAGGTTGTAAATGGATCAGCATCAGCCTCTGACTTGTAAGGCAATTTTCTTCTAAAAATGTTAAATAAAGAAGAAAACGTCACCATATTAGCGATCTTTTTTTCCCCTTTAAATCACAAAACTTTCAGACCTAATCACAACCTGACCTGTAGATCCTGTCGAAACTTTGACAAAGGTTTTTTGCAATAAGTATCAGAACTCAGGCTGCTAAGACCAGTGTAGAAAGCCTGCAAACACCTGACACACTTTACACACTGGAACAAAATGATCGCACAAACACTTACACATGTATTCATGTACTTCATCATCATACAAACTCTGTTTATAATGTATATTATGTAATGTATATAATATAAAAAAAAAAAGCAAATGTGTGCCAAAAAAAATTACGTCATTACTTAATAAACAGCCAAAAAGTAAAACTTTTAAAATACTTTAAAATGTACTCAAGTATTAAAAAGGTAAATGTTTTTAATTAAAGAAATTGAGATAATATTATTTTTTCATGTGAAAATGAACTTTTGTTGCTTACTTTAAACTTTTTCTTCTCTTTTCTTTTTTTTATTTATTTATTTATTTATTTATTTATTTATTTATTTATTTAATGCCATTTTGCCTCAATACATTTTTGATGAGGTGTGATTTTCTGACTAGCTGGTTATGTTAGCTACTGGAATTGATGGTGGCATTAGCAAAAACCCCACAATAACAGTTAGTTAGACAAATAGCTAATTTGTTAACAAATTAGCAAAACTAACCTCGACATGCTTTTCAAATTAATTGGAGTGCATGCTTCTATGGAGGCAAAGGAGACACCTCATTTTATATATGCCGTTGTATACTCAAAGCAAAGTAAACTGAGAATAGTAAAACATTTCAGTGCCAGGACAGCCCCTTCCATCACTTTTGTAAAGGTTCCTTTTGAACTTTTGTAGCTCTTATCTGTATTTCTTTGTGAATTTCAGTCTGGCGGATTACTACTGCTGATGAGTGGATTGTATCTTGTGGTTTTTCATTCTGTGGTGGATTGTGTTACCCTCATGCTTTCTTTCTATTTTCAGGACATTCCACATTGTTGTATTGGCTATGCCCAGTGGCTGTGCAATGACTCCCATCAATAGTTCCTCTTATCTCAGCCTTAAATGGCTCGTTTTCTGCCAAATGGCAGCTCTGTGGTCTTTATCTTTTTAAATAACAAATGCAAACTCAAGGCACAAGCCAAGAGCTACTAAATGTTTAAACAATACTTGCGCAACATTAAACACCACATGTCAGTCACACGTTCCACTATTTTTGGTCACTTAAAAAAAATTTGTGTGTAAGCTGAAAATCTTTTGATCTCAAACCCAAATTGGCCTTTCTGCTCCAATACTTTCAGAGAGGAGGGTAAATGCCATCTTACACTGCCCTCTAGTGTGCTGTGATTGGTTATCTTACATCATACTGAGTTGAATATCTGAAAAAAAGAACAGTTCATTATAGGAAATGCTGTACATTCTGCACATGCCTTTACCAAACTCCGAAGCACACACTGATGCATATAACTAGAACATTTAGCCAAATATCACAGTTTGACAAATTAGTTATAAATAAATGATTTTATATTGAATCACACTTTGTGACATGCAAGACAAAACACCAAAGAAATTCTACATTCAGTCAGAAACATAACACCAGTCTGCAAAGATTTTGGATTTTCGTGGTGCTACTTTTAAAATAAAAGGCAATCACTACTCATTGTCAAACTTCCCATGTCAGTTAATTGTTTGGAGATCCAGGTCTAAATCTGGGTTTCTGCAACACTGGCTTGTGACCAATGTGCTTTAAGAAGAACAGCAGAAATAAAACTTAACTGATTTTCTTAGTATAGAATTCTCTATAATTTCATGCTCCTTATCCTCTAACTCACCCCCTTCCTCCCTCTCTGTCTCTCGGATCTCAACTCTGTTTACAGGTGAAGCATCAGGTGGCGCTCTCGTAGTCACCGCCATGCATGCATTCACAGGGCAGCAGCCTGGTGATCTGAGCTTTGCGGTTGGTGATCGCATCACCGTCATCACAAAGACCGACTCCCAGTATGACTGGTGGGAGGGAGAGCTGAGAGGACAGGTGGGCATTTTCCCTGCCAACTTTGTCTCCCTTAACTGAGAGCGCAGAGGGCTTCAAGGATCCCTGTTTGCCGGACACGATTATGAAGGGAGAAAAATGAATAAGCCAGCATCGTTAAAGGCTTGTATTTAGTTAATGCTTCTTACTAACAGTGTTGATTGGTAGTGGTATGTCACTGGTCCAGGGGTTTATAATGTTTTTCATGTTTGGGGTCTTAATGGTTACTGTCTAAAGAATTAAGCAGGTCATATTTATCGGTTGGTTATCACAATTATATTTTGGTTCATGAGTGTTTTATTTTGAATTACAGGGTTTGTTTAAATATATTAAGCACCGCACTTAGACAGTCAGTGTAAAGCTAACAAAGACTCAAGTGATCTGATGTCATACAAGCTGCTAGTGTTTTTAGAAGAAGTGTTAAGTGATTGTTCTTCTGCCTTTTAGTTTCTTCCAGATGAATGCACCTTTTGTACTGTTTAAATATACTTTAAAATGTACTTTCATTCTCATAAAATACATTCATTGCATTTTTGTTTCTCACCTCAGCTACTGGTAGACATGAAATGTCTAAAAATGTATTTGTTTTTTTTTTTTGAAGATATACTTTGAAATTTATATATACTTTGCCGCATGTGCCTTTATGAATAAAGAGTAGATTAGATTACACTGGCACAATGGATGGATGTTAAATAATATGCATAACTAATCAAATGCTAATTGGTCTACTGTTTTTACTAAACATAACTGATATTTTTATACAGGTGGTTCTAATAAATAAGAGAGATTTAAAGGTCTTGTGATCATTCTGTAATGTGCATTGTGAATTGTTTTCCTCAATTCACTCCTCCTTTTTTCATTGTTGTCTATAATCTATCTATAATATTGAAAGGGTCTGTTTGCGTCTGCCAGAAATTAATGGCTATCCACCAATTTTGGGAGAGTTAGAGGAAACTGCAAATGGTAAATACACTATTGTCACTGGGTGGTGAATACTATTTTCTGATTTTCTAAGAATAGTGAGAACCTTTAAATCATTTTCAATTTTTTCAGTAGAGTCACGTCAAGTGTCACAGTTTAAAAATCCTATTCTTATATATATATAAATTTGATGGTGCAAGATAGCAAAATTAGAGATAATCACTAGGGGTGAATCATTTCTGGAGTTACTGCTTCCTAGTGCTAGTGCTGAGTGAAAAGGGAATTTGTTCAGAGAACCAACCTGTAGGCCAAATGTAACTCTGAAGGACCTGGAGAGATCCACAGCTGATCTGGGGGAAGCAGTGTCTACAAAGCTGGTCTTCATGGATGGGTGGTGAGCCATATGAAATCCCAATTGGAGTTGGCGGAAACCCAACACTCTGAGTACACACTCCCCGGGAAGCATGTGTCTCTGATGACCTCCTTTATGCAGAGCTGTAGTTGTACCAAATTCTTGTGGGCAGTGGTGGTTCAAGTGGTTAAAGCTCTGGGTTGTTGATCGGAGGATCAGTGTTCATGCCCCAGCACCACCAAGCTTTCCTTTCTCTACAACCGAACGGCCCAAACTTGTTCCACCATGACGATGCCTCTGGGCAAGCTCCATAAAGACAAGGTTTACCAAGGATAGTATGGAAGGGCACAAGTGACCTGACCTCAGTCTCATTGAACACTTTTGGGATGAACTGACAGCGTGCCAGACCTCCTCACCTGACATCACCTAAGGGCACTAAATGGGCACAAATCACCCAAAGCCATGCTTAAATCTATTGTGAAGCCTTCCTAGATGAGTGGAGGTATATTATAACAGTAAAGGGGACTAAATCTGGAATGGGATGTTCATCATTCACATATGGGTATGAATGTCGGGTATCATCACTGGAAAAGAAAGGGTTAAATAACTAAAACGATACCATCTAACTTTTTTTTGTTCTTGTTTTCTTTGTTGAGCAACTGCAGAAGTATTGGGTAATGGGTAATGACCCTTAATCTTACCTCTTCCTTATAATCCTCAGAAATCTATACTTATTAATGAGAAGATCATTCATTTAATTGGGTATTATATAGTAATACTAATAGAATCTGTTCAGTCATACCTCTTTATCTGTACATAATTGTTTGGGTGTTTAATCAAATAAAAATGCATATAGATTTTTATTACATTTTATCATGTGGATGTACAGCACAACAGTTTCATATGCAGTCATACATGAGGCCACTGCTATACAAGTCAAATGTCACAGGAAAATTGGTCAACAAACTTTATTGAAATGAAAAGTCGTAGATTTTACCCCAACAGTTCTAATTTCTCTACACTCTATTGCAGTTATAGTAAACTGAGTCTTTGAATATCGGACAAATAGAATATACAATGCTCTAACGTGAAAGCCTTGAAGTGCAAAATCAATTTAACAGTTAAACAAATTAAAAAAAAAATCACATTGGCAAATCCGAGGAAAAAACAGCAAGTCAGTCTTCACATGAGAAAAGCTAAGTGAATATCAATAACTGTAAAATATTTGGGCATTACTGACAATGTGCTTACTATACCGATGCTTATTTCTTATATATGTGCTTTTTTTTAAGAGGGTGGCACGGTGTTGATGTGATTTACTGTCAAGTTGTGTTTAATCCAGGATTTTCAGTTTTCGCCCATCTCCTCTAGGGAAAACATACCCTAGATATGAATTTGACCAGAATAAATATGTTATTGAAGATGACAGCAATATGCTATAATATTAGATCACCAATAAGCACATTCATCACAAGGTGCCCGAATAATTTACTCTTATATTTGTTCACTCAGATAGATGCACACAAGTCAGTAATTTTCCTGTCTTTTTTGGTTTGAGAACTCATGAACTAGGTTTTCAGACTCACTGCTGTTCTTTCATGTTTACTATCGTGTCTTTATATTTGCTTTAAAATATGCTTTTCAGATTTGCTATTGTGTTTATTTTTATTTGTTCTTACGATCTTGGATCGTTTGATTTTTTTACGTTTTTTGCATTCCATGCTATTTTTGGATTTCTCTTTGTTATTTTCTTTTGCATTTGTGTTTTCTTTTTGATCCTGTTGTGCATTTGTTCATTTGTTTAGCACTTCAAGTTTTCTGTACTGTACAGTACATCTGAAGCAACATGAATAGAAAAGTGTAGAAATTTTCAGAGGGCTGGTACTAGCAATATACTTGTTTTAACCTAAGCAGGCTGAATATGCACCATTTACTGTATGATATTGAGCTTTTTAGCACCTGTATTCTTTTCATACTGGTAAAGTACAGAAGATTAAAGTACTTAGTGATTATACCATTCATTTTTTTTGGTTAAAAAAAGATATTAAAGCATTTGTTGAACATGTGCCCATTCAGAAATATTTTTTTTAACTGAAAATGGTTGGACACAACAGAAATTAGCCATTGAAATGTAGTGCAAATCTACATTGTTGAAGTCAGTCTTTCTAAAAACGTCCTCTTATTTTATCTGACTGTCCATATACACATCTCCATATACATTCTTCAACAACTTTACTATTACAGTTCTTTGTGTTCTCACATTAACTTAACACCCTGCCAAACATATCATTTCAATTTTGACCCATACATCCTGATCTTGTCCTTTGTGTTGGTAGAATGTGCTATTATTTCTAGCACATTCTTGATTGGGTCAAGATATAGCCACTAACCAAGAACAAGCTGTCAATAAAAATCCTCTCTCATTTCAGCTAAATCCTTCCTGCTTATCATGCCAAAAGGAAACTTACATGTAACCTGCATTTCCTAACCTGCAAAAAGAGAAGACAGAATGACAGATGAAAAAAGGGTAATCCTCTGGAAATATTTTGAGGCAGTGAAATTCTTCTTCCTGGAGAATGGAGAAGAATGAAAATAAAGTGGTAGAATCTAGATTCCCCTTTCCCGTATCTGTCTTCAGCTACAGCGGCCAGCATGAGCGTGTGCAGCAAGCAAGAATGTAGTGCTCTGGTTGAATGTAGGATAAACCATTTTTCTATGGTTGTTAGAAGTAAAGAAATCTCCAGGTTGATTATAAGAGTTTTGGTCTAAGTGCTGCCTTGAGCGCAGACTGTGCCACTTGAGGACAATGACACAGGGAAAGGAATGCTGCAGCAGTCTATTGACTCAGTCAGTTCCCCTTCCCTCTCACATATCACAGTCATGGGCCCACTAGGGATGCGACTGCGGGAGTTATACCGGCTGCTAGCAGCACATGGTGGAGTACTGGCGCGCCCATATTTGGAGTGTGTTAGTGAGGGTGAAAGGCGGGGCAAGGCACCCTCAGTACGTGCCCACTCCTCGTATGCTCTCCTGCTTCTATCTGGGGATGTGCACTGAGCCGGAATGGGAGACGAGCCGTCTACATTGGATCTCTGTAGGCGAGGGTCGGTGCATTTCAACATCTCCTTAGCAGACATTCGGAAACCAGGCTCTGAGCGGCTGCCTTTCTTCAGGAGCAGGGCTTTGAAGCTGTCATTGCTGGTTGTGGAACGGCGCAGCCTACGATGGATGTTGCTACTCTGACGGGGCATCGGAGTCATGCTGGGGATGGGACTTGTGGGTGTGATGGGTGGTGAGGTAATAAAACTACGGGAGCGTTCTTCTTCAGAGTCACCGCGCCCCAGAACCTTCCTTTTTGACCTGTGGAATGATTGTAACAGATGGATTTGATGATGTCTCATTATAAGTTCCAAATGAAAACCTTTTACAAAGCCAAGAACACTTATCTCTCTGAAGGTACCTAATAATGTTTTACCTCTTAAAACATTACAAGCACAGATTTAAGTCCTCTGGTGATTATGGGGGGAAAGGTACAGTGAATTTATTTGTCCCATGAACTGCTGCTGTTTTACAGGACAGACCTCATTAAAAGCACAACCTAATGCTGCACACAAATAATTTTTATCTTAAACAAAAAAAGACTTGGGATACCTGTGGATGGCTGCAAATAGGTCATCAGTAGTGCGTGGACGTGCAGGTGTCATCATTTCCTCGATATCTTCTCCGGTGCTGCTGAACGTTGGAGAGGAGCTATCTGTTCCAGAATCAAACACAGCATCTAGGACATACAACAGCAAAACATATGTGTTCTAGTTACTTTTCTTCTACAATAGAATAAGACCAATATGTCACCATTAAAGCTAAGGATAAAACTGAATGAAAGGCAGGATGGTCTAAAAAATACAAGACATTGTATAAATGTCTGTAAAAAATTACAGCATTTCTAGCTCCTATAACTCACATTCTCGTACTTTATAGTATCTTAACTTTGCCAATATACAATGATTACAATGTTTTTTAGGGCTTTTACTTTAGGACTGTGTCTATTAAATCTGATTGTTCCTACTGCCATCCTTCCTAATAATATAGCCAAAAAGGGTTACTGAGGGCAAAAAAATATTTGTAGTAATATTTGTTGTATATGACATGAAAAGACATAACATGACAGAAATTAGTAGAGGATGAAGAGGAATACTCTGAATAAAAGCAGACAGACAGTGGGTTTGGGGTAACATACAATATGCTGTTATAAACAGATGCTCAGTTATGTTGTTAGTTAGGATCATATTGAATCCATTTAAGAATCTCACCATTTTCATCATTTTCTTCTTCTTTGAAGATGACTGATCCTGAGCTGTTACTTAAACTATCATCTGTAATGCCTTTATAATCACTTAGCACAAATTCTTTATCGCTCAGTCCAAGATCTGTATCACACAATTGAATATCTTGGTCACTGAGAGTCAGGCCAGTGAGTTGAGGGTCAGTCATACTGTCTGAAGAGATTTCACTGCTGACTGAGTGTCTTCTTGGACTCACAGGAGGAGAATTCTGAGAATCACTCTCTACCTCAGACTCCAGTTGTAGTGGATGCTCATGCTGATTAACACTGTCTGTCAGAGAGTTACTGTTTATGGTCTTTGGCAGTACAGACATTGCTGAGCCAGTAACTTCAAGATGCTCAAGACCATTCAAAGCAGATTGGTACAAGATGGTTGGCATAATTGAAGAGAGATTAGACTTTCTAGGTGATGTTGGAGACCTCTGACCCTGGAGTGTATCACTAGTTCTACATGAAGTAGCTGTGGAGTGTAGAAAATCAGTGTAGGCAGGAGCACACAGAGGTCCAGTGTCAAGTGAAAGCTCCAGAATGTTCTCACTAGAATGGGTATTGCAGACCACTTCAAGAAAAACAGGAGCTGGATTAGAGTCCAGCCTAGTAGATGTGGACTCCTTAAATGGAATATCTTTTGTGTCTATACCATTCTGTAGTGGACTGACAGAGTCACATGTAATAATATTTTTGACAATCTCTGTTTCTACAGGTTTGTCTGTAGTAGTTTTGGCCTCCTTGTTAGGATCTTGGTTTTCTGGACCACACACTGTTGTAATAATGTCTGTGAAAATATTTTCCAATTTCATGAGCTTTATTGGTCGGAGCTGTACCCTCTGAAGAGCTTGGGCAGTAATTACTGGCCTCTCCTGTCTTACAGAATTGTATGATTGACTAGAATTAAGTTCTTTTCCATTCTCCATTGTATCCAAAGACATAGCAGAATTTGTTACTTGTAAAATGGTTACTGCTTGAAGACCTGGTGAGGTAAGAGGCTGGGTGTGAACAGCTGATGAAGGAGGAAGTGGAGGAGGTGGTGGGAGAGGTAAAGTGGTCATTTTATTTTCACACAGCATCAGGGGAGATGAGACTTCTGATGTGGAAGAAGAAGAGTCAGGAGAGAGGCATATGGATGTTCTACATTCCTCTAGTATTGTGGATGACACTTGGGGAGAACTTTGCTTTTCCTCAAAAGTAGGGCTTATAGCCAGAGGAGATGGTACTGGTGTGATCGGGGATACATTGGACTTAACTAAACTAGGCATTGGGCTAGTTAAACTAGACTGAAGGGTGACTAATCCAGGCAATGTTTTAGGCAGCGGTGGAGGTGGTGGAAGGCTCTTGACAGAATCTGATGTGTTTGAGGACAGGGGTTTGGAGTAAGAGGAAACAGAGGACCGCAGTGAGGACTTCCTCTCTGGGACCTTGGGTTTGGGCCTTCCTGCTGGAGATTTGGCTCTTAGAAGTGATGTTACTGGTGTACCGGCAGTTGGGGTAATAGATTGACTCGAATAACCACTAGATGGTGATGTCAAAAGTTGGACTTTGTCTGGGGATGCAGCCATCTTGGAATTTATCCCAGTCTTGATGCAGACAGTTAATGGAATTGCATTACTGTCCAAACCTTTTGAATTCTCTTTTGTAAGTATAGGTTTCATAATTTGAGAGGATGGCCCATGTTCAGAGCTTGAGTGGGGAAAGTCCATATGAAAGTCCCATGACTCAGTGTATTCTGAGTGTTGACTGCTGCTGTCACTGTGTGTGGGTGTGGTTGGACACATGGTAGCTGGTGCTGACATTCCACTGCTTGCTACACTAACAGAACTTTGGCTTCTGGGACCCAGTACCCAAGGGTCTTCTATTCCACTCAAGGGTATCTGTCCAGAGTATGAGGCACTATGACTTTTCAGGGATTCATGGAGACTTGAGATCAGTTGCTCATTAAGGAGTGTCTCATTGTTGTATGTTTTTTGCTGTGGTTTGCGTCGCAACGAGTCAGTCCTTTTGGGAGGTGGTGGGGGCTTTTTGGATTTCCGCAGGGAAATGCTGCGGCTTAGAGAATGATGACTATGCAGGCTTGCATGGTCATCATGACTATGGTGCTCCCTACACTCATACAAATTGTGTCTTGAACTGCCTGCTTTGTTGATGCAACCATGACTGTATGATTTGCAATCTGGTGTTAAATGCATAGAAGCCGAGCATCTCTCAGTATCAGAAGAAAACAATGAGCTGGTATCTGTCTTGTTTGGTGAATGTGCCACGCTATTACAAACATTAGTGATAGGGGAGGAGCAGCTTGAGGTCCATTGGTCCATTGGAGCAGGTTTATATATCCAATGGTCAGTGGTCAGTGTGCTGCAGCTATGAATGCTGCTCTCTGAAATCTCAGAGTCTTCATAGACACCACAGGGACTGCAGTTCCTTCCATCAAGGGTACTACATTGGGAGGCTGGAGACTGACAGCAGGAGGAGCTAGTAGAACATGAGGTACCACTACTGCTGAAAGGGTGGTCTGAGGGACAAGTTGACAAAGAATGCAGTGGGGTCTCTACTGCCTCAAAGCTTTGTGATGAGTGGACAGAACAAAGGTTTCTAGCATTCTGCAAAACAATACCAGCATTCAAGGAGGATGTGCTCCTATTGTGTTTGGAAACCATATAGCTTGAACTTGCAGTATGACAGTCATTCTGGAAACCATGAAATTCATCAGACCTGGAACTGACTGAGGTATTTTTTCTTAAATCAGACTTGTGCTGTGAGTCTGGGCTGCCATGTTGCATGGTAACCTGATAGGGTAAGGAACTTGTGGAGCCAGACACTGTCAAATATGGAGAACTGCTGCAAATGGTTTCAAGTTTTTGAAGACAAATTCGAGCACCATTACGAGGCAAACTGTGAAAGCCTTGATCACTGGCATTTAGTTGACAAGTATAGATATCACCATTGCAGTCACTCGTGTTTGAGATGCTACCAGAAGATGAGAGAGAGATGTTTGCCACTTGAGTAGCGATGCCATGGCCTCTCTGTGAACGGATTCTGCGCATTGAGGGGGGTACAATCTTTACATCTTCTGTCTGGCAGCCAGAGTCACGAGTGACTAAATGCTTGAGGGAAGAGTTAATGCTCCCTACGCCACCAAGGGTGGAGTATTGGCCTGTTGTGTGTATGGACTGAGATCTGATGCCAGTTTGTTCATTGTTTGCTATAAGGAGAGAAGTAAAGACAAAGTCAAATTAGTCTGTGTTTACTAAAATTCAGTAACTTGTCTGTGTTTGTCTTGTGTATTTCTGTAAGTTTGATTGATGCTATAGTCAAAGTTCTACAATCTGACACCCTGTTTTAAAACATAATACTATACAAAATAAATAAGATCACAATGTACAAACAACAAATTCTACTGAACTATGAATGTGTAAATTCAACAGTGGAATACAAAGAGCAAAATTATTAGATTTATGACTATTATTAAATTGGAAAAAATGTTAAGTGTAATTTCAACAACACAATGTAAGAATGAACAAATTATACACAGACAAAATTTCAGACAATGGAAATAATTATTTTAATTTCTTTAAATTTAAAGTTGATGGATAGATGTAAATGTATTAGATATACAGACCTCCAAACATTCAAATTTAATGTAAATACTTTTTATGTCTAGTTCCTTCCGTTTATGGATGGTTAGTCTTGGGAATAGGGAACTGCTTGCTGCTTGGATGTCAACAGAATTACAATTAAAAAAAAATAATCAGAAGAATTTAATAATAAAGAGAATTGTCAGACCTAATTCTCTTTTGATGTTGTCTGGAACCCCTGTTATTGTCTTCCTTCGTTTCACCCTCTTTGACCTCCTTATTATAGTGTCAGTGTTAATTATGGTACGACGAAAACTCGCCTGCCGGTCAAAGTTCTCTCCTGTTATAATAAAGCAAACAAGTTACAGCAGGTTTAAGCAAGTGATACTTGATGCTTCGTACAGTTATTATACCCAAACATTATAGTATAGAATGAACACAAACTTCAGTAATTGTCAAAAATGTTTCAAGAATATTACACAGAAATACTGTACCTGTAATGTTGATGGGGACGATGTCAGTGGTCACAGACTGTGCTTGCTGTTTCATCTTCTCCTCTGGCGTTGGTAAGGGCATACATTTACTCCAACTGTGGTTGTTTGTATCACTGATGTTATCCAGCTGAGGGGTCTGTGGCCTGAAGGAGTACACCAGCTTCTCTTCTTCAGTTGAAGTCTCTGATGACTGAACACAACACATACACTCGTACTTACGCTTCATCAAACTCAGTGTCTCATGACTGAGTCTAGGTCCAGAGAAGGAAATTGAATCATATTTGGTCATTTTCCAGATTTGCTCAGTTGAAAGGAGAAAAAAAGTAGATAAGAAACCCTAGCCACCTCTTGAACTCTGTTTGTGTGAGAAAATTGTGAACAAAATATTTCTCGGTGCAGAAAGCTCTGGCATAGGCCTCTAAATTATTCATGCTAATTTGAGCTGAATGTTGCAATGGCTGCTTCACACTGAGACTTCACACTGGTTGTAATGGAACAAAATTACCCACTCAAGTATAAAACCTCTGTTAATATGCTGATATCACTTTTGTTTATTTCTAAGTTCACTCAGATTAGATTCTTACAGAAATATAATACAGTCAGCTCCAGAGTTATTGGTGCCCTTGGTAAAGATTTGCTAGAAAATGTGTATGTTATGAAAAATGTGTGTGCTTAAATAGCTTAATCTCACACTGAAAATATGAGAAATCTAACCTTTACTGAAAAACAAATTTAACAAATGATTATTGTTACCCCCTGCATATACTACTTTGTGCAAACTCCCTTTGCTAATGTAAAAGGAATTTTCTCCTGTAAACCATGTCTCCACATCCTCCAGCCTCCTCTGTTCTCACTGGCAGACATCAGTCTTCAGCTTGCATAACTGCTTTCCAATGGGGTTTAAGTCAAGGGACTGCAAATTCCAGGTCAAAAGCTTGATACTCTGTGTATTGTACCACTGAATCATTGTCCCACTGGAAGATCCAACCATGGCTCAGTTGCAACTTATTTAAAATCATTTTGGAGTGAATGATGTTGTGTATTTTGTTTCCTTTCTTACCAAATACTTTGTTGGAATGGAGATTGATGGATATGGTGACCCCCAACATGACCCCCAACATGCATCTTTTATAAATCTGGAAAAAGATCTGGACTCTCAAACCATCTTCCTCACATGTGCATGGGGCAAAACAGACTTGCATTCTCTTCCTGGCAGGTTGCAAGATCTGCTTGTTTTAAAAGTCTTATTTATTACCCTAACATAATGTATGGTCACTTTCAGGTGTAGTTTTTTATAGCCATTATCTGTTTAATAATACTTTTGTCTCATTTTATTTTGTATTTTCAAATTTTCCCCATGTTGATGAATAACTAAGGTAATTTGACCTTTTTATTATCTCATATTTATACCACAGAAAAACAACAAGTCCTAAACCCTCAAGCATAGATTTCAAGAATTTCTAGGGATGCCAATAATTGTGTGAAGGGTATTTTACTTTCTTAGAATAAATTTACTTCAACTTTACATATTTGAGTGTGGGGATTAAGATAATTAAACACAGAGACATTTTCCTAAACTTTTTACCCATCTTAAACAAGGGTATCAATAGTTTTGGACCTGACTGTAAACGATAAATGGATAATAAAGTGTTTGGACTGGAAGAGCTGTATACAGTCACACTGTGATGTTCAGGTTATGTATACAATACATTCAAATACATTCAATTCAATAAATCTACTAATTTATTTCTACACAAGTAGTGGAATGCTAGACTAGTGCAGGAAACAGCTAGAAGGATTTTTTTTTAATAAGGATGATGATCTACCATTTCTCAAAAATGGAGACACTTCTACCAGAACCTGTTGCCAAAAACAACTGTACCTTTTTTCTGTAAGGTTTCAAGTGACAGCAGAAAGAGAGGCAAGACTGAGGCAAGCAGCTCAGTATTCTAGACAACTTCATGAGAGAAAAACAAAAATAAATGTGACAAAAAAACCCAAAACCTAATATATATATATATATAAATAAAAAAAATAAAAACATTATATGTGTATATATATATATATATATATATATATATATATATATATATATATATATATGAATTAAAGTCTCAAATACAGAACAGCCCTTATAACCATATGTTTTATGTCAGGTTTATATTTACTATGACTGTCCCAATATCAAAGTTCCACTAGAGGGCAGTACAAAATAATTTTTCAAAGCCTGGCATAAAATTTTTTTCACAGTCAACATGAATGTAATTCATGTACATATAAGTATATTGATTGACAGATGTAGTCATTACAGCCTGAAAAAATTAAAACTTGTTTTTTTTTTTTTTAACTCAGCTAACAAACAATGTTTATTGGCATCTACTGTAACATCAGGTGCTTTTTTCCCCAAAAGATTCCTTCTCTTTTACATTGGCCTTAGTTACAAATGTCAAATTTAACACATTTAACACTTCATCTGAATGTAATAAAACTGTACATTCAGGAGTATTGGTTCATGTACATGAAGAGAGAACTACAGCAACCACAGCATGTAGTCAAATGTTGCTGCTTTATGAAGAAATATATTACCATCTGTTATACATTAAAAATTCATTTTAACAGAAAAATAAATGTTCCAAAAGTTTTTGGCCCCTGTGAATCGTGAGATTAACGTCCAGCATGATCCATGTTATAATTAACCACTGAAAGTAGTAACAAGTAGTATAATAGTACTAACAAGCATTATTAGTAGTAATAAATCCCTAATCTTCCCTTGTGTAGATCTGACAGGTCAAAATTCAGATCAGAAGCTAGGTCGATGCTACACTTGGAACTTTGAGTGGCTATACTTGAGCTGTTTACCTTTTTTTTCTTTTCTGTTTCATCTTGATCCAGTTGCCCATCTCCATCAGAAAGGAGGGGTGAGGAGAATGTTGGGCCTTGAGAGTAGTATTGGGAACTACGAAAACCATCTTTCCTCAGCTTGTCACATTCTGAAGGGAAGTAGCACATTAAGCTGTAGTCAGGCTAAAGCCAAAAAAAGAGGCAAGCATTCCAGATTTTTCATTTCACAGTGATAAATAATACCTTGTAATATTCATGAGTTGATGAATAATTGAATGAAATGAAGGTTAAATTTGAGCACAACAATCTTGCTTGTTCCCCTGGAGACATTTTGCTTGTTCCCCACTTTAGTTCAAATGGAAAGGTGTTACTAAAGGCTTGAGTCAAATCTGTTTTAAAAGGTTTAAGAAAGGTTCACTGGCCCGTGTTGTGATGTGGGTGAGTAAGCTTTTGTTGGCACACACAGATACAGGTTGTATGTGTGAAAGCCTTTTATCACAGTAGTTCTTTGGGGAGCATAAGGATTCACAATAAAAACTGTCACTTCAACAGGAACATTTTTCTCACTGAAATAGTGCGCACTTCAGTCCAAGACAGAATGTGATCATAAAGGTATATCCAGCATCTTTCGGTTTAAAATTTAACGTGAATATGTGCTAGGTTATGAATCTACAGACTGGTGTCTCCTGCATCTCCACCCACTGAGACTGACACAATGATTTATTTCAGATGATGATTTTCACTGACTGCTTGTCTAATAAAACCCTGTGAAGGAAAAACATCCATTTCTCATATATAGAGGGGAAGAAATCTTTTGAATAATATAAGGATATAAACTATTTAAAACAAAAAAGTTAAATGTTCAGTATGTTGAATATTTAATAATTCTATTCAATTTAAATCTATTTAAATGTAAGCAAATGTGTGATATTGACCACATTAACTCGTTGTTTTCCTCATGTCTAATCTCTTCTACTGAAGCATGTGTTCAGATTGTAGTCCAATGGATTTGGTCTAGAATGGGGCATATGATTTTGAAGAAATTTGTGGGGTCCCTGCTAGGTCCAGTGCACAAAGGCATACTGTCAAAGCAAAAAAAAAAAAAGGACATTTCAAACCAATATCATTTCTAATGAAAACTGTTATTAAATAGAAACATTTTCATTAATGTTGTCAGACCTTTGGACCCCACTGCATGTTCCAAAACTTTCATCTTATAATCCTTCATTAAAATCATCTCAAAGAACCTCTAAGTAGTTCTTAAGACATAAGTTGCTGTCTTATACAAACTTTTTTTTTTAATCTAGGACACTGCAGAAATGTTCCAGTGTTCTCTTCAGCTATCCTGCATATGGGTTATAACAGCATCTCCAGCCTTATCTTTGTGCAAAATAATATATTGTAAGAAAAACATGAGCTTTTAATAGATCTTTTCTATGTGATAAATATGCAAGACATGTAAATTGGTTTTAGTAGCATTTCTGTAGATCACCTAGTGTGGTATTAAGAAAAACAAGGACTTTAGCAAGCCTGAACAAAACCCAAGTGTGAACAACATGGCCTACTTTCTGAACACATGGAACTTTGTATTACATACACAGTCCCAGTGGGAATGAGGCAAATTTTCAAATACACTGAGAAAAAAAACAATGTAAGTACAAGCAAATGCTTTTGTTTATCCCTTTAACTCCATTTGTTCTCCTAATGAGATTAATTTATACTGTAATTTGAATAGAATTACTATTGTATGTTTATTTTATTTTTTTTGCTATTCATATTTTAGGTCCAAACCCTGCTTTCCCCAGCCATTCTCTATGTCATGACAAGCCCCCACCATCAATATCATCAATATTTACTGATCTCACTATGCATGTGCTGTGCCAGTATTGATCAGCTTTGTCCTGCTATGCCCAGATTCATCAGTTGGTGCTGTAACAATGTTAATGTCACATACAATACTACAGGATCACTATATAGTATGTATCCTCACAGACACCTATAGCTGGCTAATAGTGCTATAATAGCATACAGTATATTCATGATATAATACGTAAGAATGAATATATAAAACTATAGCAATATAAATACTATTACATTGTATAATACATTGACAAAAATTTTACAGTCTGCTAATATGGCTTAGGTTTAAAAAATAGATTAAGCTGCAGGCTGTGCAACTTTTTTTTTGTCACCTGCGACTGCAGCAGAAATCAATTGTTTTCAGTAGGCAGTGACTAACACAGGCCAGTGTGTGTGTGTGTGTGTGTGTGTGTGTGTTTGTGTGTGTGAGAGAGAGAGAGAGAGAGAGAGAGAGAGAGGAACACATGTCAAGGTTCTCCTATTAATTCCACAGCAGAAGGGGATTAAATACTGTCCTTATTATAACCTGGTAACTCTAACACACTTACCGATAAGATGTAATACACACACACACACACACACATACACTATATTGCCAAAAGTATTCGCTGACCTGCCTTGACTCGCATATGAACTTAAGTGACATCCCATTCCTAATCCATAGGGTTCAATATGATGTCGGTCCACCCTTTGCAGCTATAACAGCTTCAACTCTTCTGGGAAGGCTGTCCACAAGGTTTAGGAGTGTGTTTATGGGAATTTTTGACCATTCTTCCAGAAGCGCATTTGTGAGGTCACACACTGATGTTGGACGAGAAGGCCTGGCTCTCAGTCTCCACTCTAATTCATCCCAAAGGTGTTCTATCGGGTTGAGGTCAGGACTCTGTGCAGGCCAGTCAAGTTCATCCACACCAGACTCTGTCATCCATGTCTTTATGGACCTTGCTTTGTGCACTGGTGCACAGTCATGTTGGAAGAGGAAGGGGCCAGCTCCAAACTGTTCCCACAAAGTTGGTAGCATGGAATTGTCCAAAATGTCTTGGTATGCTGAAGCATTCAGAGTTCCTTTCACTGGAACTAAGGGGCCAAGCCCAGCTCCTGAAAAACAACCCCACACCATAATCCCCCCTCCACCAAACTTTACACTTGGCACAATGCAGTCAGACAAGTACCGTTCTCCTGGCAACCGCCAAACCCAGACTCGTCCATCAGATTGCCAGATGGAGAAGCGCGATTCGTCACTCCAGAGAACGCGTCTCCACTGCTCTAGAGTCCAGTGGCGGCGTGCTTTACACCACTGCATCCGACGCTTTGCATTGCACTTGGTGATGTATGGCTTGGATGCAGCTGCTCGGCCATGGAAACCCATGCCATGAAGCTCTCTGCGCCCTGTTCTTGAGCTAATCTGAAGGCCACATGAAGTTTGGAGGTCTGTAGTGATTGACTCTGCAGAAAGTTGGCGACCTCTTCGCACTATGCGCCTCAGCATCCGCTGACCCCGCCCCGTCAGTTTACGTGGCCTACCACTTCGTGGCTGAGTTGCTGTCGTTCCCAAACACTTCCACGTTCTTATAATACAGCTGACAGTTGACTGTGGAATATTTAGGAGCGAGGAAATTTCACGACTGGATTTGTTGCACAGGTGGCATCCTATCACAGTTCCACGCTGGAATTCACTGAGCTCCTGAGAGCGACCCATTCTTTCACAAATGTTTGTAAAAACAGTCTGCATGCGTAGGTGCTTGATTTTATACACCTGTGTCCATGGAAGTGATTGGAACACCTAATTCTGATTATTTGGATGGGTGAACGAATACTTTTGGCAATATAGTGTATATATTTGCCTTTTCAGGACCATGGTTATAAAACCAAATGGTTTGGTCCCCACCAAGATACAAATACATGCCCCAAACACATGACTCCCCCTTAAATCCACACATTAATTCAACAGTACATGGGAAACTGACCCAAATGTCAATCTCAAACAGACCTTAGGATTTGCTATAAGCTTTTCATTGAATTAAGTATATACTAGTCTACATCAAAGCTGCCATTGCTCATACAAATGAGTCAGAAACTGTGCTGAGGTGGACACCGGCTCCTTCCTCTGCGTCTCTGACAGCACACACACACACACAAATGAATTCTAGATATTAGCGTTCACCAGCAACTTAGACAAAGCACTAAGTTTCCTATAATAAATCTGGAGCTGTCACTAAACATAGCCACCCACTGTTACAAAAAGACAGGACACTTACAAGACAGTTTATTTATCTTATAACATGACCATGTAAGAATCTTTACTTCTGTGTTCATTCAGCAAAGAACTACAGTATCATCTCAGGGAATTTTTCCTTGCCACCGTTTCCTAACATTTCTCTTGCTCTCTCTCACATAGCATACTATATTAGATCTCCTTCACTGCACTTAATGTAATTCTCTATGTGTATGTCTCACCTCTGAGGACAGTCTTCAGGTTGACCTTGGCTTGGCAGTGCAGCTCTTCCACACAGGGAGGTCTGCTTCCTGGCAGGAATACATTCTCCTGCTGATGCCAGGGCGCTGTGTAATGCACTGACCATTTGCTTTCTTCATCTAAACTGGACACAGCTAGAGGGCAGAAAGAGGAGATAATTCAGACAGGTCACTGAATGTACAGCAAGAGACAAAGATCACTACACAGAGATTTATAGGAAGCACTGAAAATTGGCCAGAATTTATTCGAGTCCAGTTTTACATGGACTCACATAAAACAACAAGATATAAAGTCAGGTAACTATTTGATTTAAATCCAATCTCCAGATCTCACAGCCAAAGCTAAGTAAACTGATCTTGTACATGAATTAGAGCCGTTCAGCACAAATCCTTTTGGTTCATTTTCATCCAGATTTTGTCATGAGAATATTCAAAGACAATATACAGACACAGGCACATAAAGGAGGGAGAACTCTGGAATGTGCAATGACCAATGCAGTATGTATACCAGCAGTCCAATAAAGCATTTGTGGGCCAGTGCATCTGAACACAGTGGCTCTGCATGTTTCTGAATGCTCAGAGCAAACCCTGATTACAATTTTAATTATACTAACCCTCAGGCTGAACAAAACTAAGTCAGACACTGTAAAATGCTTGAAGGGCATGCTGGTGTTTATTGATCCTTCCACTCATAGTCACACTAGAACAGCTCAGTTCAGGATAACCAAACCTGTGAGACGGAATGGATTATATGTATTATAAGATGACTGGATCTAACTTAGAGAACCTTCGGCAGCTTTCATGAGGTTTATTAAAAAATAGTTTAAAGTGTGTATACTTGAGTGATTCACTCCCCTGTAAAGTCCACCGCCCCCCCACCCCCCCTTTGTAATGTTATGGAAAATGGAACTGAAATGAAAGAAACTGGATTATAGGCTATGCCTGATGTACATAGTGTCATATGATCTCACTATAAATATACCTGCCCATGGAAAACCCCAGAGACCTATCTAAATCCTAAAAAGCTCTGTGACACTGTACAGTCTGACTAACAAATTATGCAATGTTTAAGCACCAGAAAAATTTTAGGGGTTTCACAGCAAGAATCCCAACCCCTTCACACACACACACACACACACACACACACGTCAATATGATGGGCTATGCTATGCAGATTTATAACATTTAATCCCAACAAAATACTTTTTAGGTAACATTATAAAACACACAAGGGTGGTCAAAACTTTTGTTTAGCAGTGAAACAATATATGCTGTCAGGTAAAATTTGAAATATTTAAAAAAATATGCTAATCTTTCCTATCTCCACAGCCGCTGATATCCTTTCTCCTTCCATTCCACCATTTGCAAACCTACTGATGCACATTTTCATATCTCTAACATCTCATAAAAACTGTTTTAAGGTGATCCAACATCTGGTTCAAGAGCTTTTTCCTTCATTAAAATCCCTAATCAGTCATTAACTAATTATTTAATCTAACATTTCTCAATAGCAAATAATTGAATTAAAGTCAGATGCTTACACTAGAGAGAAAACATGATCAGTCATGCTTGCAGTATACTGAACAGAACAGACATTGTTGTCTATGCTGGTCACTAAGCAACACTAATGAAAATGCAGTGCTCTTGTGAGACTGTCCTGCAATCCCACAGTGTCATCTACAACAAGACATATTGAAGCATTAGCCCAATTACAAACCACACCTGTCAGTCTTCACACGCAAGGTCAATTAAAAGCATATTCATTCTCCTGTACAGTCACATGCATCTAACCTGGCGTGGCAGCAAAGAAACATCCCATACCCTTAAACACTCAAACTATATCTGACCTTGAGCCAGAGCTCCAATGATAAAAACCTGACTGCAGAAAGTGTCAGGCAAGAGAAGCTTACCCTTCTTCCTGAAGTACTTAATGACGGATTTGAGAGTTATGCCAATGAGCACCATTGTGGAACCTCAAAGCTGGCACGAAGGCATCTCTTGAGAAACGTGCGTGTGACGTTGTTAGTCTAGCATTTGCGTTCGTGTGAGAGTGTGTGGGAAGAGAGGCAAAAATCGAGAGCAGGGAGGGAAAAGCATCACATTGGTACTGCCCACTTTACACACATCGTCTACTCGTTTTATGCTGACTGGAAAAGCTACATTCAATCTCCCCCTCCCCACTTTCTTTCCCTCGCTCTCTTTTTCTTGCCTTCCCTCTCTCTCTCTCTCTCTCTCTTCGCTGTCAGAGTTCTGCCTCTTTCAGTCCCACCCTTCCTCCGCTCATGCATTGTGTTTCGTTTCCTCGTGTCTCTTGCCGCAGAGCAGTTTTGAGGCTCGTCCTCATGCTTTGCTGGTTCGAGCATAAGTCCTCTGTCACCTTGTCTTTACACGAAAGCTGCGCAGGTGTCCTGCAGTGGCAGCTATACCAGTGTGCAATTCATCATCACCCACAAGCAGCTTCTGTTTCTTTATCTAACACACACAAGTCTTCTCTCAGCCAATGCATTTCATCTAAAGAGTTATAGCAAGTGAAAGTAGGTGTACTTGGGAAATAGGAATCAAGTCCTAGTCTTGTTTAAGACTGAAGTACTGCAGTGCCTCAGCACCGAAGCAAGAGCCACCTCTTTCTGTCTTTCACACTTCTCTCTCTCCTTCTCTCTCTCTCTCTATCTCTCTCTCTTTCTCTCTCACAAGAAGCATGAATGAAGCACTCAGCGTTTTCGTGCGGGGCCGGTCCAGAGCTGTAGGTAGTTCAGTGCAGTAATTCACTCATCATTTATATTCTGCACACCAGATCCTGCATGATAACCACAATTAAATTGCAGACTGGGGTCTTTTTTTGTGGCAGAGTCTGAATAGGAAATCTGTTTTATTGTAAACTGCCATAGGTAAAGGGCTTTAGAGCTGATATATTAAAACAGGCATAAATACATTATGTTGCATAAGTCTTTTTCGGATTTGGACCATACTTTTACTTTTCCACATTTTATAGCACTAAAACAGAGATTTTTATACACAGTAGTCTAGAATGTTTAGGTGGATGAAGAAAATGTGGTTCACATAAACAATCAACTGACTAATTGACTTATTGTATGGCACTTTGAAGTAAATTTTTATGTAACCCAACCCGCACTGGTCCTTGAACCTGCTCCAGAACTTTATCGCATTCATTGATTGCTGCATGGACCTTGAGATGATGCATTTTAGGAATGTTTTCCAACAAATTCTGGGGTTTAGAAAGAGCATTTGGTTGGACTAATTAATACGTGACTTCAGTTGGTCCCAGCAGACCTCACTTAGAGGCTTTACTGTGAAATTTGTCCATCTATCATAAGGACTTAGGATAAGGATTTACCATCTTTCAATATTTATGGAAACAGGATTTAATAAAGCTCTATGAAATATTTCCCAGCTATGCAAAAGACTTATTAAAGTTAGTACTTTTAAGATTTCAAAGTATTTCAAATCTTCTATGTCGTATGTATGTCGTATGTCGTAATCGTATTTCACTGGCTACATTTTTTATATAATAAAATACTGCACTATTACACAATGTATATATATATATATTTTCTTCTACACTGTTAAACTTGCTTCAAATTCTTAGATTTTTCTTTATATATTTATGTTTATATATTTTGTATTGTTGTGCACCAATACATCAAGGCAAATTCCTTGTACATGTAAAACCCACAGTACTTAGTAATAAAGCTGATTCGGATGCTGAAACTGAATTACATAACACACAACAAAAATTCAAGCAAGATGAATGTTTAAAGATTCAAACATTGTTGAAAAACAATTATGATTGTCGAACTTATAGCAGCCTAACTTCCACAGTTAGTAATAAATTCCTAACGCTCAAATTATAGTATCCTGGACTCACAGTATGATCTGTGTCTCTGTCTTGCTGATCCTATTATGTGGGCTAGATTGATCTACAAAAGCAGACAGGCTTGTAGAGGCTCGTCTCCACCTCAGACAACACATTCAATAAAGTGGTACATAAGCAGCTGGGGGCACACAGAACAAGGCTTTAAAACCCAGACTACCACTTCTGAGGCACCACCATGGCAACGATGTTGTGAAGAAACAGTGGGGTGTTAGAGACGTCTTCACTAATCAGCTCAGCGCAAGGGAACTGGAGTCAGGTTTCTCATAGGCACTGATTTATCATCTCTACATTCTGCATGTGAATGTTTCAAAAAGGCTCCCCAACACTGAGAAGCTCAATAACGTCTGCATGGTACTAACTATAATAATTGGAGTCAGTTATGATGTGACAAAACTAAGGAAAATGTGCAGAGTGAAGGGTAGAGAAATCACTTGCCTGACCTAATTAAAGGAACTAATTTACAGAACACAGTCCCATGACAAAAGACGTGACATTGCATGCAAGTTGGGAATCTGCAGTAGGTTTAACATGCAAAGATTCGATAGCTGCTTTAAGATTTGTTTATTTTTAAGCCTCTGGGTAAGTTGAGTCTTTGTGTCTATTGTGTGTAATGTTATGAATTTACCAGACAGAAAAAAAAACAGAAATTATATAAAAATCTGAGAAAAACATGCCTCAGAATTTATGAAGAAAATACACTTGTGTGACAAATTAAAGGAAATAAAACAGCACAAAGTTAGTAAGGAGTTCGGCCATTAAGAGCTGCTGGAATAGCTTCAATCACTTAAATGAAATAAAGCATAATGTTATCTGCAAAATACACAAGATTAAGGAGACTATAAACAATAATTGTTACATAGCACCATTTTATACTCATCTGAATGCCCTACTCTGCCACTTTCACTAATCATTTTGTACTGGACTACAAAAAGAGCACTTTATCTTATTCCATATGGGCTGTAACCCAAGCTCAGGATCAGACTTGGTCCCTAGAGCTGTGAGGCGCTGTGTTACAGGGCTGCCATGAAATCAGTTGTGAAACATTGAATTTCTATTTAATGGTTATGAAAATGATCTGTGTAATATAAGCTGATCGTGGTTCAGTGTAAAATAAAACATGTGTTCCCTGTTCCCTAATCAAACTTTAACTGATGCAAATGAATATTCATAAAAGCTGATTTTATATTCATATATTCACAACTGCATTGCTGCAGAAAGAAAAAGTCATCATAAAAAAACAGAGTAAATGCTTGCTTCTTATGCAGGAAAGAATCATATAACTGATCAGTTGCCAGAATCCAAATATAGTGTGGAGTCCCCTTAACAATTGAGTAGGCACTGTTAGTGATGACGACAGTCAAGTGAGGCCTAAACAATATCATCATAACAAGCTCTTATCATTTGTCCTTCAATCTGTAGCTCTGCACAATAGAGCCATTCATGTCCAATGTCATCAGTCACCTGCAGGTCAACAAGCACTCATCAATCTAATAGCAGGCACACTGGCAAGGACAGCCACTTAAAGAAGCCACTATTTCTGTTAAACGCTGCATGTGCATTACAGATTGTGGGTTTGTGTTTGTACTGACGAAAATAACACAATAAATGCACTTAAGCATATACGTGTATGTCATACGTATGCTGGAGAGGCAAATCTTCCACAAATACACCTCTACGATTAGTGCATTGACCATCCATGAGTCATCAGGAAGTGTATTATGATTTAAACTGACAGTAATGTGACTACATGGGTACCTGTTGGTGTTAACTACTCACAAAATACTCTCAGCTAATTTCATTAATAAAGCATCCATGATGTTAATATGGCAAGGTCATATGTCAAAATGGACAGCAGAGGAACAAAAGTCACACATGGAAGCCTTTCACGGCTATTACGTGCTACAAAAGACAACTGTTTCTGACTCCTAAATAATACATGTAGATGTCATTACTATAGTAACCATGTTGTAAGGACGAATGGCAACATCGTGACTAGTGATATCCTGTGTATCTCTTTCCAGTGTGCAGTCAGCTCTTTCAGCAAACGGAAATTTGAATTTTATTTATTAATTATATGTAAAGGATTTTAGTCTTATCTAGCCATAATACATGCTTTCAGTTGTACTTTGGTGAAATGAGGTTTGGTGAAGTTTAGGATCTGCAAGCCATACAAACAGATGGAGATGCGATGGAGATTTTTTCACAACCTTTGGAGAGTGTTGTGTGTGAAAATCCCAGGAGAGAGAAAGGACATCAGCCATGACTTCAGGCAAGTTAAAGGATGATATGGACATGTCCAAACTCTCTAACAGAAATCCACCAAAAGCTGGGCCAAAATTGGGTCATGCAACAGAACTATGATCCCAAGCACACCAGAGAATTGGGATCTGAATGGCTAAAGAAGAAAAAACTCAAGGTGGTGGAATGGACACGTCAACCTAGTGAGACCTAAACAAATGCCCCCAAGCATCAAGATCTGAAGCAATGTTAAAGCCAGTGGCGGCTGGTGCTAAAAAAACCTAAAATCAAACTGATACTAATGCAGGACTGTAAATAGTATCAGGTGATTATGTATCATTACTAAGATAAAATATTGAAAAAGTCAACTGTTAAAGCATGCAATAAATCTACTATGAATCAGTGAATTTGAGTTCAATGTGGGTTTATTATCAGTAATGAAGGTAATCATTAAAACACACACACTCTGGAAAGTTGCCTAATTACTTGACTGATGCTGAATTTGCAAATTGGGTCGATCTGGTCCAAGATCCTTGATTCTTTTCTTTTCTTCACCCAAACACCTTGTGACAGGGTATTTTTGTAAAGATATAACCGAATTTTCTTTCATCTCAAGATATTTCACTTGCTTCCACGTTAATCAGTACCTGCCCGTTAACTGACAATCTGCTAAGCGGTAATGAGATTCGTTGAGAATGGTCCAATCACATGAGGCCAAATATATAAAAACAATATTGATTCGCTAACAACAAAAGTGGGAGGGTCCGGCACCCTGAGGAAAATTTTAAACAAGCCAATCAGAGCTCAGCCTGAAGTCACATGCTTTCAAAATTTTACGTAACCACATATACACTTTACGTAACAACATACACCAACCGCCACTGGTTGAAGCCAAGATCAAGTTTATTACATCAAGTTGGTAATTGTGGTTCTACATATTTTTCCTACCTGGTTTCTGAATGTTGGTTAGCTTTTGGGGGAAAAATGACTGCATAATGAAACCTGTTGTCTTTTTTGTAGTCATCTGAGGCTATTTTTATTTATTTATTTATTTTTATATTAAAGTTGACATTTAGCACAATTGTTATTTAGGCCTTGATAAATAAACTTTATGTTTCCCATGACTATATATCCTCTGGCCCAACCAGCCTTGTGTCAACAGTATAGGCTGGTAAGAGTGATCTAATGGTGTGGGTAATTATTTCTTGGAACATTTTCGGCTTCTTAATACTAGTCAAGAATCTATTGAAAGCCACAGCTTATCTGGGTTTTGTTGCTGACCATGTAGATCTCTTTATAGCCTAATAGAGCACCTATGGGATTCGGTAAAACATGAGATTCACAGCATGTGCTGGGATAAATCTGTAGCAATTACATGGTGCAATCTTGTCAATATGGACCAGAATCTTACAGCAATGTTGAATCCACAAAAGCTGATCTAAGAACAAAAAGGGGAGATCTTGTGAGTATTACTGTGGTGTTCATAATGAAGTTGCAGGTGAGTGTAAAACATTTTATGTTCATAATAGGGTGAAATATGAGAAGTGCAGTCATATAAAGGATATATGTATCCATCAGATACATTTTTTATTCGAAATCACCTTAACCACTGCAGAGCCACAAGCACTCCTGCGGTCCCAGCCAAACCAGAGTTTATTAACACAATGCAGACAAAGCAGTAGAGGCAGGAGGCAGAACACACTGCAGACCTGCCCTTCACACAAACTGCTGCTTAGACATCACACCTCCAATCCAATGCAACATCACTAACAGAATGCAATCCAAGAAACCCTGGTATGTATTACAAGCGATATCTGAGTTCACACATCTACAGTTATATTTTAATTAACTATTCAAAATAACTCAGGCTTTTAAAAGATACTATAAGCTCCTGTAACTGTAATGATGATTACAGTTTATCACATTATCACATTATAAGTCTACATTTTTACTACAGAATACAAATATGCAAATGAGTATTATAAAAAATAACTTTTCTGCATCCAAAACAATTCCTTCAAATAAATAAATAAATAAATAAATATATATATATATACAGTATTATAATGCAAGCAAATATTTTTGTAATTTCAATATTATTTATTATTAGAAGGCAAAATAATTACACTATAATATTATCAAATTAAATAAAATAAAATAACAGCCTTCAGTTAAAACAATTGCAACAAAACACATATTATACAAGCATTCCACATGTTTTCATATATACGAAAGTATAAAACTGATAGGCCACAGGAGATAAATCCAGAGACCAAACACATTAATAATACAGAAACTAGCCTTTACGCTGTCTGCATGGACATATGTGTCTTATTGATCTATGAAATGTCTGCTCTGCCAGGAGATCGAAAAGTGTGCCAATATCTGTGTCAGAAAACTGGGCCGGCTCCAGCTAAATGGGAAATTTGACCTCCTACAGTAAATCAGCAGAGAATACCAGAGCCTTTTAGAGATTACCGTTATATGTCTACTAGATATTATGTGACCAAGGGTGGGGTTCTGTGTGGATCTTGGATAAAACGAGAATGTAGTGAAAGTGAAGGGAACTTTATCAAGTCTTCAATACTAAACTTTAAACTGAAATTTATGTGCCAGTTTAAGGGTTAGTTTAAGTGCAGGCATAATTTATACTCAGTCAGTTATATAGATTCTCTTTGGGTAATAAATTTAAGCATATAAAATCTTAGCGCTAGTGGTTAAAGGGGAATGCATAGCCATAAAAATGTACAAAGTGTGCTAGCTACACGAATCATAAGCATGATTCTGGCAGTCACAGTGAGCATGTGATGAAGCACAATCAGGCTCCATTTAAATAGAAACTGAACTAGAATAACTCTCATTAGATTGCTAACAACAGTTATTAGCAATTTAACAGTAGCGTAATTGTTGATCGCATCCTAGATTAGACTTTTTTTTGCACTTCACTGCAACAAATTATTCGTGCACAACCCCCAAAAAGTGCTCCATGCACATTTTACAAAGCAATTTATACAAACAGTATTTAAACTATCAGAACAGGCAGAACTAATGCTACATTCTTGCATTAGCAAGCAAGATACAGTGCTCAGGATAATTCCATTCTGTAGATTTGTATGTATTATTTTTTTCAGTATTTCAGTGCTATATACAGTAGTGTTGGTAAAACAGGGAATTCAGGTACAATTTCATTTTAAAAAAGACAAAATTAACTATTCATAAAATTTCTCTTAACTAAATAAAGTAACAAATGCAATAAGAATAAAATCACTGCTTTACATTAATCTAGGTTTTATTCAGTAATTTAAAGAAATGTAATGATATCAATGATCACGATTGAGATTACATTTTCCTGGTGTCCTGTTCCATGTGTGAGATGTTATTCCAGCATGTTTTCTTTTTTTATTTTTACTAAAATATTAGTAAAGCTAGTGAAGAGAAGTTAAGTATGCAGACTCCCAATGTGTGAGCCATTTCTGATTCACAGAGCCTTAGCGCTTGAGGCAGAATGCTCATTGGCTCAAAGAGAACATGACAACAGCAGAGAAAAAAGCAGCCAATCATGGTGGTCTCTTATTCTCCAGAACTTAGCAGGCATTGTTCTTTGCTGCGTTTTCATCATTAGCAGCCCTGAATCACAGATATTTGTCATCAATTGCTAAGACTCAGGACAGCATATTCTCTGATGTTGGAGACTTTTTTGGATTTATAACAAATAATAACTGTGTGTAAAATTACACTCACTCTGCCTTCATGTTTTATCTATTGGTGCATAAGAAAAGTCTCACTATTCAGATGAAAGGCCAGCTGTTATTTGACAAGATGCCATGTCATGCTTGCTTGCTTTATAGGTATTAATACTTGCATCTGTCAAGAACCATGTTCACAATCCCTTGCTGAGCTACTTATTCCCTACCCCATGGGGACTGCTTTTTTCTGTGAAAACACTGCAGTGAAGGTACCCAAATGGCACCAAAAGTAATGCAGGGTGACACCTTGCTTCCTGTCAATCAACTAATCTGATATTTAAAAAAAAATCAACCTACCTCTACACCATGCTACACTTGCACATACCTCTAAAATCTCGTCTCATCTCTACAGCACATTTAAAATCACACTAGTGCTTTCTGCTGCTATTGTATATTTCTTAGTATGCACTACAGAATATGATCAATTTGGTGAATTTGATTTCAATAATTTAAAACTGGTGCCATCTGGTGGAGGGAATTAAGAAATGTCCTACCAAAGAGATGGAAAGGTCAGACCGTTTTGAATGCAAGTTTACCTCTTTTAATTTACTTGGAATTTACCCTAAGCATCTGAAAGGTCTAGTACATGAAGACAGACTACAGGACAGCAGGACTGGATAGAAAATTGCACCATTGCTGCCAGCCACTAAGGGTGTATTGTACTCTGGAGAATATCTGTATAACCTATAAACCCTACAACACAAAGAATGTGTAGAATGTCCACTGTGAATTGTATTTGATTGCACAACAAACCAAAGTTAATGAACTCTTAAGGCTCTGTATAGCACACCCCTTTGAGAGACATCTGTCTCCATATTGTCAGGTGGGATGAGCCGTTAACTCAAAGTGATCGTCTCTGATACTTAAGAACCTGGCGCTTCATCTGTGTTTTAAAACTAGATCAGACACTGAATAGGTGCACAGATTCAATGACAGTGATATGCTACAAAATTCTACATATATGGAAGTGTGGTGTCCAAGTAACACCTGCTATAAGTAAGTGTGTTTAAAATCCCCACCTGCCTGAAGGATCCCGAGAAATTAGCATCTGCTTTTGCTGACAGGAATTTCATGAAAATCTGTCACAGAAGCACAGTCTCCATGTGGCAGTTGCAGTATGAGGCCTATTTTAATTAAATAATTCACTGACTCATTAAATTAAGTCAAGTCATTAATATTAATTCTGACACCATCAGAAAAGCAGCCCACAACATTTATTTCAGGGCTTTAATGGAATGGAATTTTTCATTTATGCCCTAAATGTAGAATTATATATTTCTACCAAACAGTGAATGTTTAGTGAATCCACCTGCAAGAGATTACTAAAAGATTTAAAGGAAGAATGCACATCAATGCTCTCTGAGTTATTCAGTGAGTTTATCTAATTAAACTCGCTTCTGTGTTTCATTTTACCAGCACCTGTCAGTGACAGCTTCAGGAGCTTGCTTGTCTTGGCCTGCCTAAGACTGTGCAGATTTCAATAATCTATGAATTCTAATAACTAGCCTAGGCACCAAAATATACACTGGTTTGAACAACACCCTTAAACTTTAAACAGAGTGCTCGTTCCAACAAACCCTTACAGCCCCAGAGCCTTCACTTACCATTTCAACACCTGCTAATTCCATCTGATAACAGAAACCATCGCCTCAGAGAAAAAAACAATTCTCTCAGCGTTACTTCAGGGTTAAGAGCCAGGATTTAGGATTAGCAGAAACATTCTGTTATTATGATGAATAAAATCTATAGATCCTGCAGTGAATGAGCTCCAGCTGACACTGTGTCTGGAAGCTCTACCTGTAATATCCTCCTGCATGGGCTTGAAAGTGCTGCTGTGATGCGTCTGTAGTGACTGTGTGGTCTTAAGTACTGGTGTTCCATCCCAGTGCCTGGATTGCCGGAGTCTATCGTGCTGCTGGTGAATCTTGGAGGTGAGGAGCCTACGACGAAGACTGCCTCCATTCTTGGGCTGGAGGTTGTTTGGCTTGTGGATGTAGAGAGGAAGTAGCTCATCCTCATCTTCATAGTAGGTCCTGTTCCAGCATTTCCCTGCTGGCTGGTGAGAGATGCAGTCTACGTATGCGATCATCTTCCGCTTCACAACAGTTCCTCAGAGTCAGCATTCCAACATAGTCGCGTGCATAAAAAGCACTTAAAATTATGAGTTCACCTTAAACAATGCAAGCTAAAATGAACTTAAAACACTGTAAAAAGCAAAGCAAGTTTTAAATCTCCACAGTCTTCACAAGAAGGCTACTGTCTCTAAAGTGAAATAAGATAGCAATCTGGAGATTTTACCTGCTACTCACTGGGAGTCTAGATTGAAAGGATGCATTACTCAGCTTGCCTACTTTGTTTAGCTAATCTGTAAAACTGGATTATCCGACTCCATCCAAGTGCTAATAATGAGAGGCTCCCACACTGCAGATGGTCAACTTGGAGTAAGCGATTACTGCTACTGGTCTCAAGTCTTATACATCAATCACCCTCACTCAGTTTACTTGTTTATCTGCACTTATTCTTTTTTTGCTAAGCCTTGTGCTTAAACTCTGATGCTAAACTCAAACCTGTGGAGTTATACATAAGCCCCTCCTCAAACACATATATGTGAACCTCTTGTTTCTTGATGTACCAGAAAGAATGAGCATGTACTCCACCTACTGGTGATCACTAAGTGGTGCCCCAAGGCTTGTCACCTGTTTAGCATGCCAAACCCGGACACCCCACATATTTAAGGTCAGTATTCCATTTGACACACCCCTTAAAGGTTCTTCCAGCTATATGGTATTTGACCTTGCTGCTATCAGTGGTGGTTTATTCTTCAAAAAAAGCTCATGGAAGTGAACACTCTTCTTATCTACAGATGCCTGCACAGACATTACACTTTACACATAGCTAATAATTACTTTATTACTTTTGTATTCTTGTTCACATAATATAATGCGACTGCACATATTCCAGAGTCTACAGGTAGGATCTGTACTTTATCTACATACCTGTTGTACCACATTTCCCCTTGCAGATTAGTGCTACCACTTTTACTAGAGTACCTGATTCTCAAGCATTAACCAATAAGCATTTCAATGTTCAACATTTTGTGCACATGTCAAATAAACTTGCAACTTGCCACCTGGCAGTGTGAATTTCTTTCTTTTTTTGCTTCTTTTTGGAATGTTATTCTTGACCATTCTTGTGCTTTCTTATTACTTTAGACAGACAAAGTGTCTTGTGGCCGCTTTCTTTAAGATTATCTGTTAAAAAAAAGAATTTATTAACAAGTATTTATTGTTTGTTTTTCTCTCACTGCAGAACTTTGCAAAAACATGTGATCAAATTACAGTTAAAACTGGACACCCTGAAAACTGGACTGTCCAGTGAAAACTATATACGTGGCAACCCCAAGGATCTTGGATCACGAGAACGAACACACACACACACTCACACACACACACACACATGCTCACACACAGAACATGCAGAATCGTTGTGGTAAGAATCAAAAGCTAACAAGATAAATTTCATGGCTTGAATGATAGTTGGAGAACTGCTGACCATGAGCTGTGTTCCACAGAAGGATCACTCATACAAAAGAACAATATGAGCAAACCTATAACATATATCACTTTATTTGCACATCTCGGCCAGAAATATTGCAATCAGCCATTTCATCACACTAAGATCTGATTATGGTCCACCCAAGGACTGATCCAAACCTCAAGCTCAGCTCTATGGATGTCTGCCACAGTGAAATTCGAGTGCTCCACCTAGCACTAACATGCCAAAACCATGGGGAGCGAAATCCTAATTTCATCACTGATGCCAAACTCAAAACCACTTATGTCCTCTCCACTCCACAGAACAAACAATGTGATTACATTATTGCTAAACACCAACAAATCCAAGCATGTTTGGTAACAATGATAATATTTAGCTGCTTTAGGCATGTGCTTGCTCCCTCACTGTGTTCATTGTGAAGAGTTTCAAGCAGTGTAAGCTACTAAGTTTTAGTAACTAATGGAAACAGTTATATTGTCAAAAAGCTACACAAAAGCTGTCTCTTCTCTTCTCTTCTCTTCTCTTCTCTTCTCTTCTCTTCTCTTCTCTTCTCTTCTCTTCTCTTCTCACACTGCTTAATTTGCAGAACAGTTTGACTCTCTTGAAGCAAGCTTGAAAGTTAAAAGTGGCAAAACGTCTTTTCTGTCGCCTAGTGAAGAAAAAAAAATAAAACCTCCATTGATGACACTAGAAATTGCACTGTTTCCAGAGGTTAAATCTGTGCTAATGTTAAAGGCACTTAAAATAACTTGAAAATATAGTTGCACTAACAGCTTTGGTACATTGGTGAACCCAAAACAGGTCCAAGTACAGTTTGTGGCTATAATGTAATGTAATTGTGGTTGGGCTGGTAAAGCGATTTCACAAGTATCATTCAGCAATATTTTTTTTGTTCAGTGGAATAAAGCTTTTTCCAGGTTTCCCCTTTCCTCCCTCCATCAACCCAGTTCCATCTCGTCATAAGCAAAAACTATCAAGTAGCTCACTTCCAAACAGTGAACCGCTAACACCACTGGGTATTTAATACTGTAGTTTAGGAGCTTTTCTGAGAAAGCCATTGTTGTGTCCAGTTCATCTTGAAGCCATTTAGCCGGCTGACAATTTTAGCCTTTAACGACCTGACGGCTGCAAAGATATTAGTTTTCACAGCTGCTGCACCCTTTACCATGGATACAATAGTGTGTTATTAAACAAGATTCTCACACTTATTCTAATGTCAATACTTGTTCAACTTTAATGTTTTCTTTGTATTGAAAAAGAATGCATGAGGCAGATCAACAGGTTAAATAAATCTCTAAAGTTTTGAAAAGTACTAGGTGGTACTGCAGAAACAGTGTATACAGAAAAACCTTACTTGCTGTAGACTTTTACATTTCTAAATGGCTACAGATTTTTGGTCAGCTTTAGATAACCAACCAAGCTGAACACCCCATTAAATAACACAACCCAGTGACTTTGAATAGAGAAAAGGCTCTCCCACAAGGTGTCCTGGGAGCACAATGCCTCCAGAGGTCATGCTAGATAGACTCAGATGGCTGCGGTTTGAACATTCTGTAGTGAGTCAACCATATCATCAAGATTGAAAGGCTGGGATTGAGCAACAATGGCTTCCATAGACCAAGAAGCTTTATACTAACAGAACCACCTGCAGGACCAAAACCAGTGGACACCCAAGACATAGTGCTTATGAGGTTCATTACTGCTTCCACTCATTCATGATTAGCTTTCTGTCTTATTTTCTGTCATAAACTTTTGAAGCATTTGGTGTTGGGGAACACACTAATTAAAATCACCTTTTTATATGTTCCTTATTAGTTTTATAAGGTGTATTTAAATTGGTGTAAGCAACTGGCCTACTCAATACTTCAACAAATTGCTATTTATCCATTTGACATTTGCTAGCCTTCACAGCAGAATTGTTTATCTGGCATACAAAAGCTGCAATTAGCTTGTTTATCTTGTTTGTCCATATCAGCCCAGTATACTGGCTGTATGGTTTACCATGATTTGGTTTCATAGTGCCTTTGGATATTATACAATTCTTTGGGTACAGCCATTCCTATGAGGAAATTAAACAAGTAGGTTTCTGGTTTATTCACTGTATGTCCTGGAATACCCAGCATTGTTTCATTGACAAAAAAAAAAAACTTTTCTTTTTCAATGAAATGCAATGTTAGGCCATCTGTGTACATTAATCCGTATATGCTACTGACATTGTTGCCAAATAATGTGAGAAAGACCTCTAGTGGATAACTTAGTGACTGCATCTTGGCATAAAATAATGAGTTTTTCCCCATATCTGGCTTATCATCATTTTGTTCCATCCATCCATCCATCCATTTTCTCTACCACTTATCCTACATACAGTCACAAGAAACCTTTCCCAGGGGAATTGGGGCATGAGTTCGGGGACACCCAGAATGGGCAAGTTAGGTATGCCAATCAGCCTGCAGTGCATGTCTTTGAACTGGCAGAGGAAACCAGAGTACCCAGAGGAAACCCTGTTAGCATGGGGAGAACTCAAACATGCTAACCTCTAACTGCACCCCTCTTCTTATATGTAATTTGCAACTACTCTAAGGTCCATTAACGCAATTAATATTAGCATGCACATATTTAACATGCCAACATATTTGTTTATATATAGTCACTCAAGCCAATGCCAGTGCCATACTGGTAGAATGACATGCTATTTAATAAGGCTTATCATAGCGATGGAACTTAAGCTTTAAGCCAAAAGTTGCATTCTTTCAATTCCAATGCTAAAACTCTGGTGGCTCTCAATCCTCTCAGTAGTAGTTTTATTAGAACAATGATCTGTGGCACAGCAGACATTGATGCATATCTGTGGTGTACCAAGGGGGATGATTGTGAATTTTACAGTAAAGCAACGGTAGCATTTAAGCACTAGCTCAAAAGATAAGGTTGTCGTATACTTGAGAAATCTTTGGGAACGGTATAGAAATAGCTGTCCTGACCCAGATGTGGAGGGCAGCCTTAGATGTGGAAAAAGGCACACATTAACGAATAAGAAGGTTAAACAAGAAGATTCAAATATTACTAGAATACTTACTATGACAGAGAATGGATTTCAAATTTCTAGCATCATAGTATAGAAATAAATCAGCCAGCATATTCAAGCTCTAGCTATTCAATCCTATTTATTTATTGGAAATAGCCCACATTCCTAACACGGTAGGAGTAATCACCCCCATTAAAGGTTTTCATCTTAAACCACTGCATTCTTTATCTTTCCTCCTTCTTCTTCTAATCATAAAGAAGAATGACCTTCCTTTGTTTTCCATCTGATCTCTGGGAGTGTGTAAAAGTGAAGGTCTCAACCTCAGTAGATCACATACAAAATTCCATTAATGCTAGGGAGGGTCTGCACACACCAGGCAGCTGTGCAGGGTGTGTCTCTGTGTATGGTTACATGTTCATGAGGATCTGACACTGAATCAACATATCTGCAGACATGTTATACATTTCAAATGACCTTTAATTCCAGTAGTGTGGTCACATTTCAGGACCATGGGCCAAAATATACTTACAAAGTATTGTTTTATACCATATTACACCTAATAATTTAAATGTTTGACTTGGGCATTTGAAGAAACCATTTTAATCTAATTTTATCTTACAAAATGGATGGATGAATGTATAGACTGATAGGTATACCTTACTGGAGGGATATACACAGACTATTGATGGATTGATCCCCAAGGGGAAATAATAATAGTATATAACATAATAGTATTTTGTTTCATTCTTTAAAAAAGTTCTTAGCTTCCAGTAACTACTGCTGACTATAACCATGCTCTTTTTCCCTAGGGCAAAAATCTGAGCTGGTGCATGTATAAATTATTTTTGTCATCACCATGGGAAACTAATATGCCTTTCAACACATACAAGATGGATATTATTTTCACAAGTCATGTTATATGCAGAAAAACTACATGAGAAGTTAAGAGACACAAATTTGGGCCATAAGTTGTGGTAATAAATAGATTTTTGAACAAGATTGTAAGGATATATGTATAAAAATTAATCTTAACAAAAGGTGCCAATAATTCTTAACCATTTTTTACCAGTATACTGGTGCTCCATTCTGCTGGCGGAATGGAAATTGACTTATCAGTATAAGCAAAAGTATTATTTCATGGCCACAAGTCTGATGTAAAATTAGTTGGCTTTCAGTGTGAGATGTATTCACCTCTATTGGGATAAACTCAGTGCCTGATGATAACACCTTCACATTGTATATGCTCTTGGGGCATCCCAGAGAGCAAAAATGGGTTTAATATCACCATTTACTTTGAATATAGAAACATTTTTGTGGGAAAAAAAAACCCTAACCTTTTTTTATCTATGATCTATGCCCCAATGCTACAGAAAAGAAAAATCAGAAATACTCCCAAACAACTACAAATCCCTAAATCCTTCAGTGTCTTCTTTCATATAAGCCATTAACCACCACTGTGGAGTGTGACACGACAAAGAAGGTCAATGCTGAACATGGACACTCCAAAACTCCAAATCTTTTGGCCTGTGTTAAAAAGGAGAAACTGTTAAACCTGGTTAAAACTGTTAGGATCTATTTCCCAATTACTTCAATGTCATACTGGAAGAAGAAAACTGAAATGTGTAGCATTTGTCAAATTGGGAAGAAAGAAATGATAAATGAATAGCCTAAAACAATGAGTTACCACTGTTTTGTTTTTGCTGGGTTCGGTGTGTGTGTTGGCTTTTCTAGGTCTATCAATTTAATTTATTAGGAAAACTTTAAACATTTCACCCTCCTGCCTCCCACAAGAACTATCTCCTGCCCTGACTGAAGCCACATTGTTGATCTGTCTGTTCCAGAAAAGAGGACAGGTGAAAACCAGATGCAGTTTCCTGCTCATTAAAGATGTCTTTGACCTTGACTCTCCCTCATTTACCATGCAACAGCTTCCAAAGGTGCAAGTCAAGTTAGAGCCAGGGGGTTTCTGCACACATTTGCACACATATACTGCCCTATTGATAACAAGTTCATTCTTAAAACATGCTTTATGGAAATAACCATCTGCACTGATGCCTCTGGCTTGTCTGATTATAGCTGGGTTGACACGAGCATCTCAAAACCACACTATTTTTAGTAAAGGAGGTGTGGTGGTGATGGTGATGGTTGGCAGGGAAGGTTCTTATGATTGGCTTGTTTTGAAGCGTCTCTTTAAAACCTGTTCTAACCTGTACAGCTGCTCCCTCGTAACATCCAGGCACCCTCATTTCTGATAAAAGCTAATATTTGCTGCACTCGATCTTAGCAAATAAAGGACAGACAATTACAGTTATCTACAAATCATTGTATCTGTACACTATACAAAAGTCTGTAGCTGAATCGTGGCAAATGTACTGATATACTGTGCACATAAAGATAATGCAGATTATACTGAGGTAGCTCTGTGTATATCATGACAGATAAAACTCTGGATGTAGTCTATTTGTGTTTTAATATTTTGTTCTTGGATATATATTAGGGATAGAGTTTACTGACTGGCAATGTCATGTTCAATTTCTAAAAAATAAAATAATACTTGAAATGAAATGAAATTAAATAAAATTTCCTTTGTAATTCTTACAGACTTCTTATGCAATGGGGCTATTCAGATTTAAGGGCTTAAAAGAGTACACTAAGCCAAATACTATACTACTGAGATATTACATTACATATAAAATGTAAACATGTGGTTAATACATGAGCTAACACTGGTTCTCAAAGCAGGGGGACAGGAGTCTGTGAAGTATAGTTTTTATTAGTTACAGCAGTGGAAATCACAACCCACCATTATCAAAATGATTGTTTATTATTGCTTTCTTATAGTCATTAGCCTGTTTTAATGGTCCCTGAATGGTTTAATCCAAACTCCAGTAAAAAGTAAAATAAAAACAACTTGGACCTAATGTGATTTGTCAATGGAAAGTTCAGAAACAGAAGGATATGTGGATCTATTAAATAGATAAAATATTACTGTACACATTTAAAGGGAATTCTGGCTTCAAAACGTTACACTAGACAATGAGAGGTGACTGAGCTCCAGGAATCCAGGTCATGGTGCTGAGCAGATTACTTCTATCTGACATCATGAGGGACTGTGCATGGTGAAAAGGTCACATGATATTGGGGCAGAGAAAGGAAGAAAGAGAGAGAGAGAGAGAGAGAATACAGGCTAAATACAAAAGGCCACCTGAGCTCATCACCAACAACTGAAGGAAAAATTTGAGCTTCTCCATAAATTTCGCCAAGAGAAGAACTGAAATAAATATGCATTGCACAGTTGCATGCCATAAATCTACAAAAATAACCTTTGCCATTCGATGGCTTTCTTGCAAGCTGCAAGAACAACAGCAACAGCATGCACTGTGATTGAAGTTCTCTGAAACTCAGGGAAACGCTTACACAAAGGACAACAATCTCTTTCCCCTTTAAACAGCTGGAGACTCTTCTGTCCTGGCAAAACTTAAACTCCTGTCACTTATTCCCCCATCTCTCCCTTAGTAGCCCGTTAGCTTGGTTTCCTCCCGAGAAAACAAAGGAAGCAGAGTAGAACGAAGCAGGGAGCACTTTGAAACCGAACACTGCAGCCCAAGTACAGCTGAGCGCTGCTCTCTTTTGTCCTCCTCCCTCAACTTTCTGCTGCAAGTTCAGCAGTCCATCTCCTACTCTCTTTCTCTGTCTCCCGTTTTTCCTTCTAAAAGAACGAGTCTTACCTCTCAGACAGAACATGGTCTCCACTCCAGCTCTGTGTGGGCGTTTGAGTGTTTTACCAGTGTGTCAGAGTTTTTCAGAGAGCGCTGCCCTCATACAGCCTGGTGTCCCAGCTTAAGAAACTCCCTCTCTCGTCCCAGCACACACTCACACAGATACAGGCTTTAACCCCCTCCCTGGTCTTCTTTTGCACACACACACGCACACACTGCTGCTCACTCCTGTGGCAGTCATCCAAACTCTGCTAAGCGCTATGGCAGTGTTATTCAAGCTTGTCATACATACTACTGTACTCGCACAGTACAGACTCCTATAGCTATACAAACGAAGAGAGAAAGACAGAGGTGGAGAAAGAAAGAAAAATGAGAGAGAAAGACAGGGCATTACAGAAATGTGGTCAGAGTTCCTTTTTGCTTAACTTTACCTCCAGCTGCAGCTCGATTGATTGTTTTCTGCTTGGCAGTGAGAGGTCATCTGACAAAAATAGGCAAATCCCCTAGACTCAATTGTTATCAAAAAGCTGACCAGAAGAGAACTATCCCAGGCTGTCACCACTTGCAAGTAAAATAAACATACAAATAGAAGGAAGTGCAAAATGCAGAAGGGGATATTTTAGGCTGCCAATTCAGATCCCAAATAAGGATTTTCACTCACAGTGAGGTAGTGAAATCTCACAACTTTGTTTCTAAAAATGAAAATCCCACAAAAAATCTGCTTTCAAGACCTTTAGTATAAATTCATTCAAACATACAGTGTGTAAGAATACATTGTAAAACATGAAAGCAGTGTAAAATCACATGAAAAGTCACATGAAACTATTTCATCTCTCCACATCTAATTGTCATTGAACTCAAGTTTTCACAAATTAAACTTGAAGTACCCTGCGGTCTTGGCTGCTTGTGAATTATATGTCACTGTACGTCACCATATATAACACCATTATAACACCATTCCTATAACATCATGACTGACATATGACTGTCAAAAATGATTTCAGTTAATTAGTTACTTAGTCCCCAAGGTGGATTGTCTTTGGCTTTACTGTATAGTATTAACAAGAACATCAACATAACTACCTAAAAACAACGAAAAAAAATACATTAAAACACTATGAAAAATCTAAAAGTTCAATATATACATTGTACTTCAACATACAAATGCATATATAGCACAGCATAGTACAGTACAGTATAGTATAGTGCAGAATATTACAGTATAGCACAGATACTAAAATACACAGATCAGGCATAACATTATGAGCAGTGACAGGTGAAGTGAAGAACACTGATTATCTCCTCATCATGGCACCTGTTAGTGGGTGGGATATATTAGGCAGCAAGTGTTTTTTTTTCCTTAAAGTTGATGTGTTAGAAGCAGGAAAAATGGGCAAGTGTAAGGATTTGAGTGAGTTTGACAAGGGCCAAATTGTGATGGCTAGACGACTGGATCAGTGCATCTCCAAAACTGCACCTCTTTGTGATGTGTTCCCGGTCTGCAGTGGTCAGTATCTATCAAAAGTGGTCCAAAGAATGAACAGTGGTGAACCAGCGGCCAAGGCTCATTGATGAACGTGGGGAGCGAAGGCTGGCCCGTGTGATCTGATCCAACAGATGAGCTACTATTACTCAAACTGCTGAAGAAGTTAATGCTGGTTCTGATAGAAAGGTGTCAGAATACACAGTGCAGCAAAAGGGGGACCAACACAACATTAGGCAGGTGGTCATAATGTTATGCCTGGTCAGTGTATAATATAGAAGTATACTATAGTATTGTACAGAATAGTACAGTATAGTATAGTACAGTATAGTATAATTTTCTCTATAGTATATAATTTTTCTGAAATCTATTTTTGTGATACAGACATATGTAACATATAATTGGTGTTTGAACATACAGTACATTCCCATATATACATACAGGGGTTGGACAATGAAACTGAAATGCCTGGTTTTAGACCACAATAATTCATTAGTATGGTGTAGGGCCCCCTTTTGCGGCCAATACAGCATCAATTCGTCTTGGGAATGACAGATACAAGTCCTGCACAGTGGCCAGAGGGATTTTGAGCCATTCTTCTTGCAGAATAGTGGCCAGGTCACTACGTGATGCTGGTGGAGGAAAACGTTTCCTGACTCGCTCCTCCAAAACACCCCAAAGTGGCACAATAATATTTAGATCTAGTGACTGTGCAGGCCATGGGAGATGTTCAACTTCACTTTCATGTTCATCAAACCACTCTGTCACCAGTCTTGCTGTGCGTATTGGTGCATTATCATCCTGATACACGGCACCGCCTTCAGGATACAATGTTTGAACCATTGGGTGCACATGGTCCTCCAGAATGGTTCGGTAGTCCTTGGCAGTGACGCGCCCATCTAGCACAAGTATTGGGCCTAGGGAATGCCATGATATTGCAGCCCAAACCATCACTGATCCACCCCCATGCTTCACTCTGGGCATGCAACAGTCTGGGTGGTACGCTTCTTTGGGGCTTCTCCACACCGTAACTCTCCCGGATGTGGGAAAGACGGTGAAGGTGGACTCATCAGAGAACAATACATGTTTCACATTGTCCAGAGCCCAAGATTTTCGCTGCTGGCACTATTGAAACCGACGTTTGGCATTGGCATGAGTGACCAAAGGTTTGGCTATAGCAGCTCGGCCATGTACATTGACCCTGTGGAGCTCCCGACGGACAGTTTTGGTGGAAACAGGAGAGTTGAGGTGCACATTTAATTCTGCAGTGAGTTGGGCAGCTGTGGTTTTATGTTTTTTTGGATACAATCCGGGTTAACACCCGGACATCCCTTTCAGACAGCTTCCTCTTGCGTCCACAGTTACTCCTGTTGGATGTGGTTCGTCCTTCTTGGTGGTATGCTGACATTACCCTGGATACCGTGGCTCTTGATACATCACAAAGACTTGCTGTCTTAGTCACAGATGCGCCAGCGAGACGTGCACCAACAATTTGTCCTCTTTTGAACTCTGATATGTCACCCATAATGTTGTGTGCATTGCAATATTTTAAGCAAAACTGTGCTATTACTCTGCTAATTAAACCTTCACACTCTGCTCTTACTGGTGGAATGTGCAATCAATGAAGATTGGCCACTAGGCTGGTCAAATTTAGCCATGAAACCTCCAACACTAAATTGGCCAGTGTTTCATTTTCATCGTCCAACCCCTGTATATACATACCTACAGATACTATAGACAATGCAGTTTGTCTACAGTTAAAAGAACAGAACAAAGGGTCACATCTGGCTGCTACAGAAGACTAAATTCCAGCGTTATGTAGGAGGCTGGTTAGTTTTTTTTTAATTTTGTGTGCAGATGAGTATAAAATGTTTGCACCCTAATAGCTTTTAAATGCAAAAAAGAAAACAATACCAATAGTTTACCACTTATCTATTACATTTAATAAAGTTAAATGTTGAATGCACTGTGTGTGTATTAGGTCATGATCATTCTAGTCTCCAAAACTGATTTGAGGAAGACAGTGTATGACATCTGTTATAGCAGTTATAATAAGTTGTAACAGATGTGTCAAGAAAAAATGTGTTGGCGTGAATGCTATGGGGGCGGTGAATAGTCTAACAGGATCCAAAAGCTTTTTATAGAGGTTACGAAATAGGTTAGATGCAGCTGTAAAGCTAAAACCTAATAACTTGCTTACAAGTTAAACAAAATTTGGTTTTAACAAGTGACATATTAACCCACACCATTTGCCCACTTTGCTACTTACATGAAACAGAAACATCTGTGAACATCTGTGAAACCCAGTATACTAGATGCTCATGCTATAAATTAAATGACTAAAAACTGAAGGTGCAAGCATACACAAATGTAAGATTATACCTTTGCACATTTCTGCCATGTACTGTATATATCATGTATCATCTCTTGCCTATTATATATATGACATTTAGGAGAATGATATAGTTTCAGATAATTTCTTGCATGTGTAATAATTATGCCAGAAAATTCCATACTATGACTGTGACAAAAGTCAGACATCGCAGTCAAACATGATTTTTTGAGACAAACTTCTTACCTCTGTCATGAAAGGGTGTGTATAACCATTCATCAAAATCCTCTTGAGTTCCCAGTTGATCAGTGGAACACATGAAGGTTTGTCCAGACCACTGGAATAGTGAGGACTTGTTGAGGGATTGGTGGAGGAAAGGAGTTTTTGCATCGGTCCTGCAGAAATTCAGTGAACTTGAGTTTCTTCTTATTGGCCAAACACTTGGCTTTCCCCTTAACATTTCAACAATTCAAAGAGCTCAAAAAAAAAAAAGGTTCAGTCTGTTAAGTGCTCTGCTAAGACTTATTAAGGCTTACATATGGATACAGAGACAAGAAACGGCAAAAAAGAGCAGATGATAGACTTCGGAGACCTTATGTCCCTTTGCTCACATGCATGATGTTTAAAAGTCCATACTCATATCCACAGGCAACGGTAGCAACTCCACTGTGGTAGAGCACTTTTGCTGGGTTTTGTCCTCGCTAAAGTCACTAGAGATTTGTGAAAACATCAGATGACTTCTTCGTCTTCCTTGTTCATCTGGCTGGAGTGTGTATAAATATGCCTCCCACAGAAAGCCAATGCTGTGATTTTTTTGTGTGTGAGTTTGGTCTTTAGATCCCACCTTCCTGACGCCAACAGTTTCTTCATGTCCTCTCTCTCCCAACAGGTGTCCATATGACAATGGAGACAGAGAAACTATGAAAGATGAGGCCTTTCCTCAAACTTGCCAACCAATCAGTGTTCATAGCTGATTCATCTAGACAGGAAGCACATAGTCGAAAAAAAAAAAAACAGTGGAAAAGGCAACACAGTGTGTAACAGACAGCTTTCTCTGCCTTAGTCTCTCTCTCTCTCTCTCTCTCTCTCTCTCTAATCTGCAAAAGGTCATACTTCACCACAGCCCCTGTACAGGCTATAAATAGATTAAGTGCTTTAAAGTGAATTAAAGATGACTGGGACAAAGGCACACCGGCTTATTGTACCTATTGTTTAGCTTTCTGCTAGTTTAAAGTGCACTTCCTATTCCTGCAAGCCTAATATTAAACTCATAATATTTCATTTATTAAAAACAACAGAAGGTGTAGAGCTCAGATCTCAATATAGACATTTGGCATATAATTTAGTAACATAGCTAATACTTGGCTATGATATTAGCCTGAAGGCCTAAAACTGAATATCTATAAATAGCTCAAGAATGAAATGATTAGTATTGAATAATGCATTATAAGAATAATGTTGGGCAAACGATTACACACACCTAAACACAGAGATACAGCTGTATCCCTGATTCTGCAGTGCTACCAGTCTGTCATGTCCTACTTGCTTAATACCATTAGTAAACAGAAATGTTGTGGTTCTTTTGTATAAACAACAAAAAACTTGCTAAACTAACAAATCTGTTCTCTGTATTTTTGCGGGATTTCTACATTGATTGTATATTTTGACTGAGTATGCTTTCCTCGTCTAAATGTCCTTCAAAGTCACTGTGAGGGAAGAAGCAAATAAATCCACCTGGTTCACATTCAATACACCCACGACTGTATTTCCCATGTGTCTTCTCAATCACTGCTGACGGAGGGATACAGATGTATCAGTAAAGTGGACTGGAAACTATTAGCCCAAATCACGACCAAATCTAGTAAGTGTTTCACTCTGTGTACTGACATGACTGTCACTGATAAGCTGCTTGATTCTACAGCCTGGGGTAGAAAGAAATCAGCCCCACCCTCACTTTATCATAACACTGTAATATATTTTCCTTCCAATCATTGCTGGTGCTGATGTTCTTGCTTCCAGCAGATTTATCCACTTGTAGACATTTGCAAGAAGCAAATAATCAGTTGATGCCAACAATAAAAATGGCATACTGATGTCTTGGTGTCATTGAAAGCTAATAGGCTTAGCCGTACTTTCTCATTTATCCTAAACAACAAGAGATACTTGGTTAAAATTGTAGAATGTACATAGAATAAGTACAAAGTAACATTTAAGTTTTTTAAACAGCTCATTAATTCTCTTAGTCAGGACAAGAGTGATTCAAAATCTTCATCTTTTGTTTATAATGCCAGCTATATAGTTACAACCTCAATGAAGTAAAGAATTTGCAGCAGGATTGCAGATCAGGGATCAGGCTTCCAGCTGTGTCATGTTATTCTCTATGAGGTAAGGAATTCTCGCTCCAGGGGAACATTAGTTTTTAATATGGTAGATTTCCTATTGCATCTACCTAGGGCATCTGGAGCAGTGCACTTTATTTAAAAATTCCCAGTATGAATGAATATTATAAAATGATATAATGATAAATGATAAAATGAATTGAATATTATTAAAATGATACAAAATCATTTAGCCATGTATACAGGGTGTAGACTAAAATAAAAGGCAGTGGAAATGTAACAAAAAAAGTTCTAAAGTTCTAAAATCACCTTTCACGTTATAATAATAAAGTGATGTTTAACATAAGTCCCTGTGATCCAACTGTGGCTTTTATTATTATTATTATTATTATTATTATTATTATTATTATTATTGTTATTATTGTTATTATTATTATTATTATATTTTTATCATTTTTAAAAATTATTTTATTATTCTTATACTTTTTTCCCATACAAATGCTTATATATTCAAAGTATATGGCGACATCAAGTCCACGTGATATCAAAATGCCTTAAGTGCTTGTTCATAATCATCTGAAACAGTGTCCTGACTAATTTGATATCAGACTTGTGGCAATAAAATAATTCATTTGTTTATACAGATTGAAAATGTTCCATAAGTCGATTTGCCAGAAAAAAAGGATTAAATGTTCCCCTAGAGCTAAATAGCCCTTTGGGGTGGTGGTAGCTCTGGGTTGTTGATTGAAGAGCAGGGTTTAAGCCCCAGCACCGCAAAGCTGCCACTTTCGGGCCCTTGAGCAAGGCCCCAAACCCCCCCTGCTCCAGGGGCACTGCATCATGACTGACCCTGTGCTCTGACCCCACCTTCCAAGGATGGGAAATGCAAAGAAAGAATTTCACTGTGCCGTAATGTATATGTGACAAATAAAGACAACTTAACTTGGAAATTCTCACACACTGATAATCACACTTTTCCTTTTGCTTGCTACATAAGTGAAGGTTTCAAGGTTATATCATATTATTAATAAAGCTGAAATGCATCTCAGAGCAGGTTTAGGCATCACTCCATCTGAAATAACCATAAATTATCCTCTTCAGCATTTTAGTGTGTTGTTACAATTTTATCCACCAGATGGCAGTGCAGAACCATCATCCTTTAAGTTAGAAGGAAAACTGAAATTCTACAAATAATTTAAAACAGAGGAGTTTGCAGGTTTTTATTACACTCAAGCAGTGGTCATCACACCTGATTCCACCTGTTTAAGCAGTTGCTCTTGGCTTTCACTAGACTCAGGTGTGGCTTCTGCTTGTCTGAAATAAAAAGCTGCACTCACACAAGTCCATTTTTTCTGAATAAGACTGGACACTTTACCCCTTTTGTTTTATGAACTCTCTCTCTCTATATATATATATATATTTTTTTTTTCTTTATAGCTGAAGTCTTTTAATGATCTCTAAACATTATTCAGTATCATAATGAAATGATAAAGTGCAAGAGCTAATCAAAAAAACAATAATTAAATAAATAAAAACCCTTATCAGATGCATGAAGTTACCTGAATGTTTATTTATCCACTAGTGCACTATTTTCTCCCTGACCTGATTTGTTTCTTTCATGGATAAGAAGGAAAACCCCTGAATTTCCTGCAGTGAAGCAGTGCTTTATAGAGGAAATTAAGCAGCAATGATTTCAGATGACATGTTTGGGTTTTCATGTCTCTCATGGGACTCCCAAAAGAGAAAGCGTCTATTAGAATTAAGTACAAATTCTAACTTGCTTCTAACCACAGCAAAGACTAAGTGCCAAGGGGAAACACCGTACCATAATCCACAATGCAATTCAATTTCAGATTTTATTATTTTCAAATGTGTAGAAAGCTCAAAGTCTATTTTGATCTAAAAATGTCAAATCTTGCTAGTAATTTTGGATGACTTTGGCAGTGTGCTTGTTGTTAGAAATCTGCACAGAGAGTTGAGCTAGAAAAAATTAGAACTATTAGAAATACAATATTCAGAAAAAGCATGAACTGTTTTTTTGGCCATGTGCTAAATCAGACCCACCCAAATAACAAGACAAAATCCTTATTCCCTTTCACTTTCTCACATTCCAAATAATTATTGTGGGCGTTTCTGTATAATCTCATGTGTGAGTTTTCAAACACACACTCGCCATTACAAACACTCCTTGATCTCTCTGTTTTCAGATGTTTATTCGAATTAAACATGAACACATGAAGAAAGATATGCTGATGAAATCAACAGAGCCACTTTTCTACCCCATGTGGTGTGGTCATGTGGAGTTACATCGCTAATAGGGTTGGGAATCTGAGTTCTGAAGCTGCTGAAGCATGAACAATGACCGCAGTTGACCTTTCACCCCCCACACTGCCCTCTTCACCTGTGCTGTCAACTCCATGCATGTCTACTACAGAAGTTGTAATCATGTTGTCATCAGACTGACTTTTTAGTGGTTTTGCTTTAGCAAAGCTAAGGCCAAGAATTGGTCTCAAATAACAACATCCTGTTTCAGCTTGTGTAAATTTAGCATGCCTAATGCTGCGCCATATATTTTCCTTTTTAGCCAAGCCCTGACCAGAGATCTGAGCACTAGTGGTGAACTTTGATATGACTAAGACATTAAACGGCTCTTTTCCCCTTTTCACTCTCTCACACCTCAATCCAGGAGACATATATTATACATTGCGGCAGAAATGAAAGATTTATCCATCTTGCAAAAGTGAAAATAGGTTTTAAAGGAAGACTTTTGCAGCACGCTGACCTGATCTGATTTCTATCAAGATAAAGTCTTCACAATGGGACAGAGCATGGACTCGTGACTCCAACATCTGCTCTGCAACAGGGAACTTGGGACATCACAAAACACAATCATTTCAAACTTTTATCAAGGCCTTGAAAAATAATATGTAACATATGCTTTAAGGTAGATTTAACAAATCTGTCAGATATCAATAACAGTATTGATGCATCCACACGGGCAGATGGATGACCCCTGGAAATGACAGCTTTTTAACAACAAATTTTATATTCCAGTGAAATTGCATCTTTTCAGTAACCACACATTTATTTAAAATTGCTATTTGCCATATATAAGCTGACGATCCATTGATTTGGTCACCTTTCCAGATCACAGTGCAGCGTGCCCACTGCCCCACTTAGCCCCACAGAGTTATTACTGCACCTAGTCAACAATGTGATCTGCAACAAGTGTTAATTAAGGCCTATTAAAGCAAGAATTGCTCCATGCTTGAGGGAGCTCCATGAGTGGGCTAGTTTAAACAAACACCACAGCTGCCAAGATTTGTAGATTGTGTTTTATTACAAATCATCAGAGTTAAATCTAATAAAAATGTAAGTATGCCAGACAGTATGTCTATGATTTACAGATTCTGTTCAATTGCAAAATATTTTACACCGTTTAGGAGAGGGAAAGGAGGATTATAGAGTCTGTACATTAAAAGAAATGGCTCCATTTTCCAATGCACTTTTTTAAATAAAGTGGTTAGGCTGGAAAGTTTCCGGAAACCTGACAAGCTTGGGTAGTGATATCACCTCTAAACACAGTTACATACTGTAATGGAAAGTCTAAAAAATCACAATAAAATGACTTGCTAGAATGTATGCTAGATGTTGCATGCTATTAACTCTAAACTACCAATGATATGGTTATGTGAAAAAAAAGAAACCTTTTTTTGGTTAAGGTGATTATTAATGTCACTTTTCCCCACCAGAATCTACTGTAATGAGCCAATGCAAATCAACAAGCTGTCCTCTAATGGAAAATAATTCTGTTTCTGTAAGAGTTCAGTCCAGCTTTCTTCACCAGCCTTGCCCTAATTTTCTGCTGTCACTATGAACAGCTCTGATTCTCACAGTATTTCTCTATTGTGCCTTGTGGAGAGGTAACAAAGAAAGGAAACACTATTATGTTACTCATTTCTGAAACCACTAGTAAATAATGCAACTGGTTTGGAGACAATTATTTCAGAGCATTGATTAATTGCATTTACATCATGATGTTTTATTGAAACCGAATCACAAACACATTATCAGAAAGCTCTAAAAGTAAAGCGATATCCTGAAAGTTAAAAATGATTGCCAGACTGATTTCATCCAGATATTATGTATTGAGGCTGAATTTATATGATGATGGACATATATACAGTATTTTGTCTTTTTATACATTTTTGTATTTTCACAAAATTATCTGTCTCACTTTATTGTTTTTTTATATCAGTACTATTTTGCTAATAAATAAAATGATTTTGTGTAAACACAGTCAAGCTTTGATCAAAATGAAAAATGTAAACAATATCTGTATCTGAATTAGTAGATTTTCCCAATTACAGTATTTAACCATTTTATTTGGATAGCTGTCAACCAATGCTGAGGTAAACAGATTATGAAGTGGCCCATAAGTGCAAAATACCTTAACAAACCAAAAACACAGCAGCAAAATCATAAATACTATAGCAAATATGAGAATGCAACATCGGCATCAAAAACACAACATGAACTCAAAACTAAAATGGTAGGTCGTTGTTGACCATCAAATGATTGCTGATTGCTGATTGGAGTGTGCATCAGTCAGAGAGGATGAATTGGAGTATGTTTACAGTAAGAGGTATTATCTGCTGAAATGACTCTTCTAATGGAGTTACTGTAGCTATACAGATTCAAAATGTTAAATTTGATTGTTTCTCCTAAGCAAGATTACAGACTGAAATATAGTCACATGCCGTGTCCAATCAACTGCAAGCAATGTTCAATAAGCACCCTCTCTGTTATGAGTTCATTTTGATACATTTAGTAAATTTGCTGTTCTAGTTTTTCTGTTATTTTCTGATTTGCTGTTGTATTCTTGGATTTTTGCTGTTCCATTTTTGATCTTGTCATTGTTATTTTATAGTCATAAAGAGCGCAAATGATTATGTTATGAATAAATTAAGGTTAATAAGTGAGGTAATACCCAGTGTCGACTCTTCCCCAGTTCTCAGACACCTTGTGTGTTTCCGTCCCACTCTGGGACCATTCTGACTGGACAAATTCCAACAGTTCCTTCATTTTAAGGATTAAGAAATAACAGATTTTTTAGTGGGTGGTAAACATAATGCTACAAAAGGCTGTATTTTATGTGTGTATGCACATGTGCACGTCAGGGTAGACGGATGTGTTAACTAAAAACAATAACTCAAGTAGAGCCAGACTGTACAGAGGAACTGGGCTGTTCATAGCATTCCAGGGCTCCAGGTGCGAATGCACTGGTGCACACTCTGCGTCTGGAATGTGTTTAGTTTTTTCCAGCTCCCCGAAACCATATTTCACTCTCAACCCAAATATCTATTCCATACTGACCCACTTCTTCCATCCACATCCCCTGAGATCTTTTAATTAGCGTTCAGTGAAGGGCAAGCTAAAGGGGAATCTAGACAAAGGGTTTATAATGCTAAGACAAAGGAGATGATAACTGATAAACGTGCCTAGATAAACTGCTTAATAAAGATATTCAAGTAATATTCTTATAAAGGCCAGTAATTTTCAGAAAAAGAAGAAGAAAAAAGACAGAAAGAGTAGTTAAAATAAAACACAAATGTTTAAATGCTTAAGTGTAGGTTTAGTTGTATTTAATATGTATATACTAGGAGTTAGTGATCAGAAATAGTTATACTCTTAATGTCCTGCTTTAATGCCTGGATAATGACGTCTCAACGCATTTCTAGGTCTGCACACATCTTGAAAAATGCAACAATATTTTTAAAACAGACTGGCCTATTTCTTGAAGAACAAATATTCCAGGCAAAGTCAGAAAATAAGATTTATGGATAAAAAAAAGAGCGTTATCCATTTAAATCCACTCTACAGACTTTATACTGTGTCTCGTTACCATCCCATGAATGTTTTATTCATCCATAGTGCAGACTAAACAAACATGGAAAAAAAAGAAAAAAAAAAACTGTATCCCAAAACTGTATAACAAAGCGCTATTAATCACAGCACCACAGACAAAATTCACCCTAGAAATAGTTTTAAAAAAGGTCTTGACATGAATTAACTTCCCTGGATGAACATTAAGTGTTGATAGCAGACAAGCAGAGCATTATTCCACAGTTCGCTGGACCAGAGCCAAATACAACAGGTCTCCATCATACAGTAGGGTTAAGAAGGATTCTTACTGCAAATCATCACACAATGTTGAGAGAGCTGAAGGGTTTAAACCCCAGTAAAAACAATTAGACCTGGACTCTGTGGACAATGGATTCACAGTTAAGCCAATTCCCTCTTAGCACAAGAAATGTGGCATTTCATGAGATGTTTGCACATTAAACTAAACCTAGTCCTGCACTACAACACAGGATCATCCACTGGAAATCAACTTCGGCACAGAAGTCAAGTAAAGAAGCGATTATTGTCATTTAAACCAGAGCTGGTGCGGCAGTACACAGTAAAATAATACATTGTTGCTCCAGATTTTATATAGCAAAAAGTCTAGAAAGTGATGTGCAAAAATTGCAATGGGAGTGCAAAGATGAGTTACAGTTAAGATTGAATGTGTGTGTGTTTGGTGTCAGTCTAGTCTCTGGGTATTAAAGAGTATGATGGCTTGGGGGGTTGAAACTGTAACACAGTCTGGTGTGAGAAGCCGAAGAATACTGTATAATCATTATGTGAGCCTCACACTGCACCAAAATTCCTCTGATCAACTAGCACTGCTTGCCGGGTCCCACCATCTCTCAGGGTAAAAGGCAGGTATACAGTACATCAAGACTCTTTTCTGTTCTGGCACTGAGGTGGTGAAATGAACTTCCCCTAGATGTCCGAACAGCTGACCCACTGGCCATCTTCAAATGACAGCTGAAGACCTACCTTTTCCTGAAACACTTAAACCAGAGCTTATTTTTCACTATTTGTTTTATGTATTTTTTATTTTAAAGTGCTATATTTTCTCCAATCAGAGTTTTAGAAAGATGGCATCCAAAGTCTGTGACCTAGTGTACCAGTGTTGATGTATTCATTGTTAGAGACTTCAGAGCACTTTTGTACATTGGTCTGGATGTCTGCCAAATGCCGTTAATGTAAATGTAAATGTTCCTGTAAATTCAGATATGAAAAAATAATTGCACAGCTTTGCATCGAATGCAAGTGAAAAATTATTTCGAAATGATATCACAGAACACATGTAGGTTACATCATTAGAGTAGGACAGTCAGATTTAAGCAAAAACAGTAGGTATAGTTGAAAAATATTATGTTTCTCAACCACATGGTACAAGTACATGTTGGTACTGATCAGTACTAATCAACTAATTATGGGGCTTCTGATGTTAACTGGTTGGACCACATCTTATTTCACAGCAAAGGGGGTGAATATTTATGCACCCTCCAGGTTTCTGTTTGTCTTAATGATTGTTTGTTAATTCCAGGTTGTAATGCAGAAAATCAGGACAAATACCAAGAGGGGTGAATACTTTTGCAATCCACTGTAGAGCTATAGTATTACATTTATGTCATTAAAACATGCATGGTAGACTAGAGTAGTCATAATGTGTCTGTTACAAAACACCAGTGTTGTGGGTTTGATTCTCAGCCCAGGTGTGAGCCCTTGGTTTGATTTATGCAGTAAATTGAATGAGCTTCTTTCAGTGTTTGACAATGCTGTTGTGCCAAAACCTGTGGGGAGCGAGAATGTAAGTCAGGAGTTATCAGTAATGAAAAGTGGAGGCACATCACTGGTACTTAGATTTTAAATCTATCTCAGTCCTAGGTTTTGTGTAAAGTATGTTGAGCAATAATTAAAAAAAAAAGTGTAGGTGTACATGTTGTACAAAAATTTAATGTCCTGACATCTCAGTGTCACGGCCAGGATCCTCGCCCTAGGCGGGTCTCGAACCCAGGCCATCCGTGGTGCACGTGCCCACACTAGCATGCAGCTGAACGCAGACCCAGACACAGGATTCAGCGAAGCGCTGCTTTTATTGACATGAAGACACGACATGGGGAAACAGACGGAAGACGAGACATGGCGTGGTTAACGGAAAATAAGAAAGACTAAGACTGACAGGAGCATAGACGGACTGGAACCACGGAACGAATAACAGTAAACAATCACGGACAAAAACAGCACAAAAGGATCCCTAGACATTAGGGTAAACTGGGTACAGGTGAGACAATCAGGGGAGAGAACAATAGGACAGGTAATTACAAGACACACGAACAAGCAGGGTTCTCGGGGAACAGTCCAGCAGCTCGTGCCACTCAGGCTATTATTATTATTATTATTATTATTATTATTATTATTATTATTATTATTATTATTATTATTATTATTATTATTATTATTATTATTATTATTATTATTATTATTATTATTATTATTATTATTATTATTATTATTATTGTGTGATATCTCAATTGGGGCTTTTGTTGGTGGTGATTTGGGGTTAAACAATGATTTAGAGGTTGTGTCCACTAGTCTTAAACTTAGATGTCATTTGGAGGAAGGATGAATGAGACATTGTTAGCAAATCATCAGCAAATAAATTAGGCTTACATATTAAACCTTTAACCTTTTTAGGTAAAACATATAATAAGTTAAATGTCTTATGGCTAAAACCAAACTCTATTTTTCTAATAATTAGGCACTGAAGTTCCTATGCAGCAAATACACAAGCACCCTAACTTTAAGGATATCATTGTTCAATAACAGCTTTGTCTTGGCTTTGAGTATTACTGGTGAACTGCCAGTGTCATGTTATTAAGCTTTTGGGCTTTCACAATGTTGCATTCCTTGGATTTGGTTTAGCATTCACAATTCATTTGTATTTATGGGTGTAGGTGTATGACTATTACAGTTTCTTATTCAATTTTTGCATATTATATCAACCACACTAAGTCCGCAGCTCTTCAGAACACATTGATGGAAATCTGACTGGTCCAGTTGAAGCTGGGGTAATGCCAGGCTGAACTGGTGGAGCACAGTTTTTATTACTCGAATTCAAAAGACATAATGGTCATAGCTGAGAAGTCACACTAACCACAAGGCAAAATTGTCAACAAGTTAATGTATGACAATAGAGAAATGCAGGATCGTACAAAAACCATGAAAATGTTTTATTTTAGTAATAATGCTTTTGTCCCAATTTTAATCAGATGCTTGGTTCCACCAGTACCACATGCCTAGTTTGCAGTAAAACTAGAGCATGACTAACCGCAAGCAATAAATGCTTTGTGAATCAGGTCTATGAAAACAAAACTCTACATACAAACCGTCTAACTCAATCAGTACAAACTTTCTGCCAATTAGATGTCCTGTGTACTCTGTAAAGTGCAAGACTGCAAATGTCTAAACATGATGTCACCATAGAAATCTTTCCCAGCTGATTTATTGACTATGTGCAGGCTTGTGTTCAACAATGATTTTCCATAAAATATACAGTATCTCTACAAGATGTCCTTGACAAAACAATATGCAGTACTAACATTATAATACACTGACCTTTTGTTAAAGGAAATAATATCTATATCAATTTTCTTTCGATGCTGAAGAGCAACATACACAAATTAGATTTAAAAAAAAAATACACAGGGAACATAAATCAGGTACTAAAATGACCATACATGACAGTTCTCTATGTGGTATTTTACACACCATTCAATTCCATTCAACACAGAAAACAGTTGAATTTGAGATATGAAAAAATAGGAGATGGTAGATCACAATCTCAATCTTGAATAACTTTTTCAAGTGAAAATACTGTTGACTGTATAAACAATTAATAGCTCTTGGTTTGAGTCCTGGGTTTCACTTGTGAAGACTGCATTTGCTGTTAATAAACCCACATAAAGCCCAGAGAGCTTTTTATGGGGGAAATGCTAGCCATTTTGAAGCTGAGAAAAGAAGAGAAATTGGTCTGAGTCACAAACACAGCCAATACAACAACATGAAAAAGAAAGAAACTACTACATTTGGCAGACACCCTTATCCAGAGCAACTGAATTCAGACGCAATCTAGACCATTGCATGCTTCCAAATGTCTGGCCGCACTTTAAGAAAGACCCACATATGTAAGTGTAATGGCCAGGTGTCCACATACTGTGCCATATAGTTTTTCATGCACTGTCTCTAGACTAAATTACGATATGTTCTTCCATAGGTAGTCCACAAAGGCAGTTCTCTACCAGAGACAGCAAAAGTCCAAAATCCAGCATTTTAAAACTTCACAGAATCCTGTTTCACTGGATATTTCACAAAAAAACAATGTGGGCTGGCCATCAATATGAGTCAAATGAGACCTTTTGATCTCACACGAATCTTTGTGCTTGTCTTTATGATGCATGTGTGCTTGTCTCGAAAAGCTCATTAGTTGCATTACATCTGTGTTTATTATTATTATTATTATTATTATTATTATTAATAATAATAATAATAATAATAATAATAATAATAATAATAATAATAATAATAATGATGATGATGATGATGATGATAATAATAATAATAATAATAATAATAATAATAGTAATAATAATAATAATAATAAATTACACAAAATTGGGGGGAAAAATCTATAAATTTGGTGAATCATTTGTGGGATAAGAAACAACAAACAGTGTTTACTGTTAAAATTGGAGGAGTGCAGATATTATGTCCTGTTTCTCATGGTCCATTGTTTTTCTGCAGGAATGCAGAATGTTTGATGGCGATGTTGATTTCATACCAACTTTCACCATCAGGAGGCCAGACTGCAAGCCTTACAATGTGTGTGTGTGTGTGTGTGTGTGTGTTGATATTCTCATCACAGTGAACCTCAGAAGAACTCTAAACAAGTAACAGCATTTCTAGGATTTGGATTTATGCATGAAAGCTTTCAAAACTTTCCAACCATGTTCCTCTGAGGTGGACAATAAATAACTTATTACACATGGTGCAGGAAAAAAGCAACAGTAAGGAAAGAACAGAAAATCAACATGTTATAATTAAAAAATCACACATAAATCTGTAAAAAGAGTACAGATGTGAAAACAGGAGAACAGGTATGTGTGTGTGTAAGTAACTGTAATAAAAGTAGTGTCAGGGAAAGCCTTCAGAAGGGCTGGAGGCACATCTGGTTTTGACGCGTTCTCCCCCTGCAGAAGATCGCTGAGGAATGAACTAGAAAAAGCACACTGCAGAGAAGAGGCAGGAGTGGAAAAGAAAAAAAAACAGCTGTAGTTCATGGAGTGTGTTTGTGTTGACTTTCAGCCTCAGCAGTAAGTTTTGTATCATGGAGTATGTATCATGTGATTACAATTACTACAGGAAAAAAAGCCACATTGAACAACTTCTAGCAACATGCCTGGTTTATTCTAGTAAACCATTAGAATACTAGCTGGTTTAATAGCTATACACCCATACACATTATTTTCTTGTTCATCAAATGATTGGCTATATGAACGTAGAAAAAAGAAGCATGACAACCAGTGTTGCAAAAACTCAACATGCTAGATTTTAGAGATCTTTACATTGAGCCTATGAAATGAATCCTTGTTTAAATGTTAATAATCATTGAATTCTGGATCCTTTATGAGTCCTTATATAAATAAAAATAAAAAAAGCTGTAAATGTTTCTTAAAATCTGTAAAATCTTTTTCTTCTTTAAGCCACTCTGCCTTCTTCTCAATATAAACCTTCCAGTCTTGGCCACACACACCAAACTGAACCTATTAGCTAATTATCTCAGTTACGTCAAGTGTTATAGCAGAAAAACACCACAGAGCAAATCTATTCCAGGTCTTTGTCTAGAACGACCCTTCATTATATACGTACTTAATACCCTCCTATCCTATACAAAGAACAGAGGTACTCTCTTTTCTTGGGCCTGGTTTTACTAAGGCGCAGGAGTGCACGTGGGTTCACTTAACGTCTGTTTCCTGCCCCGTGCTCACCTTACTCTGGACTAAGCACCGCAGGCAAGAGCAGTGAAAACACCCATTGTTTTCTTTAGAAATACGACTAAATGCAGTGGCGGCTGAGGAACATACGACAAACAAACCGCAAATAGAATAAAGAATAGTCATTCATATGGATATCACAGAGATATAATATTACTGAAATGAAAGTAGAACTGGACATCAGGAATGGAAAGAGTTGTGTGCATTGTGCAGTGGTGATGCTAGTAGGAGTATTTATTACTTATTCATCTAAACAAGGCTTAGAGAAAAAGAGAAATCATGCTCTTTACCCTTACACAAACAGGGTCTAAGTCATGTGTCCAAAGCTGCTTTATAGCTGGAGACAGATATGATACATAAAGATACATAAAAGATTACCAGATTAATAGTCCCTTTCAAATCTAATGCATATTATCACACCATCACATCATACTCATACATTTCTTAGGGGACAAAATGACCTAATAGTGCAAAACATTTGTGGATTTTGGTCATGTCAAGTATAGATAGATAATATCTTCAGATATTTTGCAGTAACAGGATTCAAAGGGTCCTGCTAGGTTGCCTTCACAAGAACACTCAATGAATCAATGTACTCTATCTCTATGAATACTAGTGTGCAGGCAATTATCACGAGGAAAGCGTTCACTCATACATTTTGAAGAAATGCAGAATTAAAATAAAACAGAAATGCAGTTTATCAGGAAACACACAAATGCATCATAATCATCAAAATTGTCACCCCCAGTGATCTGACCCAATAACCTCCATCCTGATTCAATCTTTTGTTCTCTATTGTAGCAAAAAAGGAAGAAGACAACCAAGACGAACAAAAGTAAACACAGAGATATTGTCCCAGGAAGCATAAGGAATAGAAAGAAATCATTTGACATCCTTTCTTGGAAAAATAACAGCATGATGGTTGTTTAATAAAAGCTATATCAAAGCCAAAACTTCTTTATACACAAATCTGATTAGTATATAACTTAGATTATGAGAGAATGCTGGCTGAATTTAGTCAAAGTGTAAAATTCATTCTGTTGCATATAGAATGCAGTAGCTCAATGTAAATATAAGTTTGCTTACATGTACTTCCAGTGTCCAGTGGTCACTTTACACCTTACTTCACCATAGTGACTCAGCTTCGTATATATGTGAAGCCATTTTTGTTTAAGATTATGTCTCTTAAATGGATGCATTTAATGCAGTACTCTATAAACGATAAATGAACCTGATTTAACTGTGTTATTGGTTTCCCACTTAATCTAATGGCTTATCCGTCTGTTCATTCATTCATTCACTTATCATATACCTACATAAAAAGCTATTCGGGGCTGATGGATTGAATATAACTCTCCTCTTCACTTTTAAATCAGCCCAAAAGTGTAACTTTGCTAGACCATCTCATAATTATAGAAATCACTAATCAACACAAGCAGCTTGAAGGATAAGATTTTTTCCAGCCTAACTTGAAGTAGCTTAGTTCTATCCGTCCATCTATCCATCCATCCATCCATCAATTCATCCATCCATCCATCCATCCATTAACTACATTCTAATACACTGTTATTATTCCACTTCCATTCAAGCATATACACCACAAATCTTTGCAAACGGAACGACTTACGGATTCGTATCTTCTTCTGGTCCAGTTTGCGCACTGTGCTCTGTAAAGTATTCAGTCTCCTCTGCAGCGCTGCGCTCCTCTGAATAACCGAAGCCGCTTCACTCTGGATCTCCAAGAAGATGCTGCTGGCATGACGGGAGAGATCAGAGAGCTGCTGCAGGATGTTTTTCAGACTTGTACATCTCACATCGTTCAAGGAGGTCCATAACTGCGAGCGGAACACAATGCAGCGGTCTAATCCCATGTGTGATTGTCCTGCTCCAGATTCGAGTGGTCCTGTGTTGAACCTGCACAAGTTCTGAGGCTCGACTGTGCGTTTATGGAAAGGCATGTCTAGATCTACATCTATATCAAAGATAAGCACCTGAAATGGAAATCTGATCCCGCTAAAGTTGTGAAAATGTGCTGATCAGAGTAGGTGGGAGTACACAATGAGGTCCCGCCACGTTATTCATAGGATGAGAGTTCTCCATTCTGTGAAGAGTTTTGAGTGAAACTCGCTGTTAAATCTGGTTTAATAAAGGCACAAGTAAAATCCGACATGGAGCTTAGAGACTCAGTGGATCTGGAGCTAAGACTAAAAAAAAATCCGCCTGAAAACATTCACACTGGACAGAAAAGTTACAAACAGTTAAAGGTAAAGTGATGAGCTTTCCGATCAGAGCTGCCTTTATTTGTAATAAATACACTCTTTAAAGCTTCCTTCCTAGAAGATCATTTAAGAGTACTTTGGTATTACTTTACTAGCCAAACCCCCCAAAAGTGCCCCCAGGAATCTAGATGCAAATTTAAATGAGAACCTCCAAAAGCTTCCAGTGAAACAATTTTAGTGTGCTCACAATGTAGGAGCAATTCAGACATATTGGAGGGTTTTGGAATTTGGAGAACAGCTTTCTAGCCATTAATAACAAAAATACACAAAACATCATATATTTCTGAAATCCTCAACGGTGTTGTCTATCTACACGTGGGGGGAAAAAATTATATCCTATTCTAAAGAAGCATGGCTCACCCTTTGTCAAAAACTGACTGCTAAGCATTTAATGACGTGGTAATTTGGGACAGCTTGACTCAATTATAAACATGTGCACATAGTTTGAACTAGTGTTATGCTTCTTTCGTTACAGTAGAACATTGTATACAGATGCATAATAAAATATTTGTTACAAAGGCCTATGGATCATGTCCCGTTTTATAACCTTATAACATTTTTGTGGTCAACTTCCTTTATTAATGCTTAACAAAGCCTATTATATAAAGTCACAATAATTCATTCATGCTAGTTAGTAACTTACAATTTGATTTTTCAGAAATTTAAAGAAGCACATTGAATCATTTTATAACAGTTGCCGAAGTCACTTTCAGAATAGATACCCTCGCCTTCAAAACCTGTACACATGTTACTGCTTTTGGGACAATAAATTCTAATAACAATATTTGCCTCACACCTCCAGGGCTGGGGGTTTGACTCCTGCCTCTGCCCTGTGTGCTTAGAGTTTGCATGATCTCCCAGGATTTCCTTTGGTTTCCCCCCAGTCCAAAGACATGTATTGTAGGCTGATTGGCATCTCTAAATTGTCTGTAGTGTGTGAATGATTATGTGTGTGTGTGTTTGTGTGTGTGTGTGTGTGTGTGATGAGTTGGCACCCTGTTTAAGGTTAAGTTCCCTGGGATAGACTCCAGGTTCCGTGCGGCCATGTGTAAATGAAGCAATACAGAAAATTGATAATAATAATAATAATAATAATAATAATAATAATAATAATAATTTTCACTCAATAACAATTAGTAAAAAGACAAAGAAGTTTCTTAAAATTTAAGAATAAAATTTGTTTTATATTTTGTTGTTGTCATATTCTCATAGTCAAGACACATTTCAGACAATCCTTTAGATGCAGAGAAAAGGTATGTATATACTAACAAATAGTGTGGGTTCATCAGGCAAAGTCAGGCAACGGCAGAAAAATTCTTTGTATTTTGTATACTGTACAGCAGGCCTAGGTTTATATGCTTTTTTTTGTGCTTTGGTCTCTGATGCATGGGTTCCAAATGTTGAGGAAAAATACTCTGATGGTAAATATTGTATTCAGTAGCATCAGTAAGATTAAATCTAGTCTCACGTTAGAAGCTATGCTTGAAATGGGCTTAGCTCAGCAAGATTATATTCTTAGTATATCTTAAGTTAGATTCTGGAAAAGTAGACAGGATTTACATTAATTTTCCCTTAGAATATTGGCACTAAATTATTAATGCGTTTGCAGTAAAATTGGTATATGACAGTTAAATACTGTAAACATAACGAATGCAGAAAACAACACATACATAATAAATGCATACTACAGTTAAATATTGCAGTATTGCTTTTTGTTGGAAATGCTGTTGCCTGTAACTTACTGAACATTAATAATAATGGAATTATAGATAGTGTGAGCACATTTTCAACCTCCAGGGTTGGGAGTTTGAACCCCTGCCTTCACCCTGTGTGTATGGTGTGCAAGTTCTCCCCATGCTTTGGAGGTTTCCTCTGGTCACTCTAGTTTTCTCCCCCAGTCCAGAGACACAAGTTGTAGGCTGACTGGCAAGTCTAAATCGTCCATGGTGCCTGTGAGATCGCGCCCTGTGATGGGTTGGCATCCTGTCCGGGTGTCCCTCTGAGTCCCCTGGGATAGGGTCCCTGTGTAGTATAAGCGGTTCAGAAAATGGAGGAATGGTACTATAAATATACACAGACTAGGCATAACATTATGACCACCTGCCTAATATTGTGTTGGTTCCCCTTTTGCTGCCAAAACAGCCCTGACCCGTCATGCCCTGTGTATTCTGACACCTTTCTATCAGCACCAGCTTTAACTTTTATCAGCAATTTGAGGAACAGTAGCTTGTCTGCTGGATCGGATCGCATGAGCGTGTGTGCAAGTGTGTGCAATTGTGCCCTGCAATAGGTTGGCAATCTGTCCAGGGTGTCCCCCATCTTGTGCCCTGAGTCCCTTGGGACAGACTCCAGTTTCCCTGTAACCCTGTGTAGGATAAGAGGTACATAAAATAAATGGATGGATGAATGAATTACAGAAATTGAATCTTGGTATTTTTACTTAATTACATTTCGAAGTAAAATTATGTCTTATATTTATATTTAGACCTTCAAAGTACAGCCAATTGCTGTATGTTATACTGTATTGTATGGGCTCAGTTTGTATCAGTATAGTCACTTCAGTTTAACATCCATCCAAATCAGTTTAGCAGTAAATCAATTTTATCAATGTAGAAAACAAAAATTTGCAGTGACCTTCTCATGCTACGCAATGTCACTACAATAGCGATCTGTTTTTGATCTGTGTTTGAATAAGAGAAACAAATCCACAGAGACTGAATGCTGTTTTCAGGCATACAGTTTCAGATTGGTTATAAAAGTTACTTTACACATAAAAACATTAATCGGTTTTAAAAATTTATTTGAGCAACTTTTTGTTCATTGACTTGACTACATTTTTGTCTACTTATACTTGAAAATAGTACACAGTACATATACTGTCTGGGGTCTGAGGAATTGAGACAGAAAATCTATGAACAACTTGATGACAAAGAATAAGCAGGTGACTCTTTACAAGAAGTCTTCAAGTCAATGCTTACTATTAAATTGAGGCATACAGTATATATGCATCAAATACGTCCATACAAATACAGTTTCTCATGTTGTGCTGATGCCTCAGCAGATATGAATAGAATACTGACATTTACTGACAATACAATACCGATGTCTTTGCATTTGCATGTATTTATTTGGTTCTTACCTTCAAAAATTGTGAGATGTTTCAGTAGGCAGAAATGCATTCCAAGCACTCTTAAAACTAGCAAAAGCTAAAAAAAAACTAAGATTCACACAGGTATGTAAAAACCAACAATCTGAATATTCTTTTTAAACAACTCCACATATTTCTTTTAATGGTATCAGGTGTCTTATGTCAAATGTTTTGCTAATTGCTGTGAATAAGCCAGTTCAAATTAGCTATTGATTGTAAATGTGCTTTATGTACTGGACACATCTTTGAGGTTTTTCACATCTTTCTCCTGCAGGGCTTTAAATAATGTGGATAATTGTTAAGATTTTAACAGTTTAGTGCAAGGTTTGTGAAGGAGATACATTTCACAACAGACTGATTGCACTCATGAAACATTAGATGGTGCTAGAGACCTTCCAATTCATGGAAGACCTACCAAGCATTTTACGTCTTACATCTTGACGCATGAGAATGTCAGCTCACAAGAAAGAGCTTAAATTATTTTTTGCATATATATATATATATATATATATATATATATATATATATATATATATATATATATATATATATATATATATAGTGTTTTATTTGACAGCAACTGACAAAGAAGCAAGTGAAGTTCAACAATATCAGTTCATAATGAAAAACAAATCATTAGCCTGAAATAATTCATCTTTATTAGTTCTAGTAATCCAAGTACAACTTCTTATGAACTAGTGTGTCACTACTGAGCAAATTTTACCTTTACAAATGTCCCAAATGTTATTTATTTATTTATTTATTTATTTAGTTAGTTAGTTAGTTAGTTAGTTAGTTAGTTATTTTCTGAGTTAAATGTTACAACTTTAAATTCAGACCAATTTTCAGATAAAACACCAATTATTATTATTATTGTTATATATTATTATTCAAGTAAGAGAACCTGGAACACTTTACCAAAAAACTTCCTTAAACTGCATGATGATGTACTGGTATAAATAGCTCTGCAGTTTATAAGCAAATCAATGTAGTTATAACATCAATGGGTGGACAAGCCAAATATCAGTTCAGATTTTTTTATTGTTAAACTCTTCAATATTGTTTTTCTACAACATCATTATATACGATTAAGGTACTTTTCATACTTTTGAAAGCAGCTATGCTCTCCTAAGACCTTTCCAGAGTAGAGTGTGTGGTGATACAGCAGGTCGTGTTGCCGACTCACTGCTCCAGGGCCTCTGCTTCCATCCTGAGCTCAGGTTACTGTGTGCAGTTCTGCTCCTCCATTGTCTATATGTGTACATTATGCTCTGAGATGGCTAGGTGTTGTTCCCCACCACTTGTCATCCAGATCCACTGAACACTTACCGGGATAAAGCAGTTACTGAATATTCATATATTCAGTATATATATTTATACTATTTATGCTATAAATATATAATTGTGTATTAGCACACAAACAACACAAACAATGCTTTCAGGTGTAAGTTCTCAGAGTGAAAATGTAAAATGAATATTTATTAGATTAAATATTTAATAGATGGCCTTTTGTAGTGTCTACAGAAGAATCACCCAACATAAAGTTTTATGTTGAACAGCTTCAGGTTATAATAAAGTCAGAATAACTTTGTATTAATTTCAAGTGATCTTTCCTATTATGGGACAAGTGGAGGCAAACCATTCCCCCTAAAGTATAACAAAAGCCACCATTTTGTCCCTTTAATCTGTCATCTGTTTGTAGTCTAAGTGACTACTGCTTTAAATTTATTCCTGGTTAATGAGCTGACATAGTAAATAAGAAACATTACATGCATACAAAATGGTCCCAAAGTGATAACTGATATGATTATAATTTTATGCTGCAGCATCATCCAAAGAATTACTGTACCTGATAACTATAAATTTGCTTTGAAATAATCCCTAGTGTCAGATGTACCCTACAAACAAGGCTTTTAGAGCAGATAAAGAGCTTAAATGTGCAGGGTTAAGTGTATGGTACTCCAAGAGCTAAGTGAGAAGTGATACCTCAGTGTTAAGATGTTGGACTCTTGGCTGGAATGTTGTGAGCCCAAATCCTACCACTGCCACTGCTGGGCCTTTAAGCAAGGCCCTTAAACCTCAAGTGCTCAGATGTATAAATGAGATGAATGTAAGTTGCTCTGGATAAGGGTGTCTGCCATATACCATAAAACTAATGTAAAGAGCAGGTTTGGAAACCACTGGCATAGGCATTGGACTTCAAGTCAAGTCAAGAAGCTTTTTTTTTGTCATTTCAACCATATATAGCTGACACAGGACATTGTTTCTCCAGGGCCCTGGTGCTACATAAAACAGTGTAGAACTATATAACAACACAGAGCTAAGGACTTAAAACAAGTTGCCCTAGCCACATAAATCGTGGATCATGTGCAACCTAGTGCAAACAATGCATGACAAAAGACAGTGATTTACCTGGGATTTCATAATATCAAAAAAAAAACAAAAAAAAACCTTTAGTTAACAATCTTCTTCTTTTTTTCTTGTTCTTTTACATAATTCAGTAAAAAGTTGTTGCTTAAATTACTGGTTAATTGCAGTACACTGGGTGGCCAGATGAGGGAGGTAAAGCACCATAAAAAAAAACATTTTCAGTTCATGAGCTCCTTTTCTTTCCCTTACTCTTTTCTTGAAAGAAATGAAAGTATACACACTCATGTCCCTCATTTTGGCATAGTAAGGGTTTCAAATGCAATGCAAGTGCAGTTACAACCAACAACTGCATTACAGATAAACAACCATTTCTTCAGCTCCATATCCTTAACAGAATTATTTAAAGGTAATGAATGTGAAATATGGATGATTTAATTCCAGCAGTGACTTTGATACATAGATATGATTTTTAAGGCATAGTTGTAAAGTTTGCAATACTCTATTAGTCTACTGTTAAAGTTTCGCTGTACAACCCCGTGCAGAGCAAAGGGTTTAATTAAGTTTCAAGTAGAACCCTTTAATGAAGCTATGAACTCTTAACTATCCTAGTAAGCTTTGAAGAACGCTTTGTGTAAAAAAGATGTATTATAGGCCATGTCATTTAATATACTATAAAGATTATAAACATACTTGAAATGGTTTATATACATAATTCGGATATCTATCTATCTATCTATCTATCTATCTATCTATCTATCTATCTATCTATCTATCTATCTATCTATCTATCTATCTATATATATATATATATATATATATATATATATATATATATATATATACTATACTATGATTGATACTGATTATTTCAAGATTCACAATCCTAGTAATCCACTGCTCGTACACTGCTATTGCTCTTACTCATAAGCCATGCATGTGCCTCAATTTTAAGCCCGAAGCATATGTGTAGTTGTGCTGGATTGGGATGAGATCCCAGCACCTTCGAGACTGAAACCTACTGCTGCCTGAAGTGTTTCACCTGAGCTTACTCAGCTTTGCCCTTCACACAGCTGTTGAAGTTTGAAAAGTTTGCTCCAGCCTTTAGGGGAGAACATTTTGAAAGAAGGTGATGGGAGTTTTGGGAACACCCAGAGATTGGAATGCAATTCAGCAATTTGTTTGTAATGAGTGCCAATATATGGACATGTCAGAGTTGATAAATGGCACAACCTTTAAGCTGTTGAGGTGGTTTAGTTCACACATTGTATTGGAATCAAGTACAAGGGAAACTCACATACATTAAATAGGAAAATACAATAGAACAATAGAACAGAGTACAACATTCAGTAAACAATATCCAAGATCCAATAAATACAATATAACAATAGCACAATACAATGCAGAAATGCAATACAGAGAAATTTTTTTTTTTAATAAACATTATATCTACTACATGTTGAAAATGACAGGAATAGACAATGCAAATGTAGATTGAGATTATAAAAAGAATATACAGTTAAACATGTGAACAGTGAGTTTTTTGGTGCAACTGCTGTACATTGAGCCATTGCTATACATAATAAAGGTTGCACGTGCCACTTATTAGAGAGATGGGAAGTTAAGTAGCCCTGGTTTAGGAGGATTATGGACTGGGGAAAGAAGCTATGTGGGTGTCAGCTGCTGTAAGACTTTCAGGCCTTTCCACTGTGAAGGAGAAATGCTAGAACACTGGTGGTGGTGGTGGTTTGGAATATGCGTAGTGGCTGACTGATACATCAGTGTAAGGCACCGACAGCTCATTCATGGGACACCTTATAGTATGTCATAAAGTCCTCATTAACAACCATTTTGAATTCCATTGAAATACTAATGACCTCTTTTGAGTCACCAACAAGTCATAGTAAAATGTTGAATATATAAATCTGCTTATATATATATATAAGTTATAAGCAGATATTATTTGCTCAATCTTAGGGCAGTGTGTTTACTGCCCAATTTCTCCCCATAGAGGTATTATTGCTAATGGTCAAAAATGCAACAAATACTAATGGTGGCTTACTGAGGGAGGATCGCTCTTTTATCACTGTTTAATAACAAATAATCATAATTAAATGTAACAAATGGCCACAAACAAAATCAAAGTGTAAGTACCTGCATGGCACTGTGTGAAACATTTCCACAACAAAATGCAGTTTTGGACTACAGTCCACTTCATTAGGAAAAACTGTATACCCACACATTCATACAGTTATCTAATCAGCCAATCATGTGGCCTATCATGTAGAAAAAAAAGAACCATGGAGATACAGATCAAGAGCTTCAGTTAATTTTCACATTAAACATCAGAATGAGGAAAAAGTGTGATCTCTATGAGTCTGATTGTGGCATGGATGCTGGTGCCAGATGGGATGGTTTGAGTATTTCAGAGACTACTGGTCTCCTGGGATTTTCACACACAATAGTTTACACAGAATAGCACACCTATCGGAAAATATTGAGTGAGTGATGGCTCTCTGGGTGGAAATGCCTTGTTGATAAGAGAGGTCAGAGGAAAATGGCCAGATTAGTCGAGCTGATAGGAAGGATAAAGTAAGTCTTATAATCACTATTTACAACCATGATAAGCAGAAAAGCATCTCAGCATGCACAAAACATCAAACATGGAGATGGATGAGCTACAAATGCAAATGCACCAAGAACAATACTCTGAGGCTAGTGGAAAGTGGAAAGACCAATTCATTTTGCTGTTGTAACCAATCCAATTAACTGTGTGGTGATGAGATGCTTTTCTGCTCACCACGGTTGTAAAGAGTGATTATTTGATTTATTATAGACTTATTTGCAGCTCATTGTTGTTAGTCTTCTCTGATCTCTCACATGATCAAATTGTTTCAGCCTGTAGACTCTCCGCTCACCATTCTGAGTAAACTTTAGAGACTTTTGTGTGTGACAATCCCAGGAGTTTCTGAAACATTCAAACCAGCCTGTCTGCTGTCAAAAACCTTACCGCAGTTAAAGGCAGATTACCTGAATCTCTTAATCTGTAGCTGCATTATTATATATATTGTGTTGCTGACATACAATTGGCTGATTAGATAATTGCATGAATGAATAGGCGTGTAGGTGGTTCTAAATTTGGGAGAGGGAATGGAGGAAGAACTTAATGTCTCTCCCTTTTCCTTTGACTACACGTTGCAGGACTTGTGTGTGTTATTTGAGATGTATTTGGGCTGAATATTTGAGACTACAACAGTTGTGTGCACCTTGGTGACAGAATCCCACCTGCTCCCACCATCAACCACAATTGAACAAACGTACATTTAAAAGGTACATCTATTCTGTATCCTGGATGTATCCTTTTGTTTGAGTCTATGTCATTATTATAATCATTTTACCCAACCAAAGTTTATAGTCATGAGACGCTTTTGATATATGGTTTAACTCAGCCAGGTCTTTATAATTCCATAATTCCCCTCTCCTCGACACACCTGGGTTGCTGTTGCTTAATTTCTCTGATAGTATGTGGCAATAATCAGACAAGCATTGATAAGTTCTGTCTTGGCTGTTCAGCAATCCACTGCTTCCAGCCATGCACCTGTACCCCTCCTTTCTCAACCGCTCCAGCGCTGTCGGCATGAAGTTTGGCATTTCTCATTAAAAACCCATACAACCTGACAGCAGCATTTTTAAAGTTGAGGCTTTAACAAAGAACGTGTCAGGCCAATTGTTCATTCTGGTAGATAACATCTTGTCACAAAAAATGGTTTGTTTACCATATTGCTGGTGAAGTCAGGTCTATGAGTTATAATGAGCAGAGCTATTTTTGTTATGATGCAGGCTTGAAAATGAAACTTCAGCGAAGGCAAATGTGTGTTGGACATAAGGAGGAAAATGTCAGCCTGACTTTGGAATGACAGTGTGCCAAAGGCAAGTTGTGTTATTTGGCCCAGAGACAGCCAACATGACCCCAGAATCAACATTCAAAACCACTTTTCACGCACATTGGCATAGAATTCGTAATATTTCAGCAGGCTTCATTTTTCTTGCATTAGTCTATTTTTGGCAGGGTTTGGCACACTTCTCCTAGCTGCTTTGAGTCATAAGTAAGTCTATTCTCCTTAGTGCTGAATTTAATGATGCTTGAATGTGCACCTTCTTACATGCGTGGCCCCTGTCACTGGAAAACTTTTTGAGAGGCAAGTTAACAGACCGTGAAAGGGCGGCACAGATGGCAACATCCTAGGTGGTAATTATCCAGCACCACCATGGAAAGGGAAAAAAAGCAAGAGAGGAAAAAAAGTGGAGGTAAAAACACAAAACGGGTGTTTGCCATCAGGTCAGCGTCTGATGTGTCTCGCAAATCAAATCAAATCAGTAGGGCTCAGAGATGGGACTGATGGTACAGGTCGTATCGCCCAATAAGAGGATGATTTTTAGCTCCAGCGATTTTAACGTCTCTGAGGAGCTGCTGTGTAAATAGAGATCGCACTCGTGTTAAGTCTTGATCTATCGGAGAGAGTCCTCTTGTTGCTTTTTTGCAATCTGTTTTTATTCAGTGTGTATGTTTTACGAATTAGCCATCTTTGATGAGCTTGTGATTCACCTCATAGCGAGGCTGTAATTAGCCAAAGTGTCTCAGTATGGGACAGACGCCTCTAATAGGCACATTTATGCAACATTAGGCAAGCAGAGGCTGTTCTGAAGAGCTTAAACGTTTATTCTGGTGCTGATCTATTAAAATTGAAGGTGACAGCTCATTTGAATCATGTTTGATTTTTTTGGGGGGGAGTTAGGGAGGAGGTGTTTTATACTCTTCCAGGTGATAACCCCTGCTGCATATAAGCCTCCATGCAAAAATATGTTAATACTTCCCATATTAAAATCTTTGTCTGGTTGTCATTCTCACATGGGGCACATCAAAGCCATATGACCCGATTTTGCACCTGCTGTTTAATTAAATTTACAAGACAGACACACTCTCCACTCCTGGTGATATACAAATCAGTTTTTATTACCCAGGTCCTGTGATTTACAAGGCAATTGACTGCTGGGTAGAGGTGGCGCATGCCAGAGTTGTCCAGAAAGAAAAAGGCTGCAAAAACTCACAACAGTATGCTAGTTTCTTGAAGACAGAAATGCCCCAAAATGTCTGTTTGCTTGATATGTTCAAGTGTATGTTCAATACTATTTAAAGAGTTTTAAAGATTATCACTTGTTGCATAGTACAAGATGTTTCCAACAAAACCCTCAGTCAAATAAAAGAAGAGCTGTGCATAATATCTTCTGATGAAGAGCCTGTAATGGTAGACCTGCAATTAAAGAAATTTACTACATCATCAATCAGCGAGATGCAGGTTTGTGTAGAAAATAAGAAAACACACAAGCATTTTTTAAAATGCGCTTGAGCTAATAAGGATATCTTTCAGTCCATTAGCATGTTTCATTCATATTTTGCATTTGGCATGATCATGTCTGTAGCTTTCCTGTTTGACTTTCATTTAATTCTATACTGTTCTCATTTTGGTGACTTTTAGAAGAGTGCCGAAGAAATATTCAGATATTTTAATTAAAATATCTGCCAGAATTTTGTCATCGGCTGTCTTCGGATATAATTCTCAACTCAATACTATTCAATTTAATCGGTATAGTGCTTTTGAAAGTGGACAGTCACAAAGCAGCTTTTATAAAGGTCCCTAAAGAAGAAAGGCAGAGCTGACAACATTGAGCAAAAACTCCCTGCAGAAACCTTGAGAGGAACCAGACTCAAAAGAGAGTGTTATTATATAAAATTTCCTTTCTATGACTGTACACTATATAGTCAAGTGCAGTTGTGTAACCATGAGCTTTTGAGCAACTTATGAGTCTAAGCATCGGTGTAATTTCGGAATATCCATCCATCCATCCATCCATCCAACCATTTTCTGTACCGCTTATCCTACACAGGGTCCCAGGAAACCTGCAGCCTATTCCAGGCAATATTCAGTACAGGGTAGGAACCCATTGCAAGGAACAATTGCATACACACTCAGACACTAAATACCATTTAGAGATGCATGTCTTTGACTGGAGAAGGAAACCCCCAAAGCACAGAGAGAGAAAATACAAACTCAGGGACACAGGGAGGCGTGAATCAAACCACCAGTAGTGGAGCTGGTTTGTGCAGTATTAAAAGGTGCATGCAATATCATTACTGCAAAAAATAATAAAGCATTATTATTAATTATGAGCTTATTATCAGTTTATTAAGTCAATAATTCAACCGGTGTATAGATGCTTTCCTCATAATTGTTCTTATTCTATTCCCAGATAATTTCACCTATTTCTATAAACAGAATTTGAAAAACATTTACCAATAGAAGAAGTTTTTGTATTGTATTATATTAGGAAATAGTAGATACCTTTGTCTATATTCAAGATATTTATACTTGATTGACATTTTACTTCACCTGATTAAATCCAGTGTGCATGTATAGCATGTGAGTCAAACAAAGGCAATGTACAAAAATATCTCTTTAAGTTGGATTTAAAGCAGAACTAAAGAAAGTGTCCTCAACGATGTCATGTAAAAAGTGATCACGAAGAAAATGTACCGGTGCTGAAAAAACATATGTTCTAAAACAAAATATATTAAGTATGTTAAGAAATGCGAGACAGTTTTCTTGTTAGCTACATTAGCAGTTCCAGTAGTATTCTGATAAACCTTAAAATAAAATGCATTTTTTTTGTGTGTCTCTGAAACCATATGGCAATTTGACTAAAAGAGACTGCACCACTCTTATTTCTGTTTGATCCTACATAAACCTACTCAAGCTAAATATCCGTTGCCAGCGTCTTGGTGTTGAGCATTGATTTGCAGTTGCATGCGTTTCAGAAGCACGGCCCCGCTCGCAGTGGAGCGAGCTTCTCAGGCGATCCATAATAGATGATGAAATTTGGCAAGCAGTCGAGCCTTATGGCCCATTCTTCCTCCTGCAGCTGCTTGTTTTCCCACAACTCATCTGTGCTGACCAAGTTGTGTGTGTGTGTGTGTGTCTGTGTGTGTTCATGCCTGCGTCCGTATGTCACTGGCTTTGCCCACGAGCACTACACCAGCAACTTTCCATATTTCAATATGTCAGACGTGATGGAAGATTCAACTTGCAGACGGTTTCTTCTTTAGAGTTCTAGCAGGGGTGAGAGAGGCTTGTTATGTGAGGTGACTCAGTTTGCTCCAGGTGTTTGCACCACACAGGTGAAATGAGTCATTACTGCCAGAACACATCCCAAACTGCGTGTAGTTTCTCTCCTTTTACAAGCTTCTATGTTTTGTGGTGCTTTTCTGGTGTCTGTCCAGCCAAATAATAATAATCATATAATCATATTTGCAATATTTATGTAGACCTTTTCATAGTATATTTATAACACAGTACATGCATAAAGGCGAATGACACATGACAAATAGAAAGAGCAGAACTCGTAAAGTATAAAATGGCTTAATGTGAACAAAAAGCATTTAGTGTTATTGCATATTGGAATGATTATTGGCCAGTATGAGTCAGCTAGGAATTTTTTTTAGCCTGAATGTGGGAATTATTCACTCAGTTGAAACTTCCAGTGTATGTGGGGTTTTTTTTTCTGATATGTGAGACTTTTCTTAAATAACCCAATAAGGAGTATACACTGCTGAAGTTCTGCAATATGTGGCACCCTATAAATTCCAAAACTTGCCCAAATCAGCCTGTAGCATTTTCCCATGTTTAATGCCTCATAATGAAGCTGACGCTGTAATGTTTGGTTTAAGCTAACTATTAGGTTGTACATTAAGAAGGCTGTGAGTTGCTGATGAGCAGATGTTTTCTCTACACAGCAAGGGGGGACAGAAAGAGGAGGGGAAAGTCGTCTTCCACATCCCCTTCAGGTGGACCAGGTGTCTTCAGCACCGCACTGTGTCATCCCCAAAACTTGGCGCTGTACTACGAAACAGGTCCACCTCATTGTTCCACTCCCCTAGGGGTGGGCACAAATTAACGCACATCCGGCATGCTATGCAAGAGAAAAGGGTAGAAAAAATAAATAAACGCCCAGAAAAGCGTCGCCCGGAGTGTGGACGTGGGGCAGGAGAGAGAGATTCTGCTGAATAGAAATGAGAGTGGGAGTCAGAGAAAGCCAGAGAGGCACACAGGAGAGCTCCATTTGTTAAGGTGCAGGTGCAGAGTTTGAGTGAATGCCAGGTTGCGCTCCACGTTTTTGGTTCCATATTAACACTGTCAGCTTTTTTTTCCACAATTCTCTCTCTCTTTCTCTCTCTCTCTCTCTCTCTCTCTCTCTCTCTCTCTCTTACTCACACACACACACACACACACAATACTCTCCCTATTTCATCATTTGTTAAAACTTGTTCAAAGCTTGTTCTATTGTCTGGAAGTTTTAGTTAAACTGTGATTTAACACTCTCCACTTGTAATGAAGACAAAGCTTTTTAAACCTCACGCATATATTCCCAGACGTATATATATTTTTAACAATTTTAACCAAAGAAAATGATTGAAATCATAAACAGTCCAATAAGGTCCTGCATCATGTGGAGACTGAATGTTATTTCAAAAAAGCATAGCCTCAGGGCCACATTATGTGATAAGTAAGTAAGAACCATGTTCATTGTTTACAGGTTTACCTGAAATTTATATGAATGACTCATATTGGATTTAGCAAATTAAAAAAAGCCCATTCTACAATGATATACAATGATGGTCTATGACTATCACTGTATAATTATACTGTATGTAGCATGATAACTGGTAATATCTTCTTTTTCTTTTTTCTAAATCATTAAATTAACTGTTCTTCACAGAAAATGTTAATATATTAAAGCTACAGAAGATATTAAACTGTTATATTGATGAAAGAAGCCCAATCAAGATCAGTTGATTAAATAGTGAGGACAGACAGCAGGAGAAAAGTGAAAGGAAAAAAGAATGAAATTAGAAATATTTGGGCCTAGATTTTGCAGTATTTCCATTTACAGATTGTTCAAAAACACCTCCCAGATTCCTCACTGGAAAATCATGGCTCTGGCATGTCTTTATGTCTCTTGAGTATCCATGTTTGGCTGGACAGCCTTCTACCAGCTGGTGAAATCATGAACCCTTAACAAAAATCTAAAGAATTTTTCTGAAAAAAGATTTTTCTGAGAAAAGATTACGGAAGACTTTTATCAGTTCAGCCCGTTTGTGTGCTGAAAAACTAGTGAACCTGACTGTTCAGAACTTGAGTAGCACTCTGCTTTACATGTTGTTGTTTTAGGTTCTTACATATGTTGGAGCCATGGCAAGCAAGCTGCTGATGTAATGCCACTAACATGGAGTTGGAAAACCACAATGAACAACAAACAAGAGATTTCAATGAGTTTGACCAGATTGGTCTTCTCGAAACTTACCTTGTTGCCAGGATGAACAGCATTCATAGTGTTAGTGTGATATGTGATAGTGTAGATGAGCAAATGCTCAAATCCTTTCATAACGAGGAATCAAGCTGAAGCAGTGTCTACCATGCAAGCCAAAGAATTTTAGGATATTGGTTCTTGTTATCTTAGATGATATTCCGTGCAAATTTGCTTGAAAAGCTGTTCATCCACCTGAGCTTGCTGATGCTGATGAAGAATATTGCAATATCATTATTATTTCACCTTTGCAGCATCTACTGTCACCATAGGGGTGCGTCCTAACAATGTATGTTCCAAATGCTTACTAGGCAACTGCATGATAGAAAATGTAGGCATAGGTCATTTCAAGCTATAACAGCTCATATTTACATTTCTGACATTCAGCACCCTTATCCAGAGCAACTTACAATTTTTCACATTTTATACAACTGAGAGTTAATGACCTTGTTCAGGGGCCCAGAAGTGGCAGCTTGGTGGATTCAAACTTACAACCTTCCACATCAGAGATGTTCATGCTGGAGATATTCATGTTATTGACAATTAGAGGCCACGCACAGTGATTACACTGGAGCACCTCCTTTAAGTCAAGAATACTGCTGACACAGTAAAGGCTTGATCTTCTCCCTCTTTTAGACCAAAGTCAGGGCAAACAAAAGGACCAGCCCTTATTTTTCACTTTCTGATTGGGCTAGTGATGCTGTGTGGAAGTGTTTGAGGCTCTGGGTTGTTGATCGGCTGGTTGGATCAACTCCAGCACAGACTAGCTTCATTGGTGGGTTTCTGAGTGAGGCCTCTGTTCCATGGGTGCTGTATTATGGCTGACTTTGCACTCTGACCCCAACCTCCAAAGTTATGGAGGATATGTGAAAAAAGAATTTCACTGTGCTGTAATGTATATGTGACAATAAAAAGAGACCTCTAGTGGTGACCAGCTGGTTCATGTACAGACTGTAATGGTCTTGCTATTACATATTGAATACAGCTATGAATATTAGAAGCAGAATAGAGGATACTCTACTAATGAAATCTGCTTGTACTGTACATCACACTGGCTATTTAGGAGTGAGAACAGAACAGTTTGGTGAAAAGGTACAACAAAGGTAATGTGAAGGAAATGTAATATACACCATTTTTTCACTTTTTTTCAACCCTGCTTCTAACTACAGGCAAAGAAACATTTCACAGTTGTAATTAAACAGTTAACAGAGAGCAGGGTTAGCATGGCTTTTTGTCATATACACCAATCAGGCATACCATTATGACCAGTGACAGGTGAGGTGAATAACACTGATTATCTCCTCATCATGGCACCTGTTAGTGGGTGGGATATATTAGGCAGCAATCATCGGAGTCTCTCTTCCCTCTATCACAGACATTTACTCCACACGCTGCATCCACAAAGCTAACAACATTGTGGATGATCCCACACACCCCTCACACACACTCTTCACCCTTCTGCCATCCGGTAAGAGGTACCGAAGCATTCGGACCCGCACAACCAGACTGTTAAACAGTTTCTTCCCTCAGGCAATCAGGCATCTCAACAGGGAACTGAGCTGAACTGGACACACGCACACACAAACACACACACAAGACAACCAAGATCTGATCTCAGAGGAGAACTGAACTGTGCTGGACACGGACACACACACACATACATAACACACACACACAAAAAAAAAGAACTGAACTGTGCTGGACATAGTCAGACACACACACTAAATTGTCCTGTTTGCACGCACATGCCACTTTACATTTATATATATTTATATTAATCCTGTTTACATGTGTCGCTTTAATATCTGCAGTCACTGTATACACTGTTCTTTGCACATTGTCTTGTTCATTGCACAAAGTCAGCCTATATGTTGTTTGTCTGCACTGTCTTATCTTGTCTTGTCTTGTCTTCCTGTGCAGTTCTGTTGTATGTCTAGTTCTTAAAGACTGCACCTTAAGTATAGTTTAATTTTTTAGTTTAATTTTAATTTTTAAATTATAGTTTAATTTTTTTTATCTCTTTCATAGCTCTATGTTTGTCTGCGTCACTGTACTTTGTCTGTGTTCTGTGTAGCACCTCTGGTCTAGGAGGAACGTTGTTTCACTGTGTACTGCATCAGCTATATATGGTTGAAGTGACAATAAAGCTTCTTTGACTTTGACTTTGAGCAAGTGAACATTTTGTCCTCAAAGTTGATGTGTTTGAAGCTGGAAAAATGGGCAAGCGTAAAGATTTCAGCGAGTTTGACAAGAGCCAAATTGTGATGGCTAAATGACTGGATCAGAGCATCTCCAAAACTGCAGCTCTTGTGAGATGATCCCGGTCTGCAGTGGTCAGTGTCTATCAAAAGTCGTCCAAGGAAGGAACACTGCTGAACCGGCGACAGGGTCATAGGTTGTCAATGCACATGGGGAGGGAAGGCTGGCCCATGTGATCCGATCCAACAAATGAGCTACTGTTGCTCAAATTGCTGAAGATGTTAATGCTGGTTCTGATAGATAGGTTTACACAGTGCATCACAGTGATGGGTCAGGGCTGTAGCAAAAGGGGACCAACACAATATTAGGCAGGTGGTCATAATGTTATGTCTGGTCGGTGAATGTGTACGGTGTGAAATGATGCAAGCTCACAATGTTATGGCTGGATGATTAGTAACAGACACCCAATTAGACACTGAACAGTGTTTCTGTGCCTCATATCACATTTTGTACAGTCACAGAAACCCTGCATTTTGTGTAAACAGTAGATTACCAAATGGTGACATAAAATACATCAATTGGAGCAAAGAGGAGACAGTTTTATTTGCAAAGTCATGCCCAGAAATATCTGTTCTGGGCAAGCTGGATGGCACAGTCAGTAATAACTATGTATTTAAGGAAATAACTTAAAAATTGTCACATTATATGTAATTTGGGAAACAGCTAGAGGATTGAGGAATATGATGTGAGCTACTGGGGAAAGCCATTATTTAAAGCAGTCACATGCTGTATTTATCCGATCATGGTTGTTGATACCACAAATATACCAATAAGAAGGTTAAACCAGGGTTTATGAATGCACTGTACAGTGTGAAACATCAGATTATGAATAGCCAGGATTGACTGTTAACCCCAGGTAAAGTATGAGCAGTGTGAACAAGTTAAATCAGGATTCATGAGTATAAAATCATGTGTAAAAAAAAAAAAAAAAACTGTGTAAAGTGTGTGTTCAAGTGTAAAAGAAAGCCCACTCTGTGAAATCTAACCAGCGGGTCTAAAATGTGTAAGAATTAAAGCAATTTCTTTAAGCTTTAAAGATATCTAATGTTTGACCACAGAAACAATAATCAGGTCCAAACCAGAACCCAGAACATTCTTACCCTATTTAGGTATCTCTAAATTTGAGTGATTAATCTCTGCACATATTGCATATTAGCACAGAGACTAAATGCTACATGGCTCCTCTGAGGCATGTGAAACTGCCGAGACAAAGTGTGGCCGAGCGAGCTGGGAGAATAAAGCGCTAACCATTCGGCTTGCTACGTGACTGTGTGGATGTCCGTCTGTTGAGGACATCATGCTGTAAAAGAGAGAGTGTGACCCCTTCTGTAGTGTCCACTCTGTCTCCCTACAAACTCCTGCTCGAGCACATGGTACAGCTTGGAATTGTTCCGAGCCATAGGATAGACCTCATTTTACTGTAGATGTTTATATGATATAAAGTTTAACTACTAAAGCTTGGCATCAAAACTATGACTACAGTGATCGGGTCCTGAAGGGTTTTCACATTGCTTTGGAAGATTACTTATTCAATTTCACAGATTTTTTTCCCCAGTTTTTGGCTTGCTTATTGCTCTTGATTTGTGAAACTACATTTTTTTGAGCCAGCTCCATGGATACAGCTTGATCTTATCATCTTTCTTTCTATGGCTGGGTTAAGGAAATAATTGAATGAGTCAAACTCTGTTAGAAGAGTTTACAGTATCATGTTCACAGTATCAAATAAATGACAAACTGCATCCTAGAAGTATAGAATCTGCAATCTGTTTGTTATATTTTAATATAGATTCAAATTCTCAAAAGAACCTACTGTAGACCAGAATACATGTAACAGCTGTCTCTTTTATACTCTTTTAAAACTTTTCCCCAGCCCGGATGTAAGCATGATCTTTTTCATCAGTCTGAATCATGATAATCTGTATTTCTCCAATAAAGCCTTATTGTTACTTTGCAAGCTATGCTAACAGACAACAGAAATGCTAACAGTTGTTAGAAGAAAAACAACATGGCTAGTAATAATTTGGGTGCATCTCAATCAGCTCTCTAGCTCCCTAGCCAGTAAATCAGTATATTTTGTACACTTTTTGTACAATATTGTACATATTTTGTACAAGTTTGGACCTGTGATTCACTAAATATTGGGACTCAGATGACGTAATTTCTGTCCAATACATATGGGGCGGTGGTAGCTCAAGTGGTTAAGGCTTTTGTTCATTGTCTGGAAGATCAGGATTCAAGCCCCAGCTCTGCCTATCAGCCACTGTTGGGCCCTTGAGCAAGGCCCCCAACCCACCCTGCTCCAGAGGCGTTGAATTACAGCTGACCCTGTGCTCTGACCCCAACCCCCAAGGTTGGGATATGCAAAGAAAAAATTTCACTGTGCAGTAATGTATATGTGACAAATAAAGACAACTTAACTTACCATCCAGAAGTTGGCTGCTAGTTTGAGCTGAGAGCCTTCAAGAAAATATGAAATCATTCTGAATAAAGGAGCATATGGTGCGACCCAAATGGCTTCTTACACACTGTGCACTTACACTATGCACCCCCTGTCTAGTGGATAAATTTGAGAAGGTTATTATCGTCTCAAAAGGAACGTTTTTGTACAAACTGAAAGTTTAAGCCATTTCCCAGTTGATGGGGAATGATATCAAATCCACCTTATGCACTAGTTTTTACAATGCATTTTTAGGGAGCAAGCATTTCAGTGCAATGGAGGGTTTAGGGATTGAGGCAGCTCACACACTGAGTAGTGCCCTGACTACTGAATTAGCCTGCTGATTGAGACACAACCGTTTTGAAGGTTAGTTATGGGGTTTGCATTCATATCTTCATTCAAACTGATTACATTGTTCATGAGGTCAGTTTGTCAAGACATTAGCATTGGATTTTGGGGGATATCATATATCTTATCATTAAGATGTGTTGCTTTTATATGATTTGTTACATATAACTTTCACATATACCACCATCATTTTCGACCACTATAAAATAAAAAAAATGGAATAAGATACTGAATAAGAAAAGTGTTGTTCAACTGAAAATTATTTTATGTTTAAAATTGTTTTATGCAAGACTTCCTGATGAGCATAGTTGGCATCTTCTCAGCTAGCTTCATGAGGTAGAATCGGCCATGAGGCTTTTCTTAAGGTTTGCAAATAAACGACACAAGGTGCAAGTTCCTTCAGTTAAACACGGAATGAAAGCTACTTGTTTGGAGAAACTTGAATGTTTTATGCAGTAGGAGTGTGAGCACTAGCTGTAAAGAAGGGGGAGGAGTCATGAGGAGAATGAGCAGGTAATGAGTGAGTGTATACAGTACACCGGTGTGTGTGTGTGTGTGTGTGTGTTGCTAATGAAAGCTAATATGCTCTGAGAGAGAAAACACCTGATCTTACAGAGATAATCTTTGCAGCTCAAAGTGTGTCCTGATGCCTGTGTTGTTTTGTTACAATATTTTTGTTTTGTTTTGATACAAATAAAATCACTGATATGATCATTTATAATATTACTTACTATATAATAATTTGGTTCAGAAATACATGTACTGATAGATTTTAATTGTACATGACAGGTACAAATATATTAAAACTTTAAAATTCTTAACCTCTATTAAAAAAAACTCTTTAATAAAATAACAATAATAAACTGTGAACTGCTGGTGTTACAACAGCAAAAGTTTCGAGAAAATTTGAAAATGCTTAAATATCTGATCTCTCTGCCATGTATTAAGCTTGCTAATCTTGCTTGCTTTGCTTTATATTATTTGTTGTTTTTGGACAGAAATTTCTATCTCCCATAACATTTCAAATAATCTGAATTACTGATGCTCTTTAAAAGCAAAAAAAAAACAAAGTTTTATAGTTCACAAAGATTAAATATACATATTGTCTCTGCAAGTAGTACTTTATTATCCACCATCCCAGGATCAAACACATGACAACCTGTGTGTGTCTTGAGTGAGGAGACGGGAGACTTCTACTCGTTTCTGAACATCTAATTGCTGTGGATTTTTTGCAACTTTGATGTCGACAGTTGGTGCGGGAGGCGTATGGGCCACACTCTGAATTAAATAAACCAAAAGGCAGGAGTTAGATGGCAGCTTTAGCGGGCCAGGCCCCGAGTCTCGTCTTCCGGCTGAGGGAACAAACATAGCTGAGCACCAAACATTGGCAGCTAACACACCACAGCTTAGAGGCAACCAGAACAAAATAACTTCTGTTGAATTTATATAAAGGAAGGCAACGACAAAGGAGGAAAATACACACGCCCGCACTTTGGTCCTCATTAGTTCGTGATTTCGTAATCGACGGCGATCCATCTGATGTACAAACCACGGACAGCTGGTCTGTTTCCACCATCGACCCTGCTGGGATTTGTAGTTCTTTCTCCACACCATGTGCGAATCCCTACTGTCCCTCCCTTGCTCTCGATAACGTCAAAGTTTTTTTTTCTTTTTTTTTTTTAAATTGGGAAACAGAAGGCACACACCGTGTGCTTGGGTTCTGCTTTGCTCCCGCAATTGGAGACATAAAACATGTTCTTTACTTTGAAGAGTCTGGAAAAAAAGGGGGGGGGGTTAGATTGGGAATCTGTGTTGTATTACTGCATGGATTCCTTATTTCGTTTCGACGACTTCGCTGATGCTGCACTGTGAGATGCAGATTGTGCTAGGGTTTTTTTTTCCCTAGTCCCTCAAGTGAGATGTAAAAAGCGAGGGACCCATCTGCCGAGCAGATTTCTGCAGCCCCTAAAATCTTTGGCTATCGGGGGGGGAGAAGACGAGAGGAGAGAAATTAAAAAAAAAAAACCACACACACCAGACCATCATAGTCACAAACCGCAACGTCAGTCATGGTGTCCTGTTCAGACTGTGCACACATTATCCCTTCATATTTTCTTTTCCTTAATGTCTTATGATGTTGTAAGTGGCTCAAGACAAATCAAATGTCTAAACAAAAATTGCCAGATTTGTGATTCTGGAATTAAATGCAACTTGCTTACATGCATACCAACCTTTAAATCAGAGCAGAATTTGTATAATGTAAAAAAATTCTAGAAACAATTTCATAAATGTACATCATTTTGCTTTGGAATACTAAAGAAAAGACTCCACCTTTGATATCAATATAACTATTGAGATTATGTTCCTGGTGCTAATGTCAGAGATATTTATTCATCCATTGTCTATACCCAGGAGTCTGCTGGAGCCTATCCCAGCGCACACTGGGTGAAAGGCAGGGACCCTGGACCTCACCAGTCCAACACAGGGCCACATATAGACAGACAACCACACACCTATGGGCAATTTAGAGTTACCAATCAACCTAATGTACATGTTTTTGGACTGTGGGAGGAAACTGGAGTAAACCCACGCAGGCACGAGGAGAACATGCAAACTCCACACAGAAAGGCCCCTGCTTGTTCAAACTCGGGATTCGAACCCAAGACCTTCTTGCTGGCCAGTAAGAGCTATATTTGCATTATTACCGTCAATAATAATAATAACAGTAATAATCATAATAATAATAATAAGAAGAAGAAGAAGAAGAGAAGGGCAGGTGACTGAGGAAGTTAGAAGAGGTATGATATAGAATGAATTATCTTGTTACAATATAAGACATTACAAAGGACCATCTCTTTAAAAATTTCACCATCTGACGCCAGAGTACATATATTATTAGTTCCATTCATACAGTTTCCACACCATGTACCCAGACACTATATAATGGAAGGTCAGCTTTCAACCAGCGCTATGTGATAGACTTAAAAGCAGCCTCTAGTAGGATTTGTAGTGAATATGAAACCGTCTGGATGCACAGCAAGAAGCATTTACATTTACCCCTTCTCCAGAGCGACTTACATTTTTATCTCATTTTATACAACTGAGCAGTTGAGGGTTAAGGGCCTAGCTCAGGGGCTCAGCAGTGGCAGCTTGGTGGTCCTTGGATTTACCATACAACCTTCTGATCAGTGGTCCAAAAACCTTAACCAGTGAGCTACCATATCCCAAGGCAAATTTCTTTAAGAGCATCAAATGCTTTCAATAATTTCTCAATTTCGGGCATGACCACAGAATAGGGGTGCGGTAACTAACTTGCTGTCCACATTTTCACCTGTTCATAAAGTGATAGGATTCCATTTTGCAGTTATTTGTGTCATCTGGAAATATTTTGGTATTATCTTCCATTTAAACTCTAAACCCTAGAGTACTCTAAACCCTAGAATACTGTGACAAGGAACAAGCATTTCATTAGTTAATCAATTAATTAATCAATTTCCTTCTTCATAGCTTAGATTTAAGGAATTTTCTGCATCTCAGAATTCATATGGGTTTTGCTCTGGTTTTCCAGTTTCTGTCCACCTTCCAATAGCTAATTTTAATTGCTTCTTGTGTGAATCAATGTGTCCCACAATGCACTGATGTCCCATCCAGTGTGTAGGGTGTATTCTTGTGTTCTTGAGATAGGCATCAGATAGGCATCGTGGATAAAATGTTTACTATGGATGAGTAAATGAAGCTCTTAGTGATGAGGCAAGAAATGGTCATTCTTCTGTGACATGGACAACCAAAAGGATTTTATACCAATCCATAAAGCAAACAACAAAAACATATGAAGCAAAACCTCCACTTTTTACATAGGAAAGGGGAAAAAAAGCAATGTTCTGATGATATTAAACTTCCTATCTTTGCTCTGCAGGATGGTTGAGCAGTGCTCATAGCTGCAAGAAAAAGAAGCACTGGGGTTTTTTTTTTTTTTTTGAAAAGTATTTAGGAGCACAAAATACCACAGCCCATTCTTTTCATGGGGGGGGGGGGATTCAGGGACAACAGTGTCTCGCGGAAGATAAATGTCTCTTCCACCACACACACAAGCTCACAGCGAGAGTTTTGTGTTTTTTTTCCTTTTTTTTTTTCTTATCATTAGCCTCACACACACAGACTCACACACTCACACACACCCTCTCTACAACAATTAGCTTTATGCTAGGGCTGAGCTTGTGAAATGCTTTCAGTAGGGTAAACTGGTTATTATATCACAGAGACTGCAGCTGAGTCAATTATTCTGTGTAAAGGGCGTCTGTGTGAATGACAGATAGGGGAGGAGAGAGAAAGAGAATACGAAATGTAATCAGAAGCACCAGTACCCCCCAGACTCAATGTGAGATCTGTTCTGTTGGTACACCCTTCTACAACAATCTCTTCATGAGATGGCAAAAAACGGCATCATGGCAAGTGAAATTATTATAAATACAGTCAAATTTATCTAGCGGTTCCTATTGTAAGATAACAATACACTAAATATATGATTATTAAACCTATTTCTAGACATTTTACTCACTTTTCTTATTGTCTTTTGTCTTGCAAAATGATCTGCCAATATAACTATTTTAAAGCTTGAACTTAGTACAAACTTTTAGAAATAAGGTTAATAATCTTCTATTTGTTGTATTATAGTCTTATAATAGGATATACTTGATAATTATGGATATATTGAAAATATTTTAGCTAATATGCAATTAGTTCCCTCTAAAAACGTTAACATAGATACTTTTCAGCAATATGCAGGATGTCACCAGGACCCACCATGGTCTCTAATCCTACTTGGGCATTAACACTCAAACGCACAAACCCCCTTTGTTCTATTCAACTCAGACAGCCACCTTATCTTACCTTCCTACCTCAAACTGTGAGTTTTGTCCTACTAACGTACAGTTAATGTTTTCCATCTGTACTGAATGTAGAATTTGTAATTTCATGTTTGCACTGGTTCACTTTTTATACAATATTATAGTGCACCATTATACAGTTAATATTTCCTTTTGCTTAAAATTCTTAGATTTTTCTTTATATTTTATCTTTATATATTTATTGGTGTGCACCAATACACCAAGGCAAATTCCTTGTACATGTAAACCCCACAGTACTTGGAAATAAAGCTGATTCTTATTCTGATTTTGATTTTAACCTATATCTGATGGTTTTGCCAAACATTTGTTTGTTCCCCACTATTTCTTTAAGCATAGCATTAATTGGCTGCATTAATAACTGTCTGAGGAAGGTCCTCATAAGGATAGTAAGACAGTTTTTGTATGTGTGTGAGTGAGTGAACTAGCCTGATTCATGACTGTATCAGCAGCACTTTGTTACACATTCTATCTGGGTTCAGCAGTGCAAACAGATGGAGGTCAGTACACCAGGCTCATGCGCTGCCCGGTGGGGCTCAAACACCCCCCCCAAATTTCCTGCTTTTGGGACGATATTAGCATAAACGCTTCTCCCTCATTACTGCAAATACCAGCGCAAGCTCGCCTGGGATTGGGCAGCCCTCTGGTGACACCTGATGGGCTGGCTTCAGTGCCACACCAGGCCCTGGCCACTCACCCCTGACGGGAACACAATGGCATGCAGCCTGCCGGCAGACGTGGCCAGGTACAGATAATATTGTTAATCATGCAGAATGGTGAACAGGCCTCTCAGAACAAAGAAGGGTTGGTGGTGCAGTAAAGGGAAAATATCCTTCCCTCCTTTTCTGTCTCTCTCTGTCTCCCTCACTCCAACTAAGTGCGGGGAAAAAAATCATTTTGCTGGGTTTTTTTTCACTTCATAGCATCTTTCTGCAAAGGTGTTCAGTCCTGATAGAGTAGGATTTAGGTTTCTGCTTCTTGCACTAGGGGTATGAATCACACAAAAAAGTCCTCCCTCCCCTGTTCCTCTACCCACCCTTGCACTCATTTCCAATCTAACTCAGGAAACAATGAGTGCACATTGCTCCAAAATCTCGACATTGTCTCACCCCTTTTTCTGTTTTTCTGGATATTCGGAGATATTCTACAGCAACGTTTTGTGAAACGAGATAAGCACTTTTTCGTTGCTCTCCTTACAAACACATTTAATTTCTCAAATAATGTAATTGGGCTGAATAGTCCCAATCGGGTATGCAAAGCATTGTCTGCTTATACTATTTCCTACCATATCCCATTAGCATAGAATTTGAATGTAGATTTATCCTTACGCACACAAAACTGCCTATATCCTCGACAGTCCCTTGCAAAACTGCCTGAAAGAAGCTAAAAGATTACTTGAGAGTGTAACTTCTATAAACTGTTTAAAGAATGGCTTTTGAAATTGTAGAGCCAAACTAAATGCTGTCTTTTCTTTATTGCATTAAACCTCTTGTTATGATAGCGCACTGTGTGTTTTATACAATATTCTCCAATCCTACACTATATAAAGTGCCTTACCTGTGAGACTGCATATAATGTATGTATACATTCCTAACACAACAGTTACACTGGCACGGCACTGACAAGATAGTGATATAATAGTGTGTGATGTGTTTGAGTACGATATGTACGATATGTATGTATACAATGGGTATGAGTGCAATCTGGTTTGAGCTTAGTCCATGTTGTATATGTAAAGACAATAGCAAAAAATTTTCCATACACAATTTTTAATTAATTATTCTGTATCCCTTCATTATTAGTGCATTTCTAATCACAGGACATTGTTTGGCTGGATGTTTCTAGTAAGTGGATTGCTTTGAACCCAGCAGTCATATTTATCTACTACTACTACTACTACTGTTAATGCTCAAGTGATTAATGATGAAGTGTTTAGTTCCACTATGAACTGAAATGAAAGCCAGTGTTCTTACACTGACATCAAACAATAATCTTTCTTTCCTTCTTTGATAGTCTATATACTTTTAAATCTGCAGTTCCAAACTCTTTTACACTACCTTGGTATCATCCATATCCATAACAGGAATCAGGAACAACCTGGTAAGTACTGTGTTTATACATTTATACATTAATCACCTCTGATTGTCATACAAGGCTTCATGACAAACTCACATGGATAGGGGACAGGGCCGTTTATTTATTTATTCTCATCAGGTGACTTGAACTGACATTAGTTTCTGGAATAATGTAATTCCACACTAGCAAGCATCAAAGTGCCAGCAAGATTCCATGAGGAATGATGCAGTAAATCATCAAACTTTCAGCTTTTTGTCCACAACTCTAGCCACTAAATGCAATCAGTTCCCATGAACATGAAAGAAGGAAAACATAGTTTCATTTGATTCCTTTATGCATACAGAGACATTAAAAGAAAAATTAAGCTTGGAAGGAGGTAGCAGTGCCAAACCCAGTACAGGTAGCCGGCTTATTTGATAATGTAACACATTATAACAAATCTTAGCAAAGAATATGTAAATCAAACTTACAATATTTAAGCAAAAGTGGTGTGCATGAATCATTATCATGAGATTTAGGCTCATCATTACTTATATTGTTTATTATTGGAACTAAAAACACAGGTACCAGTGACAGTAGTGATCTACCCATGAGAAATAGACAAGTGACTTGTTGCCTGTTAGTGTGAATGTAGGGTCAGATACACCAGCTGAGTATTTGGTAAGAAAAAAGATTATAAAATAAAAGTTTGCATAATGTCTACAGGGATAATGAAATATAGACACACCCTCACTGTAAGCAAGCTACCAAGGAAATGGATATATGATGGAAAAATAAACAATTCTAGGGTTTATGTAGTATGTATGATAACCTACACAATATGACCAAACATCTGTAGACACCTGACCATCACACCCTGCTGAACTTCACAAACTGTTCCACAAAATTCAAGTACAGATTTGTCTAGTGTTTCTTCACATTCTGTAGAATTATCATTTCCCTTCATTGTATGTACTATAACTGTAAGTCCAAGCCTGTTGTTTGTTGACCTTGTGTTTAAAATGAGGACTATAAAGACATGGTTTGCCAAAGTTTGTCTGGGAAAACTGTCGTTCTGCACAGATCCCTGAACTCACACAACTTACGATGACCTGGAAGGTAGATTGCCCCCTTCAATTCTTCACACTTAACATCAGTGCCCAACCACAATTATGATCTTGAGGCTGATTGAGCATGGATACCCAAAGCCACGCTATAAACCTCATTGGAAATCCTTAACAGAAGAGAAAAAGAGCATCTAATCCATGTTCATGCCTATTCTTTTAAGGAAGTTCAGCATAACATATATAGGTGTGATGGTCCATAGAGTGTATATATAATGTATGTATAGTTAGAAGACATTGTGTAGAGGACAACCAGAAAAATCCTTGAAAATAAAGTGTTCCAAGTAGACCTTTATGATGTAGAGCTGAAGAACTTTTTTGAAAAACTCTTTTCTAAAAGTGTGGAAATCTGATTAAGCACACTGGAAAGACAGACCAGCAGGGGTGGCTGGTATAAATAGATTAACAGGGCTAAGGTTTCTGTCTTTCCAAATGATAAGACATCAACAAGTTTTCTTTTTTGGCACCCATGTCAGATTATTTTCTCTCAACAAATGTCTTCAAGTGGATTATTTTCGACTTTTGTGGCATTGAGCACAGTGCTACCAATGTCAAAAAAATGCAGTTGTTGGTGTAATGAACATAAAAGAAGATTCACACCAATTATACAATTAATTGCAAATTACAGAAAAGGACAGAGAACATAACTGTAAGTTTAGTGGGGTTTTTTGTGTTTGTTTGAAAGAAAAATCCAAATTTTCATTTACCAGAAAACACAGCATGAACCTAGTTGGGCATTACAGACTTAAAACACTGAAACAAATTTGAAAACATGAAAGAACCTGCATATCTGCCTGTAGGGGTGTAAGTGTGTGTGTGTGTGTATTTGTACTTTGTCCCCACATTATTCTGATTATGGAATTCATTTGATATCGTTTAAGCTATTAAGCTGTTTATAATAACATTGATTAGCTCCCACCCATCTAAAAGATCAGCCAACCCTCTCTGCAGTCCAGAAACCAAAGATTCATAGAGACATTCACACTGACATTTCAAAATAGAGCACACTGTAAAAAGGTGGTAATATAAAAGAAGTCATGTGAACTGAAAAGCATACTGTGGTTTCAAACCCGAGACAACTTGTAGGAGGAGTCTAGAAGGAGTTTGGTGGAACTATGATGTTATTTCCGTAAACATGATCACAACTCATATCAGTGGCAAATGAGTGCAGGCTCGGGTCTGCACTTATTCAAGAACTAAAATAACCTGCATGCGTGTTTTAGACAATGACGACATCATTAGTTAACAAAACACACATGTACCATGAAAACCAGGGAAATGGTTTGGGACACAGACGATGTGAGATGACTTACTGCTTATTATAGCACCAAAATAATAATACTAATACTAATAATAATAATAATAATAATAATAATAATAATAATAGTAAAATGTTGAGTCATGTTGTGTTCTCTGTGCACATTTGTGATTGGGTAAGATGAACACAAATGGACCGGGTTCAGTAGAATCAAGTGAATCTGCAGCCAGATCAGTGGTGTGGGGGCACCAGGAATAACTGCAGACCAAAACACAGCAAATGTGACCACGACATAGAATGCTTGGGACACAACATAGTCAATTTTTAATGAAACGTATGAATTTCTTGAGTTGTAACAACATAAAAAATGAACTACAATCATTCATTCTTTTAGCCTATCGCTGGATTTTCAGACATCTCATAGCCCAGGAGCTGCATTTATCACAAAAAATAAAGCCTTACTCATGTTTTTTAAAGTCTTTTTCAATGTTCATTTCATTTGAAATGAAAGGAGTTAGGAGTTAACTTTAAATTCCTTTTTTATATTTAACACTGTCTAGATGCTATTACGCTGTCCCAAAAGACAGCAGAGTGCTGATGTGAGGCTTGTTATTGCTTGAAAAAGCAATAGTGTTAGAACATCCTTTTCCCTCTGATTTTTATCAAGATAAGGAATATGCTTTATTGAAGAGGTTATTACAGTACTCAAAACCTCTGGTAAGCAAATTAGACCCATCTTATCTAACCTGCATTAGTAACCTGTTGGGTTAAGTAACTTTATAACCCACCAAAACCTCTATGGTAATTAAATGGAAGTATCCTATCACAGAGTAAGTGGTAGATCATTTTCCTAAAGATTAGTGTGATTGGGCCCTGGGATGGGTTGGCTTTTGCCTTGTGTCCAGAGTCCCCTGGATAGGCTCTAGGCTCCCTGAAGAACTTGTAAGAAAGAATCTCTCTCTCTCTCTCTCTCTCTCTCTCTCTCTCTCTCCATAATATATATATATATATATATATATATATATATATATATATATATATATATATATATATATATATATATATATATATATATATATTGCCTAGTAATAGGAAGGTTGTGAGTTCCAAGCCCAACACCACAAAGCTGCTGCTGTTAGGTCCTTGAGCAAGTCCACATTTGGCATCTGCCAGATGCTGTGGTGTATACCTTTAAAACTGTGGTCTACTAACCCATTTTTAATCCCAATTTGGTCATCTGCAATAACATAGGCTTTGGCCATACAGAACAAGTAATTCAAATACATACCAAACATCTGTCTGGCCTTAGGTCTTGTCTCAACTCCTCATTATCACAGGAACAAAAATTTATTCTATCCAAAAGTATATAAATGTATAAATTACTGTAGAATAAATGTATACTGGAATTAATAGATAAAATAATTTTTTTAAAAAATGCAGAAACAAAGAAATACAGGAATCAATACATGAACAAAATATTTGTGTTTTGTGTTGTTTTTTTCCCTCTAAATCATTTACTAATGTATTTGCTGTTTGTTTGTCATTTAGTTATATTTTATTTTAGTTATTTATTTGTTTTTTTTTATCTGGCAGATTCAGTCCTCCATATGTTATATGGTTGTCTCTGCCAGCACAGAATACTGCACATTGCCACTTACAACAAAACCTTCTGTCAAAAGTCAATTTTTTAACTTTCTCTGCCAAAACAAAATGTTGTTTTCTATCTAACAGAAAACAGCTCAAAAAGTTAGTGCTTTTAGTTCTATCTAGCTCAATCTGTACTACATAATAAAAGACTACAGAGACCTGACTAATGGACCTACATCCATCTTTTGGTCTTTTTCTCTAATTTACCTGTCTCCTTTTCCACCAATTGCAAATGAACATAGTGAATGCTCATTTGTTTTCTTCATCCTCCATTTTACAGCAGTATCTTTGCAAAATAAGGCTTGATGCTGTACGGACATAATAGCTATGTGACATTTCTTGCTCTAATGTTTTTCATTAGGCATTACTTCACTGTATATCACACTGGCAGTAATATATATAAAAAAACGCATATAAATTAGAATAACTTTGATCTATTTTAGTGACCATGAAAATAACTAGACATTGGAAATTTTGGGGTATTTGGTACATTTGTGACAACCTGCACAGATGATCAATGATGAATACAGACAGAATTCACCAGCAGCATACTACTGTCATGTGGACTGAATTTATTTCACCTCTCTGCATGGTTTCCCACTATAAAATAATAGATTCATGGTACAACATGTAGTCTAGATCTGCAGTACATGGGCTAGTTTATCCCCAAAGCATGATAAACTCTCAATTCTTCCTTTGTGTTTTTATTAAGAGGACTGAATGCTCATGGGCCACAACATGTACATATGTACTAACAAATATATGATCGCATGATAATTATATTCTTAAAAGTTGCGTTTCTCTACAAATCTCATGCCTCTCTTTCAACAATTCGCTATTACAGGAGAATTAAAGTCTGTCAGCTTTATCTAGATTATCTGCTTCACACCAGCTCCAACAGCAAAAAAGGTTCACACTTTTTGTTTTATTTATATAGGAGTATGCAAATACTGTATATTGGCTCTTACAGTGATTTTGAAAATGATCTGACCTTGTCTGAAGTGCGAACTGATGATGCTATTAACATCCTAAGAGCACTGATATTGATCTGTTATTTTAGAGTATAGAGAACATCTTTGTAATGGATTCGGATGGCATAGTGGCATGTTTTTTTTTTTTATCATGTGTCTCACATCTGGTTGAAATGGGAGGTCATGAATGACTAAAATGGATTTCTAAAAGCTTTTTGTGTGAAGTGGTTTATTATTTGTTACAGATAAAATAATAAAGTCTGTTGTATATTTATTCTGAAGTGGGGTAATATATAGTGAACCTCTACAAAGCCACTGAACCTTGAAGGCTTCTCTTGTGGTCAGCAAAATAGAAACTTACAGTTAACAATGCACGCACATTATTAGACCAAGATGGGATACAGATGTATGCATTGTGTTACACCTTGAATTCATGACAGTGGAAATATCAGTATCAATAAAATAGCAGCATGCTGATATTAACTAGAACATGACACTTGAGTCTGTGCAGAAATATATCCCTAAGTTAGTGAACTTTTACTGAATAAATTCCTGATGGAAAGAGGATCATTGTACATGGCATGAGGAAAACTTTCTCAATAAAGCACATGTATACCGTCATGCCACTAAAGGTTGTTAAATTGACTTGACATTAGAAAATGTAGAATGACCAAGAAAAATAATTCAACCGATAAACCCGTTATCATATTTTGTTTTATCCTTGTCAACATTCTCAATACCATCTCTCAAATATTGTAATTAATTTATGAGAACGTTTCTTCACGTACAACCTTAAAAAAAACCTCCTACCCCTATATAATCATACCATTCTGTTGGTTCCTCCATCTCCGTCTCTGTCTCTGCTGTCTCTTCTCTCATTGTGGCCGCAGGCTCCGGCTGTCAGCTGAGACTGCAGGCCACAGATTGAGTGACAGTAGCAGCAGCTCCGGTACATCTGGGGTGTGATTGGAGCTGGGAGTTGAGCAGAGGATGTGTCACAGACAGCACCGCATCACAGGAGCCCACTCTTTTACACCTGACACAGCATCCATATTCATGGCCATGGACAGCATCCTTGGCCAGACACTCGCTGCAGCCTGCACTCCCCACTTTACAGATAAAGGCAGGCTGTTACAGAAGAGATAGGCTCTCAATATGGCTGCTTCTCTGTGATAATTCTGATGCGGTGGACAGAAACACTGGATAAGGAGTCGTGTGTGTGTGTGTGTGATGAAAATGGGGCTGGACAGTTCGAAATTTACCTCAGACTTGCATGCCGCATAGTATAATGTCTGGAAGGTTAATGCCTTTAATAGAAAACTTTGTCACTTTCACTAAAATGTCAAAACATGCACTTTACTAACTTATACACCCATTTTATTTCTGCATACACCTTGCAAGTGCTTGTTAGTCAAAAAATAAGCATAAATGGAGGCCCAATGGCATCAGCTAACACCACAGGCATACAAAAACACTTCACAGTCACAGTACATGAATAATCCTGCACTAATACCTGAATTAATACTGACTTTAATATAAACTAATGATGAGTTAAAGTATGTACGACTTGAATCTTATGAATGTGTGAATAATGGCCTTAAGTACATGTTAGTACATGTGTGTTAGTTAATGTATTGTGTAGGGGTCTCAAAAATTCTCAAAATCGGGGCAGTGTCCCAAAACGTGAGCAAGAGCACAAAATAGAAATGGATGAGCTTTAATAATGATTTATTGGTATTTAATGCTCCGCTGTGGGTAAAAGAACAGGCCAGAGCCACCCGACACATGTTCTAGTGCTACAGTGGAATTTGAAGAGAAATTAAGAATTTGAAGAGAATGGCTTGAGTTGAAATTATCAGTGTTTATTATTAGTGCGTCTTTCTATGTTCTATAAGGAGGATCAGTGTAAATTGTGAAAGTAATCCAGCGCCTTCCAGTGATGTTTGTGTACACAGCTGCATATGGCAAATTATATAAACAGTTTGAAATGATGGATGTTTAATTCATATTCTTTCTTATAGAGCATGTTTGATTTAGTTTAATCCTACATATTAATTAATAAATCAAGTGAAATGCATAACATGCACATATGAATAGCTTTCATGTATGAATTCATAAGAGTTTCATCATAGTTAATTTTAGCTCTCATTAGTTCATGATGCCTTAAGTCATCATTAGTTCATAATTAAGTGTTAATTCGGGTATTAATGCAAGATTATTCATGTACTGTTAATGTAAAGTGTTATCTATACACCTGCTCCTTGTTTGACATTTGAGAGCCTCTCCCTCTCTCTCTCTCTCTCTCTCGCTCTCTCTCTCTCTCTCTCTCTATTTCTGTGATACATTAAGGATTAAGGCAAGTCTGTGACACCAAGTTACTAAGTTTACAAATCAGTTAACACTGAATTCTATGTTAATACTCCACACATAGGTTGCTAGAATGTTACAATATCAGTGACAATAATATACACTGAAAGGATAGGAGATGGTGATTTAGCCTCATTTGTTTTCCCCTACAACCCTGAGGGGAAACTCGGTATAGTACTTTATGCATGACATCTCAGGAAAATATATTTTTTATGTCCTCAGAAATGCCCACATTAAGGTTTCTGTGTGGCACAGCGGAAAAAATTGTGAGTTTTAATCCATACTATGCCGCAACCACCAACAGTCAGGAGTACAAGAGAGCAACAATGACACGTGTGAGAGGGCTGGATTTACTCTTTCACCTGTCGATCAGAGCTACACTAGCCAATCACGGAAGACTGTGAGCTCATTTATGAGACAGAGGGGCAGTGAGGGCTTTCCTCCAAGTCCAAATGTGCTCAGCTACTCTGTGACATAGCATGACACACAGCTTCACAGTATCCCACTGTCTGTTCTTGGTATCATTTGGTACAAATCAAAAAACAGAAATGCCAACAATGGCAATTCCGACAGATTCAAGGATTTGATAAGATTTCTGAGAAGAATGGCAGGAACAGTCCTTTTTGACCTGAAAGAGTCAGGAATGGAACTAAAACTGAGAGAACATCATTGTAAAGCGCACTTTCAAGTTGCTTAGAGAGGATATTGACATTAATACATTAATCTGGTAAAAAAAAAAAATAGCTTTCACATTTGTATATTATATATTAAACTGGCTTTGTAAATATAAGAGGAATGCAGAGTGGAAAGATGTTTCTTGTTATAGCCTGATTAACCAGTGACAGCTCGATTCCAGTTTATTTTGTCGGAAATAAACTCCAGGGGAAAAAAAATGGAATTGAATTGAATTGACTGCACAGATGGCACGAATCTAAAACAGTGGTGTCCAATCAAAAATGCTGTACAGCATAACAAGTACATTTCTGATTTCTCCAACCTCCTCCTTTGAAGCATTCTTGGCCAAAGAAAACTCTATAATCTCATTGTCTATGAGAAACGCACACGCATAACAAGCCTCACGAACAAAGTAAAAGTAGAAGCAAAGCGAGGGCGTACCACATCTGTGCTGACCTTAAAATGGAGAGCTTGGTGCAACATCTGGCTCATCAGCTGGATCCTATGCATCAACGGGCAGAGGGACACACTGGGACAGGATTGGCGGCTGCCTTTGACAGCAACAGTTAATTTCCAACATAATCAATTTATGTGCAGCTCCATAATAACCATCTGTGTGCAGCAAAGTAGGCAGAGAATCTGAGGAGCAATGTGGTTCCTCTCAAAAAAGCTCAGGCCAAGAGGAAGACAGGTCCAACTCCGCCATATGGAATTTAAAGCTCTGTGCGTGGGATTAGCGTGGGACTTTTTACAAGTAAGATTAGCAGCTAACTATGTTCCTCTATGACTTTTGGACATTTTTCTTTTTCCTCCACATGCCACACAATCTTAGAAAACATTCTTAAGGAGTTATAAACCGGTATAGGAGAAGGTACTTAACAGACAAATCTTTGTTCTTTATTTTATTTTATTTTTTTAGAATAGTTCCATATAGTGCCTAAAATAAACCTGTATGGCGTAGTCCTCTGACAAGGTTACATGTTATGGCAACTAGTGACACTCGCACCCTCCTCCAACACTGGTGTCAACATTTAGCCAGGAACATGCCACTCGCCACAATTACTGATTCACCTTCCTGAGCCTGATACATGTGGCACTGTCATGGTGCAATGCAAAGAGCTGCTCTCACCCAGACACCTACTGCCTATGCCGTACACTACAGGGCATTAAAATGGAATCACACTTACGACCTATAACCTCAACGCATGCCATTAGAGCCGCCAACATAACATGGCAACGGCCAGCATCTTGGCACGCTTCGACCTTTACCACATACTCAAGGTGGAAAGATTCCAAATACCCAAAGCTTTGGCTAGAAACTGGTATGTGATTAAAATGCACAGTTACCATGGGCTGTCAACAGGAATATGAATGTTCCTTGCCTTACAGCTTCATACGACCATATTGTGAAGTTTCGTTTATTAACCCTTAATGTATTTTCATTACCGAATAAAAATCTTTATTGGCTCTTCATTTTGAGTATAGCCATGATTAGAGGAAAGCCATGTCTGTTACAATAATGAACGATCTGGTGGGTGTTTTTTAACCCACATGCATAGACAAGCACTCGAGTAATTCTAGTCTTTAGACTCTATCCAAAATGCAAGAAATACAGATTATTTTTTTAATAAAGACTTATATGTAGAATGGACTATAACAGATCACTGGTTGTCTTTGCAAAAGCTGCAAATACACGTTCCCTTTTCACCTAATTGACATGCGAAGAATCCCGGCAGCTGGGAGGCTCTCTGAGAGCCCCAACACAACCCCGGCCACCTGGACATAATAGTCATCAGCTGTCACCATCACCACCACGCTTTGTCAGGACTGCATTACAATACCTCCTCCCTCCTTTTTTTTTCACAAAGACTGCCACCGTGGTCTGTCTCCTTTTAGCTGTGATAAGAAAAGATATATCAAAGATAAAACGTTATATATGCAAGACACACATTCCCATTGTTCTGTCCATGTATAGCAGTGCTGTCAAAGAACTAGCATTCTCTCTATTATATCCCATGTTTACTATTTACTGTTAGGGGAGTGAGAAAATGACTCCATTATTCTGATAATCCCCTCCAGAAAATACGAAATGTATTATTGACCAGTGTACAAAGAAGCTGAATAGGTGCTCTAAACAGATACAAATACAGATATGAATAGGAGGCGCACTATTATATATACACTACACACACCGGCCACTTTAATAGGAACACCTGTATCATGCTCATTCATGCATATATTCAATCAGTCAATCAGGTGGCAGCAGCACAATGCATAAATAATGCAAATACAGGTCAAGAACTGCAGTTCATGTCATCTGACTTACTTTGACTATGGCATGATTGTTGATGAAGTATGATTTTAATAATTTCAGAAATTGGTGATCTCCTGGGAGTTTTGTGTTTCATACAGGATGACCAAAAATAATCCAGACAGTTCTGGAGATCGAAATGCCTTGTTTACAAGAAAGCTCGGAGGAAATTGGTCTGTCTGAATCAAGCTGACAGGAACTCATATGACCACTCTTTGCAAATGTGGTGAACAGAAAAGCACCTCAGAACGCAGAATATGTAAAACCTGGGGCCAGAAGAGGCACAACAACAGAAGAGCACATATGGGTTCCACTCCTGTCAGCTAAAAACTGGAATATGAAGCTAAAGTGTGGAAAAATTGGAAAAAGTGCATTTTTTTCAGTGTTTATATTTAGAAAGCTCACCCAAAAGATTCACAAGGTGTCTGGTTGAGACTAGAGAATCTCAAAGAATGCTACAAAACTTGCAAGTTGTGTATGTAGGAGGTTTAATGAAAGTATGAGTCCCTCGCATATGAAGCAGGACAAAAACAGACCATGATTCACGATGCATTTAAAGCATTTATTGTTTTCACTTTTCAGTGTTTTCTGGTGGTACTGTATAGTGTAAGGATTTACACTTTGGGTATAAATCAGAATATACACACAGGTAGGTATATTTGGAGCACTAAAGGGGATCAGATAGTGGCATTGAATTACATCCTTAGTACATATTGTAGTATTGATTCCATTCTCAGCTCTCATTTACAACCTGACATATTTCCTCTTCATCTTTAATTCAGGAATGATGTCCTCTCTCACTTTTCCTATCAGAAATCCTTTGATTTCTGTCCTGCTACTCAATTCTTCATGGAACTCAGCAGTTCAAAGAGGTTTCTTTTTTCTTCTAGGTAAAAGGCTTGCCAAGTTTATGAGTAAGACTGCCCATCAGAGGTTAGCTGATTTCAGCAGAGGTTTGATCGTCTCCAATTCAGGTCAACCACAGCACCACACTGGGACATAAAAGCCTTGTGTCCTGTGATCCCAATAAGCACGACTTTTAACAAGCTTGATCAGTCAGCTGTCCACCTGGGTACTCCAGTGCTGGCTTGGTCATGTTTAGTAGAGAGATTGAGTGCCAAAGCAGTACATGGATGCCAAAAAAGTATACTCAAAGAAAGAAGTTATGCTCAAGTACATCTCTGGTAGGATTGCAGCTAGGGAATGGTCTTCACAGAAGATATGAGATTGGGAAAACTGAACAGATTTGGACATACATGTAAAGAATTGGATTTGGCAAAGAACTTGAGTCATGTTTCCCTATTTCTCTTCTTTTTTTTCTGGAGAAAAGGCATTTATAGTTCCAATAAAAAAGAGTGAGTCCACAAGGGCAAGAAAGCTTTACAAAGAACTTTAACCATTGTATAGATATATGCATATATAACTAACAAATCATCAATTTATTCAGAATATATCATGTACTAAATTAAAAGCCAAGCTATGTGTAGTGAAGGGGTTGAGGGTGGTATTAGCAAAAGGGTGAATTAATCTGGGGAATCAGTAATAAAGATGATGCACCAATATGGCAAGCAGAATATCCATACATTTCCTGTACCACTTCCACTACATAGGGTCATGGGGTCTATCCCAGGGGACCGGGGAACAAGGTTGTGGACAACCTGGACAGAGTGTTAACTCTTCATGGGGCACAATCACACAACCATTTACACACTACAGACAATTTTGAGATGTCAATCAGACAACAAATCGGTCTCCTGGTGGTCCAGTGGCAGGATCCCACGCTCTCATTGCCGCAGCCAGGGTTAGATTCCCGGGCATGACAAAAAAATAAAAAATAAAAATCAGACTACAAATAGTGCTGGACTGGGGGAGGAAAATGGAGTACCTGGAGGAAACCCCTAAAGCAGAGGGAAAACTCACAGCGGCAAACATGTTAACCAATAAACCTCCATGCCACCAACCCAGCATAATATACTGTACATTTTGAAAAAAAAATGTGTTGCTTTTCTTTATTGATTACATCATAAGATAAAATAGGATACTGCACATGGTATGATATTGCAAATGGTATTGTATTATGTTAATGTATATGGTAGTTATTGTGAAATTGGGATAGTGCATATACAGTAATGGCACAGTTATACTGTCAGTGTTCAAAAGAGAGAACTGGTACACTGTAACATTTTTCAGTTTATTTTTCACTTCCCACATCATTTCTAACACGTTTTATTACCGGTCACTCAAAAAGCACTCAAAACTTACATGTACAGCAGGAAAAAAATCTCATTTATTAATTCATTACACCTTGCAGTTTATCTTTGAGGGCAGTTTGTAGAGTAATAAGTAGTTAAATAGATCATTAAATGTCCATTATACACATGCAGAGAAGCTCAGAAAAGCACGCTCAGAACAATCACCCATTTAAATATGTAATATCTATAACTGATGTATCTGATTGATGCTTCAGAGCTCATAAAGAGAGCTCATTTACATTTATGACATTTGGCAAATGCCCTTATCCAGAGCAATTTACAGAAGTGCTTTGAGGTCTTTATCAATAAATACACTGTAAAAACAATCCTATAGAATCTACTGAATAAAACTAAGAGAGGTAACAATTTCTACTCAGTTTGTTTGGGGAGATTTCATCACATGTATTAATTTTGTGTTGCTGATATTATTGTAAACCAATAGGCAGAATTGGCAGAATGTGCATTTAACTTGGTGACTAATAAACAATTGAAATTATTCGTATCATTTCCAATCTATTAAAAAAACTATATAGCATGAAAAAATACTCTACATAAGATTTGTAGAAGTGCTAATTTCAGTACTTTCTGAAGAGGTAGGTCTTTAGTTGTAGTTTGAAGACTTCTTGAAGACATCTAACAAGAAGAAGCCTGTATTTAACTTCTTTCCTTCACATACCCCAGCTTAGGAAGTTGGGGTCAGAGCACAGGGTCAGGCATAATAAGTCACCCCTTGAGCAGAAAGGGTTAAGGGCCTTAGTCAAGGGCAGTGTGGCAGTGCTGAGGCTTGAAGAACTTCATTTAACTCAGTAACCCAGACCCTTAACTTTTTACACCACCACTACCCCTGGGGTAAAGATTGTTCCATCATCTCCATGCCTGAACAAAGAACAGCCTTGATACATGCCTTCCTTGAACCCTAAGAGATGCTGGGATCAAAGCAGTGCTAGTTATCCTTTCCATCTTTTTTTTTAAAAATTACAATTACGATGGTATGGTATATTTTTTACGAAGGTTTTTAACACTAATGTGTTTACGAGTTCTGTGTCAGTTTACAAGCCTTTTTTTATGGGGACAGAAAATAGTGGGTGGATCTTTTCATTATCACTTGTCCTTCCTCTTAATATAACAAGTGATTCAATTGTACTGCAGGTTGCACATGTACTTTGGTACAAATTCTTAATACTATGGCAACGGTACACAAGAAGATGTAGTGTACAGAGTGGATTTAACCTGCTGTTGTTTTCAGAAAGATACAGAGAATTGCATGGATGTACTTGCATGTGGATGTAATGAGAATAAGCATTTAGAGAAAATATAAACAATTGTCTTATCCCCATCTATAGATTTCTAGCATGTCCAACTAGTTAGTAGTGAGTTGCTCGGAGTTAGAATAAGACACATGAGAAATGGCAGGATTGCTATAGACACTGTTGTGCTTTTCAGGTGGTTAGAGTGTTGGATAGTTAATTGGAAGGTTGTGAGTTCAAATCCCAGACTGACAAACACCTGTGCTCTTGAGCAAGACCCTTAAATGCTCAGATTTTTCAAGTCTATTGTTATGTGCATAGAGGGTTTAAGCATCTATATACAGTGAAATTTGTACACTTCTACCCACATTCAGCGCAAAAAAAAAGAACAATTTGTGACAAAGTGAGAAATATTGCATGTATTCTGTACTCTAAATTATTAACATAATAAAGAAGTTAATGTAGATTCAGTACAAGGATACTCAGATACAGAGTCTGGTGTCAGAACAGTACAGTAAGTGATCATAATAAAGCAAAGTGCAGTGCATGGTAAATGCAATGTATAAATAAGATAAATGATAAGTCATTCTGGATAAAAGCTGTCTGCCAAACGCCATAAATAAATTTTCCATTCTGAGGGTGGCGTGCCATCATCAAACAATTCCAACCATTTTCATTTTTCATTATAAAATGATGCCTCTGACCACAGCCACGTTTACAGTCACCAAGCTAATTTACAGTAAATATTAACCCAAAGAGAAGTTTGTCATGCATTTGACAGCCTTTTTTTATATAGCACATGTCCTATAACTGAAGGCATACAGCTAAAGGACATGTGAGCATCTGTTGGCTGAAGCAGTGTTTCGTGGATTATGCATTAGGAGACGCTGACAGCTGTGCATCCTGTAGTCCCAAGGTCAAGGTGCTTCCAAGCATCTGAGCACACATTAGATGGAATAAATAGGCACCGGTGCTTGATTCAGCCTTTAATATTCTGTGTGCTGTGTCAGATATGTCAGAGACGCATGATGAGTAGATGATATTTGTGTAACCTTCATAGTAATAAAAAAAAAGCACAGCGTTTTGAATTGGAAGCGCTGATGTTTGTTAAAATTGCAAGTCAGATATTGCTGACCGTCCAGACCAATAAGATGCTCCTGGAATATACTGGAGTTTAGAATTGTAGGGCTCGCTAGCATTTTTTGTAAATGGCAACATGACTTCTTTCACTTTAAAGAGATAATGATATTAGAATAGATAATCAGTTCAATACAAGAATCAGTAATATTGCAAATCACACAGTCATGTATATAAAGTCGATTTTGAGTCAGCATTATTTTTTTTAAATAGTTTTTCTTTTATTCTTGCCAATCTATTTGCAAACAGCCTACCAAACTCTATGTAAGAAACTGGTCTTTTTTCTCAGACTAAATAGCAAACAAGTAGAACGTGATCCTCTGCTCTCAACATGTTTGATCTTTCTTGTTACTAAACTACTCCTATACTCTTAAAATCGGTTAATAAATAAATATCTTGACCATGTTTCGATCAGTGGCAGATCTGTTAATCATCTGGTTGCAAGGATGAATCCATAAAAAATCTACATTTACCTACATTAAGTCCATACAAAATCTACACAAGAATTTCCTTCCAACATTCTGCCAGATAGCAAAAATATTAGATAAAAAGAAAATGGGATTGATTTCCTGAATATGTGCATCTCTGTATAACAAACAGGAAGGAAACTATTCAAGAAAGATTTTTCTTTTTTTATTTCAGAAATTTGACCTTGCTGTGGCCTTGACTTTGTTTGGATCGATTCCAAAAACTGAATCTGTTCATCTGATGCTTGCAGTGGGTTATAATTCCCTATAAACCACGCACTCTTGAGATACCATGTTAAAGACTCATGGATAGATGCATACAAGGAAGGATGAATGGAAATTTATTTGGTTGCACAAAAAAAAAAAAATGTAACCACTGCATTTTATGTGATTGTTGGAATTGTTTCCAAGCATAAAGATTCATGAGTTTTTTTCATGTGTAAATGTTTCTCATTGTATTATTATTATTTTGTTGTTGTTGTTACACAGGGCTCCTTTCTGACCTTGGCCTCATTACCATACAGTTGATTGATTGACTGACTGACTGACTTCTGAACTACACAGTTCAGTATAATGCAGTAATGTATTCCAAATCTGAGATGATGTAGCCACCACATACAAAGCCCACAGCACCCAAGGAGACGGCCGGTGTGTGCCACATTCGAGGAATTTGGGGATTTGATAATTTCCTGTTTGCTCTGAAAGGGATGGCAGCACCTGGTCGACACAGCTGTACTTCATTTGGAGAGCAATTTGAACAGAGCGGAGAGGGAGACAAGAGGAGCGTGCCTGCCTTGTCATTAAGGGCTGCAGAATGGCCTCCGTTTGTTAGACACATGGCACAGAGTTAATGCTTTTGAATGGGGGTACTGCCGCTGTTGATGCTGCCACAAATTTCGCCTAAGTGCCGGCAACATCTAAAAAGCCACTCCAGCCAAAGAAAAAGACCTGTTTCCAATTTTTCCTGGTCAATTAATGTTTTGGTTAGTAATTGTGAAATGATGTTAGTTGAAATATTGTGTTGCTTGCACTCTTTTTGTTTAGTTTTTCTCACTTTTTTTCCGTAGGACTATCCTTCTGCTATATATCAGTCTCTTATCTGCACATGCACCGTCACACGCCTACGCAGGAAGTTAGCGGAGCTGAGTACACAGACCGATACACCGTGTCGGTACCTCCACAATGCAAGATTTCAATCATTTCAAAGCTGTGTGAGAATACGCCTCTCTGCATATGATATACAGTAATTGACTCTGATGTGCACATGTGCATAGGGAGGAAAAAAAAACACCAGAGTGTGATCAAAGAACACATCAGAGCACCCTACTGCATTTTGTATTCTACCAATCTGTCGAAATAGTCCGACAAATTCCTATGATGTAGAGATACGTTTATTTTTCCCACTTTCTATTTCTGTTGTAGAGCCTCACAAGGGATCAAAAATTTTAACAGCACAGACCAGCAGGGAAAAAAACTGATTTACAAAAGGTGAAAAACACCTTTTATAACAATTTGGTTGATAAGCTGAAATGTTCCACTCATTGTGGAACATAATTGTTCTCATATTTTCTCATATCTATGTTTTATATGTTCAAATATTTATTTCACATGGTCTATGCTTTATATAGGCCATAATTAGGCAATGCATACAACCCCGTGAGTCAAAAGCGTCATTCAATGTTCTCATCAAACAACAGAATATGGAAAAAAATGATGTGATCTCAGTGACTTCAATAACTATGGCATGGCTGTTGTGCCAGATGGGCTGGTTTGAGTATTTCTGAAACTGTTGACCTCTTGGGATTTTCACACACAACAGTCACTGACACAAAATGGTGCGAAAAACAGAAAATGTCCAGTTCTGTGGATAGAAATGATTTATTGATGAGAGAGGGTCAGAGGAGAACAGCCATAGTGATCTGAGCTGACAGGAATATTGAAATTTTTGCACTAGAATTGCTTTCGCAATTGCCATCACACATTTGTAACAAAATGCTGTGTAGACCACCTACATCATGCTAACTGTGCTTTAGATTTACCTACATAGCATTTCTACTTCAACTGTCAATTCAATTCAATTTATTTGTATAGCACTTTTAACAGTGGACATTGTCTCAAAGCAGCTTCACAGAAGTAATCATATAATAAAAATTTAAAGTTACTATTTATCCCTAATGAGTAAGCCTGAGGCGCAAGGAAAAACTCCCTGAGATGATATGAGGTAGAAATCTTGAGAGGAACCAGGCTCGTAGTCAATGCTGAAGTCTTCTGTCTTGCATTGTTTGCACACGCTTGCACACATGCACTTTATGTAGCACTGTGTAGTGGATTTAGTTCTGTGTCGGCTTTTGTAGTTCTGTGTTTTGTGTATCATTAGTCCTTGAAGAATATTCTCTCATTTTTCTGTGTACTGCACCAGCTCTATATGATTAAAATGATAATAAAAGCATGGTGAAGAGAAAATCATCTCAGAATGCACAACACATCCAACCTTGAGGCAGAACAACAGAAGACCATTACTCTCAGCAAACAACACAGGCTACAGTACGTTCAGACTCACCAAGTTGGACAAAGATTGGAAAAACCTTAGCTGGTCTATTTCCATTAAAGCGTATGCAATACACCCTTTCCCTGTGGAGATATTGGGAAAGAATGAGACTATATGAGCCAGAGTCCAGAAAATGAATCAGTTTTAATAATGTATTGCTATATATTGATAATTATAATTCAAAACTTAAAATTTTAAATTGAAGGTATTAATGGCAAACCAATTCTCAGTGAAAAAGTTCTCTGTGTATGAAATGATTGCAATTGCACAATTTGCCTTCCTGTGGTTTATCAGTGGCTGATTGAGCTCCGTTAAAACATCTTACAGAGCTCATATGCCCACTCACACACACACACACAGCTTCCATATACAGCTGTCTTTAGAGATAATAGCAGTGGGGCACTGTGAATCCTCATCATGAGTCTGTGGCTCCCTGGGGTGGACTGTACAGCATGTTCGTTCAGTAATGGGGATGTTTCTGTATATATAAAGACAGTGCAATGAGCAGCAGGAAGAAAAAAAATTGAGAGAAGAGAAGATACACCTGCCAGGGTTTCTCTTCTCTTCATCATCAGCGACATCCTGCGAATGATTCCAACAAACATCAGCGAGGAACACTTGCATATCCACATCTACTCTATGTCTTACTGTACCATGGTCCATTTTCTTTCTTAATTTTTATATTGTTTATATTATATCAGTAGAAAGACCAGGAAGGGAGACTGGCAAAAACTTTGCAGCCCTACCAAGCACAGAGCTTTGGTATGTGATATGAGTTGGAGATGTGGTGTTGTGGTATGAGCTGGAGATATAGTGTGTGGTAAATGGGTAAGAGGGTGAGGGGGTGGGAGGGTAGTGGGGGGTGTTTGGAGGTTGTCACAGGGAGCATTTGGCTGTTCCCTTTGGTCCTGTCAGATGCCTCAGACACAGGCTGTGAGTGTGTGGTTCGTGTGCCTAAATGTGTGTTGTGTCGCGGCCGCGGCTCATCAGCAGCAGATGCGAGACCCTCATGTCAGAAGCAGGCAGTAGCCCGGTGGTGCGGTAGCGCCCGCTCATACCTCATTGAGCCATTCTCTCCCCTCCTCCTTCCTTTAGCAGATGGCGTGCTGCTGCAGGCGCTCCTCTTCCCGATAATTACCAGCCTTCGCCACAGATGGAAACGTCAGTCAGCCCTCACAGGTCCCGGTTCCTGCCATTGCCTCCGTCCACGGCCCCCTCTCACCATCTAGACGAGGCGCTGCCAGCGAGCGCCATGTGTTTCGTGACTGCTGACTAGGCAGGCAACAAAAGAGGGGAAGTGGTTCATGAATATGCAGGGACGCCAGGTACACCGAGTGGTCTGCAATGCACACGGCCCCACTTTGGACACTCTGCCTTCAGATATGTTGGGAAGAAGTGTGGCATTGATTTCTAATATTCTTTCTGGTGAATACAGTGTGTAACAAATAAATATCAAGAAACACACATCACCATGCCATTCCTTGCGTATGAGAGGGAATATTTAGAGGATTAGGATAACTGTGTTTGCAAAATGGATTAATTTGAACAGATGCCGGGACTACCCCCACTTATCTGCGATAAGGTGAGCAGATGTCCCAACTTGGCAGAAGCTCAATAAGAGTTTTATTACAGTGGTTTAAAGTATCTCAGGAGAAGCTATGCAAACAACGGCATGTAAGGTACTCTTTCAAAAAAAATAAAAAATCAACTATGTATTTTTCCTGGTTTGTTTGCTTTGCCACTCTTAGTATTTAAGGGATGTCTTAGCTAGTTGGAATCGTAGTAGTCTGAATAACTGGAAATAAATTTTGGGGTTTTGGGCTTGGTTACTGTTGCTATGTATGTTAAGCTTCTGTAAACTATCTACATAATGTTTTATAGAGTTGTTTTAATAATATAAAGAGCCTTGTTACAGATTAGAAGGAAACATAGACAACCAGCCTGAGCAGCTGTCTTGGTTTGTTTAAGTTACTGCAAAGTAAAAATGGAAAAATCCATATTTAAGGTTTAGTGAAACTAATCTACTAACTAACTATAACAGCTTCAACTAGCTTTTAGTGAGCTTTAAAAAGATTTACATGTTTCAGCAATGTTATGCTAGGTAGCTTGCATTTAGCATGTCAGCTAATTAAACTAGATCACTAGTTCTTATTTTTCAAATTGAACTCATACGTCCAAATAAACCACAGATTTATGGGACTTTTTCACACTTTTTCTGTGATATTTGATTCATATATATATATATATATATATATATATATATATATATATATATATATATATATACTACAGTTTATTATTACAATAATTTGTATAATGGCCTGTTTATGGTGTCTCTCTCCAGCTAATTATGAGGTCTAACAAACAGATCAAATTACGTTTTGATTTATTATTTCTTTATTTCTTTTTGGCTTAGGAAAGTAATGTCCTCTACTCTGTGAGGGTATTTGGTGTGCAAGTATAGTACCAGGTCCAAAAAAAAAAAAAAATGGTCCAAAAAATTGGGGCTTAAGATTAAGAAACACTCCAGAAACATGAAATGAAATTAGATGAACCAGGTGCAGACCTGCTCTATCAACTTGAAGTGATAGTCATATTTCCATTGCTGATCTACTACTCTGAAAATATCAGCAAAGCTTATAAGACAAAACATTCAGACCACAAAACATATTCATGTGAGAGTCTACATCTCTGCATTTCAGCTGTGATGCACTACCCATGACTCACTCTAGCTTTTAAGGCCATGAGAAACCAGGAGTCAAGCAGAAATGACTCAGCCATACTACTGGAAGCCAATCCTGATGATGCAGATCCACTCTACAGTTTGCACTGCATCAGTTAAGGATGACCGCAACTGATGCTGCAGCTGTACGCTCACTGCAGAGCACAGGTGTTAACATAGATGCTGCAAGAAACCATCATTATCTTGTATGGAGTGCTGGTTTAGTATCAGCTACTCTGATAGACACATTGCTGTATCTATTCCAATCGAGTGCTGACGTAAACACGCTCATGTACAGTCAGCTGTGGTGAAACTTTCTCTCAAAAAGAGATCTTCAAAAACAGGAAGGCATTTCCATTTCCGAAACAATCATGTAATTGCAGCAAATAGCTTACAAATTTAATAGTAGGGTTGGATCTGCATAACATGTTTCTGAAATCAAATGTATTACTTGTCTGAACTACTAAGCAAACAACAGCACAAGTTCATGCATAATTTCATCAAGAGGAAACCCAGTACTATAGCAGGCTTTCACACACCACAATTTTATATGCAAGAACCAGTTCAGGAAACAAACTTGCAAGGCTGATGCAACACACAAGCAATGCCCGTTCCAGAGCGAGTGGCACACAACATAACCTATTCAATTCATGTCCCTCCTCTAAGATGTAAGTGTATTTTTATTAACCCTGGGGCATTTACAGCTCATTCATAGTGCAGCTCCGACTAGAGCTGTCAATCAGTCACACTGCGATAACTTCACAGCTAAACTGAAACTTTTTAGCCATATTTAATTATGGTGATGTATTACAAATGCACCCTCCACTCCAATAAAAAAAACAAAAAAACCCACTATTTTTAGACAACCTTTTCCATAGCTACTGGTTGTGACTATCAGACTCATCAGTAACCTCTTACTGTTATGATGCTCACACTGCCTCTGTTTTAATTATAAATCAATATGTGGCTTGTTACCTAATTAATTGCCATTCATTATTATTATTATTATTATTATTATATTTCTGTAAAAATTAACAAAGTTAAATATATATATATATATATAAATAAATGGGCTTTGCCTCAATGGACATTAACACTTCAAACTTACAGTATTTTCTTCACTTGTTGAATTTTATAGCACTTGTAAATAACTTTAAGTGCTGGAATTTGCTTCTGTGATGTTTGTGATTTGTGATATCATCGTATATTACTTTGTATTTTTGTTTTCTATTTATTTATTTATTTATTTATTTTACATTTTCATTATTTTTTAACCTCTCTGTGAAAGTGGGAAATACTTTTTAAGCAATATTTAATTTCTTTAATTTCTGTAATTTAAAATCACAATTATTATTATTGTTGTTTATTATTTAAAAAATATATATTAATTGTTGTTGTGATTTGTGATGTGCTTGTATATCACTTTGTATTTTTATTTTCTATTTATTTTTACTTTTTCCTCGTTTTTCCCATCCCTGTGAGGGGGATGTTCTTTATTATTATTTATTTATTACTATTTTTAAAAAAGAAATATATTAATTGTTGTTGTGATTTTAATTGATGTCTTTTGCTGCCTTGGCCAGGTCACTCTTGTAAAAGAGATTTAATCTCAATGAGTTTTCATCCTGGTTAAAGGTTACTAACTAACTAACTTCCTGAAAAATCTGTAGGATCTATTTGACCTCTCCTAACCACTAGGGGCAGTGAATTTTAACTGGTTAATTTCTCATGTCATAAAATATTAAACATCAAAGCCACAAAGTGACTGTAGTGTTATAAAAATAATAAAAAACAGTAATAATTAATACAGGAACAATTAACACATACTGTGCTTCCTTCACTGACTAGACAGTATGGCAGATAATTTATGGCACAGTAAATAACTGAATACAGCTATGTTGTATTTCTTTGGTGTGTGTGATATATGATTATATATTACTTAAAATATATTGTATTTTCTTTTTCTTTCTCCTCCCTGTAATACATTAATTAACATATATCAAGTCACTTATAAAAGAGATTTAATCTCAGTGAATTTTTATCCTGGTTAAGTAAAGGTTGCTCACTAACTAACATCTTGAAATATCTCTAGGATCTTTTTAACCTCTCCTAACCACTAGGGGCAGTGCAATTTAACTTATAATCCTGAAATTTTCTTTAACATGCACTATCAACAAAATCACATATTGACTTAAAAAAAATACAGGTAGCTATTGTCCAGGGTTGGAAAATATTTGTGAATGCAAATATCTGCGTTTTTAATCATTTACTAGATACAATACCACTTTATCTTTACCAATACCAATACCAATACCAATACCAATACCAATGTTTGGTACCAAACCTTGAGTATCAGCTGATACTGGTGCCCCTCCTATATACATTTTTTTTCACATTCATAGTAAATATAATATGTAATATAAAATAAAAGCAATTGCAATTAAGTCTATTTATATGTAAACATTCCTAGTTCCAAAACTAAACTTCCAAAATCCAATTGCATCTTTTCCATTTTTACAGGATCAGAAACCATTCAGCTAAAACATGATCAGATATGATACATTCTTCAGATGTTCTTTTCTATCAGCCAAGCCACCATTTGTTTTCTGTTATCTGTATCCAATACTGATAGTGGGTATTGGATCAGTGGCATCTTTATTAATTACATTTCCAAGAAAAATGTCTTTTAATTCCCTACATTTTTATTTAAACCTACTACTAAATAATCTGAAAATCTGTTCTTCTTTCATCCAGTCCATCACTGTATGCTTTATAATCAGTCAAATGGCTTCAGATTAGCATCCAATCATTTCAGTTTGACATCAAGTTCATCAGTGTAAAAAAAAAAACTGAAGAAGTTGCCACTTCAGGTCACCTCATGCTATTCAGTGCAGTGTGCACTGTAGGTGTTTGTGTATACAGTGGGTTTGTGGTTAGCACATTTGCCTCCCACCTCCAGGGTTGAGTGTTTGATGTTCTCTTCATGATTCAGGGGTTTCCCCAGGGTTCTCTGGTTTCTTCCTCCTGTCCAAATACATGGGTAAAATTTCTCAATTTTGTCCTGCAATAAGTAGTTAATAATATTTTCAAGTAAAACAGTAATGTAGCTTCAAAACAAAAATCTCCTCACAGTTATAGATAATAAAAAGTTACTTTTCACAAGAAAATAAATAAATATAAACATAAAATTAAAATGCAACAGATTAGCTTTAGTAAATTAGAAAGAAGAATTCCCCTGGCATCCCACAGTGCTCACCTATTCCAAGCCCAAAACACTGATCATCAAGCAGTTACTACACCAAGGCAGTACGTCCTGGTGGCAGTCTTGCAGTGATTAAAAGTTTTCTGAGTTATATAAGACCCTACTAAAATTGCCACTCTGTCCCAGGAAGTCAACTCAAAATCGTAGACTGTGTGGTTAAGGACAAGAGGTTCTATTACATTAATTTTGTAAATTTTGAATTGAGAATAATTCTTTGTTGTTATTTTACAGTCATGTATATTAATTTCCACCACTCTGAAGCACAGATGCTTTTCAAGGTAGTGCTTCCAAAGACAGATTTTCCACAAGAAGGTCTACCCTTCAGTCAATAAAACCATGGATTTTAGAGACACATGCATAGTGCAGTCACCTTTAATGGCCACCATCCACTGCCGTATTTGGACGACTAGGTCCTATATGCATCCAACAATCGGTTGGCATGTGTATCCTTCATTGCACACATTGCAGTTCATATGGTTAAAAGTTCATTTGCTGCTAGAAAAAAAGAGTCAATCAACTTACCCGAGTCTTAACAGTTCAAAGTATCTTCAGAGACCATTCATTGCTGGCTGAAAATTATGATGTTGACTGAACAGTTACAGTCAGCTACAAGTCAAAGTCGGTTACACACATTTTAAACTTTTGCCATTTTTACATTGAGTCAGCATTGGATCATAGTGGCCTATCTACTTTCAGCTGAAAATCCACATTTGTTTTAATATAGTTACTGTAACTGTTGCCAGATATTAAATACAATATCTCAGTGGACATATCTTTTATTTTACATTGCTCTGCACTTCTGTAATAATTTATCTATAAAACCATGATGAATCATAACCTGAGCTTAACTGTTCACACTTCAGTGTCTGATAGACTTCTGTTAGGTTAATGACATAAATGTATAAAAATCAGATTTTAATTTTAAGGCTAATTTTAAGGCTAATACATTTCTCATTCTCAAGACACCTCTCTCCCTAACCATGAACTATATACCCTCCTCCCATCAGGAAGGTGCTACCGGTGCCTCAGCTCCCGCACAAACAGACTGAGAAATAGCCTCTTCCCTATGGCTGTTTCCGTACTGAACACCCTATCTCACTGTATTATCTGTTTACATTTAATTACTTTTACCACACGGTTTATCCATTATTGCACAACACATGACTTACAATACAGTCTTTGCACTACTGTGTATTTCATCCATAATCTATTCTGTATATATTGTATTATATAAACATGCATATATCTACATATGTATATCCTGTTCAGTATGTTATATACTTAACATGTCTTCACCACTGCACACTGTTTGTACATACATATATAGACCACATACAGGGGTTGGACAGTGAAACTGAAACACTGGCCAATTTAGTGTTGGAGGTTTCATGGCTAAATTTGACCAGCCTGGTGGCCAATCTTCATTGATTGCACATTCCACCAGTAAGAGCAGAGTGTGAAGGTTTAATTAGCAGAGTAATAGCACAGTTTTGCTTAAAATATTGCAATGCACACAACATTATGGGTGACATATCAGAGTTCAAAAGAGGACAAATTGTTGGTGCACATCTCGCTGGCGCATCTGTGACTAAGACAGCAAGTCTTTGTGATGTATCAAGAGCCACGGTATCCAGGGTAATGTCAGCATACCACCAAGAAGGACGAACCACATCCAACAGTAGTAACTGTGGACGCAAGAGGAAGCTGTCTGAAAGGGATGTCCGGGTGCTAACCCGGATTGTATCCAAAAAACATAAAACCACTGCTGCCCAACTCACTGCAGAATTAAATGTGCACCTCAACTCTCCTGTTTCCACCAAAACTGTCCGTCGGAAGCTCCACAGGGTCAATGTACATGGCCGGGCTGCTATAGCCAAACCTTTGGTCACTCGTGCCAATGCCAAACGTCGGTTTCAATAGTGCCAGCAGCGAAAATCTTGGGCTGTGGACAATGTGAAACATGTATTGTTCTCTGATGAGTCCACCTTCACCGTCTTTCCCACATCTGGGAGAGTTACGGTGTGGAGAAGCCCCAAAGAAGTGTACCACCCAGACTGTTGCATGCCCAGAGTGAAGCATGGGGGTGGATCAGTGATGGTTTGGGCTGCAATATCATGGCATTCCCTAGGCCCAATACTTGTGCTAGATGGGCGCGTCACTGCCAAGGACTACCAAACCATTCTGGAGGACCATGTGCACCCAATGGTTCAAACATTGTATCCTGAAGGCGGTGCCATGTATCAGGATGATAATGCACCAATACACACAGCAAGACTGGTGACAGAGTGGTTTGATGAACATGAAAGTGAAGTTGAACATCTCCCATGGCCTGCACAGTCACCAGATCTAAATATTATTGAGCCACTTTGGGGTGTTTTGGAGGAGCGAGTCAGGAAACGTTTTCCTCCACCAGCATCACGTAGTGACCTGGCCACTATTCTGCAAGAAGAATGGCTCAAAATCCCTCTGGCCACTGTGCAGGACTTGTATCTGTCATTCCCAAGATGAACTGATGCTGTATTGGCCGCAAAAGGAGGCCCTACACCATACTAATGAATTATTGTGGTCTAAAACCAGGCGTTTCAGTTTCATTGTCCAACCCCTGCATATTCCTATTTATAATATCTACTGCACCTCCTGTACATAAGACTTCCTCTCCACTGTACATACCACCCCCATAGCTGTATCTTTACTCATAATGTGAATATGCCACGTATACACTTCAGGTTAGTTACTATCTGTATTACATTGAATTTGTACATGTACTTCGCACAATAACAATAAAGTTGAATCTAAGATAAAAAAAAGGCTATACTATGTATTACATATACATTATAATTCTATATAAACACTGTTGGCAGCAAATGACTAAAATTTACAGTCATTTTCTTCTAGTGTGCACTTATATAGTGGTCATGATGTAACTTTATGTAAACCGGCTAGCTAGGTTAGCTAATTGAGAATTTGTTTAAAAAAACAATCCAAGAGCTTTACGTCTAACTTTTACAAAGTGCTGACACTGGAGAGTCATTCCCAAAACTGATAAGTATATGTTATCTTTCAGAACGTTTTACTATATGAACAAATATGTTTTTCTCCATCGAAAAAGAATTCTCAGATTTGCCAGAAAATCGATCAACACCTTCTGACCAGTCAGATTTAAGAATTCAAAAGCATTGTGGCATAGATTATTTTAATTTGCACTTAGCGTTTGAGGCTTTCATTGTCAATGTTCATGTTACACTTAGTATTAATGGCCAAATCTGTCCCAGTAATTCTTATATATTCTACTGAATATAGAACTACTATACTTAAAAAGAGAACATATTTGAATGCCTCATAGTTGTTATTACATTTAATAATAATGTAATAATATATATTAACTCATACTTAAATATTAATAATAAAATTTAAGCACCCTATAAATTGTCATTAGCAAATTTGCTTAAAAAAGATCAAAGTAAGGCTGTCCTTATTCCACATGTGTCTAACAGATGAAGAAATACAGTACAAAGAAATACAGTACAATGTATTTAGTTAAGCTTTCTCCTCATGTACTTCTAAAGAAACATCCGCGAGTCCTGTTTTACATTTCTTATCATTATGCAGATTGTCTGAATTCAGATGAGTAAAATAAGTGCAAAGGCCGTAGACCTCCTTAAAGCCTGGCAGTAATTTGCACTTAAAAGCTATTCGTCACAGACAATGGTCCAGGTGCAATGTCATTGACAGCATGCTTCATTTTCTCCTGTGAGGTAGAAAGTTGGAGTCACACCTGTTTCATCCTGTTTTGTTTTGTTGTCAATCTCTCTCTCCCTCCCTCTCTCCCTCCCTCTCTCTCTCTCTCTCTCTCTCTCTCCTTCTTGAGGTGCCGTACTGATCAGTTATGCATCCAACGTCTGTTCAAGTACATACATTTCAAATTTGCTATGTTCTCACACCAAAAATCATTTTTTCAGTTCTTTATCTCAGTCTGACTTAAATGAGTGTAATTCATTGCTCTTCAGTCTCTGGTATGTTTCCTGGATCAGGCTTGACGCTTTTTGAGGCCTAGTGAGGCTAGCTTCTAATTTTCATTCCTGACACTAATGACTATAAAGGCAAAGGTACACTCACATTGATTAAAATCTATTATGTTTTATCTGATTTAACTGGGATTACCGGGGCATCGAAGCATAGAATAATCAACAATGATGTTTCATATGTTGGAAGGATTAAAAGCTAAATCCATGAACTTGTTGTTTGGTTGCTTTCTCAGGTCATGGCCTGATTTCTTTGCTTTGGTGTCTGCTGTGGTCTACAGTTTTTAAACATTTAAATGGCGTATGTGGCTTAATATCTATCTATCTATCTATCTATCTATCTATCTATCTATCTATCTATCTATCTATCTATCTATCTATCTATCTATCTATAACAAAAATGATGAGAAACATACTGTATTGATTCGTATTGTCATGTCTTAATAATGAATCCCTGTCTTTAAAGCTTGAATGCATTACTTTGTGAAACATTTGTAGAAAGCAGTCCAACACCATTCAGATCCAAACTGTGAGGAAAGAGTTAACAACGTCTGCATAGAGTGAGAGAGAGAGTTAGGGAGAGAGAGAGAGCTAGGTGACCTTGTTACCAGTCGGGTTGAGTTGGACAGGCTGGTAGGAGGTTCGTGTCTATGGGGAAGGACAGACAGATGCTCGCTCTTTTTCCCAGGGTGAGACATCTCGCCCGGCACAGGCAGCAGACAATCTGGCCCAAGCAGCTGTAACCCTAATGATCACTGGTGGCGCAGCACCTGACCAGCTTAACGCTCGCCCAGCCAGTCTCCTCTTTGACCTACAGCAGCTCCAAACTCTGTAAAAAAAAAAAAGAACACACACACACACACACAGATGAGAAAGCTGTGGAAAGTGACAGCAGCTTAAACTAGGGCCTTCTGCTCCATGGCAAGAGGAGAGAGAAAGCGAAAGAAGGAGACAGTTGGTACCCCAATCCTCTTTATGATATGCTGCATATTTAAGTGCTTCCACAATCCTCTTCACCGGGATAAAAATTAAAAGAAAGAGCATTGAGACGCTCCAGCAGTGATCTTGCATCTGTGCAGAAAATATTCAAGGGTTTGTTAAAGCACACTCACAGGGAAAATGGTACTAAACCATGAATGTACCATTCCTTGTTGCTCTAGTATGCATGTTTATATATGTAGTACATATCTTTTATCTAGTAAAGTGCATAGAGCGTACAATACCTCTAAACCTTTACGGTCCATTTCCTGTGACAAGTGACAAGGACAGGTACAGTAGCATATTTTCAGGAAGTGCACGATTGGTGTGCATTGGGTCGCTCTATCTCTCACAACATGATCTCTAATAGGAAGTAATTTTCTTAGCTTCTTTAATATTTTACAGTATCTTATTCTCATATTATTCTTATAATCCAGTCATTTGAATTAAAGCTTTATTTATTTATTTAAAGCTATTTATTATTCATTAAAATATTGTTATTAACTAAGACGAGAGAGAAATCACATCTGGACCAAATACAGGGTCTGGGCCTTGTCAGCTTTACCTGGTAGTTAATGGGCCAGCTTTGTTTTTCAGCATTGTTCACCTTGTTTTAGATCCCAGAGAATCTGTGGACCCCTTGGCGTGTGTTTTTTATTCATATGTTATCTACTATAACTAAAAGAAATGAAAAGAGGCATATATAAATATAAAATAGAGTGTGTGTGAGAGATATAGAATGAACAGAAACACAAGTTGCTCAGCAGAAACTCTAGCTCAAGTCAGTTGCAATTTCAAAAGGGGGTGCTAGTTACCTTCTGTCAGCTTGGCTTTTGGTAGACACTGAGGACACTGAGGAGTAGCTCTCATGTAGAACAAAAAAAAGTGTTTGTCATGTCTTTCTGAATGATCTACATTCTCCTTCTCTTTCTTCCAGCAAAAACATTCCACATTTTGCACATAGAAACTCTGAACTCTTATTGTGTACTTGTTCTACACCTCGGATTAATAGATAATTGGGCAGGTAATGGATTTGCTGTGTTCAGTTTATATACAACAGAATGTGACTGTCATTATGTCTGTTATAGTCATGATATTCAAGCATAATAGTCCAACAGATTTTATTCAATATATACTGTACATGAATCAAGGGTAAGTATTTCTTTTTCTATTAATATTTTTTTTTCTCATTGCAATTCTACACATTACATAAAAATGTGAATCAAGAACAGGCTGCCCAAGTTAGCATCTTGACTCCTGTTCTGCGTTCACATCTGCTCTGGATAGCACATGTGACAAAGACATAACGCAGTCATTCAGTTAGTCACTCATCCTTCCAGCACAGCAGCAGCACACGGTTTTCTTGGGCTTTATTTACCCTGAGACAGGCCAGCCTCTATCAGCCATACCAAACAGCACTGTGTATTGTTGTCGGCCAATGTCAATCTGTCCCCCATGACAACAGTGGTGTTTACATAATATCCTTCCCTTTTTGCAGATTGTGCAGGCTATGGGAACATATGGGCACCTACTCAAAAATTAAAATTATTAACATTAAGCTTTGCATGTTTCAAACATGGGTATGGGAAGAGTGGGAGGAAAAATAACTGGAAAAAAATATGTGGTTAAAAGAGCTTCAGTGTTACATGTGTGCTTAGTTTTAAGATTGTAAGATTGTTCAGTAGAGAGGCACTCAACTCGAGGGCCTCAATTTAAATGGTAATAACACTGAGCCAGATGCAATTATCTCTTGCTTATTCTCAATTATTCACAGGCTAAGCTGTATTATTCATTACCATGATAGCTCTTTATGGTTAGAGCACCAACATACATAAAGTGGCACATGAGGATTGTATAGCCAGAGGTGCACACAACATCACTTCTACATTAAGCGGTGCGGCGCAAGCAAAAAGGCCTCAGAACAGCTGAAATAATGTGAAATGATAGATGAGTGACACTCCTGTTAGTATTTACGTTCTACTATCTAGCTATATCAATGTAAACACTGTAGATAGCAACTATGTGTGTGTGTGTGTGAGAGAATGGATCCAGTTCAACTGACTATGAGGATAACAGGCTCCAGTTCAACAGGCATGCTTTTTATCAGCAGCACCCTCAGCCCACGGCCCACGTCACTCACCCGTCCTGCACATTACCAAATTAGTCCCAGTATCAGCTGTTATCTGGCCCTGCTGAGGCTGCCAGGCCTGGGCTGCTCTCTCCTCCTTCAACTCCATCCGCCATCCGCTCTGTGATGAAGAGTCCCAGGCAAGCACAGGACCCTTGCTTGAGCCTCCACAGACTACGACTCTGATGGCCCCAGGAAAAGGCCCTTTCTTCCTTTTAAGGCCCTGAGCTTGCCTATGACACATAAATATATATATATATATATATACTCCATATAATTATATGCATAGAGAGCCAAAAACAAAGTCTCAGATCTGTGTTTTGATGTGAAACAAGAACATGGATGGGCAAGGATGGAGCGTGAAAGGCTCTTGTTAAAAAAAAAAAAAAAACCTGCCAGTATTCCTTTTTTTTTTGCTTCATCCTCAACTGATAACAGATGTGTCCGCTTGACCCTGAGAGCATTATGCGACGGGACTGAGTACAGTTTTAGCTCTGGCAGCCGTCTGAGCACACAGCACAGGCGGAAGCAGAGAGAGAAGCGGGCCCATGAGCGCGAGAAGCAAAGGAGCATGACTCATGCATAGCCTTCGAGTGACGTCGCAACCAAGCAACTTCTCCAACTTCGCTGAGCGTGCGGTTCATACTTCTGAAGTTAGTTCATAATTGAGTAGCGGAGCATGATTTTGGGGGGTTAATGGGAGCACAGCAGGCCTCGTTCACCCTCCACAGGACAGAGAGCAGAGCCAGGGCGCAAGGCAAGCGCCCAGCACGGGCATGGAGGAGACAGCAGGATGAAGCCAAAGAGTGCAGCCCACAAGCTGTGCCAACCTGAACCGAGTGCTGACATCCAAACATAAATAACGTCTCCTTGGCACTGAGAGTCCACGAGCGCTCACTTATGCTTGCCAAGGTTTACTCTTTTTTTTTTTGCTCTTCTCCATACAGTGTCCCTTCCCTCCTCCAAAGTCCTTTGCATAGATGTACAGAGAATGCTACATCTCAGTCAGCATGCTGTGGGAGGGAGCACGAAAGATGACAAATAATTTAATAATAAGCACTCTTGAAATCTCCAACAGCAGCTTGTGTAGCCTTGCACGTTTTACCAAGAGCTCGGCTAAAGAGGAATCACATTTGTAGAAAGTTTTAAACACTTTTTCTCCATTTGTCTGGTTTTTATCACACGTCTCCAAATGCCAGTGCTTCTCATTAGTAACACAATAGTTAATCCTGATAAGGCAAAGAAGAGCAATAAATTTATAAACACACTGTCAACTTCTGTCAGGTATTAATGCTCCTGTTTTGCACAATTATTCATGGGAATGGACATTACAACTCTGCTTCCAAACTGTTTAAGTGAAGAAAATTAAACAAGTGTTTCGTTTTCTCATTTCATTCAAAACACAGAGAATTGTTATCATATTATTAATGCTCATCTTTACCGTATTCCACATGTTTCCTGTATCATGTTTTTTTGTTTATTTAAGGTATTTTTATTTTTAAATCCAGGAAAAAATATCAGACAATGTATCAAGACAAGATCTATGATACACGAGCCATTTTGCATTTTGAACACTTTATTCATATACAGTGGAAGCTCAGCATACGAATGCTCTCCCTTATGAATTTTTGAAATTTTGCAAGACATTTGCATTAGCATATTCAGATCCATTTTCAACCGAAGTGAACACCAGTTAAGTTGCACGTACATCTGGGAGCCATTCAAAACTTGAAAGCCAAGCAAAGCCAACAGAAGTGAGTTTAACAATTTTACAAAAAAATTTTTAGTCAGCAAAAGCTGTTTCAAAAAAGTCAACCCACGATACCAACTTTGCCTTCTGCATGTGTTCAAAAGCTAGGTGATTTTTTGGGTGTTTTTTTTTTTTTTGTTGACAGATTGGTGGCGTGGGTGGTCTGTTCTATTTTTAGCCCAAGACTGGTAGCATGACTTCCTGTGAGGACCCTTGACATGGAATGCTTGGCTTGGGTCAGTTCTTTGTAAGCAGCCATACAGTTTACATACACTTTGTAATGGTAATATTGGTAATATTTTTGGGTGGCTGTAAGGGATTATCTGCATTTACATTATTTCTTATAAGAAAATTTGTTTCGCAATACAAATTTTTGCCTGAAAAACTCGCCTCCAGAACAAATGAAATTTGCACGCTGAGGTTCCACTGTAATGCATCATTCCAACACAACGTATTTACCAAACCCTTATGTCAGCCAAATGAATGATTATACCATCATCAAACTAAAGCCATAATTAAATGTGCAATTATACAATAGAGTATAGGCGCTCTAATAGACACATGTAGATCCCTCTTGTGCCACTAGAACAGCACTGATTCCCAAATAACTCTGAAGCTGTGGTATCTGGTGCCATGATGTTAACGTTAGCAGCAGATCTTTTAAATCCTGTAAGTTGGGAGGTGGGCCTCTATGGATTGGGCTTGTTTGTTCACATCCCACAGATTCTCCTACAGAAATGGGAAAGTCTCTCAGAGCCTTATGCTTGCCCATTTTTCCTGCGTTAAACACATCAACTTCAAGAATAAACTCTTCACTTTCTGCCTAATGTGAACAGTAAATAATATTGTTAATAAAGCATGTTTGCCTCACACCCTGTGGGTTGGTGGTTCTATTCCCCTGTGTTTGTGGAGTTTGAGAGTTCTTGCCTTGCATTGGTGTTTTCTACAGGTACTCTGAATTCTTCCCCCAGTCCAAAGACATGCATTGTTGGCTGATTGTCATCTCTAAATTGTCCCAGTTGTGCCCTGTGATGGGGTGGCACCCTGTCCCAGTGTGTCCCCTGTCCTGCCTTGTGGCCCAGGTCCCCTGGGATAGACCCTGTGTTGGATATGTGATATATCCAGTATACTGTACTGTTCAGTGTAGTGTTTGTACAGAAACACAGTTTTTGTAATTTTATACGCCACAATGGACTAGAAAGATTCAGTCAAGATGAGATGGAGGAATAAACTTTCAGCTTTAATTCTGGGGGTTTAACAAAAGTATTGCTTGCATCATTTAGGAATTAAGGCATTTTTTTCACAGCCTCAAAAATAATTGGACAGTTGACTAAGCAGCTTCATGTCCAGGCTTTGTGGCCTATTTCCTCATTATTGAATGACTCCTTAAGGAGATAAAAGGTCTGGAGTTGTTTATTGGCGCTCTTAATATGGCATCCAAAGAGGTATTGGTGCAAGTAAAGGAGATCATCTTTAGAAAGAAAAAATAAAACATGGCAGATAGCAGAAAATGGCCAAATCAATCTGGTATGTTCATAAAAAGAGGGAATATACTGGTGAGTTCAGCAAACACCAAAGGCTTGTAAAGTGGATGATCACAGAATACTTTCCTAACTGAAGAAAAACCCCTTCACATCATCTAGCCAAGTCAGGAAGACTCTTCAGGAGTAAGTGTGCGTAATCCATGTCAAAATCTACAATCAAGAGACAGCTTCATAAACGTAAATACAGAGGGTTTGCCTCAAGATGCAAACCACTGGGAACACTCAAGAATAGAGTGAGAACACTCAAATAACAGATTTGAATTTTTTTTTTTTTTAGAAAACATCATAAAAAAGTCTGCATAGTTCATGAGCAAGATTTCTTGGACAGATGATGGGAAGGGTTCATGATCCAAAGCATACCACATCTTCTGTCAGACATGGTGTTATAGCATGTACCTGTACTGTATGACTCTTAAAGGAATATGATGAATTCTGAAGCGCATAGAAATTTACTTTCTGCTCAGATGCAGTCAAATGCTGCAAAACTGATAGGACAGCACTTTGAAGTACAGAAGACCCCAAAAAAAAAATAATGAGAAAGCAGCTCCAAAGCTTCTAAAGGCAAAGGAAAGGATTGGTTTTAAATGGCAACCTGACCTCAAGCCAACGGATTCACAAGTGACCCAGGTACAAGCTCAGCAATTCTTTGAAACCCGAGATATGAATAGAGTTTGTTGGTGTTGGTGTGCATTTTGTTTGCATGATTAAGCAACCAATGCTAATTAATGTAATTAATGTAATGTATGACGGCTGCATTTAAAAGTTCACCATGTCATGACAAACCAGGCCCTATTTGTCCATGCAGCCAAATGCTTGACCTATAAAAGAAAGCAACTAGATTGATGGCCTGATCTGGCAACATGGATGCTGTTTCTTAAGTTTCATTCACGCTGATGATGGCGCCCTTAACCTGGGACATCGGGCAGAGAAAAAGAAAGAGACAGAATCTCCCATTGCCATAGCAACGCTGCACTTTCTCTGCCAAGAAGTTGACCCACTCCTTCTTGGAGGCAGCTAAAGTGTGCCAAACAGGCTCCTCTACCATCACCACTATCTCTCTCTTACAGCTTCTGTTTTCATTACGGCACGATTTCACGCTAATACCTCAAGATCAGAGTAGTGAAGGGGTGTGCAAATTTTTGATGTGGACACCACAACAGAATAACTTTCTTTTTCTTTTTTTACTTAAATGAAATAAAAAAGGATGAAACACAGTGTCGTTTTAAACCTAGCAAGTATATGCATTCTGCAGCTTCTTCACAGCTTCTTCTTCACTTGTTTAGATCTGCTTGGTGAGAAGCCAAGCTTTTCAGGAATGATACATTCCACAAAATGACATTCAGTTTCTGCCCTGGCATGCACCACTCGCACTCTTTTCGCTATCCTAAAAGCAGGCTGATATTCCAGCTAACATTTCTCATGTGGCACAGAAAGCTTTTGTCCCAAGCTATCTAACCTGCCACTGCTAGGACAGCATGCCACAGGAAGTGATGCGTTAAAGGAACAAGCTCCTATCTTGTTAGCTAATGCAATAGCCGGCAGCCACAGACTTACCATTAGCACCGGTGGGAATTTGTCAGTTGATAAACCGTGACAGATGGAGTGACCCTCTCTTTCACGGATGGAGACGGTGGATGTAAATAGGCACAGTCTGGCTCAGCTTACACAAATGCCCTCCATGAGACAGCCATTATGTGATCTGAGTGGTGTCCTTATTCTGTAACCAGATATAAGATAGAACAACACATACTGTAAAATGACGTCAGGTTTAGACTGAACAACAAAATCATATGACAAAATGCCAGGTATAGAGTTACTGTCAATATTTACACAAGACTTTATCAGTAGCCATTTACTTTCACAAATGATAATTAATAACACTAACAGTATTATTACACATTTGCTAATTGTCCTTTTTCTGCCAGATGTCTTTGCTGAAGCTGTTTTTAGCAACAACACTACAATGCCACTTTTCAACATCAAGTGCTAATGTATACTCGCTGTAGTTCATATTCATTTTTACTGCATGTGCTTTCATATTCCACTTGCAGTCTATCACTGAAGGAAGTAATATATAATAAAACGTCAGAGGAAGTGCTATTATAGGAAAATAACCAAAATAAGGATGGTGTGATGCTGTTAACACAATGAAGTTGAAGTTGTTTTTAGCAATTTAACAGCATGTTGCATTGTGTTTTATTACTCTTATACCACAGCACCTACACACATGCTTTCTAACAGTGTTGTTGATCATCAGTTTGTTCCTATTATCAGTTACGGTTCCCTTATATTTCCTCATGACTCTTTTTTTGTCCTGAAGCTGGAATAAGCACAAAACACAATGTCATATGCCTTTATGACTCACATAGTGAGTGACCTACAGTGTGCTGAAACTGGTGACTCCTTCCATAAATGCTAAACAGACATCTCCTAAATAGAGATCTTTTTCCTTCCTTTAAGAAACAATTATACAATATATTATATAATATAAACACTGAAGAGTTAACTCTCAGTGCCGGTCCCAAGCCCGGATAAAATGGGAAGGTTGCGTCAGGAAGTGCATCCGGGGTAAAAACCTGTGCCAAATCGAAATATGCGGACCAAATGATGCACTGTGGCAACCCCGAACAGGGAGCAGCCGAAGGAACAACACTAGCACTAAATGTCAGACCCATGCTGTGATCTAAAAAAAAAGATGACCAATCACCAATTGAGAATTCAACAGGGCTTATTATATTCAGAATATTAATTAATATTAATCAGAAATTAATTTATTGTACATGTAATTCAGTATATATTAGTATAGACTGGAAAAAAGGATGTGAAACCTTAGAGTAATGACTTCAACAAAAGCTAAATAGAGTTGGAAATGATCAAGCCTGGCATCCAATGAATGTAACGAATAAAATAAACGATATAATAGAAATAGTAAGCTTTCTATTTGAAAACTTTGCAAGAAGCGCTCTTTCACTTCACCATGACACATGAATTTCACGCTACATACATCTACACCACTTTTCTGTTGAGGAGTGAAATATGTGTAGCTAGTTTTTCATTAACATTGACCTCAGCATTGAAGCTCTGCCAGCCCTCTGCTGGTATATTTGCACTAATACCAGTGACCGGAATGACAGCAGCATGCTGATCAAAATGTGATACTCTCATTTTCATTCTCCATCTCTCTTGTTTAAACGCTCTTTTTCTTTAGACGTCGTGTGCTAATTGCTAATCAGTATTACATACAGCCCAAGTGTAACTCATCCATGCTTGTGTCAGACTTAATGAGTTTCCTTTCATCATTTAGTGCTACATCTATCAGTGCTTTTCAGGATGTTTACAAAACTATCGCTGTTCTAAACTGAGTTCCAGTTGCATCCATCCAAAATATCCCTCTGAGACAATGAGTAATACCATAATGCATGTGTAAAATATACACAGAGTGTTTCATTTGGTTCCTAGCTTTGGATTTATGTATTAAAGCATCACCTAGAGAGCAGATTTAGTAAATATAGTCATCCTGTGTAGTGCTCAAGAGCAAGATGGCATTCTGTAGCTTGGTCTGGACCAGCATGGCCAGAACCGTGGCAGGTGTACTTCCTGTGAGTTTGTTTTTTTAATTAGAAACAAATTAGGTTAGAGTGCTTTTTTGGGGGCTGTGCACTAAGGGCCAATGCTCTCTGCACCTCCAGGCACTCACACGAATTACACCCACCGCCATGCTGTCAGCCTAATGGAGAAACCCACCAGCACGGCTGCTCGGCCGAGAAAAAAAGGAAAAAAAGGAGCTGCACCTGGATAAATTCATACAACTATTTTTTCATAATTAAAGTTAGCTCCATTTGTTTGCGAATACAAAGAGATGGATGGAATGAAAGACAGCCTGCATTCATACAAAAGAAGGTGGGCCCTATTGGTTTGGATGTTCTTCCTCCTTTTTTTTTGTGCAGGCCTAATTGAACGCTGATGGATTTACATTAATTTCCTGCCCACACCTGCTTCCTTTATTTTGTTTCAAGATAGCACAGCGGAGCGGAGCGGCTCCACGCCATTATGACTAATGGACGCTTCGAACATGCAGGCTTCTGAGGGATGGGGAGATCGTCACCATAGAGAACGCTACCCCACCACAGACACACACACACACACACACTTGTCTCAGTAGCCAGCAGTAGCCCAGCAACACTTGGGAATTTCAGCCATGTGGCAATGTTTTCTACCTGGAGCAGAAACGTGGCAGTGAAATGTCCTGCTGGCTGTTTCACTAAGGTGTTGGTGTATATGACATTGCAACTTGTCATAGAAGTCACACAGGTTTGGATGTTAATCACATGAGGACTTTCTGGAGAAGTAATGCCATTATTAAACATTATCATCATTTGTACTCATCTAAACTGTGTGTGTTGTGTGTGTGTGTGTGAGAGAGAGAGAGAGAGAGAGAGAAGATAGATAGATAGATAGATAGATAGATAGATAGATAGATAGATAGATAGATAGATAGATAGATAGATAGATAGATAGTGAGTGAGTGAGTAAATGGATAAAGAGAGAGAGAGAGAGTAGATGAATGGACTTGAGTTGATTTATAATAAAGCTCTACAGTAGTATCTTAAGTCCTCAGAATAAATTCCCCTCATTACAGGCATTACACATATTTACATAGACACACAGTGCGGAGACATCAGCAAAACAAAGTGAAGAAATAACACATCACACTATTAGCTGATGCGTTCACATTCACACTCGGTGTGTGCGTGTGGCAGATGAGGTTATGGTTTTAGAGTGAAGAAACATTCCCAAATGCAAAAACATTAATATGTGCACAGTTAAGCAGAAAATCTAAGCAAAGCATTTAGTGTATTTCTGCATTTGTTTGCATCTTTATCAGGGATAGTCTCAAGGCTATGTTTGAAGAAGACTAAAGACAGCATTCGAGTTTTAGCCCAGGGTTAAGGATCAAACCAATTTATATATGTCAGCCCTGATTTCTGGCATTAAAAATATCTCGTAAGCATATGGCATAAATAATGACTCCTCCTTAATTCCAGTGGGTTGCAATAATCGGTATGTGCCGTGAAGGAGGTGTGAGGGGCTACTTTATTGGGTCAGGGCAGCTCCCAGCAGTTGGAGTTTAATTGCAGACACTGAAGGAGAATGAGACCTATCATTGATGATCATAATTGCATTTGGTCTCTGCGGGATCATTCACCCCCTCCACACTTGCCACATGTTTGTATTTAAAGCGGATGGTGTTCGTGTCAAACAGCAAAGAGGTTACCTTTTGGGATTAAGAAAGCAGGCTCATTAATTATCTCTCAGTGCTTTTTTTGTGCTGATAGGATTAACTGAACATAAATGGGGCATTCTGCATATGTATAGTATTTACAGCAAGTGTCTCTGCTGCTCAACATTATTTGGGGTATTTTTCAAGCGTTCTTATTAGGTTCTTAATGGATCCCCGTCTGATAGGGAAGTGCTCTGTCGTTGGGGGTTATAGATCTAACTAGATTTTTTTTTTTTGCTATATTTTTGTATTTTTGAAAGCTTGCTAACAAACAGAGGAAAACAGTAACACTTTAAAAGATCAGTACATGAATAACCACACATGAACACCTGAATTAATACTTAAATATGAACTAATGGTGAGTTAAGGCATGTACTAATCATAAACTAATGAACTACATCGGGAGACCTTACGAATTCATGCATGAATAACGACTACCTTATGCACACATTAGTACATGACTGTTAGATAAACGTATAAAAATAACATGTAGAGGTAAAGTAAATCTCTATCTAAAACTAAAAAACTGACTAGAACTTTGCTTTTAAATGTTAATTTATTTAATGATTGTTCATCTACTGTAAAGTGTTACCGAAAAAACTCTTCATATCTTCATAGGCTCTCCATGTCCTGCATGACATTTGTGGAAAAAAAGCAACTCCACTTGTTAGGAACTGCAGAGTTGTTTTTTCCCTCATACTGAGTAATATGTAGATTTAAGACCTTTTTTTAATACATGCACGAAAAAAAACGGTCAAAAATGTCACATTATCAACATAACATATGAGGTTCGGTTGTGTTTCAGGCATTTTTCAGATTTCAGTTTTCATTAATAAACAATTAATTTATTGTCTCAAATAGTGCATGGATATTTCATGTTAATTTCTCACCCAATGAATTCTTATTTACATACACTATATTGCCAAAAGTATTCGCTCGCCCATCCAAATAATCAGAATCAGGTGTTCCAATCACTTCCATGGCCACAGGTGTATAAAATCAAGCACCTAGGCATGCAGACTGTTTTTACAAACATTTGTGAAAGAATGGGTCGCTCTCAGGAGCTCAGTGAATTCCAGCGTGGAACTGTGATAGGATGCCACCTGTGCAACAAATCCAGTCGTGAAATTTCCTCGCTCCTAAATATTCCACAGTCAACTGTCAGCTGTATTATAAGAACGTGGAAGTGTTTGGGAACGACAGCAACTCAGCCACGAAGTGGTAGGCCACGTAAACTGACGGAGCGGGGTCAGCGGATGCTGAGGCGCATAGTGCGAAGAGGTCACCAACTTTCTGCAGAGTCAATCGCTACAGACCTCCAAACTTCATGTGGCCTTCAGATTAGCTCAAGAACAGTGCGCAGAGAGCCTCATGGAATGGGTTTCCATGGCCGAGCAGCTGCATCCAAGCCATACATCACCAAGTGCAATGCAAAGCGTCGGATGCAGTGGTGTAAAGCACGCCGCCACTGGACTCTAGAGCAGTGGAGACGCGTTCTCTGGAGTGACGAATCGCGCTTCTCCATCTGGCAATCTGATGGACGAGTCTGGGTTTGGCGGTTGCCAGGAGAACGGTACTTGTCTGACTGCATTGTGCCAAGTGTAAAGTTTGGTGGAGGGGGGATTATGGTGTGGGGTTGTTTTTCAGGAGCTGGGCTTGGCCCCTTAGTTCCAGTGAAAGGAACTCTGAATGCTTCAGCATACCAAGACATTTTGGACAATTCCATGCTCCCAACTTTGTGGGAACAGTTTGGAGCTGGCCCCTTCCTCTTCTAACATGACTGTGCACCAGTGCACAAAGCAAGGTCCATAAAGACATGGATGACAGAGTCTGGTGTGGATGAACTTGACTGGCCTGCACAGAGTCCTGACCTCAACCCGATAGAACACCTTTGGGATGAATTAGAGCGGAGACTGAGAGCCAGGCCTTCTCGTCCAACATCAGTGTGTGACCTCACAAATGCGCTTCTGGAAGAATGGTCAAAAATTCCCATAAACACACTCCTAAACCTTGTGGACTGCATTCCCAGAAGAGTTGAAGTTGTTATAGCTGCAAAGGGTGGACCGACGTCATATTGAACCCTATGGATTAGGAATGGGATGTCACTTAAGTTCATATGCGAGTCAAGGCAGGTGAGCAAATACTTTTGGCAATATAGTGTATTATCATGTGTGTGTTTACTTCTAGGCATAACGCAAGGTGAAGTTTAACGTCATAAGTGTTTATATATTGTTCACATTTTAAAATATGTTACAGAAATCTTATTTTCCCATAAGTGAATGGATTTAAGCTTAAACAGTTAATCACTTTAGAAAGCTCTAATAGCCGTAAGACTCATATACCATAGCAACACAACCCATCTTCACAATAGTTCCTCCACTCATCCTGATACACCACTGGCACAGTTTTACCTCGCTGAGATTTTTAGGTATGGACCAGTGGTTAAGATTAACAGGCGTCAGGCTATGGAAGAGAAGAACCATTGCCAGTGGAATCGGCACAGGAGGCAAATAATCCTGTCTTTCTAAATCATCCACAAGGCCAAATACTGGAACAAAGAGCGCTACTGTGTAGCTTGTGAATTGCATTGTGGACATTACTCACTACAGACTGCTTACTGTTGGTGTGTGTTAAACATACGCTTTGTGTGAAAAATATTTCATCAGATGAATCATCGTTGCAAGATCAATGCGTAGATACAGTTCACTGTTGGAGCATGCACGATAACAGCTTTACCTCACCAATCCCAAATGTTTGGATATTATGTAGAATTTCGAGTCATATCAAAAACCTCCTCCAAAGATCCGCATACCTTCAATACCTACAAGCTCCAACACTTCACTGCCGAATCCCTGAGGCTCGGCACCATCCAGGTTTTCATGTCTCTCAGCGTGCCACAGGGGAGGTGTGACCTCACGGCAGCAGGACCAGCTTTTCTCCACAGGTCCCTAGGCTGACCTCTGACCCCTGCAGCTACGTCCCTGCGGCGAGAGAAGCGGCGAGGAGTCACGGAAGAGGCAGGTGGCAGCAGCGGCTGTGTCTTTAACCAGATGGCAGGCTGAGATTAGTCATGTCTGCCCTGCACGTTGGGAAGACGAGTGTACCCAAATCAAATCTGTCACTTCTTTTAATGCTAAGCATGCTGCTGGGCAAGCTGAGTGATTCAGATGGACTGATTAGAAATGATTTGCTTTGAATTTCATTTCATTACACGTGAAGTTTTAACAGTTTGGAAGTTAAACCACTATATTATGCAAAAAATACATAGCTTCATTTTTCACTACAGCATGAAATGTTTTATAACACTAATAATAAAAACTTCTCTTAGTTTTTTTAATTTAAACTAAAGCGACAGTGCAAACATGTCCATAACTCCAGATGATCGGACGTGGAAATACCTCAGCACTCCTCCCCTGGTCTAGTTTGTTTCATATCCTCCCAACGTGTTCATCCATATTTGATCAAAACCCTGCTATGAAGCAATAACTTTACGCTGTGGCAGCCTCGTTCTCCTCTAATGCAGCTGCTGCCTCTGAAAAGCGCTGGGCTGATGGGGGAGACAGACAAAAGCGGCCGTGGGTGCAGATGTTGCTGCTGGAAGTCTCATGGCACAGGTCGCCCGGGCCCTGTGGCTATGCGCAGGCCCCAGCTGGGGCACGGAGACCAAGCACAATCATCTGCTCGTCTCCAGAGGCCCCGCACAGGTACCAGTTCCACCGTCAGGCAAGGGGAGATGGAGGGATGAAAGGCAGAGCGGAGGCTGCTCCACAGATGTCACCTGCTGGGGTTCAGTGGCCCTAGCCAGCAAATGTCATGTTTGGCAGCTGGTCCGCTGCTTTCTCCCCCACCAGTTGTTGGCAGCGAGGCTCCTAAAGGAAAGATGCGAAAGATGCCTGCACCAGGGGCGCCCTAATGGGACGACATTAAAGAGAATTGCTGGCTCCTGTCTGTCATAGTACATTAACCTTGTCGTGCTTCCTGCTCCCTCCAGGGTGCTCTCTCTCACTTTCTCTCTCACTTTCTCTCTCGTCCACCGGCTGTAAAGTGTGTCTCACATGCCCTAGCAATCTGTCCACACCCGGCAGCCTATCGGCCCTCTGGCTATGAGGTCAAAAAAGTTTACTGCTATTATGCATTCCTTTTACGTGCACAGCTAAATCCCTAACACTGAATTATCACATACAATATTCATTTGTTAAACTTATACACAAATATGCGTAACACTATTCCCTTTATTTACCAATGCAAGCATGATTTGCTAGTAATCTCTGGTGTGTTGCTATTTTTGGTTGTGTTCTTTTTGCATTTTGTGTTTTAATGCTGTTTAATGCATAAAAGGGGGTGTGGTATTCAAAATCTGCTCTGATTTTTTGTCCCCTAAATGTTTATATCTTATGACTGTCCTCTTAGCCCAGACATAAGATTAAGACAATATTTTGCTAACCATTATTTGCTACGTAAGTGCACTTGCAGAAGTTTAGCCCCATGTCTCACTCTCTGGTTTCATGGATGTTCCCTGTGTACATCATGTTCCCCATTTAAATCACTTCTCCCGAAGAAAACTATTAACAACTAAATAAAGCACACAAGTACTTTATCTGTAACAAAAAACTCAGCTATAGCTAATAATTATGAAAAAAAAAATATTATGAAGCACCCTTTAGTAACACGAGCTTCTATTTTACATAGTGTTTAAATCCACTCCAGCTGTGAGACTGTTAAAATGCACACACATTCGTTTTTGCACATGTGTAACTGAAATGATTAAAATCGCTAAATTATTTACATAATCGTCAGTAATTACAATGCTGAGTGAATAACAGCAGCATTATCAGTTTTGTACTGAAAAATGTCCAGAATCTTAGCATTCCTCTGATGCTTAGAAAGATGATCTTAACATAAATATATAAAACTGTGAGAATTGTTGTTCACTGCACAGAGCTGGTGTGAAGCTGATTATCTAGATAAAGCTCATGGGCACAGGAGTTTTATTCTCCTGCGGTATGTAACAATTTGTTAAAAACAGATGTGGCAGGGATTCTATTTTTTTTTTTTTTTACAAAGAAACTTATTTTATAGTGTTTATAATGGGAAACCTGTGCCTAAGGGAAAAATGTGCTCTTTGTTTGTGGCTTATGAACTGTGCTCCATTTCGTCTTTATTCCTCAAATACCTTATGCTCGTTTTTCTCTTTAGTACAGTTCACTGTTTGCATTAGCCTGATATTTGGCACCTTGCATGATTGGAGTTTGGCTTATGAATTTATTTTACGTCCAGTAAAGATCAACATCATATCTAATAACATAGGAAAATGATTTGCGCTTATTTCTGACAATCAGTTGATTACTGCCTTACTAAAAACTGATATAAATCCTTAATCTCAAGTCATTGGTGTCATATGATGATTGTGTTCAGAGATTTTAAGTTCTGATAGAGATGATAGTAGCCACAATTGTTGCAATCTACTCTACAGTCCATACTGTTGGCTCGACCCATTTCAGAGCTCCAAAAGCTACTGAGCGGGGCCTAAATGCAGGTTGGAATAAAGCTGTGGGAGTTGAGGATAAAGGAGGCTGCAGGTAAACTGACTTTATGATTGGTCTAAAGAACACTGCACTGATACCTGAATTAATACTGACTTAAATATGAACTAATGATGAGTTAAGGCATGAAGTAATCACAAACTAATGATGAGCTAACCTTAACTACAACAGAAGTCTTATGAATTCATGCATGAATAACGACCAACTTAAGTACATGTGAGTACATGCATGTATTAATTAACATATAGAAGAAAACTAATCAAACATGTAACCCAAGCGGTAACCCAAAACATGAGTAAGAACCTAAGAAAGAAATGGGTGACTGTTTACAATGATTTCAAGCCAGGAGACCACATTGACACACAGAAAAGTGGTCAAAATAGATGCATCTAAGACTAAAACACCAGAAAATAATCCATTTAAATGTTCATAGATAAAAGTGTCTGCTAAAGGAAGAAATGTTACTGTATTAATCTCTCGCTTGTGAGTAAAAAAAGCAAAGCCCGGAGGTCCAATCCACCCAGAGCATGTACTAGTGCCTACAGTATTTATAGAGAAATGGATTTAGAAAAAAGGAATTGTTAAGATTAAATTATCAGTGTTAAAACGGCATTATTAGTGCGTCTTTCTATGTTCTATAAGGAGGATCAGTATAAATTATGAAAGTAATCCAGCGTCATCCAGTGATGTTTGTGTACACAGCTGCATACTGTATGGCAGATTATATAAACAGTTTGAAAGGGTGCATGTTTAATTCATATTGTTTCTTATAGAGCATGTTTGAGTTTACTTCTGTGTTATAATTATACATTAACTAACAAACAGGTGTTTGTTATTCATGCATGAATTTATAAGACTGACATCATAGTTTAGGTTAGCTCTGCATTAGTTCATATATCAACTCATCATTAGTTTATATTTATGTAAGTATTATGATTATGATTGGATTGTTTATTGCATCAGCAAGCTTAACCACACCTCTTGATAATGTATTCATTCAAACTCAACCGCAGAGGATTTTATATCATGGTTTGACTTCCCAGCACTGTGGCCTTCTGACATGACCTTATCCTCCACTGATTCATCATTTTTTAATCAAAGAATGCCTTTTTGACCATTTTGACTTTATTATCAAATTGCTTTCATCTTCTTTGGAAACAGTTCAGACTCTGGTTCAGCATAGTGAGCAGTCAATTGGAATTGGGGCTAGAGACGATTGTGTCTGCTGGTATCTAAGGCTAATTGGCCTAGCATGGCTACTTTAGTGAATGCTAATTGCTCTGACACAAGAACATTGGCCCTGTGCTTCTAATGTCACTCAATCTCCAGGAGTGCCTGACAGCATTCCTTCCAAATTTGTTCATAATTGGCTACCCACAGTGAACTGACACACACTATTAAATCTGAATCTCACCATGCAATCTTTTCTCAGGGCCGGATCTTGAAAAGCATAGCATAAATCAGAGGCAGAAATTCTACTAATCTTGAGCAAGCGATGCAAAATACAAAAGATGGTACCAAGGACAGGGCCAGAGAGTGATATTTGATTTCCTTGCAGATGTGTATTAAAGGAGTGTTGGATTTCGAGTCCTAAATCCTAGCGCATATAAAACTTTATATTAACAAAACAGACACAGGGATACCAAATGCCCCACCAGTACAAGATAACAGAGCATTGCTCTCCAGTCTAATAAACAGGTCCGAGGTGTGTGCCGACTGGACGCCTCAGGCAGAGCATGAACAGGCCTCCCTGACGCTTTCTGCTTTCATCTTTATTATCAGCTCAGCCTTGGGCCCTTGCTTTCCTGACGTTTACCCAGAGGTGGGCTGCTGTCCCCCCGCTGGCTCTGCGTTCCGACCGGGCCTTGTCCTGCTGTTTCCTCTTCCTCTACCACCTCCCAGGGTGTGAAGCTCAGTGTGCTGCCACAGACAGAATGCGCTGCCAGGCCTGAAAACTCGCACCGTTTGATCACTGTGGAGGGAGGGAGGGGAACGAGAGCCCTCCTAGGGGTCCACACATGTTCAGAAGATGCTGAGAAGACGTGGGTGCGATAGACGGGCTATAGATAGTCGTGCTTTGACAACTCTCGACAGCTTGGAGTGTGCCATGTGTGTGCAAGAGTTTTTTTTTTCTTTCTTTTCTTTTCTTTCATCATCAACTTTTTACGAAGCGCACTCTTCTGTGGTTGCCTCATTTGCCTTTAGCTGTGCCACAATCTCAATGTCAGATTAATGTACAACGAGAAAATGTTGTTGTAATATGTATGTTGAAATACAATTCAACAAATTTAGGTTTACCACATATTGAGCTTTAATATGTAAGCAGCTTGTTTGTTGCTGCAGCTTGGATTGCAAGGTATTACATGTTGCATGTAAATTTTTTATTTTATTGTATGTAAGAGTGATGAAAGCTTGTATTGCATGATACTTTCTGTCTGAATTAAACCTGACCCACATATGCCACTATATGGAAAGAAACTATTTGTTTCTTGTTATTACCTAGTAGAACTCATTTTTTTCAAGGTATAATTGCTTTTCTGTTCCAAAATTCTTCATGACATTCAAATTGTTCATTAAATTCACAAATTAAAAAATCCATTTGTAGATTTCCATTTTGTTACATGCATATATATATATATATATATATGCACTGGAAACCATTTGTTCTCTGTATCTTTTGGTCATGGTTGATGTAATGTGTGGCTTTCATAAAACACATGTGGGATGATTTATATATACATACATATATATAAATATATATATATATATATATATATATATATATATATATATATATATATATATATATATATATATATATATATATATATACATATATATATATATATATATATATATGTATATATATATATATATATATACATACATATATATACATATATGTATGTATATATAAATCATCCCACATGTGTTTTATGAAAGCCACACATTACATCAACCATGACCAAAAGATACAGAGAACAAATGGTTTCCAGTTTAAACAGCCTCTTGTGAAAGCAATTTAAAAACATTCACATTCAAAGAACTGGTCAGGGATAAGTGTGTGTGTGTGTGTGTCACATGGCCTATTAAGTTACTGTAACATAAATCTTTAGGCTATGTGCTGTGGGTCTGTGTTGCCTGGAATGTCGGTTCTCGAGAGGGAGAGATAGAGGAGATAGTTGTGGCGCCTCTGGAGACGGCCTGCAGACCAAACGGCCCATCCTTATCTCTGGGCACAACAATGAGGTTTTGTGAAGTGTGTTAGGGCAGGACTGTGGAGAACAGAGGCCTAGACAGGAGTAAAAGGACTGCGCACCTCAGAGCCCACCTTGGCTCCCGTCCCTGTGATTCAGCGTGCTAAATGACTCTTGTTATTGTTAGCTAGATGAGGCCGGGGGGGCAGAGGGATGGAGGCAACTAGAGAAGGGCATCCAAAAACAGAGGGTCCAGGTGAGCAGGGATTTAAATTCACAATCAGGATCTGCTGTAAATAAAACACTAGTTCTTGGCAGTAGAGTGACAAAGTATATACAGTACATGCCTTACTGGATACAGGATCGTTTTTCTATTACCGAATGGGTTCAAAATTTGGTTGAATTCTTAAGTTTTCTTTTGCTGTTTGTCTCAATTTGGCACATATAAGCCAAATAAGGGAAATGAAAGCAATTTGTTGCATTTGTTAGTGTTACATTTTCCCACAGTCAGTTCAAAGATCTAAACGTAGCTGTAAGTGAAACATTGTTAACATACCTGCCAACACTGGAAAATGCTGTTGCAGCTGAAGCACCATATATGGTTTGTATGATGGTAAAATGTATAAACTTGTAATTCTTTTAATGATTCGCTATTGCACTTAATGAAGCATTAAGGCTTGCTTTGAGTGCTCGGGTTTATTCTAGTGGATGAGAAAAGGGCAATGCTGTTTTTAGGTTCACCATGAATCTTTTGGTAGAGCTTTTATGGCGGTCATCTTTGGTGGGCTGAAAGTGGTGCCCTGATGCACTCCTCCTTAGGGAGTTAGGACACACACACTCTCTCTTTCTATCTCTCTCTCTCTCTCTCTCTCTCTCACACACACACACACACACACACACTTAAACCTCTGTCTCTGCAATCTTTAAAACACAGTCCCTATAAAACTCCTGTATTTTACAACTTTATTAATATTCCAAGCAAGGTTTTTTTAATACTAATTCCTTTTCTGTTAATTATACTCCTTGTTGTTGTCAAAAAAAAAAAATCGAAGCAGAAACAACAGCTTTATAAGACTAATTCAAAATCTGTTGATATCCTAGGATCATTTATTGATAAACTGGTGATTTGGCAATTTCATGTTCACTAATGAATGTGCATTACACGTTTTTATAATCCTAATAATTAGCCTTGCTTTTTAACTTGGTTTCTAAATTCCTCAACTTGTCTCAGTATTTGAAATGTTAATTAATATTTAATAGCTGAGGCACAGTCATCTTCTAATCTAGTGGAAAGCATTGCTCTATTCTGTTCATAATTCAGCAGAATATATTAACTCCTTGAGAAATATTACATCACTAATTTTTCCTGGTGTGTACACTGAGTCTGCTCTGCATACAGACATAAATTAAACCAAGCAAGCATCTAGAGTCCAATAAAGCAATTGTTAGAGCCAAGAGCTCTCAAAGGGCATACTTCATGCAAACCCACAAGACCAACTCTGAGAAAATGAAAGGCCATTTCTATGATTAACTATATAGTAACTCTTATAAATGAAATTCATACTCAACAGTCAACTACATTATATATATATATATATATATATATATATATATATATATATATATATATATATATATATATATATATATATATATATATATGTGTATATATATAATGGCAAACTATTATTCTACTCCACATCTTAAACCAAAGGTGCATCTCAAATCACATGGTTACACTCTACTCTATGCTATGGTGTAGTATAAATAGTGTGGGTAGTGTGTTCAGACCAAAAATACCAACAAGAAAAAGTGCATTAAGCTAAAAAAACGAAGTGTGGAATGTTGGACACTTCATACACTCAATGGTTGCAGCTTTGCTTACATTGTGGATGGGGGCGGGGCTACCCCACACTGATATTAGATAAGAAATATTTTTCAAGATAGCCAATGACACTGTGGTGGACTGAATGTCTTACAAATATATTTTAAATGAGCCAACATTGTGTGATTTATTTTTTTTAGCATTTTAAAAATTCACTGAATTCTGCTAAAGTTAGCGACAGGTCATTACATACGTTTGATGTCATTTGGAATCAACTGGAAAGCAGCTTATATTTCGGCTTATTAAAAATGTTAGTGTTTGTTTTGAGATTATGCTACACTTCTAATATTCATACACTAGATGCTAGAGTACATAGTGCATAGTGTAAGTGTGCAGTACATCATTTGGGACAATTCATAAAATTCATTTGGCACTACAACAAGAGATTTGGGTTCTTCAATGCAACGATTACCCCAGGCCTCCTGGGATGATTTGATAGGCACAGTCATCATCATATAGTCTGTTATCATGTATAAAATGATAGAATTGATTATAGTATTAAAAGCAATGTAGTCCAGCAGCTTCATGTCTGCTTCACTCAGCTTCTACAGTTAGAGACTGTGGGCAAGCTGAGGGCTCTACAGATGAATGTTGAAACAGACGATGGCTGGTGCCAGCTATGTAAACAGCACAGAGCTCTGGGCCTGGTGCAGATACAACCCTGCCCACAGAGTCACAGAGTCTAGACTCCAGATGTGTTCGTACAGACGCACACATACACATATATAGCCACGGTCCAAGCCATCTCACTGAGATGAAGAAACTTTAGTGGACAATTCAAATCTGTTTTAAAGCCCTTGAGGGATAAAGAAGTGAAACTGCTGGTCCTTAAATTCTTCTGACAGATTGAGACTGAGCTAACATGCAATTTCTACCAGTTGTGAACTAAAAAATGCTAAAGAATAACTCCCCAATTGATGTTAATTGTGCACTACAGAATCCTTAATTATTGTTTTGATACTCATCAGATCAAGTCAATTATATGTCATTACATGTCTGTTCTTATTACCAAAGAAAGCGACAAAACACAGCGAGGTAGCAGTTCAATCTATGATCGAAAACAGACTTCTTAACAAATGCATGGATAAAATCAGCTCTTGGTCTGCATTCAGCATTCAGATGGCCCGCTCTTTCTCCGGAGCCTATGAGAACAATGTCGTGCCAGCTATTCTTGTAGGTTTGTTAATTGTTTGTCACCCACCAGGTGCCATCTGTCAGGCTCCCTTGGTCCCTGAGCCATGTGTGGAGGCACTGCCACGTGCTCCCACGTCACTGACCCCATCATGCCACCTCTCACGGCTCATTCTCTCTCCATCATACTCGTTCCTTCAAGCCTCTGGGAGAGAACAGTCCTGCTTTATTGATACTTCAGAACCTCTCATGTCACGTATCTTTGTGGGAGCCACCTCAGGATGCAATTCTGCTATCACACTTTTTTTTTTTTTTTCCGTGTGAAACTTCATACTTTTCATATTTCATGACCTTTTATGCCAGGTATCATTTTGGATGCCACCACCAGTATGGATTTTTTTCTTCCATTTTCAGTGGGTAAAGCCTGAGGTCAAGCACCACCTTGCTCGTCAGTGTCATTAATAAAATTAATTTAAATACCCGTCCTTGATGATATGTTGCAGAACAAAAGCTTAGGAGACGCATGTTACGCGACGAGCACAGAACGATTCTCTTTGGCCTCCATCTCCGGTGGGCAAGTGGGTCACCTTCATCTGGGTGTGGGGAGAGGGCTATCTGTCTCAGTATTGTGACAAATGGGAAGGAGCTCTCAGGGATGGTGCATTAGGGAGCCGCACAGGCTGAGCTGCGCGAGCGCTACACCAGCGGAACGGGCAGCCGAGGAGTCGCGGGAAATTCTGGGTCACCTTCATTCCAACCGTGAGCTGAAAGGCATTTCACAATGAATGGGGAAAAGTAATGAGAAAGAGGCAGCAAGTTTTAAGCAAGTAGAAAATCAGATTGATCCTTCAGTGTGTTGTAGGCAACTTTAAGAACATTAAAACAAGCCAAACATTATTATAGTTAAAGAGAAATCAGCCATATAGTTGTAGCATAACAAAACTTAAGTTACAATAAACAGTAATATTGACATCATTAATTAAAATCTACAAATCCTGTAAATGTTCATTTAACGCAAAAGTAAAAAAAAGAGAAATTATACTTTGATAAGAAGTTAAATGACAATTGTGCCTTAACACAACTGAGTTGAATACAGTATAGTAGAGTAGAGTACAGTAGAGAGTGTAGATTAGAGTACAGTGTAGTAAAGTAGTGTAGAGTAGTATAGAGAAGAGTATTGTAGAATAAAGAAGTGTAGAATAGGGTAGAAAGCAGTACTTAATTCAGGGTTAATAAAGTTATCTTATCTTATGTTATCTTAGATATAAGTAGAGTAGAATTGAGTTGAGACAAACAGAGTATTTTAGAATAGAGTAGTATAGAGTACAGTAGTGTAGAACAGTGTAGAATAGAGTAGTGAAGCATGGAGAGGAGTAAAGTAGAGCAGTGTGAAGTACTGTAGAATAGAGTAGAGTATATTTGAGTAGAGTAGATAGGAGTGGAATATTGTAAAGTAGAGTAAAGTAGTGTATTATAGAATAGAGGAGTAGAGGAGAGTAGAGTATTTTAAGATAGAGTAGCATAGAATACTGTAGTGTAGAACAGTGTAGAGTAGTAAAGCACAGAGTACAGAGGAGTAGAGTAGTGCAGTGTAGAAGTATTGTACAATAGAGTAGTGTAGAGAAGTGTAGAGTAGTAATGTACTGTAGAACAGAGTAGAGTAGAGAGGAGGAGAGTAGAATAGAGTTGACTTTAGAGGAGTATTGTAGAATAGTGTAGCATAGTGAGGCGTAGAGTAGAGCATTGCAAAATAGAGTAGCATGAGTAATGTAGGGTAGAGTAGAGTAGTGTAGAGTACTTTATTAATCCCAAGGGGAAATCTGCTGTCAACAGCCACAGCACAAAAGCAACAGGGACGACTTGGACTTAACACAAGAGCAAACCTAAAGTGCACAATATACTCACAAATACAAATAATAAAGAAATATGTATACAGAGCTCTCAAGTTATTTATAGACAGAAACTCGGGTCTATGTAAGGATTAACTGTACAAAACATATTATACACTATATTGCCAAAAGTATTCGCTCACCTGCCTTGACTCGCATATGAACTTAAGTGGCATCCAATTCCTAATCCATAGGGTTCAATATGACGTCGATCCACCCTTTGCAGCTATAACAGCTTCAACTGTTCTGGGAAGGCTGTCCACAAGGTTTAGGAGTGTGTTTATGGGAATTTTTGACCATTCTTCCAGAAGCGCATTTGTGAGGTCACACACTGATGTTGGACGAGAAGGCCTGGCTCTCAGTCTCCACTCTAATTCATCCCAAAGGTGTTCTATCGGGTTGAGGTCAGGACTCTGTGCAGGCCAGTCAAGTTCATCCACACCAGACTCTGTCATCCATGTCTTTATGGACCTTGCTTTGTGCACTGGTGCACAGTCATGTTGGAAGAGGAAGGGGCCAGCTCCAAACTGTTCCCACAAAGTTGGGAGCATGGAATTGTCCAAAATGTCTTGGTATGCTGAAGCATTCAGAGTTCCTTTCACTGGAACTAAGGGGCCAAGCCCAGCTCCTGAAAAACAACCCCACAACATAATCCCCCCTCCACCAAACTTTACACTTGGCACAATGCAGTCAGACAAGTACCGTTCTCCTGGCAACCGCCAAACCCAGACTCGTCCATCAGATTGCCAGATGGAGAAGCGCGATTCGTCACTCCAGAGAACGCGTCTCCACTGCTCTAGAGTCCAGTGGCGGCGTGCTTTACACCACTGCATCCGACGCTTTGCATTGCACTTGGTGATGTATGGCTTGGATGCAGCTGCTCGGCCATGGAAAACCATTCCATGAAGCTCTCTGCGCACTGTTCTTGATCTAATCTGAAGGCCACATGAAGTTTGGAGGTCTGTAGTGATTGACTCTGCAGAAAGTTGGTGACCTCTTCGCACTATGCGCCTCAGCATCCGCTGACCCCGCTCTGTCAGTTTACGAGGCCTACCACTTCGTGGCTGAGTTGCTGTCGTTCCCAAACACTTCCACGTTCTTATAATACAGCTGACAGTTGACTGTGGAATATTTAGGAGCGAGGAAATTTCACGACTGGATTTGTTGCACAGGTGGCATCCTATCACAGTTCCACGCTGGAATTCACTGAGCTCCTGAGAGCGACCCATTCTTTCACAAATGTTTGTAAAAACAGTCTGCATGCCTAGGTGCTTGATTTTATACACCTGTGGCCATGGAAGTGATTGGAACACCTGATTCTGATTATTTGGATGGGTGAGCGAATACTTTTGGCAATATAGTGTATATCTGCAGTTTGGGAGTATAAGTGTAAAATAAATGTAGAGTGGTTATAATTAAGTCGTAAATACAGTGTGTAAGAATGTTCAAGGACAATATGTAAATGCATGTAATGTGTGCAATGTAATAGTTGGGTATACCAAATTAGTCGGTATGTCTATTGGATCTAGTGTCCACACCGGTTCCCATCCTCAGTGTTGACTCATTGTAGAGTCAATGGCTTCCTAACCCCTTGTCCAGCATGACTTACTGAAGTGTTTTTGTTTTAGTTTCCATTGAACACATTTCATCACACTAAGAAGTGCATCTTCATGTTCATTCATATTCTGTAATCGCTTGATTCTGGTCAGTGTTTTGGTGGATCTGGTGTCTAGCCCAAAAACACTGGACACAAGATGCAAGATAGGAATTCACCCTGGATGAGATGCCAGTGACACATTCGTACACTCCCCCCCCACCCCACCCCCACACACACACTACCCTGAGCTTGGGAGCCGTGAGATGGCAACTCTACTTGCTGCAGCACCACGCTGCCCACTAAAAATACCATTAATACATGAAATAGATACACATATTTACACAGATCCCCATTAAGCATGTGTGAAAATATATGCCATTTGCTAAAGAACTTTTATGAAGTTGTCTCATATGCCAGTAAATTAAACACTCCCACAAGCATTTCTATTTATTTTAAAGGCTCAACACAAGATATTTTGATGAGCTGAAAATCACTTGGCATCTGAAACAGGCAGTGTATTTCCTCATTAGTATCATTCGCTTATTGCCTAGAAACCGTGGCCTCCCAAACCGCTGGAATTTCCAAGAGGCATATTCCTCGGTCGACTCCAGAGCAGGAGCGTCGGCGGCACACACTCCGGCCGAAGTTGACACTTTTTTAACAGCGCAGTAGTGAATGTTGCTGGAAGCGTTTAGTCTCCCTGGAGTGCTGTATTATGATATATAGCCTGTGTGCCATGAGTCATTTCGCTCTCCTCCTTCTATCTGCCTAAATAAGAAACACATTAGCTTTGGGAAGAAGGGATCGCACAACATTGGAACAGTTAGAGGTGGAAAAGCAAGGAAACGCTGAGGGTGTTATTTAGCACGCTGTAGGATGGTGATTGTAGTGATTGTGAGCTTAAATAAGGAAATACAAATGATTAAGCAATTTCTTGCACAACAACAGATCCCAGTTATCTACACCAAAGTGCTGTAACATCGATTCCATGGTGCTTTTGCCTTTCGTTTACATTCATCTCCCTAACTAGCTTTTAATTGGTTTTAATTGTTTGGACAAAGAGAAAACTTCGAAAACTTCACAAAGGTTTTTGAGGTTGTGGGATCAGTCATCCTTCTTGTCAGAAAGCAACACGTTGTTAACTTTCCCTCATTTTATCTTGGCGATGATGAATGATTTTTAGAATGCTTTCATTTTCCCCAACAGTCAGTTCAACTCTCCTGTAAGATCTGGTACAGATGCTGGCAGATCTGGACAGAACTGATTATCAACTCCAGATCTGCTATCCAGCGTTCCAGTAACACTCCTTTACAAAAACAGTGTTTGAGTGTGCCAGGGAATGCAGGCCAATAGGCACCAGAAATTAATACCAGCTCCGGGGCTCTATAAGGGTCCAAATTCCTTTTTTTTTTTTTTTTTTTTTTTTGCATTAGGCTCCAGCTAGACGCTCCTTACGCTGCTTCTCAGCACTGACTGGAAATGATGCTGATGGTTTTGGTCTCTCCATACTTGGACCGAGACAATGGAGTCAGAACCCATTCAGAACGTGTCTCTGATGTCGTATGTCTTTTCAGAGTCTTTGGTACCATCTGAAAGCTCTTAAGATAATCCTCTGCCCCATGTTTGCAATGAGCTTTGAACAATAATATTTACTTGTAGTGGGATCTTGATAGTTCAACATATAATTATCTCGAGCTTCTTTTCCCAGTACTCAAACCTTTTTTTTTCTTTGGGAATTATTAACATATGTCCAGAGTTGGATGAGAGAAGCACTTTTGGATGTTGAGGTCTACAAGATTCAATAACTACTAGTAAAATAAAAAAAAGAAATCCATCCAAGCATTTCTTGTAATGAACCTTTAATACAGTTCAGGCAATATTCTACAACAAAGATGTGTTTAAAAAAAAAAAAAAAAAAACAGTCACGAATAACACGCATCACTTCCTCTATCTATAATGAATCCATGATGGGATGGATTTGAATGGAAATATTCTGAATAATAACAATAATAATAATGCAGAATTGGCTCTAAAATATGTTGCAGTTGTCATCTGTGTGCTATTGCACATCCATGTGGAAGGATGATCCATTTTCACATTGGTAATTACTTTTACACCACAGAAAACAGTTCCATTTGATTTATGGTGATATAGCACTAGCCTCGCGATAAATAGTGAGATTCACACATTAATAAGCAATAATAATGAGAGCCTTTATTACTGCCAAATGAATTTATTATATCATGTTCCATCATCCTTTGACTTGCGTTCGCATGTTCTAAGGTGTGTATTCGAGCATATTAAACTTAAACAGTACAGTTGTACAGGTTCTAATATCTGATTTTCGTTTCCAGTCGTGTTTGATACATGGATTGAGACGTCACTGAATACTTACCTACCACATGTTCCAAGGTCTGGTATGTAGAGCCATATTCAGTAAGAATCAGAAGTAAGAATAGAAGAATGTTTTTTTTTTTTTTATCCCTTAAGCCTGCATAACACATTGCTTAAAAATAAATAAATAAATAAAACAAGAAGTTCCTGGAATTCATGCCATCTGAACAAATTCGGTAAATGCACCATCATTTTAGTTTCTCTTTATTTAGCCATGCCATATTTATGACAATAATGAGCTCTAGTAATGGTGCAAATTTTGCCTTTTTTTTTTTTGTCTCCAAACCTCCACCCTCATTACTTAGTAGTACATTATCGTAAAATACCCACCAGGCTTAAAATGTGACAGCTTTAATATGCTGTACAAGAGCGTCGACCAGACTCACGTTGCAACAGCAATAATTAGGCTGGCAGGTCTATAGCTCAGATGACCTACTAGAAGGTCAAGCGTTAACACTGTTGCTACAGATGTGAACAGGGGCTCTAGCATGAACCAGGATTGAGTGAGATTAAACATAGAAAAAAAAAGCCACTCAGTCGGTTTATTTCTTCTTTGAGGCTAATAAAATCCTGAAGGTGTTTGACACGCAGGCTATAGCATGATGTTAGTGACAGGCAGAGCCAAACAGACTGGTGTCTGTAGAAGAGCTGTGCAGTAGATCCCTGCTACTGTGGGTGGGCTCGTATGGAGTCATATGAGAGGAGGCGCCGCTATCCCTAGGCTCGACATGTTTGGATAAGGTCGCTCAAACATGTGGAGGAATCAGCATGAGGCATCACACCTGGAGGAAAAGACAACTAAATCCAGCTCCAGTACCACGGGCCTGACTCCATCGAGTCTAGCCAGCATCTGGAATGGATATCAGCAGAGACACGGCCTTCCAACCTCATTCTGCCCCCCCACCCCCACCCCCCGGTCTGGTAATCTGTAAATTTATGAGAGCAAAGAGGGTAGGTGGGGTGCTGGTGGTGCTGGTGCTGGTGCTGGTGAGGGGGATTAAAGGGAGATCACATGGTCAATGAAAACCTCATATCCATCTGCTGGATAGAATCATGCTTGTGTTTGTAAGCAAATTTTTATGTTTGTTTGTTATGCCCAAATTGCAGCAAATCATTTTTCCATTACTTTCACAAACAGGATCACACATGTCAGAATTTCTACACCCAAAAGCTGAATGTCTGTCCCTCCATCCCCTCTCTGTTTCGTAAGGTCAGCCATACATTAAGGAGGATGAGAAGCAGCTGCTAAAATATATGTCTTCTAATCCCTTTGCCATATCAAACAAATTGAAGCGTAGTAGAACGTATGAGCTGTGTAAAATATTTGACTTGTACGTTTGCTACATAATTGTTGCTGTGGAGAGTTGTTGAATAGTCAGTGCAGCTAAAAAAATAACATTGAGGCAGACAGTTAAGAAATACAGGCAGATAAGAAAAAAGAAGAAAGCAAGCAAAATGTACTTTATTATTCTGCACATATATCAGAAAAGATGAAGCTAATTTTGTAGTCAACTGCACATTGACTGCATAAGACTACACTCTGAAAATTTTGTTGGCTTTTAAAGAAAAATAATACTAAAACAAATCCTTGCATTGTGGCATAGTGAACCCCATCGAGGTTAGTCATATATTTTTTGAGAAAGAAAAATATGTCACTATTCAATCCTGTTTAGCTAGTTTAGAGCTAGTCAGTGGTGCATGCTAGCTCACGAAGGCTAATCCAGGCTCTTTATTAGATATTTCTGAGATCAGAACTGAACATGGTTCAATTCATGAGTCAGTGTAAATCTCGAGAGAGTGATGTAGATGCTGCATCCTCCATCCAAGCAAGACAGCTTCTTTGAGCTATAAAGATTACTCTGGTGATGGACATGAGCCTCCATTCTGTGTGCTCTCAGTTAAAGAATCAGTTCATCCACATGAGTGCATTGTAAGAATGAACTCTTTTTACCAAAAGCCAAAAAAAAAAAAAATAGAATTATTTTGGGGTTTCCATGTTCAGCATTGAATTTCTTTGTCATGTCACACTCCACACTGGTGATTAATGGCTCATATAAAAGTAGATACTCAGAGTTTTAATATGCAGTGTTTCACAAGTATTTCTGTTTTTACCTAGGGACTACATTTTCACACAAAAAAATAAAGTAAATGGTGATTTCGATGCCCCAAGTGCTTGCTCATAAACATCTAAAATTTGAATCACTGTTATTCTGTGTAAGTTTATCGCAAACAGGTGTAAAAACTCCACACACTGAAAGCCAACATTGTCCCGACTAATTTTATATCAGACTTGCGGTGATAGAGTAATGCATTTCTTTACACTGATTGGAAATGTCTGATAAGTCGATTACAATTCCTCTGACAGAATGGAACTTCAGTGTACTGGCAAAAAAAGGGCTAAATAGTATATTTAAAGTTAAACATAGAAAGACAGGATATCAGCATATAACTGCACTAATAAAGGAGCCTGAAATACCTGTAAACAACAGTGTTTGTTCCGTAACCTCTTTTTTTGAATTACTCACAAAACTACTAGTCATGCAACCCCTAGTATCTGTAGTGTAGTTATTGCAGTAGGTTTAGTGTAATTTTTGCCAAGAAGGGAATTTACACAGGATTCCCTGTAACCCAAATAACCAAACAATGTGGGAGCTTTTAATTTAGTGACAGATCTAATAACATATTCAAACCCAGTGCTCTGCTTTATGAGAAAATGCCACTTCCCTTGTTTGTCTCATGTGGCAACATTCTCAAACATGACACAGATTGCTTGCGGATAGAACACTGACACTTCTGTCGCAGTTCAGCATTCCTGTCCAGTGTCTTTGATTCTGCAATAACACCACCAATTAGCAAGGTTGAAAATCGTGCATTTTTTAAGCCATGTTTTTCTTGTTTTCTTTCTGGAGCCGGTAACTGAGACACTGTATTCGTACTAAGTCTAGTAGAAATATTAAACATTTCTTATTAGTAATTATCAACATTTTACAAGATGGGGGGAAAAAAGCACATACTCAGTCCTGCAATTAATCAGCAAACTGTAACAGATTTGGTTAAACGGCTGTGGTGACTGGTAGGTGAATGCTGATGATGAAAAAAAAGGGAGACATGTTAATGAACAGAAAAGATCATCTTAATGTCCCACAATTTATTCCACAGTGCATATCCGGTTCGTAAAAATCATTCAGTCGTTTCGGCTGATCTCAGCAGGACTGTGCTATCCTTACACTGCTGTTAACAACTGTGCATTTTTTTGTGCAAAATCTCACTCGAGCATCTCAAACTTGCACACAATGTTCTCCTTCATGCAGATTACTAACACCTTTTGCAGTTTAATAGATATCGCCGCATGAAGATCATTTCCTGCCTGGAAAAACAAAACAAAAAAAACAACAACTTTAAATAGAACACTGCAGCATTAGTCGAACTGTGACATAAGGAAAGTCAGCAAGTGGTGTTTAAAGTCAGTGCTGTACTTTTTCCCTCCACTTGATGGTGCAGCAGATGAGATTGTATGCAGTTAGGAGCGGAGTCTAAAACAAGTTTCATACTGGCTGTTCACACGCAGGATACATTCATTACGCTGAGGATTAGGAGACAGAGCTGTAGAGCTGTAAGATGTTCCGGAAATCTGCTAGTAAATCAGTCATTTCCTCTTACATATTTTGAACTAAGCTCAACGGTACATTGCTTACATGTGTGAATAAATCGAGGAACATATGATTCTGTATGTGGTTGAATCATGAGCTGATCCTGTGAGTGAAATGTGTAAATGCTGTTTGAGTAAACATACGAAGACTTATCTCCAGATGCATTTTTAACATATATTTACATTATAATTACATATTTATCTGCAATCATCAAATGTCCTGCCAAGGGAATATTCCTGGCGCACACACACTGTTTCTGGGATAAGCTCCAGATCCATCGTGGCCCTGACCAGGATAATATCCCATAGTGCTTTTGGGGTTTCCTCTGGGTACTCCAGTTTCCTCCCCCTGTCCAAAGACATGCGTTGTAGGCTGATTGGCATCTTTTAAAAAAAACTGTTTGTAGTGTGTGAAGCGGTGTGTGATTGCTGCTATGGGTTGACACCACATCCAGAGTGTTCTCCAGGTTGTGGCTCGAGTCTCCTGGAAAAGACTCCAGGATAAGCAGTACAGAAAAAGGATGGAAAGATGGATTGAAGTTAAAAAATATATTGCTGCAAACCATTTCAAACTCTCTCTAGAACTGGAATTTTATGTGGCAAACACATACCAATGTGATACAAACAATGAAATGTCCCGGTGTGGCTATATTAAACATAAGCAGTCTTGGAATGCCTCTCATCCAATTAAATTAGTGGACTGGAACTAACTGTTGTATAAATGACAATTCACGTCAAATGTCACCCTAGCTTTTTAAAAAGTCAATAATAAATGACATTTATTATTTTTTCTTTCCTTATTGGTCTGTAATAAATGAACTAACCAGTTGCATTGTGATCCTTTCTACAGAGATGCTCCTCCTCTTAAAGGACTTCCCAGACATTTCTTGAATGGTTGTATTGAAATTAGGTGACTGGACAGATTGTACTATCTCTGCAATGCCTCATTCCTCTGATTTCTTTCCTACATATTGTTTAGGTGCGATCGTGCTTCGTCTCATTTTTCAAATCTGTTCATGTACACATGCTTGAGCGCAGATTATGGCCAGTAACCACAACCACAAAAATATTGCGCTTGTTGATCTTTAGAATCTCAATCTGTCATTTTGAGAATAAACAGCAGGGAATCTGTATTTTCAATCCTAGAGTCACTTGGTTCCCACAGCTTTTGTGAACCCTGTGAAGCCTGTTATTAGTGTGTCACATGGCCAGGCAGCCGCGACCCTCTGCGACCTGAATACTGTACCACACTCCTCAGCACAGTGAAGTGCCTCAATTATCATTATATTTAGCGGTATATTACACTGTATTATATATACATAGTATATAATCTTTGCAAAAACAGCATTTGGTATTTAAAAAGAAAAAAACGTTACAGATTAACTAAATCAAACTTTCAGTACATTATCAGAACATTTATTACTCTTTGCAGTCATTTCTTTTGCTATCATTGTTTGTTCTTTATTTCATTTTTCTATACTGTAATAAATATGACTATTGTCTATGGGAGTAGGCATAAGATATCCATGAATATGCTGTATTTCCATTAACAAAGATTATATAACGTAACTTCCTTGTGTGTAGGAAAGTACCAACGGTTCCAGTCCAAATCTCTTGATAGACTTCATGCCCAGATTGTTCTACCTTGTTTAGTGAGATGCCAATATTGAGTGGCAGTGTAAACTTCAGATTCCTTGTAACAAACATTTAAGATGTAGACTTGCTTCTAGGACCTACCTAGTCTTTTATCAGATGCAAGGGACACAAAAAAGCCAAAATTTGAATGAATAAATGAATGAATGAATGAATTAATGAATGAGCAAGCAAATAAAATGTAATTAAGCAATTAAGTTAAATAGTTTATTAATTAAAAACAAATAACAAGGAAGCATTTATTTATTTATTTATTTTATTTATTTATTCATTCATTCATTTTTAGGAATTTTTTTTTTCTTTTCTCTGTCAAAGCCCCTGTGTAATAGAATATATAACAAACTTTTATACACACTACACAAAATGGCACATAGAAAAAAAAAGAGCTACATGCAATTACCCATAGAACTATTTCCTAATGCAACAGTCATGTTTTGACATCATCCACTGCAACATCCAAAAACCAGCAAGTGTGTTCTCTCCTTCCTGTGTACTCACACCTGTGCCCTCTCTGTTATGTTATTATCAGAGCCCCACACCTGCTCCTCAGGTGAAGCACAACTGAAGCATAAACAAAGAGGTATTAATATCTATGACAGCATCTCTTGCAGACTTGATGTGCAGCTGTCGCCTCAGCTGAAAACACTGTGCTCTGACCTCTTCAAGGTCAAGTACTAGCAGTTCATTAATACAAGGAGGAGCCAGTTGGTACGGGGCTTTGATGAGTTATACATCACCCGTGCTGCACTGTGGACATCAAATTTACAAAGTAAGGTCTTTGTTGAGAAAAAGAAAAACATTTGGATGCATTTCAATAGATGAAATTAGACAGAAATTAAAGACTTAATTTTTTTGTAAATTTTATAAAGCTGCTAATATATACCAGCATTTGGTTTTATTTCTGACTGGTGTGAATCTTTTCTTGCCTCCAGCTTCTGCCTGGGATCCTGTCAATGGGAAAGAAGAGCAGTCATCCTGAATGGCACATTAATTTTCCCCTGCGTGATGTTGCCACTACTGGAGGAGGAGTCTCCCTGGCAGTGTCATGCCAGTAAACATGTTTACCTTGGAGCTTGCGACTAATGGACTGTTTACAAACAGGCAAGTGAGAGGGTGTTCGCCCTGCACTAATCAAGACTCCATCCCCTGCTTCTAATAAGGCCCGGGAGTCATCTAACCATGTCCTGTACCTGACTTACCAACCTATTGGCCACGTTCTGGTTATTAACATAACACTTTCACCTTCTGATCACACTAACAAGCCAGAAAGTGACAGGTGACTGCTCAGATTCTACATAACTCCAATTTCATTGCCAGCAGCAAGAACAGCATGACACACAACATCTGAACTGAGATGGTTGCTACTGTATACAAATTAGGTATGACACAGCAAAGCTGTGATTGATTCCTTGGATCAATGAGCACTGCAGAATACTTTTACTTTACTTACCTACAACAACAACAACAAAAATAGCTGAGAATCAAAGAATAATTGTGAAATATTAACATATGAAATGGTTATGGACACATAAACTGAAACCACAGTGAGCAGAAATGGTTTGATATGTGAATGTAGCTCTTAATCTAAGTTTAACCAGTGAGTTTAACGTAAAAAAAACCCTCATTATTCTCACTATGAGTCTCTCAGCTAACTAGTAATACATCTAGCTAACATTAGCAAAAGGTGCTGTAACTCCTTCAGACTCCTTCACATTATTTATTCACAGTATTATTTTGACAAATGATTAATGGAAATGAACTGAAATGTGTTCATACATACATACACAGTGTCCCTGCTACTCACATGTCAAGCTACTCATCTTCAGTTACTCTAAACATGAGGAAATTAAATTCTTTATACAGTAGGAATCCTTCGCTGTTTATTGTTCTCACAAACTATTCTAGACATTTTTTTTTAAGTCTCACTGCTCTGAAAGATCTTTCAATTTTAAGCACAAAATGAGAAAAGTGTTCCTTTTTTGTGAAAACAGTCCATCCTATGGTGCAGGAGGTATGGTGCAGAAGGCCCTTATATATTATATAATAAGTCGCTCTGGATAAGGGCGTCTGAATGATGCCATAAATGTTAATTAAACAACCAGCTATAAGTCATACTGTTTCTCATTGGTACTTGACCACAAGTGACAACAGTAGCAGTTGCTACAGGCTCATTACTGTAAATGGGTAATTTATTGTGCTGCCCTCGGTATATGTGTTGTGATACACTATAACAGTTAGATAAACTCTCTCTTGACAGCAAGACTCTGAAGACATTCTGTCCACAGGTTTACTGTTGTTAGGAAAGTGTGAAATTGCAATGTACAATACAGCATAATGAATATGATGGCTTTTAACAAGTACACTGAGACGAACTTGTACATGTACTAGTAGACATAGTTTACATCACTGCATGTTATTCACAGCATATTTAACTCAAAAATGCATGGACAGAGATCGCTAATCCTGATATGAATTCCGAACGAGCTAGTGACACATTAGCATTACGCTAACAAATTAGCAGCAGCGCTCACGAAACACAATAACTCGGGCATTCAAACAATGACTTAACGATGAGAAAAAGATAATAACAAACAATACATACCCACAATGCTGCTAAAGGTGTATGATGCATGTACAGAAAACTAGCGATTATGCCGACAGCAAAAACATGCGCTCTGATGATTTTTTTTTTCCCGACGGAACAGCTCCTGAAACTCCGCAAGTGACATGATCATAACAAATAACAATTACTGAACTAATTAGTTTTACAGCGAATTATACAAAATGAATTACACATTATTTTAAATATACAAAATGAAAATATTATTTTTAGTAAATCTACTATTATATAAATAAGTTGAGTAATGCTTTAGGAGTATATTACACCTATATTGGGCAGTGAAAGATTGATTTCCTGTCTGATGCCAGCAGATCATCAGTTTCTGAAAGACTCAAAAAAAAGCTTATCTGGCACTAACAACCATGTCATGATCAGGTCTCACTGAGATACCTGCTGCGCTATGATTGGCTGTTTGGATAATTACATGAATGAGTGGATGTACAGGTGTTCCTAATAAATTGGTCAGCAAGTGTATTCCTGAGGTCCTATACCAGAGAGGCAGCTTATGTGTGGATCTGGTTTTCATGTGTGAGCCAGCAGAATTGTGAAAAGCTTTTAAAGCTATGATTGAATTGGATTGAATGTCTGCCGGGATCAATAGAGGCCCATTACTGAAATGTCTCCATCGCTTGTCTTTGGTACTTCATAGAAGGGACATCGATGCACTGTGGCTCCTTCTGCTATAATGTGGGACATGCAGGACAGTTTGTTAGTTCTACTTAGAAATCCAGCCACTCCAGGACTTGTCACCACAAATGCTCCGGATAATCCTGATATTTGAACTGAATCCATAAAACGATGGCCAGCAACTGCTTTTGGAGATATTAATTGAAACCATTGATCATCTCTGGTTGTGTGGTGTTTATCTGCTTTGCAAGGTCTGAATTATTTGTTGTTCGTGATGTCTAGTGCTCATGAGGCCATTACAAAACTAGAGAAATGAATGGTTATTGCATTTTTATCTCATAACTGAGATCTTTCTATGTGCTCTGAAGATTCAGTATTAGATACCAGAAAGCAACATATGAGCTCAGGTAAGGTGAACCGGGACTAAGTTATATACTACATGTCTGTCTAGAGAGATTTAAAGTAGACTTGTTCTGTTTCACTGCTGAAATTCATTTTGAAATTCATTTTTTGTAAGAGAATGACTGCTCAGTTTATCCAAGTGTCTGAATTTTAATAATCATAGACATTAATAGACATTAATAATCATGTACTGCTCTTCTTGTTCACCTTGAATGACTTGAATGGAAGTTTTTCAGTCTTTCACTGTATACCTTTGACAAGTAACCTTAGGATCCAGCACAGTACAAGAAGGATTTGAAAAAATCTCCTCAAATATACTCTCATGATCCAGTATCATGAGCCTGAATACATTGTACAGGGAATATTCTTCAACCCAGGAGGCATGTTTGCACAGCAGGGAGCATTGCTGACTAACAGATTCAGAGTTCCTGGTTCAATCTTCAGCTCGGGATATGATCTGTGCAGAGTTTGGCATATAGTCCCTGTGTGCAATTTGGTTTCCTCTGGGTTCTCCAATTTCCTCTCAGCTCCCAAAAACAAGCCAATAGGTGGATAAGTTGAGGTTATATGTGTGTGTGTTTGCTTGGTGATCCAGAATGTTTTCTTGATTCTGAGTATTTCTGGGATCCACCAGGACACTGACCAGGATAAATCAAATACTGAAGATGAATAAATATATTTATTCTTTAACTTTCTATGCTAAGTGTGAACTGCAGTCATACTATGAGGTATAATGAGGGAGATTAAAAATACCCAGGGCAAATATTTTGCAGGTTTACAGAAGGTTTCCCAGTTTTTCAAGCACTAATAGAGATTACCTCTAGTAAAATATGTCTTGAATTCTTTGAGCACTTTCACTCCATAAAACAGTCTGAAACAGAGTAGGTTCACATGAAAAATTGGTAATGTAAAAGCGGTCATATGGACCATGAAGCACACTGCAGTAGCAAACTCTAGACTACTTGTAGGAGGTGGTGTGAGTTCGGTTGCACTGGAACGGTGCTGGGATTCCTGTAAATGTGAAAGCAACTCATACTCGGGTCTGCACTTGAAATAAAAACAATAATAAAATAAAAAGGAAATGAAATAACCTGTGCATAAGTTTTAGTTGAATTTCCGCAACGTGCATGCACCATGAGATGCAAGGGAATGTTGTGGGACACAGAAGAGATGAAGTACCTTACTGTTCATCGTAGCATAAATAAATAAAATGGTGAGATGCGTTGTGTTCTTCATGCATGTTTGTCATAATGTAAGATCATACAAATACATTGGGGCTCGATACGATCAAGTTGGAAACCAGACCAATGTGGAGGGGGCACCAGGAACAATTACACTCAGATGAGGACCATAGCAAACGTGCCCTGAGTGAAAACCACCTTAGTTCGTCTAATACAGCAAAACTCTTATGGCCATGACCAATTCCTAAACTGGGTTGGTGAGAGAGATAAGGTTTTAAAGAACAAGATCCTGACTGCTTGTCAGTGTGTGTGTGTGTGTGTGTGTGTGTGTGTGTACAAGACAGCTAAGAAGAGGTCACTCTGTGTTACTGGTAATCTGGGCAACATCTGTTTGCCATCATTTGTGTAGACCCCATTTAGAGCAGCAGCCGCTGAGAAGACCAAGAGCCTGAGGACTGATGGACACTCCTTCTGTTCCCAGGCTTTTAAGAAGAGAAAATGTGTGTGCGTGTGTGTCAGAGAGAGAGAGAGAGAGAGATGCTTACATTTGCTTACAGATCAAGGCTGCACTTACCTGAAGCAAGTCTGAGAGCACATTAAACATGGCCTAGTTGCAGTGAAACAGTGAAATGTACAAAGATTTGGCTTAGTTCATTTGTATACTTTTGTTCACCAATAAATTGGGTGCCACTAAAGGTGCCATGATATAACACATCAAGACTAACTAAATATATCTAACTAACTAATATCTAAATATGTATTTAAATTTCCTCTCATGTTCATATTTTGTTCTCAAATCCAAATGATGTATAACCGAAAGAAAAGAACTGGCCTTGTTGTCCCATTACCTCTGGAGGAATCTATATGTACATTATGTGTTCTGAACCTGCAAATATTTGATAAGAAAATAGAATGAATGTCTTATTTAATTATTGTATACCCATATTTATTTTGTCCAACAATACAAAAACCACACAAAGCAGCATTGTATTGTTGACTTACATATTTACACTATAGAAAACATGCAAACCACAAAGAGACATACACCGATCAGGCATAACATTATGACCAGTGACAGGTGAAGTGAATAACACTGAGCATCTCCTCATCATGGCACCTGTTAGTGGGTGGGATATATTAGGCAGCAAGTGAACATTTTGTTCTCAAAGTTGATGTGTTAGAAGCAGGAAAAATGGGCAAGTGTAAGGATTTGAACGAGTTTGACAATTGTGATGGCTAGACGACTGGATCAGATCATCTCCAAAACTGCAGCTCTTATGGGGTGTTCTCGGTCTGCATTGTACAGTATCTTTCAAAAGTGGTCTAAGTAAGGAGCAATGGTGAACCGGGCGACAGGGTCCACCAGCAAGCAGCCGCTGTCGAGCCCATGATCAAGGCCCTCAACCATCTCTGCTCCAGGGATGCTGTATCTTGGCTGACCCTGTGCTCTGACCCCAACCTCCTAAACTGGGGTATGCAAAAAAAACAAATTTCACTGCACTGTAATGTATATGTAATATAAAGGCTTCATCTTTTATGGGAAGCTCACAGGTTAAGACATCACACTATTGCTTGGAAAGTTGTGAATTCAAATCCTAGGTCTACCAAGCTGCCACTGCTGGACCACAGCAAGGCCCTTAAACCTCAACTGCCCAACTGTATAAATTAGATAACTGTAAGTCGCTCTGCATAAGGGTGTCTGGCAAATGCTGTAATTGTAATAAGCAGGCAATATATAACCATACAGCATATAGTGTAGACGCTCATTTTGAAGCTCTCTACTTTCAGCCTAATGTGGTACATATGATAAGAGTAACCACCAAAATTTCCGGCCTCTGTCTCAAAAACCATCAAAAGACCTGAAGCTAGTCCAATAAACATTGAGGTCTGGAAAAAGGGAGATTTGTTTTGCTTTTTTCCTCAAGCCTTGAAATGAAACAAGTACTCACACAATCAGCATGAGACAGAATGATTCCTGACACTATGGTTCACTGTTCACGGTTCACAGTTGTTCAAATTTTTGTCCATTACAGGCAATAGTAACTTTATGGAAGCTATGTGGGGCAGTAATCCCCGTGTTATGTGATTGTGCAACATTGAGAAATCGAAATCAGGTCTAAAGAATATTGGCTTATATCTGCCAAATTGTGACCTTTTATAAATCAACATAATGTAAAATGTATAGAGCTTTTATAAAGATTAATATATGTCCATTGTTTTTAAATACTGGGGCTCTATCCCACTAACCCTTATTGACAAACTCTAACCCCAACCCTAACCTTAACCCTAACCCTGCTATGTTTATTTCAAGACTTCCAGTTTTCTTATTCATTTACTGTATCATTACATTACTCTTTCTTTTTATTTATTTTATATACTGTCTCTTGCTTTTATATCAGAAAATCATATAAAAACAATTATGACCTGCTACATAACTGTACATTTTATATTATAGTTGGATAGACACTATATTTAAAAAAAAAAAAAAAAACAACCCTCTATTCTGTATAATACTATTCAAGAAAAATCTGGCAACCCTAATGATGAAATCTAGATACACAGCAGCTAATAACTATCTTGATGAAGGGATGCATTTTACAACTCTAAAGCATTAAAGCAGTGTTGTTTTCATGTTTTTGTGTGTTTTTTTTTTTTGGTTTAAAACATTTTATATTACATTTATAACACAAGAACTCAATTACCCAAAGTTCCCACTCTTGCACTCACATAACTATTGATGATGATGATGATGATGTGTGCACATGTACAAATCTATCATTAAGAATTCACTGAGGAATCTAAAATATTATGATAAATTAAATTTTAAAAACATAATTGATTAAATTACAAAAGTGAATCTAGCCCAGCTGAGTTTTGTGTTTTATTTAGACCACTGACATGTCATAAGTAGCTGCCCTCATTGTTTGAGGAAACTGACCCCATTTATTGACACTATTCCATTTGTTCTTTTTTTCCCACTGAACAGTCAAAGTAATTATATTAGCAGGATGATATGTGCATTTTGGATGCTTGGCTATTAACATACTGTCTAATTATAGGAACCAGAGCCTCTGGTAAAGGCAGTCCCTACTGATCGAAATGAGACCGGTTCAAATCAGAGAAGCGGAACACCTCTGGCTATGCTGCGGCGCTCAGAGCCATGCAAATGCACTCGGCACAAAGCAGCACAGGCAGATAGAAAGAGGAAACATCCCACAGAGTGAATCAATAGGCAGGCTTTGGCTAATGGAGGCCCTGTACTAGCAGCTGTGGCCTGCCCACTGGAGAGATTCTCTCTCTCTCTCTCTCTCTCTCTCTCTCTCAATCTCTCTCTTCGTTTCCCCTCCCTGCACCTGCCAAAATGTACAGGCCCAGTGTGCTGGTCAATGGGCAGTTCCCCCTTACAGCTCAATTCACACAATTATCACTGCACACACTGCTGGCGTCCCAGTGGCACACAGCCACTGCCAAGATGGAAGAGAGCCTCCTGAATCTTCACTCCCAACTGGGCATACAGTACACATGCACACACACACACACACACTCACACGCACCCATACACACACACACGCACGCACACACAAACAGGACACCTGCACATTTAGTATGTTTCAATTGCAGTTTCACTGCATGACAAACAGCACGTGCCAAAGGCGTGACCTTTTTCTTACTCTGTTGTAGTTTGTTTTCTGCCCTAGTGTGTGGAAAATGTACAATTTATATTGTATTGCGGAAAACGACGCCTTTGGTTTTTATGAATCACAAAAGCAGACAAAGAGAGACAAATAAGTCTGTTCCTAGAATTCAGGATTCGGTTTAACACACTATAAAGGAAACAGGATATGCGTTCTTTTTCTGCACTCCTGACAGCAATGACAGCCTTTTACTGAAAAACAGCAGCTTGCCACATGCCTTTTTATTCCAAAACAGACCAAATATGTGTGGGCTGAAAATGAACCACTGTAAAGCCTATAAACGCTGTGCTGAATGCTGGAATGTTCACTCATATATGAACAAAGGATTTTCTCTGTGACAGCCATAGAAATGTGATGCTATGCAGGTCTGTCTATTATTTCCTTGTAAAATCTCACCGAAAACCAAAATTTCTTCTTCAGATATACACCCGTTAAGCAAAGCTACAACATTTTCGGAAATGATTAAACTATTCAAGTGCCATTTTTTCTTGATATGTTTCTTATAATGTGTTAAATCACGACAACAGCTCGAATTTGTTGCGCTTGCTTTGAGACCTAATTGTTGTGCCAAAACAAAAAGGAACAAAAAACTTCGACCTTGATCTACAAACTAATTAGACGTTCACAAGCGCTCATTTGAATTCATGAGGCTACAGTACAGCACTGATGTGTATTCGAGTCTATAATGAGAACTGAGACTGGCCCCAGTTAAAACGACATTAATATTTTAATATGAAAACCAGTATTCAAACGAGGCCTTAATATCAGGGGTATTTGCATACTTAACACTGTTGCAAATGTGAAATTGCCCCAAGGCATATGTGGCTCTAGTGTACAGCAGCTTGGTAACTCACTCTCCTCTTACAAAGGCTTGGAAATTTATCCAGGCTGATCTAAGATCTGTGTCACTAGCCTTCAGTGAACCCTGAGTCAATTAAGTTCTGTGCAAACATTGATAATTCATGACTGGGATACACAATATGGCCTGAGGTATTCCATTTAAGTGATGCATTTCTCTTACATTCCACTGCACAGTTTATGCTTAAAGGCCACTCAATGATACAGCTGTAATTGTATTAAAAAAATAAATAGATTAATAAATAAATAAATAAACAAATAAATAAATAAACACTGCATAGTAGTTAAAATAGTCTGAAGACATTTTAATAACTGTTAAAGATTGACATGTGTTTCTATTTTATAAAATAAATAACTATGAATATATAAACATACAGTATATAAATTATATATAAGGATTGCTCTGTTTGAATGTTGTTGTTTTTTATTATTATTATTATTATTGCACCGTTGTATTATTTTTTGTTTTAATAGTCTTAAAAAAGGTATTTAAAATTATGTTAAAAATTGTGTAGAAACCTTACTACGCATTTATTTGCGATTAAATATCGTTTTTGATGAAGTGGGTTTACCCGTTTTAGGAAAAGCAACGAGGAGCTATTAAATGTGAATTTCTGTAGCACCATTCTGTATCAAATCCCTACATTTTTGACCACACTCTCCACAAGATTATAACTAGATGCTAAATTAGCACATGGATCGTGACACGTAGGTTTGTAAAGCTCATATACAGTACAGGTATAAACTCCAAGACAAATACACAGTATTGTAATGAAAGGAAACAGTTTCCTTTTAAGAAAAAAATTTCAATATAAGTGCAAAGAGAAATGTCTAACTTTTTAAAACATTCTTAACAAATAGTTCTCATTTCACTTATACCTATTCTTATTTTTTATTCTAGAATTTCCTTTTATTCAAGAATATTGGACTTTATTCCCATTTCTTGTTTTTGTTAAAGCAATTTGTGTGAAAACAATACATCGATAGATAGATACAACTTTATTGTCATTGCAAAGTACAGGTACATGGCAACGAAATGCCGTTTAGCTGTTAACCAGAAGTGCAACTAGTACTAATTGTGCAAATGAACAAGTGCAGATAAATATGTAAAATGGTGCATCAATAAATAAGGCTATGTCAGTATGTGAATAGTGAAGTACAGTATGTGAAAGTTGTTGGAAGACACTATATCAAAGTCATAAATTTTGACATGAAAATCTGAATTATTTAGATTTTATATATTATATATGTATCAGAATTGCATGCATATGATGATGTTTAATGTATCTATATATGATCTGATATACTGTAAATGGCAAAAACCTGAAGAGACTTGTGAATAAATGCTGTAAAACTAAAATGCCTTCAGAAATGTTGCAATTAAGCTTTTTCTACATAAAAATGAACAGTAACAGAAAAATTAATCAATAAATCAATATTTATTACACATGCATCAGTAGTCTCATGTACATTTTGTTTAGCAGAAAATTAGATTTATAAAGAAATGCCTACTTCATCTGACATACACATGACTTCGTAAACCAATAATGCATAAATTAAGACAACATTAGTATTCTAAATAATTAAGACGCCTAAGACTTTGCACAGTATTCACAGTACTATGCATATATATATATATATATATATATATATATATATATATATATATATATATATATACATATATAAACATCTTCATACATGATGATACAAGTGATTATTAGATGATACACCAGCTGTTGCAGCCGTTTGTTCCTGATGCAATACTATTCCACACTATTTCATTATACAGCAACATGAACATACCGTAATCGAGCCATTCCACACCTGATTGCTTGAATGAAAGAGAAACCTTACACTGTCTCAACAGATTAGCCATGCATACAGTGCACACATATTAAGAATGTACCTTATAGGAGGTCATGCTTAGAAAACCCATGAATGGAAGGGGTGCTGAGTTACATGGCATGAACCACTCTAACGATACAACAATTAATGAATTGATTAACATTTAGCAATATACACTAAATATTAAATTGCGGAATGTGACACATGCAATAGTCCATGACATAGACACACCTATATTTATAATATGGCTCTGTATATTACTATTATCTGTACATGACATTTAAAATATGGCATGAATATTGAAAGATATAAGATACTGTTGAAGGATAAAAAATGGTTGACAGGAAACATAAACATTCAATCACGCTATTACCGCAAATGTGATTTGTGTGTCTAGGAGTGAAACTTACTTCCTGTCATATGTAATTCAAAAGCCTGAGCTACTAAGCTTGTCTTTCTTGTGTGTGTGTGTGTGTGTGTGTGTGTGTTAAAGATATCTGCAGGTTCCCCTCACATTTTACAGTGACCCGTGTCTTAACAGATCCTCATCCGATAACCAGATCACCTTAATTAATAATTCATCACCTTTCCTCATTATGAGTAGAGATTCAGGGACAGCAGCAAAGCCTTTTTCAACACATGCAGTGTAAAATGTGTCGGTTGTATGTGACATTTTCTATAGCTTGCTTTTTTTTGATACTTGCGTATGAGAATCTTTTCAGGGAAATTCTCTTTGAGAACACATGCTAAAAGCAAACATTTAGCAAGGACGGCAGTGTGAATGAGAGAGGGAGAATAGCGAGGAGGGAGGGATAGATAATATGTTCTGTTTCCCACTCTAGCCACCTGCTCAGTAGATGCATTGGCAGCGGTAGAATTGTAATTGTCTTCCACGCACAAAACAAAAAATCTCCTGGTGCGTTTGCAAAATAACATTCCTCCTCGTATTCCAACCACATGACAAATGCTCGGCAATTTCAGACTAGCCGCAAGCTGCTTGCTCCTTTTCTCTGTCCGCTTCGTATGGTATTTACTTTGCAGTGTGCTTCTCTCTAGCCTTAAAACAAAGAAACGGTGTGGATAGAGTACGCAGTGACTTCACAAACTATCTAAGTCTTGAGCTCTGAGATTGCTAAGCCAAGGCACTTAGCTACACCTCTGTCTTCTAATTCTCACTTAGCATGAAAGTAGCTTTATATGATGATTCTTAGCATCTGGCTTAGCATCACAAAAGAGTGATAAAACAGCAGCTGTGGGCGGTGAGGATTTTATATTCTCGACTGAATGAGGTGTGAGTAAATCTTCTTCATAATACAACTTCTTAGTCAATCACTAGAACAATAGGAAGTTCTTTATCAACAATAGGAAGCACACGAGCTGCATTTTTTTCAGAAAAGCTGCTGTTTTCCTCAGAGCTGGACTGGCATATTATTCATGAGCTAGCTGGCCCTATTGTGTGTGGCTAACTAGCTCCCATATATCACTTCAAGCTGCACATGTGGGGATGCCATTGAAGGGACAGGTGCGGTGATGCATCTCTTTCTCTTTCTTTTTCCCCTCTCATGTCCTCCCTCCTTCGTTCCACATTGTTCTGACGGGGAGCCGGCAAGCATACCCAGGTACCAAGGCTAATAGCATCCCACGGCTATTCAAGGTCCCTAAATGGAGTCTAAGCTCTGTAGCTCGGGAGTGCTGTTTGCGAATCGAGGCTAATGTCGCCGGTGCTCACAATGTGGTCTCTGAACTACAAAGGACAGGTGTGTAAGCACACTAAATTGTAACCCACCCCCCTCAACCACACACCACCCCCCCAACTCCCTCCCAACCACCTACCTCGTCTCGCTTCCGAGTGGCAGGCACTGTCCATTAGGCGCAATTTAGCAGGATGATCGCAGTGCTTGAAAGGGCCAGATCAAACAGTTTGGAGAATCCCAGGTGTCCGCTGTAGATTCAGACCCCTGCAATAACCGCAGTGCCACTTAGAGCTAATGTATTCTGTGGGGGAAATTAAGATGCTGGTTTTGTTCTGTGCTTGCAAGGGTGCTTTATTTAAGTTTGCTTTCTGCTACATATTGAAAGCATGTTCATGTTTCTAAGAGATGCTCCTGTACATCGTGCTGCTTCAAACCTCTACATCCAGATATATGGTTAAGGTCAACATTGTCGTGCCACGGATATAGCATAGCACACAGGGTTCATTTCCACCTCAGATCTATAGAAAGCTAATGCATATCCAGTGTTATGAGCATACCGATCTTCTACAGCAAAGAAGTGGCTTATTCATCCCTAGAGTGGAATTATCTAGAAAATAAACTCCATGACCAGCCAAACAGATCTGTGAATCATGCCACTGAGCATAACCTCTGCATACTGATGCACCGGAATATCCGATTAAAAACAAAAAAACAAAACAAGCTTCACAAAGCCCAAACTTTCTTCCTTTTTCCCTTTCAAACTTCTTCTTGACCTTTCCACTGTCTCCTAATTGCATTTTATGTGACAGTAGGACAGGTCCTGGGTTGATATGATTTCATAGCCTTTCTGTGTATCTAGGACAAGGCCCAGAGAGGACAGGCCAGGAGCAAAGGACACCATGTCCCATGTTCCTCTTGGTGATTTATGACCAAACGAAGTGCCCTCATGCTGACCTCTTATTTGTGTCACCTGTGCAGGGACAGGCTCAGCTGAAAATGACAAAGCTCCTGTCCTGGGGTCATGACCTGGCTCAAAGCTATATATTCTGGAGCTTGTCACTGATCTGGACAGCATCACTGAACAATAATTTCATAAAAATTCAAACCATTTTTCCCCCCTTAATTGGGTACACTAGATTATAAATGTCTCATATGGCAATTTTAGAAATGGGGAAATGAGCTGTTACCTGGGAGAGCTTAGCATGTGAAAACCATATATGATGCTTTAAAAGAAAAAAAAAGTACTACAGCTACATATTATTTTTGACATATTCAGGGTCATTTGATGAGAATCCATACACCCAACCTAGAGTGAAGAATACAGGTCATTTGTCATACTCCTGACTGTAATATCAGGACTGGATGATCTTATACTGAGTTGCTTGCAGTATGTGATTTGTGTACCAGGCTTTTAGATGAAGGTAGATGAACAGTGACATTTAATATGTTGTTGCAATTTTCCTGCTAACCTGCTTTTATGCTGAAGTGTGCTATTGTTCTTTACCTTTGGAGAATTTGCATTTGACCCTTATTGTGTCTGTTTCAGTTGTGCCTGGATTATGTTCCTCTCAGATAATGCAAAATACCCTCTAATGGTTTAATGTTCCCAATGATCCGGTAAACCCCATTGCAATGGTGCTGTATGATGACCAAACTGAGTTTTTCTGTCAGAAAATACTTTTTAAAATCTGTGAAATCATAAACATGCTTTAAAAAAAAGATTCAAAATCTTTTTCTTAAATTTTTATTCTTAACATTGGCTATTTTCCTGCATAGGATAAGCTACACTAATACAACTAATATGCTGATATACTAACTATATAGCCAGAAGTATGTGGACACCTGACCATCAAACCTAAATGGACCTTGGACCTTCTCCAGGCTGCTGTCTCCATAGTTTGAAACACACAATGTCTTTGTGTCCTGTAGCATTTACCGGATGTAACTGGTACCAGCTAAAATCAAGCTCCATAGGACACAGACTAAGAATACCATGAGTCTCTGTTATTGAGTAATACAACAACAGAAGGACACAGACAACTTTTGTTATTTTTAAGTGCCAGTTTAAGTACTCCAGGAAGAGGTAGGTCTTTAGACGTGGTTTGGCAGCCAGACAGCCGGTCACTCAGCTGTTCAGACATCTAGAGGAAGTTTATTTCACCACCTTGATGCCAGAACAGAGAAGTGTATTGATGCATGTCTTCCTTGTACAATGAGAGATTATGGGATCGGTCAACCAGTGGTGGAGAATCACAAGGAGTGTAATGCAGTTGGGGTGTGACGAGTGCTTTAAGGTAAGTCTGTTTTTGGCTTTGTAGGCAAGAATCAGTGTATTAAATCTGCTAGAGTAAGCCAGTGGAGGGAGTGTACTGTAGCAGTGAGGTGGTGTGGGAGAACTTGTGGCTGAATGAACAATTGTACTGTATAACATAATATACAGAATGTATACTGTTGAGCGCTATTTTGTGTATTTTGTGCATCTGTCCTGTTTGCACAAGGTTGCACATGATGCACTTTATGAGACTAGGACAACTTACTTTTAATCCTTACCTCTGTTGTTTTATGCAGCACCAGGGTCCTGGGGAAGCCTTGTTTCATTTCACTGTGTACTGCGTCAGCTATTTATGGTTGAAATGACAATAAAAGCTTCCTGACTTGACTAGAATTATTTCTGATTTATTCTATTTTTCTATTTTATGTATTAAGAATGTATGTATTATGTATTATGTTTATGTTTATTTGTGGAGCTTCAAGACCGCACACACATCCAAACAAAAAAGTTGGTTTTTTTTTTTTTTTAGACAAATGTTTATGTCTTCAAAGTACATGGTGACATCATACCCATTTCTGCTCGCTGAGATGCCTGAAGTGCTCTTAGACAGGCATCTGAAATGTGAAGGCGTTATCTTCAACCATTAAAATTCTGTGTAAGGTTAACCGATCAGAGGTAAAAACACCTGACACTGAAAGCCAACATATAATATAAAATGATTATAAAATAAAATAAAATAAAATAAAATAAAATAAAATAAAATAATTCGCTAGAATAAAATGAGGAAATAGTCCAATACTGGTAAAAAGGGCTAAGAGATATGTGAAGGAGAACATAATTGAGATCAAGAAAGCCTGTACTTTCCAGACTTATATACTGTAAAAGATTAATTTTATCATTTGAGGGGTTTTTCCAGACAAACAAGGGATACAATGCAAAGCCTAGTTCTACAGAATACAGATAAAGAAGCTCTCCACAGATTCACGTTTTGCCAATTCATTATCTAATTCTCAAATAAGTTAAATCAAACGTGAAAAAGTAGGGAAATATATTTAAATACCAAAACAACAATTTTCTGCATCACCAGATCTGGAGAATGGACTGTTATGAGAGTTTACTTTTTAAGTTTACTATCAGAATCCCCCCTTCAAAATGTTTCAAATTCAGTGTACACGCTCTGCATAGACCAAAAAAATGTACTGACCCTGAATAAAGCTATGAGCTGTATCACAAACGAACCTTCATCATCAGCCCCTGATGGATAAAGACAAACAAAGAGACCTTAACTTTCACAGGTGAGTAATACTACTGACTCACTCATTTTAAAAAACATTCATTGCTTAGCAACTGAACAGCAGATAGAGTTAGCATGGCAGTTTGGAGCAGATGGCTCGGTAAATACCTTGCCATGTGTTCCTGGGGAGGAACTAGAATGCATCACGACAGCACTAAGACAAAGAGAAGAGGGCAAACATGCGCATACACATCATCACTTCTTCCTCTTTTGTCCGTATCGAATATCAACATGCGTTCGAGTCGGCTTGTTCGCATTTGGATAGATTTTTTTTTTGTTCCAGATTGGTGATTACTGGCTTGTGTGTCATTTAACGTTTGGATGAAATGTATTTTCGAGATGCTAGGAAAAAGCACTTTGTCACAAGAACAGCCTTGGTGCAAGGCCACATGTTGTTTGTATGTTGTGTGGGTCACTTGTTTCCAAGGAGGCTTGGCAGATATATATTTTTTTTCTTTCTCCAATTAGTACTAAGAAACAGATCCAAACATGGAGGTAAACATCGCTCTGTCTCTAAGAAGAGATCATTTATGGCTTTAATTACAGTATGTCACTTTTAATAATCATGTCAGTTTTAATATAGAGTCAATCAAGTAAGTGCTTTACATACAAAGTTGAAGGAAAAAAAAGTCAGACACACCTGGGATCTACGTGTGTCATGGTGAATGCACGTTACACAAACTATATATCAGATGGCTACTCGGTAAACAAGCCTCTCTGGTGTCCCTCTGAGCTCTATCTCTCTATTTGTCTCTTCTTCTCTCTCTCTCTCTCTCTCTCTCTCTCTCTCTGTGCAGATGTGTGTGGAGACAGGACCAGCTGGACCTGTGACTCAGAGCTCTCTCCAACGCGCACACAGCTCCTACGCCAGCACTCATCCTCACACCAGTCTGCGACTGAGGACACTCGAACACACACATATCCGGACTATGGCAGCTTCAAAAAAAAAAAAAAAAAGTTAGCAGAATGTCTGTCAGAGGGTCACGGTAGTCAGCAAAACGGCCACCGTCATATGGTCTAATTATCGGCACAAGCCATCTGTAGTCCATATGTGCTGAACGCATCCTCTGAACACACGTTTTTGGAAGAACACACTCATTTGAGGTAAATCTGAGCTCGTCTGTTGAGAACATGCTTCAGAGGCTCATGCTGAAATCGTCATATGTTTTAACCTAGCGCTGCAGGAAGAAAGTTTGTATTTGTGACAGTTCCAGCAGCTGTAGGAAGGAGAGTGTGGTAGGCAGCTCGTCGTGCAGCCCCGTAGCTCACATGTTAATGCTAATGCTCGTTGTTTGACAGTTACAGCCCATATGCCTCTCCCCCATGGTCTTTTCTACTTAGGCACACTGAGTATTGTGCGTTATTAAGCCTGACTTGTCACCAAATTATATATACAAAGTTTACATGCATTCAGCACCACTCCAGCTGTTGCAGATTTGTAGCAGAGAAGATATCCCTAAGCACTCTGTTGTGTATTTGTACATGCCAAGCACTGTCCTGCTGTCATAATGCCAGTGTGTGTATGCGAGACACAGACAGAAGGAGAGCCAATAAGAAAAGCAGGAGGAGCGACTCGTGACCAGTATTCTGTCTGGACAAAATAGCACATCTCACTGGCTCTATTCAACATCATTTCAGCACATCAATGCATTATTATAATACATTATTTTGTTCATACAGTCAATGTATTATTTCATAAAAAAAATATGAAGCTGGCAGTAATTGGTGTGTGGGCATCATTACCTAAAAAACCATGAATAAAGAGGCTGTAATGAGAAAAGGCCTGGGTACTCAGTAGAGCTTGATCAATGCCATTAAACAATGTGCACATTTCCTATCCTCCATTAGAGTAAGAGGTCCAAATGGATTTTTTTTTATGTGCGTGTGTGTGAGTGTGAGACACTGAACCATGCCTCCATTACCATGTGTGAGAGCATAGCTTATTGCCATTAGCAAATCTCATTCTTTATGCTCTTTTGCATCTTTTGTATGCTTTTCATGCAATATAGTTAGACAAACTGAATATTAAGGCTGGGTTCGCATACAATGTCTACATGTTTAATCAGGTACAATTTGAATTCTGAATAGTTATGTGCATAATATAAGTATTTTTTTTTAGAAATATGGAAATCTAAAGGCATGGATTAATTGAAGGCACTTGTTACAATGACTGCATGCAAATAAACTCCATTAAAAAAAAAAAGTGCAACTTTTGTTCTTTGTTGCATCGCTGTGTAGAGAAGGTCATCCTTGAACATCACTAGAACTGAACATCAGTCCCAGTGAACATGTGTTCGGAGTAATTTATTAAGGACTAACGTGCTAGCAACGATGAGGCAGCAAGGCGTTTGCGGTGAAAAATTGTTATGATCAGCTAGTGTAATCACAGAAATCTGAATTTGCATCCTGGGTTTTAATTTATCAAATCCATCTTCCCTACAAGCTCTTTAGGCTCCTCCATCTGCTTGCTAAACAAATGGGAGAGAAGATTTGGAGGCTGTTAGATAATTATTTCTGTGGCAATTACTTGGATGTTAATGACCACTCTATTGATTATTATTACCCCATCGAAGGTCATAGCTGTATGAATGTAATCAAAAGGGGATTGGATATGATGCATCTGCTCGAGCAGAATGTTGTAAACGCCTGGGAGCTCACTAATTTAGCCCCTGACCTAAGGGCTTTTGAACGGCACAGTGAATCAGCTTTACGAGTGTGTGCGCTGCTCGTGGTAACTCATCTTTGACTTGATTCTTAATATCTGTGGCAGCTTGCGAAACAGATTTAGCTAGCAGGAGCTCACTGTCTCTGTTTCTCGACCAGGGATATTTCTCCTAAACAAGTTCACAATTTTCTTCACAACTCAACAGTATGCTTGGGCGTTCGCTAATTTCGCTATTGTGCGATTTGGCCCGCTTATCTGTGAAGTTTGATATTTTGGATGCTACTCGCGTGAACGTGTGAAAATGTCACAGCTTTCCTCAGCTGCGTAAGACTACCGACCTGTGATGCTGCCACTAATGATAAATTAGATTTGAGTGTGATTGTAGATAGACTATCTGCCATTACTTAATCAACATCAATTCTAGGAGATATAAGTATCAAACATTTCTGTGTTCTCTAGAGCAGGGGCAAAGAGACATGGCGCATAGCTGAATATTCACCAGACTCATTTCCATCTACATAATGGGTTACGCTCAGTAATGTGATGTCAAAGGCTTGCTCAGAGTTAATGATACAGATTGATAGGATTGGGTAATAACTTATTAGTGCAGAGCAGACACTCCAAAATCCAGTCCTGTCTTTAATTGTGCTGTGTGCCAAACCAAAAGCTCTTTTTTAAATGATTAGATTTGGGCAGTTTTCAATGTGCATGCTAGCATACTATATATGACCCTCTGCTATGTACAGAAATATAACATTACTATGATTTCAGCATATAGTATCACTATACTATATGAAATATCTAGGTATTGCTGTTGAAGGGAATTACTATTACTTTACCACTGTAGGGTGAAATGTTAATATTAATTACTAATTAATTCCAGAATAAAAAGAAATGAGAAAAAAACCACATACACGTAAATCAATACTGTATGGGCAGAAAACTAAAAAAAAAAAATACTGAGCATCATCCTGTTTTTGTAACGTCTGATTGCAAAATCCTCAATCACAGTATTTACGATAGTTTGATAATTTATAATTTGTTTGCCCGCTCACATCATGCTTGGAGAACGGATGTGAACGCCACGCATGCACACTCTGTGTGATCGATTTCTCTTTCACTCATCATTTAATGTCTGCAAACGTGCTGGCATAATTTGTCGCTTGTCACTTCTTTTGATTTGTGCTCATAAACAAGACTTGCAGTTGGAAAGCAACACTTTGTGCACATGCAAACTAAACCTGTCATAAATGTTAGAGGCATTCTCTTACAAAGTATATATAGTGCATTTCTTTGGCTTTGTACATGTAGGATGCACAATAACGACAAAGCTGAATTTAATCTAATCTATATCGTGGCATCATACACAATAACACAATTACACTCAGGATTTTTAGCTTTTTAGAGTTGCACACATATGGTTTTGATTTACACAAGTGTGTTTTGTGAGGATTTTTAATCCATATGCAACAGTGTAAATGAAAAAATGGTCAGAAAGTAGTTCCGGCTGGGAGGCAAATCGTGTGTTTATATTAATGCACTTATTCCAACAGATTATTCTTTTCAGAGTTACAATAGTGAAGCTTTCTATTTAAAAAAAATTATAGAAGTTTGTTTTTATGGAGTTCATTTTGTAAGGAGTCTCCAGTGTCAGTGCTTTTTAATTACAGTTAGAGAATAAATTGTTCCTTGAAATATTATAGCTGATATAAAATAAGAAATTACAGGGTAACAGGAAACACAATAATACTATATTTATTTTATTTTTTTAAATAAATGATATATTTATTTTAGCATTGGCAAAATGCTGTGGGATAAAAGGCAAAAAAAAAATGTATGTGCTATTGTTGGAAAATAATCAACTTCTGTGTAATAACATCATATCACCCTGCTTTTAATTATTTACCAGTATATAACAGCATGTGTTTTATTCATTACCTACTACATTATTGTTTCTTGAACACATTATGCCACATGTAATTAACTCTTTAAACTCTCTGCAAATTTACATTTCTTATCCGTACTTACTGAATAATTCATAGTTGTTGAATGGCATGCGTTAACCTGAATCATTTTAAATTGACAAATAGATTTTTTTTTTTTTACATTTCCAGACCTTCAAATGTAAAGGATCTCAGCAGGATGACTATTAAAATGTTTACTGACATTTTTTAAATAACCTGAATCACATATCCCATTTCAGTGCAATTCAGTTCAGTACAATTTTATCTGTATGGTGCTTGAAACAATGATTTGTTCTCACAAAACAGCTTCACAGAAATCCAGATGTAGCATTTTAGATGTCTGATGAGCAAGCAAGATCCAAAAAAAGATAGGGAAATCACCCTGAAATAAAAACAGAAAGAATCCTTGAGAGGATCCTCATCTGTGTCACATCAAGTAATGCGATTATAGGTCACTGTTCCTACACACTGTTCCTCCGCATCTCTTTCCTAGAACTTCCAGAGAATCAGTACTGGACCCTTGAGGAACATACTTAAGCTTCATGGTTGCATTGTATTCTTAAACAGTTGTAAGTCATAAAGTTCTCAGCCCTGCTCCAACTCTGGCCTACATACTGTGTTAGAGCACGCTTAACACATGTGCAGGGCAGAGCTTCTCCAGAAACAAGGTTACAGACCACTGATATATAGGAAATAAAGTGAACTTTATTTAGGACATCATATTGCAATATCTAAAAAAAAAAAAAACAGCCCAAAATGCTGTATTATGAATACATTTACTGGCTGCATACTATTTTTGGCATCACTTTATATAACAGTATATAACTAAACATGCACTAATAGTTGAATTAATACGTTTGGGTATTGTTCTGATTAATATTAAATGTAAGTCAGCGATTAATAGAAATGTGTGTGGACTCGCAAAGTAAATAGAATTGTATGTGTCATACTGGACATTTACATAGAAAATGAGTGACCTAGTGTTAGAGCATGAAGCACAAAACGTAACTTAGAAGAGAAATGGGTTATTTTTTTAATACAATTTGAATGCTTAATCTGTTACAAGGGACACCCAAAATAGGTAAAGATTTATAAAAAATTTTCAACAGTTATCTAGTCAAATGATAAGTCTGTAAATTACAAACTGACAGGGATGAAATAACCTGTTACCAGAAATAAATCTGTAAAAAAAATAACGATTAATACTTTGGGCCTGAGGTGGGAAAGCATGATTTTTTAAAAATTTCAGCAATAGCCTTTTCAAATTAAGTGATAAGAAATTATAACATTTATTTATTTATTTTAATTTTTAGGCACAAAGAGTTCCCATTCCTGAGAATGGCCCAAATATGAGCTAATGAGCAGAGCTACAACATGAGTCTTATGAATTCATACATGAATAACGACCACCTTAAGTTCATGTTAGTACATGTTTGTTAGTTAATGTATTCATTAACATGTAGAGGAAAACTCAAACATGCTCTGTAACAAAGAAGATGAATTAAATGTGCATAATTTCACATTGTTTATATAATCTGCCCCTCAAAATGTCTGTAAATGTACTAACGTACTTAAGGTGGTCGTTATTTATTCATGCATGAATTCATAAGACTCACATTCTAGGTGAGGTTAGCTCTTCATTATGTCATGATTAAGTCACACCGTAACTCATCATTAGTTCACAGTTAAGTCAGTATTAATTCATGTATAGTGCATGATCCTTCATGTGCTGTTATTGTAAAGTGTTACCATATTTCTTGCATGAAAGAAGAGTGGAAATCACTTCACACACCTATTAGGCCCACTCATGTTTTCACGCATTCACTTTCATTCCTGCAATGCCTCTTTGCATAGCGTCTGCTCTGCTCTGCCCTCTGGAGCTCTGTCACAATTTCATCAGTGCCAGCTCGATGCCGCTCAGCAATACTCCCTCATAGGTTAATCCCCATATCGCACTTCACCACCAGCTCACTAAGCCGCTTAAAGGGACACATTATAGCTATGACAATGACCTGCTAATGGTTTTAAATTTCTCTGAAGCATCCCAAGTTATCTTTGTCGCTTTTATCTCCTAATGAGATCTGTCCTGTGGCAGAGAAGGAGATTCCTGTGGCCAAGGACGCTGATGTTTCACCCACTTAGGCAGAATAAATACTCCCCCTTCCTGCCTCCATCCCAAAAAGCATAAGGGACAAAATAAACCTTGATCCCCTGTCTGCTCTGTTTTCTTAGCTAAAGCAGGAGGGTGGGGGTTTAGTGAAGGTCCTCAGCTTTGTGTAGCGCTAAAAGCAAAACTAATGTGTGCCATAGTGATGTCATTGCAAAGGGCATTTTGGGGCTCTGCTCTGTGATAGATGGTTCTGCTGATCCCTAGGGTCTCATAATTGATTGTCTACTGAGCAGCTCTCGACCAACTGCTCAGCATTTCATTTTTAAATGAATAACTTAATAATAATTCTCTACTTTAGGGGCTAAACATCTGCGATGGGCTGGCATCTGATTCAGGGTATATTTCTGCCTTGTGCCCACCAATTGTTTTTAAGAAGTCCTCTGTCCTGAAGGTGGAAAACTTGCTAATTGTTATATGCTGACCCTGGTGACTTTTTCAATGTTAAACACACAGCTCTTTACAGAAGACAATAGTGCTTTTCACAATTACAGTTAACAAATAGTCCTAAGTCATTATAAACCCCGGGTAAATGTAATCCTGGGATATCTTGTTTCACATTTCACACTGCTCATACTTTACCCAGGGTTCACAATTAATTCTGGTTATTCATAAGCTGATGCTTCACGATGTACATTCCTAAACCCTGGCTTAACATACTTACTTGCATCCTTGCAGTGTCAACAACCATGATTGGATAAATACAGCTTGCAACCGGTTTAAATAACGGCTTGTCTCACGCTTTCTTATCACTGAGAAAAAAATGTTGCCACATTAAATCTTCCTTGACTGTTTAAAGCCTGCTGAGCTGCACAAAGTTGCATAACAAAGAAAGGTAAGAAAGACAAAAGAAAAAACTTTTTAACTACTGTTTACACAACACACCAGGTTTCTGTGACTGTACAATGCATGTGATTTGAGGCGCGCTCTGTTCAGTTTCTTATTGGATGTCTGTTGCTAAGCATCAAGCCATAACATTCTAACAATGCATAGTTTCACACTGTACATATTTGGCACCACAATGCGGGATAACACTGCAAAAGTGGTGCTAAGCCTGCTTTGGAGTAGGGTTTCATCACCTAGGGTGAAAAGCTTTGCCTACCCTGCTTCTAAAGCACAAGTGTGAAACGTTCCTGTACCCGGGGTTTAGTGTAACGATAACCAAGAATGTATAAAGCTTTAATTGCAATTATTATGTAGTTCTTTGTTTAAAAAAAATACAACACATTTGCTTTTTTATTCATGTTTCTCTTTAGATGTTGTGTAGCATCTGCCATACAAGTCATTGTGAATGAGCTGTTACTATAGAAACAATGATATATTAGAACAAGTGCATTTATATATATATATACACACCTGCGATACACATTACATCTGCACACCATCTGACCAATCAGATTAGATCGATCAATGTCAGATATTTCAGGCATGTATGATTTTCTTCAGGCGTACATACAAACCTCTTCTTCTTTCTGTAAAGTGGCAGGTAATAAGAGAGGTATGTAAGGTGGGGAACCAATGAGCACGCTTTTCACCTTGCGGCCTGCTTTCATTTCAGCACTCAGAACTACATTCTGACACTATTATAAAAGATTTAAACAGCTAATAAACAAATGCTCCACAAACTATCTCACAGTCATGTTTTGGAAACAGCCCCTGCCAATTCTAATATCATTCAATCTCCAGACCAACTGTTTCCACCCCTAAAGTATCAATGTCTGACACGCTAATCCAATAACTGCAGGCTCTATTACTTTCAATTAGCTGTGACAGCTCGGGGCTTAATCTATACTGGGCACGTGCACACACACTCTGTCTGTGAGGCCAAGCCAAGCTGAGATGATTTTTTTGGCACTTTTTTTTCAGTTTGAGGTGAAACAGTCGCAGCTTTTGTGACCAGACTCACTCCTCCGTCTCCACGGTTACGACTGTGCAGCAGTCATCCTGGGCTAATGGTGCTCAGCATGGCAGCCACTTTTAACTCAAAAAGAAAGATGGACAGAGTCGTCACTACTTCATGGCTGTTTGGAGAGCTGTGAGAGCCCCGTTTACAACTGTGGCCTTGAGTTCCCAGAGTTCACGTTTAATAAACTCAGTGCAGAAACTAATATATAGAGATGGATATTTTGAGATGAATGCATGACATCAAAAGTCATGTAGTGTAGTGGTTCTCAAAGCTTTTGTTGCCCATTTAACTGGAAAATATATTCTCTGGACCCCTCAGTACAGAATTATCACATGATGTAAATTTGTACAATGAGATATTCATTCAGTCTATTCATCTGGGATATAAAGTTCTTTGAAGTTCTGAACTTTCTGTCAGTAGAATACATTAAGCCCATGTGACAATGTTTATAGACCTATTTGTTTTTTTTTTTAAAGTCTAGATTAAACCAAATTGCCAAGTCAAAGAGGCTACAACTCTATATATGACAGTGATAATGGTGATTTATGATTTCCACAACTACAAATAAATATAATAAATCAGGACATCCTCTGCCCATGTGTCAGGGACCCCTGGTGATTCCCAGACTCAGCCCAAACCCAGAAGGATTTCTATAATCAACTTTATATGATCACTCAAGGTTTCAGGAGATTTTCTAAATAACAGTCTAAGAGTTACTTTTTAATCTGTTGCCTAGTAGTTTTATATATTCACTCAGTCATCCATCCTGCATTAATGCTCTTGCTCTTGTTTTTACATACCTCAAGGGTGGATATATCTTTAGCCTGGACAGGAGGCAGATTTCTTGTTCATGCTATTAGTTTTTTTTCTTTATTGTTGCTCAGAAAGATGGGAAGATTTAACAACCAGAGAAAGTAAATTAACATAAATTTCATTTATTATTTGTTAAGAGGAGTGACACACATTGAACGACTATGAACACTAAAATAGTAGGATTTACTGGATTTTTGTGGCCACTATAGGGTCCAACAATAAAATCATCTTCTAAAAGTAAAATGTAAAATCTTAAAGACAAAGATTTTGGTCTTACACAGGATACTCCATGTTTATGTCTGTATATTAAAAGTCCAGTTTAGTGTTCATAGCTCAGGCCTTCTGACAAAATCACTGATACAAAACTGTCTGTCAGTTATGTCAGTCATGTGCATTCAAAACAGACTCACCCTAGGATATGTAATTAGCAATTTATTAATATACTCACACAGTATATATAGTACAGCAGACATGTCTACATGTCTAATTAGTCTAAATCAGACATGGTGGAATTTAACAAACACATGTGATAACTGTGTTTTTAGCACTTTATGTTCATGCCAATGCCTCAAGAACATTTACATTGAATTAAAGTGTGATAAAGGTTACAGCAGAATGTATCATATATATATATATATACATACATACACCCATTCACCCATTCACACTCTATACACACTCTGTGTGTATATATATATATATATATATATATATACTGAACAAAATTATAAACGCAACACTTGTTTTTGCCCCCATTTTTCATGAGCTGAACTCAAAGATCTAAGACTTTTTCTATGTACACAAAAGGCCTATTTCTCTCAAATATTGTTCACAAATCTGTCTAAATCTGTGTTAGTGAGCACTTCTCCTTTGCTGAGATAACCCATCCACCTCACAGGTGTGGCATATCAGCATGATTATTGCACAGGTGTGCCTTAGGCTGGCCACAATAAAAGGCCACTCTAAACTGTGCAGTTTTATCACACAGCACAATGCCACAGATTTCGCAAGTTTTGAGGGAGCGTGCAATTGGCATGATGACTGCAGGAATGTCCACCAGAGCTGTTACCCGTGAATTGAATGTTCATTTCTCTACCATAAGCCGTCTCCAAAGGCGTTTCAGAGAATTTGGTAGTACATCCAACCGGCCTCACAACCGCAGACCACATGTAACCACACCAGCCCAGGACCTCCACATCCAGCATCTTCACCTCCGAGATCGTCTGAGACCAGCCACCCGGACAGCTGCTGCAACAATCGGTTTGCATAACCAAAGAATTTCTGCACAAACTGTCAGAAACTCAGGGAAGCTCATCTGCATGCTCGTCGTCTATGCCGTCTATGAGTCTATGCCAGAAGACTTGGGGTCACCACAAACAGGGTGCCACCCCATCACATGGCACAAGAGTGCACACACTCATACACCCATTCACACTCTATGGACCATTTAGAGATGCTAATCAGCCTACAGCACATGTCTTTGGATTAAGGAAGAAGCTGAAGTAACCCGGAGGAAACCAATGAGAACATGCAAATCCCCAACACTGGAGGTACAGGGCAAACATTCTAACCACTAAACCACAATGCTGCCAATCACTGTAATTGTTATAATAATCATAATATTAATTATTCCATGTATACATTTATTATAAATAAAAGTAATACAATTGTTTAATCTAATTGGCAGCATTTACAGTAATAGGTCTTATTTAAAGGGAAGCTCTTCCCATTCTTCTCTGACAGTTATATCAGTCTGGGTCAAATCTGTGCTTTGGATGGCCATCTAGGAAAGACTTGTCTTAAAGTGACTCCTGTGTTGTCTTGGCTGTGTATAGATTTATAATTATTTTGCACTATGAAATGAAATCTTGGCCCAATTGGAGGTTCTGAGTGTTCCCAAACAGATTTTCGCAATCTCCCCCACCACCACCAGTCTTTGATGCTAAAAAGCCTTACCACAACCCAGTGCTACCACCACCATGTTTCATGACAATATGAAACACATCACATGATCACATTTCAGACCAAATAGTGTAATACTGGTTTATCAAACTCTATATACTCATGCCCTGACAGTCCTTTTGTTGCCTTTTAGAAAAGTACATCATCATGTGTCTTTTACTGGGGAAAGTCTTCCATCTGCCAACTTTAATGGGAAGGTCTGATTGGTGGAATAAGTTATTTTTCTGACCGGAAAAATGATGATCTCTCATCCCTGTACAGGACGGATGACTTGGTCTCATCCTCTACTATCTCTAGGAAGAGTTTTTGAGATTCTGGAATGTATTTTATTTCATTCATTTAATGCAAGCCATTTTGTTCACTGGAACAGTCAAATCAGATTTTGACCGTTCCAGTGAACAGATCATTGTCTCAACACAATGTGCATACAATTTGTTGCACTTATTATTATTATTAGCTTATTTATTTATTTACTTTTTTTTATCTCCGGTTGTGGGATTCATAAAGACAGATGTTTACCTTTCGAAAATCATGTCTAATCAACTGAATTTAGCACAGATTAACTTTAATCAAGTTGTAGAATCATGTTAAGGCTGATTGGTGGAAATAATAGCAAAGGGTCTTATGTAAGTGTGATGTCACCTATTCATGATTAATAGACAAAACATTGTTCCTGCATTTTCATTATGGAACATTTCTTGTTTCCACAGATTAAGACTGTAATGTACACTGGTGGAAAACTCTCTGAATGCACAGCATATTTTACATAATTGCATTATACTCTAATTCTCAGTGTATAATTGTTATTGTTTCAATGAATTGATAAATATATGCTTTTAAAATGTTTAAAGGCTCTTAACAGCAGAACAAAAGGGTGGGCAAGCATTATGTGGTGACGCAAATGCTAATCGAAAACGTGCACACATCCTTAACTACTACATCATGAAACTATTAACTGTTTCACTGGAAAGGAAAGAAAAGGGGGGAAAAGAACAGGGCAGTTTTCTTTTTTTCGTGTTTCTAACATTATATAGAGAAGTGCTTGCAGGATTGGAATTATAAATATACTTTATCAACCAGATAAAGTCTATTTCTTGCTCCATTTTATTTGGGTAGGTGTCAAATGAAATGGTTCATGGTCTTAAAAATTGCCAGTTTAAACTATTCGCTTTGGAAAATTTGGATTATTGCTGCTAAGTTGCTAAGTTTTAGGCTGGAAGTTAAACTGGTCAGCAAGGTTGCCATGTCTGTGTAATAAAATCATTCCAAAAAAACAAACCATTACTAAAACCTAAAACTGGCCATATTAGTGTATCCAGTTGCCATATTAGGACTAAGTCATTAATTTTCTTGATTCTGATTATGGATTTGAGCTTATTCTGGACCTTGGAGGCAGCAACACTATTTATCACACTTTGCCTCTTTGATATTATGAAAATTATTGCAATACGTTCTTTTAGTATCAAATGTTAATAGTCTGTTCAGCAGTAAATAAATAACATTTCTTAAATTATTATCCCAGATATTGTCAAAAATAAAGAATAGCTATGAGAAGGAGAACGAGCAGAAAAATCTATGGACACTACAACCTTAAAAAATACAGCGCTAATGCTGTAAATGTGATCTAGAGACATGTTTCTGAGAGAAGACCTCCTGTGCATGTTTAATGTACAGATTTAATTATTCTAATTATGTGTTTAGACTCATGTTCAGAGCACAGACATTACAGGAATGCATTTATTATTTTTTAAAAAAAGATTATTTTAATAATAATGTATAAAATACATTATTCTAAGTGATACATGGTTTACTTAACATAATTTCATAATAATAAACAAATAAATGTTCAATAATAAAAAAGAATTAATTTTCGATACTGATTTAAACTAGTGTAGCGAGTGTGTAGTGGTCTATTATTATTATTATTATTATTATTATTATTATTATTATTATTTGATTTAGATGCAATAGAGAAGACTGTGAAGATGAATAAATAAGTTAACAAAGAAGACTGCAGCTGCATACGCAGCATATGAAATGCTGATGATGTAGGTGCTGTTATCCCTGACCTTCTTCAAAGTACATGAGCATCACTCTTGAGTCCTGGGTGTGCATGCTCCACTCAAGGCTAATGTCTCAGGGACTGGAAAACAACCGATAGTCTAAACATCAGCTATTTAATTTCATTGCCCTCAAGGTCTGAGATCAGAGGGGGGGTGAAATACATGCAGAAACAGATGAATTGTATGTATAATAACAGAGCCTCTTTTTTCATCTGTGTGATGTATTTACAAAAGCAGAGAAGACGGCTTGTTTTATTAAACCGCTATGACAATGTGTTATGAGCTATTATTAAAAACATAATTAAAAATGTCAATAAACATAATGTTATTAAAGCGATGCTGAACCCGATGACATCTCTTGAATTTCAATAAGGATTAATGGTTGCATAAATCATGTAAAATGTGCCTGAATAACTGTGGAGCTGCATATTCATATGCATTTTTTTTTCTGGCTTGCGGAACGCTAACAGCCACATGTGTGGGAGCTAAAGGAACGGCTCACCATTAAGAGGTCCTGACTCACCTTGTTTTAAGAGCAAGGTCTAATTGCTGCCATCTTTTACAGCAGCCAGTACGCAGCATCTGGCATTTGCTTAGGTCTGCAGGGACTGTCATTATCTCGAGATGAAGCGTGGCCCCCGGCACCTTCGCACTCTCCACGTTCAAATCACCTTTGCACGACCCAAGAGAAAACAGCCAGGAAAATGTGTGTGCAGGATAAATATGCGTGCAGATGTTTGTGTACGAGTGTACGTCTGCGTATTCACGATCCGAGGTAAAGGTTTCGTTTTGAAATATACTCCTCCGGCTCTCAACCTACCGTTTGACTTCCTAAAAAACAGGCCCATTATTTAGTGTGAGGTCTCACCAGAGGAAGAGCGAGTGAAAAATGAAAGCATTTAAGCCGCACTTTGTTACAGCACACCTAAGGGACCAGTCATTTATGCAGAAACAAATAATAGAGCTCATCTTAATTAGCTCTTAAATCCATACTGACCTCTCCTGAGAAGCACTGCAAACGTTTAACGCTAGGGAAAAGCGTGACACTGAGCTGCGCATGTCTTAGTAAAAAATATGTTGACAAACTTGGCTTGGCATTTTGACTGGCTGTTAATGAAAGCAACAGAGGAACCCATTCACGCAAAGAGGACACAATGTCACAGCCACTAGCTCAGAGAAATCCATTTATTTTCTACCCCTGGAAAACAACCTGTGCATATTTGCACTGATAATTTCATATTTTCATTCTTCTTAAAAATTATTTGCATTCATAAAACAATCATTATTCAGAATTACAGCCAGTAAGGCCAACAGGGCTCAGCACCGTGCAAGGTCATTTACTATTACATTAATTAATCTTTGTGTCAAATAACATGCTTGATTTACGGAACAATTAGCAGAAGCATGGTGTAACTAGTAATCATTTAGATAGGAAGAAAAGGCATAACTGTCACATTTGTATGCCTTCTGCCATAGACACGAGCAAATATTCCATATCCAATATCTTTCAGTATAATAAGAACACTTTTCAGGGGGAGTTTAAATGTCACAATAGAGACAAATCAGACCAATGTATAGTATTCTGATTGTCCTGATTGCTTATCCAAGCCATGAGATTTCATTTGAGAAGGTGAAGGTGTTTCGAGGTATCTACAGTTCACCCACGGTGTTCAGCTCAAAGCCTCAGCTGAGTACATAAACGCTGTGTTTGACCGTGCCTCACCTCCACACACTGTCCCTTTACTTCACAAGCCTCACTCAGCTAACAAGCCTTCTGTTGCACCAACCCCCTTCTGAGTGATAGCTTTTCTTATTCTAGCATAGACTATAAAAAGGCTGCTATATAGATATGAATATATGAAAAAATACCTCAGAGGAGAAATGTTAGGCAGAAAGACTGCAAGAAATCCAGAGCATAAGGAGGTACAGGGCTGTGTTAATGGACCAGCATGTTTATAGCCAAAACGTTTAGACTATTTCTAATGGCCTCTGCTGCTATGTATTTAATAATATTAAGAAGAAGAAGAAGAAGAAGAAGAAGAAGAAGAAGAAGGAGAAGGAAGTAGAATGAACAATACAGTTATTAAAATCTCAATCTTGTTACCTACACACACAAAACCCAAATTAAGCCTAAATTGATAATTATTAGTTAATAATTCATTAATAATTATTGCTAATGGTTTAAAATACCAACAGCTTTTATTAGTATTATTAGTAGTAGTAGTAGTTACTACTCACTTTTAATTAAAGTGAATCCAACAATCCACACAAAAATACACATATTAGTAACATTCCTGCACATGATAACCTAAATCCCATGTGCTGCATTTACTTTTACTGTGCTGACTTTGGGCCGCAGTGCTCTGTCTGTTAGTGAATGGTTTTAGGGCTACAGGACACACAGCCATTTGTTACACCGTCAGCGGATTGGGTAATTAATGGGCCGTAGCGCCAGGCCAGTTCACCAGGCCACCGCTTCAGCACAGGAACCATATTGCACTCTGCGGCTGCCACTGTGTTTCTTTATAATCCCTCATCATTAAGGAACAATTGCTTTGCTCTGGCAGACATCTATTTATTTTATCTATTTACTATTTACGTCGTGAAATGGAGCTTTCTTACACTTGTGAGTGTCCACACACACACGCACACAGCTGTAAATCAACAATAAAGCATGCTAAAGGAGCTCTCCTAGCTGATGAGGCAGAGAATATATATATATACAGCCTATAGTCCTGAGATGACATGACGAGGAAGTGCAGTAATGTATCAGCACCCCGAGTATTGTCCTGTCTCTTTCCTAGACTCCTTTCTTCCCTAAACATACTACATTAATGCAAGCACAGATGAAAGACAGTATACCACCTGCATTTGTAAACATCACTGAAATGCTTTTATTTTCTGCATGTTGTGTCACAGCCTCAGAGCACAGGGTCAGCTGTGGTAAGACGTCCCTCATGCAGCTGGTTCTTTACAGACTAGAGAGCAGCAGTGACAGCTTGGCAGTACTAAGATGTAAACGATCATCCTCTTATTGATTAAAGAATTATAACTACTGTGTTATTATTGTCCTTTAATTAACCCAGCTGATGAGCTCTGTATTCATAAAGTTTAACCCAAAAATACTACAATTGATGATGCACCTTTACATCTTTAAAGCTAACCCAGCCAATGAAGTGATAACTGTCAATGCTGGTCCCAAGCCTGGATTAACTGGGAGGGTTGCATCAGGAAGAGCATCCAGCATAAAACCTGTGCCAAATTGAAATGTGAGGACCAACTGACCTGCTGTGGTGACCCCAAACAGGGAGCAGCTGAAACAACAATAACATTAAAAGTATAAAAACATTACATTACATTTATGTAAATATGCCATTCTAATAATATTATAACCATACATTAGGTATAGATACAGTACACTAGATTTAAAAGACTAGACTAAAAAATCATTACCAATAACTTTATTGATATTATATCTTACTACATCGTGCCTTTATTGATATTATTTATTATTAGATTATATTAAATTAAATCATATTAGATTTAGAATCCATTATGTTTTAATTAGTCAGTCTGTAGTAAAGTAGCCAAACGTGATTAAAATTAGTTATAAATAAATAAAAGAAGAGTAGACATTACATGTTTTTGTTTTTTAAAAAAAGGCAGCCTGCAGCAGAGTTTTATTTATTTATTTATTTATTTATTTATTTATTTATTTATTTATTTCATTGATTTTGCTGTTAAAAAGACATGTCGGCATTTTAGAAATCTGGTGTTTATTTCAAACTAATTTCATCCAAAAACAAGCAAGTACTGTTTTACGTTAATATTGTGATATTATTTGCACTATACTGATTACAGTAGAGCAAAAGTCAGTCTGATGAATTATTTTACAGTGTGTTTTATTGAACGGTGAAGCAGCAGAGAATAGATGCTAAAAACTGGAATGGGAAAAATACACAGTGAAATCTCTCACATAGTTGTGTGCTTGTTTGAGGGAAATGTGAGGTGTATGCAGTCTCTAAACACACAGGAACACAGCATTTGGACAGCTGGAGGAAGCTTGTGTGCCGCTGTGAGAGGGAACAATGGCAGAGGCCGAGAGTGCTGCTTTCTCCCAGAGACTGTCCTAATACAGCTGCTGCCACCAAGCACAGTGGTGAGCTTCGAATAAGGACGAACGCTTGCTTTTAGTAAGTGTGTGTGTGTGAATAGGAGTTTGAGTCAGACTGTGCCATACACACACACACACTCACACGCACACATTGATACGTGGTGTATGAATAAGTGTTCGGCTCACTGCACACGGCCTATTGTCATAGTGATGCGATATCAAATTTGTGCGAGGCTACGAACAAAAGACATGAAATCAATGTATTCTGTAGATGGGACGTCACAGCTGGATAGAGCCTCATCTAAGAAAGGCCATTCCAGCACACCATTAGTTCTGTTTCATCGGACACCTTTTTTTTTTCTTCCCCCTACCATTTTTCTTTTTCTTCTTCACAGCCCAGAGGCAGAGCGAAGGATGTATGACAATCTGATGAGACACACAGTGTGAAAATGTCACCCTTTTCTTTAGCCTAGTTCTTTGTTTATATTGACATTTAGCACAGGGGAAGAAAAACGCTATCCGTGTGAAGCCGAATGAGGCTTAAAGAAGTATTTTTTTGTTTAAGAAACGGACTTATCTCACATTCTCTCGGCTTGTTGGATTGATTGCAAGGGAAAGAAAACAGATAAATATTACATTTAAATCGTTTAAATATTAGCGAGTATGTACGGTGAAGATATGCTGTACAGTATCAGAATGTACAAACCACTTCAGCCAAGGTTGTGTTTAGAAGCTCACTCTCTTGGTTTGATTTCCTCCCTGGTTGCCGCATTGCCATTAGGACGGGCCCATCCCCCTTTCCCAGGTGGCCATGGGGCCAGGCCCGGCTGCAATGCGATAGGCTTAATCCGATTTAGCCTAATTGCATCTGCAGAAGAAGCTACTTCCCTGTGTTTGGTCTCATCCCTGCCTGCTCTCGCAGAGCTCATGACACACACACACACATCTCTTGTCACTTAGTAACACTGCCTTGTAGCATGCAGCCCAGGAAGGTGTAAGGGCATGTCAGGATGATCTTCTGTCTAAAAGATAGCAAGGATATTATGATAGTGTAAAAGTCCAAGAGTTTGTCCCAGAGGGAATTTGAGATATGCTGCAAGGCACAATAATGACAAAGAGACAGATACACAGGCAGACAGATGGACAGAATGATAGAGTTATATACTGAGAGAGGGATTGGGATTCTTTTCTCTCTTATCATCCCATCTGCTAAAAAACGTATAACTGGGCTTAAATAAACAGAAAGACTTAACTGGTCTTGATATAATGGTCATGTAATGAACAGTAAGATATCAGTGTTTCCTTACACACCTACACATGATCCCATGAGAAAGAAAGACTTAGACCTCACATCTCTGTCCAGTTAATCTTATACTGTCTACTGGCAGAACAGCTAAAATGGCTCCACTCACAAAGATACAGACAAATCTGACTGCTCAGAACATATTGATTAATTTTCTATTACAGCAAGTCTGTAGCAGTAACACAAGCTGTAATTCAAATGAAGGGAAAGCTTTTGTAGCTTTAATAATAATAATAATAATAATAATAATAATAATAATAATAATAATAATAATAATAATAGCACACATTGCATTAAAATTGCATACATTTGCACTTAATTCATAATATTCATGCTATTCTGTCACCTATTTACATATTTCTTTTTACATATATTTACCTTTCCTATGCAAATATGTCAATTCTATTTTTATTTTTATTCTATTTTCACTGAATGTTGTACTGTGTTTGGGTGTATATGTGACATATAAAATTAAAATTTGAATTTAATCATGTATTAATTGTAATAAAGTCTTGTTTCTGGAGCAACAACTCATTTACTACACAATCTCACTATTCGGTGTCACCCAGATGAGGATGAATTCCCTATTACTCATATCATCTCAGTGAGGTTTTCTTTGCCACCCTTGCCTCTGGCTTGTTCATTAGGGAAAAAATAAATAAATTTCCATTTTATATGTTTCATTCTGAAATGATAGATTTCTGTAAAGCTGCTTTGTGACAATGTCCTTTGTTAAAAGTGCTATATAAATAAAATAGAATTGAATTAAATTTACAGGGAGTTCCCTGGCAGATGCTCCAATCTACGAATAATAATAATGTTTATTTAACATTTATGAATGGAGTCTCTAGTGCGAAGGCTTTTTTCCAGTTTTCCCAGTATGTCAGCCTCATGCCCAGTGTTCTCAGGATAGGCTCTGGATCCATTGTGCACCTGATCAGGATAAAACAATTACTTATGTTGCTTTGAGGCATTAGAAAACTCTGATATCTCTGTAACATGGCAAGCTGTATTATTTTTGTCTGATTAACATCAAGAACTGGGGGAATACTGGAGATATTTGTTCTGATACTGGTCGTACTTTGTGTATGCAGTTTTTAATGGAGTTTATAATGTTGTCAGTATGTGTGATGATGGTGCTTGCCAGTTTACTGTGTTTGATCAACTCTGTAGTTTTTAAACATGCAATATAAATAAAATTGGTTAAGTTATTGGGTGAGGGAATGACTATATATAGCTGCTACAATGTGATAGCATCAGTTCACTTGTCTTAACTAGACAGTATATGCAGCTATAAACTGATAAAAAGCTTTGTGTTGTTTTTAATAACCACCTTAGTGTTGATTATTCTCCTATATAAACATGTCCCATCATGGTATATTTCTAGACAGTTAAGTACAGTAGCTGGGCTTTTTATTAGTAGCTTTATTAGTATTAGTAGCTTTTTATTTTATTTTTTTATTTTTATGTTTTGTTTTGTTTTTTATTTTAAATCATTACAAATAACTAACCAATACAAAAAAGCATATATTTGAAAGCATCGCATTTATCTCCTAAAATATAGCTACTAGCACATGTATAACTGACCAGATGAGAGTGATCATAAAAGAAAAACTATGTTCAAAGAACCAGAGGTGCAGAACAGAAAAAATAAGCAGTAGCTGGATGCTTGAATTATATTTACAGCAAAAAAAAAAAATCTCTTTCTTGTTCTGTCGTTTCTGTCTTTCTGCCTTGTAGGCTAATGTAAGGATGTGTGTGGGTTGGAATATGATTACTCGCACCGCAGTTAGAACAATATCTCACTAAAAGAAATCACATAGCTTTATGTGCAGGTGAGTAGCCTGGAGATAAATACACTCAAGACTGCCACCTTCTTGCTGCAGCTCCAGATTTAATTAATATGCAAATTCTACTCTTATTCAAACACTACTCTACACTACTGTACTCTACTCTACACTACACTACTCTACACTACTCTACACTACTGTACACTACTCTACACTACTGTACTCTACTCTACTCTACACTACTGTACTCTACTCTACACTACTCTACACTACTGTACTCTACTCTACACTACACTACTCTACTCTACTGTACTCTACTCTACTCTACACTACTGTACTCTACTCTACACTACTGTACTCTACTCTACTCTACACTACACTATTGTACTCTACTTTACACTACTGTACTCTACACTACACTACACTACACTACTGTACTCTACTCTACTCTACACTACTGTACTCTACACTACACTATTGTACTCTACTCTACACTACTGTACTCTACTCTACACTACACTACTGTACTCTACTCTACTCTACACTACTGTACTCTACTCTACACTACTGTACTCTACTCTACACTACTCTACACTACTGTACTCTACACTACACTACTGTACTCTACTCTACACTACTGTACTCTACACTACTGTACTCTACACTACACTACTATACTCTACTCTTCTCTACTGTACTCTACTCTACACTACTGTACTGAACTGCACTCTACTCTACTGTACTCTACTCTACACTACTGTACTCTACTCTACTCTACTCTTCTCTACTGTACTCTACTCTACACTACTGTACTCTACACCACTCTACTCTACACTACTCTACTCTATTACACTCTACTGTGCTCTGCTCTATAGTTCTGTACTGTACTCTCCCCTTCTCAACTCTACTCCACTGTACTCCTCTGTACTCTACACTACTCTGCTCTACTGTACTGTACTTTACTCTGTACTACTGCACTCTACACTACTGTATTCTGTTCTGCACTATTGAACTCAACACTACTCTACTCTGTTGAACTCTACTGTGCTCTGTGCAATACTACTGTACTGTACTCTACTATACTATACTCTACACTACTCTACTCTGCTGTACTCTACTGTGCTCTGCTCTTTACTACTGTACTGTACTCTACACTACTCAGCACTGCTGTACTCTACACTACACTACTGTTCTTTACTCTATTGCACTCTACTGTGCTCTGCTCTATACTACTGTACTGTACTCTCCCCTTCTCAACTTTATTCCACTGTACTTCTCTGTACTCTACACTACTCTGCTCTACTGTACTGTACTTTATTCTATACTACTGTACTTTTCACTATTGTACTCTATTCTGCACTATTGAACTCAACACTACTCTACTCTACTCTGTTTAACTCTACTGTACTATGCTTTACTCTATACCAGGGGTAGGCAAGTTCGGTCCTAGAGAGCCACAATCCTGCAGAGTTCAGCTCCAACCCTAATCAAACACACCTGAACAAGCTAATCAAGGTCTTCAGGATTACTAAGGCTACAGGAAGGTGAGGTTTTTTTCAGGGCTGGAGCTGAAATCTGTAGGACTGGGTTCTCTCTAGGACCGAACTTGCCTACCCCTGATCTATACTATTGTACTCTGTACTGTAATCTCCTCTGCTCTAATCTACTCTATTGAACTCTAATGTACTTTACACTGCTCTACTCTATTCTACTGTTCTCTACTGTGTCAATAATGAGCAACTCAAAGGTGATAGTGGCAATTTAATTCTCCCTGAGACTCAAGAGGGTGACACCAGATATTATAAATATATCCCCTTACATATGAAGTTATCTACTATTGATACTACTGATGGATCTTTGAGAGCAAAATTGTTTGTAACAATTTCAGTCCAAAGCCATCTTCAGGATTTCAAAGATTTACCATCCAGAATAATGTCATGTATCTCCAGGCTGTTCATGTAGTCCATCCTCTGCAGCAGCAAATGGTTTCTAGGTGATGAAATTCCAACCAGAAGTACAGCAATCAGGGTGGATCAGGCAGGTCCAGAGATCAGAAGGGGTCAGGATCACTGGTAAGTGTTGGGACATATTTTATTCTAAGTGTTTCACATTTTATTTTGATGAAATCTATAATGTCACAAGGACACCAGAAGACAAATATATACGTATCTCTTCTATCTGTTATACCAGGGGGCCTCTCACGTTGGTTAGGATTTTAGAAATCTTATAATGTTGGCCAGGCATGGCATTATTCAGCCACAATACTAAAACAAATGACTTAATTATGTAGTGTGGATCAAGTTTCCAGTTTTACAAGCTCTTCAATGTGGTAACATTAGTTTGATTTTAAAATGCACCAGTGTTTACAAGTAATTACTGAATGTGAGTTCAGTAAAAGAGTCAAGATGTCTTCAAAGAGGATGCAGTAAAAGGAGAGTGAATTGGTGTCATAAAACTAATAAAATGTGTAAAAGGTTCTGCGAAGATGCAGATGCACAGTGAATGATGGGGAAACAGAGATTACAGTATATGTATACTAATTATACCTGAAAACAAAGCTACAGAGATAACATGTTTATTAAATGTGAACTATTATCAGCCTCGACAGTCTCTCTCACTGATATCCGTACACACACACGGCCACAAAGGAGGAATTATCAGGCCAAGGACTGATCATGATTAAAGCGGCTCTCACTCACCTGCCTGAGTCCAATCAAGGCAGCCAGTGATTGCTCTGGTGAAGTGACCATGTGTGTGTATGTGTGTGTGTGTATGTGTGTGTAATGGGCAGCTGGAATCCTATGAGAACACCCCTCCCCACCTCCCTCCATTCAGAGGTGAATCAATCATCTCCAAAGATGTCAGCATCTGCCCAAGCAATTTTATATGGGCCTAAATGGCAGATGGGGATGTTGTTCTCTGTTTAATCAGTTCCAACTAACGTGGTTTTATCTCGTCGAAAATGAAACCATCTGTACCACCATGAGGTGTAAAGGTTCAAGCTCAGACAGACCGGAAGGATGAAGGAGCAAAGAGAGATGGTTGTGTTCCCCCAAAAAAAAAAAAAAAAAGCTGGACATAGACAGAGGGCAGAAGAAGTATTCATTTGAAACAAGGACACATTTCAATGCCCCTCCAGCACAACCATATTCAATACAGTCATTTCTCTCTCTCTCTCTCTCTCTCTCTCTCTCTCTCTCTCTCTCTATCTCTCTCTCTGCCTTCATTTCTTTCCTGATCCCTCTCCCTCCTCTCTCAGGACTATTAGCCATAGGCTCTAGCCATTATATCTGGGCCCATTTATTTTCAGCACCTCCAGCCAGGCACTCGGGGCGTAATTTAGTCTGGAGGAATGGTAAGGGGAGGGACAGACAGGTCTGATGAATCCCCTTTGTTTTAACTGGAGATGATGGCTCCCAGTGAGCAGGAGCTGCATTTAAAAGGCCAGCTAAAGGGGCGGCAGCAGGAGCTGAGGAACAGAGAAGATTGGAGGCTGGTAACTGGGTGAAATGACTCCCAGCACTCCTTGACTTCTGTAGAGGCATAGCTTGGTTGTGATAGGCATCATTAATACTGAGCTGTCATATTCATACACCAGGGAGAGGCAGTGTCTCAACTACAGCCCTTCTCACTCGAGAGGCCGTCATTATGTGCTAAATTGGAGAGTGTGGGTATTGTATTCTTTGAAGTGATGGTAATATCCACAGGGATGCTCCATCACCGAAAAAAATGTCTACAATGAATTTAGGTAGGAGGTGCAAGGCATTTGCTTAACCTCTCCCTCATTTTTTTAATCACAAAATGTGTTCACTAATTAGATTAAGGTGGAGGAAAAAGCGGTTAAAACAAGAGAAATACACAAAAATCTGTTCAAGGTTTATTTGCGTGCCATATTTTTTTTCTAAGATCAACCTTCATGCCTTTTCAATGACTCTTGTATCAGCACAGGCAGTCGATAACACTCCATTTCAACCTGCAAAACAATCGAGCCACAAGATGGTTTCAGAGCGAGATTTTCAAAGGTAAGATCGATTTAATCCATCCTCTGTGTTTTGAAAAAAAAAAAATTTCAACCAGCACTCTTATTGATTTAATTCTCGTGTGCATGCTGTGTGTGAGAGCTTCAAATGCCTTTTTCCCCAGAATTTTCTTATAAACAAACACCTTATACATATTATGGTATGTAATATGATCACACCCTCAACAGCACCATCTAAAACCTCATTTATTTTGGCAGCAAAGAAGTGACAACACTGTTTTCAGTCAGACATTAATCTGCTTAATTTGCTAATCTTCACTTTTCCCTCTTATTTGTAGAAACCCCAGCATGCTCTGCAGCACAAAAAGACGGCAGGCTGCTGCTGATAGTATGGCCTCCTCGTCACATGAAAGGCAGTATCTTCCCCCTGCATCCCAAACCCTAAAGCATAGGCATTAATTAAATTTTCTGCTTGGTTTGAAGATGAGAGCTGCTGACCTGATCTCCAGGAGTTCTCCTCCTCTGACTGGCCTGCTCTCGTCATGTGCCCTGATGTGACGAATATATTGTGACGCCGGTTAGATACTGCAATTTGTTCCGGAAAAATGACTTAGCGTAAAGCGGTCGTGCTACCACAAAACAATGAAGGGGGACTGGGGGGCTGTGGGATGCTGCTATCTCAAGCCCACAGCAGCATTTGCTGCCTGCTGTATGAATATTGAATATCAGTTGCTCTAAATAAGTGTGGTTAATGAAGATTCCGAGCAAGCAAGGCATGGGAAGGGAATAGTAGGCGAATAGAGAAAAACTGGTGGGGTGGTTAATAGATAGGCAGACAGACAAACAGATAGATAGATAGATAGATAGATAGATACGTGGGTGGTGGGATGGTTAATAGATAGAAAGATAGACAGATAGACAGACAGATAAACAGACAGACAGATAGATAGATAGATAGATAGATAGATAGATAGATAGATAGATAGATAGATAGATAGATAGATAGATAGATAGATAGACAGACAGACAGACAGATAGACAGACAGACAGATAGATAGATATGTGGGTGGTGGGATGGTGAGATGGTTAATAGATAGAAAGATAGACAGATAGACAGACAGATAGATAGATAGATAGATAGATAGACAGACAGACAGACAGACAGATAGATAGATAGATAGATAGATAGATAGATAGATACATGGGTGGTGGGATGGTTAATAGATAGAAAGATAGACAGATAGACAGACAGATAGACAGATAGATAGATAGATAGATAGATAGATAGATAGATAGATAGATAGATAGATAGATAGATAGATAGATAGATAGATAGATAGATACGTGGGTGGTGGGATGGTGAGATGGTTAATAGATAGAAAGATAGACAGATAGACAGACAGATAAACAGACAGACATATAGATAGATAGATAGATAGATAGATAGATAGATAGATAGATAGATAGATAGATAGATAGATAGATAGATAGATAGATAGATACGTGGGTGGTGGGATGGTTAATAGATAGAAAGATAGACAGATAGACAGACAGATAAACAGACAGATAGATAGATAGATAGATAGATAGATAGATAGATAGATAGATAGATAGATAGATAGATAGATAGATAGATAGATAGATAGATACGTGGGTGGTGGGATGGTTAATAGATAGAAAGATAGACAGATAGACAGACAGACAGATAGATAGATAGATAGATAGATAGATAGATAGATAGATAGATAGATAGATAGATAGATAGATAGATAGATAGACATGCTAATATGTGTGCAAGCTAGCATAATAAGCACACATGATCATTTGTATTTGTCCACAGCAGACAAAACATGATGTCTCTTCATCTTTTTCATTATACTTTCACCTCTGTGTCTCTGTCTCTCTCTCTTTCTCTCTCTCTCTCTCTCTCTCTCTCTCGCTACCCCCTCCACCTGCTCTACCTGACTAACAGACAGGTGCCAAATGTCGCAGATACGAGATCCAAGCACGGCAGTTTCACCTCAAATTTTCATTTCCAGAACACTGACAAAGATTTGTGATAACTCTGAGGCAGAAGCAGATAAGAGTCAGTAGCATGGGGAAAAAAAGGCAATATTTAATGTTAATAGATTAGAGCTGCTGCAGCACAAATATAAAGTATTACATTTGTACAAGATAAAATGACCTGCAGGAACCTGACAAAAGCAAAACAAAACAAAAAATATCACTAATAGCTTAACTCTCTGTTCTCCGAGTTAAGCTAGCTAGTGATGCACATGTGTGACAAAGATGATAATTTTGCTCTTGTTAGCGGAGATCTCACAGCAAAGCTTTGCTAGCTAGTAAGATTTGACATACTTCCCTCATTAGCTAGCAGGGTTTGCTGTGAGATCTCTTCATACAACAGCAAAATGCATCAGAGTCTCTCCAAGAGATTTATATGTTTATTGTTTATTGGGATTCCTATTTGTTTATAAAACTCATGTTTGAAATTAATGAGTTTTACCCAGTCAAAAGACTTTTCAGTTCTTCTATAAAAGATTTAAAATTTGTTATATAAAAGATTTGATAAATTAAAGAATAAATGTGTTTATACACACTAGATGAAGTGCAAACCCATCATAGGGCACAATCACTTACACACACACACACACACACACACACACACACACAATCACACACTACAGACAATTTAGAGATGCCAGTCAGCCTACGGTGCATGTCTTTGGACTGGGGGAGGAAACTGTAGTAGCCAAAGTAAACCACAAAGCATGGGGAGAACTTGTATACATACACACACACACACACACACAGGATGGAGCCAGGAATCAAACCCCCAACCCTGGAGGTGTGAAGGGATGATGATATGCTAGTTACAGTTACCTGATATCTCAGCCTAACAGGACACAACAAAAATTGATATTTCTCCAGGTAAAGAATAAAAGAGCAGTGCAAGTTATGAAGGCTTGCTAAAGTTACCAAAGTAAATTAACATCACACTGATAAAGGAGTCTGTTCATTTGGGGTTGATGTAGGAAAGCAATTGACTATCCTTTCTATTAGTTTTGGGTTGTAAATCATATTATAGATATTACTGAAGTGCTAGATTCTGCTTATGCTTTGCCGGACATTTTGTACAATTGAATGCAAGAGATAAGCCTTGTAGATAGATAGATAGATAGATAGATAGATAGATAGATAGATAGATAGATAGATAGATAGATAGATAGATAGATAGATAGATAGATAGATAGATAGATAGATAGATAGGTGAGGGTTGGTGGGGTGGTAAATAGATAGACAGACAGATAGATAGGTTGGTGGGTGGATGGATGGATGGATGGATGGATGGATAATTTCTTAACAGGCTTCTTAAGAAATTCATTCCTACTCACATGTTGTTTGTTCAATACAGAAATGCACTTTCTCTGAAAAAAAATTATAATAATAAAAGTAGATCACTCCCTTGTAAAGACTGATGTAGTATTTAATCAGGTGCATGCCACAAGTGCTGCCGTCATCAGTATCATCTAGGAATAAAGTAGAGGTCTTTAGCATTAGTCTGAAGTTTGAAGTTTTCTCTGCACACCTGTTCTTGCTTATCAGCTAATTATCAAGCATGGGTTGGATCAAGTGTGTCAGAAAGAGGAAAAAACCTTCAAACTGTGCATGACAGGAATAATGATTTTTCAGATCCTTTTCCCACTACACAATAATACCGATGTACCATCCATTCATATGGTCATCTTCAGGAATGGTGTTATCTTGGAATGGTGGATCCGGAGTATAAATGAAAGCACTGGGAGTGAGACTTGAATATGCCCTGGATGTGATTTCAGTCGATCTCATGGAAGCACCACCTGCTGTATATACAGACCTGAGCTCATGATTAAACCAGGGACCCTGTAATGCCACCACTATCTAATCATACTCTTAATTTATATGTGATGTCCTTACTTCTGGGTTTATTTATACATATGTCATGTAGTGACAATGTAATATTACAGTCATATGACAACATTCACGAATGTGTGTGAAGCACATCATGTAGAAAATCTACCATTAAGCACTGGAGTACAAATTCCGAGCATAATGTTCATACAAAACAGAATAGGCTTGTATTACTCTTTGTCCTTAATGATATTTTACAGTGCACTTGTTCTTACTCCTCCAGAGAGAAACATAAAAGAGGCCATTTTCACTGTGCCGAGAGGGTTCGGTCATACATATGGATCCCGCTGGCTGGGCCATGCATTAACGACCTCCCTCTGGAATCTAAAACAGTGTAGCAGGGCAGAGAGGAGCTCCTGGGGGAAATCAACATATCAGCAGCAATTCAGGTCAGATCCTGTGTTACATCTCTATTTGCAGCTCAACTAACACTTTTTCACGCTCGTACCACCCCTGCATCCTAATACATGAGGGCTGAATGGCAATAGGAGTAAATATAGGCTCATGAAAAAAACAAAAGGAATGGTTTCTGCTCAGAAACAATAATTCAAGTGTGTACGCAGAGCAACTTCCACTCTGCTCCTTACTAGAATAATTACCAACCCAGAACAAATTCAACAAATGTTAGGTCAAAGACTAAGAGTATACTGTCTGTCACTCACTCAGATTTAACACCATTCGTTTTCCATGGCTGAGATAATGGCTGAGCACAAATCAATGTGACACGACTCGGGAGTGCACCTCGGGTATCCTCGGGCCATGGAGTCACAGGTCAGTCGAGCCCACGACCTCCGTGTTCAGCTTGACCTGGCTCTAGCACTTAAAAGGCTCATCTCATCTAGAGGAGTGGTGGTGAAGGGAGTGATTCCAGCTTCAGAGAGCTGTTATCTCTGAGAGAAGGTTTCTCGTTAAACATGGGTGTGTGTTTATGGGGGGGTGGACTGGCCTGCACAGGGATCGACCTCTATCCAATGCCCTTTACACTGAGGGCACACAATTCATACCATAGTGTCTGCAGGTCTGCAGCTCTCTGTTTGTGAGGGAACCGTGGCCTTGCGAGTCTGAGTCATTAGAAAGGCCTTGATCTCCACTGGCACGATAAAACGTCCTGTTGTGCTCAATTTTCTCATAATGGCGTTTTCATCATACGCATAACCACAGCAGAAGCCCATAGAGACACATAACTGTGATTACATATCACCCATAGTTCTCACATAATGCTCCAACCTTGCTTATAACACATGCCTAATAAACAGTACACTGCCTGTTCAGCTCAAGCATTCCCAGTGATTACTCTGACATGGGAAACGATCAGTAGATCAGCAGAATAATCACTTCTACAAAGACAACAAAAGGCTATCTGTTTGTTCTTTGCATCCAGTGACTCACCCCAAAGACCCAACTATGATGGGCATGAAGGGTGGGAAGAGTTCATTTCTCTAATCCAACATGTGCTATTATGTGAAAAAAAAAAGCATCCGACAAGAGGACGTTCATGGCGAGATTTGTAGAATGCCAACAATGCATCCATCATCTGCATCACAAGGGACAAGTGACCTGGCAGTGACGCACACACTCCCACGCTCACAAACACACAGCTCTCAGGAACACAGGCCGTGTCTTTATCAGATGTGTTTTCTAAGGGTTCTTGGGAGAATAACTTCTATATGATTTTTAGCAGAAGAGAATTAGAGAGGCAAGAAATTAAAGAAATGGTGCAAATATTGATACTTTAGTAATCCGGCAGTAGCACCTGAATTAATACTGACTTTAGTATTGAAGAGCTAACCTTAACTATGACATGAGTTTTGCCATGAGTCATGCATGGATAATGATCACCTTAAGTACATGTTAGTACATGTTTTGTTAGTGAATGTATTATGTATAATCAACACATAGGAGTGGACTAAAGCAAACATGCTCTTCAAGAAAGAATACGAATGAAACGTATTATTTGAAATCATTTCAAATTTTTATACGTGTACTCAAAATCATTGAATAGCATAGGATTATTAGTACTACAGTGCGATTTGAAGAGAAACGGATAGGGCAAAACGCAACACAGGTTGAAATGAAATTTGTGTGTTTATGAGTTTATTAGAGTGTCTTTCTATGTTTGTAAAGGAAGATCAGTGTAAATTATGTAAGAAATCAAATTATATTAATATATGCAGGTAAACAATTTGAAATGATGCACATTTAATTCACATACTTTTTTATAGAGCATGATTGATGAGCTTCAGTGTTAATTAATATATTAACATGAACTAACGTACATAAGATTAAGTACTTCAAGATTAGTTTATGCCTTAGCTTATTGTTAGTTCATATTTAATTAAGTATTAATAGTTCTATACTGATAGTTTCAATGTCTGTTTATCTGTCTATTAAGGCAACTGTATATGACAGGTTAAAAGTTTGTATTCAGGGACAAAAGTGAGAAGGTATTGTCTGTGAAGATTCTCAGTCATCCAGGTGCGGTTACCTGGAAGTTGAGTCATGTCATCTGGGCAGGTATTAACAAACAAACAAAAACAAAAAACAAAATATATATATAACTCCTGGTTTAGGCCATGTCCGCTTCTAATTTAATCATAAATATATATAGATGCTGACATATTTATGGATATTTGGAAAATGCACAGATCTATCTATAGAACAAGCATTATTCTGAGTTCTGTGAGTGTTTTCCTACTGAAAGAGGGCCCCAACTAAAATCCTTATTTAACAAAAATCTATTTGAGCATATCTATTGATCTAAACGAAGGGTAGATGATCCGTATGGAAGATCCAATAAGGAACGATTTAAAAATGTAACCTGCAACTTGAGTTTACCCTAGGTCTAACATTTAGTGTGAAATCACTGTAACTTTGACATAATTGTACACTGCTGCTGTGTGACTGTGCTTATTGGGAGGTAATTATGCAGGTAATTAAGGGCATTGCATATAAAGAGCTACAGACAGATCTCATTTTCCGCCCAACCTGAAGAAGCCCCTCTAGCTGAAAATGATTGGGCGTCTCTTTGCCAGGCTGTGGAAATCACATAGTGCTGAGAGAGCAAGAAAGACAAAGAAGAAGAGTGAGAGAGGGAGAAAGAAGCAGCAAAACAGCGACAGAGAGAAATCGAGCAAGTCAAAGAGGCCTATTTATTCTGTCTAGACTACACAATCATATTGATAGACTTCATCTAAAGTAACTTTCCATCTCTCTCTTTGTCTCCATTTCACTCACTCGTTGCACCTCCATCCATCTCCTGCCGTGGTGTCCGGTGCTTGTGCAGTGTGTGTTTTGTGATGCAGTATGAGTGTGAGGCGGTGGCTGCGTCATGATTTATAACCCCCGCAGTGTGCTCATAAATCACACCTGAGGCTGGGCGCTACTTAAATGCCCCGCGTCCTGACAGCATTTACCTTTTATAAATGATCAGCCTTTACCTCCCATTGAGATTCAGGTCTGGCTCTACTCACCACCCCCATCCCCCTCCCTTTCTTTTCTGTCTATCTTTTGCACTTTCATTCTCTCTGCTTCTTGTCTATTGCACTTTCAGTTTCTTATATCCCATACTTTTTTTGTCTATAAAATTGGTTTTCTTTCTAGCTATTTTGCTTCCACTGTATTTCTTTCATTCATTTTGTGGCTGATGTGATGTGGCTTCTACAAACATATGTAACTGTCTAGCATCATATCCTGTCTCACTCTCTGGCTCTTTCAAAGAAGTGCACATGTGTGTGTGTGTGTGTGTGCAGAGATGTATGATGGTACTCAGGCACTAACATGTAATTTGTTATTGCTACAGTTTAGGTATGTGCTTTACTCTTCATGTGGAGTGGGTGTGTGTCCCAGTGCACCTGTACAATGTATATTGTGTCAGCATGAGATATAATAATGCCTATCACACACACACACACACGCACCTAGGTTACTGTCTGATACATGGTGTATGTACCATGTATCTTACAATAGCCTAGGGTTGTGTGTGTGTGTGTGTGTATGAGTGTGTGTGTGTGTGAGAGAGAAAGAGAGAGAGAGAGAGAGAGAGAGAGAGAGAGAGATGCATGTACATACACGCATGATACACACACACACATTCACATAGGCTCTTGCTTGATAAATGTGTGTGTGTGTGTATTTATGTACATATGTATGTATGAATGTACATGTATCACTCACACACACACACACACACACATACACAAATGTATGTTACATATACCACATCCTTGCAACCACAAGACACTATTTTAGGCAAGGCCATTTCTATTTCTTAATTCTATTTGTATTTCTATTTGAAGCAACAAAAAATTTCACACTTATATAAAATGTGTACAGTGTTGCTCATCACCCCAATATTACATTACATGCAGTATATCAGTATGTTATCTGGATCAGGACTGAGCATCTGTAGCCGTTCCTGTCTTTTTCAGACTCCTCCTGACATGTCTGATAATGCTAAAACACTGATGTAATTCAAGTCGAGCCTCACGGCTGAACGAAACGTGAGCATCTTGTATAAAATACATAACAGTGTGCTAGGAAGTCATCACCGTACTCCCACAATGCCACAGGAATTTATTAGAGACTTACGTTGCTCCTCGATGAATTTATTTTCAACAGTATTCTTAAAGCAAGGCATCATGTAGAGTAATGGAAAGCTCAGCTGTTATCTGTATGCTAAATGGATGCTGCCAGGATCTGTGTGAAGAATCTCAGTGCTAGTTGAACCCTGAAGGCGCATTCCTGAAAAGGCTGCAAGGCAAATCACAGGTATATTTTAACACGATCGTTTCTATAGTTCCAACTTACACAAGGACTTGTATGATGAAGTTGATTTTATTAAAAAAAACAAAAACATTTATCATTAATATGATGGAATACGCTCTGAGGAGATGTTTATTTAATATTTTTGCTCCAGTATCAGCTTTTTCTAACAGTAAAGGATGATGAAAATCTTTTGGAAGAGAGATTTGTGCTTTCTCTGTCACAGAAAAGGTTGTATTTTTGTTTAATTCATTTAAAAATGAATAGATTGCTTGTAGCTGCTAATGTGTCATAAGTCATAACAAGAGCTAACATTTTCAATAACTTAATAAATGCAACTATAATTAGTAAAAATTATTAGTTTTTCAGCATTTTTTATAGCAAATTTCTGTGGTATACGAGGTGGTATAAGTGCTATTATTAGAAAATAATCAACTTGGTGTAAGGTCACTTCCCACCAAACAGAGTCAGTGATTATTTTTCTCTCACACCATGCCCTTAGATTAATTATTACATTTATTCATGCAAAAATAACTGCACAGTTAAGACAGAATATAAGCAAATACAAATGTGCAATTGTTGTTTACAAGCCTAACACTGGCTCGCTTACAGGCCCAGGATCAGTAGCACAGAGCCTTAACCATTTACTGACCATAGCATTGTGTCAGGCTTGTTTTTTTTTTTATTGCTTTTAAACTGATGGAAAATATTTTTTATATCAACCATATATCAAATAATCTAACACACTGGAACTAACTGCCAATGATGTATAAATACTATCCATGTATCAGCTGCTCATTTAGTCAGCAATCCATCTGTTAAATTGTTACACACTTGATCTTTCCTCTAAAGCGCCATTTCTTATTCAGTTCCAACTTTTTTCGTGGCGAGATATAAAAAGGAAAACCGGACAAACTAGATGAATCAAAAAAAAAAAATCCAGCAGCCTTCTTTTCCCACATTTTTTAACGTGACAGTTGTCCTTTGTGTTTGCGTTGGCCGGGCTACAGTGGAACTGAGAAATGTGATAGAAATTAAGAACTGTCTCTCCGCCAGACTGCTGGGTAGATATGAAAAGTGTTTCAAATGGGAGAGAGCACTCTTCTCTTCAGCGAGACAACATCAGGGCCTTTGGGATGACCAGAGAGAGAGAAGAAATTCTTCAGGGAAGATGAGTGAAACAATATTTACAAGATAGTTTCCTCAAGTCCAGAACCATGTCTTTCGCTTAGGGGATATTTCATATTTAGTGGATATTTCTATGTATTCGTATTTAAAAGAATTTTTTCCTGTTATGATAAGTCGTGTTTAGAGTCCTGATTGCCAGTCTGAAAACAATGTACTTCAGTTAGCAGTGCTATTTCTTGCAGATATCAAGGATAGATATTACACTCTTTGCCAGCTGATCACTGATATTTTAGGAAGTAGGTTTCTGTATGTTTTTTTTTTAAATGTACATTTATGCTTGCAAATGAGGGTTCATCTGATGAATTATGCATGCATTTCCATGTAATGTAATAAAACCAAAAAAAACTAGTCTTTGAGATGAAATTTTAATTTCATTATATCTGTTAGGAAAATAATGTATTTATTGTTTAACCAGGAAAAATAACATCAGCTGTTTTACTGTCGATTGTTATGTAAATGTAACAATTACATATCAAATATTTTGGGGAAATACATTTTTCTGTAATATTCTTCTACATACAGCATGATCAATGTAATGAATAGCAGATGTGAACTACAACAACATGATAACCAAACTTTTTTAACAATAACAATATACTCAAGTATGGTTTACCTACAAGGAACAACATTTAACACCTATAGCAGTTGCATATAATGTAAGAGCCATCACACTGCCTTCTGCTATTTTGGATTCTGACAGCTCTTACATGCCAGTCATGTTGCCTTATGGGATTGCTCAGTGTGCTCTGACTCCATACATTGGCTTCATCATGATCATTTACTGCTCTGTACTGATATCAGACTCTCTCTCTCTCTCTCTCTCTCTCTCTCTCTCTCTCTCTGATTATCCTTGTACTCTTTGTAATTTATCTTCCTTAATATAATTAATAATTTATAGTACTGAATATGTGCAATATCTCCATATGCCACTTTATGACTGAACACACTGTTTGAATTTTTTTCTGCACTGGATGGGAGTGTACAAATGTAGCATAAGAATGCTATTGTATATGGATGCTTGAAGCAGTCTTTATGCACATGACAATACACTTGAAACTGAAGCAGTAACCAATCCTGGTATTTCTCGCCAATTGTTTTAAAAATACTGACAATTCGGACTTCCTTTGGTGTGCTGCTTTTCACCTACTCGGTATAACAGGGTAGTAGGGATATTCAGACGCTTATCTGATAGTGCCAAGTGGGCGGAGCTCAGTTTAAGATAATCTGGTAGATATGAGTGTACAAAATCAGGTAAATTTGCGATGCTGCGTTTCAATACAATTTGAGAGAAGGTATAGATTTAGTTTACTTACATTTTTTGAACAATATAAATGTTATACCTAAAGTGGTAGTTAAAACACAAGAAAAACAAGGGTTTTGTTTTAATAAACATGCTGGCCTGACCTACAAGGTAAAGACTGCAATGCTAATCCTGAGCTCAACCTTTATCTTGTAATCAATGTCATGACCCTCATGTCTTCGCTAAGGTAAGCACAGCAGTAGTGCTCTCTATGAGGGTTAAGGACGATTGCTTCTTACTTCAGAGCTCAGGGTGCAGTCCTGTGGATTCTTAAGAAAGTGCCAAGTGTTGAAGCACACACTGCATTCTTATTTTATTGATTAGCTATCATCTTTCAGCTATTTGTTGTAAAACTGAAGCGCAGTCAGGGTATAATAACTGAACAAATTATAGATATAAATATCGTTCACAGATCCACCACTCATAATGTAAGTATTTGGCTAAAGATCCACATGTTCAACAGCCCAGAACAAGATGGTTCACAGACCTCATGAAAATAAACTCAAATGAAAAGCACACTGGCTCTCTGAACCACCAAATGATCCCATAAAACCTTTTAAACAAATTCACCGCTGAAATTGCCAGCCCTAAATCTGACATTTCAAATAGGATTTGGGGGGAAAAAGCATATTCCTTAACAATAGAAACCAGTGCATTCATTGGAATATATTTCGAGTGAGTCAGCGATAGTTTGAGCTTGTTGGAGGTATTTGGAGGAATGAGTAATGCTGAAGAAAGGCACAGTTTAATGAGTTGGCTCACCTTGAGATCACAGTGCAGTTCTCTAGCACCAGAGATATTCTGTTGCAGTGATTAGGATGGAATGCCTTTTGCTGACAGGTGTTTTAGGAGAATTTGTTGCGGAGTGTTTCGACAATGTAGCCTATACCTCATTCTTAAAAAATGCATTATGTTACGTTAAAATATGTCTTGCTGGTATATTATGAAAGGACAGCTGGTATAAATAGAGTCAGAGGCCTAAATTGCACTGCCTTTCAAAGACAAAAAGACAACAGTTTTAAAAATGCTTGGAGACTATCATGCCAACTTTTTCATCAGTGAACAAGACTTCCACAGGAAGGAATTAGTGTTAAGTCTATAATGGACTCAGAAATTACACTGACCTATTAGTTGCTCAGGAGCTCTTGGTTGCACAATTCATTACATTATTTGCTGCCCAGTGTCACCCAAATGAGCCTGATTCCTCTCAAGGTTTCTTCCTCATATCATCTCAGGGAGTTTTTCTTTGCCTCCGATGCCTCAGGCTTGCTCATATGGGATAAATGTTAGGAATAAAAATTAATTTAATATTAGTATTTAAGTATTTATATTTCTCTAAAGCTGCTTTGAGACAGTGTCCATTGTTTAAAGCGCTGTACAAATAAATGGAATCGAATGTAATATATACTGGCATCCACAAGTTAACATAAGTCCACTCTTAACTAATGTCTTACAGGATCATATAGTCTTAGGGATTTTTTCCTTACCACCATACATAAACATACATTTATACATTTAAAATCTATATCCCGAAATTATACATTTCTGTCAAGCTGCTTTGTGACAATATCTATGATTGAAAGTGTTATACAAATAAACTAGAAATGAATTGAATAACATCAGCAGCAGTGATTGGGAAAATAAATATGAATTTGAGTTTTGGGTATAATGAATGTGAAGGATGTAAATTAAATATTCTATCTTCCTTTTTTCCTTCCTGTCTTCCTTTTCTGGCTTAAACAAGGGGGTTTGGTATTTGGAGGAAACACAGCATGAAGATTGTGGGGCATTACATACTTAAAGCACTTCAGATTTAGAAATACAGCTATCAATCTGCCTGTAAGTGTGTATAATAACTTGGCTCATATTAATCATATTATGCCGCTGATGAGGCCTTGTGTTATAATGTATTGCTTAATCCTAACAGTTTCATTCTCACTCACTCACATCACTGATATCAGGCCATATCAACCTCATCCTGTTTTCTTTTCTTATCACTAAACTGACAACTTGTACTGATCTCAGAGTTTATTCCAAAGCAACTTTAACAACATAAAAAAGTTGTACTAAAAGATACGCTTCTGCAGATCTGTTCCATCCATGCATAAAGACCAGTGTGAAGACAACCAATCTGTGTGTATTCTCCTGTCCTTCTGCCCAGAAACTCTACAATAAAGGTAAACACTATATTAGTATGTCAAAACTTTTTTCGACCAAAATACCACATTTCTCATTTTCTCCACGCACCTGCACTACTTGTTCCACAATAGCTGTACTGTAAGTAGCACAACATTTAGCTGGAAAAATAAATAAATAAGGATAAACAGCAGCTTGCCCAACACGTTTTTTCCCTCATCCTCCGCAGTACATGCAGGAGTAATGAGGGGCTACCTGTAATTACATCCAGCTGCTGTCTTCCCTGACGAACGCTAATTGCCAGTAATGATTTTGGAGTGCAGTAAAAAAAAAAAAATGCAGACTGGGAACTGGAACAGTGGTGGGAGCCCTCTTACCACAGAGGGAACACCGTTAATCTCTGCCGCTGACTTATGAAGAAACCTGCACTCACCTGTTTGCCATTATTTCATGAGCTGATAACGAGTTTATTGGTGTCATAAGATTCAGGTGGAGTGTAAAGGTCTACACAGAATCTGGAGGCCTTCTGAGAGCTAGTGCATGATGGGAGAACGGGAACAGGGGATGACTTTAGCGACGGTTGAGGATACTAATGAGATACGTTGTAATTAAGCTGTAATTAATAAATTGTGGTGCTGCACCGGTGACATTTGGTGAGTCAAGCATATTATGCAGAGAGCTAAGCAGAGAAATAAAGAAAGGTTTCGAAAGTGATCTAGCAGAGATGATATAAGAATTAGCTTTGAGGATCAAGCAGCGGATTACAATAAAATGAGGTCTTTATTTTAAATAAAGTGAGAGTGCAAAATGTTATTTTAGCTCCACTGTTTATAAGCAGTTTAGGCATTTCAAATGACTGATAGGGTGTGTAAACCCAGGAGCTATAATGAAGATCTGATTACTACCTGTTACAGGCTGTTAGTATAATTATCAGCTTTAGTTTTGCACAAATTGACATTTTCCATATTCCCAACACACCTGATTCAATGAATGAATGGAAAAAAAAGCTTAGGATCTCAATCAAGTATCAGTGGAATAGGGAAAACCTGAAACTATGCAAATACAGTGGGTTCCCCACAAGCAAATACAGAGTCTGTATCTGAAACTAGCCCTCTATGCAGCTTTATATCGTCGCTTTATGTCCCTGAGTCTTCAGCTGCCCCATGGAACAAGATATCCAGCGCAAGAAAACCGGCTTTCATCTTTATCTTCGGTCTTATTGATTTTTCTCTTCAGATCCTTGGCTCTCAGGAAGATAACTCCCCAGTTCAAGAGCAAGCAAACACATCGATACTGTTGAAAACAGTGAACAGCGGCCTGGCTGAAAACTTTTTTACGACAGCCTCTGTATCTTGGCTTTCTGAGAATCGTTCCGCAATTAAGAGGCATCATTACGGCCATGCCTTCGCCTTAGAGACCATTCACTGGGTAAGGCCTAAACTCGTTAACATGTTTCAAGTTAATGAGGGCGGTTCAATGCGCAGCTCCGGATCACACTAGGTTATCTATCACACCTTCACTCATTATCATCGTTAACATAAAGTTCCCGAAGACCAAATTGCAACGAAGCGCTTAACTATAATTGTCGCCAAATATTGTGCTAGTATCCTCATACTGCTTCCCACTGTGTCGGATGCAGACCGTGGGAAGCATGATTAAACAGTAACACTGAGCAAAGTCAAGCAAATAGCAAAGTGTTTGATGGACATGTAATAAAACAACATATCCGTCCAAAATTAAGTCATTGTCATCCATCTATCCATACACACCCTCCTTACAATATTCATTTTGTTGAAGCTGCTTCATGTGTGTGTGTGTGTTAACCTTTGAACAGCAGAAGCTGTGGGTAGTTAACTGAATAAAATCCTGTAAAACTGGCTTATCTTATCTGCTTAGCTATGCATTTCAAAGGTTCACATGTTTATTATTGTGTGTACAGAGAGCGGTAAATTCTTAAGGCCGTGTGTTTATGGTGGGATAATTGCTGTGGCACCACCCTGCTGATATTTTTACTTCGAGATTATGTTTATACTGCTGGGAAGAAATGCTGGAGGTAATCATACCTTGACTTGCTTAAATTTGTTGCTGGTTATTTTTAAGGGATTATGCGTCAACCTATCACATACATAGAGTCGTCATATGTGTGTGTGTGTGGGGGGGGTCTTATCTGCTTTCCCTGCAGCTTATCAAATATAAAGTAATATAAATTGCTTATGAAAGGCAATAATAATAATAATAATAATAATAATAATAATGCATTTTGAATTTGTGGCCAAAGATTTATGGAAGGGTAGTTTTAAGTGTCTTTGGTTTTCCAGTTGCTGGAGTACTTTGTTTAAATACTGTAATCTGATTGGTGTAAAGATGTGCAGATATGCTGTACAATTTGTTTAGATGGAAATATGTTTTTATATTTATATTATATTTTATTTAAACCAAAGATAAATGCACCAATTCTGTCTTGTGCTTATTTGTTAAAGACATTTCTACATGCAGTATAGCTGTCCAGTCACATTTAATGTCATTTTATACAATGAAATTATATATATATATATATATATATATATATATATATATATATATATATATATATATATATATATATATAAATAAAGTACAACATTTCCCACCCTCAGTGTAAAATTATATTATATAAAATATTAGTGAAAAACACTCAAAAATGTTTTAGAGAAAAAAATATAATATAAAATATAAATATATAGAAAAAATAAAATATATAAATAAATAAAGGTTTTCGTAATCTGGTTGCATAAGTGTGCACACCCTTTTATGATTGGGGGTGTGGCTGTGTTCTGAATGAACCAACCACATTCAATCTTATGTTTAAAAATAATTATTATACAGCAGACATCAATGAAATGATTCTGATTAAGTCCAAATAAAGATTAGCTCTTTCTGTAGGATTTCCTTCACATCTTCTTGGTTATGTTTGACTGCTGAAGCTATGGTCCATAAACATGCATGATATCTCACTTGTTGAAAGATTATTGATCAGGAGATTAGTATAATAGAATTTTCAAAACATTAGGTGTACCATGGAAAACAGTAAAAGCCATCATCAACAAATAGAGAAAATGGAGCGACACAGTGAACAGGACGTCCCTTCAAAATTTATAAGAGGAGAAGATAAAAGCATACCAAGAAGGCTGCCAAAAAAAAGCCCTGACATGATTTAACATTTTTTTACATCATAAAAACCTGCCATGGGAGTGTAGACTTTTTCATCCACTGTGAATCATCATTTATGTTAAAATGTTTTGTATTACATGTTTGGGGAAACATTTTATACATCATTGTGCAACCTATGGCATCATATTAGCTTGGTTACACAGTAACTCTGATGGCTTTCAAGTGACACCCAACAGAAAACCTTTTACACTGTTATCCAGAGAATCCTGTTATCAAGACAAACATTTTCCATGTTTTCATTATGTGAGGGATTGAATTACTCTCTCTCTCTCTGGTCAATCAGAACAGTACTAGGCAATTGTAGGCATCTGTGAGCTAATATATTTGGAATATGAAAGCTAGTGCTTTTCTCCATGTGTGTTCAGCTGCCCAGTGAAGTAGGACAAGATTCACGTGTGTCAGAGGAAGCACATAGCTAGCTTTCATTTTTAGTTGGTAGGTACTGTGTAAAATGGGAGCTAGTGGATAGGAATTGGAATATGGGTTAAAAAAGGGATCTTTGCAAAGTGAAACAACTATCTGAACATGTTACATGTAGAACCCTTGGTTTCAGGAGATGTAGCTCAGTAGTAGAGTGCAGGCTTTGCATGTATGAAGTCCTGGGCTTAAACTCCAGCATCTCCAAGTGATGCCTTAATAGTTATGCACAAAAAACTACACTAGGTTACATATGTAACCTGGTTCCCTGAAAAGGAAACGAGTTCCCTTGAAAGGGAACTGCACACATTTGCACCTTATTCATAAACAGCAATACTATATTCATATCAGTCAGATCACCATATTCTTATTCATATCATCAGTCACTGTACTGTATTTATATGCTATTAAATATTTTTCTATATTTTGTCTATATTTTTCTTGTATAGCTAATCCCTTTTTAATTGTACAATTAATTACATTTTTATTTTCATTCTATTTTATTTTGCTTTACTAAGCCATTCTTTTATATTTTTTGATTATTTTAATATTTATAAAACACAAAGAAATTGTAAAAAGGTTTTTCACTGTAAAAAGTATTTCATGTCTTACTGTTTAGGATTGTGTATGTGAAAAACTTAGGCTTAGTGGTTAGCACGTTCACCTCACCCCTCCAGGGTCCTGGGTTTGAGTCTCACTCCCGCTCACTGTGTGTGTGGAGTTTGCATGTTCTCCCCGTTCTTGGTGGGTTTCCTCTGGGTGCTCCGGTTTCCTCCCACAGTCCAAAGACATGCTTCTAGGCTGATTGGAGTCTCTAAATTGCCCATTGTGTGTGATTGCGTGAATGATTGAGTGAGTGTGTGTGCCCTGCGATGGGTTGACACTCCATCCAGGGTGTATCCTGCATTGATGCCTGATGACACCTGAGATTGGCACAGGCTCCCCATGACCTGAGAATAGATCGGATAAGTGGTACAGACAATGAAATGAAATGAAAAATTTTTGAAGGTCACTACTGCTAGAACTATTCCAGGCACATAACACTGGACAGAGCCTCCTTGACAGACCCAAGCCCTTGCAGTTGGGTTTGTAAAATCTGGAGTCTGTGGCTGGGTATAGAGATGTCTGAATGACCTTCTCAGGTGACTCAGGTCTCTCAGCAGAGAAAAAAATGCATGAATGAATGGTTAATAGGCAAAGCAATACCATATGGCAGAAATACATCTTAATCATAGCAAAAATGATACCTAATAATAGTGACCAGAAGAAAATGATCCTGTGGGAATACGACTTTGAAATTCTGCATTCATAACAACAAAGCGGTGTCTCGCCTGGAAGTCCTCTGCTGTCCGATGAGCATGTACAACCTGCCCCTTCAGGAATACTGGAAGATTTTAGGCCTGAATTTTCTATCCCAAACAAATCCCAACAAGCAGCGCAGATCAGATACAGAAGGTGGATGCTGAGTCTGGGTCTTTATCTTGAAGTTGGCCCAGACGTAGAGTAAGTATGCTGAAAATGTATGTAATGCAGAAAATTTGGAAACAACAAAACAAAAATCATGACATCCAACTCTCTATGAAAAACACACAATCACTACTGCCCACGTCTTGCTAACCATTCTCTCCTCCTTCAGCAGCGTGCTTGTGTTTCATCCACGCATCCAAAAAGCATGCAAACAAGTCTAAACTGAAAAGCTCTTCCTTTTCAATCTCCATTCTGGCAAATGAAAAGAGCACTTACTTATCTGAAGAAAGCCTGGGTTGTGGATCAGTCGCTCCTTGTTGAGGAACTCTCCGGGTTAAAGATCTTGTGTTCTTTATCTGTTCTGAATTGTAGTGCAAACAAGAAGAATACAGAGTACAAGAAAAAAAAGAATTTAAAATATGAGTCAAAGGGCAACTTTTGGGATTTTTACTTTGTCTTTCTCACTCTTTATTTCTCTCCTCTGATGAAAGATGTCAAGTTCTTTCTTCCTGTGCTTGAGCTTGCTTTGGAGAAACCAAATGAAATAGCAACTGATGGACAAATATGGCACTCAGAAAATGACATTCATACAGGGGGCAAGCACAGAGGAGAAAGAAAGTACAAGAAAGTAAAATAAAATGGGATAATTGAAATGGAAAGTTCTGGGAGGGGAAGAAAATTGAGATGTTGTTGCTGAGTCGTGCCTGTCATCACCCGAGTACAGAGCAAAAGCAATTAAAGAAACAGGATGTCAGTGGGGAATTATTGCCACAATCCGAGTGAGGCAGAAGGACTCCCGACCAGGGGGCCACGGCTATTAGTGGGGGTGCAGGGTAATTGGAGTGACAGACTGAAATCATTAACACATTGCTTAAATTCAGTTGTGAGCTTAATGAGAAGACCTGCCTTTTCATTTTCTCAGCAAGTCAATGTCATTTGCTTTAGTTATAAGGGCGAGAATAGGTCTTGCTTTTATTATATGGATCCATTAACAAGAGTTGAAGATATTTATGTGTATTGGAGATTAAATACATTGTAAACAAATATGCTTCTAACTACTGTAGGGACATTGGGACACATATATCGAGCTGGATATGAATTAATTTATTTGTAAATTGTAAACAAGACATTTTGCTGTTTCCTGTTTGGTAAAATGTTCATTTGAGATCTCTTGTGTACTTTTAAGTGTGAGGAGACTCGGTACTCTGAACATTGATTGCTCAGATTCAAAAATCATATAATTAGCAGAGAGTTTTGGAATATTGAATAATTTATTGTATGCACAAATCTACTGTTATGTTACCTAGTCGTTTTGTATTAATTGCATTAAATAAAGGAATATGAAATATATTCATAGTTTAGGAATGCAAGAACACAAATACATAAAGAGATCCTCAACTTCTTCTGCTGTTAGATGATTCCACTCTCCAGCTGAACGCTCATCAACAAAGGACCTTATTGGCAGCAGGTAGACTATTTTAAAGTTATGGATAGAGCCATCCACTCTTGCAACTTTTACTTGGCTATCATAGTTTAGAGACATTGTTTTGCTAGACGGCACCACTGCCAGGCTCAACAGTGCAAAGGACAACGCGATTCAGAGCTGGTCAAATATTGCTGTGATGTTCCTAGACAGGATAAAATGATCCTTACTATGCTTCATTATTTTTTCTTCTCCCTTTCCTTTATTCAATTGAACAGCTTCATGGCATCTATTTTTATATAGTTCACTGGACCATGATATATGTTTCTGATGTGAACTAAACCTGAATAAATATAAAAAATCTTGAACACAAAAAAAGAAGAAGTGGTGGCTTGTCAGAGTAACTATTGGAAGATTACGAGGGAAGAGATATTTTAAAACTGGTATTATTTTATTTAGAGGATGAAAGCTGGCTTTCAATCTCTTGACTTAATGCAAGACATGTTAGAAGCACCATCCTTTACAGGTCCAGGTTTGGTCAGTGCTTACATTTCTTGACACTGGCATGTTGCAAAGAGAGATAAGCCACCAAATATATCTCAAACTACTAAGAGCTCTATACACCCTAGTGTGCTGCGTGCCATCGCCAGATTTCTTCCCAAATTCTGTCCAGGTTTCCTACACTCTTAGCTTAAAATTGCTTTGTATATGGAGTTCCATGACATTTCTTTGTATAGAACCATTTTGAAGGGTTTGCTGAAAATAACCAAGTAGGGTCTGTTGAATCCAAGTTAGATGGTTCTTTTCAGAATTATTTATATAATAAAATATTTATTAAAATAGTAACTTTAAAAATTTTCTATGTTTCTATACTTCTGTAAAGCTGCTATGAGACAATGTCATTGTCAAAAGCACTACACAAATAAAGTGAACTAAAATTGAATTGGAATTTAAGGGTTCTTTGTTATTATTATTATTAGTAGTAGTAGTAGTAGTAGTAGTAGTAGTAGTAGTAGTAGTTGTAGTATATACAAATTTAGAAAAGAAAATACAGCAAAAACATACAGAGTATAAATGAATTTCAACAAAAACAACATTGCATTATGAGAAAATATACAGAGCTAATACTGATAACAGAAATTATTGAAGTGTTTCTATCCTTTCTCATATCATCAGTTTTAATTATTTCACACATTTAATAAACTATTTGATAATTATATATATATAATTACAAATTCTTTGAATTTTTAGAAACATTTTAATATATAAGTATCACTGCTCTCCAAGGATTTTAAATAGAACCATTTGTTTTGGGAAAAAGGTTCTGTTGGCCAAATACAGAACCCCAGGTTTCTATAAAGAACCCCAAGGAACCTTGTTTTTTGAGAGTGTATTGATGCCATCCTCATTTCCAAGCCTGTGTCAGAGAGTACAGCATAGAGATGAAATGTGAAGAGAGACTTCTGACTGGCATTCACAAAAACACTTAAAATAATTAAACCCAGTATTTTCCCAGTGTGAAGTGTGTGGTGTCCATGATCACGTGGGTAGAATTCTTTTCTCTATGTTTTCATGTCAGACCATTTTCTTTCACCTCACTTCTATTCACACCTAATTGACCTTTTCCGTTATCCCTCTCCAGATTTTGTCATTTTCAGGTGCTCATACACTGCTAAATAATGCTTTTATTTGGGATAGACATACAAAATACATTCTACCTCTGCGAGAAATTCCATTTCTTTCATTGTTTTATCCTTAACTTGGGGAACATGGGGTCTTAATAAAAAAGAAATACTGAAAGATACTGAAAGAAATCACTTTACAATAAGAGTATCATGATTAATCATGCACTAGTACCTGAATGAATACTTACAATATAAACTAATGATGAGTTAAGGCATGTACTAATCACTAACTAATGAATAGCTAACCTTAACTATGACGTGGGTCTTATGAATTCATATGTGAATGTATTAAGTGAATGTTATGCATTTCAGTTAGTTGATGTATTAATTAACATTAATGTAGGAGTAAACTAAATGAAACATGCTCTATAAGAAAGAATATGAATTAATGATGCATATTGTTTAATTTGCCATATGCAGCTATGTACACAAACATTATTGGAAGGCGCTGGATTACTTTCATAATTTACACTGATCCTCCTAGAACATAGAAAGACGTACTGATATTAAACACAGATCATTTCAACTTAACCAGTTAAGCAGACGTACATGCTCTGGGTGGCTTTACCCAAAAGGGAGAGATTAATACAATAACATTTATTCAACTATTATCTGTTATGATTTAAAGCAAATGGTCTAGTCAGTGTTTGTCTTAAATAGAGCAAGTTTGACTGTGTTTACCTTATGTGTTAACTAATACATTAACTAACACACGTGCTAACATGTACTTAAGGTGGTTATTATTTACACATGAATCCATTAGTTTGTGATTAGTACATACCTTAAGTCATCATTAATTCATGTAGGTATTAATTCAGGTATTAGTGTATGAGTCTTTTCCTCTGTCTAATGAATGGCTGAAGTCATTAAAGTAGTGTAATGTTGATTAATGAGAGCCATGATAAAGAAGTTTTAAAAATATGACAATTTGAATAAAAAATAAAGAGTTGGGCGTCAGTATGCATGTGTGCATGTTTGAATCAGGAGGCTGCATGCAGGGTGGAGGTGGGGGGAGTTGGAGTTGGTGGGCTGCATGCTTTTAGACAGAATTCATCAATTCCTTTTTTATCTCTGCCCAGTAAAGCTGGCCATGCCTCCTTGTGGTGGCCCAGCCATCATAGCCTGAATCAGATGGTAGATTAACGTTCCACTGCTCGTTTTCTCAAATCCATTGCTCAGAGAAAAAGTGAGTAGAAAGAGAGAGAACATGGCTGCGAACCCCACATGGAACGGCTCATGCTAATGACCAGGTGTTGGGGGAGAGGTGAGCTTGGGCCCGGTTTGGGTGGGCGTCTCTCTGGAACACCGTGCTGCGTGGACAGATGTGCGCAAGCGCATGCTCCTCAACCCCCTCTGTGTGCACTGCCAAAGTAGCGGCCGGCGTTCAAACTGCGCTCATTTATCCCTCTTTGTTCTTTGTTATTTTTGGACAGGCTTGCGGGCGGGCAAGCAGGGAGGGATAAAAATCAGGGTCTCCATCTCTCCATCTGGTTTGTTCTTCTTTCCTTTTTGCAAATTTTCATGCAATACTTTGATTGCAGGGACAATGGACAGAGGACAGACACCCAAAACTGTGGAGTTAAAAGATTTAATGCCACAAGATTTTGGCTTCATATTCAAATGCTCAGCAATGACAAGGTGAAAGGCTTGAAGACCTCGGTATATATTAGATATCTAGAACCATTGTTCTCTCTTTTTATTTCTATTTCCATTATAAAGATTCATGAATCACACCTCAGATGTATCGTGGTAACGGTAACTGCCTCAGCAGTGGAAAGAAACCTCAACTGTCTCGAGAGCAGCTGAAGGCCGATCAGAGGAGAGTAAGGCAGCGTGAGCGAATGTTGAGTCAGGCAGTGGAAATCACCCGCTCTGAGTCTTTAGAACAGCACCTGCCAGCACCATGGAGGAGGAAAAGTCAGTTAGCTTAGAGTTAGCACTCCGCTTCCTCTCCTTCACATATTACACTCTGAAGCAAAGCACTGGTTTAACCTGCAGCTTTCACTTTGTTGTCACTCACAACAACTGAAGCAACAACCCCACCGCCTTCGCTTTCCCACAACAAGCTGAGCAAATGACAACTCGTGCTCATGTCATACAATACGCTCATTGCACAAAAAAAACAAGTGAAAAAAAAAAAAAACTCACACTCAGTCCAAAACTTTTTTTTTTTTCATTTTGGCGAGCTCAACCGAGGATGGAGGTCAGTGGGGATTTTTTGAGATTTTTTTCCCTCTTTTTTTCAGCGCTGCTGCTTGCCGCCCACTCGGCGTAGCCATGCTTTCTGAGTGAGGCAGGCTCGGCCACCTGCTTGCATTGTGGCCGGCAGCTTTGGAGCGCGGCGGGGGGCCCTGCGGGGACGGCCGAGCCCGCAACATGTTCCGGCGAGTTTGTTTGGAAACGGGCGGCCCGGGCCAGAGCGCCGCTCGGGAAGAGGACAGAGCCAAGCACAGCTGACAGACACACACACACCCACACGCTCACACTCGCACACTGCCACCCGCCTCCTCCATTCTTTACACAAACGCTTCTCGTTTTCCTCCTCCTTTCCTCCCCTCTTCCACTTCTTTCCTCCCTGCAGGGGTCTGAAATCACAGCTTAATTTGGACGTTCTTTAGTGGCCGGACAGCGTCTCGGGTCCCGCAGGTGTGACGTCATCAGTGACTGCCCAGATGGATTGCAGCAGGTGAATCCTTGGCTACATTTGCCAGTATGGTAGACATTTCTAGATAGCAAAACTTAAAGTGGCTACAACAAACCATATGGCATTGCAGTGTACGTCGTCCTCTAATCGCCCGTACTGTTTCTGTATTGTTTTGTGTTACACCATGGTCCTGAAAAAACAACATTTGGTTCCTAATATCGGGATTTTTATGTACTTTTTTATGTATTAATCTTGTGAGTCAATTAATGCATGTTTTTCATGACATATGTTAACCAGCCACTTTAATAGGAACACATGTACATCTTCTAATTCATGCAATTACGTGGTAGCAGCTCAGTGCTTAATTTCATGTAGATACATGTCAAGAGCATCAGTTAGTATTCATATCAGACATCCAAATAAAGGGGGGGGGTAGTCTGATTTATAGGCTGATTCAAGAAAATCTACTGTGATTCTTACACATAATGGTCTCTAGAGTTTCCAGAGAAAATAAAAAGCTGAAACATTTAGTTAATGCAAGAGGTCAGAGCTGACAGGAAGGCTTTTGCAACTCAAATAATTACTATGTATAACTATGGTGAGCAGAAAAGCATCTCAGAATGTACAAAGTGAGATAAATGGGCTACAACAGCAGAAGAGTGCCCTTGGTTCCCCTGCTGTAAGCCAAGAACAGACATCTGAGGCTACAATGGACAGACCAAAACTGCACAGTTTGAAAAAAAAAAAAAACACTTTTTCCTATCTTCAACTGTCCACTTTCTGTCTGCGGTTGGAGCTTAGCCACATCAACGTGTGACATACTGCAGGTTTTGAGATGTTTTTCTTCTCATCATGAACATAAAAGGCTTCCTGCCCCAACAAGGCATTTCCACCCACAGAGTTGTTACACATTGATTTTATTTATTTTTTTTAGATTCAATTCAGTTCGGTTTTTCTGTATAACATTTTTAACAATTGTAATCGAAATTTTTAATTTATAAATTTATCCCTATTGAGCAAGCCAGAGAAGGAAACTCTCTGAGTCGATATGAGGGAGGACACCAGACTCAACAGGGCAATTTCTGTGCACCGTGTGGCCAAAAAAAGTGGAAAACCAGGAAATTTATTCTAGTTTTAACATGAAGTCTACTGAAGTCTGGTCACGGATGGAGAGACTTGAGTGCAAAACTGTATGTGGTAATTCCAGTCCAAACGCTATCATAGCAACTGTAGTCCAAGGCCATTTCCATGGTTTCTATATGGTACCATCCACACTAGTCTCTTTCTTTCCCCTCTTATTTGTTGCTGTTATTTTTTACCCCATTCTGTGTAAACACTAGAGACTGTTATGAATGAAAATCCTAGCAGATCAGCAGCTTCTTAGATACTTGAAGCAGCCAAAACCATGCTGCACTCACTGGGATAACATTTTTCTTTATTTTGATGTGTACTGTGATTATTAATTGAAGCCTATGGCCAGCATGATTTGATGAATTGTGTAGCTACCACATTCACATAAATTCAGTTTATTTGAAGACAATGGACATTTTTGCAAAGCAGCTTCACAGGAATATAAAAATTCAGAATCTAAATAAATAAAAATGAAATTTAAATTTATATTTATTCCTAATAAGCAAGCCAGAGGCAATGGTGGCAAAAAAACCCTTCCCTGAGACAATATAAGCAAGAAACATTGATAGGAACCAGAAATGTTTTAAATGACCCACATGATTGGTTGACTATATATTTACATAAATGTGCAGCTGTTCTTAATACACTGCCTGATCCAAGTGTCCAAAGGTGATATCTTATGTGTTGCATAACATTTTAAGTTGAAGTGATGACTGACTATGGCATAGTATGTCTAAAAAATACCACCAAGAGTGTGTTCTACTGTTTAAACACACACACAGCATGTTGTACTCAAAGCTATCGTCACCTCACTGTGTAGTGAGTGACAGGATCTACAGGTGTAAGTGAATACTTCGTTTCATTCTTCACTAAACTTCCCTGCAAATTGCGAGTTGTTACAGTGCAAATCAATTTGCATAGAGTAGAATGTGAGCTAAAAAAAGGAGGGGTGCAAAGTGAATATATCAACATCGTGCTCACATCAGATCTTCACCCATACTGTGACCTTGAAACAGAAACTTTCCATGCTGCATTACACAACATATGGCAATGATAACACTTCCATCCTGCTTCAAATGTCAGCTCTGATGGCCTGCTGATAGTCGTTTCGTTGTACGGGTTTTATTTATGAAATGTCTTTCTCTCGTGTCATGTCACGTATTTGTGTTTGTTGCAGAGATCATTAAAACAGGATGTACCACAATTGACCAGTGCCCAGGTTTAAATGCCATCAGGTCCAGAGATAGGCTGGTTTCTCTTTAAATCTCATTCCCTAACAGAGAAGGGACCAGCAGCACAGTATGACTCAAACAACAACATAAAAAAAAAGCTGCAACTTTCCATCAGCAAGAGAGCTCCACTCGGTGTGGGTTTGAAAACATACTCACGTACACCCTCCCTCCTTCCCCCACGCCTCTACACCCACACACACACACACCTTATTGTGACTTCAGCATTTTCAGCAGTTTGGGGGCAGTAGTTTGGGTGTCAAATGAGACATAGAAGGTGAGACAGAGTAAGACAGAGAAAGAGAGACCTCAGGGGGAAAACACCTGGGCAGCAGAGACACGGGCCAGAGAAGATGAAAGTGAGTTAGAGCAGCTTTTTGATAACCCTCTTCAAAGCCCTAACGGGGAGAGAGAAAGTCTCCCGGAAGACTGTTCTCACCAGCTATATCTGGCACAGCAGGCTTCCGGAGTGTGCTGCACAACTTTTTGCTTTTTCAGTTCTTCCACTTCCTTCACTTTTTACTTACTTGCATTCTTCTCCAGTCAGGGAAATCACCTGTTTTCTTCTTCTGAATAAAAGTCACCCCACGTTTCAGAAGTGCAGGTATACAGTGAAGCAAAGCTGTTTCCATGCCTAGTATGAGCAAAATCTGAGTAGAATTTTAAGCTGAGACAATTGAGTCATATAACAGATTTTTGTTTTGTTCAGTACACCTCATATACCTTTATGAAAAGACTTCACTGATATAATGTAGATGCAGACCTAAAACCACAAAGACAATAGATTTACCATGCAAAAAGAGCTACTATATGTAATTAAGGTGATTTTTGAATCCTTTCCTCACATTCTGCAGGACCAATCTGCGCACACACACACACACACACACAGAACACTGGGGTAATAGCTGGTCTAATGAACATGTGTGGAATATAAGTACGTTTATTAGAGCAGGAACATTGTTGTTGCTTTCTATCAGTGGTAGGAGAGAATATCTCCGATCTCCTGACTAATGATATTTATGCACCAGCACGGCATAGCTGATATTCAATCATTAATAGTTGCACAGCTATATCTCACACAGAGACACACTACCGCAGACACAAAATATTCCAGTCACATAAACCAGCCATGCCCCTGTGCTCTCATTGACATTCATCTGTCCCCAGTGCACCTATGGGAGACACATTCACAGTGTGTTTGCAAAGATAAACGGGTGCTTGTGTTCACGTTCACAATCCAAAATGATCCCACACTCCATGAAAGAGATGAATTCTGCTCATAATTCTGGTTTCATTACAGGATCCTTCACAGTTTTAAGCTCTCTTCAGATTGGACTAGTTTTACATGGTAAGGTGGGGTTTTACAAGATCTCTGGAATTTTAGTGTTAAACAACAAAGATTACCTTCTATAAAATGACGTACGAAAGTCTGTCTCATATATTGTATCCCAGCTGATTTGACATCATAACCAATGGGAAATGGGATTCTCCCATCGTACAGACAAACTACAAATATGGACAGCACTCTTTTCTGTTGTCCTCTGCTGAAAGGACAACAGAAAAGGTACTGGCACAGCTTACAGTAAGTTATTGCAGTATATCTTAGCATAGGTATAGGCTACATACTTGTAAAGTATTACTGATCAGGCTCAGCTTCAATAATATTATTTATATAGCACTTATAACAAGGTTCATTTGCACAAAGCAGCTTTTCAGGAATATAAAAATTCAGAGTGTCCATAATGAGTAAGCCAGAGGCAACTGTGTAAAAGGAAAAACTCCCTGAGATGATATGAGGAAGAAACCCTGAGAGGAACCAGACTCAAAAGGGAACTCATCCTCATCTGGGTAACACCAGAGTGTGATTATAAATAATTCCCTTTATATAACTGTGTTTTATAGTCAAGTGCTATTGTGTAAACAGGAGCTTTCAAGCAACTTATAAGTTTAGGCATCAGCATAATTTCTAAATTCATTATAATTTCAACATAAATTCCTTAAATGTCCCTTGCATTGTTTGGCTGTCTGGCTGTCTGTCTGGCTGGCTGTCTGGCTGGATGGATGGATGGATGGATGGACGGACAGACGGACGGATAGATGGATGACTAGATAGATGAACACCTCGCAGCTAATGCCTGAACTATCACCCACACTCCTCAGAACAAGCCTTTTCAGGAAGTCAGATGTGCACAGTTTTAACAATGATGCTTGGTTCATCAATGTCAGGATGCCATCATTAACATTTAGTCAGTTTTGCCATGATCTCTCTCCTCTCATCCAGCCCCAGGCGAGTGTTACAAAAGTTCCTGTAGTTCGAAAGAAACACATTGCCCTCACACCGTACATGCTCACAAGCAGTACGGAATTTAATGAAGTATCCAATTAGTATCCAGTTGTCATTAGTTAGTCGTGCCTATGACATTAGTGGCAAGTGTCATTGTGTGAAACTACGTACTACACAGGGAATTTTTTGATGTTGTTGTTGTTGTTAAAATAATAATGCATACATTGTCATCACACCAAAGTGTGTGCGCCTGTCCTTGTGATTTTTACAGAGATCTGGAAGTAATCCTTATGGAAAAAAAACATTACCTGTACAAATAGTTTGAATACTTTAGACAGGTTTACGGTTTGCAAATATTAATTTTGAATGTTGAAATTATCCCTAGTGAGCAAGTCAGAGGCAATGCTAGCAAGGAAAAACTCTCTGAGACAATATGAGGAAGAAACTTTGACAGGACCCAGACTGAGACCAAAATTAATTCCCTTCGATATGGACCAGGAACCAGGAAATTCATTCTAGTTTAACATGATCTTAAAACGTTCTGATTTGCTTCAGGAGTTGTTTCTTCACATACAGAATTTTATATATGAAAAAGAGATCAATTATCTATCTATCTGAATCACCTCGAAGTACTCAGGGATCCTGTTCTCCTCCCAACAGACCCCCAGTTAGTAATCCCTGCCAAAAACACATTTACCCACACACAAGCTGAGCTTGTTAAATGCTGAATCTACTTTTGTTTCTTGTAAGTGATGAAGCTTTAAAAAATGGGGGCTGGGAGCTAATGTGTGTTATTGCATTGCTTTTTTTGTCTCTTTTTGCATCCAGAAGCCTGCACGGCGAGCCAATTATTGTGCAATCGTACTTTTGTTTATTGTTCCCAGCTGCTGAAATTATTACTAAAATGTCAGTAAGATGCAACATTTCCTGTGAAATTACTGACAGTAATCACTTCTCCTCCCAGCGCCACACTCCCTAATATGAATGCACTGCCAAGCAGTCCGTCTTGATGCTTCTCACCCGGCTTTCTTCATCTCCTTTATTGAATTCTTCTTCCAAACCCAATCACGGTAAACATATGCACTGCATCACTCTCTTATTGAGTGACTGTGCCTCCTGGCACGTTTGGTAATAATAACCCTTTATGGCTTTGATGTGTCTCTATGTTGTTTTTGCATCACTGCAACGCAGAGACTTGAGGTTCAGTTGCATCCTCGTGAGGTTGGGCGCCCACACATCTCTCGTCTCGCGTTTCTCCTCCATTTCTATTTCTCGCTCTCCAAAAGTTGTTAAATTCGACTTTATTTAATTGTGTCTGTAACTATACTGGCGAGGAATTGCTATAGAGTATAGTACAGAACATTCTACTCGACACATACGCATCCATCAGGCAAGTAATGGAGAGGTGCATTGTGGGTGTAATTACAACAAGTAGGAAAATAGATTTTAGGGCAGATCATGAGCCGATGAGATGTTCTAGTGTTTAAGCAAAGCTCCATCAAACTCTAATTGAGAATCATATAATATCTCTTCGCAGGTGTGTATTCCTGGAAATGCATATCCAGACATTACTATTCACATGAACTGAGTTCACTTACAGCAGACACATTAACAAACACCCTTAAGACTGGTAAAAGGAAGCAGTTAACACACTACAAAAAGTAAGTCATCTTATGTGGTCCAGACACACACACACACACACACCTTTGTGGCTAAGGAGTAGCTATAACAAGGCAAACAAACAAATATTCCAGAGATTGTGTGCCCACTACATTGTTAGTCTGTGTGATTATTAAAAAGCTGGCGTTCTGTTTGATCTGCAGAACAGATAGTACTCTTGCCATCTTGCCATCACGCCCACATGTGTAGCATAAAGAGAATTATTCATTGTTTTTCACCAAAAGCAACAAAAGTGTGCCAGCTCAAAGGGCATCTGCTTTCCCAGTTAATTTAACGTTCATTGGGATCCAAACTCATTGATGATTTGCATTTGATTCATTTAATTGGTATACGACATTTGCGAGTGTAAATAAAATAGATGGGTTGTTTGAAAATGAAAAATATAATGTTTTAAGCGAGACTTTTTTTTGTCAGACTGTCTTCTGCTCATTATTTTCTAAAAATGCAGCAAACTAAAAAAAAAAGAAGAAGAACAGAAAAAACAGAGCCAGTTTAATTCACTTGTTTTCAAATAAAAATATTTACTGCTTATTTTTTGGGGGGGAGGCAAATATTTCATTTTACACATCCGAGACCCTTCTCCTCCTCCTCCTCCTCCTCTTCCTCCTTTTTCCTGTGGGACATGTAACATTTTGACTTTACTATGGATCTGAATGTTTGTATTAATATATAAAGCATAAGAACTTTGTCTCGGATATCAGCCTGTCACTGGAGAAATACTCCCTTTCGCTTACCTGTGCCCCTGTCCTGACAGTCCCTATAGTAAGAGCTTTCCTGTGAGTGATAATTAGCTAAGCACAGCTTAAATACTTGAAAATCAGGTATATCTATTCAAATCTTAAGCTGCTTGGCTTACCCTCTGTTGTGCTCGATGTAGGTGTGGGCAAAAACGGCAAGCTACGACTCGCAAAAGAGCCCACAGTCAAATGAGAATAATGAAGCATATAGTTCTACAGTGTTTACAGGAAACTGCATTGAAAATGTTCTTCATTAAAGCAAAAGTATAACACACTACAAATACAAAGAAACTACTAACAGGTAAATCTGCATTTCAACCAGTAAACAAACCAGGACTGTCAGAGAGCCTTAAATTATCAGCTGCATCTCAGCATGGATTCTGTTTCACATGTAATTTACTTTTCATAAAATAGGGGTTTCTCTCTCTCTCTTTTTCTTTCTTTCTTTCTTTTTTTCCCTAAGGTAAGGGACTTTATTGTCAATGTATGTAAAACAACAAAATTGAGTTTTTCTTAGTTCTCAGACAGCAATATTTTTCACTAAAGGAAACTAAACTACAGTGCTTATAAAATAAAAGAACTCGCCAAATAGCAAGAATATTTTCTTCTTTAAAACCTGGACATCTTACATCAACAGAACAAGCTCTTTAAATCATTTACATTTCTTGAGTGTTTTATACCTTTCTACTACGTAAAGAGAATTTCTCCAACTGCTGCTGATGTACACAAATATGAATATAATATCTGGAATGAACAGATAATGTGATAAATGGATCTAAATGCAGATATGCACAGTGGAGGAGGAGGATTAGGCAATGAATAGTCCAGGTTTAAATCTAAATACAGAAAGATACACTATATTGCCAAAAGTATTCACTCACCCATCCAAATAATCAGAATCAGGTGTTCCAATCACTTCCATGGCCACAGGTGTATAAAATCAAGCACCTAGGCATGCAGACTGTTTTTACAAACATTTGTGAGAGAATGGGTCGCTCTCAGGAGCTCAGTGAATTCCAGCGTGGAACTGTGATAGGATGCCACCTGTGCAACAAATCCAGTCGTGAAATTTCCTCGCTCCTAAATATTCCACAGTCAACTGTCAGCTGTCATATAAGAACGTGGAAGTGTTTGGGAACGACAGCAACTCAGCCACGAAGTGGTAGGCCACGTAAACTGACGGAGTGGGGTCAGCGGATGCTGAGGCGCATAGTGCGAAGAGGTCACCAACTTTCTGCAGAGTCAATCGCTACAGACCTCCAAACTTCATGTGGCCTTCAGATTAGCTCAGGAACAGTGCGCAGAGAGCTTCAAGGAATGGGTTTCCATGGCCGAGCAGCTGCATCCAAGCCATACATCACCAAGTGCAATGCAAAGCGTCGGATGCAGTGGTGTAAAGCACGCCGCCACTGGACTCTAGAGCAGTGGAGACACGTTCTCTGGAGTGACGAATCGCGCTTCTCCATCTGGCAATCTGATGGACGAGTCTGGGTTTGGCGGTCGCCAGGAGAACGGTACTTGTCTGTCTGCATTGTGCCAAGTGTAAAGTTTGGTGGAGGGGGGATTGTTTTTCAGGAGCTGGGCTTGGCCCCTTAGTTCCAGTGAAAGGAACTCTGAATGCTTCAGCATACCAAGACATTTTGGACAATTCCATGCTCCCAACTTTGTGGGAACAGTTTGGAGCTGGCCCCTTCCTCTTCCAACATGACTGTGCACCAGTGCACAAAGCAAGGTCCATAAAGACATGGATGACAGAGTCTGGTGTGGATGAACTTGACTGGCCTGCACAGAGTCCTGACCTCAACCCGATAGAACACCTTTGGGATGAATTAGAGCGGAGACTGAGAGCCAGGCCTTCTCGTCCAACATCAGTGTGTGACCTCACAAGTGCGCTTCTGGAAGAATGGTCAAAAATTCCCATAAACACACTCCTAAACCTTGTGGACAGCCTTCCCAGAAGAGTTGAAGCTGTTATAGCTGCAAAGGGTGGACCGATGTCATATTGAACCCTATGGATTAGGAATGGGATGTCACTTTTGACTTGTTCATATGCAAGTCAAGGCAGGTGAGCGAATACTTTTGGCAATATAGTGTACATGGATATTTGGTATAATAAGTAGATAGTGGTAGTACCTTACAAATAGATAGATAGATATTTTATTTTTAGCACATTTAAAAATGGACATTGTCTCAAAGCACCTTTACAGATGAGTGATGGAGAGAGCTATAAATAAATATAGAAATATAAATGACAGACAATTTTTTTGGATGTTTTTAAGTGCTAGTTTAATTTGAGCAAATCAGATAAGAAGGGTGAGGTTGGGGTTTTGATTGAGCTGGAGGTTCTAGGAGTTGGAGTTTCCAGAAAATCTTTGAAGACATGGCATTTCTAGTCGGTGACCTAGTGAACCAGTATCGATGTATTCATTGAGAAAAACTTTAAAGCTCTTCTGTAAGTCGCTCTGGAAAAGGGAGTCTGCTATTCCATAAACCTAAATGGAAAGTTTTGTATCTTTCCATCATTTTTTTTTTTCATATTTTTCAAGCCTTTGGACTTTATCTTCATACCATTTCTGAGATGTTTCCTTTGTTCAAATCTGTCCTTTTCCTTTACAGTAAATGCAAGCTTTCGATACTCGTTTTAAGTACTTCAGTGTTGACTCAGGGAGTATTCTCCGTGTCCATGTTTGCTGTGTGGGGGCAGAAAATGCTGTATAAATGTTTAGATGGGCCGTTGTAGATCACGAGTGATAAAGCAAGCAAAAAACACTGACATCAGCAATTCACACAATGTTTACCTTAGACATGTATCTGTAGACTTTAACTGACACTCTAACACATCACTCTGTCAACTCTCTAAAAAAAAGTTTCTTACTTCCTTGCCTGACTTCCAGCATACACACTAGTACCAATCACATAGCTGTTAGCAAGACAGATGATTGGTTCAACCTTGCAAAAGGAGCAAGATTGCTCCAATAAAAAACTGTATTTTCATTTAAGTATTACTTTGACAACCACAGAACTGGCCAAAGTTTTCTACAACTGTTCATTTCTTTCATTTTCACTATTCTGGTTATTCCTCGGTCCAAGCTGCGACAAGCACATAAATCACTCAGTTCAGTGGAGATTGAAGTTGGAGCAAAAAAAAAAAAGCCTGTGGAATAGTGAACAGGGAGGCGAGAGATTTCAAAAGAAGATACAGAAATATTGTCTGGTGCAATGAAGTATGCAGCACTTAGAGTCACACTCTGAGAACTTTAGATTGGCAAAGTAAGCCTGGAGAAGGAACATCTTGTGATTGAAGTTTTGTTTCTTTTTTTTTTTTTGGTCCTTCGCCAGCCTGTGTTTCTATCCAAGAAACGAAAAAGAAAAGTTGTCTAAACCTGGTAGACAGCAGAAAATGTGCGAATTGACAGGTATTCCATAGCCTGCCAAAATCAGCTGTCTGAATCTTCTGTCATCACAAGATCTGCCTTAAATAATTCAGTGAGTGGATATTCGGTGACACTTTCTCTGACACGCTTGGAGTAAAGTCAGGTACTCTGATAAAAACTTTTTTTTTACACCGACATACAAGGAACTAATGCTGTTCCAAAATATCTGTGTTAACATGGCTAACTTACAGACATCCTTCAAAGGGTAAGGGCAATCTTGGTAAGAAAAGATGAAGGGGATTTTATAACAAATAACCTCTAACAAGTTAACACTAGGCACAGCAGGTAGAGTTGGCACCTCACAGCACTAGGGTCCTTGCTTCGATCCTGAGCTCGGATTTCTGCCAGTGTGGAGTTTCACATGTTCTGTCTGTGTGTGTGTGCGTGGGTTTCCCCCAGGTTCTCCAGTTTCCTCCCGCCTCCTAAAAAGTCATAAGGTCACTTAGCTACTCTAAATTACTTCTAGGTGTGAATGAGGGTGCGAATGTGTGTGTGTGTGTGTGTTTGGTGCAATGGTTGCCAACTAATTCAGGGTGTATTATTACTCAGTCCCTCCAGGATTTTTTTGTGATTGATTTTCCTGCCGCTTTTTGTAAAAATAAAAATAAAAATAAATAAATACGACGTAATGTATATTTTTGTGCTTTTTTCACATAAAACTAATTGAAACTGCAAGCACTGGATTCTTCTTTTAAGCTCCAACCAATAAAAACACATATCTTATTACTTCCTTCGACGCCCATGTATCAAAAAGGACGTCTGAATGTGTTGTGATGATGTCACTTGACATGTCTTGACCCAAATTTGCAGAAAATTTGTGTTCATTTTGAAAAAGTTCCTCTGAATATTGTGGATTTCACATTATTTTCGATGACATATTGGAGTGGCTGATTTTTATATTGCCAATGTTTCCAGGATAGGTTCCAGATCTGTCTTACCAGGATATTGCAAATGCTGATGATGAATGAATGAATAAATGTATAACACTATTATATAATCACTGTTTATAATGTTAATCAAAATACCCAGGAAAGTCTTCCATCTATCTGTCTGAATAAATGTCTATGTTGGTTTCATCTGGGTTGTCTGGTTTCTTCCTGGTTCTCTTTGGTGGATTGATGAATCTAAATTGTCTTAGGTGTGACTGTGTGTATGTACATGGGTAGTCGCTTTTTGTGCCCAGTATTCCAGGAACAGTCCCCAGATCCAGTGCCTCGTCACATTGTTGTCTTACTTACTCAAGTTCAAGGTCAAGTTAGCTGTGTACTGAGAGGAGGCAGGACTGGAAGTATGGTTCTTACCTCTGACTCATTACTATCATTTTTAACTGTTTGTGTGTCTTTGTGATTTCAGTTACTGTCATAACCAGAATATTCAGTATGTAGCTACCTTTCCAGATGTATTTCTTAGCAGGATGTGAGCAGAAACAGAACAAGACAGATAAAGCTGAGTACATGTGCATTTCAGCGTTTAAAACTAGTGATCAGGTTTGAGAAACAGTGTGTCACCTCTTTAATAACTCCGTCATTGCAACAGTGACTTGCTTCAGCTAGTGTGCTGCACTTCAGGAGAGCTACCTGCGTCCTCAAAGGATTTTTTACATTTTTTGTTGGACACAGATGCAAGCATTCAGTAGTAAACACTGGCGGATGAAAGTGGCTCCACAGTTGCAGGATTAGTACCTACTTTGCTTTGGTGATTCTGAAAACATCCACCTCCAAGCAGGAAAATATGACCCGTAATGTTACAATACAGTCAGTCTCACATAGCCAGACCAGAAGCAGAAGGTACAGCAGCTTTTATTGGCTGAGGACCACACAAGAGAGCATCTGACTGGCGTGAAGCAACCAATCACAGTTCATTTTGTTCAGCATCACATTTAGGGCCGTGAAAATGTAAAGTCGACGTCCGTACAAAAATAGACAGGAATGCAACCTTAGATAAATTAACTTTATTATTAAAGTTATAATTATTATAACGTTAATAATTATTATAACAATTATTTGGAAAATCTAATATTTAGCTGATCCTCATAAGTGCTTATTGTCACAGTTGTAAACTCAATGGCTTCCTTCTTCCATGAGCGAAGTAGAGCATCGCAACGGATTTGTTTTTCCAGGCGGATAGTTAAAAAAGGTGAATTTAACCAATCAGAAGACGACTTCGAAACTCCTGAAGTGTCCAATTTTGTGTGCCATAAAGATCAGATGTTCAGTCAACGGTTCATGTATGACTCCACTTTCAGTTGGCAGATGTTTTTATCCAAAGCAATGTACAGTTTAACAATCCTTTATACAGTTTAGTGGATTAGGGTTCTTGCTTAAAGGTGTAACAGTGGCTCTGTGGCTGTTTCCAGGATTTAAAATAATAACCTTCTGATTATTAGCTTTAACAACTGAACTACCACTGCCAATATTTAGAATAATACTTAATACATGCATTTTGCATACAGATGGCGAGAAACAAGAACACATAAAGGAGTACAAACATAGATGCAAGAATCCAATAAACAAAGATTTATGGGGAAAAAAATAAAATAACAATGTCCAAAATGTAGAGAAATGAAGGCCTGGAGGATGTGAGTAATACCTTGACATCCACCATATTGCTTAGGAAGAGGGCATGATATGATCAGTGGAACTGAAATGTGATTTGTGTTTCATATATAGGCTTTGAAAACAGAGAAATGTGCAAAACACACATGAAACTGAATGCCGTGGCTGCTAACTTAAGGCTAAGACCCAGTGACTGGCCTTCACTTTCATTTGAAAATGGTGGTATTATTCAAACCAGCAGATTTATCATTAAAAAACTGACTATCAGTGTCAAAATTAAATGAACTATTTTCTGCTTGACTTGCTAGCATAAATCTTTAATTAGCTAAAAGTTTGTTTGATCATCTGAATCTTGAAACAAGTGATACACTAGCTATGAAATGTTGGTTTGTTGTGGTTTTAGCCCCAGTTGAGAATTTCAGCAATATTATTGTGTTGAGGTGTAAATTATCCTACATATAAATTAGAAAACTGTAGATATAAGACCAAAATGTTGACCAAAAAACAAACAAACAAAACAAAACACATTCAATTTGTCGTTATCCAGATGAAGCATAAAAGTAACTTACAAGCTGGCTGACAAACATTAGCTTTGCTAACTAGCTAACTGTAGCTTGCTAGTTAAACCATTCAATATCTATAATCTTTTAAATTCATCTCAATTTCACTCTGAATTTTAATTGTTTTTCATTCACCGTAAAACAATGAAAATACATATGTTTAAATTTTAGAAAATGTTTGTTTGCAATCACATGAATGAGGTGAATGAATTCAGGTTTGAATTTTTATCATGCTAACTCCTTTTTTATTTTTCAGTGAAAAAGACAGCTCGTGTCTGTACTATAGAATTTGCTGAAAAACACTGAGTGTGTATCAGGAAATCTTCTCACTTAACATTATGCTGCATCAACCCATCCTGGGATATCATCATTTTTTAGGACACTCAAGAGTATTTCAATACGAGGATTTTAAGTACTATTTCTGTGGAGTGGCTATAAGAACAGTGGACCAGTGGGAAGCTGTAAACAAAACTAACCTTGATGATCAAGCTCTATTAGGATGCAGACGCAGGGCTATGCTAATTTTACCCTATATCCTATACACGTGAAACAAGAGCATCACGCTTCATTAAGAAAGGCCATGCATTATTCAGATAACACACGACTGGAGGAAAGACTTCAGGCCAATTAAAGAATCCAGCGCTGGAATTTTCCAGAGCCTGCACTTTTCTGTCAAAGAAACAAGCATGCACAGACCCAGTCATGCCATTCATTTTTAAACACACACATATTTTTTGTGTTATTATTAATGTGCGATATAGTGTGCAGAAAGCAAAGGCCAAAAGAAAAAATAGAAGGAAAGAAAGAAAGTAAGCTGCTGATGAGAAAATGATGCAGACTAAAAAAGAGGGGGAGAGAGAGAGAGAGAGAGAGAGAGAGAGAGAGAGAGAGAGAGAGAGAGAAAGAGATGGAAAGCATTAAAATGTTAATTGTGTAGGTATCCCCAGGGCAAAATGGTTGACCTATTTCTGCCATAATGCTGCCATTAATGCCATAGTTCAGCTTTCTGCTGCTCTCTGACTGTGTTCTCAATGCGACACTCAGATAAAAGTAATATAAAAATATACTGATTCTAATGAAAACATTCAATTCATTTGTAATATTTTACTGTAGTCCTTATATTGGCTGATGATAAATATTGCTGCAAAATATTAGAATATATGAACATTGATTAAATATCAGTGTGTATGTGTGTGTGTGTGTGAGAGAGAGAGAGATTAGTGTGTATTTGCATGCCTGTGTGTGTGTGTGTGCGCACGCATGTGTGTGTGTATGTATGCATGAAAATGTGCGTGTGTGCGTGTGTGTGGCCAAACAGCAATACACCATGCTGATTGCTCAGCTGACTGAGCACAACCCTGCCTGACTCCATTAGAAGTGACTATCTCCTTAAATATCTTCTCTCTCTCTCTCTCTCTCTCTCTCTCTCTCCCCCACCATTTCTCTCTTTGTTCTGTGTGATTAAAAGAGAATCTGCAGTTATTGTTCATTTAGCCTCCATAATGTAGAATCATAACCCTGTAACCCTGCAAAGGGACAATACACCACAAACATTCTCTGTTCTGAACAATATCTGAAAAGCTTTATAACGATAAAAAAAACATTCATGTTTTCAAATCTACACAGTTTGCTGCTGTAAATTATGTATTTCATGATCCACCCACTGAATATATGGTCTATTGCGCTCAGCTGTATTATATAATTAAATTAAGAATAGGCATTATTTTAGACACAAGCATAATTTGAGATAAAATTTAATTTACTTCTGATGTGTACTATGTATGTCTGTTTTAAAATACTATAAAACCATTTATTCCAGTTGTTACATATCAAAATTCTTGATATTGATATTGATATAAAGAATTAATTAACATAAAAGAAAATCTTCTACCAAAGCACATCATGAAAAATGGCCACATTGTCTATTAGTATAAAAGGCAAACAGTGAGCCTTCTGTTATTTCCTCTCAGAGTTCTTCAGCACGCCTGCGTGCTCCAGTGGCTCTGTGCTATTCTGTAAGATGCTAACAGCAGGAAACAATGCAGGCCAGAGACAGGAACTGTAGGGTTCGGGCCGGAGCTAGGCCGCTGGCCGTGCAGTCACATGACCTGCGTTGGGGCGATGGTGGCCAAGAGGCCCAGCTGGTGAGGGGTGATGAAGTAACTGTAGAGGAAGTGCGGGCCCGAATGTGGCAACAGCCCTCTGTCTTCAACTGTTACCGACAACAGCAAGTCATCCTGTCACAAGATTTACCACAACTGTGGCATTTCCGCTGCCTGCCATGACTCGGGGGCCTGGTGGGGGATCTGATTCAGATCTGAGCACAGTGGGTGTAGGATTTGTGCTAAGAGCTTGAGTTCAAGCCTTGGGGAGTATGCAATGGTTTTCAGGAGAAAAATAAAGACAGCTCTTTGTTAAATGTCTCAGTGGCTTAACCACAAACATATATATATATAAAAAAATACAGAATGTAAAAAAGGAACATTCATGAGCATTAATTCAGAGCATCGGAGCTTAATTTAGTTTTTTATTCTTTCTGGTCAATGTACCAGTAGATCTGGAGCATATCCTAGCACGAGGCAGGAATACATCCTGTATGGGATCATAGCACTTTTTCACACACTCATTCACTCCAAGTGCCAATTTACTGCAACCAGTCCATCTCCTTGCTTGTTTAATGGAGGTAGGATAAACTGGAGAACCTGAAGGAAACCCACATGGACACTTGGAGAACATGCAAACCCCAGAACAGACAGTAACCCAAGCTCAGGATCGAACCGGGTGCTCTGGAGCTGTGACACATACGCCAACAAGCCACCATTGTTATTTGAGATTTTTTATACAAATGTTACAGAAATGTTTGCAAACACTCATCACAGTCATATACAAATCACTGCATTTAACACTCCTTTTATATAAAGTGGATTTCATGATAATGAAGAATAATGAAGTTCAATAAACAGACAAACAATAGATTATGATATTTTCTCTCTTCCTTCTTCCTTTTTTATAGACCTATGCACATTGAGTATACATTTCCTGAATTTCTGAATTTTCATTATATATAAAAGATCTACTATATACACTATCTACATTCCATGCATCACTAGTTCTCATAAGCTACCACTGAAATGACTCTTGTACCATTACAAATGGCTCTGCTCTCAGCTTCTTGGTAATAGGGTTCACATATGCTCTCATCTCATCTGAGAATCTGTCACCACTCTGCCTATGTCTTCTGCCCTGATTTGCCCAGCTGGGTTCTGCTCTAGCAGATCTCATTACAGGCACAGGACCAATCGTGCTCTCGTTCCCCAGAGACAGCCAGTACATAGGCAGGCACCCCACTTCATGGCCCCTGGGGTCATGACCTAAGACAGGCCCAAGCTTTGACAGCCATGTCATCAGGTGTGCATCTGCACCCGTTAATGGGCCTGATGCAGGAGATCCGAGCCTACGTGCAAAACAAACGAGGAGGCTCACCTGGTGCTGAGCAATAGCGTTGATTGGGTGTGTGGGACTCGGGGAGAGGCTGTGCCCGGGGCGTACGCACTCTGAGCAGGCAATACCAAGCAGCTGCGCCCTCCAGAGACCCCTGCCCTTTCCAGGAGTCCTGCTGAGCAGAAACGCCAAGATGATCTGGATACATATTCAGTGAAAACTACATGAAGTGTCTCAAGAGCCAGGAACAATCAGCCAAAATCAAGAGGTTGCTTGGACTACAGATGTAATCCAAATTTTCTTCTAGCGCTACTGGGAGCAAAGATTTCAATGTTATTGTCTTTATAATATTGTTTTCTTGTCCAGGCACTCCACACCAAAAATTCAGTCCTCACTTAAGTAGGATTATGAGACCCGTGGCAGAACTGAGACACCCTGCTCTCACACAGGGACTCAGTGAGTGCGCTGGCTTTTGTTCCAAGAGAGCTTCTAATTACCTCAGCTAATTGAGCTGTTAATTGAACTGTTGTCTTAATTAAACATCTCCCGATGCTTCTTTGCTCCCAGTGCCTTGCTATTGGAGACGAGTGGCCGTAGCTACACATGCCGCACATGAAGAAAAAGCCAAACTGCTCTGGTCAGCTAATCTGTCTCGGCTTTATTATTATTATTATTTTGCCGATGGAGACAGTCATTAAGGATTAGTCTATTATCAGCATCGGATATAAATCCAGAAACGAATAAGCTAATATTGCTTAAGGAAAGTGATGTCATTTTTAAACAAGGTCAGACTGATACCTTTATAAAACATGGTCGAGTTGTAACTCCTAGCTTCTTGTTCACTTAGCCATTGCAAGGCATATTAACCAGTAACTACTACAGATTATTCAGTAACCACAACAAAACTAATAGGAATGTCTGTAGGTATGAGAGGAAGGAATATTAGTCGAGAAATATTTTGTTAGCAAAATGTGTTAAAGCCAGTAGTACTGAGCTTCTGGTTGCTAATCTTGTCCTGGTAACTGTTTAAGCAGTAACACATCACAGCCATCACATCACACATGCACAGAACACAGTTCCTTGCCCTGCAGACCTGACGAAAGCCAAACACCTGCAACCACAACATCTCTCCCCGGCTTTCTCTGCTTTTCCTCTCCTCCCCTCTCCCACGGGGCCTTGTAGGGGGAGAGGCTGAGCAGCACCAGCTAGCTCTCAGCTGGGTGTCTGACTCAGACACACTTCCTGCGCAAGGCCAGCAGTGAGAAGAAGATGAGGTGGGACAAAGCCGCCAGCGCAGATGATGCTAACTTTATCATCCGCTTACAGCCTGATGGCAGATGGTGGACTTGCGACACACACATACACATACACACACTGTGCTTTCCCAAGAGTTTCAGCCTCAGGTCCACGTGAAAGGGAAGCTTTGTCACAGGACTCCAGATGTCAACAAGGGCCGGATGAAGTAAAAGCGTCGCATGAGAGGGTGAGAGAAAGAGAGGAGGAGTGAGAGAAACTTCATCCACTTAACATTTCACTTCTGAGAATCATTGACTTTTGTGCAGAAATCCTTAACCAGGGTTAATCTGCTTAGATAGGGTTGTGTAAAAACTGCTGCCGCAACACAGCAGATTGGATCTGTGATTGAAATCCTAAACCTAGGTCTACATGGATATTTTGTCACAATGAAGATATAGCAAAGAAGAATAGAACTAAAGGGAGAAAATAAACATACAAAGAGAGATAGAGAGTCAGAGAGACAGCAGAGAGAGAGAGAGAGAGAGAGAGAGAGAGAGAGAGAACAGCTGCATTATGAAGGTTATTGGTGCTTTTAGCCTGAGCGGCAGGTAGATCAGAGTCCCATGGAGATTCTAAATGAAGCATTCCAAGTGTTTCCTTGGCAGCAGCATGTACTCAAAAAAAAAACACATACTGCTGACCCAAAGGGAGCGTCCAAAGCGGTTCACATCACTGGCTCAGCATAATACAGGAAAAAAAAAATCATTTTTACAGCATCAGAATAATGTGAAACCATACACACCTTGGATTTGTGAAAGGCCACCAATCTCAAGCAACTATAATATTCTACATTCTACCTTCATCACTTTTGGTGGACGGATTGACAATTCAAGACATTTTAATGATGAATTTAACGGTGCTCTGTAGGAAGTTCAGCCAAACACTGATTGATACTTTTCCTGTAGGTTAAGAAAACATACACCGGCTACATATATTAAAAAAAAGAGCTATATATCACACGTGCTCTGAGCCAAACGGAAAGCTGCTTGGCCTTGCAATGTGATTTAGCACTTCTGTTTGAATGGCTGTATTTCATTGATGAGGAAGTTCAACAGCAATTATGGTGCTCTGGATGTCTGGTAACACTGATAACTGTGTTATCATATCTCTGCATTTCACATCTTGTCGCAAATGTTTTGGAAATAAAATATCCTTTCAACATGCCTGCCCTTGTGAAAGTCTTTAAAAGTTCCTCTAATTAATGGAGAAGTTCACTGGTGAGCGCTTTGTCACAGCCTGCACCCAGCTCAGATAATGTGAGAAAAAGGAAAAGGGTTCAATCTGTGGTTTCATGCAGCTAGAAGAGTGCTGTAACGGCTAACTTGTCAGGCCATCCGAGATACATTTTATAGCTTATGCCCGCTGCTGTAATGTTGAGTTGTAACTGGTGAAGCAAGCTATTGCATAGGGATGTTTGGAGGAAAGAAAAATCACAAGCCATGACGGAAACATGTAGCGTCTCACATTTACTCCCATTTTTTAATGAAAAGTATCTACAGCACACATCAGAGGGTGAATCATAGTTGCCTTCATGGTGCCCTGTAATGACTGGCATCACATCCCATCCCAGGTGAGTACTAAGTGTTCCCAGGATATACTACAAACCTGCCATCACTTCCCATTTTCTCAAACCAGTGAAAGAGATTCAAATCCCATACCCATAAAATTGTGCGCTAGAATTAGATTCAGAGCGACGTCTCACGTCGGAAAACGTGTCTCTGAGATTTTGCTATAATCCATCATGTGCTCCTCAAATGGGATTTTTGTGTATTAAGTAGGCTTCGGAGGTGAGCATTTTCTGTCAAGTTTCCAATTATCGTTGATTGAGTCAATGGGAGCGAATAAAACATCATTTGCTCTAAGTAGGGAAAATGAGGCCCAACTGGTGAGTCTGTATCTGCGTATGTGTGTGAATGCACACACATGAGCATGTCAGGCTGTGTTTCTTCATTTGGGGAACTTTTGACAGTCTTGTGTGTGTGTGTGTGTGGCTGTGTATGAGTGTGTGTATGAGTGAGTGAGTGTGTGTGAGTGTATGTGTGTGCGTGTTCCAGAGTTGCGAGAGCACAGCATATGGCTCCTCTCTGTGTGGGTTTGCGATGGAGTGTGACTTTGCCTCTGGTTGTGCTACTGATGTTTTACCAAGTCAATAGCCAACCGGTGAAGTCAGGCTGTTCAGTCGTTCCCTCCTCCAACAAAGAGACACACATGCAGACACACACACTTTCATTAGATAAACAATTCTGCTTTATTACAATATACAAATATCTACGATTAATGCTTGAGCGAAATAAAAGACTATACTAAACAGCCATTTATATTCTTTTTACTTCATCTCTTAGATACTGACGTTTATCAGAGACACACATCAAGTATATTACCTTCTTACGTTCTCTTTTTTTTTTCTATTTCTGTACTCAGCCAGCTGCTGAGTCAGGTCATACCCAAATAAAGGTCCTTTTTCCCATTATGAAATGGCATCAACCTCCCATATGGATGCACACATCATTTCCCAAGCAGCGCTCTACACATAGCACCATGCCACTGTTCACTTTCTTTATCTCCACACACACCGTTTCGCAAGACATTTTCCTCCCCCTTAATGGATTTCAAAGAACATCTGCTTTCCATTCCTCAACCTCGTGGGATTTTCATTTAGCCAAGTTAATTACTCTATCAAGCTAGCTTCATTATCATATTCTGTCTCTCTCTCTCTCTCTTTCTCTCTCTCTTAAAAAAAAACCCTGTGCCCCGGTGCTGGTGCTGTGGTTCAGCTCCTGTGTACGTTCCCATCTGAATGAGCCAGTGTCATGGCAGCTCAGGAAATTACAACTGCCTCTGACCGGGCCTCAAGTTCCTAACATGTATCCTGTGTTAGGTTGGAAATCTAAATCGGCTGCTAGAGCTTGTGTTAGCAAGATCACACTGCAGAATGTCTCAGAGGGAAAAGAGGGAACATGTGTTGATGCTGATGAACAGCAGTTCAATTAATCAGAAAATGATCGCCGTGTTCAAGGTTTAATACAAACTGTCCCCATGGGTCCAATAATGTGATGACTTTCTCATTGACCTTTACTGACCTTCATCGTCTGACTAAATCTCAATTGCTAGGCTGTGATCCGCTGAGTGTGAACAGATCTAACAAGCTAGAAAGTTAGAATCTCTACAGTATATGTATAGACTGCATATCAGCACAGTTCTATTGGCATACAGTATAAGTGAATGGTTCATAACCATGCCTCAAAGGTAAGACGAGGGCAAATCAAAACCACATGGAAGATTAAAATGTATGTCTTTGCTGTATATTGTTTGTGAGCCGCTTGAATGCTGAGGACCTAATTGGATAATTGAAGAACTGATGTTCAACCAGATTGCATTTGATTTACCATGTGCTGGTAATTTGACAATTATAAACACTACTACGTTTTTAAAAAAAATATTCTTCAGTAGGATAAATGTAAAATTACACAGTCTCTTTTAGATTAGAAAAAAAACATCATCCTGAAACCGAAGAGTAATTTGTAAAGCTTTGACGTGTTTTTGCCTCCAAATTGTACTTTTCTACTCAGCTTTCTTTTCCACAAATCTACACTATTAAAAAAAATATTTAAAAAAAACTTAAAACAAATTGTGAACTTGTGCAGATTAGAATAAATCAAACCTGAAAAGTGCCTGTCAGCTTTCATTAATTATTAGCAACACTGCTGTTTCTGGGTGAATTAATGCTCTTTAAAGTTTCGATCAGACAACGCGTCTTGATAAGATCTTCACTAATTACATTTAATTTTTTTTTCCCTATCAATCATTAGAAGAGAAAACAACAACAACAACAACAACACCGTTTGACAATTCAAAGTGTATACCCTGAGGTCTTATCAAATAACAGTGATAATCATATTATCTAGTTACTGTAATTGAAGTGACCTTTTATATGCCACCACAGCTGTATTCGTCTTTTTCCAAATATAATCTGTTAAATGAATTATACACTCAGTATTTCAGAGGAGCGCTGATGCATCGGGGAGCAGATGGCTTGGGTGGTGCACTAACTGCTGCAAATTGTCAAGACGAAAATGGATGCACTAAATATGGCCGTGATGGTGTTTGCAAGATGACAGAACGACTGGCAGTGGATGAGGAGATGATGGAACCGAATATGCCATCTGACTCCTGAATTCACCTCAGATCTTAGAGGCTGTGATGGATTCAGAAATATCGTGACGGTGATGGTGATGGTGACCTCACAGGAAGTTAGGTCATAGTCTGTTTTAAGGTGTACTCATATATTCAAAGTGGATGCTATTTACTTCGCAGCCACTGCATGGCCTTTAGACTGAGGTCTTTTGTCAGGGTGTAGAGATGAGAGACAGAGAAAAAAAAAGAGAGGGGGTAGAAGTGAATCAAAGACATATGACCAGTAAAAAAAAAGAGAAAGAAACAAAAGGGTTGAGTGAGTGTGGTTTCTCCAGGCGACAGGGATTGATGGCTGCCACACTTGCATGGTTGGCATGAACACATGCCAGGCAGCTCGTCTTCGTGTTTCCGCTTCAGCTTAAAAAGCCTGTGTGTGCTAATGGTTCTGAGCGCTCCCCCGCGCCTTCTTTTATTACCTTGTTGACACCAGCTGCTAGTTTTTAAGCACTTTTAAACACGTGTATTAGTGGTGGCTCAAACTGCAGAATTAATGCTGTTATTCACCATGCTTTTTTTTTTTCTTCCCAAAACGCAGGTGGGAATAGGACCCTTGCCAGTAGAATATAAAGACGTGCGCAATGATAAAAGCTCAAATATGAACACCTAGGATTCCCACCAGGCCTCATTTTGAAAACCTTTCATATTTTTATTACGTGAATAAATCGCAAAAATAATTGTTGTGTGGTTAAAATCATTCTTAAGCGGAACAGTTAAATCAAACAGAATAATTGGTGTGACTCGTGACAGAAATGCAGTTTTAAGTATTATAAAACGTCCTGTGCATATTTAACTGTCAATGAGCATCAATTATCAAACTCTATATGAATACACATCTTCTTCTTCTTCTTCTTTTTTTGGAAGAGCATTTACATTTCATAAATATTTTGTTAGTTTGGGGTAAAAAAAAATCTTTGATATACTAAAAAAAAAAGAAAAAACTTTAACATTTTAAAACAGCTCCTGAGCTCATATACATTTACAAAGACTACTTTTTTTTTTTACCATTGTCTGTACCGCTTATCTGATCTATCCTTGGGTCATGGGGAGCCTGTGCCTATCATCAAGGCAGGATACACCCTGGACAGAGTGCCACACTACGGGCAATTTAGAGACTCCAATCAGTCTAGAAGCATGTCTTTAGACTGCAGGAGGAAACCAGAGCAAACTCCACACACACAGTGAGCAGGAGCGAGACTCGAACCCAGGATGCTGGAGAGGGTGAGGCGAACATGCTAACCACTAAGCCGCAGTGCCACCCAAAGACTACATGAATAGGGAAATTCACTCATTTTAAATCAGAAAGAGAATACAGGAGCAATTGCAGTGGCTGAGCTGCATTATATTTAACACACTCTATGCTTACAAGCTGTTCTTAACCCTGTTTAGACCTTATATATTTTTTCTCATTTATATCTCGGTGAGCTTTGCCTTTCGTGTATATTGTTGGCCTTACTAAATGTGAATATTCATTTTGTTAGCGTTTTATCTTCCATTATAGGCATGTTAGTACGAGAAAAAATCAGCAGTACCAAAACTTTTGTATTTCCGGGGGGACTTTCGTTTCAGTTTGGCTCATGAAAATGCAGCCAATTTTCCTAAAAGATTGATAAATGAGGCCCAAAGAGGATATCAAATGACCAAAAAAAATAATTAACTTTGGATTTTTTTCCTGTCCACATGAGAAAAGTACGTTTTGTCTCAAACAAAACAATTTTTGCATACTATGTGTCTCACAGGATGTCCCAAAAGTCTTCATACACTGGGGAAATAGATAGATAGATAGATAAATGGATGGATATGTTTTTCAGATAGATTTTAAGAGTGCCTTGTTACAAGAGAATAATATTTTGAAATCATATTGGTCGTTATGCCTGGATCAAGAAGCTGCCTCAAGGTTGCAATGGTCTTTAAGATCAAGCACATCACATACAAACCGAAGATTCTTAATAAAAATCAAGGGGGGAGAAAAACTGGAATGATTGTGGATCAACCGAAAAGTAGACATCCACAAACATGCACTGAGCAAGGCACAAAAATAATTAATGCAAAACAGACATTAGAGTTACAATACAAGCGTACAATTTCTGCACATTGCTATGTATTGTATGTTTATGCACCACCCCTATCCTATCTTCCCTTTCCTTGTCTGCATGTGTTTGGGGTAGAAGGAAACCCTTAAGGGCTTCTAATTAGAAGAAAACCAATATAATTAGGAAATAACAATGGGTGGGGGCTTTTTGTGGAACGGTCAGAATGCATCTCTGACTCTAGGCATGAGCACTAGAATAACAATTAGGAGGCTGTGATTTGTCAAAAAACACACTTTACCTATTGAGCACCAGTGTTTGAAAGCCCCAACCTCAAGATAGATTAAAGACAAGGTGAACACACTTAGCTAGTCATTTTAGCGAGTGTCCAATAAAATAAAATTCAATCAAACTCAGACAGATTCACTTACGGGTTTGTTATAGAGAAAGAAATAAAGGAGTTACTTAGTAATGGCTAATTAGCACCACAGTTAGCATTTGCTGACTGGAGAATTCCACTGCTTTTTTACGCATATAGTTTTACAGCTTCATTACCAGTTTTTCATTTATCACAGCTTTTAACTAGTCCTATTAAGGTTGTCAATTAGCCATGTGGCAAGCAGTCTTGTGAAGTAAATGCCACCATGGCTTCATTTTAAAGCCTTTGCATAATAAGGCTCTTAAATATTTAGTACACTCTAATGCATTTTTTTTTATTGTTTTAAAGGATTTTTTTTTATGGTATGGACACATGAACTAAATATTTTATATTATTGACAGCTTAAATACAAACAATAGAATTGCATTTTTAATTCATAAACAATATATTTAATAGAGTAGCATAAGGTAGATCACTAAATATCACTCAAATTATATATAATAATAGTAATAATAATAATAATAATAATAATAATACACCTGCATTCATATTTTAAAAAATAACACGAGAAATTAATGTTTTATTTTTATTTTTCAGTATCTTAAAACAACTGGATGTGGAAATCATTTTAAACCTAAAACATCTGCTCTGAAATACGTGACTGCTCAAAAAATTTCCTTTAAAAAAAACTAAAACTAGTGTTTACTAGTGTGGAGAAGGAGGCTTTATTAAGTAAAAAACCCTATTGTTCAATATAAAATCCCAGTGAACCATGTGGTCCCAGTCTGTCCATCCATACTGGGACAACTTTGATTTCAAATATGTTTTAGTGGTATGATGTGTATCTTATTGAATGTTTGAACTGCAATGCACAGTTTAGTCTTAGCAACTCATAATGAGCTCACAGAGAAATGTGATAATATGCCTCAATACCAGAGGTGGAAAGTAATGAATTACATTTACTCACATTACTGTAATTGAGTAGTTTTTTTGTGTACTTCTACTTTTTAAAGTAGCTTTTAAAATTTTTAATTTTACTTTTACTTAAGTATGTTTTGATTGAAGTATTGTACTTAACTACATTTTAAATTGTATCCGTTACTGAGTAAAAAAAAATAAATAATAAAATAAAATAAAAAATAATGCAAGGGGGGAAAAATCGCGCCCCGGAAACTACTGCATTGATTGACTGATGGGCGGGAGAACAAACGCGGCACGCTAACTCAAGAAATAATGATGGAGATGGACAAGACAGGCGCAAAAAAAGGGTTCTCAGGGCAAAATTGTCAATGCACAATTAAGCTACTTACATTAACAGTGTCACGATTTAGTGTCAGAGTTATATTTTAGAGTAGATCTGCTGATGTCACAATAGAATTAAATGTTAAAAAAGTTACTCAGTAAATTTTACTCTGCTTTTAGTTACTTTTTACTTTTACTTGAGTAGATTTTTAGACCGGTTTTTAAGTAAAATTTCATTGAACTAACAGTACTTTTACTTGAGTAGGATATTTTATTACTCTTTCCACATCTGCTCAATACAGTCTGCTCCAGAATTATCAGTAAAGAAAAAAAAAATAGATCAGTTTCATTCTGCAGTTAAAATATGACAAAAGTCAAACCTTGAATTGAAGTCACAATTATTTCCACCCCTACAAACTTATTATTTATAAATATTTATGCTGAGCTTATGAATGCCTTATGTTGATACCCTTTCCAGCATTTCTGCACAGAGCTATGGTTCTTCGCCTCAGTGCTATAGGCACTACACACATATGTTTGCAATTTTCTGGCTATCTGCAACAAATGAGCTTGATGCAATAAAAAATACTTTGTTATTCTTCTAAATGGAACCAAAGATGGGTGAATAATAAAATACAACCAGTGACTGAGAATGAGTAACCTTGACCACAGAAGGGCTGCTGAAGCTAGTTGGCGCCACATAAGAGAGACGCTCTGACTGCACTGACAGCAACAAGCTGCTAGATGTGTGTGTGTGTGTGTGTGTGTCTGCTCCTACAACATTTTGTAGAGAAATAGATGGAAGATCTGAGGCCTCAGGAAAGACAAATACGAATTCCAACGGGTGCCAGAAGCACCTGCTCCATTTACATTTCCTAATTGCAAAGGAATGAGAAGGTAAGAATGGAAAGGGGAAAATAGTTCCATCAGTGCTGACACTGACAAAGCTAGGAAAAATGCCTGGACATGCCTTTTGAAGCTCTGAGTTGATGGCTGATGTTAGCAAGCTCATATTGAAAGTTTTTCTAGTTGTGTAAACTAGTAAATGTGGCTTCATACATTTTTCTCACCCCTGCAGGGGGTTCGATTCCTGGGCTGTCTGAATGGAGTTTACACGTTCTCCCTGCGCTCCAGGGGTTTTCTTTGGGTACTCTAGTTTCCTCCCTAGTCCAAAGACAAGCATTGTAGGATGATTGACATCTCTAAACAGTCCATGGTGTTTGTGTGTGTGTGCCTTGCAATGGGTTGGCACCCCATCCATTGTGTCCCCCACCTTGGAGATCCATGGCTTCTTCTCAGAACTCACATCCTCAATATGGCTGGATTTTGTTTCATTTCGTATTTAAATATATAAAAAATAAAGCCCCATCATTTAACCTTTGTACTTTTGTAAAAGCTTTCGAGACTGCATGTATCAAAACTCTTCCTTCCTCACATCGGCTCTCTAATTTAATACGATCTCAAAGAAAGCTTGCTCATTTGTGTGTGCAAGCTCATTTATTTGATTTGCAGCTAGTGAGTGTGTTGTAGTGATTTACAAAGAATAAATGTGGAAATTGCATCACATGCAAGGTTGATGGGGGAAAAAATATAGAAATGGAAGAAGTTTGGATCTCAGGGAGATGGGAAATTTCAGTAAAACTGAAAATTGCTACAGATATGGGTAATTACACATTAAGGCAGTAACATATCACAAAGCTGTCCAAAATAGAAATGAACACAATTTTTTGTTAAGAAATGGGGAAATATGAATGCATGAGCTGTAACATATTTTGACATATAATCGATGATATGATTTAATATACATATCATTTAATATGAATTAATGACCTTGATATAACATTACATTTTTGAGGGGAAAAAAAACATTGCTCAGCATACAACGATATCATTTTCTAAAACTTTAATAATATACTGATCCTAATTTGTCTTCAACCAGAGGAAAGGAAAGACATTTCTGCAAATTTAATACCTGCTCTTCTTATGGATTCATTTGTGCACACGGTCACTGCTCCTGAAGTGACTTTCAGGCTTAGTCACACTGCAGGTGCTAAATTAATCTAATACCCTGCTTTGTGTTTTGCACTTTTAGCTAAAAAGCCCCAAAATGCCTCTTTAGAGCTGTATGTGTTTTCACACACCCGCAAACCTTCACGTTCAAGGTCAGTGTCCAGAGAAAAATGTGTATCTCCTATAACCCAAAATCATTTTTTATAGTTATCGTACAAAAAAAAATGAAAAATTTGAGCATTTAGAGAGAACTTTATAATATAAATAATAATAATAAAAAATAATAATAATTTTGTGCAGTGTACAATTTTTATATTCATAATAAACATTATTCATGTCTTCCTCTGATGGTTTCTAATAGGTCATGGCTCATAACTCTCTGATTATATTCTACACAACTGCTACATTGATTTTAAAAGAGGCCAGTAATATATATATTTAAAAAACAAACAAAAAAAAATGTACATTTTTCACTAATATTCATGTGTAAAGGCACAAGTTTCAGCTGAACTGGAAATCACACCCCTAAACAATATGTAAATACATTTTACTGCAATAAGCTCTGTTTTTTGCCTCCATATGTCAGTAGCAGTTAAGCCAAATATATTGAGTTTATTAACAACAATGCAGGTTAATCTAGTGTGTATATATAATTATAAATATTATTAACAGATTCATGTTGAGCTTTTAAAACACAGCAGGTGACAGGAGGTATGCAGTTTTGATAGACTGACCACTAATAGACATATTAGTTTTATCAGTGCTTCATTGGTTATTTAAGACATTCAGTGTTACAGGTAGGCTTTATATATAGAAAAATATCCTGGAACAGCATGAAAAGAGTAGATGTGTAGTTTTCATTGTACAGTGACAAGGTGTACCCTTGATTTTTGAAAAACATGGACCAAGCTGAATAGCTAGGTCATCTCTGACACCTAAATCCCAGGCCCCCTGAGAGAAGTTCAATAAAAACAACACCTGCACTGGGTGAAGTCACAGCCATGATGGTATACCAATCACCTGGGGTAAAAAACCTTCCCAGGCTTGGTTTGCTTCTCTCTCTCTCTCTCTCTCTCTCTCTCTCTCTCTCTCTCTCTGTCCCCCCTACTGGCTTCATTTCTACACCCTCCCTCCAAGACCCACAAAAAGTGTTTTGTTGTCAATGGCTCAGGTTGCAGAACACTGCAGCAGTGACAAACCGTTAAACAATGGTGAGAGCAAAAGGAAGAGAGTGAGAGAAAAGGGAGGAGGGAGACCAAGGGGAAAGCTGAGTACAGGGTCAGAAGTCTCAGGTGACACAGGTGCTGTTTCGGGCTGAGATTGCCGCGGGAGTCATGGAGTCATGGCGTCACGGGGGCCCGGCTGTTTGCAAAGAAGAGGAGTCCACTCTGATTAGTGCTAATGCGCTTGTAATGGTGAACAGCGATGTTAGTAACAGCAGTGTGTAGAGAACAGCTGGGACACACACTCCTTCAAAAACGTAGAACGTGAAGGATTCGGAGTGATCGCTGACAGCAGATACAGCAGGCGCACGCTGTCATGCTCTTTAAACAGCATCATGAAAGACAGAACGCTGCTGCGTCTAACAGAAGGATGAGTGATGGCATTGCAAACTGCTTTTTTTTCCTTAATAGTTAAATCAAATAAAATGCTATAAGATCACCTTTTCGGCATATGAATATGGTGAATGTTAAGCCAAAGGAAACCTGTTTTCTTGTTGTTGTTTTTCTTGCTGTTCTCGAGAGCAATTTTTCTTCATTCACCCAAGAACAAAGCTGTCGCTCTTGTTAGTTTTAGTCACAAGGAGGAAGCTGCCAACAGAAGCAGGCTCAGTGTAAGAGACACCTGACAATAGGTGAGACATGTAGCCTGTCAGATCTCTTTGTCATGGTCGCCTATCCCCTGAGGTGACAACACCTGCAAGCTGAAATCCATGTTTCTAGCTCTCACGCTAAGCTGAGCAAGAAGTGAGCTCTCTGCCTGTCTTACTTTGAAAGCCAAACAGGGTGAAGGCAACATTACTGTAGATGGAGACACTCCCTTATTTTGACATTCATCTCTCAACACTGTTCAACCTCTGGTCTACACTGGCCTTGTACTTCCAGTATGAACCAGTCTTGCTAGAAGAAGTCAAATGTGGGTCAAATAAGAGAAGTCAGAAGAGCATTCAAAGGTTAGAAAAGAAGCAGGGTAATTTCTCGGTGTGACTTTGTTGCAGCCACAAACCCAACACAACACACAAACCCAAGCCTCTGGGGTCTGTGCATCCCAGAGCAATCCTCATATGCCTGTAGTATTTGGTTGGGAAGGTCAGAACAGCGAGAAGCTAAATGAGGAGAGCTGCAGCACCTGAGGCCCGGGGCCAGTGAGTCTTCATCTTGCAGCCTGAAGTGTATTAACAACCCGAAAAAATCCCTTCCCATGTGCATCAATGACACATTGTTACAAAGATGATAAATGTTGTGCATCTGCGATCTTATGTATAGACTGCTACTCTGGTGTGACACATCTGGATCTGTTTTAACATTCAAACCATCCATATGGAAGTTGTTGATTAGTGGTTAAGGTGCTTGAAAGGATGTGAGTTCAAATCCCAGAACAACCGTCCGTCTACTGCTGGGCCCTTGAGCAAGGCCCCTTAAACTTCAGCTCCTCAGTCATATTAAATGCGTAAGGCGCTCTGGGTAAGGGTGTCTGCCGAATGTTGTGAATGTATTTATATTCAAGTCTAAACTAGAAGGGTTTTAATTAGTCAAATATGAAATTTACCACTAAAGTTTTGAATCGAACCCAGAAGTAGAAACGCCATCACTGTCAGCATGATGTGTGAATTCTGGTTCAGTTCCCCAACCTCAGCTCCATCACTCAAGTTTATTATATTTTTATTATAATTGGTTTCAACTGGTGATGTGATATGCACAATTTTTTAAATCCTGCAAGATTCCAGTTTTGACTCTTTTTATCTCTTCCTGACAAGCTTTCTTATAAAAACTAAATCTATATAGGCCTTTTTTTGTTTTTATTCCTAATAATGTATTCATATTAGGTGACACTTCAAAAAATAAATATCCATATAACACTCATACACAGCAAACTTATAACATGCTCATACACAGCAAACTAAAAAGACAAAATCAACACATCCACATATAAGAACAGGACATACTGTACGCATTACCCTGCATTTATGATAAGGATCTACATGCAGCATGTTTAGAGGAACTGCTCTCGGTCTAACAGAGCTGCAACACCGACCTTGTTCCCATGAGAAGAGGAGCTCCCTTTTTAAAAAGCTAATACTTAACCAAGATCAACTAAACATTTACTCATGGATCAGCACCCAATAAATGAGTCATTTATTTGAGAAAGAAATTCCTAGTATTTCTTTTCTATAACTGGATATTACTCAATTTATGTTTGAAAGCAACTTGCGCCATACAGGGAGACTGTTCAATCATTTTAAAACTATTTTCAGCACAAAAAAAAAAACAGTAAATGCTAGTTAATCTTTAAGCCTTCGAGCTGAATATTTAACTCGTAACAGTCAGTGATTAAAGTGAGAGATATATGGCGACATTTTTAGACGAGTTCTATTACTCCTTCTGATCAAAGCGGTTCCAGCCGGTGCTCTCGCTGCACTGCAGCAAAAATAAGTTCTTCACAGTCCAGGATACCAGACATAATTTCACTCTCTTCCTGTCACCTTGTAACCAAAACAATCAGGAAGCCTCCCCCTGTCCCTCGACATATTTTCATTTGCTTTTGCTCTTCTGCTGGGAAATCGCAGCTATTAATTTCATTTGGATTCCATTAATCCACATTTCTGCCGTGAGTCCCCCCTGTCTTTAATCATCACTTCGCCCCGTTGCCAGCAACGGCCTCAGGTGGGTCCGGAGCGGAGGGTCACAATGTGTTCCTGCAAAATGGCCGACAAAAACAGGTAATTCATCTCAATCACTCGCTCTTGGATTGGTGTCATCCAAACCCCCACAGAGTTCAGTCATGACAGAGCATGCTGCACAAGTTTATACATCCGCCAATGGGCAAGAAGCGGAGCGACCCTACAAGAAATCCTTCTTCCTCTAACTGGGGGAAGAAAAAAAAGCAATTTACAAGAAACAATTTGATCAAAGTACTGGGGGAAAAAAAGGGGAGAGTGGAACAAAAATACTCAGAGTGCTCTGACGCCGCTGCGAATGTGTAATTGTTCAAGGCAATGAATGATTTGAAAATACAAGAATATCAAGGCCAGCTTGCTACACATGATAAAGGAGACAAGACACAGCACTGCAGAAGAGGACGTTCATCATTATAAAAAAAAATGAATACCATAGATTTAAGAGAGACTGAAATATAAAAAAAAAGGAAGGTCTGTACACGGGGGATTGTGAAAAGAAGACCTTCATGAGAAATTGAAATACTTGCCAAGGTGCTGCATGAGGCTATTTTTTTAATGCTTTTGAAATTTATATTCATCAAGAGAGGAAGCTTCTAAGGACTGTGTCTGTAGAGATGTAATGAGTTCTTGTGAATATTTTACTTGACATAAAACAGCCAAAGCAGTAAAATATATATCATATAAGTCTTTAATGAACATTCTCTCAAAGTTAAAAATTTGCAAGCGCATTGGTTTTCTGTCACTTTGTCTTCATTGGGCTCAACATCATGCCTCTGAAGTGGAATATCAGCACTTACAGCTCACCACTGCAGTACCACAATAGAACTGTTATTTTTTCTCCCAAACACCACATTTAAAAGGCAGCGTGTGCGAGGAGCGCAGCTTTACGCGTGCAGCAACCGAGTGAGGCTGCAGCCAAAAGCCCTTAGTAGTGTGACAGAGCAGATGCTAACAGTAATGACAGTGGGGATTATCCAGTAATTGTGGAAGCATAAATCATTCCGGTCGGGCACAGACAGAGGTGATTAGAAAAAGAGAGAGAGCAAAGGAGCATCTGTGGTCTTTACAGAAATGTCATGGTCCTGCATCAGCCGTCATTTTGTGTTGCTAATAATTTTGCGGAGTGATAAAATTTTGTTGTAGAGTTCATAAATGTGATTCAGGATGTTGCCTGAACACAGAGGGCTTCATTTCTAACAAAAAAAAAACAATCCTGCGCAATGCAGCCCACAATACTGACATCCATTAACCCCTCAACTAATGCTTTCTTTCTTTCTTTCTTTCTTTCTTTCTTTCTTTCTTTCTTTCTTTCTTTCTTTCTTTCTTTCTCTCTCTCTCTCTTTGTTTATTTCTCTCTTTCTTTATTTCTCTCTCTCTCTCTCTCTCTTTCTTTCTTTCTTTCTTTATTTCTCTCTCTCTCATTCTTTCTTGCTCTCTCCCTCTCTCTCTCTATCTCTCTCTCACTCTTTCTTTCTTTATTTCTCTCTCTCTCATTCTTTCTCTCTCATTCTTTCTCTCCCTCATTCTTTCTCTCTCACATTCTTTCTCTCTCTCTTTCTTTATTTATTTCTCTCTCTCTCTTTCTTTCTCTCTCTCTCTCTCGCTCTCTCGCTCTCTCTCTTTCTCTTTCTTTCTTTCCAAGCCTAAGATGACCCGATATGTCTTCCTTAACCAGGAGACCAGAATGCTTTACTGTAAGCCAGGAAATCTCACTGCCTGCTTTAATTGTTTAATACATTTTACTCAGTTAAGCATGAATCACTGTTAATTAAACAAAAATTTTCATAATTAAAATGAAGTGGGTTGCTCTCATAACAAGCTTAAAAGAGAAGACCACTGTTTTCTGCCGTTTTTTTTCCCCGATTAGATGAACATGAATTATTTTCTATGATCTAATTTAATCCTAAAAACTAGAAGTGCTTGAAGTGCTTAATTTCTGAAAGCATCAGCTTTATATATAAGGGTCAAAACATAAGGCTCTTCATGGTTGAAGTTTTGAAAACAAATCATCATCATGACCCTAACTGGCCTGTAACCTGATATACACTTTTGCAGTTGTAGCTCATCCATGTGTTGTGTGCTCTGAGGTTTTCTGCTCACCACAGTTGTGATTTTTTTGAGTTGCTATAGACTTCCTGCTAGCTCAGATCGGTCTGATCAGTCTGGTTGCTGTAGTAGAAAGGACATTATTTAGTTACATTTACATTATTTACTGTTCAGTTTCACCCAAATGAAGATGGGTTCCCTTCTGAGCCTGGTTCCTCTCAAGGTTTCTTCCTCACATCATCACAGGGAGTTTTTCTTTGCCTCCTTCGCCACAGGCTTGCTCATTAGGGATAAATTAGGGATAAAAGTAATACCTTTAATTTAAACTTAAATTTAAATATATTTTCTTCTCTGTTTCTCGACTTCTGAGAAATTGAATTGATCACTCCTCTGATCTCTCTCCTCAGCAAGATGTTGCAGCCTGCAGAACCTTTGCACACAGCATGTTTTTTTTTTTAATTTTTGCGACATTCTGTGTTCACAAAAGAGACTGTTTTGTTTAAAATTCTGAAATACTCAAACCAGCTCACCTGGCAACAGCATCTATGCCATGCTTAAGTCCCAGAGATTTCAGTTTTTCTTCATTCTGAGGTTTGATGTGAACAATGAACAAATGAAGCTCTTGACATTGTCCTGCTGCCGTGTGATGAGCAGGTGTACATGTTTCTATTAAAGTGGACATTAAATCTTTACTTCCATGATTGACTTTGACCAAGATCAAGCAAATCAAGGTGAATGAATTAATGCTAAAAGATCTGCTTAGTGACTAAGGTGTTGGACTACTGATTGGAAGGTTGTGAGTTTGATTCCCAGGTCTACCAATCTGCCACTGCTGGACCCTTGAGCAAGACCCTTAACCCTCAATTGTATAAATAAATGTAAGTTGCTCTGGATAAGGGCATTTGCCAAATCCCAGAAATGTAAAAGATATTTTAGAAAGAGATAAATAAATGCATGAACCAGACTGATGAATAACAGAACAATACATATAGCATATCATCAGCATTCCACGACATGCATTTCAAATAATTCACCTCTTTGAATTGCACCTCTGAAGTAATTTAACCCCCTACCCAAGACACAATTTCACAGCAACTGTAGGAACACAATCTCTCCAGACCTGGCTGTCTAAACCGGCTAACATGACAGAACTGTAATTATAGTTGTATTTCTATATATTGTTCAGCCCAGATATGTGATTATTATTGGAGGAGTTATGTGCCATTATAAATGTCTTCTACAAGGTGGCAAAAAATATATAAATAAATCAGGCTGTCAGAGATAGTGACAGTAATGACAAGGAAGAGCAGGAAAGCACTGGATTTCTAACACTGTTACAGGAGAATTTTTAAAGTTAACATCAGCTGATATTAAGTATTTATTCTCCAGTAATACAAGGTTTTAATCTTTTGATTGGTCAAAATGTATAAACCCAGCCTGATTCAATCTTTGTTGTTATGTTTGTTATGTGAGCTATGCTTGTTGCATTGTCATAACCTCATAGCTCCAGGTTCTCTGATTCCATCCTGAGCTCTGGCTACTGTCTGTCTTGACTTTTGAATGTTCTCCTAACCCCTAACCCTAACCTTTTTTTTTTTTTTGAAGCCAAATATATATGGCCTGAAACCATGTGAATATAAATTGCTGTTATATCCTGTATACAGCCCTTATTATCAGTACACTGGCGTTCAAGTTATCAGATATATTCAATCGGTATAAACAAATGGATTATTTTATGGCCGCAAGTCTGATATAGAATTAGTCAGGACACTGTTGGCTTTCAGTGTGAGACATTTTTTCTTTCTCGGAATAACCTTACACAGAATTTTAGTGGTTGAAGATAACAGCTTCGAATGTTATTTGCTTATGAACAAGCACTTGGGGCATCCCAGAGAGCAAAAATGGGTTTGATATCACCATTTACTTTGAAAAAAAAAACGTTTTGGGATTTTTTTTATTTATTTATTTTTTTCTATGAAAATATTGCTCCTAGTAGGCTAGATAAAGACAGAAATTCTTATGAACCACTACAAATTCTTAAAGCTCTGAATGTCTACTTTTACATTTGCCATTAATCACCATGATGGAATGAAATGAGCTCCCAAAAATATGCACAAATTTCATTACTTGGCATTACTTGGTTAAAACCTAACTTGAAATTTTTTAACTTGAAATCATCATCATTTTGAAATCCTCATCATTTGAATGTTAAATAGATTAATTGAAGTATCTAAGATATGCAGTTTCAAATATTGACATCATCATATTCCACATGTTTTTATCTTAAGCTGATTAATCAGACTCAACTCTTTTTGGTTTGGGTATTTTAACTCTGAGTGAACTCAAAGAGTACGTCATTAGCTGATGTCTAGGGTTAAGGTCAGGTTAGTATCTTCTACATGCTAAAAAACAATGTTCTTGTTTTTGTTGTAAACAGACAACCATTAAAAAAAAGCTATGTACACACACACACAAAGTCAAGTTGTTCAAAGTAAAGTTGCATAATGTGAACATTCATCACCACAAAAATTGCACAAAATGAACATAACATAAGGTGAAGCTACCACATGTTTTCAGGATGTTTCTGTTTCACTGCATGATTCTCTCAAAATCAAGACATTTAAATTAGCTTTCCAAGGAAAAAACACAAGTTAGTTTATTTCACATAAATTTTACTCCCTTTGATTGGGTTGTATGTCTTTAAAAAAAATATATCAGTACAAGTAGATTTTCCCTCAGGAAGAGAGTGGATAATTTTTTGCTTCCTCTTGGGTGCATTTTCTCCATCTGTCTGATCAGTTCCTGCTACATCTTAAGACGAAGTTCACATACTATGAATAGATAAAGTCTCCATAGCAGTGTCTCTGGAATCAAGTCAGAACAAATCTAACACAGAAACTCAGGTCTGAAGGATGCTCTGCTCAAAACATATTCAACAAACGGTTACATAGTTAATGCCACATTTGTTTTTTCGTTCCAGCTTGATATTTAAGAGGTGGTCGGTAGTATCAACCTTCTGACCTCAGAGAAGCTTCAAGGGAAGGACTTATATATTAGCAGATAAACTACACTAAAAAGCCAGGAATACGGTCTGAATTTAAACAGTTGACATATGCAGATGTTCATAGTGCTTGTGCCTTTAATCCAATCATTTCATTTAAATCAAGCTGCTTGGAAAAAGAACAAACATGTCAATCATTCCCGCACAACAACATGTCATTAAATGAGCTTAATATTTCTGACATTTAACAAATACCACATCTGAAGAGGCATATGACAGGATCTACTTAAACTATTGTGTCACTCAAGAGTGGTATGTAACTGAAGATCTGGACAAACATCTTTCATAGAACAAAAGACTGGCAACAAAAGAAAGGCTGGGACAAAAGGTGGAGACGTTATCGACCTGCTTCCGCTGGCTCCTGTGTTTAGAAAAACGTGGCAGACATTGGCCAGGCGCTCTGAATGATTTAGGTGACATTAATAATTCAGCTTTTCCCAGGGCTAATTAGATAAGTGCCTGAGGTTGGGGAGGCTGCTGGGAAATGTAGAGGCATGAGGTGAGTGAAAGGCTATTTTACTAGTGTACTGATAGGATCTGTTCAAGAATTACACCGTTCTGTATAGAAATGGTTACACCAAATGATAATGAGTTGTTGTGTCATGTAGTCATGAAGTGTGAAAAATTGTGAAGAAGTGGAGGTTTGTCATGGATGTTCTAGGAAAGTGAGCATGAGAATTATAAAATACTGCAAGAGCCAGACAGAATGCTTCCCTCTTTCTCTTCCTCTTTCATCTCTCATACACACACACACACACACAAGCGTCTGGACTATCAGAATAGAGGACCGAAAAGAGTGTGCTGCAGATCAAACTTGCCTTCAGCTGCTGTCAAAATGCTCAGTGAATTTATAAATATTTTATTTCTAAGAAACCTGCTGAATGAAGTAAGCCAAACACTTTATATTCAATGTTGTTCCTAAGGTAACATAGCCACTTACATTTTTCTGATAGAATATCACCAAAGGTCCTCTCTGTGCTGTATCTCATTCACACTAATATTGCTCAATGTCATGTTTGAAAACTTAGAATATGTTGAATTTCTAATGGAGCTTAGTACATGCCATAAAAATGCATTTGGTGTCAGGGTCAGAATGCAGGAATCAAAGTCTCTGAAACTCTGAACCTTCCCATGAACTTCCTTGACAAGCACCAGTCTGCTTTGAAGGAACAGTACTGCTAGGGTTGAAGCTCTCTACAGGCTGAAGCTCATCACAGCTTTGAGGGAGAAGCTTCACCCCGATGCTGCCCTCTCCACCTCCCTTTCACTGCACAACCAATGGGGTAGGAGAAACTGTGTAAAGCTGCAGCAGAGAGCTGTTCTTATCTAACCCACTGGCTCCTCTTCCATAAACACGTTGTTATTTCACAGTGGCGGTGGTGAACTAAGAGACCTTCAACCCCAGTGCAGAAAAGGGAAGCTTATAGAAAAGAGCCTGGTTTCCCAGGAGCCAGACACTGCCTGTGTGGAAACTGTTTTGATCACAGAGAGCAAGCTCTAGATTAAAAATGCATCTGTTCTCAAAAAGCCACATTTTTTTGTCAAGTATTTTTTATGCTTCTTGGGTCCTTTTGTAAATGTATACAGCACAAAAAAATGTACCTTGTGTTAACCTTGTTTAAGATCTTTCAACATATGAATGTATCCATAGAAAGTTTTGGAAAAAAAGTCTGGGTAAAACTTGCAAACGTATGTTCAGCCACCTGCTGAGAGATGCCAAAGTGGTAACAACTTTTGTTAAGGTCATGGGGGCTGATATGCTTAACATCATGTCCAGGTTTTCAAATTTACCTTAAATAGTAGTCAAATAAGATGTTAGTCTCGGTTAGCTTAGCGCTGAATTAACGAAGGAAGCACAGCTAATACGTAATCAAGTCTTGTGAGCAGCAGTTAGTGTCATGCTAAAAGTATCACACACTCTCCTCAAAACCACTTATTGTTTAATCATAAATAAGTGTGTGACATATCAAATAGAACCAAAGTACAAATCTGTAGTGGAAGGCCCTTTGAAACATGAATTGACATGGATTTACTCTATATACTTAAAATGTGTAGTTTACTTTCTATTTTATGACCAGGATAAATTGCTTACTGAAGATTATTTGATTGATTGATTGATTGATTGATTGATTGATTGATTAAATAAATTAATGAATAAATGAATGAATGAATGAATGAATGAATGAATGAATGAATGAATGAATGAATGAAAGAAAAAAAATGTTTACCATACATTCATACCCCACCCTACATTTACATTTACATTTCTGGCATTTGGCAGACACTCTTATCCAGATCGACATACATAAGTGCTTTAAGTCTATATCATTGAAAACATTAACATAAACATTAATCCTACATCGTTAATTGGTTCCAAGAGACACGGCGTAAGTCGATTTTCGCCGTAAGTCGGAAATGCCCCTATAAAGTGCTGCATATTATTTCCTATAATGACACTATTGTTTCTAATATTTCCTGTGTGGTATCAGTACTATTTTTATATTGAATATTATTATTATTTATTATTATTATATATAAATAATATAATATGCGAATTTTCTTATTTTATAAAAAGAATTTTGTTTAGTTTGGTTTTATTAGCCATTTTTCATTGTTACTATGTGAGGGAGGGACCGCCGTAAGGTTGTGTAAAGCGCCGTGAATTGGATTTAATTTTTCAATTTAATATTTAAGGATGAGCGACATAAAGTCGGAATCAACGTTAGTCGAAACAACGTAAAACGGGGCACTACTGTATTAATTAGTTAAACATTTAGACAATTATAATATAATTTGTGGCATATTGGCATGAAATGATGATTATAATCTTACTTGTTACTTTAGTTAGCTCCAGTGTAAAAATTGGTCACAAACCAATTCTTTACAAATTCAATCAATTTAAAGGAGAACACTTATGTCCACTTGATTAGACTTTTGAAGCCTTTTCAAAGCGTTTTTATTTTAGAATTATTATTGCAGTTGTTGAAAATAACAACAATTACAATAATAATAATAATAATAATAATAATAATAATAATATGGTCGCACTAGTGGTAATATGGTCACACTATATTTATTGACTATATTTATTGACTTTCTTCAGAGATCTAACCTTTTTTTAATGGATAGGATAATGCAAGTCAGTTCACCTCCCATGTACCCCAAGGACAATTTATCATGTTGGAATGTGATTTACATTTCCTGGAAAATAGGGTATGCCTGTCTGTGTATACATTATGACTATCACCCAGCTAAACTAGATAAGGCATTAAGACCAAACTCCCTCTAAGTCATAAGTGCAAGCTGAGGGGCAGACTGAATAAGGAGGACAGTATTAGCTCTGTCAAGCCAACATAATGATTACTTCAAAAGAACCCTTAAATGTGCTTGTAGCCCGAGAGAATGACCAGACAGTTCAACAATAACAAGACACTCAAATATCTTAATTGCTGTAAGCTTTAAACTAAAACACTCAAGCACTCAAAGCACTTTAAATTCTGAAAATGGTGTTAAACAAGAGTTTTTTTAAAGAAGAGTCCCTGAATACCACGAACATGCACACAACCCTCCAGCAAAGCAACTAATAATATTTTGAGAATGACACAAGACAAGATACAGACCATGTTTAATCATCTGTTTAAACTCTAGGAATTTCCAAGGAAAGTGTGAAATTATATTTGTACAAGCTGGATGTATAGCAGTGATATGTCAAGGTGCATGGACTTGTTTTTAGAATCTTTCAATGTTTGTTGGGATTTAACTGTACAGATAGTGAAGCTTACTCATTCATTTCATACAACTTCCTTGAATGAGTATAAAGCATCTTACAACACAAGTCCAGTCACCTTGACTTGCCATTTACCACAGTTAATGATCTATAGTCAGGTGTTTAGTGGAATAGACGAATGCTTCCTCTCTGGGTCAGATTGCAACACAGCAATGAGGAAGTAAGTAATAGGCTTTGAATGAATGTAAATAGTTCTTTCAGATTATTATTTTTATTATCGTTCTGCTCTTATTGACCCTTCTCTACACTAGCAATACGCACGTTGCTGAGAAATCTGCCTTTACATATCAGCACATGCTGTTACTACACCAGAGTGTATTTTGGGCTAAAGGGGTAAAAATTCAAATATTTCCAACAAACCAACCCCCAAGCCCACTGAAAACTATGGCCCCCAACAACTCTGATCATCTTCCCCAGATGCTTTTCTATGAGGCCAGAAAAAAACCTGAAGTGTGCCATCTGTTTTACCCCTATTCAAATGCTGTAGCTGGATCGGTGGAGTGATCAGTGTTATGTTAGAGCAAACATAGCAATTAAGCTAATTAAGTTCCCGCAGATTCCCTTTGATTTATGGCAGTCGGAGGAAGATGGTTTCAGGAAACACTGGTTGTCTCCCTCTGCTGTGCTGTAATGATGATGATGATGATGATGATGATGATGATGATGATGGTGGTGGTGATGATGATGATGATGATGGTGGGGCTTTAACAACGGCTGGAGTAAATGGCTTTCAGTGGTTGTTACAAGCCGAGTTGGGTTCAGGAAGAGCAGCCATTATGATAGGGCCACTGTGCCATGTCACCCCACTGGCCTTGGCTGTCAATCTTACACAGAGGTCTTTAGTATTGCTATCCAGAGAGATGTCCTGTATTGACAGGACTGGATGAGAATGAGAATGAGTACAAAATAACACTAATGGTTGTTCCTATTAACCTAAACACTTGAAAAAAGACATTAACTCATGTGGACCAATGACCTCCACTCTGTAGTTTGGAAGAAAAAAAATGAAACGAGGGGATGAAATTGCTCTTCTGCCAGTGCAGGTTTTAAACAAGTTTTTCCTTAAGTCTCTCTGCTCTCTGTACTCTTAATCCAACTTGCTAAATTGAAAAACCTGTCTCAGCCTTCTGTTCTGTTTGCCCTGCTAGCAGCCTTCAGCTGATAATGGTTCTCCAGGGTCACAAATGCTCTATATAGGCTATAGGGTGGTGAATGAAAGTCAGACAGGAGCTGGGTGAATGGCATGGTGGTTGTGAAACACCTGAATCTGGCCTACTATGTTACATCAATAGAGCTAAAGGGAGAAATCAACACTACAGAGCCCCTATTGTTGCATTGCTTGTATACCCATATCCTAAACATGCTCTTGGGCATGACTTAATCCATACCTTTTTGTCTTACAGCTGATTTATCTGATGGACACAATAGAACAATGACAGAACAGTGACATACTGCAGTATGTATGTCCATACTGCTGTTTTTGTGTCTTTTTCTGGTATATGCTGTAATTAGACACTTTTGGACATACAGGAGGAGGTGAGAACATTGCTTTGGGTGGTTTAAGATATTTAGAGATGATCTGCTGTGGAGGTCAAATCCCTTTTTAAACATGTGAATCTCAGAGCTCTCTGAAGGGCAGTGATGAGCACACAGCACCACTGGCAGTGTTGGGTGGACAGCAGAGCAACCGGCCCATAGCTGACACACACACATGCTCATCCCACTCATTCCACTCAGCATGAACACACAGATGTGGGTCATCAGACATCTGCTTCTCAGCTACCACCCATATTCGTTTTAATAACCACTCCCATAATCATGTGGATTACTGGAATATTAGTGAGCAGTCTGGACGTGGCAGGCGAGGTTCTGGCTCAGGAGAAGGTGTAGTGTGGAGCACCATATGGTCCAGAAGGTCAGGCTTTTTAACCACTCAAACTAAAAACTAAAAAATAAATAAATATGTGAGAGATCAGCCTAATGCTGGAGGTACTCATCAAACTGATGTGTGTGTCATTGGGAGAAATTGTCTAGGGATCTACTTTTGACCTAATGACAAAAAATGTCTTCTTAGGGTGTCATTTTATTGCCTCATTTTATTACATGACATCAACATGTGCTACTTATCATGCTTGCTTCTTTTATCTGCTTATTATTCTCTTCTGAGACTGCTCAGGCACTACACATAGCTAATATTTATTTTACTATCTTTTGTACTTTTTGTTAACATACTATACATATTCCAGTGTCTACAGTTAGTTATTTCAGTGTAAAAAATAAACCTGAAACATTTGAACAGAATGATCAAATAAATGGAGGAAAAAAGTAAAGTCAGGTCTTGGTACAGATCCAGATACATCATTTTAGGTACAATATCTGCTTTACGTCTGTGAAAGCATAGGAGTCATTTGCCTTCTTCCAGCCATCATCTTCATTTTATAATCATATGAGACCGTCTTGCAAGTCACATGACTCCAAAGTATAGTGCACAGGTGTCCAGTGTTATCTACAGTGAGCTGGTGTCACTGCACGGTTTCCGTTCAGACCAAGTAAGCCACACCTAATTCTATTTGTTTCCACTGGTGTTTGTTTTCAGCTGACTATTGGGAGGTCTCAGGCGTGCTCCTGCTTGGATGGAATGAAAACTTTCTATATTGCCATGATGATTTCTCATGGATAAGACTGGACAGTACTGATGTAAAGGGTAAACAGAAAGGGAGAAAATGGGTCATGCTATTTACTATCCTTTTAGACATAATGTCCTAATACCTCAGAAATTATGGTTAGATGAACTCTATAATCAATAAGCCATCAAGAATATGTAGATGTTCACCTCGTCAACACTGAACAGGTGATTGATTTGAAAAATGTAAGATCTTCAACCGAGGTCTGAGGTGGACCAGAGGTCTGAGGTGGAGCAGATTGGAAGCAACAAGACTTAAATTCAAAACTTACTTGATATTAATATTTTCACAGAGAAAGATCCCCATATGCAAAGTGGTGCTACACAGGTGCTTAAGATTGCTTTGATTTTCTGGGCTACCCATTCTGATTATTTAAATTACCAGCATAAAGATCACTCCTCCAAGGTTGCCAGATTTTCTTGATTAGACCTGGCCAAGATGGGTTTTTAATAGCATCTAGATCATTGTCTTTAAAGACATGCATTTGCCTTCAAGCCTGAAAAATCTCTGACCAAAACTGCAGTCTGAAGAAGCAGATAGTATTTGCAGTCTAAAGAAATAAAAAATCTTGCACACACCTATAGTGTGGAGCTTAGACATTGTATTAAAAAAATGCTGTTGGCACTTGCAGCCAGGGAATAAATAAATAAAAATTGATATTTTTTCCCTGTGCCTGATGTTAATGTGGCCATGAGATACTAAAGCAAGGTCATGAAACTGTAATGTGTGTAGACAATTTAATCTTGCAATTAATTAGTTATTTCTATTTGTAAACATATAAAATAATGAATAAAGTCTATCAGAATTTTATCTATTTAAAGATTAAGATTTTGTCTCTGCTGGCAGCAAAAAAACCTTTCTACTGACTTTCTCTGTCAATCATACTATTCATTATTTAATTAATTAATAGTCTTATATTTATATATTTATATATCGCTTTTGAATGCCATTCTAAATTTCCCTGTGCCCCAAATGTGAATTACAGAATGATATATTGTAGCAGTGGCAGATAATACAAGAGTAATACTTCTCAATATTCTCGAGTGAATATTGTATAAGAAAAATCTAAGCACAAGTTGAATCTGCTCTCTGAGTAGCATATCTAGTCTGTTGTTATGCCTGAGGTCTACTCCAGGCTCAAAGTTGATCAGTTCCTGTAGCACTCCATACAACATGTCAGCACAAGGCCTCATGACTATCCAGTCTGACAGCCTTGACAAGATGAAGTATTTTCAGCTTCCTCTTCAAGTGACTGTATGATAGCGATGATATTCATAGCACCTCAACCATTTCCACTGATTTTGATGAATGCTGTTGTGCGAGTCTGTACCTGTTGTTTAGTAAAATGGAATAGAAGAAGAAGAAGAAGAAGAAAGGGGGTCTCTGCTCTGTGTGTGTAGAGTTTGCATGTTCTCCTCTGGGTTCTCCAGTTTCCTCCCAAAGACATTTGTTGTAGGCTGATTGGCATCTCTAAATTGTCTGTAGTGTGTGAATGGGTATGTGGATAATAATAATAATAATAATAATAATAATAATAATAATGTATCCTTCACAATGCTGTCATTAACTACTTCACCTTTTTGTTATCTTTTCACCTTTCTGCTTTCTGTGATACTTTTGTCACACTGTATTGTTTTTGGTTAGCTATTGTGTCTGAAGTATGCACCTGGAACAAATTCGCTGTGAAATTCCAGATTGCTATATGCGTATAATTTACTCCATACACTATCTGACATCTTACTGCTGTTGATAGCTCAATCACTTTACTCACATTTACTGTTATGGCTGAAGACAGATATTGAATATATAGATACAGATATTGAATCCTCCAGCAATTTTTCCTCTAATTCCTCTGTAATGTATCTCTCGCATATGTGTTGATGTGTTTAATTGCTATGTGTTTACCATAGAGATGAATTTCCTGCGATGTGTTTTATTTATGCAAAACAAATTTAATATACACATTTCATAATTTGATCATCTAAGGGCAGTTGTTAGAGCAGTCAGTAATTTTTTGTTGTTGTTGTTTGTATGCAGTATGTTATCATGATAAAATTCTGGTTGTAGTTTTCAGGTTGTCGGAGAATGAATATTCGCTACGATCTATTTAAAATCGTACCTGGTCAATCCTAGCCTCACAACTCCAGGGTCCAGAGTTCTCCTCATGTTCACATAGGTTTCCTCAGGGTTCTACAGTTTCCTCCCAATTCACATAGACATGCCAGTAATTCAAAAAAGGAGGATATGATAAGATTCTGGCTCAAATAAACACCAAGATTTCCTTTTAAAAATCATTTCCAACTCGAATTTCCATGTAGTGATTTTTATAAACATGAAGATTTTTACACATTACACAACCAATATAGATCTTATTAAATAATAATCTAAGCTAATAGAATAACAACACCAAGTACATTTTTCTTTCCTTGAAGCCTCATGCCTTCTACTCTGATGAAGATTTTCAATTAAACCAAGACAAAAATACATGATGGAGCTAATATGTAGTCACGTTACAAACTGAAGTCATATGATGTGTGGATGTTCTGCAGTCTCAGTATTATACATTTTATGGCTACGCTGTGCCATATCTCCACAGCTCAATTTGAACCATTTTGATTTACAGTATGAATTATTAAGCGTCCTTTGATCACACAGTTTTTCATGGATGTCTACAAAATGTGCTTGCCCACCCACCTCTAGGCATTTCAGTTCTTCCTTCCTTTATTTTTTTTCCTTCTTACCCTTCCTAAGAGATCTATTAGTGGGAGTCATGGCCTGCCTGTGTTTATGGTTCTCAGTGGGCCCATACTGCTGCTGCTGCTGCTGCTGCCACCACCACAGCTGCATCTGCTGTCTCCATAGTGATGAGGCTTATTACTTAAACCCCCATACACCCCGCACACTCCTACTCTGCTGAAAGGAACTGTGGAGTCTGAGCTTGCATTACAGCGCACTATAGCATACGCCCGGGTTTTATATATCCGCTGATATTTATGATTACATTGCAGAGATGTTGAATTCTTAATTCCAGAAGAATCATTTCCTTTAAGGGTAGCAATGACAATTGTTCAGGCTGCAAGGCAAATCACAGGTTTATATTAATGCACTCCTTCTAATATGCTATTGTTTCTATAGTAACCACTCATTCACAGGGACTCGTTTGATGGACATACCACATAATATAAAGTTAATAAAAAGGGTGGGGGAGATGTTTAAAAAGCCATGTTGTAATTTGACATAGAAACACTTACAGTTGATGTGGTGAAGCTTTTCTAAGGATATTTCTTTAACCTTTATAGAAACTGTTATCTCAGTTATAAGTATACACAAAATGAGCAATTTATTAGGAACTCTGTACTGGGTAAGGCCTTCCTTTTTACTCAAAACATCCTCAATTCTTCATGGAATGGATTCCACAAGATGTATCCTTCCTGTCAGTTTGAACAAGACTTTCCAATCTCCTTTGACCTCTCTCATTAACAAAGTGTGCCACTCGCAGAACTACTGCTTACTGGGTGGGGTTTTTTGTGTGCGTGTTTTTCCTCCCACAAGTCTAGAGATGGTTATTTGTGAAAATCCCAGCAGATCAGCAGTTTCTGAAACACTCTAATCAGCCTGTCTACCACTAACGACTATGACATGGACCTAAATAAATTTCCCCCAACCTGATGTTTGATCTTAATACTAACTATTGTTCCTGACCCATGCCATCATGCATTTATGTGCTGAGCTGCTGCCTCATGACAGGCTTAGCAGATATATGTATGAATACAGATGCAGGGTTTCTTAATAAATTGTTCAGAAAGTGTATTTCCATTGATTTAAAGTTTGTCTAGGGAGTGATGAACACCAATTTAAAAAAAAAAAAAAAAGCCTTATTACTACAAATATCTGTTCAGATGCACAATCATAACAATTTATTCATACAGCTTCAGTAACCACTTTATCCTGGTCAGGATCATAGTGGATCCTGAATCTACCTACCAGTCAAAACTGATTACCAGCATGTTTTTAGGCAGGGGGAAGAAACTCACATAAACACAGAGAGCACATGTTAAGCTTCACACAGTCAGTAACCCAAGCTCAGAATCGAACCAGGGGCCGTAGAGCAACGAGGCAGCAATTCTACCAGCTGCACCACCATTAACATACACTACTAAGGATATTTGGCTTTTGGGTGAAATTTATGGAAAATGTAAAAAGTTCACACTACAGTGATATTATATCATGAAAGTAGGGCATTTAAGTAGAAGCATGCAGTGGTGATTTCCTCATCTCAAACAATTTATTGAAACAAAAGCCAACAACAGTGGTGGGTATATCACAACAAAAAATGTCAATGTATCAATAATTTGTTATGTGCCCTTGTCCATCAATTACAGCTTGACAACGACGTCTCCTGCTATTCACGAGTCGACTTATTGTCTGCTGAGGCATGGCATTCCACTCTTCTTGAAGGGCGGCCCTCAGGTCGGGGTTCTGGGGTGTTCTGGTTACGAGCCTCTACGCGGCAACTCAGCTGATCCCATAGGTTTTCTATGGGATTCAGGTCTGGAGAAAGTGCAGGCCACTCCATCTGAGGTACCCCAGCCTTCAGCAGCCGTTCCCTAATGATGCGACCTCGATGAGCTGGAGCATTGTCGTCCATGAAGATGAAATTAGGCCTGTGTTGTTCATGCAGGGGCACAATGACTGTATTAATGATGCTGTACCATTCACAAGACGTAGGGCAGTTCTGTATTGAGTAGACACACCTACCCAGACTGTAACACCACCACCACCAAAGGCTCGTTTGGTGACAACAGCGGCTGATGCATAGCGCTCTCCTTGACGTCTCCAATATCATTGGCGGCCATCATTTCTGCTCATCGTGAATCGACTTTCATTAGAGAACAGCACTGAGGCCCACTGGTCCCTCGTCCAGCGTAAAAACCGAATATCCTTAACTTTTTGTGAGTAGTGTAAGTAACATAAAATCCACATCTGTGTATGAAACGTCATATGTGTGGACATACTGTAGAGTATCTACTGTAATACACCTATTATGAGCTCTGTATACATTTTAGCCATTCAAGAACTTTAGTCGTTGTTAACACAGACAAACAGATCCTCCGGTCTGCTGTGTCAGTGTGTGTTTCAGGTGTTATTAAAATGTAGATTCTACTTTGCTTAGCTGAGAATCTTCCAGGTTGGCAAGACTGGGTTCAGACATGGTTGAAAGATCTGTTATGCAACATGTGAGATCCTGCTAATCTGCTTTGGCCACTTACTCCTTTTGTGTATCTCAACCACACACACACACACAGCTGAATGTCATTAATGGGTTTAAGACCAAGCTCCTGCACTTGCATGTGACTGAGAGGGGAAAAGAGAAATCACTACCAATGAATATAATCTACAACGGTTTCTCATCTTCTCATCCTAAGATCTTGTGGGTCATTTTATGTGTCTATCTCCCATCTTCCTCTTTGTTGTCTGCAATTACAAATCCCTTCTCTGATCTGGTCTGGGACATTAGTCTGAACACAGAAGGTCAGCTGGACATGGTGGCTAAGCTTGCTTTTAACCGCATTACTCAGTGTGCTAGCATATGCTAACTCTCTCTCCCACACACAGACACGCATACACACACACTGCAGGTGAGAAGCAGACTGCTCACCTCTTTAATGCCCACTGTCACATGGGCTCAGCATTGGGAGGATTGACCGTGCCATTGATCTAAGAAGCAGGGGAGGGTGTGTAGATAATCACACACACACACACACACTCACACACACACACAACCTAAAGCACATGCTGCATTAGTTTGGCTCCGTCATCTTGAGGACCTGAGGGCCGAGCTAAGCTAAATTAGTTAATTAGCATTGCGCCCTTTCTAGGCAGCATTAGCTAGAAAACAAACAAGCCAGTAAGGAACTAGGCTTCTCTATACAAATGCTTCTGCCATGAGACACACTTTGTCCTTTGTTTCCTTCTTCTTTATTTGCATTCATTCAGTAATAACGGAAGTGAGAGAAAATGAGGAACACAGATAGCAACTTCCTTTTGTGTCCTGGAAAAAAAAACAGTTAAGCATCAAATTTGCAAAGAAATCCAGATCCAGCTTTCTATTTGGACTGCATTATTAGAGATTTGGAGGCACAGCAGTAATTGAAAACAATGTAAAAATCATGTCCTGGTCATGAGACTGATGTGGAGCCAAACACATTCTGTTGCTGCAGAGAATGAAAGCAATCAGTAGATTCTCTTTTATAAAGGTGTTAATATAAAGAAGAGGCCCTTACGCATGTGTTGTTAAAATAATATGGGTTTCCCATAAGGCCTCTCAATTCCCTCAAGTGAGAGCTTAATCCTCATGAGGACCTTAAGCAGTCAATGATTTGGCAAGAGTCCAGTCTTGCTTGTTAAATCCCAAACAGATAGCGAGTACACATGTACACAGTGAAGAAGAACTAGCAATTTTATGCTTCTGTAAGTTCCACTGTTCAGCTATCTTGTCACAGAGGGGAAGAAGAAACTGTTGCTCAGACAGTTCCTTATTAAAGGAACAGTCATCAATAACAGCAAGTATAATATGTCATAAGTGTAGGAAAGTGGGTCAAAGAAGTAGTCAAAGGCTATATTAGAAAATAGGGCAGATATCAGATATCAGAGCTACTATTACAATGTCACACAAAATCACAGAAACACAAGTGAAAATATTTAACAAGGATTAGCAATATAATAGAGAGTAGAAGCCTTTATTATCACCACACATACATTACAGCGGAATTTGTTCCTTCACATATCCCAGCTGAGGAAGTTGAGGTCAGAGCGCAGGGACAACTGTGATACAGCGCCCCTGGAGAAGAAAGGGTTAAGGACCTTGCTCAATTGCCCAACAGTAGCAGCTGGGCAGTGCTGGGGCTTGAACACCAATCAACAACCCAGAACCTTAACCACTTGAGCTACTACTGCCCCTTAGATATCAGTAACAATATAATAATAGAATATTTGCACTCCCATCAGTGAACAGTTGATTACTTAATAGAAAACAAAATAGATTTGTGTTAAAACTAGAATGATTGCACTTGAACTGTAAAACATGATAGTTACCTGAAATGTATTTCTTCTCTGTAACTATAAGTTATATAGGAGAAGAACAATTCAAGGTACAAATATGAGAGCAGAAAATAAAGCATTAAAAGCTGTTCATGTTATTTTATTCACACATTTTAGCTCAGAAAGTTTTCCTCACATTCTAAAAGCTGTCAATAAAGTAGCTGCTTGAAGGAGAAACTGTGGTCTCAGTGGTGCGGCTGGCTCTATAATGGATTGTCAAACAACCTAAAGAAAAGGATGCATCTGTGTATACTTTCCAGTATGATGAGTAGTCTATGCAGCACATGTGCATGGTCTTCAGCCACAGTACTTCATGGGAAAAGGATGAAATTACAGCTGCTCCTGTGTGCACAACATTTAACATTAACCAACCAAAAATATAAAGACAAATCAGAGAACTCTACAACCGAACTAAAACACAAGGGCAACTTTGGAAACATGATAGCAAACGTCATTATGTCACGGTTATTCACTTGACTTCATTACCCATCAACCCCTGTATGTAATTTGACACATCTCCCTGTTCTGTATTTCCCAGAATCAGCACCTCTACCTAATTTCTGCTTTCTGCATTAGATATAAATACACAACGCTCACTTTTGTCAATCTGAATGAATTCAATAAGATTACTGATTCAGAATGTACGTACCTTAAACACTGCAGTCTGATTCAGATATTCATTTACATAGATTCCAAACGAAACCTCTTTAAAACTTTGTGGGTTTTTTATTGACTGGGAAAATGTTCAGATTTGGGTGTTTATATGCCAATTATTTTCCTATTTACCAGATTATTTTGGATCTACGCCAAACCTTTAGAAAATCTTTTCAATCTGATCAAGCCATCAATACGATTCCTAAAAGATTACATGGTTGCATGTAAATGTATCGAGTGTCATACTTGTTGAACACATGTCTGTTTGATGCTTTACTTGCCATAGTCTTGCCCATAGTCTGCATGTTTTGTGTTGTCTATATTCACTGTGTTAGCCGTGAAGGTCTGCACTCCGTCACCTTGAAAATCCCTGACAGCAAAACCAACAACAAACAGCAGTACATCAAAATGGAAAGGGAAAGAAGTTCTTATTGGACATCACAATCCCACTGCTGATTGGACACCTTAACGTCAAGGGAAAAGAACTGTGCATTTTCCATCTATTGGCCTTGAAAAAAAGCCCAACATTTTAATGCCCAACATTAAAGATGAGCTGTTCTTTCTTCTGAATAACCCAAGCTCCTATTATAATGATTTCAGTGTCCATATACTCATATTAATGCTGTACAAACAGCACATCTCTTTCATATGACTGCCCTGGATGCACACAAATAAAAACACTGATACATTGATCTACCTATCTGTTTCTGTTTATCCTGCAGCTCTCTATTTAATGCAGTCTCTCAGACTGAAGCTGCGTTCATACATACAGTGATTTCCAGTCACTGTACTATGAAGTAGGTGTTCCTACAACTGGTTGCCATAGTAATAACATTTATCAGTGGGTGGAGTAACAAGCATTCAAAAACAATTTTCTTGTTGCTAAAATGAAACAGAGTGTTTGTGTATAAAATCCAGCAGTGTATATCTACATCATATCATACAAGATCAGTGTGTGTGTGCTTTGTCACATATCACATGTGCCCTTCTGGCTTCACTCTCATCGGTGCACCGAGTCGCTCCATATTTGCATAAAGTTCAAGTTTTCTCACATCACTGGACAAACCTGCATGTAGTCGCCAACAGTTTCTGTCAGTCATGTAGTCAGAACTCACAGGTCTCATTGACAATGAATGATGTCCAGCTGCTTTGCTGCTGTGAGTCGCTGTATGTGTGAACGCAGCATTTGCTGAGAAAGCCAATACCTACTTCCCTGTCTGTTTTGAGTTTAATGTTTTTTTAATTTGCTGTTATGGTTGTTATCGTGTTTTTGAATGTGCTTTCATGTTTTATGGTTGATATTTTTTGGCACAGTCTGATTTGCTGTTAAGTCTTGGCTTTGTTAATGTGTTTTGCAGGGCAGCACAGTGGGTAGCTTTACCACCTCCAGGGTTTGATCCTCAGCTTGGGTTTGATGTCTGTAGAGTTTCGCATGCTCTCTCCATGTTCACGTGGGTTTCCTCTGGATTCTTTGGTGTCCTTCCACTGTCAAAAACATGCATGTATACAGAGCACCCAACATACACAGCCCTGTAATGTATGGCCGGTCTATCTGAGGTCAATCCTCCCACCATGCACCCTGTGATTGTCTCCAGTTCAGAATAATGTAGTTTCTGCAAAATGAATGAATAATGTGTTTTGCACTTAAAAGACACTGTATGAAATTGCTGACCTGGAAATAACTTTGTCTTGTTTGCCCCACTATCAGTGCAAAGATTTTAATTTAGAATAGTGGATTTTGGTGCAAGTCAGTGATGTTTGTTGGTGACCCTGCAATAAACCTGAGCCTGAGCAGAGCATCCCTACTGAGGAGAGATAATTAGTCCTTATTAGAGCATGGCTGTCTGATCCTCCTCTACACCCAACTCCCCCACCCTACCCCAACACACACACACACACATACACACACATATGTAACCAGGAAACAGCTCCACCGAGGAGTTCTGCTGTCTACAGAGCAGCCATGCAGTGCAGTAAGGAAATGGTGACAAATGCAGCCTGCCACACACTGAGAGAAACAAGAATGGGGTGAGTGAATAAGTGACAAATAAAGTTATCATAAAAGTGTATACACTACACCAATATCGAACAATTTAATGAAAAATTGTTTTACAGGCTTTACAAATTTTTTTCAGGAGGTTTTCAGAAGTAATAAAGACACACGTAGCGTCCAGGCCACACACCACCCTCCAGTCTACTCCACACACCTGGCCACAAGAGACATGCAGCAAACATCCAGTACAGACTGCAGCTGTCTACCGTACATCACACCTTCCAGCTCACTGTCATTCCCCTCAAACGTTCTTCACGAGACTTGTAAAACAGTGAACATCTGCGTTTATAGCATCAATTCTACTGAGAAAAATCAAAAGGGAAGAAGAAGAGAAGGACAGGAGACACGTGTAAGAGACAGCAAAACTGACATGACACACTTGTTTCTCAGAGGACTTTGAGATCTGGTCACCACCCGTGTCCCCAAACACTACATTTATCATCCCACTTTTCTACACTCCTTCATTTTCCTTTGTTCTCTGCTCAAAGTCTACAAGAGTGCTGTCGAGTGCCGAGCTGCCAGCATCAGCAACCACGCCGTCCCTCTTCACCCAGCCCGGGCCAGCATACATCCTAAATGTCCTTAGATACGGCCCTGCTAGGAGCAGTAAAGCGGCTCTTCCAGCTCTGTGCATGTGGATGCTGAGGTCTGCACCCATCTGCTCAGCTCCTGCTTGCTAATCTGCTGCTACCCACACACACACATCCACACATATCGTGACAGACTGCATGCGTTTAACTCGCCGATAAGGGCTGGTAGAGAGCACCACAGTAGTCATTACACTCACACAAAACTCCTACCCTGACATATGTGGCTTAGAAGTCTCTGCGTGGCAGGACATTAAGCTGCTTGGCTTGCACGTGCTATTAAAAGTTGCTGATATTCAAGCAGGAAACTTCGCGTTTGGTTTCTTCAACTGGACATATGGAAGGCTGAAGAAAATCTTTCTTTACACAATGGCAGATGTCAGTCAGGAGGCGATGGGTGTATATAGTTCATCTAGAGTGCAAAGTCAAATAAGTCAAGATGACAAATGGAAGACATCTTTCTCTTACTTAATTAGAGGGCAAGAGAGTGTACATGTGCTCATGAATATAAGGGTTATGGTGGACTGCAAAGGTAAATTTCCCACTGATTTCACTCTGTATATGTAGCCAAGATGTTGAAAAGTAATGCAGTTTGATTTTAAAGCAGAGGTGGAAAATAATGAACTCTTGTTATAGTACTTGAATACAGAAAGAGTGTTTTTTTTTTTTTGTATAATTAAATCACTGTAGTTTTACTTGAGTTTTTATAGCTCCATTAGAAAATAACGCATATACTCCTAGAAGATTATCAGTCAAGTTTAAGTAATTCATTTCAAATCCAATCATTTCTGCCAAAATTCTACATTTCATTCATGAATTGCTTAGTCAGCAGCAGGAGCAGCAATGTCTGAGACCGTGAGACAAATAAATATCCTTGGCTTGATTTCAATCCTCAGTTAGAAATGTTTCAAAGGATGAAAAGCAAATGAAAAGCATCTACAAACTTTTAAAAAAGTCACAACTTGTGGAGATTTCAGCATTTGACATCCAATGTGCAAAAAATATGTACAGGCAAAAAATGAGTAACACAGTGAGCTATACTAGCTACTGGAGGAAGTTCTTTAGATGTTTTATTACGGTATGAAAGCTCTGTATTAAACTTAAGACATCATTCAAATGTTCGGTAGCTAATGCCTGTTGTGTTAAAGGTGTTTTTCACACTGCTCACGTTTGCTGAGGTCCGAATCTGAGCGTGATTGCTCTCGGTGCCTCACCATGGGTGTTAGATTTTGTATAATTTTCATAGGAATTCCTTGTACATTTTAAGTGTTTTTTGTATTTCTTTAAATTGTTTATTATTTTATAATGTATTTTTTATTTTTCTATACCATTGCTATGCTCTTCATTGTATTATATTTCAGTGCACTGTTGTTCAGAAGAGTACCCACAGTTTCGTTGTGCAATGACAATAAAGTTTATTCTATTCTATTCTATTCTATTCTATTCTATTCTATTCTATTCTATTCATCTTACGTCATCACAAGCGTGCAACCACATTGACGCACCTTTTTTTTTTTAATTATGTCTGCATTCTTGTGAGTTTTGTTTAACTGCTCCAGTATGTTTCCTCTCCTCATATCTGAATAAGGGAACCCTTACCTCTTTGTGTCCCACAACATTCTCCTGCCTCTAATGTTACGCTGATGTTGTGGAAACTAAGGCTGTTAAACACATGCGCAGTTTACTTTGCTTCCTGAGCAAGTATGAGTTGCGTTCAGATTCAGGGGGATCGCTTTACAATTCCAGTGCAACCAAACTCACACCACCTCCTACAGGTTGTCTCAGGTTTAGTACGTTTCGTGCGCTTCCTGATCCGTATGACAGTTTTTTGATTTATTTATTTATTTATTTTCAATTTACCAATTTTTCATGTGGAACCATTCACTATTTGAGACTAAACTGCCAGTGTGAAAGCACATGCTACAGCTGCTACAGCCTACATGTAACACTCATAATATGTGAGGTGCATATTTATTTGCTAGATATCTAACTATGAAGCTGGACACACGTATTAATCAACACTAACTAGCTAGCTAACTCAGCTAGCAAGCTACTGAACAACAACAGCATTTGGCTAAGCTAGCTAGCTAGCAGCACTCTAGTTAACTTCAGCATAGTTTAGACATGTCCAAAAAAAAGTTATGTAATGACTTGTTTACTCTTAACTAAGTAATTATCTTGATCATTACTTTTACTTTTATTCAAGTGTAGCATCACTACAGTAGCATTACTTTTACTCAAGTGCATTTTCCTCTCTTTCCACCACTGCTTTAAAGCAAATCTGCAAAAAGCTAAATTAACATGATGAGCTCCATAAGCAAGCAGATGGTCATTATGATCATTTATACATTATTAGTGCTTGCAATCTTACCTACCTGTGTCGGAGTAATCCAACAGCATCTTTTTTTCTCTCTCTCTCTCTCCTACCCTTAGCTATGCAAACCTTACTAATATAATGCCCCCAATCATTATAGCACTTAATTATGCTAGATTGCAAGCATACAACTGCTTTCCAAATGAGATATTTGTAGCAAGAAGAAGAGCGAGCAGTTATCACTGTCTATAATTAATACCTGATCTGGGCTAAACAATGTAAGCTATATGAAAATAGCAGATAGAGAAATGTTCTGTTGTACAGTTTGATGTAGAACCTTCAGATGAAACATTATTTCATGTATAATGATGGCACCTGTTTCAAATTGTTACATTTCAAATCAAATATAATCAAATTATAGCTCTTAATAGCTATGTATCAGCTCTCTTTGTGAGGTTTGGCCATTTCCTGTGTGCATTTTGGAGCACTGGAGTATTCGTCCACTGTCATCATTCTGTTTTTCTCCTTTGCTTTTGGTTCATAGATTTGTTCAGTTATCCCCTGCTTGAGTTTTGACTATGATGTTAATTTATGTCCACCTGCCAACATGGAAGAAGAGGTAAAAGTGAATTGGGAAATCATTATCATTAAATGTTTAGAAAAATGGTTTGAACTTCTTTTATAATAAAAGGCCCAAACGTTTATCACTCTAATCAGGGACTGGGAAGGGTTTACTTAACAAGACAGAAGGCAACACAAAGAAAACAAAATGTAAAGACGAACCCACAAACAGGAAGAAGAAGTAGGGGAAGCAAACTAAATGAATCAGAATACAAATCGTAACAAAATAAAGAACATTCGAAAGTAATGGAACCCAAAACAGTGATAACCACAGACATAGAAAAACAGTCCAAAAACCAATCCAAATCATAGGAACAAACGGTCCAGGGTCAGTCAAAGTGTTATCAAAGGCAGATGAGAATCAAAACCCTGAAACAACAAAGATCAAAACTGTAAGATTAGTAATAAAGAAGGCTTGATAACGTCATGGCAAACAGCACGGAGTGTATAATTAATGAAGAAAACACAGAGAATATATATAAGATGTGTGAAAAACAGACTAAATGTGAAATAGGTGTGTGTGATTAAACGTCCAGAGATTGTGAACATGTGAGTGCTGGTGGCTGCTGGGAGTGGGAGTCTGTGGCGGCCATGTTTGATGGCCTTGAATTAGCGGGAGCTGTGGCGTTGCACGCTGTGACATTATACAGTTAATTAATGAATACCCTCCTTGCTCCTGTCTTTAATAAAGCACTCATTTAAAGACTAGCTAGGACATTTAAGTTCTATTCTGTATCATTTTGTTTAGTTAGTAACTAAACTTTAATTTAAAAAAGCACATGTAGGTGCTCAAAAACTTTTGAATGGCAGTATATATAGGAAAGAAATTAAATCTAGTCTTAAGCTACAAGATGCACAAAGATCAACTAGAATATTTTTTTTTCTTTTCCCCACCCAGCATACATTCCATCCTATAACCCCAGCCCATATGTCCACTGAGCAGATGGTAGGGAAGTATAGCTAAACCTATCTCTGCTCTCCTTGTACAAATAGCAGAGGGAAGAACATCTTGAAACAGGCGGACGCTGATGCCGCATGCCCAACATGCTGCCTCAGTCATGTGGCAAAGTGAAAAATAGAAGCGATCAATGTCCCCCTGGATACAATGACTTTGTTTGTTCCTTTCACCTCTGCCTGCCCACACAGACAGTTAGACAAGTTCACATTTGACAAAATCAATCCAGCCAAATGTGATAAATTACCAGACTAACTAAATAGAAGAAAGAAAGTTGAATTTGGTGACTATATTCTTTGCGTACACATGTTTAACATGTTAGAGTAGTTTGACCATTAAGTGGCACGAGAAATGAAGAGTAACCACACCTTAAAGTAGACATTAAAACACTTCTGTTTTTTGTACATATTGTGCATTCCTGATCAATGTTTCCGTTATTTCCTATTCCTGATTTCACTTTTGTTTCCCCGACTTGTTTTTTCTTTAATTTCGACATTTGTTGATCTATCAATCAAATATCCTCTGCCTGATTTCTGACTGTTGATTTGATTCTCAAAACAAAAAGACTTGCAAACCTGAATAAGGTGCTTCACCTCTTCTGTATCCCGTTAATGTTTCCCTGCCACTCATGGTACACATGTTGTGGAAACTAATGATGTCGTCATCGGCTAAAACATACTTTAGTTCCTGAACAAGTGCAGACCTGAATACGAGTTGTGTTTACATTTACAAGAATCACAGCACAATTCCACTGCAACTGACCTACAGTAAGGTAGCCTCAGGTTTGGCATCATGCCGCACTTCCTGCTCCACATAACAGCTTTGACATTACCAGTTTATCATGTGAACTGTGCTCTGTTTCGAACTAAACTGCCAGTGTGAAACTGCTGCTATAAAGTGCTGCTATAGCAGGATAATGTGTAAAGGGTATATTTGCTATGTAGCTGGAAGCATGGTTGAATCAAAGACTCTACAGTCTCATACCTGGGATGAGTTTTGAGAGCTGAGCAATCTGAGAGCGGAGCAATCGGTTGTCATAACCTAGCTAGCTCCCTCTGAACTGAGTTGTAATTTCACATCAATTCCAAAATATGTCATATTGAACCCTTAACATACAGTATAACTTTCTGCTTTCACATAGAACTTTCTGCACCTTCTGCATACCACTATGGAGATGTCCTTTATTACCTGGGAAGTGGTTCGGAGTAAACAGGCTTACAGAAGGCGTGAGTGCAGGAACAGCCTGTGCTGCAGAGAACAGGAAACGCTCCTGGAGACAGATGGACACCCATCCTGAGGACGCACACTTTTCTTTACAGCCCTCCGAGCTGTAATTTCTCCTCCTGTGGGAAAAGAAAGGAAGAACATGTAGGGAAGGGAAAGGTGATAGACATGCACGATTCCTGTCAGGTGGAGCGAGAATGCTCCGAGTGCTTTTCTTACAGAGAAACCTGCCAGGTCCGTTTCTGAGCCAGATTGTTGGTGGCAGTGCCTTTGCCACACATGCTTAAGCGCGCAATTGTGGAAGCGGAAGGAAAAGTTGAGATATAGTGAGAGGGACAGGTTTGCAACTACGACACCCTCGTACACTTCTCCTCAGGTGAGGATAGCAGCCCAGCTGGAACTGCTCATCCACAGGGGTACACTTGGGGAAGTGTGAACAGCTGTGCAGTGACACGACTGTGAACGAGCCCCACCGGTACACTTACAAAGTGTGAATACAAGAGTGGAACACCAGATCTATACTGACCTTACCTTCACAAAGGAGAGTTTTTCAGCATTAGCATCAGCATGACAGCAGCCTAACAATAGAGCACATCTGTCCAGAGGTTTTTTCTCACCGTGGTAAGAATGCAAGGACTAGTCGGTTTTATTACTAATTAAATGACATATTGTGGAGAGAACATCTTTGAGAGCATCATATATTAAATGGTGTTTTATGATAATGTTCCTCGGTGTAGAATAAAGTAAGATGTTCAACAATTCAGTAGAATGCTCTTTATGAGCGACACAAACACTAAACTAGCTTCCAGAACAAACCAGAAACAAATGTCTCCTCCTCTGTGGAAGGTCTCTAAACAGCTCAGGCAGGTAGAGACTTTACTCTGCGCAGATGGCATTCAGGACACGAGACTACACCAGAGATGGAGAGTGAAAGAAACAGAAAGAGAGACAGACAGAAAAGTGTGTGTGCTGGGGGGGTTAGTGTGCAGGCCACGTGCTACAGCTGGCATGGAATTCTCAGTGGCATCCGCCAATGTACAGAGCTCCTTAACAACTTCACAGGCTGCAGAGATGAGCTTTAAAGTGTCCACATGGCCTCTACAGCCCGGCTTTAGAGGAGCTCCACTCAGCCCGGCCCGCCAGCTGCTGCTGGGGCCACCAGCATGTGTGTGTGTGTGTGTGTGTGTGTGTGCATAGGAGCATGCAAGATAAATTTGTGCAATTGCAAAAGAAAAATAATGACTAGTGAAAATGGATACAGAACATTTACAACAATTGCCATGTATAATGTACAATGTTTATTTTTTAATTAATATTCTAGATAACTTCAAGATGCATTTCTCTTATCTACATGGTGATTAAAAGTATGAGATATAAAAAAAAATATGGAAGAACGAAGAAAGGAGGGAATCATGACAACATTTTTTACACAGTCTGAGTCAGTGTTAAAATTTCAGGTGCAGGTAGCTGAAGGAGAATTAAATCTAGAAGTTTGACAGCAGTGATTACTTTGTTGGTTATCAGCAGCAGCGACTGTATCCCCTAAAAACACTCTTCTGACCTAAAACCCGTCTTAAAGTGAGTTACACCTACAGGGTTTGCTACTTTTCTTTTCCACTTCCTAATGACCTCAGACTTGAGGAACATATATTAAGGGGAAAGGTACATTGAGTGAGTTCATGGTCTGTTCCCACCGTCTGTCTATGTGGGTCTGGACCACACTCGTGCTCAGCATTAGCATATCAAGGAGCCTGCAATAGCCACTGGGAGAAAAAAAAAAGCTCCTCTCTGCGGGGATGATGTCCATTTTGTCCTCTCTCCCAACATCTGTTCTAACCTTTGGAGCCAGAAGGGGAATGCCAGACAAGTATTTGATTTATGGTAATGCTGTTTGTAGCCATCATTTTTCTACGCCAGTTTGCTGTAGATTGAATAGATGAGCTGATATTATGATTTTTATTTTTTTTTACCAATTAAAATCTTATCCAATCCTTTTTTTTTGTTCAGTGGATTATTATATACCTGTCAGTAATAGCAAACAACAATGTATTACAGATAGAATGAAGGACGTAATGCAAGAACGAGTAAGAAAGAGAGAGAAGGAAGTTTGATCCTCGTCCATCTGCCCTCTCCCTGAAGTCTGCTGCTCAGGCTGGGCAACAGAATGGAGGTCTGCTTCCCCTCACACACACACACACACACATACACAAAGCCTATCATCAATGTCTACAGTCACTGTCACACACTGATAACATTCCCAACAATTCAAACCATCACATCACATCACTACATTGTAGCATATTTATATTGTCTGAATGTTGCATGGGAATTCATCGTCCATTGGTGCAAATATCATTCTTATGGTTGAAACGAGGCTTAAGCAAAAGGCTTAAGGATGGCTCAGCATTTTGGCAAGGCTGCACCCTATATTTAGAAACCCCACAATGAGGTAAAGCACAATGGCTGCCAGACACACAAACAGAACTGGCCATAGACATTTCTAAAAATTGGTTATCCATGTGAGTGGAGCCAGCAGTCTGCCCTCAAGCAAGACAATCAAATCCTTTAGTGAAAAGTGACTAATTACTTATTGCACTTAAATGGTTTTCCCAAAGGTTCTCTGATTATTTTTTATTATGTTTAATTGGCCATAATTATGATTTTACATGAGTACTGCTTGAACGAAATAGCCTGTTATGCGCTCCTCTGCTCGTAGCTGTTTACATTTAGTTACACATTTGACTGTTCCTCAGTGGGAAAGACCATTGCTGACAAATGCTTTATTCTCTGGTGTAGTCTGTATAGAGTGGGTACATTTATGGTCCACGTTTATGTATTTGGCTGAAGATATTATTCAAAGCAACTCTAGACACGGATACCGTCACCTGAGTAGTTGAGAATTAAGAGCCGTTATTAAGGTGGCATCAGTGGCAACATTGCAAATGGGATTTGAAGTCAGATTAGTAGCTTAAAAAAAAGCTAAAAGTCACTGACCTGAGAGTGGACATTGTGCTGTTGCAAGGGGAGCAGCTGATCGTAGGGTTGCAAGGATTTTTCAACACAGTCCATTAATCAATAATATCCAGCCGATCGCATGCCATTGGTCAGAAACTGAGACTGATGAGGCTGATTAAGACACACTGGATCTACTGTGATTCCCTTTCATTAACTGATTAGGTTTACAGTGTGTAAAAAGTTCATCATAAGTTCATCCTTATTCATCTTTTTCAACTTTCTCAAGTTCGGTTGTAAGTGAATAAGTGGAGCCAAACCATGCCAGCATTTTGCCTTTAATTTGTCACGTGCCTGTTTATATTGGCACTTAAACAGTTGTATCTACATATTCTGATGCTGATTTACAAATTAGCACCTGAATATATAGAGCCTAATATATAGAGAGAAGTGAGAAATGAAAGGCAAAATGGTGGCTGTGTTTTGCAGTAGAGGGATTATATTTATTTATTTATTTTCACCTGCCTGTAGACATTGGGGCTTAAATTCATTGCTCCTTCATTTGAGTGAATAGGTGCATTTGTGTACAAGAGGTACCTGCAGCTCTGACCTGGATGTGGGCAGAGTGTTGGGCAGACAGACTGCTCAAAGATGCTTAAATACCATTATTTTTAGGATATTACATAATTTCATAACAACACAAAAACACACCAGATGCAGTTTTGTTTAATATGGTCATCTCATTTGCAGTATTTGATTCATTTCTTTCAGCCTATTTTTTATACTTATACTGTAAATAAAGCTGTGATTAAATCTGATTTTGCCTAAAAAAAAAAAAGGTCTTTATACACCTACGTACATAATAACAGTAATTTCAGCAAAAGCAATTGATTGCAAAAGCAAACTTTTTGGAACATCCTTTCCACAGTTTTTCTGCAGAAATTGTGTTTTATTTTGTGCTCAGCATCCATGCCATTTTTGAAAGGTCCAAAAACTTTTATTTGCAGCAATCTTGGACGTAAGCATCATAAACTCTGCTATAACATATTTATTCTTCTGCCCATTAATTTCTTTCTGTAGCTTGCTGAGAGCTTTCCTTTTATTGGCGCACTGTCACAACACCTGCATAAATTAGGGTGTGCTTCATGTAAATGAGATGCATATGAGGGTGAATTGGAGCGTGTTGTATGCATATGATATGTAAATACGTGATTAGTGGGCGGGAGCTTACGTGCATGCAGTTGAGACTGATTCATCATTTGCGCTTAAATCACCACTCGTTTTTGATGTACGACAGTTACAAGAACCAGATTTAGATTCGTTCATACGTCATGACACGTGCTGAAATCTGTGTTTGTTTCTACGCAGGAAAAAGGTTTGCACTGATAAAATGGCAGACACGTATTTTAACAAGTTCTGCAATGTTACTCAGCAAAGCCAAGAATCACGTAGTCGCTCGGCACAAACGTCATCGCATTTTAAAACTGACAATCATGTAGTTTCTCAAAAGCAGTACTACCACAAGACAAGGAAGGATCTAGTCACTTTATTCTAATATGGGTCCCGGGACAGGGACTAGTTCTAAACAAAGTTGGTTCTAACAGGAAACATGTCATTAGTTTAAGTTTCAGTGACTTCCATACTGATTTCTTTCTATCATTACCAGTAAATTATATATTTTTCACTTTTATGTTTTTAAATCATTTCTCCACAGTTCTCTCTTTTTTTTTGTCTTTAGGAACGCACATTTGTGTGTAATCATTGAGTGACCAATGTGTGCCAAGCCAGGTGCCATCTTATCTGGCATGGCTGCCGAGCGGCTGCCTGGCAGCACCACTGATTATGTTTGCCTGTGTGGTCCAGACACAAAGCGTCCAACTCTCGTGCAGACCAGTGTTTACAGCTGCTTTTCCAAGGACACACAGCAGCCCTAATGATTATCTTAGGTGCTATTGTGCAGCCAGAGCATGTGTGTGTGAGAGAGTTTGTATTTGTGACAAGACAGATCACTATATCTTTGTTTAAATGATCAGAGCCAGAGGTATCTCACTACCAGCCAAACGGGGGAAGAAGAATACAGTGCAGCTCTTTTTGGCCTGCATAACTTTAAAAGGCATGTCTGTGCTCACACAACTACAAATGGAGTGTGCCTTGTGTCTAGTCTATTTACAAACTCACACATATGCACACACACACACACACACACAGACCAGATGGAATTCAGCATTAAGACTTACATTACTGACAATGAACCCTCAATCTGCAAAGCAGGAGCAGGTTTATTTATCACATTTAAAAAGGTAGTGATAAAATATTGATATCGAGTTGTGCATGTTGACCGTGCATCTGAACAATAAATATCTGACCAACGGAACGTGTCATGCTTCTAATCCCACAGCCATATTAAAGCCATGTAATGTGTGGCCTAATTCCCTGGCAAGGGCCAAGCATGGAGTGGAATAAGCAGGACAGACAGACTGACAGCCAAGGAGATCGACCATCTACCTATTTATAGTGTGGGCCATCTGCGAAAGATCCCTCTTGTCACTGGTCATCCTGTTCACAAAAAAGGGCTGTGAGGCAGATTCCAGCAGCAGCAGCCGTCCCATTCACTATTCATTCCAGGACTCGGCAGCTCCATATGGATCTGGCCCTCTGCTGGGCCCAGGCTTTCTCCCATTCCTTTTTTTTACCCCCATCTTCGGGATTCATATGGTAATGAAGCGGCAGAGCAGAGAAGCTGTTCTGAGAGCAGGCCTGAGTTCCAGGCTCCAGGCTTCATCCTGATGCCCACCATCTGACTCCACTGGTCTCATGTCAGGTTTTTTGCAACATTCTGGTCAAGTCTTCAAACCGGCTGGGAACAGTATGGGCATCTGTGAAAGGCTAATGACAGGCTTTCATGTTTGGCCTGGTTCACTATAGCCCACTTTATCCCCCCTCTGTCCGATCGGCCACAGTGCTTCTAGTCAGGTTCTAGTAGTTGTTTACGGCAAAAAGAAAAAAATTATCATTGCATTTGTTTAGAGAATCATTCAAGAGCCATATTATCCTGGTCAGGGTCATGTGGATCCGGTGCCTATAGGAACACCAGGTGTGAATAGGGAATGTACCCTGGATGGTTGAACGATACACCTGCTCATTACAGGGCACCATCCACACACAGCTTCACCCCTACTGGCAATTTAGAGTCACTATCTACCTAATCTACCTAACAAGATGTTTTGGGAGGTGTGAGAAAACCAGAGAACCCAGAGTAAGCCCCGTTGAACATGGAGAGAACATTCAAATCAGAAACAGACACTAAGCTAAGCTCAGGGTTGAACTGGGAATTGCACCTCCATGAACATTCCAACAAATCTAAGCAAAATGGGCAAGTGAATATACCACAGCCTAAACGTGAGTGGCTGTATGTGTTAATAAATAATAAATGATATATAGATGCTCTATTATTTTAGGCCAAAATCTGTGCACAATAATCTTCAACTTGTTTGATATATGATCTCAAATTCCACTTAGTTTGCACAAAGTTGTGTCAGGACTAACAACCAGATCTAGTAAGCACCGCCCCTAGACGGGCGGGCGTGATACCCTCATGCTGGGACCAGAAGTGGATATGAAACTGGATCTGAGAGTGGATTTGAGCGGCATCCCTTCGGTCGGCTGAGGAGAGAAGCATGGAGAAGGCGTGAGTCAAGACCTACATCCCCTTCTCTTTCTCACATCCCCTTTCCAAGTATTGTAAGGTGGCCCTTTTGTAGTAGAGCATTGGGACACGGCACAAGCAGGCACAGGGCCTTCAGCAACGTCTGGGCTGTGTGTTTAGGGTGGGGAGGAGGGCAAAATAACACGTGGTCCTGACCCCACCCAGAGCTCTTCTGTCATTCAGCCTTTGTCTCTGGATCTGTTCCCTCCTTCGCTCCGTGGTGCTGCATTGAACCACTATCAAAGAGGCCCTCGAAATTCCTCAGAGGCTCATTACCATAGTTTGAATAATTCATGTGGCAATGAGATGGGGGGGAAGGGTAACTCTGAGCAAATAATGAGAAACAACTTCCATCAGCATGCACATTCCCTTTTCTCAAGAGTGCACACCTCTGTGAAGAAGACAGAAATCAATACAGCATGACATTAGCTTATGTGATACATTCCTGACCCCGTATCTATTAGGCATGGGAGAGAGTAGAAGAATTTCAGCTCTACCTTGGAGAATGCTTGGCGTTAAGGTCACCCTATCAATGTGTAAATAAATCAATTCTAATTAGTAATAGCCAGCTCTTCATACGAGGGAGGAAGGGAGCTGTTTTAAGGTACTGCTTACATGGTTTAACAAACAAGCAAAATCACTTTAGTTCAGCAATTATGTAATGACACACTCTGGCCAATGCCTAAATCAAACCCGTAGAGACAATGACATTTCCTTAATTTCTTAATATTGTCATGGATGCTCTCCAATTAAAACTAACAAACTGTTGATTCTAGCATGAGGAAACATTCCTTTAATTGCATTTACAGGGCTAGAACACTTGAATAAACAGATTACCTGCTGGATGTGATCCCCATGTGCATGCTGGCACCCAGCCAGCCAATCCTTCAACTGCTAAACTCAATGAAACATGAAAACCCATATGGGAGCGCTCAGCTCCACATCCTCACCTCCATAACCTCCGTACAATTCCTAACTACACAAAATGATCCTTACATGGTTTACAGTAATGCCCTTACACCTCTGATACTGATAATCCATTAACAAACTGAGTGCACTTCTATTAGACTACAGAGCACACCTGAATAAAGTGTCAAGAGGGTATATAGTGTTTAGAAAGAATCAAAGACAAGTGACAGTGATACTTTATCATAATCATATATTATCAGGCTTTAAAAAGATTTGAAAAACTTCATTACCCCAGAAGTCAATATCTCTTCTTATGATAATGCAAGGGAATAAAACATGATGAATAAGTGTACTTACAAAATGAGATGTTCTCGTTCACTGAAGCATCACTTTAATGTGCCTTCAGTGAACATACTTATTGATGATATGTTTCCCAGCTGTATTAACGGTATAGAACGGTGATTACACCCTAAATTATCCTTAATTAAAACATTATTGTTCAATTAACTGTAACCTAAACAAGATTCTACACATCACCTGATTCTCTGGTTTTAAAGCAAGGCATAACACATACATTCCTGCAAGGACTTTATTCGTATCTATTAGTTATTTAGTTCAAATTATTATAATACTTTTTATTGTTGTATCATTTTAGTGTGGGTTTCTTTATATGCAAAAGAAAATTCATGTTTAACCCCAAAAAATAAATTAGCATTGGAAACACCCTCATATCAGTTGTTCTTGCTTGTTTCCCCTTGTTAATTGTTACTGGTAAGAACTGGTATAAAGTTAAAGATTACAAACTTTAACATTTGCTTTCCGGGTCTAGAGATGAGGGAGGCAGGATTGATGAATCAAGGAGGCATCAATTACAGCTTTGGGAATCACTGACTTCTTTATGAAATGCCATTTATGGTTGTGTCTTTTTCAGCACGAAATGAAGTGACCATTCAAACTCACCAGAGCATCTGATAAAAATAATCATTTAGATTCATATGTACAAAAAAACAGTACAATTATATTCTGATTCTGAGACTCTGACATTATTTAAGAAAAAAGACATAGTTTCTCTGTCATATGCAATCAGATATATATAGTATATTTAAATTTAAGGAGTTAAGACACAAAATATATGTCAAAAACACACAATATATGATGAAGGCTGTGTGCAGGAGGAGTACACAGAGACGTCTGACACAGTGGCTGCCATCATGTTCATCTAATATATAATAAAGAGAAAAAATATTCATTTATTCAAAGCATAGGTCCAGCACTGATTTACAGCTAGACTTCTTCATAAAATTCCAACATCATCTTCATCAAATCAGGTGCAGGAGCTTATTCTTACATTCAAATGTAGATGACGCTTATATTCATAAAAATTTGTAAAGTTCATATATTGAACTATAGGATCATATATTATGCTTGAAACTAAAAACATGCTCTGCTTTGAATTGCTATATTTTAACTACCAGATGTTTTTATTCAGAATAATAGTTCTCCATGACCAAGTTTGGTTAAACAAATGTGCTTAATTCACTTAACTAAAAAAAATAAAAGGAAAGCAAGTCGAATGTAAACATTTACTTTAACCGAAATTGAGACATTAAATCGGTGAATTAAAAGTAACAGTATCAGTTTCACACACTGATTGAGGCACAGCAGGGTTTGATTTCTCTCCCCCCTCTTGCAGTTTTGTTTCATATCAAAAAGGAGAGTCCTGCACTGACCCGCTCTTCCCATGCGCTATATAAAGAGACAGAGGATTGAGTAAGAGTTCGGAGAGAGCCAAACCCAGGGAGGAAGTGGTGCACGAGAAACCTGCTGTTTTCTGCAGTCAGCGCCAGGGTATGCAGCGTTAGAACCGACGGAGCCCGAGAACAAAGCCAGGGAAGTCGGAGTGGCAAAACGCTACCACAAAAACCAACCAGTTGCAGGCTGACGTAGGATCAGATAGCATCAGGCGGTTTCAGATCTCCTACAAAACTCTCGATTCCCGTGTGACACTTAAGACTGTGGCATGTGGGCCGAGAAAGCAGGCTTTCAGGACAACTTCCCTAATGCACATCTCTTCTGTACTTTCTCTGTAGTGCTAACAGGCCTTCGAAACAGAAAGCGTTGTTTTCTTTAACACCATGGCCTTTTCACTGATTAACTATCACTGGCTACAAGCCAACTGACCCTCATGCAAACACACACAAAGTAGTTCCCTACATGTTATCACATTTTGTTAAAAAAAAAAACATGAGGCAAACCAAAGACAAAAGCTAGCATCAAACGAGCCTGATGAACATTCATACGTTCATTTTCAGTAACTGCTGTATCCTGTTTAGAGTCGCAGTTGATCCTGAGCTTATCCTAGTAATGCTAGGTGAAATGCTGAGCACTCCATCACAAGACACATACAAATCCTTCTGTATCTAGGTTGATTTAGCATAGCTAGTGCACCTACCTGCAGTGGGAGGAAATTAGAGAACCTGGAAAAAAAAGCAAAACCTTTACACTGTGTGAAACTTTACACACACAGCGATGTAACCTGGGATGCTGAAGCTGTGAGGTTGTGAATGAGCTGGTGAATATGAACACATCACATCCAAGCTTGCACATCTGTAATGACCTCATAAGAGAACACGATACTTTTCAGGAATATATTCTAACTTCTGCCAGCCCACACTCACTATTTTACATGGATCTATGTGGATGCCAGAAAGCAAACTTTTTAAAAATCTAGAGTTACCAAAGCAGTACCTGTGAGCAGGAAGGTAAGTGTGTGCATATTTGAACTATATTAACTGGATGTCCTAACAGACGAGCATACGCATGCTTACGTCACTGGATGTATCGTACTGGGGAAATCGCCTGGTTGTTTTCAAGGAGCAAGTTTGTGGAATTTGGCTTATTGAGGACGCTAATGGACCCATTTGGGGTCTCTGGGGATCCGAATTTCCTGCAATTCACTGCAATTTTACTTACGTTGCGTTCCGAGAACAGTAACACAGTCTTTACAAAGTTTCAGAGTGTGCTCTAAAGCCAACTCGGGCTAAAAATCATATGACACCCATATAATTCTCTTATAAACTGACAGAATAGCTCATGAATTCAGGAGAAAACAACTGCATTAAGAGCCTACTTAAGTGTTGTATAGCTTAGGTCCCGTAATCATGTTAATGGACCTTTACACAGACATTCCGGTTTCCTCCCACAGTCCAAAAACATGTACATTAGGTTGATTGGTAATTCTAAATTGCCCATAGGAGTGAGTGTGTGTGTGTGTGGTTGTCTGTTTATATGTGGCCCTGTGAAGGACTAGTGACCTGTCCAGGGTGTGCTCCTGCCTTTCGCCCAATGTGTGCTGGAATAGATCCCCGTGACCCTAATTAGGAATAAAGCAGGTATAGTAAATGGATGGATAGATGGGTGTAAAGGAGCAGGTGGTTTAGATTACATGCATGTTAACTGACCTGTATCTTATCTTATGATGGTTTTGACCATCTTTTGATGCTCTATTCACTGATGCAACCCATAGGTCTAAATTCCTGCCAGTTGAGCAGTGATCTTTGGGACTGGATCACGTCTCTTCCAGCTCTGAACATGACTCCAGAGTCACTTACATCTTTTCCTCTTTCCATATTCATACAAATTTCGGGTCTGCTCAGCATTGTTACACATGCCACAGAGTATGGTACGATGTTAATTGTTTAATTATGTCATGCAGTGCACCTGTCCAGAAGCATCTGTCTCTCCACTCATTTCATTTAGGATGTTTCCTTTAATTTGTCACCAATCTGTATGTACATTATTTATTTTTATTTATCTGGAGGTTTTTTTGTTTCTTCCTCTTCTTTTTTTAACAGACCTAGGCTTCTTTAAATGTTAATCATTTCAAATATCCAAATATTTAGCTATTTGGCTGCTGGATGTTGACCATTTAAACCTTCTTAAAGTGGGGGCCAAGCAACTCCTAAATATAGCAGTCCTGCAGTATGTGTCTCACATTATACATACATTTTTAAATCATGTCATTTAACCACAGTTAGTTAACTACTGATATAGTTATCTGAGTGATTGATTGTTTAGTTGATACAGTTAAGTGGATTTAAAAACATCAACTCTAAAGTTCACTACTTTATGAAAACTAGCATACATAATGAAAAACTAAACAACACACCTTAAAGTGTTTTATTCCACTTATACAGCGATAACTTGCAGATGATGCGGTTTGAATTTATATGAATTAATTAACAGCAAACAGCTTGGCATAGATTCTCCTGGAAATGTACTCGAGGAACAAAGACAATTATTTAAAACAATATTCTGTCAGTTGTATTGATGACGGTGGTGGTGTCCAGGATTGTAGGAGAAGGTGAATGTAAGTGATGATAATTTATCAAGCAAGGGGCAAACAAATCAACCCAAAAACTGTGAAAACAAAAACCATAAACATGAACTGTGAATATGAGGCAGGAGACATAAACACTATAACCCGGTGGCATAAATAACAACAACAACACCTGACAACTACATCCGCAACTAAAGCTTACAATAAGAAACTGAAAAACAGAACTCAAACTGTGGCACTGTGGCAAAGTATAACAAGACACCGGTGAGAGTGATTTAGGTGTCACGTGCTGGGACTTATGGGTAGTGTAGTTCTGCACCAATTAGTGTTCCCTACACAATTGCGTGTGAACAGACACAGCAGGTAGTGTTAGTGTCTCACAGCATCATGGTCCCGACTTCAGCACTGAGTTTAGGGTACTAGTCTGTGTGTGGAGTTTCTGTAAATGTTCTCTCTCCTCCCACCTCAAAAAAAAAACATGCCTGAAGGTGCATAAGATTGCCTATACATGTGAACGATTCTGTGCATGTGTGTGTATGTGTGTGTATGTGTGTGTGTGCATCCTATCCAGTGTGTATTTCTGCCCCACATCCAGTGATCATGGGAGAGTTTCAGGACTCACTGTGACCCTGACCAGAAGAGAGAGTGAGAGACAAGAAATAAACAGATTTGTAAAAGATCTTCAATGTGATCACAATTACCTAAATATCATTGGGTGTGCTTTCTTTTTAATCAATGAATTAACAAAATAAATTAATTAATCAATCCTCAATTTTATCTGAAGGGGATCACTGACTGAAAAAGTCTGAAATAAATAGTTCACAAAGTAGGGTCCAGAGGCAGAGGGGTTTCAAAAAAAATAAATAAATCAGTGTGGTGGAATTAGCAATCCACAAATTTTATAACATTTTATAAAAGTTAGATATTGTTTGGTTATTATAGCTGTTAGTCTCTATAACTGGTCATTTGGTTTGAATGGCTTTATTCTAAATCCCATTAGCTTAAAACACGTAGGCCTTTAAATAGAGTCAGCTTGGGCCTATTGGAATAAAAAGCTATATGTTGTTCAATATATATTTTTGTATGTTTGGATTTATTTGGATTATAATTATGATATAAATCTATATTGTCAGTGGGGTTTATTTTACAGTTCAAGAGATCCCTGACTGAATAATGTTAGAGAACTTAAACAATAAAAGATGGCACCCCCTTTCTGAGGCACAAAACAAAACAATAAAGGGTAAGGCCACGCCCCCAAGGGCTCGAGGTAACTACATGAGTCGCGCGCCGCTCTTTTAATATGCGTAGTGGTGCACGCGCCGGGAACGTGGGAGAGTGAGAGTGAGAGAGAGAGAGAGAGAGAGAGAGAGATGTTTGGGTGCTGCGGAGCGCTTCAGAGACGGATGACTCGGATTTGGACTTGAACAAGAAGCGAAAGTCTGTTCAAACTAACGCTTGCAGTAGAGAAGAGCGTCCAGTGTCGATCTGGATTAAACCGGACTGCTAAAGAAAGTCACTTTTTTGCCAGAACTAGACGTTACCGAAAAATTCAGTCTCATAAGACAACGCGGCGAATCGTTTAAATCGGTTCGGAAAGTACAGTCTAATGGTCTATATTCTGAGCACTTGGCTTTGCAAAAAAAGAAAAAACGAGCCCAAAATTTCTAGGTTTCCGTAGTCTCTTTAAAAGGATGATCTATTGCAGTTGTGGAGAAGAGTGATGTGGGTAAAACATGACTTTCAGAGAGAAGAGAGTGTGTTGGAAAATGAGTGTTGTTAGTTTTCAGGGAATTCCCACGTTCTCTCAGGACGGGTTTATTGAACGGGAGCGGTGGAGGTGGAGGAGAGAGAGAGAGAGAGAGAGAGAGAGCGCGTGCAGCTGCACTGAAGTGGAACAGCAGCGCGGTGGGCGGGACAGACACTCAGACGCCGGCCCGCGGAAAACTTCTCAACTTTCTGGCAACTTTGTAATGTTTTTATTTTTTTTTTCTTTCGGCACGTCTCAAAAGATCCGCACAGACTGCGGAATGGAAAATGCACCCATTTTTAAATATACCTTTAAAAAACAAGCAGATCTGGTGATCAGCGGACACAATCGTGACATTGAATTTAGTGGAATATATGAACACAGGACGTGTTTAAGAGCCTGTCTACTTTTAGTGCATCTTAGATTTTTTAGATTATTGTAAGCCAAGAAGGACACTTAGATTAGTTTGCATGCGTAATCATACATATTACCATTATGTAAAGCCAACTATTTGCAGGCTAGTGTTCATAGGGTGACTTAAGGCTGCTTAGTAGGATCACCTGGTTTCGTTTAAATGCAGCTCGTTGTCTCTTTTTTTTCTTTCTTTCTTCTTCTCCTTTGCTCTTGCACAACTCTGACGAGTTCTCCGAGTTTAACGTAACCCAAGAAATGCAAATGGCTGCAGGTGTGCGGGCCCTGGAGCGCGAGAGACTCCGAGGTGTCGGGATCAGCTCGGATCTCTCAGCACTCTGCGCGCGCGAACCCGCGGCCCCTTGTCTCCATAGCAGCCGCCCGAGCGGCGCCGCAAGACACGGGCCGCGGGGCCGCGCTCAATGGGGTGACGTCACGCGCCTGGCGCCAGAGAGTCGGCGAGAGCACGAGCTCTCTTCTCCTCTCCACCCTACACTGCACTGAGCTGATCTGCTCTGTCTAACCGGGTGCCAATTCATCACCTGTCAGGAATCAGTCAGGACGCCGTGCGAAATGTACACAGCTGTGAGAACAAAAAGAAAAAAAAGAGGCGGGGTGGGGAGCGATCGAAAGAAAGAAGAAAAAACCCCATCTCACCAGATGTGGACAGGATCTTAAAAGAGTCCCAGATCTCATCATGATAGAAAATAAGCCAAGGATTGTGTGGCGCACTGGGAAAATGTAAATATAAGCGCAATAAGTGCAGTCACGCAGAATTCATACAGTTATACAGACGTGCACGTGCCATTTTTCTGGAGATGTGAAAATGAGATTGCATAAAAACCAGGGCATTCCAACACATCAGCATCGCACCGCATTCCAGCACATTTCTACAGACGTCTCCTTGGTCAGATGGGAGTTAACTGTTGGGCAGGAAACCTTATTTGTCTCCCACATAAATTGCCTGATTAGTTATAATAAAACTTAGGCTATATGTTAGACATGTCTGCCTTTATTTTAGATTTATTGTGCGTCTACACAGCAAAATCTACAATGTTAACATTTACAGTGGTGCATGTGTTAATTCAACACTGGGGCTTTTGCTCTGCAGGCTGTGACACACACACACACACACACGCACGCACACTTTCCGTTAAAACACTCGCTCTTACACTAAACATCAGCACCAGAGTAGTCTAATCATTACTGCCTATAAATAATGCATTAGTTCATAATGTTTAATAATCCGGCGGCGACACTGACTGAAAATGTTCTTGTGCATTTCACCATGCGTGACTTCATTTAATTTCATTCTCTAGAAATGGCTTACAATCGCCGTTCGCATTAGATTCCTTACAATAATCCTGATGACCAGGTTGGTGGAGAGGATGAGGGACAGTCCTCAAGGCTTAAATACGGGCCTCAATGACAGTGCCCCTGATGTGGGAATGGACGCAGTGCGTTCACTGTCACATATTTCCAACAATTAAAACAAAAATAAATCATAAGTAAAAAAAAGGAAAATGTTATTAATCTGTTTGTCAGTCTGGGGTGAATCACCTGATTTAGGTTTTTAGCCTGGTCACTCCCACGAACACTACAGACAACACCTAATACACATGAACATCTTTTATAATATTGCAGCCTACACACTGAGAAGTAATAGGACACTACACTGATTGAATAATCTAAACCAGTTATATATTCCAGGAATCATAATTATTTACACTTGATAAATAGACACAGGATTAACAGAATTCTGCTCAAGTGTGTGGCTGTTGCTAGTTCTCAGTCTTGAAATGACTTGAATAACAAAACGACACCTCGACACTGAACCAGTCTCTGGTCGGGAGTGAGTAATTCTCTTGATCAGAAACAGGTACACGGAATTGCGGAATTAGCTCTGAAAGCTGAAGGCAGTCAGCAGCACCTCGCGCGCGCGCGCTCACTGGTTAAAAAGAATGAGGAAAAGAGGGGCGGGACTTGCGCGGGCGCGTCACGGACCAATGGCGTCGCGCGAGAGCGACGATTGACACAAAACATCAGGCCAATCCGTGAGGTCTACAACGTCGCGTCAAAACCCACCCAGCTGGGTATATATTCAGCGATGACAGCTTGTTAATCCAGTGCGTTTGCTTCCACACCGCCGCGAGCACAGCTAGAACGAATAGAAATAATCTCTCTATATAACAAAAAGGCATTATCTTTAAATCGTCGTGAATTTCTCGCCGAACTTCAGCATGAAAGCTATAAGTCCAGTGAGGTCTTTCCGGAAAAACGGCGTGACGGAGCAAAGCCTCGGAGTGTCTCGGAGCAAGACCCCCGCGGACGATCCTCTCAGCTTGCTGTACAACATGAACGACTGCTACTCCAAGCTGAAAGAGCTGGTGCCCAGCATCCCGCAGAACAAGCACGTGAGCAAAATGGAGATCTTGCAGCATGTCATCGATTACATCCTGGATCTGCAGATCGCTCTCGACTCCCATTCCGCGATCAGCACTCTCCATCACCCCCGACCCGGCCAGGGCTCGTCCAGAACACCGCTCACCACCATCAACACAGACATCAGGATCTTGTCTTTACAGGTAAACCTACTGGACATCATCATGCAGCACAATAGCGTGCTTTACAACACCGTGCACGAGGGCACAGAAAGAGACATTATTTCACTTTACAAGCCTTTTGATTTAACGATATCGTGACTGTTCATGCTATAGACTCACGTATATCGATAATTAGATGATTTTATGTTTTGAAACAGTCCATGAACCACAAACCTGAATAACAGCCTAACTATCTCGTCTCTCTTCCTTATAGACGCCGGAGTTTCAGTCAGACTTGATCACAGAGGACAGTCGGACACTTTACCGTTAACCAGGTAAATAACTCTCTCTCTTTTTTTTTTTAAATTATTTTTCCTGTTTTCTTTTATTTCCATGAGTTTACAGCTCTGATCAATGACGAGAGAAATGCTATTCCAAGTGAAAGTGTTGCGATTGCACATGTAATGTGTAGACAGCCTAAAATACACAAAAGCAAGAACAAACGACAAACTCTGTCACATCACACTGGTCAGTATATCGTAAATCCTGTGGCGCGCAATAGTGTACAGAAAGTGGTGTAGGCATGGACACGCACCAGAGATACAGATTTGCTGTAGCAAGAAGAGACCGGACAGTTTGATTGATTATCCCTAAGCATTAAATAGTATCAAACTCCATGTTACTGTTTAATGCTAACTGGACATTATGCTGGAATTCTGATCAAATCTGAAATTATTACGCAAGCAAAACGTAGTATTTATTGAACTCCAGTAATAGGCTGTGAATAAACAGACTGTCTGGACTCTCCCAGCTTTTCTATTGAAATGCTCATGCTGGACATAAGGATGGATCCGGATTTAATTACAACCCTGTGTCCTATCAGTAGTCAGCAGGAGTGTTTCCTCTGGCCGTGGTTAGAGCAGCTCCATCTGGTCCGCAGCGTTTTGCTTCTCTCTCTCTCTCTCTCTCTCTCTCTCTCTCTCTCTCTCTCTCTCTCTCTCTCTCTCTCTCTCTCTCTCTCTCTCTCTCTCTCTCTCTCTTTCTCGCTGTTGCTTTCTTGCTCTCGCTCTCGCTCTCGCTCTCGCTCTCTCTCTCTCTCTCTCTCTCTCTCTCTCTCTCTCTCGGAGTGTTTGGTTAAATGCTGGAGCCGCGGCTTCCTCTCTGGCGCCAGGCTGTCCGGATCTCCGGCCTGTTTGCTCTGTGCTAAATGCGCCTCTCTCTCTCTTTCTCAATCTCTTGCAGGTGTTTGCTTAAGACGTGAACACACAGGACTCGGGAACCGACCTTTTCTCCCCCTCCAAAGCTCTCAATTTCTGTTCTCGCCTGGATCTTTTTACCCCTCCTGAACGAAGAGGACAATGTATGTGATGTGTTTCTCGGTTCGGACATTGATTTTATTTATCTAAAGACTCGTTTAGTCTTTTTGTTTTTTGTTTTTTTTTCCTTCCAAGACGAAGAAGCACTATATTCCCTAAAAATGGGAGGGGAAAAAACAGGAATGGAAGAAAAAGATCTCGCCTTCTCTTAAACGAGAGATCGTGGCTGTTTTGGTGAAGACGGTGTGAATAGAAGCCTGTGTGCTTCAGTTACTGTACAAAGTTTTTGTCTGTTTTTTGTTTTGTTTTTTTTCTTCTTCTTCTTCTCCTCCTCCGTCATTCTTTGGGCACGTGAAGGACTGGACGGCCAATCTGACATGAGCGTGAAACCTCGTGAACTCTCTGAGTTATATCTTGTATAGTTGCAGACGCTGGACTTACCACGCTGCAAAGTGTCATGCTGTATTTAATTATGCTGAAACTTTTTATAAAAGTAATTGTAAATCGTACCTTTTTATATATAAAAAAAAAATAAATCAAATGGCTTTATTTGAACAGACATGTCTATTGTAGTCTATAGGCTTGCTATATTTAAGCAGCACCGTGTTGGTGGCAGGTGCCGGACAGCTGTTAGTGCTGTAGTGTATATTTAGTCCACCTGAACCTGTGTGTCCACTATGTCAAGAGCCCGCGGGGGGGGGGGAGGTCTGGAGAAATTAAAGAACTTGTTATAATCGTCTGTATTGGTTTGGTTACATGGTTTAAAAAAAACAAACAAAAAAAAAACATACACACGCTGACAGTGAACACGGTCCGAAAAATGGGGACTAAACAGCACCTTTTGCTTGGTATCTTTAATACTCTTTAAGGCCCATGATTTCCGTCCTAAATGTAGCATTTTTGTATGTAAAAGCTAGGTTAAATGTGTCTCTTGATTGCAACAAGGCATGATAGTGTGTAGAGAAGTACTACAGGGTGTCCGGTTTATCTCTTGCAGTTTCTCACCTATAGACTTCTGTTTTTTTTTTGGTTTTTTTTTTCTTCTCATGGCACTTGAAGTGTTGAAATGCTTCCTTCACTCACTATCCGGTTGTGACTTAATTTAAGATGACTAAACCACAGGGTTTACTAAAGCACCAAACATTTTCTAGTATGTCAAAAATATTCGTACACTTGTTGTGGCACAGCATTAACTCAGGCTGTTCAGTATGTTAGTGTTTGAGTTAGAAGTACGCGCGCGCGTGTTTGTGTGTGTGTGTGTGTGTGTGTGTGATACAGTTTAGACTTGGGCACAGAAAAGGCTCTTCAACAGTTTAAGCCTTTCCTGATCCATCAAGCTTTTTTTTTATTGAATAAATGAAGACATTTCAGAACCTTATGAACGATAAATGTCTATCATGAAACTCCAGACTACTGAACAGGAACAGGTCATGTAATCTATATATATATATTTTAGGCTTAATAAAATTATTACAGCCCAAAATAGTAGAGTGTCTCTCTCTGTAAAATAAAGGGCCCAGGGTTCAGTCTCGTTAACAGGACTGTGTTCATGCTTAATCAGTCTGAGTACAAGTCATTATAAGGGGCGTGTACTCTCGAACCAGCGCTCTTTCTTTAAGCACAACTCACATGTACACTGGGAGACTGGTTGAATTTATGAAGAGTGCGCCACCTACTGGCAGACTCATCATATTTACCGTGTACTAATAGAAAACAATGCTACTGGACTCGACCTCATGTGCGTTCAGTGATCCACTCTATTTAAATACCAGTTCCTGCCATGATTAAATGATGATCTGTGCTCGAAAATTAGAGAAGCTGTAATTAAATACATCAACACGCAGGCTATTAGAACTGTGTGTGTGTGTGGTCATAACACTTCAACGTTCAATACAAGTTACGTCCATATTGTCTAACAAAGTTTACACAGCTCAGGCTTATTTATACACGATGATAATAATAATAGCATGTCCAGCATAATTATAGAGGACGTCAAAACAAAATTAACTGTTAATGACTGACCAATGATGATGCAAGGGAGATATGGATGCCGTTTTGTTTAGTTTAATTACTAAGAAAGAAAGAAAACTCTTGCACTGTTCTGTCAACAATAACCATAACCTCTTTCCTGATCGAGTGAGAGGATTTCATATTAGTTATTGTATGTACATGACAATTTGGGATTGGTTTCTGCCGTTAAACAAACACACACACACACACACACACACACACACACACACGTGCACAATACTATGTGCTCTTGAATAGCATGAAAGACCAGGAACACAAGTGTTTGAAATGCAGTGTTTATTACTTCCTGAAACATGGTCATGCATTTTGAGGAACTACTCATCACACTTCACACAAAATTTTCACAGAATCATTTTTCTTTTACTTTACTAGCTAACACTAACATGCAGGAAGAGCTTCACAAGTGATTCATAAATAATGTATATAAAGCATCTACATTCAGTACACTGAATGATCCATTTTTGAGGTTGTCACAACACAACACAACACAAACACTGTCCTTTTTACTATTATAACAGTTAACTAATTATCCACCTCTACATTTTGTCACTGACCTAATGTAAATTCCACACAATTCCACACGTAGCAGAGTAGGATCCTAGTTGCAATACAGCCTACAGTCACAGATCTAAATGATTTGATGATTGCATTGTTTTATAGCACCCTATTGACCACAGATGGCTGTTATTATGTGAAAATCTTCCATTAAATGCATAAAATTAGTTACTCAACACATCCACTCTGCATAATTGCACATTTGTCATAAACCAGAAGCAGGACAAACTCTTCCTTTGTACCATATTGAATTCAGTTCAGTTTAAAAATAAAAACATTATGCTCTTTATAGCACACTTTCTCGTTCTTCACTGCCCTCGTCCTGCGCGGTGCTCGTGCTCTTCTTCATTCGCACTGCGAGCAGGTTGTGGTTGAGCAGAGATCTAGTGCCAGTGCTCGATCCCGGAGAGATGATGAGGCTGCGCTCATCTCCGTTATTGTTGTTGCTGATTGGCGAGATGCTGCTGGCTGCCTGGTTCAGGTTTGTGACGGCCTGCGTGTGTGTGTCTGAGGTGTCCCAGTTCTCCTCGGGGCTGCTGGCCTCAGACATAGCTTCTGAGCAGATGGACATGCGTATTGTGGTCACAAGGTCTTCCTCTCTTGACTTCTCATCCTCTTCCTGAGCCTCCTCACTCTCCTCGTCCTGTAGTGAATGATTAGAAGAGCTGCCGCTTGACCTCATACCTGAGTCAGACGACTCTTTTTTGTCCATCCCAGCCGAGACAAAGTTCTTTGCCTGCACGTCGTTTCGCTGCTCGTCCCAAAGGAGAGGTGTGGCATCAGTCTCCTCAGGCACGCACTCCTCCTCATCCTCTTCATTGGGTACACTGTAGTAGCGTGGCCCCGGTCCCTTGGTGCGGCTCACGGAGGATTTTCGCTCTGGTTTCTCGTCCTCCTCCGTGATTGGATGCAGAAGACCAGAATCCTGAGTAGCGGAGTAATCCATCACACTCTCTCCTGCATTAGAGTTTCTCTTGAAGGTTTTGCGGCCATCCTGCTCGCTATCCTTGGCCTTGTCTTCTGATCTCTCAGCCCCAGATCCGCCAACCTCCAGCTGGGCCATGTGAGAGATGTAGTCCTGGTAGGCACTGCGGTACTCTGCTTGCTGCCTGTCAGTCAATTTACTAATGTCATTGGATGACTCCTGAGAATTCAGACTGGACATGCTGGGAGTCCTGTGAGTCACGACCTGGAGACACAGACCAAGGGTTTGTGAACGTTGTAAAGGAATACGAGTAAGCTAAAATAATCTGAATTGACTTATTCTGGTATTAGGTTAGCCTGAGGGTAGCTTTTAAATGCAATCACTGCACTATATTCAATCAGAGGTTCTTAACTGCAATGCTCTCATACCCCTGTCCAGCAGATCTTGAAGATTTCCCAATTGCAGAGAAGCTCAATGCAGCCATTTAGCTAATTATTAAGTGCTTAATGAGGTATGCTGAGGGAAAACCTCAGACTATGCAGGCCAGCAAATCCCCAAAGCTGGAGGCAAGATTCTCTGCGCTATACCAGAAGCTGTTCTTGTTTCATCAGGTGTTCTTGTTTCGTCCAATTTTCCACCATTGGAGCAATGCAGTATGAAGTAATTTGAGTTCGGTTTGCTTTCTCTAGGGTTTTGTAGTATCCATGAACACAATCATTTCAGACAATTACAACAGTAACACACCCACAAATTCTTCCCTTTAAAAATCAAGAATTGTAATTAATGCAGATTTACAACTCCCGTTGATTGAGGAATTCACAAACGCATTCTACCAAAATGTGTCACTGTTTCCCACAGATTTGAAATATTATAGTTGTGTTTTTATGAAATATATTTTTCTACAGATACTTTTTAATTTGAAAGATGAGTAGATGAATAAAGATGTTCAAAATATTCGATCACCATCATCAGCTTACCTCTACTCTGAAACCATGTGGCCAAAGGTAAGTCTGAAGGCGCTGAAGAGAAGCTGTTTACACAAAGCCGGCCTTTGTAGAAGTGTGGCAAGCCAAACAAAATCCTATTTACCAAAAGACATGTTGGACACTCTGCATATGGAAAAAGTTACTCTGGTCTGATGAGATAATAAATCATCCTAAGAACACCATCTTCACAGTGAAGCATGATGGTGGGAGCATCACGGTGAGAGTTTCTTTGCTGCCCTTACCCCAGTCACTGATTTTTGCTGAATGGCCTCCAAAAGGCTTGGTGGTTTTAATAATGCTCAGTGGGATGATCATTTTTCAGAACCAAACTAATAATACTAATACTATGTCTTGGGCTTGGTTTGATAGCTCCTTGGTCTTCATGATGCTTAAGCATGTTCTCCAACAAACTTCCAGGAACAGATGACTTTATGTTGATGCCATGTAACATTTTAATTTGCACACAGGTAGACTCCATTCAGCTAATAATGTTACTTCTGATGGCAACTGGTTAGTGATTTCACAGCACAGGACGAATACTTATGCGATCACAATTTCTGTTTTTTATTTGTAAATAATTTAGCAATTATAGATTAATGACATATCAACGTAGATTAGTAACATAGTGGCAGATAAATCCATTTCACTTTCAGGTTGTAACACTATAAATGTGGAAAAATCCAAGGGCCAGGCACTATAATAGCAAGTGGTAGACTTTGCAGAGAGATGTGCATGGTAAATATGAAGTGACAACTTTGTGCATGAGCAGAGAGAGCAGAAATAGCCAACTGTATGTGTCAGGAACAGCCCCTCACATGCCCTACATTAAATGTGTGTGTGTGGTGTTGTGCAGCAGTCCAGCTCTTCACTTCCTTTGCTCATTCAGGTCAGAAAACACTCCGTTTTTCACTCAGTAAACCACAGGCTATTTCCACTCTACTGATAAACTACTGAAAAGCAGAAGCTACTGTCTGTTCTTTGTTAGACAAGAAAGCCGCTGTGGTGAAAATGTATGTTTCTCTGAAAGTGTGTATGCACAGGGTGGGTGGGGGGTGTTTGTGTATTTATAACTATAGGGCAACCTAGCCAGGCCAGTGAACCTAAGCTATATATTAATAGATTTTGACTATGAGCATGTGTTTAGGATTATAGACGTGTATTTGAGCAGTGACTGTCTAAACGCTTATCTATATATAAACATGCTGTTATGTGGATAGTCAGGTCTCGCTTGCATGGATAAGGTACGCATCTTATCTTATAGATGGAGCCAAAAACGCCTGCCTTGCCTCATTAAACTTGAGTGTGTGACTGACAGTGCTAGCACCTTTGTTCTCAAGATGTCAGCTGACCGACTTTACCACAAAGTTGCACTTTAGAAGCTTGCAGATTGCATCAGCCTCTTTCTTTAGTAATCTGTTTATGACAGACCGATTGTTAGGTCCATTTTTTCCCCTCTGCTTATAATTAAATCCACTTATGCACACACATTATGCATGTGTTAACAAATATAGCAAGGAGACAAGATCACATTCCCTTTGTGTTAATAACGGTTTAATCTGTAACACTGTACAACACATTTAAAGTTGTTAATACTTTCTCACCCTACATTAACATTAGGGAGTGATAAAGCGATACGTGAGCATTCGACACAGGGCTGCGAGTTCAGCGATGGCACAACAACCGACTTTTGAATGGAGAATTACTCAATACTTTATCACAGCATGCTTAATTTATAAAGTGTTAAAGCAAACACTAGCTCCAAACCACCAGCTTAAATGATTTCTCTGACTAATAGCGTCTTTTGACCCATGCGGTCCAACATTTTTTTCAACTCCCCATTCACAGCTTTAGTTTCTACAAGCAATTAGTTCCCATTTACTATTCGATGCAAAAATGAAAGAAAAACGTACAACTCTGGTTTCATCTTATCATGTAATATATGACCTCTCTATAAATATGTATGATACATTATGAAGAACAAAAAAATCTCAGAAGGAAGTCGCTGTGATGTTAATGTCTTTGGTTAGTGTATGTAGTTAATACAGTTAACTTGTTTTGCTAATCTGCAAACAAAACTAATATGAAGCCTAGCATTTGGCATCCATCTGTCTATTTTCTGTAACTCTTATCCATCACAGGGTTTTAGGGGCAACCTGGAGTCTATACCAGGGGGACAATGCAGGGACCAATCCATCGCAGGGCAAAAACGTGCACACACACCCCCATATTAATACGAGAAGGTCAAGCAGCAAACAACGCATGTCTCTGGACTTGTGCGGGAAATCGGGGCAGAGGGAAAATATGGACAATAACTCGAGGAATAAACTACAATATTAGTGACTTGCTAGTATGGATGTAGAGTAATGATAAAATAAATGAATGATTGAATGGATAGCATGTGATTGACTGGATAGCATGTGATTGTTGACTCGCTCAGTATAGAGTTTATATCTTTGCACCCACCATCCAGTGGTTGCTGGGGGGTCTGGCAGGCTCCTCCAGTCCGACAGTGCTGAGCTCCTCGAAGCTGAGGTTCAAGCTGTACTGTAGATTGCTTTGGGGGGCTGCTGCGGTACAAACAGGAGGAAGTTCAGGTTGAACCAATGCACTGCTGCCCTGTTCACTAACCCTTACACACTCCTCCTGCAGCAGCTGGCTCTCCACCTGCCGCTGCTCCAGCACCTGGGGAACAGGGCCACAGAAACAGACAAGACCACACACTCATTCACCTGGGCCTTAGTTAAAGAAAACATGGCAGAAGGCAGATTATCTGAAAGCTAGCAATGTTTCATCACTAGAGTGCTAGATTCGGTTAAGTTAAATCGGGACTTTTTTTTAATTAAAAGTGCGACACATGATAGTTGTCTGTATATAGCTATTACAAAAAAGTTCCTGTTATCACTTACATCATTAACGGCTATAGAGCTATAAACGGCTGCTCCCTTATCGGCCTCTTAATTTCTCACTCTGTTAACAAGATAAAAATGCAGCCTATCATGCCACCAAGAGAGCAAAGACTTCCACTCTGAAGACTCAGAACACTTAAAGGAACTGCTTTACCTGTTACAAAATGTAACAGTCTACTGTAGGCTCTTTCCCAAAAATCCTTAATAAATCTCCTCATAGAAGGCTCCAAAGACTCAGTGAAGGAAGGGTATGGATGAGAAGATTTAGCTTAAAAGACAGTGAATATTGGTCATTCAGTGTGTCTGTATATCTGTCTGGAAAATGCAAGGCATCCATAGTTGTCCTGTGTCCTTCCTATTTCCTACAGACATGATTTAGAGCTTGATAAATGCTACTTTCTTGTAAAAGTCAAGCTATTCAGATCTTCGAGTGGATGCTGAGCTCCCACTGACAATAACCTTCGTTCATTCTGAGAGCTGCCATCTTGGACCAGATGGCTGCCTGCTTGTTGGCAACACAACATTCGTTTGTGGTAGCACAAATGGAGATCTGATCAACACACGCTACATGTTTTCCTGATTGCAACCCCGTGCCGGATGTTTTATCGAAAGACGGATCGGTTAAAAAACCCGCATCAGGCACTAAGAGTGGAGATAAGTCAGAAGAGGTAACAGGAGAAATTAGATTGAAACTCATCCGAGGGATAAATAACAAACCTGTTAGTTAAAGCCTCACCATTGCTTTGAAGAGATGCCAGTCCCCAAAATTCATGTTCATCTCCTTCTTCAGCTCGTCCAGGTGACACTGGCACAGGACACGACCGTTCACATTTGCCTGGGAATGGGAACATATACAACATTAAACTTTATCTGATTATGGTTTTATCCTATTATTTGGACCTGCATGGTCTTCAGGAAAAGAAGAGGAGAGCTTGTGTTTGGTGCATGTTAGCGCATTCTGGAGGCCCGAGTGCTCACGTCTGTACTACAATAGAGATCTTTCAGTAGCTGTTGCTGCACAGCTGTTATGTTGGATAATGAAGGTCTGAAGGCATTAGTCATGTCATTGCCAACTCTCAGATGGTGATCGCAGGAAAACAAGCCGATAAAATCTGTATACACCGAGGCTGATGGTAAAGCTGGTCATGACCAAATAATTAAGGAATAACACACGATGGACTGTGGTGTTATAGGAAAACAATCCAGACAGGGGTGATGTGATATGCCCTGACATGCAGCAGAGGAATAATTCACCCTGGCATTGATTACTCTTCATATAATAACACAGCCTGTACTGATATTTTGCTTAAATGAGAATGACTTGTTAAACATTACAATTTTTTATTTATTACTGTACAGCATATCAGCCTTTTGAATTATTTAACGGTATGTAACACCTGTAAGTTAATTCCTGTTCTCACTTACACTATAATCGATAAACATTAGAGTGTTTGCTCAGCAGCAGCCTCTCCCATCTCTTGTATTCTCTCTTGATGCAGATAAAAAACAAGTGATATAAGCTGATTATTTGTTGCAGCACTGTGTTGTTTTTTCCCGCTGATTGTGAGCCATACACAAATAGCGGGGATGTGTTTATTTATATCGGTTAAAGAAATGTTAAAACCTCTCACACCAATTATTCACAGACAAGGTGTTGGTGCATGTTTAGAGACATTTTAAAGATCTGGCCCACATTTCCGCTGGCTGAACTGTTACATAAATTGGTGTGGGAGTTTCCTAATGCACAGCTTCTGAATAAAAACTGTGCAGGGTTTTTCCCATTTTGTCTCAGAATCCTTTTACACACAGCATGATTACATCCATTATTACAGGTTGCTGTGAAAAGTGTGTGTGTGTTTGTGTGTGTGGAAGCTCAAATAAAGCACAGCATTAATCCTTGCATCAGTAATTAGATAGTTCTTATTTAGTTCATTGTGAACGTTTCCTCAATAGACTACTGATTCAGAACATTCTTTTTTTAATATTATCCTTAAAAATTTACGTTAAAATGTTCTTTATTTTAATTGTTGAGTTGTTGTAAGAAAATGACTCCGCGTTCACTAGATCACTGGTTCTTGCTTGTAGACCAGCAGATTTTACTGCTGAATTTTGTATTATGAGACCTGGCTCTTTTACAGTCAAAGGTGCAGGATGGTTCCAGACTGTAAACACTTTGGAAATTAGACATCCTGGAGTGTGTTTTGTACCTTTTTGATAGTGGTGATGTACTGCTCCATCATGTTAGGGTCCAGGCCTTCGATTTGTCGCAATCTTTCACATACACCGTCGGTGCTAAGAGAGCTGAGGAGCCCAGGCGGTACTGCAGAATCAGAGCCCTACACACACACACTGGAAGTTATTTGCATAGCCCTAATATTACTATTTTTTCATGCATCCATGCATTACTGTCTCAGAGACTGTGTGGTAGCATATGCAATGCACCAATGATGAAGAATATAGAGTAGCAGTAGGTTCAGTGTATGAAGCCATGTCCAGTGATCAGGCCAATGCAGTGAGCTCAATAGAAATAAAACTCGCCAGTGAGCGAACAAGTGAAGGATGATACTGTAAAGCAAATGCTTGTGTATTTATGGCCCACATGCTCAACTGGCTACATCGAGAGATCCAATGTCTATCTGTTCCAACGATACACCACTCCACCTAATTAACTTGTGTGTTTGAGTGCTCATTAGTGGAATCAGGTGGATGCATGTAGGGTTGGAATGAATGCCGACACTGCAGTTCCTTATGGCGAAGCAGGCATTTATGGCATCAGTATAAGGCATCGTGAATCAAATCAAATGCTCAAAGTCGTCTCATTAAAAAAATGGTGACATGCCGACCAAATAAAGTCTCTGATGTTTACAGACATCAAAACAAATTGCTGTCATCTCTTTAAGCTTGCCCTTCATTGACAGGGAATGTCGAAATACTGCATCACCTCTGTGTCGAATCAGACATATGTACAGGTTTGTTGTGTGAAATCTAAAAAATCCACCTTAATTTTAATCCTGTCTAGCTAGTATCTGACAAAGACCTTTCAGAGATCAGAGGAAGATTCTGATATTACTGACATCACTACCCAATAAAAATCTCGATCTCTAAAAAGACCTCAAAATAAACCCAGAGAAAGAACACTGCATCCCTTCTCTACTGAGAATTAAACAAATTAAAAAGTTACATAATGATGAAAGTGTTTCGTTTAGCATGATGCCAAATTTCATTTCAGCTTCAGCTGGGCCCGCTAACTATATATTCTTAATGGCCTCTGTACGGTTAAGACTGGTGCCAGGATCATCAGCTAGATCGAACCGGTTTCTTCTTCCTATACGCACTCGCTGTCTTGGGTAGCCAAAGAGATGAGAGATGCCAAGTGCATATAATGGGTTGGTGCTGATAATGCAAGACATTCCATGAATGATTAATCACGAAACAGGCGATTTTTACTTCCGTTATGTTCACCAACAGCACTCTGAAGTGTTAGTCTTTTTGTCCAGAGTAAGCACATTTAGAAAAAGGAAAAAAAAAGAAAAGAAAAGACATTGGCAAGAAAACTGCTCCTGAGAGGATTTAGCATCACATGTTTAAAACCCAGAGCTCCGGACTTCAGTATGAAGAATGATGCAGTTTAGCCTTTACGCTATATTGTACAATGTCAGGAGTGGTCTAAAAGTTTTACTTCTTTTTCGTCCTAAATAAAAATCATTTTAAGACAAAAACAAAAGCCCAAGAGCTGCTAATGCACCTTGAAAATAACAGTGAAAATATGTCCAAACCAGGCCACTAACATTGTTCTGGGAACAGATCATGAAAGCTGGTTATCTGGGGACAGTAACTAGAACTGTCTCAGCAAGCCTGAATGAGGAATAAGATTTATGTTAAAGGTCACTGGTGCGAGAAGTGAAAGCTCAGTGTCCAGCTGCAACTATGAAATGTGGCCTTTTTCTAAGTTCTAGTGTACAACATTACCAAACACTTAGAAAGAATTTTTCTTGAATGTTTGACATGACTCTATGAGAAAAGTCGTCCTGTCCAGACCTGGATGCACATGTTCTGCTTTTTTTTTTTCCTACTGAAACAGACCTGATTCACCTACCAAGCTCATCAATCTAGCTGGAGTCGGGTAAGAATTACACAACTTTTTATATCCACAGTATCAGAAATGGCATTCTAGCTACTATATGAAGCAGCCAAAGCAAAAGAACGCTACAGATTAAAGAAAAATGCAGTTTCATGTGTAGGAGCCTGTACCTGCTTCACTCTGGGAGGCTGAGACTTTGTCTGTCCAGGAGAGCAGAGGATAGGGAGGGAGAGGAGAAAAAGGAAGAGGGAAGAGTGGTTATATTAAGACAAATGCTTTAAATTATCATCAGGTTCAGAGGAGGATTCAGGAATGGAAATTAAGCTTGTACCACAATTCTTCGAAGGGGATGAGTGACAGCGAAACATTTACTTGTACGTTTTGTATAAAATTTGCATTAGCTACTAATTTAACATCCAAGAGACAAAAACCCCACAATATCTTAATAACAGTAATAATAATAATGTTTGAAGGAAGGGTTTAAATTGAAATAAACTGTTTCACAATTTCTTTACAAACGTTTCCTTAGAAAATATCTGTAATATGGAGGCTAATAGTAATCACATTGTTTAGGAAGATCTCCATCCTGTATCAGATGAAGCTATTCAGATTTAACATTAAACATTTTGCCATTGTTTCAAATATACATGTTTCCAATGACATGAAAAATCACATGCACTTTTATGAAATCTTTTATAAGCTACAGTAGGGCCTTAAGGACTAGTATATGTTTTATGATCATTATATATTGTTTAACATCAAGCTTTAAAAGCAAACACTCTCCAGGCTCATATCTTGCGGTAAACACACCCTTTATAGTAAGATGAGAATAGCTGGGTAATATGGAACATGCATCCCTTGTGTGCACACATATCATTAAACACAATTATCCGAATCGGCTCTTCCACAGCAACCCACCTGAGATGCCAAGTCTTCATGACAATGATTCAGTTAAGCAAATTGACTACATGAAGAGTCAAAGCCAAGAGCATTTGTAAAATGGGGTGCAGGTGAATACATGCTGAAGGGTGTATCTGCCCCCTGCTCACTCTGAGATGCAGCTGTTGCATTTTCAAAGCACACACCCACCCTGGTGTGACGGCCTAGGGAAAGTGATTACAGCCAAAAAAAAAAAAACCTTGCAGCTGGACATGCTTTCTCTCTGAACATACAGCTCTGATTGTACACTTGAATAGTTATTCCATGCATAACAAGAGAGTAAGACAAAGAGAGATAGCAAGAAAACGAGAAAAAGCGAGAAGAGCAATGCAAAAAGGCATACGGAAGTAGAAAGTGATCACTGAGGCACAACAGATGCCACATAACTGCGGCTAGTACCAGCTCAGAAGCGCACAAAGTCATGATTGAAACAGCATGAGGACTGTGGACTGTTAGTAGACTTTCAGTCAGGTAACCAGGCTAATAAACCTACACTGCCTGGAGCTCGAGCTGAATGGTACAGAAGAGAACGATCGAAACACGAATACGGATGTAGAGAGATGGAGAAAAGCCGTTCGCATGGCCAACTGTGGAAAAGCAAGTCAAGGTTATGATGCACGAGCAACCAGACACGATTCCCTTTTACATACATTACAGACCAAAAGTATGGAAGCAATTGTTTTCTAATTTTTATAGCAACACAACAAACGTATTAATATCTACCTTAATGTGAAGGAGCACAGCATATTGATGGAATGTAGTATATATGGAAAAACTTTTTGATGGATAACAGTTTATGTTTAGTACATTCACCAATTTATTCAATTATCTCCTAATTTTTCACCTGACTTGACTAAAGCCTCTGAATGCGACACATATGGTTTTACTACTACAACTAGTTTAAATGCAGAATGCCTGCACTAAAGATTGTATGCATACATGATTTAAGCAGTTTTAGGAAAAGGTTCTTTGAGTAGCTTGTATTTTTAATTGATTTATACCTGAAGTACACCAATCAGGCATAACATTATGAGCAGCGAGAGGTGAAGTGAATAACACTGATTATCTCCTCATCATGGCACCTGTTAGTGGGTGGGATATATTAGGCAGCAAGTGTTTTTTTTCCCTCAAAGTTGATGTATTAGAAGCAGGAAAAATGGGCAAGAGTAAGGATTTGAGCGAGTTTGACAAGGGCCAAATTGTGTTGGCTAGACGACCGGATCAGAGCATCTCCAAAACTGCAGCTCTTGTGGGGTGTTCCCAGTCTGCAGTGGTCAGTATCTATCAAAAGTGGTCCAAAGAAGGAACAGTGGTGAACCGGTGACAGGGTCATGAGCGGCCAAGGCTCACTGATGCACATGGTGGATATTTTACTGTTTGTTTGGGGTTTTATAACCAATCATGCTTCTCTAAGCTTCCGAAGATGCGTTAGTTATAGATTCAATTAAATTCATTTTCATTTACGTAATGCATCTAAATTCAGACACTGTCCAATCACAGACAAGTCACAAAGTGGTTTAGAATTATATAAGATTATTTACAGCAATGTAAATATATTTTGTATCCCTAAGAGCTCACAGTGGAATGGAAGAAACCTTGAGAGGAACCAGATTCAAAAAGGAACTCATCCTTTTTATATATGACACTGGTTAATTGGGTTAATTATAAATAATTACGGTACAGAGGTTTAGAAGAGTAAAGGCCAACTGTATATACCCTGTTTATGCTCTTTGTATGCATGAGTGGTGAATCATATGAAAACTAGAATTGAAACAAATGGTCTCAAATTGAATCAAACAGGGCTTTGGCTGAATGTGTGTTGTGATAATGTCACACAACAAGTCTTGGCCTGAATCTGCAGAAAATCTACAGTAAGTTTGAAAAATTGCTCCAAACTCTTCCAAATATTACTCGAGGGGCTGAAGTGTAGTTCATAGGGGCAAATGTTTAGATATGGAGCTTTGTGTAGGTCAGCAGATTTACAGCAGTTTCATCAGAAGACATGTATGGCCACTGTTTTCACTGCAATTTACTATTTAAAATATGCACAATTTCTATTGTGTCAGTGATTGTTTTGCTTTCTGTTATCTCTTTAAAATAACATTTTCTGGTTAAGGATCTTTTTTTCAGTGTCTCTTCCAAATTTTGGCCTATAATGCATAAAAAAAGAGAGCAATACACACACACACACACACACACACACACACAGAGTAACACTTAATGGGTACCATAAAGGGGTAGGTGAGGAAGGGGGAACCTTCGAAGGCATCTTCTCTGATAACACCCTGACGAAGAGAGACATGATGAGGGTAAAAATAGGGGTGAAAGTGAACCAGCAGAGGAAGACAGAAAGCTTTAGAATGGTGGGAGGTGTACACAGCTATACAACACACACACACACACACACACAGTAAAGAATTCTGAAGTCGTTTATGAAGCCACTTTTATATCGGTTATTGGATGCATGTAGGTAGCAACTGAAATGGTGCTCAAACCTGAGAAAAAAAACAACCTCTAACAACACCAAGAAACAACAGAGATTTGTTTTATGTGGTTATATACAGTAGTTCTCAGACCCCATATGAGAATGCATAGGCACTGCACATGTTTAAGCGGTCCATGATCTAATACATCAGAGTTCATGAAGGGCTTGGAAAGTAGCCAGCGTGTTGAATTAGGTGTAATGGAGATGGGAAAAAGACCAAACTGTGCAGCCAATGGTGTTCTCAAGACTGGAGCTGAGAAGCACTTATCTACACTAAAATACTCACATGGCGCTATGGGTTATTTGTGTACTTACTAGTCCAGAGTTGTGGTCCTTAAGGAAGGCCCGTTTGGAGGAAGGGCGGGAGGGGGCATGGAGGGGGTTGCCGGGATAATGACGGGGCACGTGATAGACATGAGGAGGGAAATATGGCTATGGAGTTGGAGGAGAGAGAGGGAGAAGGTTCAGACCATGAACAAATGAGGACAGGACGGGATGGGCTATATATCAGAAAAGCAAAAAAAACCCAAATAAATAAAACGTCTACAATTAAGAACATGGCCACAATCATTTTTCAGCCTATTCAGTAGGTTATATTGTTCAGTGTACCATGTCTGTCAAGGCCTATGGCTGTGTGTGTGTGTGTGTCTCACCCGGTTGTAGAAGGGGTGCTGTGGGCCAGTGAGACCACTGAAGTAGCTGCTGTGAGTCTGTGCAGGAAAAGAGCCGGTAGGCGAGCAGGCTGCAGGACCCTGGCCAAACACTGAGTGCGGCCTCGCCGGAGCCTCCTGCAGGGACATTGTGGGATAGCTCACTCCTCCAAGGTGCATCTGCTCCCGGGCATCACGCACATCTAGCGAGAGAGAGAGAGAGAGAGAGAGAGAGAATTTCTAATAGAAGATTATAATTTTAACATGTGTTTAAACGCATTCATTTACTCCCACTCATGGTTTACTTTAGCCAAATGAAGCATAGCATTTTTAGTAAGTCCTGTGAGAAAGGAGAAAAAAGGCCTGGCTCTGTGGGCTGGTTCTCAAAACAACAAACAGTGATGACCAAACAGTCTCCTCCCAAAAGATTCAGTAGATTACTAGTACAATGTGCCAAAAAAGTCTGACAACACTTTTTTCCTGTGTGCAGTAATCATACGTTTCTGCTCGGGGAAAGAAGCAGTCAGAGTAACTCAGAAACAAGGAGGCAATTTTGAGTGATGTTTCACATCCTGAACTAAGCACAAAAGAAGCCTTGTTTCTCTCTCGTAGCTAAAAAGTGGAATCATTTACAGTTCTGGCCTGAGCTTTTGACACACCTCATAAAGGAGACTGACGCTGTGAAACATAGCACGGAAGCTTAATAACGGTTAATAACAGGGAACGCCATCTCAATGGTTTAAAATTGGTGTCCTGTAACTAGAAACTCAGCAGATCTAGAAGATAATCGTTTTATTGCTGCTGGTAAGTGAGGTGTCTGTATACTGTACCTGCAATTATCTCTCGAAGTTTGGGGTCCAGGTTGACGGTACAGGGTAGGAACATCTCCACATCATGAACCGTGAGCACGGGGGTTCGGGAGGACAGGAATACTTCGAAGCTGCGGATGTCTCCGTCGATTTCCAGCAGGGGTTCCACATCTTTAGTGGTGGGGATGTTTTTGGAAATCCTGGAGCAAAATGCATGAAAGATTCTCTTAGCGATTTTGGTGGAAGTTAGATATCATTTTAATATGCGATGCTCAAAAACAACAACAACAACAACAAGAGTTTTATTGGAAACTCTTACACACTAAACATTGATTTTTCAAGTTAGTGTAATTCCAACCAAATGCAGTTGGGTGTATTATTCAAATCTAAAGTGTGACCTCTGCTTCAATGCTCATCTAAAGCCAGCAGAGGATGATCTGAAACTCATGGGACAGCTACAAATATAGTAATGGTAATTGCAAAAAAAAAATGACCCTGATTAGCTCAAGCTCACTTTGAAATATTTCTGGTAACGTGACCCCTTTTCTGCGTGAACCTGAATAATACTGATTGATGATGTATGCATAGTCACTTTCTTTATTTACAGGTCTATCGTCTTATTTAGCATAGAGAACATGTAATAGAATACAGTTTTATTGGGATTATTTACAGTGCAAAAGTAGAAAGCCTACTGAAATTTACACAGTGTGAAATAGCCATAACGCTTCTGTTCAGTAGTCAACATGCGCATGTTGATTCAGACTGCCTGCTAAAGACCATGCATCAATCTTAAGCTGTACTGCTTTAATATGTGTGCTTTTCGGTCTCTACAGAAAGTAGCCTAGAGCTCAACAAACCACAATGTCAGGCAGTATGTGATAAATCACTTTCTGGCATGGGAGTTAATATCAGAAGATTTGCTACTGATGGATGCAGACGTTTGGTGCATGCAATATTTCTTCTTTTATCTCCCCGTCGTTTCTGTCTGTTAGGACTCTGAGGGTTAGCTCTGCTGGGTTAGGAAAGCTGGGATTTCCCATATACTAACTGGCTGGTTGGGAAGCACAGGCTTTTTTCAGTTTGTTTTTTTTTTTTTTTTTTTTTTTTTTTTTTGGGAACGGGCCCGGACTTTAGCACGTAGCGATTGAGCTCACCACTTAGCATGCTTTCATGGCAGTGGGTTAAGTAATCCAATTTGAGTTTGAGGCGAGCACAATGGAGCTCAGTGGTCAAGCTGACGCGCTGAAGGTGCTACTAAGCACCTGGAGAGAGCTAATGGAGTAAGTGAATCCCTAAGAGTCTCTTACCTGCTGTGGGAAAATGTTCTTACTCTAATTCTCATTGAAAGATGTAGCTTCTGCTATATTCAGTGTAGCTGAGGTGGCTGTCTGAACCTAACAATACTGTAGAGATTCAATTGATACATACTCTATGATCCATGCTTCAAAAGCATCTTAGATATCATCAAAAATCTAAACCAAATTAGCCCATAATAGTGTAGTGATGTACAATAGTACAACAGAGATTTTTGCCTCTTAAATAGAGAAAAACCTATTCGTTCCCGGATTATTCATTTCACTTATGGCTCGCAAGACAATTTTTAGACAATTTCTAAAAGGGATTCAAATTCATATATATGGCCAGTCCATATATTTGTAATCTAATTCCTTCTTCTTCTGACCTCCGAGTCAAATACAGATGGCTCTGGAGCACAGTGAACTTTTCGACAGCTGTGTTCTCCAGCAGTGAATGGGTATGACATGGTCCGTGATCCACTGGGTGGGAGAGAAGGCATTAGACAAACTGCACAATGACTGGCACTGTGCTACAGCAGGCCTTTGGGTCAATGGCTCATCAGTGGATGCCGTGTGAGCCGACGGCTGACCTTCTACGCAATGACATTACGTGGAGGTGGAGATGGGCTCTACATGAAAGGATGGGCCGAAGGACGGGGTGATGTATATCAGACACCCACAAGCACGCAATACAGACGTATGAATAGTTTGCTCGCAAATAAACTTATACAACACCACAGCGTAGGGGGTGTGGATGCCGAGTACATGGAGCCTTTAAGGGAATAAGAGCTGGTGCTTTTCCCACGCAGTAGATTAGGCAGAACTGGTGGCTTGCTTCTCCTGAAATCCAGCTGGAATTGTTTATTTGGTGTGTGTGTGTGAGACTGTGTGCGCATATATGTTTGCTCGCAGACAAACGGGAGCCAGTGACGAGAGGCTCTCAAGAGACTTCCTCTGTCACAAGAGACACACACACACACATACAAACACAGAGTTGTTCCTCTACTAGCCTGTCTCCAAAGTGACCAATATTTTTCAAGAAGTTCTTTTTAGGCACATAGTTAAATATACTAAAAACACACACCAGACTTTCCAGCAAGAACTTATGCATATGCTCCACATTTGGAAAATGACCATCATCTTACTCACACTCTAGAATGCTAAAGGATCTCTACAGACTTTAACCTGATTGTGAAAGGCAACAATTCATCTTTTTATTGCCATTTCTTGCACACAAATTTTTTCCACACTATCTACGTGTTCAGGAATACCAGACACTCGTCACGTAGCTCCACACTGCAAATTAATGAGGGAAAATCTTATTTTCCCTCAACAAAACATCATCATCATATAAAATAGAGGTCCTGAGAAGGAGGTTAAAAACATGGAAAACAGTAACCATTTTTGATATATTATATATATTTTTGATTCTCTCATGGTCAGACAGTCTCATGGTCACTCATGGGCGATATGTGTGGATGCTGGCAGGTGTGGAATCCAAACACCCAAAACACAACACTACAACACTACAGTGACTGTTATGGATGGTTGTGGTGGTGTGTGAAAGCTCCAGTAAGGCCCTTCTATTTTATCTGGCATGAAGCAAAAAAACACAATGTCCTGACACCGGCCATATCCAAATACAACACCCAGACCAAAGCATAAACATGCCATCAGAACGCTCTAGTTCTAACAGCTTGAGCTGACAGCAGCCATACTGGCATAAACAGGGAATGATGGGAAAAGGGATGTGTGTGGGGAGGGGATTGCTTTGCTGTTGGTCAGTCACTGAGGACATATGGGTAGTTACTCATCTTCCCCTTTTACAGATATGTGTTGGTCTTTCTTCCTTTTGCACAAGCTTGCTTTTTGCAGACTGGATTAAAAAGGCTACGCTGAGCAGCATCGTGTCTCACACTTTAGTCACATCACAAAAGCTGCTAGCGTATTGTTGAAATGACTCTCATCGTTTACTGAGGCTAAAACATGCAGAACGCTATTTATATTGGCTCGCACCAGTGGAACCCCATCCGCTTCAAAAAGACAGCATTTTTTCAGTCAATGTGGAGGAAAAGTTGGCCCAAACATCAAGTGATTTGTTCCAACATTGCTTGTGATATTTTTTTCCTTTTTGCTCTGGGAGAGATATGCAAATAACCAAAGGCACTGTCAGTCATCTTTCATGGGAGCGCTGGGATCAGCCGAATGTGAAAACATTCTTATTTTTTTCCTCTCTCTCTTTTAAAAAAAAAAAAAAGTGCATAGGCTATCTGTCTTGTAGCCGTTACATATTTAAATAACACTATTGATTGCAGCCATGTGGTGGCTCTGAGACTAGTGGCGTGGCTGCCTTGGGTGGTTTCTGGCCTGCGTTTCTCTAAATGCTGATCAATCCTGACACTGACTGAGCCTTCTTTTCTTCCTCCTCTTCCTCTTTTTGAAAAACTCCTACACAGCAGCAGCTGACGGGAAGGAGCATAATTCTCCCACTCTTTCCCCCTCCGGCTGACCGATTAACGTGCCACTTGACTTTGCTTCCAGCCACCCTTGTGATGATGGTGCAAGGCAAGAGCCTTTCAGCATTTACACAAGATGCCCAGACGTGCAGAAAAGCTAACGTATTCATGTTTTGAGAGTAATAAGGAGAATTCGATGGTATCGCTGCAAAAAGAGCAACGGTGGCTGAATTACACATCCTAGACTGCTGGTGGCAGCCAATGGTGGCCTAGTAGAGGCGGGACTCAGAGAGCAGCTGGCAGGCTGGCACGTGGAGCTGTAGGCGTCCGTCAACACTCCCTGGGGTGAGGAGCTGCCAGGCGCTCAATCAAGCAAGCAGAGCAAACATGTTCATGGCCGTGCTGCTGATTCGCAATTGCATGTAAAGACACGGTACTCTGTAAAGAACCTCTCAGTGGGTTCCAGTTCAGCTGGATACACATAAATGACCAATACATACAAGTACAAACACATCTAAATTCAAGCTTTCCTTTTACTGCTCCCCTGACTGGAAACTTCCTTTCAAGAATCTAACTTACACTTGGCAAACGAGATTAATTACGCCTGACTAAGACTGGAAGATGTTGGCATGTTAAAGTAAAGAACGCTGATCACTAAAACTAAACCTGAAAAAAAAACAAAAAAAAACAATAGCCTGGTGAAAAAAAACAGAAAACCTGTCCTTACAGAAAACCAGCACCTTGGCTAAAGGGCTGAAGGTGAATTCAAAATTCATTTCACAGCAAATCCAAAAACACAAGGTACACTTTGAACTCAAGTGCTATATAATAATAATGTTGTGAAAGCATCCAGCGATAGTTGAGCTTTTATGATACCACAAAAAAGATATGAAGGTATGAAGTAAGCAATCATAATATAATAATAGCTTCTCCTACTTTAGTAACAGTCTGTGAGAAATCCTCTCAGGAAGATGTCATATCCTAAACTAAAGTAAACTAAATACACACCATAAGGCACTTTGCTTCCTGAAGAACTTTAGGAAGTGCAGAGTTGATTCCAGGCAAACAGAGGTTATTACTCACTTCTTTCCAGAGAGCTGCTAACGTGATAAACAAGATTTCCCTTACTGAGGAACAAACATAGATAGATACTCAGCATATGCTAAGAATATTAAAGGTTAAAAGGTGGCTGGGATTAATCTTTTCCTCATGGTTTGATGGAGGATGCTGTAACAAGGAACTTCCTTGGAGCAGAACTTCCATTACTAATCACCAAACAATGAGTCAACATGCTCAGAAAAATTGTAGATTTGTATCAAGGATATTATTAAAACAATAGTTCGCTTTCAAATATGTTCGGTTCAAACTAGATATGGAGAAACTGGGAAAGTCAAATACTTGTTCAGCATTTAAGATTCATGTCTGGTGCTAAAATGCAGCCCAAACAGTCTTACCCATTTTGGACAAGTCCGTTAATTTCACTTCTCTTCTGTCTGATTAAATTCTTAGCTGTTTTAAAGCAAATGTCTTTCTTTCATACCCAGAACTGCCACTAGGAATCTAACCTAAGAGATCCACTTCAAAGAAATTGTTCTTGTAGCTGTTACTGGGTTTACTAGCCACTGGATCAGCCAAACTATCATCTGTCCTAATCCTTCTTGAGTTCTTAGCAACATTTAACATGGTCACAAGAGCCTCCTGTCTATCTATTCTCACAAGATGGGAAATTAGTAAAGGTACAGACCTGATCCAGAACATGGCTTTTAGTAAAGGTACAGACATATCAGGTCACATGTAAAGGATCCTTCAATCAACCGCATGCAAATTCACCACTGGAATCCCACGAGTATGTGGATACCTACTTTATCCATAAGGAATCATCCTTAATATTTCATCCCCCTGCTATGCTGATGACACAACTCATTTCCTCTCTCTGACTCACATACTCCTGCTCAGATCTCAGCATGTAAGCCACATATCTGCATGGCAGCTCATTATCTGAAACAAAGATTGACTTGCTGTATATGTTCCTGGAGATGAAGCCCCACGGCAAGGTCTTGTCATCTCTCTGGAGAACGCTTTGAACATCTGACAACACACAAAACCTATGTATAGTACTAGACAGGTGACTGTTGATTTCTGCCCACGTTGCTAACCTGATTTGGTCGTGCAGTATTCCGTTATACAACGTCAAACAGACCCTACCTTTTCTCTCAGCAGAAGCCATGCATAGGTGCTTGGTCCCTTGACATCTCCAGATTGGTCTGCTGTCCTCAACTCAGTCCTCAGTACTCGGGCAACTGATCCAGAACATGGCGGCACCTCTCCTTTTCAACCTCCCGAGGTCTCGAACATCACCTCATCACTGTGTTCTTTCCAACAGCTTCCTGTAGCTGTCTGAGGCTAATTTAAAACACTGATGCTTGCTGTCAAAGCCAAACCAGCTCCCACCTACACTTGTCAAGCCCACTCAGTTCCACGTTCCCTTTGAGATACAAAAGCAAGACACAACCCACCATCCCTCAAGTCTCATCATCACTTCTCTTCTCTGTCTTGGCATCATTCTAACCCCTGTTTAACACAGTACTAACTTCAGATCATGGCCTTTCTGTACTATATGCTTATCAATAGAGATCCAAACGATGCAAGAAAGAAAGACAGAAGTCTACAGTCTAGTATTTGTTACTATTTGACAAGCTGTGATGCCTGTCTTTTTTGGTTTACGTGAATAACGGGGTGGAGATGTAGGATTTCTGGTCAAAGAATCTCAAAGTGGAGGTATATAAAAAGGATTCTGATTCATCAGAGAAAGCAACTGACTTGTAAAAACCATAGCACTATCTAAGCCATGCCATTTTGTGCTTGCATTAAGATAAGTTGATTTAAGCATCATTTTCTCAAAGCCCCAAGACTTTTCACAGAACACAGATCTTGATATCCTTCCAATTATCCCAGTGAATTAATCAAATACACATGGTTCAGATCAGAATGCCACAGAAGATATGACGATAAGCATTCATTTGTTTCTATGCTAACGACAAAATTTGCTTTCCAGTGCACTGAAACACTCATTTTTTAATCTTTAAATCCCTAAAAATACTTCAGAGCTTTGGCCAAATACCAGTGTAACATTCACTCATTTCCCACTCTCGTCGTCATCATGATGTCAAAAAAAAAAAACCCGAGAGCCTGGGAACTACAAAGCACAAAAACCAATTCCTGTGTGACAGCATGGCTCCAAACCAGTGTTAGATCCACTCTCCTCTCCCTCTGTTCACCACACAGCTCTCTCACTTTGTTTCTAACTTTCACTTTCTCCCACTCCCCAGCTCATCTCAACCATCTGGAGGTCACTCTGCCAAGCGACGACTCTGTGTGTCCTCAATAAGCAAGTTCCTTTTCAGAGATGGAGGTTTTTCAACAGCCTAAGCATTTACAGTGCTATTCATTTATAGGTTCATTCCCACTACCAAATGGCTCAAGAAGGCTATAGCAGCCATACAAGAGGCAGAGGGAGAGGCATACGGGGCAAATCTCACAGACTTGTTCGAGACAAGCTCGGTACGTGAGGGAAATACGGAAACGGCACAAAGGCGGCCCATGACGAAAGAATCTCTCGTTCGAGGGCACAAAAGTTCAAAAGTAGTGAAAAAAAGGAAGCTGTTCTCTTTTGTTGTGGAGTGATATTTAAAGCCTTATTAGGCAGCACGCATAAAGGGAATTGAACAAAATGTGCCTCAGAAAAAATGCCTTTATCTCTGACGGTAATTGCAACCAAAATTACAATAATTGGTCCAATTAAAGTAATCCTGAATGAACAGTATGTCATCTTAATGTTTCTGTACTTGCAAAAAGGAGTATTTCTAATTAGCTCTGATTGCCTTGCACAGATTCATTTCAAGTGTCATTAGTTAAAAAGTTTTGGAGAAATCGCCTTTACAACTGGCACTTAGGGTGCAGCACTGGAGTAATCGTAATGAATGAGTGACAAAGGAAGTGCGACAGGAGGAGGGTAAAAATAAATAAAAATACAGGAGGACAGTGTGAGGGAGTCATGCCAAGAGCCGGTTAGTGAGGTGAAGACAAAAGGTGAGGGGGCATGTGCTCTTTCCTGAGCTTTCACACTCACTCCTGGGTGTGAAAGGTTGTGTGGGAGCGTGTGTCACCAGCTCTCCTAACGGTTAATTAACAAGGGGCTCTGGCAGTATGGGAGGTGTGTGTGTGTGTATGGGAGGGTGAACGACATATGTTAGCGGCCCAAGTCAGGTGTATGTGTGTGTGTGTGTGTGTGTGTGTGTGTGTGTGTGTGTGTGTGTGTGAGGAGAGGAGAGGTTAGTCTGGGCATGGTGCTCAGCCCGCTCGGGTTCTGTCAGGCCATGCTGGCACGCGCAGGACACCAGATGTCGGAGCAGAGCCGGCTCGGTGGGCCACACCTTTCGACAAGCTAAAATCGGAGCGCAGCACCAGAAATAACCTCCCGCTGGACCTGACTCCGCTCAAAAACTCCACACCAGATCACGGCCACCAGCCGTCAGAAGAACTCTCACTTCCTCTCCACCGGTGCACTCGATTTGGGCTTCCGCCTGCTGGCGGACTTACTTTTTATGGTCCGAATGTAATTACATTCTTTCCGTTTCTCCTCCGGAGGTGAGGGAGAAAAGGAGCAGGTGAGCGAGGGCACAGCAGAGAGAAACGGACAGAACATAAGCTAAAAGATCATTCGAGAAACATGGAATATGTTAGAGCAACACAGCCCAAGTGTTGATTTGACAGCTATAAATAACCAAAATGTGTTCAACGTTTCGGATTTGTTTTGCTTTCAATTTGCCTAAGTGTGCTGGAGCCGCTGGAGCGTTGACTTGGCCTCCTACATGCAATTTGTAGTTTTCCCAGTAGAACGGATGAATCACGCTGGTCAGGGTGTTTTTGTGTGTAGGTGCAGACTCGGCCTGTGTCTCCTGAGGACACAGCGATCTTTGTGCTTAGAGCTGCCCCCTCCAACACACACACACACACACACACACACACACTGTTTCTAAGCCAGATTACTTTAGCCTGCACTGCCTCTGTGTTAATCATAAAACAGGCTGATGTTATTAACAGATTATTCACATTCTGCAGCAGATTAAAACACTGGGCCACTGTGGGAGAGAAAGGAGTTGTTTCCATGCTGAGAGCACCAGTCTATTATACAGACTTATCCATGAGACCCACAGCCATATATCACAGAGGCTTTGTGTCTGGGTGTCTGGGGTAGCACAGCCGACAGCATCATATCTGAGTAGATGAACCTCGTCTGTGTGGACTCCTTTTAAGGCATAGTAAGGTGCGTGTGTGTGTGTGCGTGTGGGTTGTGTAGTGCTACTTACGCATATTTCATATCTCAGCGTCATGAGACCTTTTTTTTTTTTTTTTAAGAAGTTTGAAACCACACTGAAAAGAAAGATCAAGGCGTAATACTTTGTAAAGCGCAGGAAAAAGCCTAAAGGCTTCATGACTTCTAATCCACTCTGAGAGAACAAGGTCAGTAAAAGGGTATTTTATCACTTCTCTTTTCCAGAAATCAATGTGTGTGAGAAAAAGGGAGAAGGAGAGAACATAAAAACAAATCTAAACTAGGCAATACGCCCACATGCTCTCACACACAGTATGTCCTCTTCCCAAGCACATGATGCGTCCATCAGCCCCCTCTTTCTCACCCACACGCGCTCACACACACACACACACACACACACGCGAAACAGAGAGAAACCACATTGTGAGTGCGATTCAGAGTGACAGCTGACCTATGAATTGCTGACTCACTCTTTCACCGATCCTTCAGTAACATGCTCCCTGATAGGCTAAGGAGTCTGGGGCGACATACAGGCCTGGGGCGTATACGGAAAGTTGACCTCGCAGCCACATGGGCAGTGATGTTTCACAATGCCCCTACACACAGGCCGAGAGGGAAGCAGGACTCTGAAACGGACTGTTTGTGGGTCAGTTTCTTTCATATGAAGCTGACCGCAGAATGACAGTTATACAGAGGAAGAAAGGAGAAGAGGGGGAGGATTTTTTTTAAAAAAAATGTCTAGAATCTACTTAAACAGCAACCCATAAACAGCAGCCGGGGGATTCATGAAGTGACGTGACTCATGCCTCGAAAAAGAACTAGAGAGAGAGATAAAGCACCCGCTTGACCACGTGACCAACACGGAAAACAGAGGTGAAAAGAGAGCATCAAGAAAAAGTTGACAGTTTATCATCAGGAGACAGATCTGGCACAGATAAGAACACAACGCATGTCAGCTCTTTTTTAGCCTTAGATCTAAAAGAAAGATCTGTAGCTGCTGATGGCTGTGTTTTTAAAACAACCCATACTGCACACTTCTTGAATTTTCTTTTTACCCTGAAGCCACTTATGACCTTTGTGTGCTCTTATGTGTTAAACACACGTGTGATCTCATCTGACAGTGACCTTAAGGACTTTAAAGTGGTGTCTTTCTTGCTGTGTCTTTAAATCTTTAAGTAAATAACCTCTGCTTTGATTGGCTGAACGTTTCATGTGAACAAACTGTATGTGTGTGTGTGGAAGTGTACAGGAGATATGATAATGGCATCAGCTCAATATATGCAGCCTGATATGTTTGAGCCAGAAACTGATTCAGAAACTAAAAAAGAGGAGAACAAGCCAAGAAGCGTTTGGAGAAATTCTTAGCTTATGTCTTGGGTAAATTCTATCAATCAGTTCTATTCTCTATTTTTAGTATTGTTATCTTCTTCAAAAATCACTATGATATTAGCAACAGTGTTAAAGTGACATCTAACTAGCAAGCATTGATTAATAGTTCATTAAAAACTGACATTAGCATGATGAAGACTTCTCAACCCTTTTCCTGTCACACTAACTGATGCACCCTTCAACAGCAACTTTCTGGCAAACTGTTTTACGACTTATTCAAAAGCCTGAAACGTGTTAGTGTTTCTCTCACACTGAAGTGCTAAGGAACATTAGGGGGAAAAAAAATAAACTTTATCTATAGGCAAAACCGTCTTTGGCTTGCTCCAAACTGCAGTCCCCTTCACTCATCATCACCCTGGACCTGACAGAATAGTCGAGTTCGTGTAAATGTGTCCACGGTGGTGACATCACAACTCGAAGACGTTTCAAAAATGTTCTGCTCTAAATTAGTGCACTGAAGTCTTTTACTAAATCTCTTTAACAGGTGGGGAGATGAGACAGGATTGGGTGAGAGGGAGGAGGAGAGAAGCAGGTGCATTTATGCGCTACAGGAATAACATGGTTCAAGAACAGAGAGTGTGTGAGTGTGAGAGAAAGAGAGAAAGAGAAAGAGAGAGAGTCGGGCTGTGTAAGAGGGAGCAGATGCTGACACTGAGGCGCTCCGACACTTCCACAGCCTGGGGAGTCACAGCATGCTAGTGCAGTGTGACAGAAAGCAACCTTTAAAGGCCAAGCCCTGAGCAACAGCAGCAACTGCTTCACACACACAAACACACACACACCTCCTTATTCTACCCTCTGCGTTCACTAGTCTAACAATGAATTAGGCAAAAACTTATCAAGTCAAGTGCATGCCAATGTTCAGTGCAGTATTTTACAAGAACAGTGAGTTGGTTATTTTAAAAAATAATTTCTGTGACATTTGACACATAAAAGCAGCTTCACTGGCTGAACAGAAAGGGCAAAACCCATTACTCCATTGAAAGGTCTCTTCCTGACCAGGTCAGAAGTGATACAGGGGATAGAATTTCCTCTACAAGAAAAAAAAAATTCTCTACTGCCACCTTCAGGTCAGAGGAAGAGCGGAATGTAGTGTCGAATGTTTACTGGAGTCACTCGCGCTGTTAAACCTTGTGACTGCTGTGAACTTTTGTGTCAAACTGAAACGTAACTTGTTGTAAGTGCATGTGTTGATTGGGCTGTTAACAGCTATTTCGAGCAGACGGGATGCTAGAAGACGCTGTTCTAACATAAACACAAGAAGGGTACTGAAGAGCAGGCACGCAATCTGACCTCTCGTAGATGGTTTTGAGCGTGACCTGGTCCGAGACGACGTCATTCTCCTCCAGGAAAAGGATGAGCCAGGACGTCCGGTACGGCCACTCCTCCGTTAGGTTGATCCATGATGCCAGCCGATCCCAGTTGAAGATGATCTGATTGGCTCGGAGAAGGCGCCCTGTCGTAACAAATATATATTATTATAATACGTGTGAAATCACTTTAATAATGAAAAGTTAAAGAGGTATTGAAGAATTAAAGAAGATTCCTATTAATGTACCATAGAATAACAACTAGAATAATGCTGTTTTAAAGAAAAAAGTATCCATAATGTGTAATCATTTCCAGTAAACACCTCTGTGGGATGATAGAGATGCGTTAAGATCCGAGCATTCAGTATATTATGGTATCTGTAAATGCTATATTTTTTGGTCAAGGAAACTGATACAACATATAACAAGACTTCTAGAAGCCCTTATTACCAATAAAAATGTTTCTGGTATATTTGGTTTTTCTTTAAATGCAAAGTTTAACTGTTTTAAAATGTCATAATTCAGAGAATACTGCACTACTACATATTTATATATTACATTAAATGTTTCAGATTTCATGATGAAGATGTGGTCAGTTTAGAAAGCTGGCACTGCAGTAACCTGTGACTGATACGATGTTCAGAAGTCTCCTCATGGTCTGAGGGCTGATGTCACTAAACCAGTCCTCGGTAACTAGCAGCTTGGTCAGGTCAAAAGACATCTGACGCGTGACTGTACGCTGCATCTGACGCCTCCGGTATGTATCCTGCATGACAAAGAGACGCACGTTAGCACTTTAAGTAACAGTTTACTATTAATTAGCAGCTAGTTACAGCTCTCATTACTCCTCACACTGCACCTCGCTCCCTCTGATCCACTAGCACTGATCGACTGGTCCCACCATCTCTCAGGATCTCTCAGGCACAAGGTAGGTTTACATCTAGACTCTTCTCTGTTCTGGCACCGAGGTGGTGGAATGAACTTCCCCTAGATGTCCGTACAGCCGAGTCACTGACCATCTTCAAACAACGACTGAAGACGTACCTTCTCCTGAAGCACTTAAACTGGCTCTTATTTTGCCATGTTTATTTTATGTATTGCTGTACGTACATTTAAATTTAGGCTGATGGTATCCTAAGTCTGTGAGCTAGTGAACTAGTGTTCATGTATTCATTGATAGAGACAAAGCACTTTTGTATGTCGCTCTGGATAAGAGAGTCTGCCAAATGCCAGAAATGTAAACGGAGATGTAAATTAATAACAGTGGGCGATAATAATTTTCATACAAAGACGCTATATATTATACTATACTATATATATAATGTCGCTTTTAAAAAATATGACTGTGTGTGTCGAGAGCAAAAATATAATTAAATGCAATAACCTGAAAGTCCATCTCTGACCTGTTACTACTCCACTACGACAGCTAGTCAGTGATTTTGGTGGAAGTTAGAGTGAGCTAACCGTTTTGAAATGTGAAACATTTATTGTTCCATCCAAAGCCACAACCGTAAAACTCAATTTTAATCAAACATGTAAAAACATTTCTTATCCCCCAAGCTTCAGTTTTTTAGTGAATCTCCTAGAACATGATATACATATCACTGATTGCATCACAAGACCGCTAGCCTAAAACTGTAATATTTATGACAGAATACATAATTGTACTGAAACACTGGAAAAAAAAAACACTTCTTACACTCTGTGAATTAAAATTGAGGTCACATGATCACAAGATCTACAGTTCCTTTTTCAGATTAGTTCTTGCAGTGTCTTATATAACTTTTCAGGTGTTGCTCAGCTTGAAGAGCTGTGAGCATGCTGCACTTGTGTCTTGAGGTCACTCAACAGCTGCCGATCAGGAGCTAAATAATTCAGCATGGGTACGATGTGGGAGCAGAGGCTGGATCACAAGCTCCAGAAAGTGGCCTTGTGACTAGAGTGTTGCTCCTAATATAAGTGAACAAACAGGCAACACTTCTGAATTCTGAAGCCAGCAGGAGGGCAGAGGTTAAAATGCCCAAGACTGATTCTGAGCTACTCAGACATGTGGTTGCACATGATTGGTTCTTAAAAAAAAAAAAAACTAAAAAACGAGATTTAGGGAAAAGAATAAGAAAAAAAAAAGTTTCTGATGTCAGCTCACATCTATGACAGCCCTAAACTATGTGATTTCTACTGACCACAGCTCATCATCCTGTGAGTTCCCATTAGCCAAATCAGCAGTAACGAGCTACAGCCAATGCTTCTTCCTCTCTTCTTCTTGTAAACGGGCGAAACATGAACTTCCACTCTTGAAAACAAGGACGACTGCCAGGCGTGCCAGTGGCGGAGGCAGCACAAAAAGATCGTGTCCCCGAAAGCCGAATGAAAAGCGGACTGATAAATCAGTGAGGCAAACAAATGGGGCGCTCGCAGGGCAGGCAGCGGAGCCATTTAGCCTCCCACTAGACGCCGGCCGTGCCAGAGCTTTGTCACTGAGCCCCACTGCTGCTGCACCCTGTCATTAGGCAATGCCATCTCGGCGGGGAGGGTAAACAGACATTAAATCAATTACAGACGCTCCTCGGCGACATCCAGGGGCTCCGACAGCATCCCTCTCCACATTGCCAGCCTCATGGAGAACACACGAGAACAACAAACACAAGCGCGCCAACAGCGTGTGCACTGTGTGACTTATATTCGAGTACTAGCGTGATGTTCACATCTTGTTCCACTGAAGGAGGAAGATTTTTAAATGAGGAGCACTAACAGAGCTTGAGTGAATCCATGATCCACCGGTTTGGTTATGGGGATCAACAGCATTTATTTTTTATCAGCTAGAACTTACCCTCCTGTTCAGAGTCGATTTACTGCCCTGCTTGGCCTGCTCTCCGAGACTGTTCTGTGACTGAAACTTTTTGTCTGCGTCCTCATGCCATGCTGCAGGAACCCAGAGGCACAAAAACACAAAAGTACCCAACTATTACTAGACGATTAGTTATCATTGGAAAATCGTAGCATAGGTTAGTTGTCCTTATTGATCATATCATTTGCTTTTTGAGATCTGTCATGGTTTTCTGCTTACCCTCAGCAGCAAGCAGATCTCCATTGTTTGGCGCAGCCATGGAGAGCTTCTTGGCTGTGGTGAGGCCACGGCTGTTCAGGAAGACGGGCAGGTGTACTATGTTGCGCATGTAGTCGTGGCCGTTGATGTTGGAATCACGCAGCACGCTGTTCAGGTTCTGGTTGATGGCTTTGATGATGATGTGGGGGTCGCTGGCAAAGATGGAGATGAAGGGGCCCTTGGAGAAGAGAATCCTCACCTGCAGAGAAAGATATGCATTAGAAGTTCTTCCTGAACTGAACATTTCAATGTTTGTTTTTCTCTTTGGGTTGGTTGCTTGTGTCATGTAAACCTATATGAGATTTGATATAAGATATATGGATATAGTATGAACTGTAATAGCGTCATGATGCAAAATATCAGTGGTGCTTGATCACATGTATTTTACCGTATGTAAATGTTTCACTTTTCTTTAGGTTGATGGCTTATTTCTGTTTCTCAGTAAAAGAACCTGCCCAGATTGCCCATTGTTAACATCTTTGTTAGAATTCAGTTATTCCTGTACATAAAGTTTATTCCTGCACAAAAAGTGCATATTAAAAAATAAACAGAGCCTTTATCAAAACAGGACACCAAAGAGAAAGGCCAGAGTCTAGTGAAGAAGCTCCAGGCATGGAAATGACAGGGACTTTCCAGACTCATGAGAGACTCAAGCATGGCCAAGTGTCACAGGACACTGATTTGTACACTATTTAAAAAGTTAATTACCGCTGTCTGCTGCCTCGGGCTAGCGTCTAAAGCTCAAATATTTGTTTATACTGCAGTGGGCCACAAAAACCTTATTGTCTCTTTCCCAACATGCCATAATCCTCCACAGGCCATTTCCATTCATAGCAGTATGCAAATCCTTTCCGTTAGGGAACTTTGGCTCTGGCAAGCTTAGAAAACTTTTAGCTTGCGATAAAAATTCAATTTTGTAATTTCTATTAAAACAAGAAGCAAAAAAGCTCAGAATTTAAAAAGTGATGTGACTAAATGAGCCACAAAGGGGTCTTTGAGGTTTCAGGTGCTCTGGAAGGAGGGAGATTTCATTAGCACTGAGCAGGCTGCCAACACAAGGGGATTATATCCCCAAATAATAACGTTTGGCTGAAGGAAATTCTATTACTCCAGGCGGAAAAGAGGAATCTGAACTTTCTGGGGTGAACTCTGATAGCTACAGTGTGTAGTTCTGCTTTGTTAATGAGAAATTGATGAAAGTGTTTACCACTCAGTCAGACTGAGATGTGTTATTGGTGCATTTTGTGTTAAGTGGAGAAAAATGAAGGAATGATGTGAGAAAGCACAAGGAATTCCTGAAATGTCACTTCTTGCACAATTTAGAAATCTGGCCAAATGTACAACCAAACACACACACACACATACACACACACACAAACACACACACCGTATCCAGCATCTGCAGCACTTTATCTTGTTCACAGGAGTCCAGGCCATCAATGATGACGACTAGCCGAGTCTGATTCTGAGTGAAGCCATCGATGGTCTTCGCCATTTTAGCCATAAGTTCCACTTCGCATTTGAGCACCTAGTTTTAAGACAAGGCAAACTGATTAAAAGAAAAACATGCTACCATGATGTACTGTATAAAGTCAATGTAGTTTAGTAAAACAAATATAAACAACAGAGAGATCCAAACATTAAGAGAGGAATCGCTAGTGGAAATGATGGAAATAATCATAGGAATGTGTACCAATATATACAGGCATTAAAACTGCTTCATATATACACTCTGTATATATAATATAATTGTAGTGTATTTATGAATATTTATGATATTTATATATACACACACACAGAGGCAAGTCTGCAAAATGTTAGTAATTAAAAAATAAGAGGGATCTTATTGCAGATTGTTTTAAGAGGGATCTAGATTGCAAATTGTTTTTTTAATTTAGTACTGCCCTAAATAAGATAATTCCCATAACAAATGTTTACATTTAGCCCACAAGACAACAACTGTAATATAGACAAATGAACCCATGATTATTAAAACCCTATGTTGTTACATGGATGATTACTGACAGTTTTTATGTTTTGTGATAGCTGTTTATGAGTCCCGTATCTGTCCTGTGCAGTCAAACCTGCCCACAGTTCCTTCAGGTCCTGCACATTCTTTGCTTTTCCAGCATCTTCTGCATTTAACCCCTTTCCAACTGCAGCTATAGGATTTTGAGATCCATCTTTTCACACTAAGGACAACTGAGGGACTGTTACAGAAGGTGCAAACATTCACTCATGCTCGAGAAGGTAACATGATACATTATAGAGTCTGTGGGGGGTAAAATTTTGAACAGGATAATCAGTGTAAAATGTTATTATATTGTTTAAAGATCTTATTTTTCTCCCATTTAGCACTGCCCAGAAACAGAAGCTACGTAAGATACACTATATTGCCAAAAGTATTCGCTCACCTGCCTTGACTCGCATATGAACTTAAGTGACATCCCATTCCTAATCCATAGGGTTCAATATGATGTCGGTCCACCCTTTGCAGCTATAACAGCTTCAACTCTTCTGGGAAGGCTGTCCACAAGGTTTAGGAGTGTGTTTATGGGAATTTTTGACCATTCTTCCAGAAGCGCATTTGTGAGGTCACACACTGATGTTGGACGAGAAGGCCTGGCTCTCAGTCTCCGCTCTAATTCATCCCAAAGGTGTTCTATCAGGTTGAGGTCAGGACTCTGTGCAGGCCAGTCAAGTTCATCCACACCAGACTCTGTCATCCATGTCTTTATGGACCTTGCTTTGTGCACTGGTGCACAGTCATGTTGGAAGAGGAAGGGGCCAGCTCCAAACTGTTCCCACAAAGTTGGGAGCATGGAATTGTCCAAAATGTCTTGGTATGCTGAAGCATTCAGAGTTCCTTTCACTGGAACTAAGGGGCCAAGCCCAGCTCCTGAAAAACAACCCCACACCATAATCCCCCCTCCACCAAACTTTACACTTGGCACAATGCAGTCAGACAAGTACCGTTCTCCTGGCAACCGCCAAACCCAGACTCGTCCATCAGATTGCCAGATGGAGAAGCGCGATTCGTCACTCCAGAGAACGCGTCTCCACTGCTCTAGAGTCCAGTGGCGGCGTGCTTTACACCACTGCATCCGACGCTTTGCATTGCACTTGGTGATGTATGGCTTGGATGCAGCTGCTCGGCCATGGAAACCCATTCCATGAAGCTCTCTGCGCACTGTTCTTGAGCTAATCTGAAGGCCACATGAAGTTTGGAGGTCTGTAGCGATTGACTCTGCAGAAAGTTGGTGACCTCTTCGCACTATGCGCCTCAGCATCCGCTGACCCCGCTCCGTCAGTTTACGTGGCCTACCACTTCGTGGCTGAGTTGCTGTCGTTCCCAAACACTTCCACATTCTTATAATACAGCTGACAGTTGACTGTGGAATATTTAGGAGCGAGGAAATTTCACGACTGGATTTGTTGCACAGGTGGCATCCTATCACAGTTCCACGCTGGAATTCACTGAGCTCCTGAGAGCGACCCATTCTTTCACAAATGTTTGTAAAAACAGTCTGCATGCCTAGGTGCTTGATTTTATACACCTGTGGCCATGGAAGTGATTGGAACACCTGATTCTGATTATTTGGATGGGTGAGCGAATACTTTTGGCAATATAGTGTATTTAAGATGTGTTTCCCAAAACACAAAATAATAATAATTTACTCCACTCATCCTGTTCAAAATTTCTTAATGTGATAAAGCACAGCTCTACTGTTAGTTCTACTGCTCTCTTCACTTCTAATATTTTTTTAAACCCTGGAGGTGAGGCTTTATTATACAAATCTTCCAAAGATCTGCTACAAGTCGCTTGTAGGTTTAAAGATCATCAATACCTTCATGAATCCCTCGCTCTTCAGCTTGTGCATGCTGTTGGCGGCGCTGTGCAGCCTCCTCCTCTGCGAGCGCAGCACAGAGTCGGCCACTTGCCACCAGGTCCTGCAGTTGAGCAGCAGAGCGAGGCCCACCACACTGGCCACGGCCACTAGCACCGCTTTTACCGTAACATTAGCTGAATCCACTTTAAATATAGCCAAGAGGGCCATACCCGTCACCAGGCATGCCAGAGTCAGTGCAAACAGAACGAACGAGGGCACGCAGCACGTCTTCTTCCACTTCTTTCCTGAAGACGGACAGAACAGAGCCAAAGATAAATGCTGTAATACTTTAATGCAAGGAGAAAAAGAAAAACCTAGCAAATATGATTAGCACCAACATTCATGCACTGTTACCAAGTACACTGATGAGACTTTATAGCACCAATAAATTAATGAAGTGGAATTAAGGCAAGCAGTTTCAAACCTTGTGTCTCATCGTTTTTAAAGACTCTGAAGAGTCTAGTGGCCAAGAAACCAAATTCTCTTTCACATGCATCTGACAGCGTGGCAATCATCTCAGCCATGGAGGTCTCCCCACCCACACTCGACAGGCGGTTATAGTCTGTAAACAGAAATCTAAACACGCACACACACATACACACACACACACACACACACACACCCATAGCATGATATTTACGACCTCGGTAGCCAGAAATTTAAACCTTGAAAAACACTGAATTATTAAATATCTGTAAATAGGTGAAGAGCTTCACTAATATTAGATTAATTAGTATCTAAACTGTAATTATGTACATGTCTGAACACAGGCTTAGTGGTTAACGCTTTGAGCTACTGAACATACAGTAGGTCATGAGTTTAAGTTCACCCAACAGCTGATTAGTTGTATTTGTATCAATTCTGAGTCGCTTTGGAAAAAAGCATCAGCCAAATGAGCAAAAACGTAATCACAGCTTGATTACTAAAAATGCTTTTACTTTGATCGTAAAGTCATGGCTCTGTGTTGGGTACCTGACAGGCAAGGCCTTGGTAGTCTGCTCAGGAAGCTCTGGTGGGTTGACAAACATCAGTTTAAGCAGCAGCTCAAGGTAGCCAATGTGGCGTGCAAGCCTGGTGCTGATGATCCACGCCCAGCTCCAGCTCTCGCCCTCTCTGCGTCCGCCAAAATAGACAAGCACTACAACAGCAAATGGCAAACAGATAACAAGGGCTTAAATGAGAATTATGGCATAAAACTGTATTATTCTGAAGCACAGTATTAAATCTCTCCACCTAAGTACTTTGGCACAATCCAAAATTCCATCATTTTCCTTCCTTATTCAGTCACTACAATACCCAGCATGCATTACACCAGTGGTTCTCACAGTGAGGTCCAGATTTTTATATTTTGTAATGAAATACTAAGTTCTTATAATTTTAAGCCTGTTGGAGCATCAGGTCTATAAATAATCTCAAGCTCTTGGGCATAATAAATAGGCAGAACATTATAAATACACCATTAAATGTCTAAAAAAAACATTTTTTTAGATTAAATAAATCTGTCCTAGATGATGAGGAAAGTTAAACTTATTTAACACCATTAAAAGCAATCCAAGGCTGTAAAATGCTTCATGCGAGGAATCTTCACCTTGAGTAAATAATCAGACTCGGAGTATTAAATGCATCCTTCCCTGTGAAAGAACTGTGTACTAAGACCTGCATGCTTTCATGCAGGTTTAAGTCTAACGAGGGTGTAAGTCTGGCTCTTCTTTCCCCCTGTTCACTCTAACATGATGCAGATGCACACACGCGTGTCTGGATGTCGCCGTACCACAGTAAACAAAACCAGACAATTTCTGTCACTGTGCAACACTGCTCTCTGTTGGACAAAAACACACTCACAAGCTTTACACATTGTATTATAAACTCCACAGCACATGGGTTTGGGTAATTTGATTTGCTGTAAAGCTGATTAATAGAATGTGTCTGGCTGTAGCTGCTACTTCCTCTCATGTGCTAAAAAGCTTAACAAAGTTAGCATGGAGACAGGCTGGGAGCACAAGACTAGACGTTAGTATAATGGAAACAGTCTAATCCTCTAAATGACCTCTTTACTGAAAATGCACATGGAACTTGTACTGCATTCATGTGCTTGCTTCATGTGAAATAATTGTGAACATGAGTTTCCAACTTAAAGGCTGCACATGAACATCCTTAAAAGCTTTAACACAACTGCTTGCTGTTTCGTTGTATATATTTTTACACTAGTCTAGTTCACTTTAAATCAGAGAGTCCCCTAGAGGGAAAAATAGCAAATATTAAAGAGCTAAATGTCTTAGAAAAAAGAGATGAATGCAGATCATGTTTCACTGATAAAGGTGATATAAGCAAAGAAATTAATATAGTTGCATAATCATCTCTTAATCAGTGGTTTATCAAGGTTAGTCATTAAACATTTTAACGTGTGCAATGCTGTACATTTCCTGTGTATCTCTTTTAGGCATGGCAGGTTAATCAATTCCTTAAAGATTCCTACCAAAGAATATGTAGAGCAGGGCAAGCAGACTAAGGGCCACAGCGATGGCCAGCCTGGGATCGACGGAGAAGCCGAGGATCACAGCGAGAGAACCGCACAGCAGCAGAGTCAGCACCACCACCAGCCATGAGAACTGAAACAATGGCTCCACCTGCTGGCCTGCAAACGTCTTCATTTCATCTGAAAACACCATGACAGGTCATTTTGTCATCCTAGTTAAATTAGATAGGTTAAAATATACCATATCTTTTCAGCATTTTACTGGTATATAAAGAGATTCATTTGCAGTGGTGCTCCTACCCTCCAGCTTCTTAAGCAGGAAGGATTTGCCGCTGCCCCACTGAGCGTACAGACCCACACAGATGGGCGGCTGCATGGTGGGCTCACTAAGGATGTCAGCCAGAGCGCTACTGTACAGGTCATAACCCAACATGTCGCCGTCACACTCCGTAGGGGACAAGTGCTCTACAACAGAAAAAAAACCATATCAGAATCTTTATTTAGTTTTAATCAGATAGCTAAAGAAAAAGCTCACTAGTTAGGAAAGCACTCACTGGCGCCAAAGATCTGGGTGAGGATGCTCTTCTGGTGCGTGCAGTCGATATTGTAGGGTGTCTCTCCCTGCTTGTTGGGCTTGTAGAGAAGACGGCCGTCTTTAGGGTTTCTCAAGAGCAGCTCGGCCAGCTTTCTGCTCCGACCCCTGATAGCGATATGCAGCGCTGTGTCTCCTTTCTGAAAGTACGGCATTCAGTCAGGAAATTACTAATTACTGATATTCCACATACAAATTCACTGTATTCTGGAAAACAACTGCCACTTGTTTAAGCACTTAGCAAGTTACATCTCTTGTATATGAGGGAAGCTTACAGGTATCCTGAAATGTAGTACTTTTTAAATCCTACATAAGTAGACATTTACATACTATAATGTGAATTTCGAAAGAAAGAAAGAAACTGTCTATTTTTGTGTAGTTTTTTACATAAGTGAGACATCATACACTACTTATCAAGGCCTTTAATACATTACACACAATTTGAAATAATTTAGCTGCTGCACACTCTGAATGATTTAAGAGTACTGAACACTGTTACCTTGTCCACAGCGGACACCTTTGCGCCCTTGTCGAGAAGAAGCTCAACAATCTCAATGTTTCTCATTTTGGTAGCTTTAATAAGTGGAGTCTCACCTTCCTAAAATATAGGATTACACACAAACAGGTTAGAAACATGGTGATTTCTGTGTGCCGCTGTATTTCTGCCTCACTGGAAATCAAGAGTGTTGGCTTTACCTTAGTGTAGGCCTCTGTGTCAGGGTTACACTGCAGGATATCTCGTACCATTGTGGCGTTGCCTTTTTCTACTGCCCAGTAGAGGGCGGTCTTGCTGTCCTGTGCAGAGAAAGTGCATGATACACTATATTGCCAAACGTTTTGGGACACCCCTCCAAATCATTGGCTCGGCGCCTTAGTTCCAGTGAAAAGAACTCTTAATACTTCAGCATACCAAAGACACTTTGGACAAGTTCATGCTCCCAAGTTTTTGAGAACAGTTTGGGGATGACCCCTGCTGCTATATTTATGTTTATTTCTATTTACACTACCTCAACCTCTGCTACTGCAGTTTTGCACAATACGTGTTGTCAGGCCGCTATATATATATATATATATATATATATATATATATATGTTATTAGTTACCTGGTTTTTTCACAATTCTCAAAGTTGTACATTTCACTGAACATGTTCTCTTTTTCGGCGCCAAGTGTCTGTTTTTTTTTTGTTTTGTCTTTTTGTACGTATTGTTTTTGCACTGTCTTGTTTTTGCTCTGTTTGCACCTAGTTTGCACACTTTGCACTTTATGTGCACTTTATGTGGCTAAGACAAACTTCGGTCCTAGCTCTGTGTTGTTTTTTTGTGTTTGAACTCTGTGTTGTATGTTTATGTAGCACCAGGTCCTGGAGAAACGTTGTTTCATTTCACTATGTACTGCGTCAGCTATATGTGGTTGAAATGACAATAAAGCTTCTTGAATCCTTGAATCCTGTTCCAACATGACTGCACAAAGACATGGATGAGCAGGTTTTGTGTGGAGGAACTTGACTGGCCTGCACCTTAATGCCTGACCTTAATCCGAATATAACACCTTCGGGATGAATAAGAGCGGAGACTGCAAGCCAGGCCACAACTGGGATTACAGCTTCAACTCTTTTGGGAAGGCTTTCCAAAAGATTTAGGAGTGTGTTTATGGGAATTTTTGACCATTCCACTAGAAGCGCATTTGTAAGGTCAGGCACTGATGTTAGACAAGGCCTGGCTCGCACTCTAATTCATCCCAGTGGTGTTCTATCGGGTTGAGGTCAGGACTCGCTCTTCCATGTCTTTATGGACCTTGCTTTATGCACTGGTGAGCAGTCATGTTAGAACAGGAAGGGGTCATCCCCAAACTGTTCCCTCAATGTTTGGAGCATGGAATTGTCCAAAAAGTCTTAGTATAGTCTATAACGAAGGCACACCACTTCAGTTAAGCATATGAAAATGGGACAGGGTTCCAACTGCAAAACAGCACATCAGGTTCCTCTCCTGTCATGGAAGAAGGATATAATCCTCACAGACTCACAGTAAATGGACAGTTGAAGATTCTTGACCTTTTTCCAATCTTTAACTATCCAGTTTCAGTGATCCTGTGCCTACTGTAGTCTCTTTGTTCTTTGCTAATAGAAGTGGTTATTCTTCTCTGATCTCTCTCCTGATTTCTGCCTGAAGAACTGCCACTTACTGGATGTTTTTTGCACCATTCTGAGTAAACTCTACAGACTGTTGTGTTTGAAAATCACAGAAGATCAGTAGTTCCTGAAATACTAAAACCTGCTTCAGTCACATTTTTGCCAAATCTGATTCTGTACATAATTTAAGCCATATCTGTATGATTTTAGGCCTTACACTGCTAACACATGATTGTAAGTGTTCCTAATCTTTTAAAGTGGCTAGTGACTGAACATGGACACAAATCTGGAATAATGTACAGGCAGATACAGTCCATGGTTTATAGGTATAGTTAATAAGTATATTAAAACAAATAGGGTTCAGATCTGTTTGAGGAGGAAAAAACCCCCCCAAAAAATAGAAATACCTGGCCTTTAACATCAATGTCAGCATATTTATGTAGCAAAGCTCGGACGATCTCCACATGGCCTCCTCTCACTGCCGCAATTAGGACAGTGTCTCCACTCTTAAACAAAAAAGAAATAAATAAATACATAGATTACAGATAAATGTAAATACAAAGCATCAACACAATGGTGACTTTTGTTCGTGGTAAGAAACACATCATGAAGAAAACACATCAAGAAAATAAAGCAAAAACTATGGGAACAGGTATTCACCCTGTCGGGAATGTTGACATAGGTGTCTGCGTCCAGCAGGTCCTGCACGATCTCAGTGTGGCCCTCCATGGCAGCGATCATCAGTGCCGTGTTTCCGTCTTTATCGGTCATGTTGACGTTGGGGTTTCTCTTCAGTAGCTCTTTCACCACCTCTGTGTAACCACCACGCACTGCCACTATCAGAGCCGTCATAGAGTTCTGACAGAGAAACATTAATAATATAGAAATTATATAATATTTTATATCTCAGAGCTGTTGAATTTAAAATGATATCATGAGATGTTACTTAATTTCCTATAAAAGCAAGTTCCTACTTTTAATACTTTTGAATAATTTTTGTTTTCATAACCCAAGGCTAATAATAAATGCATAAAAAAGTTTTATTTATCAACTTAATGTGAGGCTAATAATAAACCCGTTAAAATGTTTTAACAGTAACTTTATGTTTTAAATATATTCATTATATATTAAACATATACTCAGCGAGGTGAGGTGTTCTGTAGGAAGACATCTGTTTAACATTTATGGAAGGAGTCTCCAGTGTCAGTGCTTGTAACCGTCAGCAACTATAACAGCATGCTCTGTTGTGTTTTATTGTTGTGTACGGAGAAGCGCAAAAGTAGAAAAAGTCTTCCTTAAAATAACAACCTATTAAATATCCCTGAAAAATTCCTCTGAAATGATCAGTGCACACACACACCGCGCCTTCCTGGTCCACGTTTGCGCCGTTCTCCAGCAGGTGCATCACGCAGTCATAATGACCTTTCCTCGCTGCCCAGATCAATGCCGTGGTGCCATACTGATTGAAAGATACAAGGATAGAAATTCATTTATTTAACAAAAATATATTAAAGGAGCAGTTTGTTTCTGAAGATCTCATTTTAAATCGAATTTATTTGAGAAAAAAAAACAAAACAGTGATGTACAGTATATAACAGTATACAATGTAGTTTCTTCATTTCAGGATTGTACATTTTACAGAAATAAGCCCCTCCACCCCCTGTTGCAATTGAGCTGCTCTGCTGTGCCACGTTTACCTAAAAGGCAACTCGTATGAGTTTGATCCGAGGGCAAGGAGTTGTCTTGCTAACATTTCTGTAAAAACTGCTCGCAACCAGCAGAGATCTCTACAAATTACAAACTGCACTAACTGTACAAGCTCAAACTTGTGCATTGGTAGATACAGTGAGCCAATTATTATACGATATAGTGCCACCGGAGACAAATGACAGAATTTTACTGAACTGTTCAGTCTTTACTGATTATAAGAGCAAAGTGTTTTGCCATGTTGACCACACAAACATTGAAACAGACGCAGCTTTTGAAATCTTTAGAAAAGTAAAAGTGGTTTTGTTTGTGAATTCTCAGCTGAGGACGTACAGCATCATGGTTACTTTCCAAAACCTGCGGCAGTGCAATGGACCTCAGTCACTATCCCATAAGACGTCCCCAATTAAAAAAAAAGATAAAGAAAACTCTACACTTACGCTAGCTCTTACATTTCCTCTAGCACTCAACTAATAATCTTGCACTGTAATATAACACTACTTGCATTGTCCTTTGATTGATATATCACTCTCCTTGTACTTCCTCATTTGTTAGTCGTTTTGTATAAAAAGCATGTACTAAATGAACAAATGTAATGTAATATAATGTAACGTAAATGGTTACGATCTAAACTGGTTACTAAAACCTTGTGGGAATGGAATTTTTTTTCCTGTATCTTAGAGCACAGGAGACGCGTAATGTTTGACACGTATGTTTACGTAAATAAGGCTGAATCCCTTCTCTGTGAAGTCAGCAACATCTTTAGATAGGGGTGATGATGGTACTCACCTTGTCAGAGCAGTTGACTTTAGCACCGTGTTGCAGTAAAAGACGAACGATTTCGGCATGGCCTCGACCTGCTGCCCAAATGATGGGGTATACTCCATACTGTGGGGAAGAGCACGGACGGAAAAGACGCACAAACACGCAAACACCTCTTATTTTTCTCATTTCACTGTAAGATTAGTCAAGGTAGTCAATAATATGTGCACAGGAAACGGTTTTTATTTATGGATTTATTATTTGAGTGGATGTTTTAGTATGAGGCCACTTTTAAAAATTGGAAGCTGCCTGATGGTGTCATGTCTTCCTGAACTGCGTACCTGTCCAGTGATGTTCGGGTTTGCTCCTTTCTCCAGCAGAAGACGAGCCACTTCCACACGACCCTTATACGCTCCCCACATAAGAGCGGTCCAGCCGCCCTACAACCACACACACACACACACACATCAGTATTTTAAATGTCCTTAGTAATGTCACTGGCTTGTTTTCCTAAACACACATCGCCTGAGTCAGAGTGTTACTCAGATTGCAGGCTTGCTTTAAGCGCTCAGCCTGTTATTATTAGCACTGTGCAACCGACACACTGGCACCATGACACACTTTTCCAGACAAGCACTGTGACAGGAAATGATAAACACATAGAAGACACTTGTCAAACCCATGCAATCGATAGAAACAAGCTGCTAATTCAAAACAAGGCAGATGAAAAGTGTGCTAGAGAATACACATGAATTCACATATCAAAACATCCTACATGGAGAGATAGGAGAGTACATCTAATAAAATAAAAACATCTAAACACAGTCCACAAAATCCTGCTGAATAAATACAGTCCTCAACGGGGACACTTAATGAGGATAGTGACACTGTGTGATGATAATCACACAGCAAAGCTGTTAGGGAAATTATTACAGAACGACAGCACATAAATGACCAGCCCTGGATTCAGATTTTATTTGCTTTATATATATATATATATATATATATATATATATATATATATATATACATAAAACTCACCACTGCTAAAAATAAGTACATTTCATTTCTTTTTAAATTTATTCTTTTCTTATTAAAGAAATTTTTTTTGGTTTTTAAACTATATTATAAACCAGTTTGCTGCAAGTTTAAAAGCTTTATCCTGTTTAACTGATGGCGAAAGCTTGAATCAATATTATATGTTAAAAGGTATTATAAGGCAAATTAACTGTATTAAGAGTATAAATGTGTCGCAGTTTAAAGGAAATATAACAGATGAAGCAAACCGCGTGCAAAAAGCACGTTCACATATGTTTTGATCTCATATGAGGTACTAAGAAAATGTTCAGTTACAAAGCTCAGTTAAAAACAATGTATTCTGTAATATTAGGTATGATCTGACGAGCTGTTTTCACTCTGGGTTTAGACCTAAAACAAGCTGTTAAACAATACACATTGCTTTTCTATGTAGGATATGATGTTTACCATGTCTCTGTGCTCCAGATTTGCATTGTTGGCCAGCAGCTCCTGCACCACCTCAACATGGCCCTCCTTGGAGGCGGAAATCAGTGCAGTCCAGCAATCCTAGGTACGAGACAAAAAGGTAATCGGAAGTTTGTCTAAATGCAAGATGCTCCTTTTTCTTAACTTGATAGAATTTGAGAGATTTAGAACATACCAGTTGGTCATACCAAGTAGTCATGAGTGCCTAAACGCTATGGATAACAACGCTCAGTGAAGTGCGAGGTACTGTATGATACCAGAGGTGTGCGAGATCCTCAGGGTGTGTGTGTATGTTGAATGTCATCACCCAGTCATTTGCTGAACCACAGTTTTGCATGCCAATTACACAGCTCTCCAGGCCACCTGCTATTATGAGTGAACCTGGGGGAATCTAGCACTTTAGTGCAGGTCCACCCACAATGACATCATTCCAAGACACAGGAAATGAGTTCAAATTGCACTCTGTAAATTAGTCTAGTAATGTCAGGGTTCTAGATAAGAATATGTATATACACTACTCACAAAAAGTTAAGGATATTCGGCTTTCGGGTGAAATTTCAGGATGCACCTAAAATGCACTATAACCTTTACAGGTGAACTTAATTTGACCTTCTCTACACTTTTGAATGCACATGTCCAACTGTTCAGTGTTTCAGTACTTTTTGCATAACTTGCTGTTCTCTAACAAGGTGCTTAATGGCAAAATTCACAACTGGTGTTTGATCCATGAATCGACCAATAAATGTTCTGGTTCAATTAGAATTGGTATTTAAACAGTCCTCTTCATCATGCTGTTCACATTTTGACATCATGAGACCAAGACGACGCCTAAGAATTGATCAACAGGACCTCGCCATTGCGAGGCTTCAAACAGGATGTTCTCAGAGGGAAGTGGCCACTGAGTTTAAAGTGTCACAGAGTGTCATCAGCAGGTTGAGACAGAGATACAGAGAGACTGGAAGAGTCACAGAATGACATAGAAGTGGACGTCCTTTGGCCACATCCCACATTGATGACCGCTTCATTGTGAACAGTGCCCTGCGGAACCGGATGATGAATCATCATCCACCACTCAACTCCAGGCACATTTAAGGGAAGTGAGAGGCACCCAAGTGTCACGTCAGACCATTCGAATCCGTTTACATCAGCGTGGTCTGCGTGCTAGACGACCTGCAAGGGTACCTGACCACACCACCAGGCACAGGCATCGGGCCAGGGAGCATTTACGCTGGACGAGGGACCAGTGGGCCTCAGTGCTGTTCTCTGATGAAAGTCGATTCAGGTTGAGCAGAAATGATGGCTGCCAACGATGTTGGAGACGTAAAGGAGAGCGCTATGCATCAGCCACTGTTGTGGTGGTGTTACAGTCTGGGCAGGTGTGTCTACTCAATACAGAACTGTCCTACATCTTGTGAATGGTACAGTGACAAGTCAATACTACCTGAGTAACATCATTAATCCAGTCATTGTGGCCCTGAATGAACAACACAGGCCTAATTTCATCTTCATGGACGACAATGCTCCAGCTCATCAAGGTCGCATCATTAGGGAACAGCTGCTGGAGGCTGGGGTACCTCAAATGGAGTGGCCTGCACTTTCTCCAGACCTGAATCCCATAGAAAACCTATGGGATCAGCTGAGTGCACCGTGTAGAGGCCCGTAACCCCGCACCCCAGAACCTCAATGACCTGAGGGCCGCCCTTCAAGAAGAGTGGAATGTCGACTCGTGAACAGCATGAGACGTTGTTGTCAAGCTGTAATTGATGGTCAAGGGCAGATGACAAATTATTGAGACACTGACATTTTTTGTTGTGGTATACCCACCACTGTTGTTGGCTTTTGTTTCAATAAATTGTTTGAGATGAGGAAATCACCACTGCATGCTTCTACTTAAATGCCCGACTTTCATGATATAATATCACTTTAGCGTGAACTTTTTACATTTTCCATGAATTTCACCCAAAAGCCAAATATCCTTAACTTTTTGTGAGTAGTATATATATGCTGAAGTACCAGCTATTCAAATGCAATCTGTGCTTGCTGGAAATATCTAAATTAGACATTACTTGGTAAACTGCACTTGAGTGGAGGTATTAATCCTTCTGTGCAAAGCTCATTATTGATACTGTTGTGCAATGAGGTGGAACATGTGTGGAACAGTGTGTACCACATCATCCAGGTTAACATTGGCTCCTCTCCTTATGAGCTCCTGCACGATCTCAACGCTGCCCTGTTCAGCTGCAAACATCAGAGGAGTCTGTCCGTTCTAGAGGAAAGATAAATATATATATATTATGAGCAGTGAGAGGTGAAGTGAATAGCACTGATTATCTCCTCATCATGGCACCTGTTAGTGGGTGGGATATATTAGGCAGCAAGTGAACATTTTGTCCTAAAGTTGATGTTAGAAGCAGGAAAAATGGGCAAGCGTAAGGATTTCAGTGAGTTTGACAAGGGCCAAATTGTGATGGCTATACGACTGGATCAGAGCATCTCCAAAACTGCAGCTCTTGTGGGGTGTTCCCGGTCTGCAGTGGTCAGTATCTGTCAAAAGTGGTCCAAAGAAGGAACAGTGGTGAACTCGCTACAGGGTCATGGGCTTATTTATGCACGTGGGGAGTGAAGGCTGGCCTGTGTGATCCGATCCAACATACGAGCTACTGTTGCTCAAATTGCTGAAGAAGGTAATTCTGGTTCTGATTAAAAGGTGTCAGAATACACAGTGCATGACGAGTCAGGGCTGTTTTGGCAGCAAAAGGGGGACCAACACAGTATTAAGCATTAAGTTGGTCATAATGTTATGCCTGATTAGTGTATATAATAGCATATAATCACCTTTAACATCACATGTAAAGTTATTTATTTTTGCTTACCCCAAAAAGTGAAAAAAATAGCATCTGAAAATACATTTGCTATCTCATTACCAACTCGTTATTCTCCTCAGCGCCTCCAGGGTTTCACAGAAAAAAGCTTGATTTTGCTGCATCTTTTTCAAGTAATTTGCCAAGTTTTTGGTGTTTATTTTTGGAAAACTAATTGAGTTGGTAAAATTGCAAGGATTACAGGATTCGTCTTTTAAACTCCTACAAGTGAAGACACATATGTAAATACTTTCTCTGATAGCTGTCCTCTTGCACATGAACTGAACAGGACTTTGGCTGAATGTGTATTGTGATGATATCACATGATGGGTCTTGGTCCAAATCTGTGGAAAATCTGCAGTAACTGTGAAAACTTCCAGGCTCTTCAGAATATCAGCGATTTGCCTGATTTTGTGTTTTCAGAGTTTGCTTGATTTCTCAAAACAATTCTGCAAAAAACATCTGTTTGCTCATCTTGCTCAAGTCCCATTCATTATGGCATGTTACTTTCCAGTAACTCGATTAAAACCTGGCATTCACTATGTGGAAAAAATCACATTTAGCTAGTATATTGTAAGTGTGAAGTTAAAAAAAAAAACATTTACATTCCATGTTTTGGTGAAATATATTCATGATTGTTTAAAGTCGAGGCAACAAAGTAAGCTATAAGTAAATGAAATTTTGTCAGAATTCAGCTGCAGCAACATCTAATGGGCTTTCCCAGTCTGCCACATATACTATATGTAATTTGTATGGCTGTGGACGTTTCCAATGCATGAAAACTTACCGAAGGCTTCATCTGCACCTGCATCACATGCATATGCTATAAGATTTTGGTAAAAGAGTGGTGCATATCCACTATACTCTGAAACTTTTGAAAACTGGTCAGACCTCATAACAAAATCATCATTACCGTAGTGATGCTTGAAATCAAGAATATTTCAAATAAATCTAAATTTGTAATTGAATATCCAGATGGAGTTGATTAATAAAAAACAAGTAATCTTTATTATGCACTGTAGTCATTAATGCTTTCAGTAAATAAAAACAAAACCTTTTATAATGATATTAATAGAGAATTCACAAATAATCATGGATTTTTTTTTTAACAATTTACCGATCTAGGGTAAGGGTTAGGGTTAGCATTTCCTAAAGCAACCAAAAACATTCTCCCTTATTTATCTGCTTTGAAATCAATGTGTATAAACATCCAGTCTTTTTCATGGTCTCTCACTCACTTCACTCCTGCTGTCCACATCACGGTGCTTGTCCAGGTAAGCTCTCACTGCAGGCAGGTTCTCCTCCTCCACATAACTGAAGATGCTCTGGGAGGCCATAGCAGTCATCTTCAGAGAGCTTGTGGTGTCCATATTTACGCCGTTAATCCCCAAGCCTGTTTCAGGCTGAAGAACAACGGGAGAGGATATGTTAGGGCTCAATTTCTCAGTCAAACGCCATGCTGTAAGCTGATAATACCTAAAGCAGGCCCATTGGACCAGCAGGTTAAAGCTGTACAGATAATAGATCTCAAGTGAATTGTGGTTTAAGCTGGAAACATGTCTTAACTGTAATAGAAATGTTAAAATGTCAACATTAGCGTGTCTTTCTGAGTCACTACAAGATATTTGGTGCAACTGGACTAATGTTAAGCAAATGCTAAACTCCACTCTAGATTTCTAGCTAAATTTAAACCACTAGAATTATTATACGGTGAAAGTGTGAGAACTCTGTCAGGACAAGTAGAACAGACAAACATGCCAGCCGTTATAGTCATGCAACAACAGGTCTGCGCTAATTGCTAGTGCTACTGGTATGGCAAGGTAGAAGCACCATTACTTTTAACATATCATAAAATAGGAGTGTAATTCATTGAATAACCAACAACAACTTTAAGATACCAAATGCTCTAATGTTTTTACCAGTTATGATGACCGCTTTAGGAAATCTGTAAGCCAGTAAGTTCTAACTGGTGACAGTTACATGACCTGATTCAGAAATATAATAGATCTACTACACTTTAATCCTTATTGTGGTGAATACTTTGGTCCTTAATGCCACTTTTCTTGATTAACCTTGTTGCCTTTTAATTTGACATTAATTTAGTTGAAACTACATTGAATTACTGGAATTTGGTGGCTTACGAAATCTGATTACGTAAGATAGATGTCACAACTTCTTTTACTTAGAATAAACCATTTTTGTTTAACATAATTTACCAGGGTTGTGCTGTTGAAACAGATTTTTTCCAGTTGTGTTATAACAGCTGAATAAAAATGGCATACCTGGTCAGTTTGGCAAAGATATTATACAAGTGTTCCTGTAAGGATAGCCTTGTTATTTTGTAAGACTGGCCTGCTTCTTAGGGATGCTGAATGAACCTTATTTTCCTGCCCTGGCCTACAGGATGTTCCCTACTCATCCATTCTACTCTGGAATAATGAGAAATGTACTCAGAGAAGCACAGAGCATCAGCCAAGGCTACACTGGCTAATGATAAACCACACAGAAGCTCTCTGGCTTTATCAAATCTGATTAGGAGGAAGTCTGACTGATTTGTGGTTACAGAACGTCAATTCAACCTGTTCAAAGGTAAGTAATAGCCTGATGTTCTCGTGTTCCACATAAATGAAATTAAAAGGCTGTAAGTTGTTTGACATTAATCTCCCACTGCATTTTTCAGTTCCAATGCACATTTTCAGAAACTGCAAGCAGGGGTCTAATCTTTTTAATCCGCCATAGCCAGGAGCAAAGCTAAATCCAGACGAGATTTAAAAAGAGGACTTAGAGCTTACATTGTGAAAGTAGGAAAACTGACCTGGTATTATGTTTAACTCAATCAGGACTGACAATTAAATCACTCTTGATCATCAAAAATACCTATCTATATTCGTAGTGAGACAAAATACTGTGCTTTCAAGCTTACAATGATAAGGCAATGCTGGGTCGCAGCATTGCAACAAGTTGTAAAGCTATATATTTGGCTAGCTATTTTTTAGTAGCAAGGTGGTAGCATCAGAATTTATGTCATGTTTGGTTGGAAGTACTATTGACTTAAAATTACCGCCTGCTAACAATCAGCTCTTTACTGGATTTTGCATAAAAAGTGACCATCAATTTTTTATACTGCTCATCCTACACAGGGTCATGGGGTACCTGGAGCCTATCGTAGTGAACTCAGGACATAAGGCAGGAGACACACCAGAGTGCTTACACACCCATACAATCACACACCTTATTACAAACTGATGACCATTTAGAGATGGGGAGAAAACCAGAGAACCCAGGGAAAAATCCCTAAGCACAGAAAGAGTTTGCAAACTTCACACACATCGGACAGAAGTGGAAATCAAACCCCAACCCCAGAGGTGTGAACCAAACATGCTAACCACGAAGCCACCCTGCCCCCATTAAAAACGGGTGGAGGATCTAACTAGCGCTTATATTTTTCCTTTGTTTATATACATTTCATTTTAAAAAATGTGCCATAACTCCTTCCATCAGAGTTTTATATCGATGGTATCCAAAGTCTGTGACCTAGTGTACCAGTGTTGATGTATTCATTGATAGAGAGTCAAAGAACTTTTGTACATCGCTCTGGATAAGGACGTCTGCCAAATGCTGTAAATGTAAGTAAATGGAAAAGTAAATGGATCTGTGGTGATGAGGGACTTGTTTCTTCCACCAAAGCTCTTGTAGCACTTGTTAGGATATAATACATACTGGACTCTGGAGATTTAGTTGGAGATTTAAATAAAAATATCTTCCAACTGGGTCATGACTGAATCTTCCAGCAAGACAATGATCCAAATCTTATATCCAATGACTGCGGATTGAAGCTTTTAACGTGGCAACCCGAGTCTCTAAACTAAACCCTTCTAAAAAACCTGTGTATTGAGAAGTGGTCTCGAATACCTTACTCTGTATTCACCAATCTCAGAAATCCTTATAGGAAGAAGAATGCTGAAAATTCAAGGTTAAAGGTTGGATTTCTCACATATTTTCCTCAGGAGGTTAAGCTAATTAACTAGAAAAGACATTCACATATTTGCCCAGCTTTATCAAAAGGGTCAATAATTAGGGAGCCGATTGTATCGCGAAAACTGAGGCACTTTCCTCCAAATCTCTGTTTGCAACACTACCACTAAAAAAAACAGATATTAAAATTAGTTACAGAGCAGTTACTTACTTGTCATAATACACTATATGGCAAATGCTTGCACCTGACCATCATGCCTGTATGTTTTTTCCATCCCCAAACTGTTGCCCCACAATTGTACAGAATGTCTTTGTATGTTGTAGCTTTAATTTTCCCAAACCTGTTCCAGCATGAAGAAGAACTCAAGTGACTTGCACAGAGCCCTGACCTTAACCCCACTCAACATGTTGGTTTTCACTCCTTTAACATGTACAAATCAATGTAGATCAAAAAATTTATGAAATGTATGTTGGTCAGTATTTATTTCTTATTTATAAGACTGTATAACAGCAGTCTCTCCCTCACACTGAATACTGGGTGTGATTACTTGCGGCCTTGTGCCTATGGTTGAATAAAGTCATGCTGATAAATCAATATAACTGCACACTTGATATATATATATAGTATAACTGTGCTCTTAATATAATCAATATAATTGCACTCTTGCTAGATTCCGTGTAACTGCACTCTTGCTTGCGTGATATTACTTCCTCCGAACTCTTCCGTGTTCTTCCGAGCGGCATTGAATGCTCTCGGTATTAACTGTAACATGCTTGAATTGTTGTCGTCTATATGCCCACATTACTTTTTTTTAAAATTAGGAATCACCTTGGTAGACAAATTAGAAATAATTCTATTTCTGTCAAAAACGGTTGAACTTTGTGATAATGTCAATTGTTGAAAGTGCTAGAAGAATCAAATTTAACTGAGAAATACCATTACTGAGCTCAAGGTCAGTGATAGAGTTTACCCTTATGAACATTTCTATTAACGTCACCGCGTTAGAAAAGAGCCGAGGTCAGCAAATCGGTCAGTTTCAGTTCATTATTATTTAGAAACAGCAGTCGTAGATGTAACGTCAGTGTAGTTGCCTTGAAATTTTACTGAAGACCAGCTACATTTTGAACAGCTAACTTAAAGTGAAGTATTGAGGCAGTATTGCTTGCTGTAATGCAAGAAAAATGTAGGTTTTTTTTATATTTTATATTGTTATCGATTTTCTTCTAATTTTACTTCATTATTTGTCTATTTTACCTTATCTCTGACTACCCTTTATTTCTGTATGGATCGATGTAAATTAATGTTTCTATCCATATTATTATTATTATTATTATTATTATTATTATTATTATTATTATCCAGTCTACATTTGCATTAAATAAGCAAACAGCAGAACAGGAAAAAGACAAGTGAAACCAAGCTGCTGTATAATGCCTTCATTCTGCTTATCATGATTACCAAGTCCATTAACGCTGCTGGTAGGGAGCCTGACCATGGACTCATTTGCCCCAGTAGTGCATTATGTCCTCTAAATGGTCATCTACAGCATGTTTCTTACATTGCACATTTATCAGTAAACCCTGTAAACCCTCGGCTAGATCAACGTCTAATATTTGAGCATAGCTGTTTAACATTCGGACTTGTTGCAGGATCCATCCACGTTAAAAGCTGACAAATCCTGAAATTGTAAGACAGAGATATTGCTTTCAATCACAAATTATGGGAGGTGAAACTTTTGTGGATAAGTGTACAAAGGATTCACAGTCACATCCTGTCCAGGTTCGAAGGTCACTGATCCCAACTGCCCTATTTTACCTTTCTAAACAGTGCCATTTCTAACTGTGTGAAAAGTCCAAGACAACAGCAATATTACAAAACAAATTTGCTCCCAAACTGTTCCCCCAAATAACTTACACTAAATAAAGCATTTATAGCACTACACACAGGCTATATCAATAAACCCTTAAAACTCTCAGCTGATTCAGTGTTTAAAAGCTAGAATATATCCTTCCTCAAATTTCTAAGTCCTAAAATAAACGGGGCTACATGTTCACCAATATTAAAGAAACAGGAAAGAAAAGTGCTGATTCGGCTATAAAAGCTCACAGGTCAAATAACCACATTCAGCTGAAAAAAAAAAAGATATCAAAATCATGCTGTGCTTTTGTCTGTAGCTCTGATGCCCTGACACACCCTGTAGTGCCCCAGAGCAGCTGCTCCCTCCTGTGTAAGTGCTCTCATGATGCCTGCCGAGGGCCAATCAGCTGAGCGGATGATCTCCTCGGCCTAATATTGACGGAGCAAGGTTCAACCCCAAGCTCCCTTCCCCACACACCACTGCTAAGCACAAAGCCACAACACACAGCAGTACAGATAACACAATCAATATTCCTAAATCACTCAAAACGTCTTCTGTGTGCAAAACCCTCGACCTCACCTTGTGATTTCCGCCAGCGCTGTGTGCTGCTGATGCTCTCTCGCTGTCTCTCAGAGTGCACGCTACTGTAACTAATGAGGCTCGCTCAGGGATGAAAGAGTAACGACCCTCCTCTGTCCTCCTGAATATATTAATGCCCCACCTCCACTCTTCCGGACAATAACTCCCCTCCTCCTTTCATCCATGACCACGCCCCTCTTCTCCTCTTCCAAACAGAGCAACACCCCTTCGCCTCCTCCTCGCCTGACATGACCCAATGCCAACACGTGCCAGGATTAACATACATTAAAGCTCCACACCACACCAGCATCATCGGTCATGCAGCATCACTTTCTCTCTCTGCTCAAATACGCAATGTAGTGCTGGCATGAATATTATAAACTCAAAGGCAAAAGACATAAATGAAAGAAAAAAAAGGTCAAAGCGAAAGAATATAAATGAAGGAATTAGAGAGAGAGAACTGCTGTGTGCAAAACTTCAGCCAATCTTCAGCCTTGTTTGAGATACGCATATGGTGGACAGATTTCTTGCAGCAATTTTACCTTTTTAGAGCAAAGTACATGAAGTGAAACCTCAAGAATCATTCAATTCGAGATTTTCATTCTTTTTAACTTTTAAAACTATAAATAATACAAAAATCAATCCAGCTGCAGAACTTTCTTAGTGACAGCTGTGGCCGAAAAAGCTCAACTTTGTTGCAGCTTTTTACAAAATTGCGATGCAACTTGCAGAGTTGTTCGTTTTTATTTTCGTGGAAAACTACTTGAATTGGCGAAACTGCAAGCATCAGTAAAGACACATAAGCAATAAGCTCTAGTCATGTTCAACACACGTGAATCGCAGAGGGTTTTGACTGAATGTGTGTTCTCTTGGCCCAAATCTGTGGAAAATGTCTTTTGCTTGTTTTCATCATTCTAGATTCTTCAGAAAATTGGGATCAGCAAGTACTAGTTAACTAGCAGCATGTCAGAGGTTAAATTAAAGACTGCTGGTAATGCCTGATCTATTGATTAAATATTGATTTTACTTATTAAAACAGAAAGTAGGTGACATTTGTCCAAATACAAATATTTTACCTGAAAATATTTACCCAAAATGACACCAAAATGATATCAAAATGCGCTTAATCTTATTTTGTAACATAGATTTTATGAAAAAGAATACATTACTATTGTAAAGTAAAGTATTGGAAGTCTATCTTAAGCAGATATTTTTTTAAAGCAAATATTTTAGATTAATTAATATTTAATATTTGATTTTTGGGAAATTATATTCGAAACTATTTTTATTATGCAAAAAAAAGCCCATTTTTCTTTTGAAATGAAAAACACACCGTACACACACCCAATCTTCTACCATCTTTGGCAGCATAGTTGTTGTTCTTCCGGCTTCTCCCTGTTCGGGGTCATCTTAGTGGACCAAGGTTTATTAACGATTAGGTTCTGACGTCTGAGCAGCTGTGCAATCAATAGCAATATCAATATATCATAAGTCAGATTTCCATACAGTCTAGCATTAATCTGGACTAGAAACTCCCTTAAATCTTTCCTTTTTGTGTTTGAGGTCTAAAGAGCTGGACTTCATTCATAATGTTAATGCCAATATGGCAATATAAAATCACACTGCCTAAGCACCTCACACTACTTCATCCTGCCATAGCGTTCATTTATTAAGCATCATTTCACCAAAACTTGCATTGGTGTTTGGCCTGCATAAGTCCTCCCTCACGCTTCCTGTTCTGAATGTTTTCTGAATGTTTGCCTCTTAAGGAAAAGCGTGAAGAGCTGAGCAGATCAGATCTGGCTGCTTACATGATTTCTTTCTAGGCTTGAAAAATGTACACAGAAGACTTTAGGTGGACTTTAGACTAACAGAGACTTTAAGTATTTTAGAACCATAAAAAAGGCCAAAGGATCCACCTCTATCAATCAACCAGATTTATTTATTTAACCAGATTTAAAGACAATTTGGTTTTTTATAGGACTAGTGCTTGATACTTTTGAAACTTTCTACAGACATTTATTTGTACTGAACACCACTGTGTATAAAGCAAGGAATAAAATCATCATTCACGAATCATTTCTAAAGTAAATGGCAAAGAATATTTGTATAGATATAATTATCAAGATGTTTACTCCAACACAAGAAAACACTAGTTTGTATTGTCCGAATCAAATATGGTGTATATACACATACCAGGAATAACATAGCATGACCACCTGCCTAATATTGTGTTGGTCCCCCTTTTGCTGCCAAACAGCCCTGACCCATCATGCACTGTGTATTCTGACACATTTCTATCAGAACCAGCATTAACTTCTTCAGCAATTTGAGCAACAGTAGCTCATCTATTGGATCGGATCACACGGGCCAGCCTTCACTCCCCACGTACATAAATGAGCCTTGGCCGCCCATGACCCTGTCACCGGTTTACCACTGTTCCTTCCTTGGACACTTTTTATAGATACTGACCACTGCAGACCGGATACACCCCACAAGAGCTGCGGTTTTGGAGATGCTCTGATCCAGTCGTCTAGCCATCACAATTGTCTCACTCGCTCAAATCCTTACACTTGCCCATTTTTCCTGCTTCTAACACATCAACATTGAGGATAAAATGTTCACTTGCTGCTTAATATATCCCACCCACTAACAGGTGCCATGATGAGGAGATAATCAGTCTTATTCACTTCACTGGTCACTGCTCATAATGTTATGGCTGATCAGTGTATAAGCAGATACACACTCATATATACAATATACAACTACATAAAATTTCCAGAGATTACACAGAAGCAGAAAGAGCTGACTTGCTGGCACTGTAGCAGACCAAATAAGTAGTATATCTATATGTTATACTCCATCTATTCATTCATCTTCTGTAAGTCAGTGGTCAGTGTGGACCCTGAGCTTATCCATGAGGTGGAATCACACCCTGTTCATCACAGGGAACCAAGTACACATACTTTCAAAATTTCACAACTAGGAGCTATTCAGCACAGATAATCTACGAACCTGAATGTTTTTTGAAGGTTGAATGAAATTCGAGAGCCCAAAAGAAACACACTCCACACAGAGAGTAACCCGAGGTCAGCATCAAACTAGGGAGCCTGGAGCTAGTGCCCACAGGAGGGCAAGAGATATTTATTTCAGATTTGTTCTAACAGTGAATATGTTCCTGTGTCACAGGGTGGATTGGAGTTGGGGGATTTTCAGAGTTAGTCATATAGGAAGTATGGAAAAAGCAAGATAAAGGGAAAAAGGAAAAATGAGTAAGCAATATTTAAAGCTATTTTGTGTCTTCTTATGTTGATTGACAGGGTGAATTCCTCTTTTATTTATGATTGTAAAATATCTAGTGTCCATTTAGAAACTTGTAAAGCTGCTAAAATGTATAATTTATAATTATAGTTTTTTTTTTCATATAATAAATGTATGCTGCCAGTTAAATATGATGAGATCAACAAATTCTTACAAGATATTACAAACTGCTCCTTTAAGTTCCTTCACTTTAGCAATAGTTACGTTTACATGCACCCATTTTCATCAATCAGTATGCAGATTCTAAAAGCACTGTTTATATGAACCCTGACCACTGCAATCTGATTCATACACCGATCAGGCATAACATTATGACCACTGCCAGGTGAAGTGAATAAGACTGATGATTTCCTCATCATGGCACCTGTTAGTGGGTGGGATATATTAGGCAGCAAGTGAACAGTTTGTCCTCAAAGTTGATGTGTTAGAAGCAGGAAAAATGGGCAAGCGTAAGGATTTGAGCGAGTTTGACAAGGACCAAATTGTGACGGCTAGACGACTCAGCCATCAGAGCATCTCCAAAACTGCAGCTCTTGTGGGGTGTTCCCGGTCTGCAGTGGTCAGTATCTATCAAAAATGGTCCAAGGAAGGAACAGTGGTGAACCAGCGACATCGTCATGGGCGGCCAAGGCTCATTGATGCACAATGGGAGAGAAGTCTGGCCCATGTGAGCCAATCCAACAGACGAGCTACTGTTGATCAAATTGCCGAAGAAGTTAATGCTGGTTCTGATAGAAAAGTGTCAAAATACACAGTGCATGATGGGTCAGGGCTGTTTTGGCAGAAAAAGAGGGACCAACACAATATTAGGCAGTTGCTCATAATGTTATACCTGATCGATGTATATTCCAAACTAAACGTCTGTGAAAGTGCAAAGTGGCTGATGTCACATTCACACCACTGCACTGAGCATGTGCGCAAAGTATTTTATATTCCGATTAGGAAAACTGTCACATTCCATGGCTATTTTTTTTTCTTTCTTTTCACCATTGTATGTCAGATCGACACCAACCTTTTCGATCCGAAAATTTCAATTGGATCGAATGAGGTGTTCACATGAAGCCTTTTTCAAACCGATTGAGCTATGAACCTGATTACTAACGGATTATCCGGTTGAATGTAAACGTACTGACTGAGTCAATGTAATGTTCCAGACGAGTTTCTTTGATTTCTTTTTTCCTGGACTTTTACACTGCTGCCCTGAGCCTTAAAAAAAACTGACTGCTCATCAGTTTTGGACTTTGGACAAAGATTTCCAAATTGTTCCCTAAATATAAACCTTCAGCTAAATTAGGCATGGTGGCCACAGAACATGGATGCTGAGGATGTGTTTCCATGCTGTGTGTGTGTGTGTGTCACAACACAGTTCCTCCTGCTGTTACAGAAGAAATAGCAGTGAAAACTAACATACGTCTTATGCCACATACACTATTTGTGAGTTTTAGCAGCAAACCACAAGAGTCTCAGAGAAAAGCACACATTTCACTACATATGGTCAAGCACGAGCCCGGCATTGATTAGTCACGTGATGACGTGTAACACCTTTTTTTTAAGTCATCCTGAGAACCGGACCGATCTTAATCTATTAAAAGCTTTTTTTTAAAAAAAAAAAACAACAAAAAAAAAACAACTTATTACAGATGTTTACACTTTGGTTTTTTTTTGCTGTCAAACACGTAAACAACACACGATAACAATCCGACTCGATTCAACGTCCTGTGGCTGCTCAAGTGCCGTCAGATAGAGATAGCGGTCAACTTACTTTTTCTCCAGTGGTCAGAAGCAACGCTAATGACCCCCCACTCCCCCCCTCCCTTGTCCAGTCAGTGGAAGACTTCTGGCTGTTGAGTCTTCAGCGTGTTCCACTTGTTTGCCTACAGAAGCACAGCCATTTTGTACAGCAGGGTGGTCTTATTAAAGCCTATGTCAAAAACATACTCTCCCACTGCACAGTGTATGTAAATAGTACTCACAGCGCAGCACACAGCCTTTACTTTCTATTGACGTTCTATTTAGTACGCTAGTATGCGACAGGGGGCGGGGCTTACATTGGATTCTCTAGGTCCCCGCCCACTCAAGTCTGCAGTTTAATACAAAGGTCTGCATGGGTTTTCTGAAAAACATAAGTGTAAAATGTTTGTTTTATATATTTTAGGATTTACTTACTGCACAATACCCAAGAGGTTAAAGGCTAAAAAAGTAGCTTAATGCAAGGAAACAATGAAAGGCAAAATCAATTGATTTCTCTATTTTTTCTCTATTTTTCTCTATTTATTTATTTATTTATTTATTTATTTATTTCAAGTTTTGCTTTGACCCTTTGGATCTTCAGACCCTGACCTTATGATGTGCTAAAGTGTAAATCAATTACTTTAAAACATATATTCCTTTCAGAAGGGGAGACGCAAAGTTTTAACCTGATACGTTTTCTTCATTTTCAATATATTATGATGCTACAATGTTTTTTTTTTTTTGGTCTTTTTTTTATGTGATGATGAATAATCTGGAAACCTAACACGTCTTGGTTCATTTCATCTCACAGCCTACTAAATGTCTTGGTTCATTTTTCTCTGCAAGTATGAGAGCAGAATATTTCCGGCATGATTGGACATTATCCATGTTTGAGCATTTCCCAAACATTTTTGCACGGGTGCACACGTCTGTTATTGAGATAGCAGCCATTCACCGTACTCACACACACATATATATGCAATATTAAAAAAGAAGTCTCTCTTCACTAGAAACACGTTCCATAAACATTTTTAATCATCTGATTAAATCAGTAGCTCACTGCCAAAACACACAAGACGTACGATACAGGATGGAGCGACTTCCTAGACTCGATAGAATGTTATAGTTATTTCTTTAAAATATAATCTGGATGAGGTAAAAATCACAGTGTTTAGAAAAAACGTGTGAAGAACAATCTCAGAATAATGGTCAGCCAGATTAAAAAAACAAAACAAAAAAAAAAAAACCATAATAATAATAATAATAATACTAATAATAAAATAAATTCTTGATCATTCCCCAGAAAAAAGACTGACAATGGTTAAACAAATCCCACAAAGGCAAACATTGTTTATTCTCCATCTGACATTATGATGATCATGATGTAAATAATAAGTAATCACAATACATTACAAATTTAAAAAGACATCTTTGGGCTTTGCAGAAATGTCAAAGCACATAGACAAAAAAAAAAAAATCAAAATTAAAACAACCCATAAACTGCATTGTGGACCGCAACTAACAAACCGACCCTGTCCCAGAGCAAAGGTATCGTATCCATCATGCAATGCCTGATATCATGATGAGAAAAAATGTGAAAGTCGTAAAAAAGTGTACAGGTTTTATATAAATGGATACAACAGATAAAGGTTTTTGGGACACACAATAAATGACCTGCCCATCTGCCATCTGCTGGCTGTGATACTGGCTTTCTGTTCATTCAGGTTTTTGGACGTTTGCTGCAACATCACACATTTAGCTTTTTATTAGATCTACATATGGACTTACATCTCAGCTGCACTTTAGCCGAAGTTTAGTCTCAGCGCTCGAACCTGCTGATATAACAGTCAAGGAAAAGACAAACCTGATAAGCCAGTAAACACTAACTACATATAATGGATTAAAATCAGTTTAGGGGACACTGTGTAATACTTGTGCGGCTTTCTATATGATGTTCCACTTTATTAGGAACACCTGCTTTATACTGTATGTGCAACTCTTTAATTAGCCAGTCGTGTGGCAGCAGCGATGCAGTGGATAAAATCATGCAGATACAGGCTAAAAGCTTCAGTAAATGTTCAAATCGAACCATCGGAATGAGGAAAAAGTGGGATTTCTGTGATCGTGGCTTGTGATTGAAAAACTGCTGAATTCCTGGGATTATCACACACAAAAGTCTCCACAAAAAAAACCCCAAAACATTGCGTGAGTGACAGTTCTGTGAAATACTCGAACAGCCATGGTACTGTTCAAGTCACATAGCTAACACATAGTCTTTATTCATGTTTGATGTGAATATCACTGAAGCTGTTGACCTGCATCTCTATGACTTTTTCTGTGTCGTGCTGCTGCCACATGACTGGCTGATGAGAACGCTGCATCAGTGAGTGTTCCTAATAAAGTGGCCGGTAAAGTGGGGGTGGAAAAACTGATCCTGACTTACAGTAGACTCTCAGCACGTTCTTCCATTCGTGACACATTGGATGTCCTGTGAGAGATGACAGTGTGAAACATATGACTAGGACTCCATTCCAGTAGCAGAATAAAACCAGGTGACGATATACTCATAACACGGAGCTCGCCAAAGTGCCGGACATCTGACTGACAAACAGCTGTTAGGCTCGACAAACACAAACTCGAACAAATGGTCAGTATATACACCAGACAAATGTTCACACACATTCAAACTTAAAGATGTGGACAATGTCATGGTCTGCATTTATGAATATACATTAAAAAATAAAAATAAAAAATAACACACACCCAAAAAAAAAACCTTCTTGATATAAATTTGCATTGTAATGTTATCTTTAATCTTTAAATTCTGTGTTTTTTACCACTGCAACATTTCAAGAAACAAACAAAAAAAAAAAAAAATAATAATAATAAAAGAATTCCTCATGATATTCTCCTGTATTATTCTGGAATTGTCTCCTTCAGAGCCACACAACGTCCTCCTAAAAGTGCAAAAAAAAAAAAAAAATGGCAGAGAGAACCGAAATTTCTCCATATCTTTAAATCATTTTTCTTTTAGTTAAAAATATCTTTCGTTTCTAGAACCAAATGAGCCATTCTTCCAAATTTTGTTTAGTGCAAAACCTCTCACCCTGTTGCGCAATGTGGAAACACAGTGAGTGTGTGCTTTCAGCCAGATAGCGTGCACAGTGCAGCGATTTGGCACTTTGGACATACGAAGCAGTTTGGCATTGATGTGCTGGTCATGTGGTTGGAACACTTGTCTCGCTTAAACGATAGATAATCTACTGGTTCTTTTCCTGCAGCCTTTGGGGCAGCTGTTCCTCAGTGCTGATAAGCGAACGAAGTCAAAAAGCTAAGTGTTTCATTTCGTTTGATTCCGACACAATGACGTCTTTAGGTATTTGAACATAGATGGATTTATATAAGCGTCAAATACAGGGGTAAACGATTCACCTAGACAGGAGATTGGAAATACGATATAATGTTACTGTAAACTAAAAAGTTCCCTGATGGCTGGTTTTACATTATCGGATACGGAAACCAATACATACGGCATAATCAATCAGCTACTTATTAACTGGCCAAGCGTGAGCTTATAGAAGTACATTCCTGCAACACGATCTCTATCATCAGCATCTCGTTATTACAAGAAATCTTCTGTTGTGGAAGATATCTCATTGTTACAAGACAATATTCCTCTTATTAGGAGAAACCATTACATAAAACAATGAGAAAATCTTGTTATTATGATGAGAAAAGCTCATAATGAAGATCACATTATTATAGAAAAACAGCTTATTATTAAGAAAAACAATTATTAAAAAAACAATTAATCGCAATAACAAAATAGTTTTCATGATAACATAATAATCAAAAATAATTATCCTATAATTTTCTCATAATAGCTAGGCTTTCATGTATTTTATTTTTTTTTTTTTCATAATCTGAATTGGTTTTCTTGTAATATTAATAATTTTTTTCTTTATGTCTTGTAGTTTCAAGATGCTTTTCTCGTAATAACGAGATGCTGAAGGAAATGTGTTTCTAATGTCGCAGAAATGTGCTTCTGTATTTGCCACGCCGGTTTGTTTGTGCATGTTCTTACTAAAACTTGTTGTTTCGATCTTGTCAATCTCAACTGTGATGTTTAACTCAAACACTACTGATATCTCTACTGCATCTGCTGCTAACACTTCTACTTCCCATCCGCTGGGCCTTTCCACCGTTACACGTACAAAACAAATCGTAGGACTAACCATAAGACTAAACACTCGACCAAGGTGTCCTTGAAGACCCCCAAGTGCCAAACATCCCTCAGACTCCTGATCAAATTTGATCTGAACTGTTGGATATAGACCGATGCTGAACGTACGCCGTAATAGTAAACAAGGACGCAAACGATGCGACGGTCCTTCCTTTTAACGTGCAGCTGTAGAAAAAAGAATCTAGAATACAAAAATCCGGTTGTACTGTAAAAAGCTCTAAGTTCCTAGCAAATACACCACGATACACGGTCTCGGTGACGTCAGACGATAACGACTGTAATGGCAGAGACGCGAAAAGCTTCTAAAGTGAGTTTCCTTGAACAGAAAGCCCTTAAACAAACCCCATAAAAAGAAATGACGATCGTTTAGAAGGAAGTTTCCCTTCGTTCCAAATGAAGTTTGACAGCAGCAGATTTGTCTTGAACAGATCAACAGAGCAAGATCATCTAAAGAAGAGACCACCGCTTAAAACAGGAAGCTATAAGGCTTATGAGAGATTGGCATCAAATCAATTTCTTTATCAAAACCCCCCACAAAAAAACAAACAAACCAAAAAAAAAACAAGTATATTGTTGAATAGTTGATGGTTAAAACAAAACCCTCTAAGTACTGCGAGAGCTGGTCTCAAATGTTCCTTCCTCGAATGCCAGTCTGCTGAGCACTGGATAGTAAATAGAGGGTTTTTAAGGCAACTTGTATTTGTTAAGCTCCATTAAGACCCAATCGATTCCTCTTGTTAGCAAATCACTGCGACCAATTAAAGCCTCGAACTGGCCAAGGATTTATTTTTTTTCCCCATTGTAAACTGAAGCACAATCAGCCCCAGTGTCATTCTCTGAGGCTCACCGCACTCGTTCATCTGTCCTTAATCACGTTTTAGTAACATCCCTTTCGGGTTAGGTTGGAGGGAGAGAAAAGAGCCGCTCTGGCTCGTCGGTCTTGATGCGAGTTCTCCACAGCTCTGAGTTGTACGAGGTGGAGGGACGTGTGCGTCCGGATCTTTCAGGACGTTTTCTCTTTCTGGTTGCAGTTGCTGTCTGTGCTGGAGAAGTCGCTCGCCTCTGCTGGCCGGTTCTGTTTTTCCTGCAGCTTCTCACGTGATGACCTGTGCTTCACAGGAAGGGCTAGGACCAGCAGGGCACAGATCACGTGCAGAAGGTAGTACCATGACCTGAGAGATAGATGAGGGGGTGCAGAGACATAGAGATAGAGAGAGAGAGAGAGAGAGAGAGAGAGAGAGATACAGAAACAGACAGAGACACAGAGAGAAAGAGAAACAGAGACGTAGAGATAGATGGGCATAGAGATGGGCATAGAGAGGCAGAGAGAGAGAGAGAGAGAGAGAGAAACAGAGACATAGAGGGGGGGGCATAGAGATAGAGAGAATGAGAAGCATAGAGAGAGAGAGAGAGAAAGAGAGATCAGAAACTTAAAGTATTTCATTATTTCATTTCTCCTTTCTGCTCTGAATAGTAAATTTGATGACATGAGAAGTAAACAAATGTCTGATCAGTTCAGTGCACTGGTGCATCATGGGATAACAGACACTTTATATACTCTAATACATTCAGTCAGATATGAAGCTTGCAGAACAAAAACATTGTTCAGTAACTGAAGTGTGTCTATACTGTGTGTGTGATTTATTTCTACCATTGCAGTAATTATTTTAAACAAATAGAAACAAACGCAATTATTACAATTATTTATTAATAAATAATTATTATAAAAACAAATTAATTACAAACGCAAAGAAACAATTATAGCCACGAACTAATCGTTAAATGTTAATTGATGATACCTTTCAGTCATATCAGTTGCTTATCCAGCTCTAAGTTTAGCAAGAGGAGTGGGGTATTTTATATAACCTGACCTTTAATACATTTTACAACTTTCTGAATACGGCTACTATGAAGTGTTATACATGGCCCAGTATGATAGTGACCTCACTTCACTTCACTTCACTTTTTCTCTCCCTCCATCTCTCTCTGTCTCTCTCTCTCTCTTCTCCCTCTGTCTCTCTTCTCTTTGTGTCTGTCTTCTCTCTCATTTCTCTCTGTCTCTCTCTTTTCTCTCTGTCTCTCTCTTCTTTCTCTGTCTCTCTCATCTCTCTCTCTGTGTATCTCTCATCTATCTCTGTCTTTTCTCTCTGTCTATCTCTATCTCTCTAATCTCTCTCTGTCTCTCTCATCTCTCTGTCTTCACTCTCTCTGTCTCTGTCTTCTCTCTCTTTCTGAGGAGTTGCTGCAAAAGCTTATCTGGTTCATGTTAAGAAAACTAAATTCCGCTGAAATAACTATGTAAACCATGGTCTGACATTTGATGTCTCCTGCCTTAGATGTTTGATATAAAATGACCAAACAAGGGGAACATGATATGGAGCATGAAATCTCACCACTGTTAAGGTAATGAATGTATTTTCATCATATCTTGATGTTTGTTTGAAGATAAAGCTCATACAGTACCTCCTGCACTAGCATCTTTCCTACTCTCCTGGCTGGTCTCGTATCCCCTTCAGCTCACCCAGCACACCAATCATCATCATCGCTCTTCTCATTGTCTGGTTTAATAAGCGTTCTTTATAACATTCTGGGGGAAATTTAATAACGCTACAAATTACCACCATAGATTTCCTTGGTCTCGACACGGGCCATAAACCAGCTCTTCCCTTGAACACTAGCCCTAAAACTATCTGATTAATGGTGTTGCTGCGGCAGACAGAGACAAAACCCTGCTCTCTGTTTCACCTCTGTCAGCGATAATCGCTCTCCTAAGCCATCTTGGCTTTGGTTTATTACGCGTTTGTTCACTTCTGTGAAATCTAGCAGCAGAGAGAGTGCATGTGATTTTCTCGGCATCACCTTAAGCTGTTGTTCGGTTAAACTCACCAGTAAAACTTCAGTGAAGGTCCAACCGCCAACACTACGAATGGTACCACTGTGTAGCATATAGCGATCTGCGTGCTGGCCCACGTAATCACGTCATAGATGAGCTTGTGTGTAGAGGAGCCCAGGAAGTACTGTCTTACGTTATGTCTTACCTAAAGAGACAAGACAAACATTTATTAATGATAAAAAAGAATATTACACCATTATTTTTTCCGTAGGCAGATTGTAAGTGCGGCTTTTTTGACCTGCCCTGAATAATAGATCACTGCCTATTAGGGAATAACAAAGCAGACAATATGTTGACTTTTACTGAATTAACGAGCTCTGAGCTTCTTCGCTGCACATTGTATTGATGTGACTTGACATTTAAAGGTCCCTTTTCCGCCGCCTGACTCAATTCCTCTGACACAGAAAGAAACTTCAACAACATCCATCATTACAGACAAGCAGTCGGAAAGTAATCCTCAACCGAATCACTGAAGCTGCATTGGATATCAAGGTTTTGGGGTCTAAAGGCAAAACGCAAAGATGCTACAAATGATATGTGAGGAGTGATGCAAAGTATAGCATGCTGCTACAGGAAAATAATCAACAAATATGGGTGGTGTAAGACAAACTGGAGAGGAGCACCATCTATCACCATATCTGTTTATTAGTCTTAGACTAAGTAGATAGTCCACAGTACGAGTCCCTGCGTGTGAGGTGTTTAGATCTTAGAAACATCAAGCATATTTATATGGACATTACATTACAGTCGGAAGTTACTGCCGTGCTGTTATTTACAAAAATAATGCCCACTTGCTGAAGAAATATGATGTATGAGCTCTGATCGTTCCTTTTCACTCTTTAGTAGATAATAAAATAAAAAATATCATGATATAGAGACACTGCAAAGGCTTCTGTCCTGATAAGTGCCTATGACAGCTATATAAGTGCTGACACTGGAGACTCCTTCCAAAGATGTCTCTTCACCATATCAATAATTTATGTAGAGAGGTTATAGTACACGTCCCTGTGGAAGTCAGAGCTGCTGTGTAACACTCTTTTTTACCAGTATGCTGGTATACCTCTCTGCTGGTGGAATGGTCATCGTGTTATCAGCCATTTTCAATCGGTAATTACTTAAGTCTGATCTAAAATGAGTCAGGAAACTGTTGGCTTTCAGTGTGAGATGTTTTTACCTCAGAATTTTACTGACTGAAGAGGACACCTTCACATTTTAGATGCTTATGAGCAAGCACTTAGAGAGCTGAAACGGGTTTGAGATCACCATTCACCTCGACAGAAACATTTGAAACAATTTCAAACCCTGAGTGTCTCCTTTCATATAAGCCATTAATCACAACTGTGGAGTGTGACATGACAGGAAGAAATTCATAGCTGAATATGGAAACCCCAAAACAGGCACAAATTCATTTTTTTGGCCTCAAGAGTCAAGAGGCTTTTATTGTTGTCCAGGACCCTACATAAAACACAGAGCTACATAAAACAACACAAAACTAGGGCTAAAGAGTGTGAGAAAAAATGAACCTATTGACTTAAATATCACATCATGTGCAATATCTTATTATGTGCAATATGTTCTAGTTCCCTCGCACCTTTTTTGTACTTTGAATAAGTTTGTATATATAGATTATTTCATTTATATTTATTTTTTCGTGTTATCTGAAACAATCTCTGACTAAAGGATTTCGACTGAAGAAAGAAAGACGTAATCATCTTGGATGACAAAGGGGTGACTTTTGTTCTGGAAGTGAACTTCTCCTTTAACAAAGTTCTATCTCATCTTATCTTATCTTATCTTACTGTGCATGTGTGCAAACAGTGCAAGACGAGAGACAGCGCAAACAGACAATACAATAAACTAAACGACAGATACCGGACAGATGCATAAAGATAACGCTGACCAGTAAACAGTCAGCAGGTGTGCAAAAAGTAAATGTGTTAAAAAATCTTAGTCAATAACTTCTGACCAGTCCGAACTGGAAATTCAACGGTGCTGTGGTAGAAAAATAAATAATAAACCAATTAATTTGACCATATTATTTGTCTCTCCCCATCAGTGATACTTACTGCCCGGGCTGCCAGTGTCATGACGGTGCCTGTTACGAAGGTCAAGTAATATCCTGGGTAGACCCCGTGCCATATAGCGGACAGCAGGAAGGTGGCTGCTGTTTGGTGGTATGGACAGCGCTCATAACATACCCTACAGGTAACATACACAACACGATTAAAGTGTGAGCACAAACGTAACCTGACAGCAGTAACAGAATATTTCACATTAACAAAAATGTACCTTTTAAGCCAAAGTGCTGTCTGAATGTTCCAGTTGTCGAGGAATGTCTTGAAGCTTGTCGCAAGCTGCAGGTAAACCAGAGAGAACAAAGACGCCCATTAGCTTCTTAGAGACAATAGAAATCAGAAATTTTGAACTGCATGACTTGCTCAAACCTCTATGTCCAGTATTCTCAAGTTTGATATCAGGTCCCATCTTGGGGTGCCGTCTTTATAGTAACCGTTGAAGCCAAAACCAGCAGCATTGTTTATCGCGTCAGCTGAAAGAAAAAGCAGAAGAGAATAAATAAATCTATAGTAACAACACACAATATACAAATCATTGTTGATATGGTGAAGCTTTCCGTATAGAGTTTATTTAACATTTATTAACATTAACATTTATTGATTTAAAATTTACTTAGTTTCTTGGTAACATGACAAATGTGTGCAGAGAAAAAATGGCTAGTGAGCAAACGATCGCTCAGATGCTCCACAACACTAAAAGCATTTTTGAGGAATAGTTAAAGGTAAAAAGTTGTTAAAAGTAGCGGCATTACTAACTAAATTTTTTTAGTAATGTGACAGTAGCTACTTTATAAATAGTGTAGTAATGTAGCATGACCACTGTTTATTGTCCAGTTATAACATCCTCTTCATTGGTATCTACACTGAGGCTTTTTGTTGCATGATGACCAAAAAAATAACAAAAACACCATGTTCATTCATTAAAACCATAATCACTGGCAAACTGCTGTCATAAAAGGAATAAAACTGATTGGAAAATGATCAAGCCGGGTTAATATCAGTAACTTTGCTTTGGTAGGGCTGCATCAAACCACCAAGGTGTTGATTACTTTCCTATAACAGCAAACCCCATCACACATTGTTACTTTTTTTTATTATTGAATGAAGTCTCTTCTATAACACGTCATTATTATAGTAAAAGTTTATACAAGGCATATCCTCTTCTTAAAAAGTACTATATGAAGAGTTCCTTTTTTGGACACAAGAGGGCAGCATCGCATCATCATAACATAAAACACATTTTCATATGTTGAGCAGCAGCTGCTTCACTCACCCAGTGTCCATACGAAATAGTACTTAGGCCGCAGACAGAGCATGGACAGGTAGAGGTAGAAGATGCGCAGGTAAAAGGGCTGGGAGTTGATGTATGGGTCGTCAATGACGCGATCCACAGGACATATGCGATAGAACATAAGGTAGACCAGCAGGCAAAGAGCACAAGTGCCCAGCTTCACCAGTACGTCTCTCTGAAACAACAAGTAGCTCCAGTCAGCCTGGGTACTAATCACTGATGGTAGTGTGTATGGAATTGTTTCTCAGTGAGATTTTTATAATATCTTGGTTAAATAACCTGGATATACACTATATTGCCAAAAGTATTCGCTCACCCATCCAAATAATCAGAATCAGGTGTTCCAATCACTTCCATGGCCACAGGTGTATAAAATCAAGCACCTAGGCATGCAGACTGTTTTTACAAACATTTGTGAAAGAATGGGTCGCTCTCAGGAGCTCAGTGAATTCCAGCGTGGAACTGTGATAGGATGCCACCTGTGCAACAAATCCAGTCGTGAAATTTCCTCGCTCCTAAATATTCCACAGTCAACTGTCAGCTGTATTATAAGAACGTGGAAGTGTTTGGGAACGACAGCAACTCAGCCACGAAGTGGTAGGCTACGTAAACTGACGGAGCGGGGTCAGCGGATGCTGAGGCGCATAGTGCGAAGAGGTCGCCAACTTTCTGCAGAGTCAATCGCTACAGACCTCCAAACTTCATGTGGCCTTCAGATTAGCTCAAGAACAGTGCGCAGAGAGCTTCATGGAATGGGTTTCCATGGCCGAGCAGCTGCATCCAAGCCATACATCACCAAGTGCAATGCAAAGCGTCGGATGCAGTGGTGAAAGAACGCCGCCACTGGACTCTAGAGCAGTGGAGACGCGTTCTCTGGAGTGACGAATCGCGCTTCTCCATCTGGCAATCTGATGGACGAGTCTGGGTTTGGCGGTTGCCAGGAGAACGGTACTTGTCTGACTGCATTGTGCCAAGTGTAAAGTTTGGTGGAGGGGGGATTATGGTGTGGGGTTGTTTTTCAGGAGCTGGGCTTGGCCTCTTAGTTCCAGTGAAAGGAACTCTGAATGCTTCAGCATACCAAGACATTTTGGACAATTCCATGCTCCCAACTTTGTAGGAACAGTTTGGAGCTGGCCCCTTCCTCTTCCAACATGACTGTGCACCAGTGCACAAAGCAAGGTCCATAAAGACATGGATGACAGAGTCTGGTGTGGATGAACTTGACTGGCCTGCACAGAGTCCTGACCTCAACCCGATAGAACACCTTTGGGATGAATTAGAGAGGAGACTGAGAGCCAGGCCTTCTCGTCCAACATCAGTGTGTGACCTCACAAATGCGCTTCTGGAAGAATGGTCAAAAATTCCCATAAACACACTCCTAAACCTTGTGGACAGCCTTCTCAGAAGAGTTGAAGCTGTTATAGCTGTAAAGGGAGGACCGACGTCATATTGAACCCTATGGATTAGGAATGGGATGTCACTTAAGTTCATATGCGAGTCAAGGCAGGTGAGCGAATACTTTTGGCAATATAGTGTATGTTTGATCTTTGTTGTTGTGAGATAACACTGATTTGGTCTGTAGCCTAGATCGCTCAGTGTAACAGACAAGCTCTAACACATCCTACAAGGAAGTGAGGCATATAACTATAAATCTTTATTGCATAATATGGGAACTTGACTTTTGTCAGAGCTACTGCCGAAACAAATCTTTATTTGAATGGCTTTATAATAATTTAGTTCAATTTATTGTTTGACAGCACGGTTGAATTTTTTCTTCAAAAGTTCTGCTAGTACTGTAGACCAACAAGCATTTTCTGAAAGACCTTTATTTAATATTCACTAAAGGAGTCTCCAGTGTTAGTGTTTTGTAACAGTAATAGGTCAATTTGTTCCTTTAGATTTTTATTTGCCCTGATATAGTCTTCTGGACAGCAAGATTTATGCATTCAGGTTTTCTCTGGAACATGATAGGCTCAGTTTTTTCTTATTAACTTAATAGACATTGTTGAGCATCTGTTATAAATTAACTGAATGTCATTTTGTAATGAATTAACTAAATGTGTCATTCATTAATAAATTAATTTGATGTCATTCTGTTATAGATTAACAGAATGCATCCTTTTGAAAAATAAATAAATAAAATCAAATTAAATAAATAAATAACTGGATACATCAATTTTGTAATAAATTAATTGAATGGCATTTTGTAATAAATGAACTAAATGTGTCATTTTGTAATAAATTAATTAAATATGTAATTTTGCATTAAATTACTTGAATGTGTCACTTTGTAATAAATTAATTAAATCTCATTCTGTTCTGAATGAAATAAATCTGTCTTTCTGCAATAAATTAACTGAATCTGTTATTCTGTAATAAATTTATCAAATCAGTCATTCTGTAATAAATGATCTGAACGTGTCATTTTGCAATAAATGTATAAATCACTGGCATGTTCCTGTGGTATAAGAGGAATAAATTACATCAGAACTTGCGGTTACTGGACAATAATCAACTTCTTTATATCTCATCACCTCATCATTGATTTTTTTTCCTGTGAAAGAACACCCTATGCTGTTTTTGAGAAAGGAGAAACCGATATTGTGGTTCGCCTACACCCCAAAACCCACAGTGGATCTGTGACTCTATTAAGGCAATTATTTAAAAGTGGAAATGATGAAGATTAGGAGCAACTTTGTTATAATAGTTATCATTATTAAAGGTGCCAAGTCTAAATGCTATTTTAATACAACTAAAAGGTCCTTAGATTATAGACTATATACTATTTTGAATATTGTACCACAATCTACCTGGTTTAAGTTATGCAAAAAAAAATAAAAAGTACACATGGCAGTATATATTTATCTACATGCTACATGGGATCAGCAAATAGACTCCATACTAAACACTGAAAGGGGTTTCCGGCTGGACAAACATGAGCCGAACACATTCTCTCTTCACCCAGGAAAGACGTATTGTTCCTCACTATGTATCCGGCAGCTTTGTCTTTTCACTACACAGACAGAGGACTAAAGCACTGTCAGTAGATGTCGCAATGGGATCCAGATGTTATTGGCTGTTTTTAAATGGAGATGTGCTTAGCTGATAATGCCAACTGCTTGGAGATCTGAAGACTCAGACAACAGCGTAGCACACAAAGCAGATGGCTACAGGCTATTGTTAGTGATAAGGGAACCCAGGGGAACTGGAGCGTCCTGATCCTTTCCTACACTGCAGTTGTGTTTTTCTGTGGATTTGCTGAGAGCAACCATGCTCTTCTGCTCCAATGATTCCCACAGGACCATACAGAGGAGACTAGCAAAGCCTGACATTGAGCCAGCTATACAGGGATTTTTTTTCTGCCTTGAGTAAGGAACACTGTTCTGTCACTGCTCACATAACTACATGTAATATAATACTGCCTTTACATTCAGATGCTAAGACATGGCCACCAGGGGGATCCAGAGGGCTAACAGGGTGTCTACCTTAGGCGAGGGGTCGCTCTGCTTGAATTTGCCATTCTCCTTGCCGTTTGACTCCACATGTTTGTGCTGGTAACCCGTGCCCTCGATGAAGGCCGTGTATTCGTTGTAGGAGCATGTGGGACCCGCCAGGATTCCCAGGAAGTTGCAGTTATAACTCAAATACTCGAGAAGACTTGGCATTTTCCTGCAGCACACAGAAAACACAGGATCATCAAGTACAACAACATGGGACATTTACAGAGTTGTTAAATGTTATTTTCTCATCAGTAGAAAGAATCTTCTGCATTATTTGTGGCAGGAGTGGAGACGTTGCATAGATGATATTGACAATGAAACAATAAAAATTTAATGCATGAATTAAAAGCAGTGTGTCATTGTACAGTATCAAGGCCGTGTCTACTTAGGCCAAGTCTTGAACCTTAGCTGTAATAACTTTATGATGTTACGATTGCTAAAACTGCTTCTCTTAAAGGAAGACACTTTTATTATCCCTGTTCTATACTCCTGTTAAATCCATTCTGCAACTTCTGCCTCTGTTCCTTCCTCCCTTGCTCCAGATCACATCAGGAACACACTGTTGCTTGGCAACAACCCTCAAGTCCCTATTGTGGAAATAGGAAGCCTCGGCCACCACAATATGACTCAGATTCTGGAGGCAGTTGGGAAAGAACGCCTTCGATTCCCGACTGGTAGAGCGACAGCATTCGCTTTGTGGAGGAGGGGATTAGTACTGAGCTGACTCGCTTGATTTTTTTTTTTAACACGTGTGTGTTCTGTTGCTGATTACTGAAACCTACAAAAAAAACAGCTAAATATAATGAATTTACAGTAGAGCAAAAGGCAACAGGATGAGTAGTGAGTCAGTCTGAAAAATGGGTCAGTGGAAATGACTAATGGTTGGTGAAACGGCAGAAGAGACAGAGGATACGCTACTAAGAAGTGTGTGAGTACATAATCCTGTCCCAGATATAAACATACCTTTCCCACATACCTGACAGCGAGATACTTTTGAGTTGGCTTGAGATGCTCTTCCTTCTTTATTAGACCTGTGAAAGCACACACACACTTTACTTTTTACTGTCCTTGTGAAAACTTTCCATTGACAATAATTAATGTAGCTAATTAATGATGTGCCTGTGTTTAAATTTAACTTAAAAGATACACACACACACACACATTACTCTATAGCTCACACACGGTTAAAATCAGTGGACTGACACAGGCACACACCAATCCCTGTAGCTGATTCACCTGTGATTCACACCAGTCTGCCGTTAATGCTATCATGACGGTGTGCATAAATGCGTAAGCTGTAAATCTGCCAAGGCAGCACCATTACCATGTCACTCAAAAACCCTTAGCCAATACTTGTAATGCAGCTATAAAAAAAATCTCAATCACTCTTACGCTGTCAAGAGGCATGTACGGTCAAATGTTCCTTCTCAGATGACTTTTGCATTGTTATATGCAAACTGACAAGGTGTAAAATGTAACATAAAGCGAAATGTCCTCATGCTACATGTCACAAATACAACAGAAAAACAATTCTGACCCAAAATCACTTTTAAGGGCTCAAGAATGACCAGAACTGCTGTCGGATTATTCTTTAAAAATGACTTGCTTTAAAAATAGATGCAACTCAAAAGAAGTAGAATTCCCTGCAATTTCAATGCGAACGTCTCCACTGGCAATAAGTCATGTTCTTATCACTTGTACATCAAAAAATACCCTTTAAGATCTACTTCAAACTGGAAGGAAGCTATTGACAAAAAGCTATTTCTCACATTTGACCTTGCTCTGACCCTGACTGTGTGTGGATCGATTCCAAAATCGAATAAGTTCAGTGGGTCATCAGAATTTATACAGTTATTGCAAGCCAGGGATCTGCAACCAAATATTACATGTCCTTTACTTTTTTTTATCTATTCTGATACTTTAATCACCAAAAAATTGGGTGGTCTGCCACCAAAGGTGCCACTTTTTAACCAAAAAAGCTCGTCTAGCACTAGTCTGTAGTTCCGCCTATGTCACACGTGACCTTTCAATGTGATTACATACTACGTAGCGTCGTGGACGCGCGTCCCAGAGCTAGTGCTAGACGTGCTTTTGTAGTTAAAAAGTATACAATTTTTTATTTTTCTAAGATTGTTTCGCTAGATAAGACCTTTCTTCCTCGGCTAGAATGGTTTAGAGCTCTTTCAAGCTGCATTTTGGAAGTTCAAACTCGTGGGCACCACTGACGTCCACTATCTGGAGAAAAATCCTGAAATGTTTTCCTCAAGAAACAATTTCTTTACGACTGAAGAAAGAAAGACATGAACATCTTGGACGACAAGGGGATGAGAAAATTATTTGTAGATCTTTGTTCCGGAAGTGAACTTCTCCTTTAATGACTCCTCTAACGTCTGTAAAACCCCGGGTTTCTGACCCTGTATGTAAAAGCTCTAGTGATGAGTGTGATGAAGGCCAGCATGATAAGTAAAGCGAAGACTAACATCAAAATGGATTTAAAAAGGAATCACACTGTTTTTCATAAATCTCCATGATCTCCTCCAAATGCTGCGAAAGCGTGTAAGTGGTATATAGCTGTATGCAAATCAGATATGTTTAAACAAATACAGAAGTGCTGAAACAGCGACGTATACATAAGGGTATAGTGGAAGTGAGTTGGGGAAAGCACCATCTATCTAATACAATTTTGTATAAAGAACAAGAACCTTGTTCCTGTAGATACAACACACACATCTAAAGCTGTCAGATGTATATTACAGCCTGTCTACTTAGCTTCAGTGTAAAGTCCTAGTTAGATTCTACATCAGATAACAGACAGACTAAGAAGATATACGCTTCCAGCCAAGGTGGTTTTCGAAAGAGAAATGGAGAAGTGAAAATACAGAAGCTGATGCTTACCATCATGGATCTCAAATACCAGGCTGGTGATCTTCTGAGTGATTACCATCATGGGCCTAGAGTGAGAGAAAACAGAAAAAGAAGAGAGAATGGAGAGTATACTGTAAATACAAACATGCGAAACAAAACTGCTTTCACTTGCATGAGGATTAGAAACATTGCAATTTATGTTATGTCAGGAAGTGTCAGGAGCAGTTCCTTTAATTAACCAAATAAACAGAACTGTAAATAGGCCAGAGTTAATGAAAGAATATTTTGATCTCAGAAGACACCAAATTTCCTGATATTTACATGAGACTTGAAACATGGCACCTTTGGTGGCAGATCACCCAATTTTCAGGTGATCAAAAGTATTGGATAGTCAGAGAGTTCTAATGTAAATTAAAGTAAATAACACTTCTCTGGTCGCATATTCATTGCTTGGAATTACTGCATCGCACTAGTGACACACTTACATCCCCAAGTTTCAGCTTGTTTCAGTTGTTGTCCATTTTGGAGGGGATTTTGCCCACTTCAATTAGGTTAAGGTCTGGTGATTGACTTGGCCAGTCTTTTTGGAAAGTGTGTTTTGAGACTCCTTTTGAAACTCTCAAAAGGTGTTTTGAGCACAGCCCCTATTCTTCACCACCTGGACTCTGAGCAGCAGTTTGCGGTCAAGGTGGATGAGTCGGACAGCAGAATTGGAGCAACTCTTCCTCAAGGACGAAGTAACCTCTCGGAAATGTGCCGATTTGCCTTGTGCTCCAAAAAAAGAAACCTCCAGCAAAGAGAAATTACAAGAGCTGAGAACAACTGCTCACCAGTAAAGCAGCACACTGGGTAAAAGGTTTCAAACACAACTACACTCTCATGAAACATCTGGAATACATCAAGACAGACAAAAGACTCAACCCCATCAAGCTAGATGGGCCCAATTCCATATTCTTCCTGCTTTCATTTTTAGTAATTTCCAGATTTGGTCCACACTGCTAGCATGCCCAACAGATAAAACTGACCTAAACCAAACCAAGAAAGTTCAAACCAACAAACAATGGATACCCACTTTTTTCTTGGTTTAGTTTATGGAACTTTTATCTGAAAACCACGCATCACACATCCTCAAAGCAACATGGAATACAAATACAGAGCCATTAGTCCAAACCCTGGCATTGACCATCTGCTAAACTGTTACAGCCACTGCCTATTCTATGCTGCCCCATAAGTACATAACACTTGATTTCATCACTAATCTTCCCAACTCCTAAGGCCACACCATTATTTTAACCACCACAGATTATTTCCCAAAAGCCTTATCCCTTTACCCAACTTACCCACAGTCATGGAAACACCAGAAATTTTGTTTAATTTTGTGCTTTAGTCTATATGGCCTCACAGAAGATGTAGTGCCTGATCAAGATGTACAATTCATGTCTCATGTGTCAGGCAAGCGTTCTGCAAAAGGCTTTAACATCACTGTCAGTATAATTTCAAGCTATTATCCGCACTCTAATGGAGAGATGGAAAAACTAAACCACAAGAGTGGTCACTTCCTTTGCTCATACTACTTCAATAACCAACACTAATGGGGCAGGTATCTCCCTTGAATCAAGTGCTCCCAAAACTCCATAGTCCATAGTCCAGACATCCCAAAAAACATCTTCAACCTTCAGTGATGAACAAAAACAGAATCCTTCAACTCCTCAACCAATCATTCTAATTATGTAAAGGTCAAGCAGGTATTTAACAAGTGTTCTGTCCACTCTGAGAATTACTGAAGCTTTGATATGTGCCTATTTCAAGCTTTCGATGCTTTCTGCACTGCTTTGTGATTTTTTTTTTGCAGTTCTCATCTATATCACAGCCATCGTTTATTATTATTATTATTCTTCCCACTACACCAGCCACTGCCATGCACCTGTTATATTCCTCCAACTGGCCAAGCGTGAAATTCAGTTGGTTCTCACAAACATTTCGCCTATTTAAAAGCTCCTGCCATGTTTCTGCCCTTTGGACAATGCCAGATGGCAATGGCTGAAGGCTGTACATGTACAGAAAGCCATAACAGAATTCAGGCAAGGGGGAGGATAGTAAAGAGGACAAAACTGTGCTTTAGTCAAGGGTATTACACAGATTAAAAGACATATTCAAGGATGAGATATTCACAAGATTAAAGCAGATCCGAACTGAACTGGCATATACTGTAGCACAAGATCATTTATTCCAGTAATTAAAGTTTCAGCTCACTACACATGAACAGCATACAGCTCTCATCTCTTTTCTTTTAATATGTGATGGTTATCTTGGGGAAGAAACAACGGCACACTGCTGCCAATGCTCAGGGAAAGTAGTCTTTAGATCTGATTTAGCTTCCAGACAAATTCTGTTTGGTCCATTTGTTTCAAAAGGATAGAAAAATCATTAAAGTCATGGCCTCAACCCTAACACATGCATCACTGACAAGCATCCGATTCTGTTTATGCCCTGGCCAGTACTCACCAACCATCAACATGAACACTAAACTCCCAACAAAAAATTCCTAACTAAAAATGCTGGTTTGAAATTCCAACACACTGATCTAAAACCTTCATAATAAACACACATCAAATCATTAAATAATTCTTTAATATTAACGATATTTGGTCCAATTCGTCCCTCTAGAATATCCCTCCCATAACCTCTAGTGCTTGTGGGAGCCATGAAAATGTTGGAGCCATTTTCCCTTTCTTTTCTCCTCAACCAATTGCCTGATCTCATGTATGGAGCTATAGATACTCTGCTCCCAGACTCCTAGCTTCTTTCCGGCTGCAGCGAGTGTAAATATTTGTCGGAGTCCACTGGACCTCTGTGACTGCTAGCTTGAGCTTGGGTCCCTTGTTACCTGACTTGTCATGTTTAATCACCCATCACACTGTCTGAATGACTCTTGATGCTTCGTATGGCACTCACCTCTCTCTCAGTCTCTCGCTGGTAAAAGTCCCACTCAGCACTCAGCTTTTCACTTCACCAACCATCTAATGACCTGTGAGTCTATGACTACTTGTCTTTAATGTACTTGATTGGTCCTCCTTCACCATACCTCTTTGCTTAATGATGAATATTATGTATAGTTAAGTATGCACAGTTTATTTTACTAAATACTTTCATTCACTAACTGCTTCCTCCTGGTCAGGGTTTTGATGGATCCAGCATAAATATGTCCAGGATAGGATTACAGCTTCTACTCCTACTCAGGAACACGAGACACGAGAACACGAGTTTTCTCAACTCTGGGTTCAGCAAGTGACAACATATCCACATGGCTGCACGCAGTATCAGGTGTAAATGAAGCAGCACTTCTTAGCTCTTTAACCTTGTTTGTATAGTTTGCTTTGAGAAGAAATGCGTTAGCTTAGCGGTTAAGGTGTTGGACTACTAATCAGAAGGTTGTGCGTTGTCCATTTTGCTGCCACTGCTGAGCCTTTAACCCTCAGTTTTATGAAATGAGATAAAATGTAATAAGGGCATCTGCCAAAATGAAACGAAGCGAAACTATGCATCACTCATCACAGCTAGCTGGTTAGTTTAACACTAACAAGAGACAAACAAAGATGCGTCCAAAGGTTACATACTGAGGTAAATCGTTTAAACCTCGGGCCAATTTACAGTAGCCAATCCTTTCAGCATGTTTCTGGGAAGTAGGAAAGGAAACCTCAAACAAACACAATGAGAAAATATTCAAAACTCACACATCCAGAAACCATGAACCCTGCAGCTGTGAGACATTACGGTACCTGCTGTATCTACTAAAGATGATGTTTAGGGTTTAAACACAGTGATTCATACCGCACATCTGGATGATGTGAGGACGATATAAAAATGTCACTTGAGCAACAGAAGAATATATTGCAATCCCTGTCGCAGTGGTGTGCTGGAAGAACTTACCCGGTGAAGTCTGCCGAGTACATGCCGTAGTCGAAAACATAGACCCGGGTGATCTGGCAGAGGGTGAGATAGCCCAGAGCAACCACAAAGCAGTATCTGTAAGAGATTAGCGTGGATATTAATTGGACAAATTAGCAGTAAGGGAAAAATGCAAGTTTTAAGTAACCTTAAAAACTGTCAGCTGGATAATTAATCCTACTTTCTATGCACCTCGTTGCTGATAGTTTGGGCTAGACAATGTGAACATCTTCATTTATTAAAAGACATGCCAACAGATTTCATTAAAATCCCCTAGACATAAAACCGTCTATATTTAGATGACATGTCTGTTGTATGCTAAGCAGAAGTTAAAAAAAACAAAAAAGTCTGCAGGCTGTCATTGTGTCATCTCCGAAAACAGAAAGCAGGCTCACTCTGGTATTGTTGATGCTAATTTATGCAAGATGTTTGCACACTGACTACAGGAATGAATTAGCGTGCGATGTGAGAGAAATACAAAAGAATCTGGAAGGTTCACTCTCTAAATTAGACGCTGTCCTTCAAGTATGTTGACCTTTACAGACCATACACAACTCTGACCTGGTCATTAATCTTCTGTTTCAGCAAAAAAAAAAAGTTTTGAGTGCTTTAACAATCTTACGGATAAATAGATTGGGGAAGATACAGCTAGATCTACATCACTGTAAAGCACCAGAGAGCTTCCAGCATCCGTTCTATCACTACTAAGTGAGACAAAGTGTCTTTTCTTCAGCCTGTAAAGTGTGACGGGTTCAATACCCTCCCCAGATTCCTCTGATAAGGGCTTAGGGGTGGATTGTTGATAGTAATATCATCAGTGCCAGTGCAAGATCTCGCCAGTCCCACTGGAGGCATTCAGATGCAGCAGCTTCAACACTGGCTCTCTTTATCAGGCCACGGCTTCACTGTGAAAAGCCTTGTTCTGCTGGGTGGGCGTGCGGATTTGCTCCGTGGGTGAGCTGTGATGAGGCTTAACTCCTCTGGTGCGCTAATGTAGGCCCGCAGAGAGCTCATGACAGCTGCTTACTGTTGTACGAAACACGGCATTAATAAAGTGTTTACCGAATCGATGAAACTGCTTTGACTTTGTATTGGGGAGAAATTTCTATTGAGAATAAAGAAGTGAGAATCGAATGAAAACGGAAAGTCCCTGATAAACAGATGTTAAAACGGACTGTTCCACAACAAATCATCACTGCAATATTTCTTTGGTATGGTTTTGAATCTCCATTTTGAGGGCATGACCAAAACACTTGATTCATCTATCGGAAAGGTGTTTTTTCTTTGGTACAAACTTATAAAATACATGAACGTTTAGCATTCAGCTGGCCGTGAAGAGGCGGTGATTTCAACACACACACACACACAGATGTGCAGTCAAGCAAATACACATGCATTATCTGTTCACTGCATACAAAGCATTAGGATGTAACCACCACAGCATTAGACAGTATTATAAGCTTACCAGCCTGTGGTACAGAAAAGAATATTAAAGCGCACAAAAGGCTCCATGAATTATTCATAAAAGCCCGAATGATTTGTTTTCTCCGTGTTGATAAAGTGACTTCGACTAATATAAAGATACAGAGTTTATAAAAGTGGCATATGGTTTATACCCCAGCTGAGGAAGTTGGGCTCAGAGCACAGGGGCAGCTACGATACAGTGCCGCTGAAACAGGGAGGGTTTAGAGCCTTGGTCAGTTGCCCAACAGTGGAGCTTGGTGGTGCTGGGGCATTAAAGTGGCATTAGCTGTACAACTGACCAGTGGCAAATTAATAGACAAAATATAAAAAGTGCAGCATATGAAATGGTGGAGTTACTAATGAAATATGGGGATATGAATAAAGAATGACTATAAAAATAACTATAAAAACTGTAATGAATAAAGTACATATGTTTAATTATGTGCAGCTTTTGGGCACATAATGTGCGCTGAAATGAAAAATGTAATGTGCGCTGTGCAAAAGAGTGTTGTACAAACATTTACACTTCTGGCATTTGGCCCTTATCCAGAGTGACATACATTTTTAACTTAGCAATTAGGGATTGCTCAAGGGCCGAGCAGTGGCAGATTGGTGCCACCTTCCGATTAATAGTCCAACACCATAGCTCAGGGTCAGCCATTATGCAACACCCCTGGACCAGGGTGGGTTGGGGGCCTTGCTCAATGGTGGCAGTTTGGCAATGCTGGGGCTTGAACCCCGCTCTTCCAATCAATGACCCAGAGCCTTAAACACTTGAGCCACCACATCCCCACAAAGAGTTGTGTAAAAAGTCAGTTTGAGGTAGAAAGAGGCCCTCAAGAACTGAAAGTGAGATGCTTTTCTGCTCACCACTAAGTGGTCACTGGAGTCACCATAGACTTCCTGTCAGCTCAAACCAGTCTGATCTTTTACCTCTGTCCTCTTTTATCAAAAATGCACAACTGCCACTCTGTAAGGGATTTAAAAAAACGCTCAAACTGACCAATTTATTAAGAAATAAACCAGTCATTAACCAGTCACACTTTAAACACATCGTTTGGCTCCACTATTTGGATAAACAAGTTTGAAGAGGAGAAAGTGTCAGAGACTGTTGGAGCTGCCGCCTGGTTTCCTCCCTGCCAGTCGTTCGCACGTCTCTACAGGCCTTCTTGCTGATGAAGTCGACCGGTAAGTTCAGAATCCATGGTTTCAGAGAGCTTTTATAATTTTCCCACCCCGTCTGCCTGTCTGCCACAACGAAAGCCTGTAAACACGAGCTTTCAATTTTTTCCCCATCTAGCAACAGAAAGTGCTTCAACTTAACCGGATGATAAAGGAAGCAAAATCAAATCAGATCAATGAGCTCTATTCATTCTGAAGTAGTTTGGGGGGGGGGACCACTGAAGGAATTATGTGACTCAGTCTATTGACTTAAAGAGCACTCCTGGTGCTGTGACTTTTGGGATTGCAATATCTTGAAATGTCACCACGCCCTTTGTACACAAACACACACTGCAGTGCTTCTTACACAAGTGCAAGCTAGCAATGAAAACAAGAGGGTAAGGAAACTTCTAGTGAGACTTTAGCTACTCAGAGTGTCCATTAGATCAGTCTCTCTCTCTCCCACACACACACACACTATAATTCGCACCCCCTTGAGAAGTTACAAGCAATCGATGTTATGAAAATCATAAACAGAGCATCCACAGAACAAATTAACGCATCGTTGTTATCCAAATACTTTCCCTTGTAACATACCAGTGTCACCAATGACTGTACATAAGTGTGAAAGCCATAACAGGGATTCAAACGGGAAGCCAAAAAGTCTCCGAAGCCCTCTAGCAGCTGCCTTCTGTACTATTTTTTTAACCCTGCCTATTCCCACGTAAGTGAAAAGACCCAATCTTACATTTTAAGTGCATTCTAATCTCCGTAAATTATTTCCAGGACTAGTGTTCTGTTGCTTTCTGTTGTAATTTGACCTTTATTTCTATGATAATTTGTGATAAATCCATTGTTCAGCATTGGATTTCTTTGTCATGTCACACTCCACACTGGTGATTAATGGCACTCAGGGATTTAAGAATTTAAGAAGGCGTTTGATCAGGGTTGGAGCTAAATTCTGCAGTGCTTTGGTCCTCCAGGGCAAGATTTGAGGAACCCTGGTGTAAGGTTATCCAACAGAGGTAAAAACATCTCACACTGAAAACCAGTCAGTCCTGACACATTTATATTAGACTTATCGCAATAAAATAATTCATTTGTTTCTAAAAATTGAATTGAAAATGTCATAATGGAACACCAGTGTACATCTTAAGCTGCACTTCAGCTAATATTTCAGAGTCCATCAGTAATATGGGCACAGTCTGATTGACTGTATCTATGTTTTGCAAGCTCTGGCTCTAATTTTTGTTACATCGTTGACCAAAAATGGATTAGAAAGGCACAGGGGGAGTAAATGGCTCCATGTTGTCTGCTCATATTAACAAATTCTAGTTTAAATTCTCACTAACAGATCAAAATTCAATTATAGAGTCAATTTAGGATTTTTTTTATGTATCTAAAAAGCCTGTGAAATGCGTTCACATTAGAGCCTTCATTTCCTATTTATATTTATGTATATTCATTTGTTCTTTAACTCTGTATACTTCAATTCCAATTCAGCTTTCATTTCCAAAGACTGCATGTTTACAGGGTATGCTCACATTATAAGCTCCACTGCAAAACTCCAACTGCCTGTTAACATCTGGCAGCATCTATAATGTGTGGACACAACTGTCCGCTGAAACATGCCACATTCGCACCTCGATATGAATTTTGCATGATTCACGTGCGTCAACAAAAACCATCATCTACGTCATAGTAGGAGCAGCAAACGAATGCACTAGTAGCCTACAATTTGCATAAGAGTGTGCAGCTGAGATAAGAAAAGAAAAAAAAAAAAAAAAGCCAGATGGTTTGCTTTGCTGTTTTTGTTTTCCCTCTTGTTGGTGCTGAGTGATCTGTGGGTACAGGAGAAGAGCCAGACTCTGGCATCACAGCCACAACTGTTTTTGCCTTTTCTTGAACGAATGTTTTGAATACGGTTCAGTTCTGCTAACAACTGATTCATTTACGTTAATGACTAATTTCTCCATCATTCCACAAATTATAAAGGGAGAATATAGTCCCTGTTGCTGTCCTCCAGGTTGTGTGGGAAAAGCTGCTTGAATCCCAATGGGAACATTCTCATCATTTACAGCATTTGGAAGATTCCCTTATCCAGAGGGACTTACATTTTATCTCATTTTATACAACTGAGCAATTGAGGGTTAAGAGCTTTGCTGAAGGGCTCAGCAGTGGCAGCTTGGTGGACCTGGGATTTAAACTCACAACCTTCCTATCAGTAGCCCAACACCTTAACCACTAAGCTACCACACCCTCCCATCATGGTGCAGGGTGACATATGGAGTGCAGGAATACCAGATATAAGTTCACATTTTTGCACTTCCGCTGTACAATTTATTTTCCAAAGGGTTTTTGGTTAATAAGATTTGTGCTCAATACAAGCTCAATATTGTCTCCTTTTTTCTCTACGACATACACCAATCAGCCATAACATTATGACCACCTGCCTAATATTGTGTTGGTCCCCCAAAACAGTCCTGACCCTTCAAGGCATGGACTCCACTAGATCCCTGAAGGTGTGCTGTGGTATCTGGCACCAAGGCGCACTGCAGAACGGGAACAACCCACAAGAGCTGCAGTTTTGGAGATCCAGTCGTCTAGCCATCACAATCTGGCCCTTGTCAAACTCGCTCAAATCCTTACACTTGCCCATTTTGCCTGCTTCTAACACATCAACTTTGAGGACAAAATGTTCACTTGTTGCCTAATATATCCCACCCACTAACAGGTGCCATGATGAGGAGATAATCAGTGTCATTCATGTCACCTCTCAGTGCTCATAATGTTATGCCTGATCTGTGAATATACAGTACCTCACTTTTATGATTTTTTTTAATCTTTAATGTTTATTTAAAAAGCCGGGTGCAAACAAGTGGCTTAATGGGACTTTGTTGTCGGGGACGTTAAATGTCATCACGCTGAGCAGAAATACATGTCTACTACAACCTCGATTTGTTTTCAATTTCCAACTCCAACTTTCCAATCATTCAGATTCATCCAAAAGAGTACAATGTGTGTATGTTATCAGAGAAGATGTTTTTAAATAAAGTTTAAAAAGAAATTTTTGGAAGTTTAGTGGTGGAGATGCTGAAGACATGTAAATAAAAAAAAATTAAAATAATAAAAAAAAAAGACTGAAGTGAAGATTACTGCAATGACCAAAAGCATGTAATAACTTTTGTTGATCACAGAGTTTATTTACTGCAATAATCCAAAAAATACTATGGGTTTTTTGTCGAGGGAACCAGGGGGTCGATTACGTATAAGTTGGCTTGCAAAAATACTTCATCCCTGCAGCACGTATCCAATCTACCAACCATCTACTACCAGATATGAAAGTGTCTCAAGTCTGATTAGAATAGTTCCTCAAAAAATTCAGAAGTGTGCAACATTGAACACATTAAACATAAAGGTCAGGGTATAGTGTTAGTAGAGGCAGAAACAGGCAGAGAAGATGAAGACAAGGTGACACCATGGGAACTCCAGACAGCAAGTAACCTGAGCCTCACACAAATTCTGCTTTCTGCACTATTAACCACAGACACACACACACACACCCTCACTTTTCGCATTCTCTTTTCAATTTCCGAGCTTTTTCGCACTGAGCTGCTGAGCTCTGTTATTGTGTGTTATAATGTCTGTGTACTGCACTGCTTTCACAGCACTATCTATCTATCTATCTATCTATCTATCTATCTATCTATCTATCTATCTATCTATCTATCTATCTATCTATCTATCTATCTATCTATCTATCTATCTATCTATCCATCTATCTATTCATCCACCCATCCATCTATCTATCTAAAATACTATGAACCAAGTTATTTAATACCTACTATTTTACCACAAAAAGTCCAAAAAGTGTTATTTAATACCTACTATTTTACCAAAAAAAGTCCAAAAAGTGTTATTTAATACCTACTATTTTACCAAAAAAAGTCCAAAAAGTGTTATTTAATACCTACTATTTTACCACAAAAAGTCCAAAAAGTGTTATTTAATACCTACTATTTTACCAAAAAAAGTCCCACACACACACACACACACTATTACCACTGACCTCCTACTGATCTGTGTTTCATGTCATGCAAGTGGCCTTAGAACAGGAATTTGTCAAGGTGACCCCTCTGACCTGTGCAGTGTCGAGATGAACCACAGTTTGAAATGCACTCGCTGATGCACAGATGGAGCAACAGTCAACGTGTTTCCTGAAAAAGGTCAGTGCTAGATCTATCTGTATTCCGTGAAATGGTGAGCGAGAAAGCATTCTGAAAAGCTTTACAGCACTGAGAAACCCTGCAGAGTTGCCAGGGAATGATAAACCAAACCAAACCAGTGCATTCTGTGCTAAAACTACAAGTCTGATGTCTTTTTCTTTCTATTTTCTTTTTTCTAGTGTTATGAAGTTTAAGTGTTAATAATGCTGTAGCTAGCTATCTTCTCTGAGGTTAATGCCACCACACTCCCACCTTCACACTGACTCTGAAGACTTGTTCATATACAGTTCTATTTATTTCTTATTTTATACTGATAATTTACAGAAAATGTGGAGTTTTTTTTTTTTTTTATATCTTGCTTGCTCTCTCTTCTCAGCACGCTGCCTTCACTAATACAGTAACAGTAGGAAGAGAACATTTGCTATATCCTAAAGCACCAGAGTGAAAATCTGAAGCCGTTTATACAGTAAAACGATTTATTTAACAGCATGAAATGTGTTATATGTGTAAAACATCGTGCCTTAAATCCTTTCCAGATAATTGCATTTGTCAGGACTTGATTTGGAAAATGTTTTTATTTGCACCAGTGTAAGAAATGCCCTTTTCCTCTCAACTGCACAGAGACTGAAGGCTTTAATGGGAAACAGATAACGGGTCTGGTTTCTGAAAGCGTTTGGATCATTAAACTTTAATATCGGAGTAAACAGTAGTTGCACATTTCACCTGGATTAAAGCATAAGCATAATGAAACATCAGTACTACTAGTGATCAAAGCAGGACAAAAAATGAATGTGTTATTAAAGTGTCTTATTTAAGATGCTAAAAAAAAATCATGGATATATACTGACTATTAGAAACAACGCCAGAAGCATGTCTGTATGAAAATATGTTGCCGAAATATAACTCCAGCAAAACACGTCACTGTTTTAAAGATCCAGAGACTTGTGTTTGTATCCGATCATTACAGAGAGAACGTGCAATACAGCAGGGTTCATTCCCCCAATATGAACCTGCACCCCTGTTCTCTTCCTAGAGAAGCCGTCCTTATCTCATCACCTTTCCAGGTAAAACACACACAGCTGCATGTTTCTAGCTGAAGAAGGGTAAAAAAAAATCAGCTCTGACCAGATTCACTTTGCAAACTGGCTTACAGGATGTTACTTCTGAGAAATCTATTAACTTACCTTATCTATTACTGTATATACACCGATCAGGCATAAGCACTGAGAGTTGAAGTGAATAACAGTGATTATCTCCTCATCATGGCATCTGTTAGTGGGTGGGATATATTAGGCAGCAAGTGAACATTTTGTCCTCAAAGTTGATGTGTTAGAAGCAGGAAAAATGGGCAAGCGTAAGGATTTGAGGGAGTTTGACAAGGGCCAAATTGTGATGGATAGACGACTGGATCAGAGCATCTCCAAAACCCCAGCTCTTGTGGGGTTTGCCTGGTCTGCAGTGGTCAGTATCTATCAAAAGTATCCTTTAAGTCCATGGTCCCCACCTCACAACGTAGAGGACTTAAAGAAACGTCTTGGTGCCAGATACCACAGCACACCTTCAGGGATCTAGTGGAGTCCATGCTCGATGAGTCAGGGCTGTTTTGGCAGCAAAAGGCAGACATACACAAAATTAGGCAGGTGGTCATAATGTAATGCCTGACCGGTGTATAGCGGAAGTTCATTTAGTCTCTGTTTGCTGTTAGTGAAGGATTGTGGCGTGTGCCTGTAGGGATTTGCTCATTCAGCCACAAGAGCATTAATGAGGTCAGGATCTGATACCAGGAGAGGAGATGATCACAGTGGAGTTGAGTCATGTCTCAGTGAACTCTTTCACTCCAACCTTGGCACACTATGTGTTCACATGGAGCTTGCCTAATGCACAGGGGCTTTGCCATGCCAGAACATGTTCAGGCCACTTAGAAGAACAAATAGAAGAAAGAAAGAAGCCTTTATTTGTCACATGTATGTTACAGCACAGCTCACAGGCCCAACAGTGGCAGTTTGGCAGTGCCTGGGGCTTGAACCCTTGACCTTCCAGTCAACATCCCAGAGCCTCAACATCCCAGAGCCTGAGCTAGGCAAACTTACACAAAATTAGGCAGGTGGTCATAATGTTATGCCTGATCTGTGTAATTGTGTATGCAACAAACTTTGTGACCATTTTTGCAATCCTGTTGCCTGAAGTTTTAATTATAACATATATACACAAGTATGGATTAATTCATATTGCATTGACCTTTACTTTATAGCTTTATCTATGTGTCATGCTTATCAGAAACTTCAGGGGCACAACCATAACACAGTATATGGCCAAAGGTAAGTGAACACCTAACCATCTCACCTACGTGTGGGTCAAACTATTGCAACAAACTTGATAGATTTCCCTTCAGTGAAATTTAGAGGCCTAAGCTGTTTCAGCATGACAATGCTCCTGTGCAACTGAAGCAAACTCAATTAAGTTTCTCAATTAGAAGAACTTGTGTGGTCCTGCACAGAGCCCTGACCTCAACCCCACTAACAGCATTGAGATGGTGTTAGTAGAACATTAACTGCGTCCCAGTCCTCCTCACTTAACATCAGCATCTAAGCTCATTAATACCCTTGTCGCTCTGAAATCTAGAAGAAAGCCTTCCTAGAAGTGTGGAGGTTATTAGAATAGCAAAATGGACAATAAACCTGAGGATGCAGATATAGAATTGTGATACAGGTATCATAAGGTTTGAATATTCAGCGCTATCTCAAAACCTTCCACAGTTGTAGTAGTCATAATGTGAGGATGTTGTTACCTGTGCATGTGCTCCACCCCAGTGAAGATCATGATACCGTACGTAAGTCCACTCTGGACCAGAAAGTGTAACGCATACCTGAAAAAAGTAAGAGGAAACATGAATCAAACGGAGCTGAAATACACCAGGCGTTTATTTCAACAGGAACGTATTCCCTAAGCCACTGTGACGCTGTTGCCAGATTCAATAAATCAATGCAGGATGAATGAGGATGCATTCAGTGCCAATCAAACCTGCTCAGTGCTGCTACTTGGCACAAAAGGAACGTGGCTTTGGCTGAGAAACGGACATCGCACCCATCATCATATCTATTCATAATGGAGGTTTATACAAGACTCAGAGACACAAAAGAGCAGTGGTAGAGTAGCAACCAAAATCAAGCCTCGCATAGTGTAACAACATAAATACTGTGATTTCACATAATAGGTGTTTGTTCAAAAAGGCTATTTGGAAAAACGGGACATTTTGTGTGGAAAAATCATCTAAACTGTGGCTAAGAATTAAAAAAACAAAACAAAAAATGCTGTGAATCACATGTTGAACTGAAGAGACTTCTCACATATTTGCATTGGCAAACACTGGCCTATTACAACACCCTGCTGCTGTATAATCTTTAAACAAATCTTTGACTCTTTGACAGAACATACTTCCAAGTCATATTCATTTCTATTTTCTATTCTATTCAATCCTAGTTAGATTCATACGTCACACATCATAAGGCAAAAGTATGTGGTGACCATATCCCAAAATCTCATTCCACATTTAATCCCTCTTTGCTGTTATAACAAGCTTCACTCTTCTGGATTTTGGAGTGTGGCTGTAGGGATTACTGCGCATTCAGCCAGTGAGGTCAGATCCTGATGTTGGGTGAGGAGATCTGGCATGATGCAGTCAGAGCTCAACTTCATCCCAAAGGTGGTGAGAGGGATCGAGATTAGCTCACAGATCTTCATGAATCTTGGTTTATGCACAGGAGCATTGGAACATTTTGAGCTCCTTAGTTCCAGTAAAGAGAAACTGTAATGCTGCAGCATACAAATACATTCTAGTTAATAATGTACTTCTAACTTTGTGCCCCCACCAGGTCCATTCCCACTCCGAAGATGAGTATTTTCCAATGACCAGTGGTCTCAGGGAGCCTAGATTCGTGTTGTATAATTGTAGAGTCCGGGTCTGAGTAGTTGATTCATACTCAGCCATGAGCGCTTCCTCTCAGCTTTCTCAGATTGATTGAATACACCAAACAGAAGCAGCGCCACTGTCTGGGAACATCCTCAGCATGGTCATGGTCACAGTTGCAGAAATCTCACAGAATGAGACTTCACTCCCTGGCTTCCTGCTTCTCCTCATTGTACTGGGATGTGAACCCACCTGCAGCCTTAGGAGAAACATGGATCCCATTACTGCACAGCGTGTTATACGAGCCCTGGAGCTAGGATCAAAAGGGAGATGTTTCCATTCTGCTACTGGCACGGACATGCAAGCAAAACCCAGCCCAAAGAAAGAGGCTTTATCCATCTATAAACCACCATGTAGCGCTTATATTACACAGGGGCATGGGAAGCCTGGAGTTTACCCTAGGGACCTCAGGGTACAAGGCAGGGGACATCCTGGATGGGATGATAATCACACACACTTACACATTACAGACAATTTAGAGATGCCAATCAGCCTACAATGCATGTCTTCAGACTGGGAGGAAACCAGAGAGGAAACCCCTGAAGCATAGTGAGGACACCCAAAATGTTTCATTTCACTTATAATACAACAATCTGTGCACACCAAACATGATTTATGTATGAAAGAATGGCAGATAGATAGATAGATAGATAGATAGATAGATAGATAGATAGATAGATAGATAGATAGATAGATAGATAGATAGATAGATAGATAGATAGATAGATAGATAGATAGATAGATAGATAGATAGATAGATAGATAGATAGATACTTTTCCCAATAGGAAATTCACATCATACCATTCTTTTGTTCAGTTAGGTATTTTCAACATTATGAAGCACCACTTATGTTATTACAGCTATTCCATCAAGAGGCATCATGTTTTTCCTCCCTCTGGATGGTAATCAAACAAAGAGCTTTGCCTGAAGTGCTGACACTAGAGACTCTAGACACATCACATAGATCTGAGTTGTTCTTTACAAACAGTTGAACAATGTGTGCAAGAAAATAAAAATGTCAAATCTTGATGAAAACAGGGAAGTGCCAAAGCAGCCAAGGATCGTGTCATCTGCCATGAGCAACACAATACTTACGCTTTCCCACATTACTTCCTGTTTCACATTGACACAATTTATTTCTTCTGTGGTCAGGGTTGACAAACTGTACAGACTGTACATTTGGGCAAAGTTGGAATTTCCATACACTGAGACATGATAAACAAAGTGTGGCTTGTTGTCAATCACAAGATCCTGTGCTAAGCAATCGCATGTTGCTGTAAGCTGATCCATGTGTGACTTGACTGCTTAAACTGTTAATCTGATGACTTGATGGAGTTTGTAGGAAGTGTTTTTTGGCTCTGTATCAAAACAGTACAAACAGCCCTAGTCGTCTTATCTGGTCATGGATATCGAGCTGATATGGGATACTGCATGGCAGATTTCATAATGTTTTACTCTTTACACAGGACAACGCTGCAGATTCCACACTACGTGTTATATAATTGAAGAGTCCAGGTCTGAGTAGCTGAACCCATTACTATCCTCTCAGCTTTCTCAGATTGATTTAATACACTAAACGGAAGCAGTGCCACTGCCTGAGCACTCCTCACCAGGACAGTTGCAGAAATCTCACAGAATGAGGCAGACTTCATTTCCTGACTTCCTGCTTCGCCTTCCTTCGTTGTGCCTCAGGAGAAACATGGATCTCATTACTGGTGAGCTGCGTGTTATACAAGCCCTGGAGGGAGGATCAAAAGGGAGATGTTTCCATTCTGCTACTAGCATGAACATGCAAGCAAAACCCAGCCCAAAGCAAGAGGCTTTATCCATCCATTAACCGCCATCCTACACAGGGGTATGAGAAGCTTGGAGTCTACCCCAGGGGACTCGGTGTGCAGGGCAGGGGATCTTCTGGACAGGGTGTCAATCCATCACAGGGCACACACTCAAACACTACATACAATTTAGAGATACCAATCAGCCTTGAGCGTGTCTGGACTGAGGGAGGAAGCACTAGCCCAAAGGGTGGAGATGGAAATTCAACCCCAAACTTCAGATACAGCTCAGAGGATTTCTTTTTTTCTATACATAGAGCTTTATTAGTTTGGAGTCTGGAAAAGCCAGGGCAGATGCTTTATACTCACACAATCATGACTGTTTAATGGGCCATCTTTAGTGAAGAAGTGAAACGTGTGGACTTTGCGTTCCTGACATTGTGTCATACTGACACACAACTGAAACTGATGCTAGCTGGGGATGTTATCAGATATCGAACAGCTGAACAGGTTTTATGGCAGCTATTAGACCTATTGGCCACTGACCAGAATACACCAGAATCCTTTTTTCCCCCAGTTATCAGGTGCAGTGATGCACAGTTACATAATCAGGATGACCTGTTATCCTTACGCCAACTGTCATGCACAGAGTGTTAGACAATTTATAAAATAAAAGGTATTTCGAAGGACTGAGAATTTTTTTTTCTTAACATTTACAGTTTTATAGTTCTGATTTCTAACTGTACTGAAACCAAAACCAAAGATCATCCATCCATCCAACCATCCATCCATCCATCCATCCTCTGTACCATTTATTCTACATATGGTCACAGGGAACCTTGAGTCTTTTCCAAGGGACCCAGGGAATAAGATGAGGGACACCTTGGACAGGGTGCCAGCTAACCCTAACCCTAGACACAAACACACACCCATTCACACAACACAGACGATTTAGACATGCCAAAACCCATGACTTTGGACTGGGGGAGGAAACTTGAGTACCCAGAGGAAACCCCAGAACCAAAGCTCAAGTCTTCTTTCATGAAATTAAAAAATCTTTTCAGTGTGTGTGTGTGTGTGTGTGTGTAGATAAAAGGAGCATCTCTAAACAATGCCAGAATTTGAGTACGTTGGTTCTGAAATGATCTGCCTCTTTTCAACAAAGCCTGTACTGACATAGTATCAACTCAAGAAAGATCTAAGCCCATGGTCATGCTCATGCTCATGTTCTGTGCACGCAACAATGCAGAATGAAGTCTGGTCTTCTCAAGACACTCACTGTAGTGTAGTATAGAAACTTCTTCAACAATATTTTTATTGATTTTTTTAAACAGAGACATAACATACAAGGCACACATGTATTATCTGTATTATCTGGATTTATAACACACACCCCTACACCCCCTACCCCACCCCACCCCATGTCCAAGCCAGCTTTTACATGTCTAAAAGAGGCTAAACTCTACGCATAATTAAAGAAAGAAAAGAGACAAAATAAATAAATAGATAGCTGCTCTAAGAAAAATATGAATTTTTTGTGATTTTAATACAAAAAATGCATGGATACTGAACAAGTGTTATTATTTATTTATTTTTATTTCTATTAAGTATCAGATGATACTATGTAAGTCTAGTGTACACTGCTATGTTAATGAACAGACCACACAAAAGCAATGCACACTATGCTGTGTAAAAATATTAAGAGGGGAAACTGCATCTTCCTACAGTACAAATGGGTTGATAAAACATTATACGGCATTTAAATAGTATCATTAGCTTCTTCCTCAAACTGTTGTTAAAAGGTTGGAAGCACATAATTGTTTAAACAGACTTGGTATGCTGCAGCATTACAATTTCCCCTTTATTGGAACTAGCTCATGTGGTTCAGGCTCTGGGATGTTGAGGCTCTGGGATGTTGACTGGAAGGTCAAGGGTTCAAGCCCCAGGCACTGCCAAACTGCCACTGTTGGGCCTGTGAGCTGTGCTGTAACATACATGTGACAAATAAAGGCTTCTTTCTTTCTTCTATTTGTTCTTCTAAGTGGCCTGAACATGTTCTGGCATGGCAAAGCCCCTGTGCATTAGGCAAGCTCCATGTGAACACATAGTGTGCCAAGGTTGGAGTGAAAGAGTTCACTGAGACTCAACTCCACTGTGATCATCTCCTCTCTCCTCATCCTGACCTCATTAATGCTCTTGTGGCTGAATGAGCAAATCCCTACAGGCACACGCCACAATCTAGTGGAAAGCCTTCACTAACAGCAAACAGAGACTAAATGAACTTCCGCTATACACCGGTCAGGCATTACATTATGACCACCTGCCTAATATTGTGTTGGTCTCCCTTTTGCTGCCAAAACAGCCCTGACCCATCGAGCATGGACTCCACTAGATCCCTGAAGGTGTGCTGTGGTATCTGGCACCAAGATGTTAACAGTAGATCCTTTAAGTCCTGTAAGACTAAATGATTTAAAGGATACGTACAGGACTTACAGGACTTAAAGGATACTTTTAATAGATCCTAACCACTGCAGACCGGGAACACCCCACAAGAGCTGCAGTTTTGGAGATGCTCTGATCCAGTGGTCTAGCCATCACAATTTGGCCCTTGTCAAACTCACTCAAATCCTTACCCTTGTCCATTTTTTCCTGCTTCTAACACATCAACTTTGAGGACAAACTGTTCACTTGCTGCCTAATATATCCCACCCACTAACAGGTGCCATGATGAGGAGATAATCACTGTTATTCACTTCGCCTGTCAGTGGTCATAATGTTATGGCTGATCGGTGTATGAATCAGATTGCAGTGGTCACGGTTCATATAAACAGTATTTGTAGAATCTGCAGTCAGATTAAATGAATACTGATTGAAGAAAATAGGTGCATGTGTAATCTCTTGTAAGAATTTGTTGATCTCGTCATATCATTTTAAAGACATGCCAGGAAAAACTTACTGGCAATATACATTTATTCTAAAAAAAAAACAAAACAAAGATGAACCATGAACATGAAAGTTTACATATAATCACTGTATAACAAACATGAAGGACATGAAAGCAGTTTCAGGACTTTTGACCATTGTTGGGATCAGTTCCAAAATCTAATCTAATCATCTGTGTGTTAGAGTGATAATTCTGTATAACTCCTACATGCAAACACTCGTTCCTGAGATATCACGCCGTTCAGATGGACGTCGTGGCAGTGGCATAAAAATGCCTTGCTGTTGGAGATTTTTTATTCACAGAATCTCTGGAAAAAGTGAAATAAAAGAGATTTTTCCCAACTGACTCGAAGGTATCAGTACTGAGCCGAAGGACTTTTTATTGGCTGAAGTTGACCCCTGTTGAAAAGTGAGAGTAAGGTATTATACAAGGCGGTTATCTTCTGTCGTCTCTTATCAGTGTTGAGAATTTATGACAGCTAGTAGATGCACAGATGAGTGTGTGTGACACTGACCTGTGTGGCATGCTGCTAATAGTAATAGATTTTATATTATGTGTTATGCAAACAGATCAGTAACTATCAATCAATCACTAAAAAAAATCAAAGCAAAATCTCCAGCAGTTAGAGTGAGTAAGTGGAGATGACTGAAATAAAGAGTCTACACACACACACACACACGCACACGCACACGCACGCACGCACACGCACGCACACACACGCACGTACACGCGCACACACACGCACACACACACGTACACACACGCACGCGCACACACACGCACGCACACACACACGCACGCACACACACACGCACGCGCACACACACACGCACGCACACACACACACACAAGAAGAAGAAGAAGAAAAATGAGAGGGGGGAGAAGAAGAAGAGAGAGAGACGAGGTGAGGAAGAAGAGAGAGAGAGAGAGAGAGAGAGAGAGAGAGAGAGATGAGGTGAGGTGAGGAGGAAGAATAAGAGAGGGGGGGAGAAGAGAGAGAGAGAGAGAGAGAGAGAGAGAGAGAGAGAGGAAGAAGGAGAGAGAGAGAGAGAGAGAGAGAGAGGGAGGAAGAAGAAGAAGAAGAGAGAGAGAAAGAGAGAAAGAGATGAGGTGAGGAGGAAGAATGAGAGAGGGGGGGAGAAGAGAGAGAGAGAGAGAGAGAGAGGAAGAAGGAGAGAGAGTGAGAGAGAGAGAGAGAGAGAGGGAGGAAGAAGAAGAAGAAGAGAGAGAGTGAGAGAGAGAGAGAGATTCTTGTATAACACGAGCCTACAGCTGATTCCCGGCTTGAACAGAGCTGATCAGGAGTGTAACTTTAATTGGGACTTCAAATCTTCTGCTCATTGGTGAGGAAATACGAGGCAGCAGCACACCCTGCACAACAGTAATTAAAAACAAGTCCTGAACCTACATCCAGAAAGCTCCTACACAACACAGGAGCTCTATTTTAATAGCTGATGTGAACACATTAGGACTCAGCTAATGATACTGTGTTTATCATCACTTGCTGTTGACTTGAATACACATGCTCGTTCTCCTCAGCCTGTATCAAACCACGATATTGACATAGAGTGTGTCCCTAATCACATCCATTCAATGGCATTGTGTAATATAATTAATGTCAGTAATGGTTTCACTGGTCACACCCTCAAGAAAAGAAGTGCACTTTAAGTCCCAGGATGATGCACTTAATCAACTGAAAAAAATGCATTAGACAAAGCTCACAGCTTTGCTTACATAGTGGAAAAGGGGCGGGGCTACCGGGTGTCAAGTCAGCCAAAGACACTCTGGTGGACAAGATATCAAACAATTATCTTTTTAAATCAGCCCACAGTGTGTGATCTTTTTTCTTGACCATTGCAAAACTTCACTGTATTCTGCTAAACTAGCTGCGTCGCATTACATGCATATGATGTCACTGGCCAACAAGTGGGGAATGGCTTATTTTTCCGGGTAGAAAAATCCATCGCGCTCCATATGAGACGATGCTAGACTTTTAAAATCCATACATTAGACACTATAGTACGTAGTGAGACAAGTTTGGACAAGATTCACTGGAATTCACTGTGTAATTTTTTCTAAAGGACAACAGACCTAGTGGGTGTGTGTGTGTGTGTGTGTGTGTGTGTGTACATGTACAGACACTTAGCCCTTTGTGAGGACCAAAAAGACCTCAATGCCCTCACAGCTCTAGTACACTGGCAATTGTATAGACAAACCAATTTGTTATTAAGATGAATTTGCCGAGACAGTGATTAGTATGCGTTATTCAACTGCCCATGTAATTGTTTGTTACAATAATGTGCAACACTTTAACCATGATCACAGTCATGGATCATTATCTCAAAATGGGTTTTTAAAAAAAATATATGAAAACGGTCACCCAAGAATGGCTACTGCTACAAATCACGGAAGCCATTAGGATTTTCAAAGCCCTAATAACACCTTAAGCACCCAGACAGACAGACAGACAAACATGGTGTGTTTCTCACCAGCCGAAGCAGAAGAGGGCCAGGTAGAAGCCCAGCAGTGTGGCCACGACATGCCGGATAAAGGGACTGGTCTTGCTGGGGTGCAGATAGAGCCGAAACCAGCAGGCCGTGATCAGAGCAAATAGCTGGCAGGCCACAAAGTTCACCTGAGAAAGACAAGAGACATGCAGAGTGAGACTGAGGTCTAGAGAATAAGAGTTTCTACCTCTCAGTACTCTCGCATCTGACTTTTCTGACATCTGAATCGTATCTGATCCTGAAATATCATTAGTCATTATAAAACAAAGGAACCATTTTACTAAAACTGAGAGATTCAGCAAAATCTAATCACTTGCACATAAAAACTTCTACATCTACTTCAGCATCTTTAGTAAAGCAGATCAAACTTGAGCTTATCAAACTCACACAAATGGAACAAAAGGTAGTTGGAATATAGACATTGAAGCTAGGTGAAGGGACAGGAAGGAAATATTAAGAATTACTGCCTAGTGATCAGCTCTGATCTTTGACAGGGTAAAATCTGCCATGCTGGGAAGGAGAGCTCAGCACCAATCACTGACCAGTGACAGGTGAAGTGAATAGCACTGATCTCCTCATCATGGCATCTGTTAGTGGGTGGGATATATTAGGCAGCAAGTGAACATTCTGTCCTCAAAGTTGATGTGTTAGAAGCAGGAAAAATGGACAAGCGTAAGGATTTGGGCGAGTTTGACAAGGACCAAATTGTGATGGCTAGACAACTGGATCAGAGCATCTCCAAAACTGCACCTCTTGTGGGGTGTTCCCGGTCTGCAGTGGTCAGTATCTATCAAAAGTATCCTTAAAGTCCTGTGAGTATCCTTTAAGTCAGGACTAAAAGGATCTGTTGCTAACATCTTGGTGCCAGATACAACAGTAGTCCATGCCTTGCCGGGTCAGGGCTGTTTTGGCAGCAAATGAGAGACCAACATAATATTAGGCAGGTGGTAATAATGATATGCTAGATCGGTGTATATGAATATAATGTGATATACATTTGTCTCTGAGTGTTGGTGACTAGATGTGGCCGTGTCCAGCGACGTGACAAAGTCCAGAAAAGTTTACTTTATGCAAACATGGAGCAACCAATGAAAGGGAAGACAGTAGAGCACATGTGATCCATGGCAAAGAGCACACACTGCTCCTCCTTCATCTCATATATGATACAATGCAGATATACACTGCTGAATTTTTACCTCCAGAATGCTTCATTTTAGCAGCAAGAAAACTGATTTGATGTAAATGTGAATGCTGCTTGCATCACCCGTTGATAAACGTCATTACTATGGCAACCAGTAGTAAGAACGCCTACTGACGACTTCCTAGTACAGCGAGTTTGCAGAGATACAATCACTGTATGTGTGAATGTAGCTTAATTCATATTTACATGGATTGTTAATGCATATGTTGCAACACAAGCCGGTGAGATCTGACGTGAAACGTTGCAGAATCTGCCACCTTACCTGAGCACTACTGTCCAAGTGTGTTTTGTTTTCCGTATTGATCTTGCGGTACAAAACTAATCCGGGAATTTTGTGCATCATTACACCCTGCTATGAGCGAGAGCACTGTGCACGAAATCATTGTGAAGGCAATAAAGCCATGTTTCCTTATCCTTCAACAAACATTATACTTCACAACAACATCTCACACACAATCGCTGATCTGACAAAGTTTTATCTGTCTCTGACTCACACACGTATAGCTAGGGTTAAGAAAGATAACAAAAGCCCTGTGCTCATTATCAGTGACGGATGATGGCTTAGCGTCTCCCAGTTCCCAGTGCTCAAAGGCGGAGCTTTGATAAGAATGCAGCTATGTACTCACACACCCATATCTGCACATGCTATTTACTGACATCATTCCATCGAGTCACTTCCTCGTTGTTATATCACATGGTGATACACACACCATCAAGATATGGGTCACAGATAACCTTTTTGTTTTATTGTGCTATAGCGAAAATAACAGTCGCTCAGCAGAATACTGACTGCTACACCTTTGACCTGACACTTAATTACAGCACCGGTTCAAAAAAGAAGTTTTCTTACTAGAAAAAGCAAGAATAAAGACTAGTTATTTATCACTGCAAGCATCAACACTCAACACTGTGAAATCTCTCTGCTTCAGAGTTCTTGAGAGAATCTCAAAGCCTCCAGATCTGCATTTCACTTCCATCAGCTCTTCACCGAAGTACAATCCACACGTGTGAAACACACCTACTGCTTATCTGAGACGCTGAGACGCCGGGACACCGAGACTCTTGCTCCACCAAGGCCCCTCCCTCCTGTGAAACTAGTTTCTGGAATGTTCTGCTGTATATGTTTTGCTTATATAAATATTACTTATGTTGGGGAAGGCATTAAAAATCTAATGCAAAGCCTGAAACTGCTTCTGAAGTGAATATTGCGAGAGCTGAGTGAGTAACCAAGTAACCACACAGATTTTATTTCTCTCTCGGTGTGAATGCACTCTGGCTTTCAATCTAACTGTGTGTGTGTGTGTGACAGAGAGAGAGAGAGGGGGAGAGAGAGAGAGAGAGAAGATGAGGTAAGATGGGTGGGTGAGGTCTGACACTGATTATAAGAAAATCCTAACAGGCAGAGAGAGAAGTAATAAAAGAAAAAAGAAAAAAAAAGCACAGGGCATGTCAATGGAGCGGACGGCTGGAAAATAATAGCATTAGAATATTTAAATGCAAATCTGTGGGAAACAACTGAATGAAAAGGAGCTTTTTACATTTGATTGGGTGAAATAATTAATACAAGTGCATTTTGATCTGCTGGCCAAGTCCATTAAGTTTAATATATAATAATAATAATCTCTCTATTGCTGCAGTAAACAGTATTTACTGTGGATCAACTGCCTTATCTGGAAGATATTTGTTCTGAAAATAAGTACAGTTATTTAGACTTTGATAACATTTATAACATTTGTTACACAAAGTATCAGGAACATACCAAGCATGAACAATTAGAATGGCAAAAATCTGCTGTGAGCTATACATAATGATTAGCAGCTCCGCCATTTTTAATGCCTTTTGAACTCGCTCTCTGTCTGCACAATGCTGATGAAGTTCACAGAATCTCTGACAGCATAATGCTAATGAAGTCCCAGAATCTCTGACATCGTAATGCTGATGAATTCACAGAATCTCTGACATCATAATGCTGACGCATTCCCTGAATCTCTGACATCATAATAATGCTGATGAAATCCCAGAATCTCTGACATCATAATGCTGATGCACTCCCTGAATCTCTGACATCATAATGCTGATAAATTCCCAGAATCTCTGACATCATAATAATAATGAACTCCTAGAATCTCTGACATCATAATCTGGATGCACTCCCAGAATCTCTCACATCATAATGCCTATTAACCTGCCAGAATCTGGAATAAAACATCACTGAAATTCATGGGGAAGGATGGGAAAGCAGAAGTTGCTTTCTTTCTGCTCATGCTACCGAGGCAAACCTGCAAAATCCCAAACCACAGTCTTCTGAGCCAATAAGATCTGTGGTTTGACTGGCTCAGAAGATGGTGGTTTGGGATTTTTACAGGTTCACCTAGACAGCATGAGTGCAAAAAGAAAAAAACTTTCCATCCTTCCTCATGAATTTCCTGTGATGTTTCCCCCCAGCTAATCCACTTCTTTAGCTCGGAAAGCATAAAAGCGCATTTTGTTCAGGTGTTTCCCACGGTGTCTTAGCAGGCGGCCAAACTTCAGATGGTTTATTTGAGAGATTCATCATTCACTGACAAATGATTTCTCACATCACCACCTTTTGATCAACACAGCAAGAAGACCCCTCAAATGCAAACTGGTTAAATAAAGACTGGCCTGAAATCATAACTGTACTGCCCACATTTTCCCCAACCTGTGCCATACTACTTCGAGCCTTTTCCCATCATCCATTTCTTGCTCATTTTCACAGTGCATCAGTTCAAACTGTGCCTTTAACCTGGAGCAAAACTGCTCTGAAACATGTTATTCATCACACTATACTACACTTAAAGTGGCACAATCACACTCATTTCACTTCACCCACCATTATTTCCTGTCCCTCACACACACACAAAACACACAAAGAAGCCCCCATAGACCCAGGAGGTTCAGTTCGTCACTGTGCTCTGTAAACAGAAGCAAAAACAATGGAAAACTTACAAAAATAGAAAAAAACAGGCCAACCGGTACCACATGTTTAAGTAGGTTGCATGTTTGTATGGAAAAAATCGTCTCACTGACACCTTTAATGCACTCAGATATAAATCTCTGGAGCAGTGCATTTTTAGTGTATTTGAGTCAGAGCAGGTTCTGTTTTGGAATTGGATTGATATAGACTGTGTACATGTACACATACAACATCATCAATACCTTGAACTCTTTCGTCACACCATTTCAGAGCAAGTTTGAAGTGATATAGCCATGAAAAGTGTTGTATATGGTCTATAACAATGTTTAGGTAGGTGGGATGTGTCAGATTAACATCCACATGAAAGCCAGGACCCAAGGTTTACCAACAGAACATTGCCCAGAGCATCACACTGTTTCCTGCCTTCTTCCCATAGTGCATCCTGGTGCCAGCTCTTCCCCAGGTAAGCGACACACACACACACAAAGAAAACGTGACTCATCATACCAGGCCACCTTCTTCCATTGCTTCATGGTCCAGATCTAATGCTTACATGCCCAATGTAGGTGCTTTTGGCAGTGGACAAGAGTCAGCATGACTGGTCTGCATGCAGCCCCATATGCAGCAAGCTGGGATGCTCTGTGTGTTCTCACACCTTTTTATTATATTATATAATATTATATTATATTTTATATATATATATATATATATATATATATATATGTTTGCATATGCATAGATAGATAGATAGATAGATAGATAGATAGATAGATAGATAGATAGATAGATAGATAGATAGATAGATAGAAATAGAAATAGAAATATGTTTGCATATGCATATCCGAAAACCATTGGTTTTTCACAATTATTTTGTCTTTAGGACAGTCGTAAAAAGCATTTCACTACATGTCGTACTGTGTATGATTTCGTATGTGATGAATAAAATTTGGATTTGAATTTGATTTGAATTTGAATTTATTACAGCCAGCATTAATTATTTCAGCAATTTGTGCTGCAGTAGCTCTTCTGCGAGATCGGACCAGATGGGCTAGCATTCGGTCCCTTCCTTGGGCCACTTTGGGTATGTACTAACCACAAGACCTGCTGTTTTAGACATGCTCTAACCCAGTAGTTTAGCCGTCACAATTTGGCCCTGGTCAAGGTCACTCAGGTCCTTACTCTTGTCCATTTTTCCTGGTTCCAAAGCATCCACTTCAAGAAGTGACTGTTCACTTGCTACCTAACATCCCCAACCCTAATATCCCAAAAACTAATAATAAACAAGCCTGTGTCATTGGTGCATTCATGAAAAGTCTGACCGCTGTGCGAGTATGTTAATCAGAAATCCCCTAAGCTTATTTTCAGAAATGATTGGCATTAATGAAAAACACAGCCTGCAGGCTGACTGTGAGAAAATAAAGAGAAGCCTAGCCAGTCATAAACCTCGACGCTGGAAATGATTATCCACACACGCTGTCCAATCCTCCCAGCTTTAGCGACTCTCTTTCTTTCTCTGTACGTGACGGCTCCAGCTGAGCGGCTATATTAAGCCTGAGCAAGGTGTGACGTCAGCCACAATCTGACCCAATACCGCCATTCCTTCCTCCAGCACTTTCCAAGTGGCTGCAGTAACAGATATTCTCACCATCATCATCATCATTATCATCATGAATCTTGATTGTGCTGCAAACACTTAATTTCTGACACAAGAGCTCAATTTTCGTCATCTATCAAGCACTCTACATCTGCTTTAACTATAAACAGAAAGCCTCGCGAAAAAGTACACGAGTGGCATGACCGCCTTCGGGGAGCGTGCCTGTGAAACAGATCATTCTCCAGTGGCCTTGTGTTTGTTCTGAAGTTTCATAACTACTAACCAGAGCTATAAATAATACTAGCCTGCAGTGCTAAAAATAGCACAGTGGGGATAATTCTGCATCACTCAGAACAACAAAAATACGCTGCCTATTTTCAACCCGATGAAGCGAAACTCAGCAAGCGTCCACATCCTTTTCTAAGCATTTCTTAGTGTAATGTTTCTACTTGTCAGACAAGTCTAGGGACTTTATGTGGCTTAAAGAAATCATTTGTGCAAAACAGAGAAAAGACACACAACTGCGATGGAGTTCAGATGTCATGCATCATGGTGGAAGATGTTTGCACCCGGAGCAGGTAATTAAGGTAACAGCTACAAACTGTTTTGTGATGAGGATAATTATAACGTTGCGTGTGTGAGCGGTTATTTTTATTCAGCTCCCTGTCATTCAAAAAAATTAAATAAATAAATAAATAAAAATACAGCAACTACAGTCCCACATACTCAGCTGTCATCCTTACTGGAGGATGTTACATAATCGGAGTTTACTAGATCAGACGTTTACTTTATCCTAGATAACTTACACGACATACAGTAAGGGCAAGGGCTGGGCGATATGATGCACTAGGCACCTGTTCACACCTGCATTAACATGCATGCTGTTCGGTCAGATTGTAAGTGGTCACCCTTAAGTACAGCTGTAGATAGGGTCCAAAGGGTCTCAAGAATGCACTGTGATCCTTTCAGAAGTGGCCTGAGACACATATAACCACATTATGTCTGTAATGTAAAAGGAACTGACTAGGAATAAAATACATAAGCATTGCAAGACTGTTTGGAAATTGAGCTAAATGGTACAGCTATCTGCCTCTAGGATTTTTTTTTTTTAATGCCAGCTGTGAATAGCTATGTGTTTCTATTGTACACTTGGGATCAGGTCACTCAAAATGGATATTAATACCAGGTCTGAACACCAGGGGATGTAGTCATGGTTATATGATGTCACAATATGGGGTAAAAACAAATATTAATATATTATCTTTTTTCAGAAGCTATGAATAACTACTGATGTGCCTCCATTGTCTTTATAATACACCACATATGGATGCGTATGGTTTACTCCGGGTACTCTGGTTTCCTCCCACAGTCCAAAAACATGTACATTAGTTTGATTGGTAATTCTAAATTGCCCATAGAATTGAGTGCGAGTGTGTGTGGTTGTTCATCTATATGTGGCTCTGTGAAGGACTGGTGACCTGTCCAGGGTGTACAGTACCCCTGCCTTTAGCCCAATGTGTGCTGGGATAGGCTCCAGCAGATCCCCGTGACCCTAATTAGGAATAAAGCAGGTATAGACAATGGATTGATGCGTATGTTTTGTCTTAGGATCGCTTATGGCAAGTAATGAATGGAATGAAGAGTATCCTGGTGTTGTTTGCCATCACATGGCGTTCTGTAGTAATTTGGTATGTCACATGACAGCTTGAGTTTTTATGATAGAAAAAAGAAGGAAAGTGTGACATAGAGAGTTAAAGCTGAAAATGTTTGTGTGATCATTCCAGATGAAGTAAATGACTCCGAAAGAAGTTACATCTGTGTGGAATTTATTTTTTCACCTATTTCTACATTAGAAACCTCCAGAAGCATTGAGAAAAATAATCAATATGGCAGAACCTATTACCTCTTAAAACCTATTAAAGCAGTTCTTCAAATGTTTACACACACAAACACACCAGTAATAACCAAGAGGAGGCAGTTTCTTAGCTCACTTTTTCTCCTCGTTTTGCTTGGCAACACTTGACAGACATGGAGCAAACATCGGTTGTTTGCACAATATGCAAATGAAACAGGCGCATCGAGGAAACCACCAGGAAACCACCACACCACCAGTTTTGCTGAAGTCCTGCACCGGAGCCAGAAACAGCACTGAAGGATACAAATGTGTTTGGAAAAAGGGACTACTTATGAGGAAGCAAGGAAACACTCGAAAGATATTACAGATGCCATGATGTATTTGTCAGTTAAGGATATAATAACCATCAAAACAGTCAAAAACACTGCAATTTCTTAGCTCTACTATATATATATATAATTTATTTATTTTTAATTATTATTATTATTTTTTTTTTTAAATAGCCTTTTTTTAAAATGTAATAATTCTGCTAATGGGTTAAGTGTTTAAACCTTTAAACACTCACTCACTTGTCAATTGCCTTTTCATTTATTTATACTTTAAAATACTTCAAAGGTTTATTACATTTTTCATTTAATATTTTTTAACAGGCTATCCAAACATGATTTTTTAGGTTTGGCCCAGTGTCCTTTGTATGTTTTTCTGTTTCTTCAAGAAGATATTCACATGGTGATCTACAGTATATTTCTTTGATGGGGAAATTTGTTTGATTGCTCTGTTCAATAACTTACAAATGGAGATCAATATATATATATATATATATATATATATATATATATATATATATATATATATATGCAGGGATTAGTTAGATGCAGTAGTTAGTACCTACCAAAAGTGGTCCACAGAAGGACAACTGGTGAACCAGCGACATGGTCATGGGTGCCCAGGGCTCATCTGGTCAATGTTCTGCTGGTAAAATTGGGTCCTGGTGTTCATGTGGATGCTACTTTATCACATGCCACTTATCTAAACCTATGTTGCAGACCAAGCATATCACTTCATGGCAATGGTATTCTCTAAAAGCTGACACACTGTCGTTCAGGAATGGTTAGAGGAACATGACAAAGAGTGTGAAACTTTGAGGATCTGCTTCTAATATCATGGCACCAGATACCAATCTACATCTTCTGAGGTTTTCTGGAGTCCATGCCTCAAAGGGTCAGAGCTGATTTAGCAGCAAAGGGGAACCTACACAATATTAGGCAGGTGGTTATGGCTGATCAGTGCAGGCTTAACATCTGAACCATGGCCTGCCAGTGGTCAACACCTTATTATAATCGCTCAGGGTGTGAACTACATAGTTCAAAATAGCTACTTTACTGCTCAGTGGTTAAGACCTCAATGCTCAGTGGACCTCAGTAGAAGCTCAGTGGTTAAGATGTTGAACTCCTGACCAGAAAGATGTTATTTCAAATCGCAGCACTGCCAAGCTACCACTATTGGGCCCTTAAACAAGGTCCTCAACCCTCAAGTCCTCAGCTGTATAAAAGAGATAAATGTAAGTCACTCTTGGTAAGAGTGTCTGCCAAATAGTAATGAACTTCTCCTTGAACATGTAATGCCAAAACTGAGCTTTTGAGCCAAGCCACCCCAAACCACATGATGCAAATGAATAAAAAAACAGAAATGAGTTTTACACAACAGCATACAGATTTCTGCTTTTGTGTAGTATGTAAACCAAGTCTCAGAATTTTTTTCCCATTCACAAATTTACATCATATGCATACTTCAGCAATTTACATGAAACACACCTTAAGTTAATCCAGATTCATACACATACAACAGTTCTACTTAGTCCAAAAGTACTACAGAAACCTGGAAACACCAAGACGAAGACAAAAGAGAGTGAGGGCTGTCTACAGAGTGCACACGGAGGACATGCCTCAGACCAGAAACAAATATATCACCTTTGGATTCAATCACTGAGAGCTCAGAACAAGACCTTCACCTCGAGAGCGAGTCAGAGGCACTCACAGCATCTTCTAACCACTGAGTGCTTTCTCATGCTGTCTTTTAATAGACTTGTGAGTGGAGCTGCAATCCCATTACAATAAGTGACACTAAATCTAAACTGACCATTCACTAAACCTCACCTTCTCTTACTGTTGCTACACTACAGCTTTCCGATCCAGCATGTGCATGACGGGTGGAATTGACCAACGACGATGTAGAAGATCTACTATGCGAAAGCAGGTACAAGATCTTCAATCCATAACATATGTCTGCAGATTGATCCTAAAGCCTACGCTCAGAAGTCTAATCAACGAGCAAAGAGAGAAACCAGAATAAATCCATGTCAGATCTTTGCTGTGATACAGGAACTAACCTTGTCATTGGTTAAGTTATTCTGATTAACCCCCAAATAAATACACTATATTGCCAAAAGTTTTGGGACACCCCTCCAAATCATTGAATTCAGGTGTTGTTTTTCAGGGGTTAGGCCTTAGTTCCAGTGAAAGGAAATCTTAATGCTTCAGCATACCAAGACATTTTGGACAATTTCATGATCCAAACTTTGTGGGAATAGTTTGGGGATGGCCGCTTCCTGTTTCAACATGACAGCTCACCAGTGCACAAAGCAGTTTGGTGTGGAGGGACTTGACTGGCCTACACAAAGTCCTGACCTCAACTCGACAGAACACCTATAGGATGAATTAGAGCAGAGACTGCGCGCTTTTCATCCAGCATCAGCGTCTGACCTCACAAATGCACTTCTAAAGGAATGGTCTAAAATTCCCATAAACACACTCCTAAACCTTGTGGAAAGCCTTCCCAGAAGAGCTGAAGCTGTTATAGCTGTAAAGGGCAGGTCAACTCCATATTACATTCATGTGTATGTGAATGTAGAAGTCCCAAAACTTTCGGCAATATAGTTTATATATATACACTATATTGCCAAAAGTATTTGCTCACCCATCCAAATAATCAGAATCAGGTGTTCCAATCACTTCCATGGCCACAGGTGTATAAAATCAAGCACCTAGGCATGCAGACTGTTTTTACAAACATTTGTGAAAGAATGGGTCGCTCTCAGGAGCTCAGTGAATTCCAGCGTGGAACTGTGATAGGATGCCACCTGTGCAACAAATCCAGTTGTGAAATTTCCTCGCTCCTAAATATTCCACAGTCAACTGTCAGCTGTATTATAAGAACGTGGAAGTGTTTGGGAACGACAGCAACTCAGCCACAAAGTGGTAGGCCACGTAAACTGACAGAGCGGGGTCAGCGGATGCTGAGGCGCATAGTGTGAAGAGGTCGCCAACTTTCTGCAGAGTCAATCGCTACAGACCTCCAAACTTCATGTGGCCTTCAGATTAGCTCAAGAACAGTGCGCAGAGAGCTTCATGGAATGGGTTTCCATGGCCGAGCAGCTGCATCCAAGCCATACATCACCAAGTGCAATGCAAAGCGTCAGATGCAGTGGTGTAAAGCACGCCGCCACTGGACTCTAGAGCAGTGGAGACGCGTTCTCTGGAGTGAGGAATCGCGCTTCTCCATCTGGCAATCTGATGGACGAGTCTGGGTTTGGCGGTTGCCAGGAGAACGGTACTTGTCTGACTGCATTGTGCCAAGTGTAAAGTTTGGTGGAGGGGGGATTATGGTGTGGGGTTGTTTTTCAGGAGCTGGGCTTGGCCCCTTAGTTCCAGTGAAAGGAACTCTGAATGCTTCAGCATACCAAGACATTTTGGACAATTCCATGCTCCCAACTTTGTGGGAACAGTTTGGAGCTGGCCCCTTCCTCTTCCAACATGACTGTGCACCAGTGCACAAAGCAAGGTCCATAAAGACATGGATGACAGAGTCTGGTGTGGATGAACTTGACTGGCCTGCAGAGTCCTGACCTCAACCCGATAGAACACCTTTGGGATGAATTAGAGAGGAGACTGAGAGCCAGGCCTTCTCGTCCAACATCAGTGTGTGACCTCACAAATGCGCTTCTGGAAGAATGGTCAAAAATTCCCATAAACACACTCCTAAACCTTGTGGACAGCCTTCCCAGAAGAGTTGAAGTTGTTATAGCTGCAAAGGGTGGACGGACGTCATATTGAACCCTATGGATTAGGAATGGGATGTCACTTAAGTTCATATGCGAGTCAAGGCAGGTGAGCAAATACTTTTGGCAATATAGTGTATATACACAAAAAATGAGTCAGGACACCCTTGGCTTTCAGTGTTATCCTCTGTTGGATAACCTTACACAGAATTTTAGTGCTGTTGTTATGAACAAGCACATTTGTGTTTGTGGAACGTTTCTATAAATATATTGTCCCTAGTAGTAAACAACAAATTCTCAAAGTCCTGAGTGTTTACTTTTTATATGAGCCATTAACCTCCACCATGGAGTGTGACAAAGACATCCAATACCGAATATGGAAATCGCAACACAGGAGGCTTCTGGTAAAAGAGATGATAAACAAAATAATTTTGAAAAAAAATTACATCTACCCTGGAAACACAGTGAAGGCCATGAAGTGAAGAAAATAGGTCTTCATCATGGCATTACCAAGAACAGGACGTTCCATATCAGGAAGTCTGCCAAGAGATTGACGCCAAAATTAAAGGAGCTGCAGGAATATCTGCCAACTGCTTGTGACTCACTGCCTGTGCCAACAATCTCTCTTATTTTTTCACATGCCTGGACTAGAAGGAAGCCCTTTCTCATGACCAACCTAAAAAAAACGAGCCCAAAGTAGAATTTGGACGTAGAACATGGCAGCTCATTACCAAGAAAGGCATGTCGGTGGCAGCGTCATGCTATGTGGCTGCTTCTCCTCAGCTGGAGCTAGGGTTCTAGTCCCAAAATGAATCATGGATCAATCCTTTGTTAGACAGCTGATGATGGCAAAAGATTTCACCATCCAGCAACATCCGAAAACAAGCCAAAGCACAAATCCATATCAATAAAGAAACAGCTTCAGAAGACGATCAACATTTTGGAATAGCTCAATCACAAGCCAGATCTAAATGCGATCAAATATCAGTCGAATGACCCTGAAGAGGACTGGGTACAGAAGATCCCCTCGCAATTTGGTGACACACTGTGACATGGAGCTATTTATATCCATCCTGCCCCCAATTTGCAGCTGAGGGAATGTTATGAAATTATATTTTGCTGAGTAGAACAGGAAATCTTTGAAATGTGTGTGTGTGTGTGTGTGTATGCGAGAGAGAGAAAGGGAAAAGTAGAAACTAGTAATACAGAAAGGCTTTTGTAATCTATGTAATATAAACTTTATTTTCTCCCACAATTCTCTCATTATGCCAGTACACCCAAACACCTTGTGTGTAATATAAAAACTAGTAAATTAGTAAACTGGTAAATAAAATTAAAATCAAATAAAAAATAAATTTGAAAAAATGACTTTTTCAACACAACATCTTCAAATCAAATTAATCAAATGAACAAATTATTATAAGTATTTTACATTTTATACATAAGTACTTAGGGCTGTCACTTTATCACTTTTTCAACTTTTCTAGTTATGCCTGATCGGTGTATAGAAGTACTTTAACCTTTACTAAACATTAGAAATGGTCTCACAGACTCTAAACACCATACAAGTGTTAAGGAATGTGTACATTCATGCAACCAGGTTACTGTACATTTCTCCTCTTGCTTATTTTTTTTACATCACAAAAACCTGCCATCCTTTTTCTACTGCCCACATATAGGTATTCAATTTACAAGTACACAAGACTTGAAAGCTTGTCAGAGGTACCACTGCCTAGATACAGTTGCTAAGCTACGAGTGGTCAATCACTGTGGTTAACAGAGGGGTTAACAAAGGGTCTGGTTTAAAGCGTGCAAATCTGTGCCACGTCCAGGGGCCAGATGGGACACTTGTGCCATATAACCTCTGTATAATTGTCTCAGCTGTACACTATTTTTCATAGTCAGAGAGGGAGAAGCATGACAGTGGTTCCAGATTTCCTTCGGGAAAAACAAGTCAACGAGTTCAACTAATGAGTGGGTGTCCATTCCAAAAAGTAAAAAAAAGTCTGACCTCCAAAAGTGTTTTCTCTTGACTTCCTATTTTCATCCTAATTTTTATTCTAAAATAGCAATCATTTATCACAGGAGCAGCGGATAACTTTCCCGATCTATCATGATCTCGTCAGCTCTTGCTTTTACCATCAAATTACCATCAAGTCTATACAAGAAATACACAAAGGAGAGAGAGATTTCAGAAACAACAGGTAGAGCTCTTCTGGGTGGAAAAGGGAATAGCCTCAGCGAATAGGGAATAGCCTCAATATATGTATCACACATTCAAAGGAATAGCTTCAATAGCGAGGGCAGTAACAGACTTGTGATTGTCTAGAATTCTATCTAAAACATCTTGTACAATCAGCCTAAGGAAAGAGAAATATCACCTGTCTGAACTGAGAGAAGAATCAAGCACAACAGTCATAGAATATGATACAGTACACACATCTCCGCCAGCATGACTGTATAACAAACACTACGCACAATGGGTTAAATTTTAAGAATTTGTCCATTCATGAATTTTCCGTGCCAGTTATCCTATGCAGGGTCACAGGGTGTGTGGATTCAATCCCAGGGGACTTGAGGCATAATGCGGGATACACCCTGGTCAGGGTGCCAACTCATCACATGGCACAATCACTCACACACACACACACACAGAAAATTTAGACATGCCTATCAGCCTACAACACATGTCTTTGGACTGGCGGAAGAAACTGTGGAGGAAACCCCTGATGCCCTAGGAGAACATGTAAACTCCACGCACACAGGATGGAGACCGGAATCAAACCCCAACCCTGAAGATGTGCAGCAACAATATTTATACTAAAAGCAGAAAACAACAATGCTTCAGTCTCTGGACGACTTTTCATTAAGTGGACATTTTTAAAAACGCAACTGAAATAAATATAAATTCAGCATTTATTTAAAAGAGCTTCCTCAAAAAGAGTTCTGGAATTTATTACTGATGACTCGATACCACTATCAAAATTAAAATTGTATATATATATATATATATATATATATATATATATATATATATATATATATATATATATATACACATACACATACATATATATATATATATATACATTAAATAATATTAAAATAAATATTAAAATTAAAAGTAAAAATTATATATTTTGAGCTCCAAATATTTTGCAGTTTCTTTTTTTCAAATCTGTCATTTATTGCAGGACCCGATGCCCAACAACAGTTTCTCTAATATCTGATCTGAATTTTTTATTTATTTTTTTACTGGCTTAAGTCCAATACTGATACGAGATCCACAGCATTTCTGGCATTTAATAGAATTCTTGTCATTTTATTTAATCACTTCTTTAAATTACCTCATTCTATTGTATTTTAATTATTCAATTCTATTCTCCATACATTTCATTTTATTCTGTATTTTATTACTTTTTATTATTTTCTACCTGATTTTACAACAATTTGTGCAACACAGGTATGAAATTAAATAGTTAATTATATTATTATTATTTATTAATTAATTAATTAATTAATTGCATAAGCCAATTTATGAATCTCAAGCAAATGTTCTCCACTGTACCTCTACACGTTTTTTTTTTTTGTTTCTAAATGTAAGCTGAGTTTCTATTAAAGGAAAAAGTCTGGCACTGTTTGTACATCAAAAATTACTCATGGGGTACCAATAATTATAGAACTATGAAAAAAGTGCACTATTATCAAACATAATTTGTTTGGTAGGGGGAAAAAACAGGCTTGTGATATCACAAAGCTGCATCTATGTCTCATTTTGCTATGCTAACATTTCCAGTGCCACAATTCAGGAGTTTGGAGATATTTTCAGGATCACTAAAATCGCTCCTGAACAGTTTTAGGAGTTTGATAACTGTTTCGAACCGAGCAAAGGAGACTTCTCTAACATGGCAGATGACCTCTAAATTGTGTTCCCGAGCAACCAACACGCACAACATACCTAAACGATGCTTTAAAAAGAAAAGCCTGATTTGCTCGCATTTTTTCCTGGACGAACAATGGAGCGCTATGTTCAATACCACTGACAGCTGGAGGAAGACTGATAATCCTTCCTTTTATAGCAAAAGAGAAAAATAGCAACAGAGGAAGAAAATGCCGGATGAGAGAGCTACTGTAAGGAAGCAAATACAAAACAAGCAAATAGAAAACACTGGTTTCCGCCCCAGTCCGAAGATATGCGTCCATGAGAGGCTCCAGGCTCCAAGTTCCTCACCATGTTCTTCAGCAGCAGTACTACTTTAGTAGGCTTGGGCTCTCATACATGATTATATCTTAACAAAAGAAATAGATCCATATCTGGATCCAGAGGCTGTGAGCAGTCATGGTTGGCGAGCAACACTAGAAGCCCAGTGATGTAAATGTTCTTGACTCATCAGCTTACCACTTGGGCACTATATTATTACACTGGGGCCATGTGATGGTGACACATTTGTGAGAGATGCTGTCCAAGAGCAACCATGGTGCCAGAGGAAAGCCTTGCCAAAGAACAGTAAATCCCTTACATAACTCCTAAAACTCCTTTGATTTCACAGTGTGGCATACTAAACGATTTCCTCAAGGCCTGCTCTCTTGTTTTTGGCTTTTCTGTATGACATAAAGGATAATTTCATCTACTTGTCCTATCCTCCAGGACTGCCAGACTGGTCTGGGTACAAAGTAGAGTATGCATCACTTCCCCTAGATGTCACTGGCAGTCTTCACACAATGTCTAAAGACCTACCTCTTCCTGAAATACTTGTATTACCTCCCAACAGAGTTTTAGGACTGATGGAAGTCGCTCTGGGTTAGGATAAAAGCATCTGCCAAATGCTGTGAACGTAAACAGAAAAGTTCTTCCATTAATGAAACATTTCAGCAACAGTCTTTGCAGGTTTTTGAAGGAAGACTAAGTGTGTCAGAATGCAGCAGTTCTCTGGAAAAACCTGCTAAACATGTAGCGACTCTTCCTGCTTCATTTCTTACCCTCAGCACGACTCCAACCTAGCAAGTCTCCAAGCAATCCCCACCACATATGACCAGCTGTCTCATCCTCCAGTTGACAAATTTGTCTTAACCTAAGCCTGAAAATAAACCCAAAACCTTAATGTTGTTGTTGTTGTCCTTTGGCTGCTTCCTGTTTAGGGATCCAATTATCATATTTAGATTTTTTTACCCTGGATACCTTTCCTAACGCAACCCTTCCATTTTATCCAGGCTTGGGACTGGCACTAAGAGTTAACCCCTCAGCAACTGGGTCGGTTCCCTGCCCATGAATTGAACCCAGGCTGCGATGGTGAGAGCTTGACATCCCGCCACTGGACCAATGAATTTGTTGAATTTGATGCAGCAGGTTCTTTATTTCTTTTCAAAAGTTTGTCTGTTTACCGACGCCAAAGTCTCATGTTGTGGAGCACGCACTAGAATGTCTACTATGTAACACACAGAGCCGGATCCCTTTGAGGAGTCGGAATTCCTGTGCGACACCAGCAGCTCCTGACCGCACAGATGGTAACATTATTACACCCTTCTCTTCTCTCTACTGTCCTTAGACCTGAAATGGTGGAAATGATCCTCCTCCCATTTCTAATGATGAAATTGCACAAGCTACTCACGTAGCACATTACGTGTGACACAGCTTCAAAAGAAGACAAGTCAACTTGTGTTTATTAAGCAAGGTTCAGACAAGCCATTACTCGTTCAGTGTTTCTTACATTCCCACAAACGATTCATTATGAATTGAAGTATTAGTCATGAGACCACCAGCATTGCGTAAGTCGGATTAATTTGTAAGTCTGACAAAGTCAAAAAGTCAAAGAAGCTTTATTGTCACTTCAACCATATATAGCTGATGCAGTACACAGTGAAATGAAACAACGTTCCTCCTAGACCAAAGGTGCTACACATAAAGACAAAGTACAGGTGACGCAGACAAACATAGAGCTAAACATAGAGATAAAACTAAAAAAATTTAAAGCGAGTCTTATACACCTCTAACACAAATATACAATATAAAGCATAAAAAAAAACATGATCTTGTCCTTGTTCTATAGAATTCATGTTACAAGAACGAGTGACGTCTACCAACTTTTCACCTCAATCTCTCAATTATTTTCACTTTTCCATGGTTATTGTTTTGCGCTTCCTAGCAGTCCCCTCCATATAACTACTGCTTTTCCTCTTGCTTCCGGACATCCTTGGCTCTGATTGAGATCTGTACTACTGTACACTATCACACTGTACAGTAAGCACACAGCTGCACAATTGTGACAACGTCTGGCTGACACGTCAGCTACTTCCGCTATTTGTTCGCATCTACAGATGTTTGTAATTTGAGGACCATTCGTACCTGTGAAAGTTCACAACTCGAATGTTCGTAGAGTTTCTCAGAGTTCACCAAGTGACCTCAAATCAACTCAAATCAGCATCAGCAGCAAACAAAGAACTATTAAATAAGTTATATGCAAGTATTCGCATCCAGACATGTTCGCTTGCTAAATATATATGACATTAATGACACAGTTCTGTGTTACTGAAGGAAAACGTACATCACATCACAGCTAGCTTGCTAGATATCTGGCTTCTAGCACTTTGCAGCTTGAATGAATGGAGGTCAAAAAAAGTGACATAATTCCTAGCTCCAACTTCCCGTAATGTCACTAGCAATGGGAAGGGCATGGGAACGACATCGTGGGTCATTTGAGAAAGCTTTAACTAAAGCGAAATAGGCAAACATGACAACGAAAGAATTTCTCACATGGAATTGTAATCTAAACTAAACCTGCAAACATATTATGAATATTAATCTGAGACTTAATCAGGATAGATTTATCCTTTTGAGAAGAAGTCAGAGTGTCAGATCTGATCTGAGAGCTTAGCAACAGCTAACGGAGGCAAGAAAATGTACACTGTGATGCTGGATGCTTTAAACACAGTGATGTGATCGAATCCGGTTAAATTAGCGACGATGTATTTTGCTACAAAGTGTAAAAAAAATTCTAAAGGTTAGTGTAGCTGTTACAGCTAGATGCTGAGCAGCAGACACCCAATCAGTGCAAACAGCATGTGTGTCTCATATTATGTGAAAACCAAGACGTACACTTAGCAACAAAAACGGCTCGGTAGCATCAGACATCAAAACACTGAGTAGAGGAAGTTGGGTATTAGCGAACAGCAGACCTCTCCTTTTAAGCCAGGGTTTGGGAATGTACGGCGTGAAACTGCAGCTCATGATAAGCCAGAATTAACTGATAACCGCAGGGTAAAGTATGAGCAATGTGAAACATCAGACAAGATAACCCAGGATTTCATTTACCCAGAGTTTATAATCAGCCAGAGGAAACTATTTCACAAAAACAGTCTGTTTAATCCCATGGTCTTAACGTGTTTCTTTGTTTTGTTTCTTTCTTTTTTTAAGAAATTGATTTTGCTTGTTTAGCCACGTGAAATGACCCATAATTTGAGCGAATAAAACCTAAAAATACAAGCAGTGTATAGTGTCAGCTCTGTGATCTCTGTCTGCCAGAAACAAACAGGAAGTCTCAGTCAGAGAAACAGGATCCTTGTTAAAGAGATATGTCTGTCACAACATGGCACATCTCCTAAAAGCCAAGCACAAAGATTACCGCTACAGTGAGAATGCTGTAATATTATGTTGCTTGGAGGAAGAATCTGAGCTCGTCTGATAAACACACACTGGCTCTGTGAGTGAAAAAGCATGACAGCAGCTTAGAAGAGCAGCATGCAGATACAAACCCATAGACAGGTGATACAGGCGGTGTCTCCTTCAGGAACTGCTCCAGCTGATGCTCAGGACCGCTCTATATATAAAGCACATGAGGAACGTCAGAAAGCTGGAAGTTATTTCTGATTTCTGGACATGAGAAAGAAACCAAACTCGCTCATCCATGTGTTTATGGACCTTGCTTGTGCACTGGTGTGCAGTCATGTTGGAATAGGAAGGGGTCATCCCCAAACTGTTCCCATTAGGTTTGCAGCAGGAAATTGTCCAAAATGTCTTGGTATGCTGAAGCATTAAGAATTAATTTCACTGGAATTAAAGGGCCGAGCCCAACCCCTGAAATACAACCCCAGAATTCACCTGAATGAGGGGTGTCCCAAAACTTTTGGATATATACATGACAATAAACTTAATAAGATTATAAAAAGTATTTCTAAATGTGTTGAATAATTTCAAGCTTGAAATATTTATATTCCAATTATTTCTAAATATTATTTAATTATATATACATTTAATTATTGTATAAATATTTATATTAATATTTTATATTTATTTCTAGAAAGAAGCAAAATTATGTGACGATAGAAAAGAAGATTCAAAGCTTTAAACGTGTGAAAATAATCTAGCAATAAGTTTAATAAACTGATCTGTTCTGGTCTAATCTTAGACAAAATAAATACTGCCTAAATCTGTTTAGATTTAAGAAACACTTCCTAAGAGGCCATTTTTTTTGCATCTAGCAAGACTTCGAGGTTCGAGTTAAAGAACAAGAGTGGGAAGTGTAGAATCGTTTCCTTATTTTCTGATGCCTTCTGAGAGAGACAGAGGAAAGATTGTGTGTGACCTCACACTATATCCCTTATAAACAAAAACCCCATAAGACATGTCTCACTGAGGAGGAAGAGGAGGAGGAGGAGGAGAAAGACAGAGAATGTGTGGAGAAAGAGGAGGAAGAACAGGAAGAGAAGGAGGGAGAAGAAAAAGGGAGGATGAGGGGATGAGGAAGAAGAAGAGAAGGAGGAGGTGAAGGTGGAGGAAGAGTCAGAAGATAATGAGGAGGAAGAGGAGAGGAAAAGAAGGAAGAGGAAGGTGAGTGCAGAGTAATTAGACTGATGGATGTCGTTTTCTTTATTACATTAGTTTCATATTAAGCAGGTTATAATGCTCTTGTGTGTCGACATTGAGAGGCGTTTTAATATTCTACAAAGCATCAAGCTTTCTCGTCTCAGTCATGTGTGGGACTGCTGCGGTGAGCCCAGCTTTTGTGCACGGCTATAAATAGTCCAGCAATCAAGGCTTCACGACAGACTAGAGAGCCAGCAAACAAAAGGTGGACCAACTGCATGACACCCAGCAATGACACCGCTTTTCAATGTTACTCTGCTCGAGGATTACATTCAAGGAGTCTGATTTGCAATTTGTATTTATTTAAGTGGTAGCTGAAATAGTTGGAAAAATATCATACACTACAATAAAAAGTGATGTTTTTTTTTTTTCAATGCCTGTAAGATGTGTGTGTTCTGACAGTAAACAAGCCCGGCTTTGTTAACAAGTAGAACAGAACAAACCCCTTATGGATAAATTAGCAGTCTGTGCTCCTAGAACTAGATTATTATTTTTATTTTTATAGTTTTTTTATTGGTGGATATGTAGAGTCAGCAGGCTACACAAAAAAATACATAAATAAAACCAATAATAATAATAATAATAATAATAATAACAACAGGAATAATAATAATAAAATTCTTCTATAACGCAACTCAGAAGCCTCATAAAATGTGATAAACTTGGGAAAGAAAAGCTACAACTGGATAATGAAGCAATGATTAATATACACCGATCAGGCATAACATTATGACCACCTGCCTAACATTGTGTTGGTCCCCCTTTTGCTGCCAAAACAGCCCTGACTCATCATGCACTGTGTATTCTGACACCTTTCTATCAGAACCAGCATTAACTTCTTCAGCAATTTCAGCAACAGTAGCTCGTCTGTTGGATCGGATCACACGGGCCAGCCTTCGCTCCCCACGAGCCTTGGCTGCCCATGACCCTGGTTAACTACTGTTCCTGCCTTGGACCACTTTTGAAAGATACTGACCACTGCAGACCGGGAACACCTCACAAGAGCTGGGGTTTTGGAGATGCTCTGATCCAGTGGTCTAGCCATCACAATTTGGCCCTTGTCAAACTCACTCAAATCCTTACCCTTGCCCATTTTTCCTGCTTCTAACATCAACTTTGAGGAGAAAATGTTCACCTGCTGCCTAATATATCCCACCCACTAACAGGTGCCATGATGAGGAGATAATCAGTGTTATTCACTTCACCTCTCACTACTCATAATGTTATGCCTGATCGGTGTATAATTCTACATTTTCCACACAGACCCTTTCTATTAATCATCTATCCATTTTCTTTAGAGCTCATTCCACACAGGGTCATGTGGAGCCTGGAGTCTATCCTAGTTCACACACTCCGAATAATTTAGACGTGCCAATCAGCCTACACTGCATGCCTTTGGACTGGGAAAGAAAAGAGGAGCAGCTAGAGGAAACCCCTGAAGCTTCATGCACACAGAACTAAACCCCTAACCTAACTAAGCCACTGTGCTCCAGCTCTGGCTTTCATCATACAGCTATTTCTTTCAGAGACGCAGCCGTCTGATGTTTTTATCCCGTATTCATGAAACGGCTTTGAATGTGACAGCGAGTGTCTCTTTGTCGCATGCTCTCATTTACAGCCCTTTTGTTCTTCCTCTAAAGAGGATGACAGACACACTATAAAATCTGTCCTAAAGCATCTACAGAAACAGGAGATGTTGAATCTTAGCCTTAAGCATAACCCACTTAATGTTTCCAGTTTTTTTGATTCATTGCTCACCACATATGGACCTGAAATGACAGCAGACAGACCCTGAAACATATCTTGAGTCTCAGAAAGCAGGCTTGAAAGCTGCTGGTTGCTAGGCTACATTCCTCATATGGGATGCAAGTGTGGATGGAATGAATCAAGTCACCAGCTCAGCGTGGTTTTCCTAGGTGTGTTAGTTTATGCAAACACTCAAGGCTAAGAACGACTGTGGGCATCAGGAGTGGCACAATAACTCACAATGCTTTCACGCAGACTGTCTGTTTATATTTGTTAGCAATTTGTCACTCCGTTTCCCTTACGGCAAGGATTTGGGTAAAGCGTAAAAATAGCAAGGCACCTTGGTGACAGCAAGCATCAGCTTCGACTGTAAATAAGTCAATGGTCCAAATTCATCAAGTTCAAGTTCATGAGGGTAAAATAGATGCTCTGTGATTTACAGTGTTTTTACAGATGAAAAAATACACATTGTGTGCTAGCAAGTCTTTTAAATCTGAACTTAGCAATAAGCCTTAACCCTGTTTGGATTGATTCCATAATTCCATCTGTTGGTTATCTGGCAACCACGTGGCCAGAATATTTCAATCAAAAACTGTGCTCCAGGGTGTAGTGTTCCTTTAAAATGAGGAAAGTGGATGCAAATCAGTCACAGGCCAGTTACAGCATGACTGCACAAGCCATCATCTCCCTATTACAACTATACAGCTTTGGTAAGAGAGACACGAGACGTTCTTCAGAGGAGGTCTGAAGATCTCATGCTACGTTCACAGACACGGCGATTTTATGGCTGCAAGTCTCCAGTCACTGCAGTAGGAAAGTCATCTGTACCAGTAAGCTGTTCCTGTTCCTGGTTGCCATAGTAATGATGTATATCAGTGGCTGGTGCTGATTTGCTGATTCGCATTCCAAATCAAAAAATCTGGAAGGAGATTTGTGTATAAAATTCACCGATCATGTGTGCTTCACTCCTATTGGAAGTCGCTTAAAGTATAGTTACATAAAGTTCAACTTTTCCGAACTTAGGCTTGGCGCTGGACACGCCCACATCTATTCGTGGTCAGAAGTCGGCAGGTCTGATTGCAAATGAATGAGCTTTGCCGCTGTGTGTGTGAACGCAGCATTATTCAGACTGTTCTAAGCCAGACTAAGCCTCTGATCTTTAAAAGATGGACATCTCAGCGTTCAGACCTGACATGCTAAGCCTGCTTACAGTAATTGGGTTAGTCTCCATTAGTGTGAGGATGAGCTCAGAGAAAGTACGGCCATTCCTGGCACTGAAGCACTATGTCTTACGAGCTCGACGCATTATTAATGAATGACTCTGCACTAGTCGGATGATGTAATTCTAACTCAGTAATAACCAAAATGAACTCTGGCATATCAGGGGAGGAATAACGTTAACACCACGGCAGCACGCTTACGGCAGATAGAAATCAATCAAAGCCAGCGAGTCCCTAGACATGCACAATTTAGACAGAGGGGAACGCTTTGGCTGTGGCTCCTCAGAGAAATCAGAGCGTAGCCTCATGGCTCCCGCTGTGCTCAAAGGGCAGACGGAGGAGCAGAACTGAGCATATGCTCACACGCCAGGAAAGAGGGCTAAAGAAACAAGCTCTAATCAATAACGTGTCACGTGAACCAGAAGGTGCAATGACTCTCTATGAATGTCGTGTAGCAAAGACAACAGTTTTCTAGTTGTCATCCAGACGTGTTTGACATGTGATGATCTGAAGTTTTGGCCAAACATAATGACTGATCTTCAAGATAGCTGCAAAAAAACATTCTCCAAGTGCAAGATCTGCTAGTCTGGGCTTTTAATGCGACGTGAGAGGAAGAAGACATTTGAACGGTTCTCAATTCCTCTTAGTTCCAGTGATTCAGCATACCAACACATTTTGGACAATTTCATGCTCCCTACTACACAGAGACTGTGAGCCAGGCCTTCTCGTCCAACATCAGTGCCTGACCTCACAGATGTGCTTCTAGAGGAGTGATCAAAAATTCCCATTAACACACTCCTAAACCTTGACTGCAAAGGCCGTGCCAACTCCATAATAAATTCATGTGCATGTAAAGGCAAACGTCCCAGTTTTGGCCTGGCTCACAGTCTCTGCTCTTCCCAGAGGTGTTCTATCGGGTTGAGGTGCAGGCCAGTCAAGTTCCTCCACACCAAACTCGCTCATCCATGTCTTTATGAACCTTGCTTTGTGCACTGGTGTACAGTCATGTTGGAACAGGAGGTCATCCCCAAACTGTTTCCACAAAGTTGGGAGCATGAAATTGTCCAAAATGTCTTGGTATGCTGAAGCATTAAGAGTTCCTTTCACTGGAACTAAGGGGCCAAACAACACCTGAAATACAACACCTGACTTCAATGATTTGGAGGCGTGTCCCAAAACTTTTGCCAATACAGTGTACAGGTCATCACCTGGTCATGTGATCACCTTCCATTTACCACATGGTGTCCGCGTGGCTGTGAAAGTGATGCAAGACGCTGATTCTTACTTCATTTTGGGGTGAAGCAAGATTCCAGAGAGACGTAATTAATAATCACATTTTTTCATATCATGATTCAGGAAGTGTTTAATATCAGCAGTGAGAAAGGGTCACTGACACACATGCTATAAAACTAAATAAATATTTAGGGAAATCTGTCTGTAATTTCCTCAGAGGACAATGACGAGAAACCCTTTTCTGACGATCCGGATGTAAAAAAAAAATAATTAATCACAGACAGGACCAGGAAACTGACCCCAAAAAGACCCCAAATTTAATCCTGTCTGCACAGGGGTTTATGTTTCTCTTTACATCTATGTGAAATCCAGGAGAGAAATCTTCAAAGGCTGTCACACTAACAGCATGAAATCATGCTGCTGTCCCGTCCAAGCTTCATTCACAATGGAACAAAAACAAAAAACACAGAAGAGTACCCCATGCCTCAGCTGTCGCACACGCTACAGGATGCCGGTCAAAAACAGGGCAAGGAAAAACAAAAAGCAAAGTCAGCAGGAGAATGTCGAGGCGTTTTATCCTTTATTTATTATATCACGTAAAGAGGAACAGAGGAAGGTGGATTTCTCAGTGACAATCAATCTCTCTCTCTCTCTCTCTCTCTCTCTCTCGCTCTACATTCCTGAGTTTGGGTGGAGATGACCGAGTGCATTCCTTATCCTGTTCGAATCTGACCAACCAGAACACTGATTATAAAGACGCAAAAATTCCCAGCAGATGTTAATCGAAGGCGTGTGTACCACAGCGGCAGCCTCGTTAAACCGATTATTCCGAGAGGGTTCTGCTGGGGTATGTCAACTTCGAGTGAGTCACAGGAACAACGAGCTAGCCTACGCTAATTACAGCCAGGCTGTTTATTGACGAATTACTCATCCCACTTATCCTGCCTTTCAGCTTGGATTACAGGTGTCTACCTAACAAGCGTTCAACACATATAATACAAATAAAATACGTGAAGCGAGCGTGCAAGCTCTCTCACCAGAGATGACAGAAACTTGTTTATTCAATAAATCTGCACCCAAACAGTCAAGCTGATCTATGATCAATAATCAACATGGTCTACGATTAATATTTTCTTGCCTTCAGAAATGTTACAATGGTTTTGATAAACACCACGGGTTTGATTATAGTGTCATTTTTGAAGCTTGTATATTAGATTCTCTGAAAAAAGTTTTCATGAAAGCATTTACCAAATAATTAACTGTAATTACAGAATAATGAACCCACTGTGAGACTTCTAATAAACACCATTCCCAAGTCAACATCTGGCTTTTGTCGTGTCCATCGGCGCCACGCAAAGGCGACTGAAACAAATTAAATACTCGCTTTTGTTCAGACTGACAGATGGATCATTTGACCTGAGGCTGTGTTAATAATTTACAATCCAACGCTCAATAGAGCAGGTCTGACACACCCTACATGTCAGAGTGCTCCCGTCATCAACCGGTCGAGGTCATGTGAAGGAGAGTTCAGGTAAGGAAAGGTGATGACATTTTTGTAAAGAAAAATAAAATAAAAAATTCACCACTTGTTTATTCACAATCAAGCTGAAGCTTAGGGACATGAGATAAATATTGATCCTGACTGAGGTCTGACCCTGAGAGGAGTCTGACACTGACAGATGTCTGATCTTGAGATGTGTCTGATACTAACAGATGTCTGATCCTGAAATGTGTCTGATACTGACTAAGGTCTGATCCTGACTGAGGTCTGACCCTGAGAGGAGTCTGATACTGACAGATGTCTGATCCTGACAGGAGTCTGATACTGACAGATGTTTGATCCTGAGATGAGTCTGATACTGACAGATGTCTGATCCTGACAGGAGTCTGATACTGACTAAGGTCTGATCCTGACTGAGGTCTGACCCTGAGAGGAGTCTGATACTGACAGATGTCTGATCCTGACAGGAGTCTGATACTGACAGATGTCTGATCCTGACAGATGTTTGATCCTGAGAGGAGTCTGATACTGACAGATGTCTGATACTGACAGATGTTTGATCCTGAGAGGAGTCTGATACTGACAGATGTCTGATCCTGACAGGAGTCTGATACTGACAGATGTCTGATCCTGACTGAGGTCTGATCCTGACAGATGTCTAATCCTGACTGAGGTCTGATCCTCAGAGGTGTCTGATCCTGACTGAGGTCTGATCCTCAGAGGTGTCTGATCCTGACTGAGGTCTGATCCTCAGAGGTGTCTGATCCTGACTGAGGTCTGATCCTCAGAGGTGTCTGATCCTGACTGAGGTCTGATCCTCAGAGGTGTCTGATCCTGACTGAGGTCTGATCCTCAGAGGTGTCTGATCCTGACTGAGGTCTGATCCTCAGAGGTGTCTGATCCTGACTGAGGTCTGATCCTCAGAGGTGTCTGATCCTGACTGAGGTCTGATCCTGACAGATGTCTAATCCTGACTGAGGTCTGATCCTCAGAGGTGTCTGATCCTGACTGAGGTCTGATCCTCAGAGGTGTCTGATCCTGACTGAGGTCTGATCCTCAGAGGTGTCTGATCCTGACTGAGGTCTGATCCTGACAGATGTCTAATCCTGACTGAGGTCTGATCCTCAGAGGTGTCTGATCCTGACTGAGGTCTGATCCTCAGAGGTGTCTGATCCTCAGAGGTGTCTGATCCTGACTGAGGTCTGATCCTCAGAGGTGTCTGATCCTGACTGAGGTCTGATCCTCAGAGGTGTCTGATCCTGACTGAGGTCTGATCCTCAGAGGTGTCTGATCCTGACTGAGGTCTGATCCTCAGAGGTGTCTGATCCTGACTGAGGTCTGATCCTCAGAGGTGTCTGATCCTGACTGAGGTCTGATCCTCAGAGGTGTCTGATCCTGACTGAGGTCTGATACTGACTACATTCTGACATGCTCTGTCCCTCATGCACTACCTGCTACACGCACTGCCTCATCGCCTCATCTCAGCTCTGCCTGTTCCAGCAGATCACAGCCTGACATTGTGATGACGGCTGTATTTATTTCAGACTTCTGCTTTTCCACATCATCGGACTTGCAAACATCTGAGTGATGATTAGCTCGCTATATCAGATAGCTAGCTCCAACCTTACTGCTGCCTTACTCGTTTAATCTGATGAGGAGAATAGTGAAAGGAGGACGACATGCACTCATACAAAAGGTTTTGCTTGACCAAGCGCTTTGTGTGTGGATGAGAAGATTACACATCCAACACTTCAGTGGAATCCGACGAAGAAAGCTAACCTGCTAGTGGCGTTAAATTGTGTATTAAGACGTCAACATTACCGAACTGGCCACTGTTAGCTCTGTCTTTAAAAACATGTGGCAGTTTACCTGATCTAAAGGAAGGTCAACCATGTCGCTGAGGGGCTTCAGCAAAGTGGAGCCCGTACAAGACGTCGTTTCAGTAGCCATGACTGTTGATGGATCCTTTACTTTGTCCGTTTCGGTAAGAAAAGAAATCCCCTGAATCCCCCTATCCAGTCTCCTCTCCTCTTCTCTTCTCTTCTCTTCTCTCCTCCCTTTCTCCTCTTCTCTTCTGCGCGCTGCTGGACTGATATCTCTCCGCTCGAGAACTTGTCTGAGGCGCAACAGCTCTAAACCTCCATGACAGACCGAATCCCAAATAGCGCCTATCTGGACATATAGCACACTACATGTAGTGTAGAATAAGAACTATTTTCTATCGTGAGTAGTGCACTTATAAAAGGAGTACCAACCTATTTGTATTCGAGCCCGTATAGGCGGGGTTAGGAGTTTGTTCCTCCCTTTTCAGCTAACCCCGCCCATCAGCTGGCTGCTTTGCCTCGCTTATAGAGCAGTAATGACAGTAATTTACTTATAATCATTAGTTTATTGTTTAACTCTTACACTGAGACTTTTATTAGCTTTAATAGCATGTGTGTCCAAAAACTTCTATATGATGTACTAATAATACATTCTGTGGTCAGTAAGGATATTATAGGTAAGCTTATGTTGGTGTTATATAGGTACATATAGTTTTATTGCATCCAGAGTGACCTTTATTCTATTAATGCAACCAAGCAGATGAGGGTTAAGGACCTTTCAAATGGGCCCTGCCATGCAGAGCTGGGATTGAACTCCAACAACCTTCCAATCAACCTTTTCTGGCCATATCCTGTGGCCTTTTTTTCCCAGCTACGCCGCCCATATTGGTCATTTTGTACATACACAGGTATTAACTGTTAAGCTACAATTGCTATGCAAAATTTGTTAACCCAGCACTTTCAATAAAAAGTAATTACACACAACCTGATATTATTTGGGTGGGGAACCAATAGCACAGTGCAGCAGTGACAGTGATGGGGACAAGTCAAAGCGACATGTCTGGACTCTTGTATGAAATTCTCACATGCATGTTTTTCACAACACTGCAACAGTAAAAACTGTACAGAAACATAAATGATCTACATGAATGACAATTACTACAGTGCCAAGATAAAATGCATAAGCACAGTTCATATTTTTGGACTGTTGGGTTGGTATCAATCTTTAGATTAAAAAAAGTAAGAAGCAATATATTTTGCTTTATCATTTCCCATCCAAAACTACTTATTAAGAAACATATCACTAAAGGTCATGTTGCAGCACTGCTGAAAGGATTACAGATAACACTAGAACTATATTTAGCTAGAATGAAATTAGTTGTAGGGCAGCACAGTGGTGGAGCAGGCAGTGATGTTGTCTCACAGCTCCAAGGTCCTTGGTTTGCTCTGGTTTCTACACAGTTTTCCCAGTTTCTTGTCACATAACAAAAAATAGGTGTGAATGAGTATCTGTGTGTGTGTGTGTGTGTGTGATGTTACCCTGAGATGGACCAGAATCGACTGTCTCTCTCTCTCTCTCTCTCTCTCTCTCTCTCTCTCTCTCTTTCTTTCTCTCTCTCTCTCTCTCTCTCTCTCTCAGTTTTATAAGTTGTAGAACATACAATACCTACAATCGGGGAAATAATTAGGGAAAAATTCAGTCATATCACTATTAAAACATTTACGTACACAGAGAGAGAAAGGCACATTCCTCATAAATGGACAAGTCCTCATAAAGCACCAAAATTTGCTTTTTTTGTTGTTTATAAGTCTAAGAGATGATATTAAAGGGTTAAACTCAGCAAGAAAAAAACAGAAGACACAAAAATGTATTTTACAACAACAAGCAACATTTTTGAAGACCAAACTGTGAACCACATGTATAAAGCAACCCAAATGTTATTAGTAGGGTTAATAAAAAACAAAGCTACAATAAACATACATAAATGAATGAATGAATGAATAAATAAATGAGCAACTGTTTCTTCCATAAGCCACAAAAGTCTCGTCAATATTTAAAAATAGATAAGGATATTATGAAGGATTTTATAATGAACTTCCGTAACCTTGTTGGATGCGAAAGGTGTCAGGTTTCTCAGAGCATGTTGAGTGAGAGTGACACGAGCATTACTGCAGCTATTGCAGTCAGACAGCGCCACCGTGTGGTTATGTCAGAAAGTGAAAATCAGCATGGGAAATTCCTGTCATTTACATCTCTATCTTCTGTGTTTGGCAACAAGAATGAAAACAAAAAATCTTGTTTAATCCTTTTCCCAGGAAGGGAACTGCAATCATTGTGGATTGGCTCTTTTTATACTCCATTGTGCCAACATGGGTTTCAGGCAAGGTTGGAAAATGAGCACTATTTATAATATTCCTGCTAAATTTGCTGGCCCATCACAGGCAAAGGAGTATTTTTTAATTTAATTTTTTTTTAAAATTTTTTTGTTAAAAAGAAGGTTGGATCAGCATTGAGCCTCTGTTGGAAAACGAGATCTTCTCATAACAACCCTACCAATGTTAGGCCCAAAAAATGACTGAAGTTGACCCATTGTTTTCCTGCTTATGATATTTTCCTACACCGATCAGGCATAACATTATGAGCTGTGACAGGTGAAGTGAATAACACTGATTATCTCCTCATCATGGCACCTGTTAGTGGGTGGGATATATTAGGAAGCAAGTGAACATTTTGTCCTCAAAGTTGATGTGTTAGAAGCAGGAAAAATGGGCAAGTGTAAGGATTTGAGCGAGTTTGACAAAGGGCCAAATTGTGATGGCTAGACCACTGGATCAGAGTATCTCCAAAACTCCAGCTCTTGCAGAGTGTTCCCGGTCTGCAATGGTCAGTATCTATCAAAAGTATCCTTAAATTCCTGTAAATATTCTTTAAGTCCTATAAGTTGCTTACCTCGCAACTTACAGGACTTAAAGGATCTGTTGCTAACATCTTGGTGCCAAATACCACAGCACACCTTCAGGAATCTAGTAAAGTCTATGCCATGATGGGTCAGGGCTGTTTTGGGAGCAAAAGGGGGACATGGTCACAAGGAGCCTGTAGTCTATCCTATCCTATATAGAGACAACACTTGCCTTTCATTATTAACATAGGTTTATGCATCGCATCCTACATTCTTGACCTATGACATATGGGTTCTACTAGAAATTAATTTAAGAAACAGCTGATAGGCGAAGAGATATTACATTTCAAGATGGAAACTGTTTTGCATTTAATATATGGCCGCTAGGGGGCACTCTATCCACATTATACTTTGCTTCATTCATTCTTTATTCCTCAGTACACGGTTTATCCGGTTTATCATGGTGAATACACCCTGGATATCGTACACAAGTCAGGGCACAACACACACATACACACACACACACACACACACACACACACAGGGTCAGTTTCAGAATTAGCAAGAACATGAGAACAGAAGAAAATGCGAAATTTTGCACAGACTCAGGATCGAGCCTGAGGCCACTGCACACATGCTTGTAACATCTCTTAATTTATGTCATATAGACATTTTGTGTCTAATTCTAACTACTCTAGTTACTCTTATTGTAAATCTGATCATTTGGGTGTGATCCTTCCATCCATCCATTTTCTGTAGCGCTTACCCTACACAGGGTTGTTCGGAAGCTGGAGTCTATCCCAGAAGACTCTGGGTTCAAGGTGGGGGAGCTTCATAGTGTGTTACTGCGTTTGAAATCTGAACCAGATTTTTATTGCTCTGCAGAGGAGTATCTTCTTTCGAGTATCTTAAGATCTTTTCTGAGCTAGATTTGCTTTTCTGATGAAAATAACGTGTGTGTTTGCGGAATAGTTCTAACTATAAGTTGTAGCCTGATAAATCTTCATCAAATTTCCAAAAAAGAGTCACATGAACTTCACATATTATGTTTCCCCACACTTCACATGTAGTGCATGTTTTTGTCTGAGTGTGATTTTCTTTCTCCGTGATTCAATTATTTTAATATGTTCATTTTTTTTAATGTTGTATAAATGGCACATGCCTGTATTTTACCACATGTGATTTCTCACATGAAAGAATCCTTCATTGTTCAGCGCAGCACGTTGTTCAGATGACGTGTTTACTTGAGCTAACGTGCAATTTCAAGGCACAAGGTGTTGAAATACGTGTTCACATTTTTCCCCACATGCAATCACATATTTTTCACATAATCACATGCGAAAAACTGTGTGTGCCTATTCCATAAGGAAGGGTATTTACTGAGCGCTGTGTGGTTTGTCGTAATGAAAGTGAAACAGAGAAAGATTTGCTATTGTTTAGTTAGTTAGTAGAGAGACAGAGAGAGAGAGAGAGAAAGAGAGAGAGAGACTGATATGCTAAGACAGAAAGACAGACATAGAGAAGGATACAGACAGAGCATGAGGATACCTACATATTCAGATAGACTAACACATACAGGGAGTTTTCTCTCTTCAGAGCACTCAAGTGCAGAACCAATTATACGTTCGTCAGGAAGAGATGACAGGTTGACGGTGGTGTCTCCATGGCAACTTTGCCCCAGCCATGGAAGAATTTCTCCTTTGTGCTTTCTTAAACAGAGCACACAGTCAGAGAGGAGCCGAGGAGGCCATGATCAAGCAAAAAGAAAAAAATCCCGTTGAAAGTTCCAGAGTCCAGCTCAATGACCCTTACAGCTCATAAAGTCTCCACAGAAAATCATTACGTGTGTGTGTGTGTGTGTTTCCCTCTTTAGACTGTTCTTTTTATAAACATGGCACCAGAACTCCTGAAGTGTCTAAAGTGAAGTGAGACCTAATACACAAGATCAAAATAGTCAAACACTGATTATTTGCTTTTAGTCCACATCCCTTGGGATAAAAATAGTCTCCTTCCCTTTGTAGGGCTTGTAAATTGGCCATGCCTGCCTTCACAATTTCACCAATGGGAAGGAAAAAGTGCTTGACGATCCACTGCCCGCTTAATGTCCGAGATCATCACCTGCTGTAAATTTAATCACAGGCTTGAGTTTTTCTTTATGATAAACAATGGTGTACTGCAGCTAACCGGCTTATATCCAGGAATAATCAGAGTGACTCAATAATCAGTGGCCCATTTTGTGTCCATTCCATTCACAAATGTAAAGGAGATAGATATTGTGTCTTATGCAACAACACACATACATTGTTTCACACTTACTTTACCTCCAGTTACTTTATATTCAACATTCGGATCACTGCAATTACTATGACATCATCAGAAGGCGTTCCTGTTACTGGTTGCCATATCTTTGGGTACCACGTATGTTTTCTTGCCACTTCTCTTGAAGCAGATTTGGCGTTTGTATATAAAACTCCACCAGTGTATATCTGCGTCCTATCATACGAGATGAAGCAGAAGCAGTTTGTGTTCTTTGGCATTGTGGCCATCTATCTGTGGCGAAAGTGCAAGCGCCAGACTGTCTGAGTCCATGTAACAGTTTGGACCCCCAGGCAGCATAGCTATTTGTCACGTCAGACATGGCCGACATGGTTAATAATTAAAAGCTAATGTTCCAGGCTATTAAATGGATTAGTGGATTAAGTTAGAATGCTTAGATACATTATTTCACGCACGTTTTATTTTTGTTTGTATGCAGTCAGAAACATATCTGGCAGTAGACGCATCATGTACGCTCCATTGGTAGTCGTTGCACCAAGTCTCTCCATATTTTTCATAAAGTTCAACTTTCATCAGTTTAGTCACGTCACCGGACACACCCACATCTAGTCAGCGAGGCAGCTGACATTGCCAGCTCTCTTTAAAAGGAATGATCTCTGGTCACTTTCACATTCTGCTCAGTTTTTTCCCCCACACACTTACTTAACTTAATCCTCTTCACTCCTGATGGAGCATCGATAAATCTTTTCCAGCCATTTCTGTCCTGGGCAAGTGTTGCCCTGGATTTGATGGATTTTTGAAGATGTAGTCATTGTTTCTGTAGCAAGAGCCCAGTGTGCAACCCTCCTCTTTTCACATCCTGGGTTTAGGGCCAGGAAGTGGCGGAGTTTCCAATACACTAATGTGAATTATATTATCATTCAACTTTTTACTGTAGCACTTATCCTACACATGGTAATGGGAAGCCTAGAGTTTGTCCCAGGGAACTCTTGGTACAAATCAGGGGACACCCTGGACATTGCACAATCATACATACTCAATCTCACACATACACTATAAACAATTTTAGAGATGCCTACATGATGTCTTTGGACTGGTGGAGAAAACTACCTGGAAAAAAACTCCAAAATACTGGAAGTGCAAGGCCACCAAGCCATCCAATTAATTAATTAATTAATTAAACATATTCAAATCAATTCAGTTTTATTTATATAGTGCTTTTTGTAACAAAGAAGCAGTACAGAAATCTGGATATAGTTAGATTTAGATCGTTAATGATCAAGCCTGAGGTGATGGTGGCAATTAAAAACTCCAAGGCAACATGAAGGAGAGAAAAATTAACAGAAACCAGTCTCAAAGGAATCCATGTTCTTCTGGGGACACCAGAAAGAGAGATTATATGTGCCAGAACTGAGTCAAGCAGCACTGAATGTCTTAAAATGATGAAGTATGAGCATCATAGTCATTTTTGATTTCATTTGAGTTTTTAGTAAAAGTATATATATTATCCATATAGCATCCATCCATCTGTAGTATCCTAGTGTACAGTTCTCAAGCCATTCAAGTAAGACCATCCACAGCTATCTTTTGGGTATCCATGTGGTACCATCCACAGCAATATCACCACAAACATTACTCTATCCATTAGGCACCATCCTCAGTAGCAGTGAGTAATCCTCACATGAAAGAAGCTCCAAGCAGAAATAGAGCATCAGGATGGAATCAGGCTTGAAATGTTCTTTTCCATGAGTCATTCAATATAGCAGATGAAAATATCCCATCATTCCCTCAACATTCCATAAGTCACACAATCAACATGAAGTTTCTGACGATTGTGGGAAGAAGAAAACTAAGCCCTGTCTTTATTTCTAATTTTGTTAGATTGACTGATGAGGTCACTTTGAAATCGCAGCAATGATTCCCAAAATGATGGATGTTATTTACCAACATTTACCGATTCAATGCATAAAAATGATTATTATTTGGCAGAAAAAGTCAGATGAAAGGCTCATCCATCATTTTCAATCAAATTCAGTTGAATTATTTCTATAGAACTGATAACAATGGCCATTGTCATAAAGCACCTTTACAGAAATCTATTAATTCAGGATATACATGTTTTAATTTGTAAAAATCAGCAAACCAGAAGTGACACTGGTGAGGAAAAACTCCACTCCATGAGACAATAGAGGAACAAACCAGACTCAAAAGGGAACCCATCCTCATCTGGGTGACACCAGTGTGTGATTAATAATAATTTCCCTTCCATAACTGTGTACTATATGGTTGCAAAAAATTGCAATTGTGTAACCAGGAGATTCATTCTGGTTTTAGTATTGAAGTCTGGTCACTGATGGAGACTTGAGTGCAAAACTGTATGTGGTAATTGCAGTCCAAAAGCTATCCTAGCAACTGCAGTTCTAGGCTATTGTATCAATTTCTGTTCAGATCCATCATCGTGATTTCTATTTTCTTCCCATATCTCAGTGACACACCCTGCTACTGGTGTCTCAACCAGAAGCATGTGTGAGCAAAGACCTCAAGAAATCTCAAGAACTGCTGTGCATCTTTAATGACACCACACCGAGTTTAAGGCTTTAGAAAATAAGAAGCATCTGACACACATTCACACATTACTGTATGCTTCTCTGCCAGATCCTTCTATTTCTCCTGTTCAATACCTCTCCATGTGACTGTCCAAAATGTCAAGAGGACCACAGCACTGGAGATAAAAATAGAAATGAGGGTAAAATAACTGCATCACAGTCTACCAGAAAGGATTAAATGATCCTGTGTTATTACTGTCTTCTGTAACCGTGCTGAACACAGTCACGACTCACAAAAACACACAAATATGACTCCTGTAACCATTTCTTAGAAAATTGTATGCTTTCTTTTGCTCTTGAAATTGTTTAGACTATAGGCGCTTGGTTGAGCTTTTCCCAGAATTGTTTTTCCCCCCAGAGGGCAGATATTTAATGCATTTTACCTCATCGTGAGATCGATAAACCAATACTACCATCATACTATACTATGCAGAAGGCTTAGGCTTCGGATTATGTATATATAAGCAACTTATATTTATTTCTTTAAACCTCTATATTATGTTGGAAAAATGCACTGACAATCAAATGTAACAAGGCATTTTGTGAGGTATCATCGAAGATCTTCTTAACAAAGCCTAAATAATATACCACAAAACATAACATATCCAATTACACAGCTTCTCTCCATCACCCAGGACAATCCCTGGTGCGGAGTTAGCTCTTGCAGTGTTCAGTTGTGTAGCAGTGCATGTATTCGTTCAGCAATAAGGTAAGACGTAAGCACTGCATGAGGATGTGAAATGAATCACTGAGAGTTGAAAAGGTGAGTGTATTTTGATCTAGCAACAAACAACTCTCATTATCGCATCACAGTGAGCTAGCGCTATCAATGAATTAGAATTCAATTTAAAAATATCTGATGGAGAGATTTCATTTCCCAGCATGTTTGAGGGTTGCCTCGGTTACGTGAAATGAAAGCTCCGTTCCTTGGAGCAGATACTCCCATGGGAGACTGAATCACTTTCCCTGTGGGATATTTACATTTAGTGAACCTGATGAACCTACAGAGAGAGAGAGAGTGAGAGAGAGAGAGAGAGAGAGAGAGAATTACTTAGATATGAAAAAATGGAGCAGTAGAGAGGGTAATACTGTTCTGGGTTATGAATATATATATATATATATATATATATATATATATATATATATATATAGGTGATGAGTATATATCTCATCACCCATAGTATATCTATATAGGATATATATATATATATACTCTATCTATCTATCTATCTATCTATCTATCTATCTATCTATCTATCTATCTATCTATCTATCTATCTATCTATTAGTACATTAGTGCAGCAATTGCTTGAAGCATTAATGACAAATCAACAAAATTAAATTCTAATTTTTTTACTGTCAGTATTTTCTGTACTTATATGTATATGTACTGAATATATACACATATATTTTTTTATTTTTTTTTTATATATTTTTTTAAAGAGAATCTTTCAGGATTTTAAAAAACACAATTTGTCATTTCCAATTACTTTTCAGTAACAAGACAAAATACAAGAAGAGATTTAACAAGGTGAATAGTGACGACGTGTTCCTGAATTTTCCTACTCAGGGGAAGAAGCATATGGAGCGCACTCTCAGGAGGTCATGATCTAGTGGCTGCTTACTGTAACATGCTACAGACAGAGAGATTTCTGATACCATAAAACCACCAAAGCTCACACTGTGATTGAGGGCCATTGATTTGAGCTTTTAGCTTGTGTATGCATTACTTAGCAGAGTCCACTTAATGCTAATATACTCGATGAACCTGTGGGCTTTGCTGTAGTAGAAATTCTGCCACTTCTGCAGTTAGATCAGTCAATACAGGGCTTCCTGATTATTTCTAAAGCTGTGAAGCTCATTTAATAAAGCCTTTGGCTTATGCAAATCATTGACACATCCAATATTAGCTGTAGGTAGAGATACAGTGATAAAACATTATGAAAAATGTATTTCTGGAATATAACAGGATCTGATAAGTTGTTTTTTTTCCTATCAAGATGACCCAAGTGTAATAAAACGATGCAGAGGATTGATATAAACAATGATGTGCAATGTTGATAAGACCAGTGGGATATTTTTAAAAATCCAATTTTAAGTTTATTGCTTTACACTGAAAAGAAAAAAAAAGCAATGCAGAAGCACAATAATCTTTCTTTTTATTTTTCCTGACATACATACATGCCATATTTTAAGTTTTAAAAATCTTCATATTGAGACACCCACCAAACTTTTAATAAGGATTCTATACACGAGAGGAGATGAGAGAAATGAGATGAGATGTACTTTTATTAATCCCCTGTAGGTGCAATTCAAAAATAGTGAGGAATAAAAGATAAAGATAAAAATAGGAGTATAAGATAAATAGAAATAATACAAATAATAGCATGAGTGTGCATGCGCATATGCTAGAGTTCTATCTAGAATGATTCGCTATATCCATAGCATTATCCACTGATACATAATAATATCAATTACTATTTTCCTTTTCATTGTTTTTCTCCCCCCCCATCATACAAACAAAAGTGTTCATTAAGGCCATGATTCTCTCAGTGTGGCTCGTGAAGCATAACCATAAGATCTGGAATTGTCTAAACATGATAGTGCAGTTATGCAAAGTTGCTGAATTGGCTGGACACTTTCACTGAGGTAACGGGTTTCATCTATAATTTAAACAATAAAAAAGGAATATTCCTGGGCCAATAGACACTTCGAGATGAAAATCAGAACAATAGTTACCACAAACAACATTCAGGCACTGGTTTACTTTTTGATTTAAGGAAAAAAAAAATACTGCTGATGTAGTGATCACTTGAGTAAAAAAAATAACAGAAGGAGTAATTTGTCCGGTGAATCCCACAGCTCCTGAATCACTGTGAATGTTCCTTTATATTTATTGAACCTGATGAACCTACGCATTGAGAAAGAGTGAGAGAGAGAGAGAGAGAGAGAGAGAGAGAGAGAGAGTATAATCAGTATAAATCACTTTGATATGAAAAAACTGGAGCAGCCGAAAAGAAAATACTGTTTTCTGGTATTTGTCAAGAAACAAATAAATAAGAGCCAGCAAAATCTATCTATCTAGTTATGCTCTATATCCGAAATATCACACGGCCAAACTACTTCAAACATTTCTATCCTATACAAAGTAAAATATTAGTACAGCAAAAAAATGGAGTAAATAATTTGTTTGGGGAATCACTACTTTAGTAATTAGTTAACAAATTTGTCTAAAATTAACACAACTAATCTGAAACATTAGTACAATTAGAACAATGACCACCAGCTTGAATTTCAATAATATATAAAGAAAGCTAACATTAACTGGCTAGCTGTTAAGGTTCATTAGTTAGCTAGCTAGCTCCTGTTCATTCATGCATGTTAGCAATCAAGTCTATGACACATTGTCCTGGGTGTTATCTAAAGCCTGAGCAGCACTTGCATATATTTAACACAACTGGCAACCACTGCTAAACACTACAGTGACATTTTAAGAGGTTTCATACTATAAAACACCAAAATATCCAGCCAGCTAGTAAAAGGCTAGCTCAAGAAGCTAATGGTTTACATGTTGCTGCAGGGTGGATGTTGTGAACTGACCATATTTCAGGGTTTTTTTTTTCTGTTGCCTTTCAAGCCTTAAAACTCAAGACATTGCCGCTAATCATTTATTGCAGGAAATGTAGAGTTTTGACAGGAAACTGCCTTATTTTGACTGGTTTGAAAACGACTGCCTATTAATAGCTTAGTTTTTGGGGTGTGTATAATGGAATGGTGATTATAATTTATGTAATTTTTTATTAATTTTTTGATTCAGACAATTTTTTACAAATTTTTTATTAAAACTTAGACACGGGAACTAACAAATACCACTTATAACTGTAATGTGAGACATTAAACCATGACGAGGGGGTATCAGAACTAAATTATTGATTTCAAGAACATGAAATTTTCCTTCTTTGTACAAATATACTCCACTGTATCTGTGGCTCGCACTGAAAATGGAAACCAATCGATAATTTGATAGATGGTTTAGATCCTGTGAGTGGAACGTATGTGAAGTAAAACTTCTCATGGCTTCAGTAGAAGCATCCTGATCTCTGGTATTGAAAATGCTTCGTCTCTGACAGAAAATCACTGCAGCGAGTGTGGAATTCTTTTCGGGCCATAACTGGGTCATGTTTTCCTGCTGTCGAGATCAACTACACGACGACAGCCTGCAGCATCAACAGCCATCCCTCTCACCCCTACGATGCACTGTTCACACTCCTCCCATCTGGAAGATGACTACAAGCATCCGGGCCAAGTTTATGAGATTCCCGTAACATTTATTTCCCATTAGACAGCCCATTAGTCTGTTAAACAGATCTGCCTGATAGCCATTTCATTTCATTTCACTCATTTCTGCTCACCCTACATACTCCTCCTAATCCTCATGCACAAGTCAATTTATGTTCATGCTGCTGCTCAAGATTATTAGAGTTTTATCATACTACTACAGTACAGTAAAGCAGTTTAAGTGTTTCCTATATTGTTTATTGTATAATTTATTGTCTGTATTGATTGTATTTATTGATTTTGCTATCATTTTGTCTATTATTGTGTTTGCGTATCTTGTTAACCTGAATGAATAAATGTGATAGTACACATGAACCAGAAAAGTCACATGAGCTTCAAAATGATCACATGACTCTTTTTTTTTTAGACTTTATATGTTTTTTTCTTTTCCCACTACTTTTTCACATGAAATGCAAATATTTTTATTTCCAAATCAAATGTTTTTTTTTACATAATTTATTTTCACACATATATATATATTTTTTTCAAATTTTTATATTTGCTGCACATTTTAATTTTAGCGTGATATTTTAACATGGATCGTTGCTTTCCAGTTGTTTTACATTTAATGCATTCTGGTTGGTTTTATTTTCTCATGAATTTCTCATGAAATCATCATTTGTATTTACTATTAAGTTCACATGATGTTTCAGTGATGGCGTAGTGCACTTTGTTGTGTTTTTCAGATTTTAAACATGTAATGCTAACCCTAACCCTAATCACATTGAAATAAAATATATATAATTATTTTACAGGGATTTGTTTTTTTACTCGAAAGCTTACTTTCCCCTTAAGGATTATTTGGCTCGTGATAAATGATCTTGGCTTCTTAAAAATGTTCTACTTTGTGATAGGACAACATTCTTTTGTAGGCTTCTAGAATCTTGTTAGTTATTTATTTATTTATTTATTTATTTATTTATTTATTTATTTATTTATTTATTTTTCCATTCATGAAGCACAGATCCCATCCAGTGATTAAGTTATAAAACTTCATGAACTGTTCATTTTAGTGAATGCCAGTATGAAAAAATAATTAATCACTGAAGCACAAAGTAATAGAAAGAAAGTACTAGTACTATGCTGTAAAAATTGCATGACGTCTTGTCTCCTCAAAGTACTGCCATCTATAGACATAGTCATAATGTGGTAAAAAAAAAAAAAAAAGCTGGTTTAAAAATGGGTTTCCTTTTTGTGGCTTCTGAGTAACTGTTATGGCTGCTCCTGTAACTATAGTTTTTTTTTTTTTCTTTTGGGAGTTTTTACTTAGCTCCACATTGTGGAAGGAAGTTTGTCTGCGAAGGGGAAACTGGCTTATGAGAGATAATTTGTGTTGTCCCGTTTTACACTTACTCACTCAAGATGCTGGATGAAAGCTACTGGAAGATAGAAGCCCACTTTCCATTCTCAATGTGAAATTACAGCAGATAAACAATGAAGTAAAAAACAATCAGAAACTATTTAGGGAAAAAATAAATAAATTGCAATAACTTGACTGCACAGGTGTGCACACCCTTTTTTGATTGGGGGTGTGGTTTTGTTCAGGATGAACCAATCACATTCAATTTCATGTTCAAAAGTAATTATCATACAGCTGATATCAGTGAAATCATTCTGAATAACTACAAATAAGCTGTTTCTTGCTTTCTTATAACTGCTGCAGCCATGGTAAAGCATGCATGATATCTCACTTGTTGAAAAATTATCGATCAGACGAGGAGTATAAAAAAGAATTTCTGAAACTTTAGCTGTGCCATAGAAAACCATAAAGTCCATCATCAACAAATAGAGAAAATGGAGCGGCACAGTGACATCATCAAGAACAGGACGGCCCTCCAAAATCCTCCACAGAGGATTGTAGGAACCAAGCTTCCCAATCTGGATACGGTCTATGCTAGCCGTCTACACAAGAGAGCTAGCAACATCATCAAGGACCCAACCCACCCAGGACACAGACTGTTTGTGCCCCTCCCATCAGGCAAAAGATACAGGACAATCAAGACACACACAAACAGACTAAGGAACAACTTCTTCCCCAGAGCTGTAACCTGCACCACCCCACACACAACCAAAATTATAACGGCTAATATTCAAGCTGTTACCCCCCTCTTCACCTTCCTCTTCACCAAGTTGCTACTAACGCACTGATCACTTTACACCCAGACCTGTACTGCTGTTATTATAATCTGTGCAATATCTCCCCACTTTCATTAATACCTGTTTGCATTGCCACTGTTTTTGCATTACAATTCCCACTGCATACATCACCTTGTATATACTGTGATGTTTTATATTCTAGTTATGTATCTTCTGTATTTTCTCTGTATATTTTTATATTGTATATTGGCACTCCGTCCAGGGTGTATCCTGCCATGATGCCCGATGATGCCTGAGACACAGGCTCCCCGTGAACTGAGAATAGATCAGGTAAGCGGTATAGACAATGAAATTAATATTGTACATTTTTTATAATGTAGATTTTACACTTTCTTTTGCTGCTGGTCTCTGAGAGCTACCAAACAAATTTCACTGTATGACTACAATGACAATAAAGAAAACAATAATTTATCTCTTATCTTTAAATTTAGAAAAGGAGAAGATCAGGGAGGCTGTCAAGAAACCTACAGCAACATTAAAGTTGTAAATGTTTTTCACTTTATTTTTATACTTTGTAATTCCTTCATTTTTTTTTTTACACCAAAAAAACCTAATAATAATAATTTTAGCATGTAGGCTTTCATGTGATTTAACATCTGTTCTATAAACATTTTATGTCCATAAAATCACTACTATTCTACAAGACAAAACATACAGTGGCATCCAAGATTAGGAAATAAACAGCTTTTAGGATTTATATGTATATAATAATCTAAATGTTCGATATCTTGAATACAATATTCAACATCCTGCATCTATTAAAAGCTCAGATTTTCCTCAATGTCTAATCTCTTCTAAAATAAAACAGAATACTTAAAACTCATGTAAATGTATCTAAGAATCGACTTTTCACTCATAAGTAATATAATTTAAAAAGTCTAATTTAACAAGAATGTCTAATGTAATACAACATTAATTCTCTCAGACGTTTGGACCTGTATATTCTTACAATTGTTGCTTCAGTTTGTTGTAGGTGAACTTCATACTTTCTCACTTTAAGACTTCAAATCTAAACTGTCTGAATATTTGTGGAAGGGAAACTACAAACAAGAAACCCCAAATTTGGCTCCACTATTCAGAGGTTCCTATCTTGCTGAGCTTTTCACTGACAGCAAAATGCAAGCAGCTGCTGCACAATGTATGCTATTCTATACTGTGTGTGGTTTAATTTCATTTGTTTTGGCTCTTGTGTAGGGTAGCCTGCTGATGCGGTTTGAAGATTTTTGGCAGTGATAGACCAATTGGCATATTTGGTAGTAGGTCTACAGATGGTGCTCTGGATGGCAGATGTTTCACTCAGGGATCTGAAACGGGTTTTTTTTTTTTTTCAAATACATCTTTTTGATTTCTCATATGCTGCTGGGCGAGGAGAATCTGTTTTGGACACGATATTGAATTGAGACAGATCTTGGTTTAACGCCACTGTGGCAGGATTGCTGATGACTCTGTCGCTGATCAGCGGTGTGGAGATTATTTGTCAGCAGATTTTTACCCAACAAGAAAAGCAAAACCGGCCCACCAAGGGCATACTAAATCTCTGCTTATATCCTGGCTCACCCAAATCTGATGAATAGACCGATTTCATTATACAATAGAATTATGATCCAAACTGGAGAGTCTATAACAGAATGATTTAACATTTAAGCTAGTTGGAGATGATTTACATGAATAGCAGTTGCCTATTTGCTCGCTTGAAATGGCCCTCTGTCATGGTAATGATGATGCGTCTGGCTATAATTGGGAAGGCCTGCTTTTGTAAAGAGGGCTGTAATCAAGATCATGGTTCTCGTTTCATTATCATTTTAATTAGTCTTTTGTTCTGGAGGCAGAAGGCCGTAATGCTCGGCTCACTTCCCAAACAGGCCTCGTACGCTAAAATTGGAGAACTTTTAAGCTCCTGCTGCTATAACACATATTCTAGTTGCTTATCTTGCTCCACACCACCATGAGCTACACTGATAATGGGCAAAAAGAAAGAACACAGAAAAATGATTTGGGATATTTCCTAGATATTTTTGTCTCGCTGATCAAAGCACTGCATCAGCAGGATATTGTCTTACATTAGGCATGTTTACAAGTGCAGATTTCCGTCAATGCAAATGAATTCAATCTGATTGCAGAAGTACGGTTTTAAATATGTTCACAAAAAGCTTCTCTACAGAGCATCTGATGTCACACTGACACCACTGCACTGCAAATGTGTGCAAGGTAATAGCTAATTTGGCTAATTTGTTCCGATTTACCAGATTATTTGAGATATACACCACCACTTTCAATCTGATTGAGCTCAATAGGATCAGTTGAGGCATTTATATGAGAAGGAGAGCTTATAAAATGAAGGGATGAGCATCCTGGAGTGTGATCATTGCTGTATTAGATAACAAATTATATGGTTGCATGTAAACGTACTGAGTAAAACCACACAGGTTAAACACAGTAAACATATTGTATCTTTTTCTCTTAGCCTATAAAATGCAAAACATCTTCATAGCAGATCAATCCTTATCAGTTGAATATCAAGTCTTGCTACAACATACAATTTTTTGCACTACTTATTTACTCATTCTGCACATTGTATCTATATGTAATTGATATAAACCTTCCTTAATAATTGGAATTCTGATTTTTTAATTTATTTACTATTAACACTGTGACACTTGTCTTTCCCTTTTGGGATATTTATGTTTATTTTTTATTTTGTCAGCTCACAGAGAAAGTCATTTTTAATTCATGAACATGATATCATTTAGGTCATTATTTTGGATCATCACTAACAAAAGAAAAACAGTGTAGAAATAATTGCAGTAACACTGTACACAGTTCATACACCAGGATATATACTGTACTGATAAAAGCATCAACAGCAGAAAGAAAACGTGAAAATCTGATGCTTGAATACCCATAAACCCTGCTGTATGTTTTGAAAGTGGATCTGGTAGCAAGGGAATTGTGTCTCTTTTTATTTTATTGAACTTGAAAAGAGACACATTTCGGTGCATCTGCTAGACCCATCTTCATATTTATACTTTGATATTTTTTGTCCAGAAAAATGACTTGACTTGACATTGCATTTTGATATATTTTAGTCCAGAAACTCTGTAAAATATCAGTTTACACCAACTCCTTTTTGTTTTTTTCTAAAACTTTTTCATTCAGTGTAACACTACTTCCTGTCTTGTTTCCACTCAGACCTCATTACACACACCTGCTAGTAGAAGCATCCCCAGACATCAGGTAGATCTTCCTGGTTCCCCCCAAAACATTTATCATTTCATATATTCAGACATTAAGTTCAGTCTCAGTATGCTCTGTAATACAGAAGTTGAAGGATATGTGTCTTCCCGTGGACACTAAGGATTTTCTTTTCTAGTCTCCACCTTAAAGACGCTCCCACTCCTAAGGTTGTGCCGATGAGTCACGCCCACGTCTAATCTGATTGGCTAGGCTCTGGCGGTCCTAGTTTGTCATTGGCCAGCGCCTTTCCATTGAATTGCTTCCACCTTCACTTTTGTCAATTTTCTGCGCTTTCATTGAATTGACCGGCGGCGGACTGCAAAGTGCAGCGATCGACCCGAACACTCCTGACTGTTTCACAGCGCCCGAGAAGCCAACTTTGGGTGGATATAAATGAAGAAAACGCGCCAGATTTGGTTTCTACCGACAATTTGAAGGACACACAGGCGGGGAAAAGCCGCGACTGCAGTCGCAGGACAGAGAGAAAGAGACCTTCCGATGAGTCCCAGTCTCCACTCGGTATACCTAATACAGAAATGACCACTCTCCGGGACTCTCGTCCCTCCATTTCATAAGCTGTCCTCCTGACTTTGTGCATTAACAAACAATACACATCGCGCGATTTTGGGATTAAGCTCGGGGTTTATTTTTATTTTTAAAACAAAGAGGAATATACAATGCCTGACCAGATCACGGTGGCGGAGTTTGTGGCCGAGACGAATGAAGATTACAAATCACCCACAGCCTCCAACTTCACCACGCGAATGGTGCACTGTAGGAACACAGTGACCGCTCTGGAGGAGGTGAGTCCATCCGGATACACTACTACACACACACACACACACACACACACACACACACACACTGTCCAATACAGCCAGCTTTATTCACTGAGTGTAAAAACTTTAGTATAAATAATTAGGCCTTGTCTATTCCTAGTTGCTGAATCTGTAAGTTGTTGGAAGCTTCATTATTCTAATACCAGAGGACTTTTGGAAACCCCTGTATGTGTCTCCTTGACCCCAAAATCCCCCCCATCCCCCCCCAGTCTATATACAGGGTACACTTCTTCCCAAATCACATTTGGGTCCTAGAGTTATGCCTCTGTAGCACCGCCTCATTAACTTCTCCTCATCTTTAATCCGGATCAGCGTTTTAATCCGGTGTTAGTCTGGGACACACCCTGAATCGGACCACCAGTCCACCACAGGGCAGTATGCACACACCCTTTCCCACCTAGGAGCAATGCAGTGATGGGCATCTTTTTGTGAGGTGGCTGGACGACAAAAGAACTGAACAGTAATGTGCAAAACTCCACATAGATGGTAACCCAAGCTCAGGATCGAACCAGGGACACTAGAGCTCTGAGGCAGCAACACTATCTGCTGTGCTGTCCTGCAGTTAAAATATCTCCACTAGTTCAACTCCAGATGTTGCAATATTATATTGCACAGACCCTCCTTTAACACAAACCGAGCAATCTCTCCATCTCTATTCTTATTTAAACAGGCCTTTCATTGCAGAGCGGTGTGCACCTCATCCTTTGCTGTTTAAGATCAGAATCTGTGCATTACCACCACTGTAGCTGATGCAGGGCTTGGACTAAACACCGGCTGAGGGATTAAACTGATTTAGTGCCCTAAATCAAATGGAGGTTGTTTTTAGTTGCAGGAGCTCAGCGGCTGGTGCTGGCATTGTAGTAAGTACTTTATAGCTGTGAGACCAGGCAGGTTACACTCCATCTCTCCATCTGTCTGTTAATCTAAAAGGAAATGAAACTTGGATATGGACAGTGTTTGCTGAACAATATATGAAACCATGGATATTTATAGCTATTGGTATCTGTATTGGTAAATTTGGATTGAAGTTAGCTGTGAAGTAGGAGGTGAAGTTTGGAGTGGGTTTCTTTTGTGTTATTAAACGGTTAATGGTCAAAAGCTGGCCTTCATCTGGCTCACATACTGCAATGGAATGACGGTGATGAACTCATCTGAATCTGGCTGCCAGAACACAGCCACAAGTCAACCTTGATGAGACAGACCACCCTCAGCCCAGAATATAAATGCCACACAAACAGAGGTTGCATTTGGGGCAAATTTTCAACCGACAAAACAGGAAACATGATTTTATTACATGTCTTTCAACTCCCTTTTGCCTTAATTGTGCCTTTTGTGTCTAAATGTCACAGTTTTATCTCACGGTCTTATAGATGGTGTTAACATTAACACTGATGTCCGACTTTGACCATCAAGATGATTGCTATGTAGTAAAAAAAAACCTTCTAAATATTATCGTTAAGGACTTTTCTAGTCATGTAACGATCACCATTAGGCTGTTAATATGTAAACTAATAGGATTTGCTTCATAACTTAAATTATAATGTCAAGGTTTCATCTCTACATACACTTTGCTTTTACAGCCAATGAAGGCCTCCAGTCAGAATTGAACTTTGATAATCAGTAGCATTTCTAATTATAGCGCTTTTTTATATATTCTGCATCTTTTGTATTCAAATCTTCTAGCATTGCATACTTGCATTTTTATGGCTATAAGAGAAAAATCGCAAAGTCCAAAAAAATGTACTAATTTGTACTTTTCTATGTTGCTGATCTGAACTTTTTAATTTTTTTAGCTTGTATATTTTAACTAGAAACATAGACCCAGCTTTACTCTAAAATTTATTACAGTACTTTTTTTCTTCTTTAAAGGTATACCCATAATTCCACCTGAAAGATGCTAATCAATGTGCAAATGATAAATAGTACACCCCAGTGACAACTATTTTTAATTCTCTGAGAGTTCACACTGCTTGTACAACTGGTCTATGGTGTAAATGTAGCATGTTGTTTGAGTGTCATCTTAAGAATGGTGAAAACGTGAGTCAAAACCACAACGATGCTCATGAGCTACGTGTTATTTAGGATCTCGTGAGTCAAGTTTAGAATCATAAAGTAAATCAAACACTCGGTCGTTCTGCACGTCGCATTAACAAACCCAAACCACACAAGCACCTCAGTTACATAGAAAGGAAGGAAGAAAATGATGCACGATCACCAAAACCACCATAACTACCAATACTTTTCAGTCATTTAAACTCTTTCTTGTGCTACTTAAAAGTATTACATGGCATAATGAAAGAAAGATTTCATTTTTTGGTAAAAACATTTATGAAGTAAATAAACATGTAAAAACTAAAAATGGGGGGAAAAAATGTAAGTAGAAATTGGGGTCAGAATATGAATCCATAGGGTGTTAGAAAAAACATTTTCAACGCTATCATGAGACATGAAAACAATAAGCTCGCTGTATACATGGCTCTGCTTTCCACTGAGGCCCTCAGGAAGTCCGCCCTGGGGCTAAACGATTGTTTCGTGTGCTGTTTTTTTGCACGGCACTCATGAAGATGAGGGATGGAACTACAGACTGTAGTGACGCCTACATGTTTGCACTTTATTGCTCTACTTTTTTGGTCACAAAGTCTCCATGACCTCAGAATACAGTCCCAGAGTGCACTGGACCAGCTGTGGTGTGGATAAGTGCAGCGGATTCTGCGTTCCATTAAGGATATGGGAAATGCGTCCATATATTGTGGAACAATGTCTGAAGAGGTTGTGTATCAAGTGTAGTATGCACCAGTGGCCTCTAGCTGTTTAAGTTTGGTTATGGAAGCTGATGCATGAAGATTTTCTTAATAGGTCCTGCTTTTCCTGCCTTCTCTCTCATAGGCGAGATATCTTTCAGAAATTTCAGAAGCATGGCCATACCAAATGTTTGAATATTTGAACAAGAGAACCTTCCTGAAACGTTACCTACAAGAGACTTGGTGATTTGGTCCTAACCCTTGACCTTGCGTCATGTCCCATATAATAATCCAGTGTAGGTCTTTGATCTTGATTCAAGATCAGTTCAAGAAATATACAGTACACACTGAATATATAGAAAGTGTGCTGCTGGATCAGTAGTGAAACCCACAATGGTGCTTTGTAAGCTAATGACGCTATGTTTTATTGTGTTCTCTTGGAGCATAGAAGCATACCTGGTAACTCTCTATATAGTTTATGTACATGTCTAATATGTGTCTAGTTACATTAAGTTACTGCACTAATCAAACTCAATAAATTCCTGTAGTTTTAGAGAGGTTACTCCAAGCATCAGTTGTTTTTGCCTCATTTGTGGCCAAATGTATGCGGACCAGAATAACCTAAGTTTTCCCTTGAACAGAACCTGTCCCAGTATGACCATGGTTTGGCAAACCATTAGCAAGACATAGCTTCCGCTCAGGCATGCACCAAAATCTAGTGGAAAGTCTTCCAAAGAGTTGTTGTGTGAGGGGTCGCCATAGTGGACTAACTGGGCCACACAACAACTTTGGCAAAAGTTTTACCCCGGGTAACCTTCCTGACGCAACGCTCCCATTTTTTTTTATCTACACTTGGGACCGGCACTGCATCCAGAGGCTGGGGTTTGGGCACTGGCTGGGAATCGATCCCAGGCCTTCCGCATGGTAGGCGAGAAACCTACTACTGAGCCACCAGTGCCCCAAAGCCTTCCAAAGAGTACAGGTTACAAACTCAATGTCATTTTTGAATGGTTGGAAGGTGCCCACGTACATTATGCCATATAGTGTATATTGTACAACATGGTACATTGTAGAAAATGGAAAAATCTGACGTCTGTTTAGTCATCTTGACAAAGAACCTAAAAAATCCAGGTCCCATGATGGTGTAGCCGATAGTACTGCCACCTTACAGCTCCAGGGTCAGTGGATCAATCCTGAGATTTGTGTCCATGCCGAAAAACATGCTGGTAGACTTGCATGTACTGGGGATTTAGTTGTCCCATCAGTGTGAATGAGTTTGTGAATTATGTATGGTGTATCCTTACGTATCCCCCTGTGTTGCCACTAATGATTAAATGAATCATCTTCACTCATATACATTGCCAAAATTTACTTTCTCTGTAATATTGAACACTGCATGACTTGTCAATAGGCTGCCTTCCTCACCTCCGGTTGTAACTCATCTGTCCTCATCGAATGGAACATCTTTTCCATGTTGGCTCACTGCTAGGCTGAACAGCAGGTAAAACTGTATCACAATACAGCCATCATCTGAAGCTTATTTATTATCCGTCCTGCTAACTCATTGCTTCCTGTCCATTTGATCCCAGTATGGGCTGCTTATTCATGTGCAAAATAGTTGACAGGATTATTGCTGTGCACTAACCGGTCGATAGAAGTACACTAATTACAGATCCCTAACAGTCACAAAGACATTTTATCCTCTTTGCATCCAATTTAGAGCTATCTTTCACGACCGGAAACATGGTTTGTCCTACATTTAGTAAAGATGCTTCTTTATTCGGTTCGTTAGAGCATAGCTTTATATATTTAGGCCTATTTCATACTGTCAACATACTGGTGTTTTCACCTTATTGCACAGTGTCCTAACAGTGTAGCACATCCATTTCATGCTTATCAAATGTTTTTGGGCCATGAGATGTGTCCTTGTCTGCTTGCAAGGTGAGTTAAGGTTATGTGGGCTCTGGATCAATAAGTGTCCTTCATGTGATTTATAAAGCTCCCTTTACTATGATGCAGCCTTTCACTTGCCTCACGGAAGGTATCCAGACTCTGTCTGTCTGTCTGTCTGTCTGTCTGTCTGCCCGTATATTGATCTATCTATTGAGCTTTCATGATTTATTTATTTGTGTTTATTTAAAGGCATCAACACTTTCATTAAATTAAAGGCTGCTCTGACCAGACAAAGTGCTCATGGCTATCGTCCAGCTGAGTGCTGTGTCCGGCTCAGAAGAGGCTCTGTTGAACACTGTGAATTTCCTATTGTACTACATCGCATGTCTCCACTGTCACTATTATTTCCACCCAGGCCTACAGAAAAAACATTAGCCAAGTGAGGATCAAAGTTGGGTTAGTTACGAGCAGACTAAGCGGAATAGAGGAATCGGGATTATCTTTTGCTTTTTCCGAGTACAAACCGTTGCCTCCTTTATTTCAAATTTTGCATCATTCTTTTTTCCTGCTATGGCATCATCTCATGTTAATGAGCTTCGACCCATTACAGCAAGTGAACTAAATAATTTCTTTCAAATAATGCAATTTCACCTATTGTCAGAAGATATTCATCAACATTTCTTGGCATGTTGCTGTTTGGACAGTGCACTGGTGAAACCTCACATCATGATTCTGTATGGAGCATGCTGGAAATTAGTCTCAGTCTCATATATCATAGTCCATGGAGTGTATTAGATCATTTTTATGGCCACAGGCTTCAATGTTAAAGGTTGCGATCTGACTGGTTTTCCACACTTCTTTGTATACACATTTTCAACATGAGAACAAACACGTGAACCAGTTTATCGTAGAGTTTGAGTCATGTGATCTTTCTGTTTTGGTCTCAACAGAAATTACTCGCCTTACTTTGGAAGAGAATAAACGGTACTTTGACATAACAGATAACCAGTACATGGTGAGGCTGATTCTTATGCATTTATCTTTAAAAACCTAGCAAATGTATTGAAGTTTTCCTGATATACACTCGCTGTCCATTTATTAAGGATCACCTGTACACTTCATGAAGTTATCCAATCGACCAGTCATCAAGCAGCAGTGTATGCGTAAAGTCATGCAGGTTTAAAGCTTCGGCTAATATTCACATCAGAATGAGGTAAAAATGTGATCTCGGTCACTTTGACTGGTTGTTGGTGCCAGACAGGCTGGTTTGAGTATTTCAGGAACTGATGATATCAAACACAACTCTAGCACTTACAAAGAATTGCACGTTAACTGAAGAACATCCATTGAGTGGTAGTGCTGACTGAAACGCCTTGTTCATGAGAGAGGTCAGAGGATATGTCATTAGGCAACCTTTCCTTCTATTGTGTAGAGAGCCTCGAGGCACCTGGGAGGCTGTAAGTGTATGGGCTGTTCATGTCCAGGTGGGTAAGGAATTCCAGGTTGTATTTCATGAACAAGAGAAAAAAAACTCTCATTACATGGAGGTCAGGTCGAATTTGGCTAAATAAAGAACTTTTAGCAACACTTGCTCCTGAGATAAAGTTCCCAATTGTCCCAAAGCTAACTCGCTAGCATAGCTATGAGCTAGTATGAAGGGAAAGATCTGCTGCAGTGATCAGGATTCTTTGTGAAGAACAGATACAATAATCCAGTCTGTCTCTTATTCTGTGCTCAGAACGACAGCTTTATAGTGTGGTGACGTCACATGGAAAGCAAGGATCGTCTCTGGACTGAAGAAAGTTTGTAGAATTCCAGTTTGTGGAAGTTTTGTATAAAGCTGTTAGTGTTCAATAAATGAGATAATGAGATAATCTCTGCTCAAGGGTAACAGGAAAAGGTCTGTGGTTGGTCGTCTGCCACTTTGGTCAAATTTTCTTTTCCAGTGAAAGTGTGACGTAGCAAATGCTAGAAATCTGCCTTGTCAGACTGCATGGCCTTGCCAATTGCTGAAACCCGCCCAAGCCACTTACATTGCAGTTTTTCATCCAGTCTGTGTGCTTTCAACAGTTTTTAGATATTTTGAACCAGTCTGACTTTGCTTTGTGAATCAGTTTATTTGGTAAGCCCTTAAAAGGTCAAGATAAACTAACTCTAAATAGATGCACTGGCCATTTTAAGGCAGTTATGGTTTCAGACTGGCCATGTCTGTCGACAATGATTTGACGAAGGTTAAAGGGGTCATTTTTCCTGGTTGACTGTAGGCTGGTGTGCTTTGTGCTCCGCTGATATCTTTCCAGGCTGTGCTTGCGGGAACAGGCCAGCTGAGGCGAGCAGAACAGCTGCTCTGTGGAACAGGTGGGAGGGAGGAAAGTTTTAATGAGCACCCAGGAATAAGTATTAAGTTTGCAGACGTGAGCCTGAATCTAAACGTTTTAGGACTACTGTCACTCAGACAGGTGGGTAGCATGAGGACTTGGGATGGCTGATGACCCTAGATAGCGTTCCCTCATTTAAAGTCTTTCAGACTGAGATTGCATTGTGGGTACTGTGGGAATTATTGGCTATAATGTGAGGTGTCCTGAAGTCACCATGACTTCTGAGGTATATGTTAGTGAAATAGTGAGTCATTGAATCTCTCATTGGCTTTGTGCTTGTTTGAATACATGCCTTGAGTTTTGACCCTTGGTCAGCACATTCTTAAACAGCTGCAGTCTTCCCTTTCTACGCTTAAGAGCAGGAAGGGGAAAGGTCATGGTGCTGTCCTATAGATTTGCCAAGTCCCTTGGCTATAGGCTATAGTTTCTCTGATGACATAGTTGTGGGAATGAGGAAATCCCATTAATTGGGTGGAGGGGTGGGCATTGACCCTGGAGGGGTCAGGAGTGCAACTGGCCTTTATTTAGGAACTATTAATGGGGGCAGGGAGGCTCTCTGTTAAGGAGGTCTGTCCCAGATTTCCAAAAAACAATTCCCATTCATACCTATTGTCTGCTGTCGAGCTGTGTCTCTTCATTAATGAACTCTTATTGATTTATGAAGTTTGACATATTTTTTTTCCAGAGGTACCTTCTTCTGAGCATCTTGTGAAACTGACACATTTGACCGGTCGATGCATTGATTTTTAAAAGATCTTGTTCACTTAGTCAATAATGTCTCATGCCAGTGAAGATTATGAATATTTGAATAGATTGAAGACCCTAAGTGAGGTCCAGGGATTCCCAGTGGTCTGAGAAGCCTAGCCATGGGAATCACATCTGTAAATAATCATAACTGTAATATAATAACTGTTGTAACAAAAATATGGTCTATTGGAAGGTTCATTATTTTAATGCTTTTATTTTAATTTTAATTTTATTTTTTATTTTATATTATCTATCTATCTATCTATCTATCTATCTATCTATCTATCTATCTATCTATCTATCTATCTATCTATCTATCTATCTATCTATCTATCTATCTATCTATCTATCTATCTATCACAGGTCCTCAAATTGTTAATAGTCCTGGACATGTAACCCATTAAAAAATAAACATATATCAGTAACTTTGGTTACTTTTTGCTGCTTAGTAAATGTCTTGGCAGAAAAATCTACTGTGATTTATTGAAAATGTACTTGTGTGTATTCAGCTGCAGTGTTTCATGACTGCATGACTGGCACTGGGAGAGTGATTTGAGCTTTAATACACCAATAAAATGAAGAACTGTTCTGTAATTTAGGACGTCATCCTTTGATTTCATGTTTTTATCTCCCACTATAAAAGCAGATGCACTCTTCAGCTTGCTGTGAAATGCCTTGTGGACTCGTATAAGGCGAGATGCCACCCGCATATCCTCAGTTTGTCAGACTCCCTGGTGTTTGGCACCAGTTCTATTTTTAAAGCTGTGAAATCTTTGAGATCACCGAGCCTGCGTTTGCCTGGCAAGTGCAGAGCACCAGTGTGTGCCTCACGCTGCCTATATTGACATCAACTGGACCCAGCTTTGAAGAGCAATCAAAATCCTGTATGATTTTAATACCAACAAAAAGAGCTCTATAATACTGCTAAAAACACCTGGGAAACACTTCTTGGCAGAGAACCATGCTACCACACGTTATTTTTGATTTCTCATTTCTCATGTTAATTTCCAAAAGTTTTGGGACACCCCTCCAAATCATTGAATTCTGGGGGTTGGGCTTGACCCTCTTAGTTCCAGTGACAGGAACTCTTAATGCTTCAGCATCCCAAGACATTTTGGACAATTTCATGCTCCCAACTTTGTGGGAACAGTTTGGGGATGACCTCTTCCTGTTCCAACATGACTGCACACCAGTGCACAAAGCAAGGTTCATAAAGATATGGATGAGCGAGATTGATGTGGAGGAACTTGATTGTCCTGCACAGTGAATGAATTAGAGCAGAGACACCGAGCCAGACCTTCTCATCCAACATCAGTGTCCTGACCTCACAAATGCGCTTCTAGAGGAATGGTAAAAAATTCCCATAAACACACTCCTAAACCTTGTGGAAGGCCTTCCCAGAAGAGTTGAAGCTGTTCTAGCTGCAAAGGATGGGCCAACTCCATAATAGAATCATGTGCATGTGACGTCCCAAAACTTTATACAAGATACATTACTAAGAACATTACTAAGCATGGAAATCGACAAATTATGGAATCCTTCTGCCATTTAAAAAGGGCTGGTTTTTAATTTACACGCTGCAAACATGTTCAGATATACAGCAAGAACTTAGAGAACATTTTTAATACTTCAGAATCAAAGTGTATGTTGTGTAAACGCACCATACTGCAGGGGAATCCCAAACAATGGCATATAGATACAAGATACCCAGCGGAGTAATGATCCTGCACACCTTCACTTATATTTCCAGATAGTTTGGCTTGAGTGTCTATTCTTTTAGGTGAATTTAATTTAAAAAAAATGGAAACGTAACCAGAAATAAATAGAAATATTTTACTATAGAGATCAGTTTATTAGTCTCAGTGTTGCGAGGAAATGCACTTTTACTAACACTGATGTCACATATGGATGAGACAGGATCCCCCCTCCCCCCATTTTCTTTTCAAGTGCTAGTGCAAATTCTATCAATCCACCAACCATCACAGCCTGTGTGAAATTGTATATTCCAGTAAACTCCACTGAAAGGCGGAAATTACATTAAATACTGTTCTTCTACGGTATATCTGCAACTTTGCTTTCTATGTTTTTATAATCCATTGTAGTTTTTTCCCCATAAGCACATCATGCATCTCCACTTCTATCTCACAAACTTGTACTTATGCAGTTAAGGGTTAAAGACCTTGCTTAAATGTTCAGCAGATGCTCTCTGGTAGTCCTCAGATTGAACCACACAATTTTCCAGTCTATATCACAGATCTTTGAGCTACCAGGAGAGAATGCTGGATGTAAATTAGAGGAAAACTGATCATTATAGTGCACCTGTCCTGATGATATACTCCTCATCCAGATACATCTGGACTTCATTTCTTCATTGATAGTGTGTTTATATTTTCCCCTCTACAGTTTACACACTTCCCCTAGCACTTGCTTCTTTTCTGGATGACCCTTCCTGCCTCGGAACTATTCATGTGTTTAGAAAGTCATGTCCAATTTCCATGAACCAACATAAGATTCAGATGATCATGGTTCTGTACTCGTATCATATTTAACTTGCATTACCAGTTGTGTGGGTGTCTTGTTTCTACAGGTGGCTTATAGTTGCTGGTTGTTTATTTCCCACTCTGAGCTTTGGCATGTAGCGGCTGGTTTTCTGGCCTAAGGGGGTTTTAACGCTTCAGGACAGACAATTAGGCTTAAGCTGGTTTTTAATTGTACAATTTCAGCAGACTTTTAAGATTATTATGTGTCACACAGTACAAGAAAATCCCAATAAAATCTTGGACAAATACTCTAACAGCTCTACATATGACTGTATATGTGCCATTAAAGAAAATGACAACAATAAGCAGTTTGTGATGGGGGAGGTCATAATGAGAAACTACACAATAGTGCCACATTTGACAAGAGATCGGAAAGTCGTAATTTCCAACCTACAACCTGGAAAAAAAACAAAGAAAACGCTCCGTCAACTTGGAATTCCTACTCTGGAACTCAATACGGACTTCCTGAAGTCCGTATTCTGTATTCCTACTCTGGAACTCTGAATTCAGCAAGTGACATCAAATCAACTGCACTTCTAACCTTTAAATCTTATAGTGTTTGCTTCAGATTAATCAACATATTTAAATCTTTACTTCTCCCCATGCCCTGAGGGTTTCCTCCAGGTACACTGGTTTCCTCTACCAGTCTAAAAACATGCACTGATTGACATCTGGAAATCGTCTCTAGTGTGTGAATGGGTGTGTGGGTGTGTGTGTGTGCGATTTTGCCCTGGCATCCTGTCCAGGATGTTCCTTGCTTTGTGCCCCGAGTCTCCGGGAACAGACTCCAGGTTCCCTGTGACACAGTAGGATAAATGGTGTAGAGGATGGATGGATGGATTAGAAGATGACCATGAACGCTTCCATGTTTCCTTTCTCCACTAAATCAAATGCAGCATAATGATACGTCTTCTGTCCATTAGCATTCTTTTTCACCATTATTTCAACTACTTTTGTAGCTAGCCTTTCAGTTTTACATAATCATACATAGACCAAGCATAACATTATGACCACCTGCCAAATACTGTGTTGGTCCCCCTTTTGCTCCCATAATACCCCTGACCCATCATGCACTGTGTATTCTGTCACCTTTCTATCAGAACCAGCATTAACTTCTTCAGCAATTTGAGCAACAGTAGCTCGTCTGTTGGATCGGATCACACGGGCCAGCCTTCGGTCCCCAAGTGCATCAGTGAGCCCATGACCCTGTCGCATTTTTAGTTGTTTGTTGTCTTCCGTCACTATGGCATTAAATCGACCGGCGTGGGCATGCTGCACTGCATCCTAAGACAAACCAGTCTTAAGCCTTCACCCTTGAATTCTCCTATGAATTGGTCTGTAAAGTCATTCCTGTCAAACCAGAGACCTTTTCCCATGTTTTCACTGGTCAGAGATGGTGTGTGTTTTTTGCATTCGCAGCATAAGGAGAAGTGTGAAGCTAAAACAATGGCTCTCTTTTGAAGTTTTGCTTTGAAGGGCAAAAGGTCTTCCTGCTTACAAGTGTTTCTGCGTCGCCCAAATGGAGCTGGCTGTTGATGTAAAACCACACTGCAAGCGATAGAAAACACACAGGGGAGTCATTTTCTCTGAGTGCCTCTACAGTTTAATTATCCTAATTAAATCCTCACCTAGGTGTGATTATTGGTGTTGGATGCTGTAAGCTGAGTGACCAGTGTGCAGTTCACTTTAATAGTTTCTACAGCCTGGTTCTGTATGTTTGTGTGCATTTTTCTTTCTCTCAGCTTAAACAATGGAGTCTTTGTTGAGGTAAACCTACAGCTAGCATGCTCTGGAGAACTGTTACATCCCAGCGAGCGTCAGTCTATGGTGTTTTCTCTCTCGTAAAAAGCTACTTATCTTGTAAACAGGCAACGATTGTGCTTGTGTGTGTGTGTATGTGTGTGTGTGAGAAACAGGAGAGAACACTGTGTGCTAATCTTGCTAACCTTGTTGTGGTGTAATTAGCAGCTGTACTGGGAGAGACTGTGTTTGTTTGCCTCACGTCAGGCAGCACTCAGGTCAACTCCATGACACCGTGGGATTCTCGAACCCTCCCCCACAGTCTACAATGTCTGGAACAAAACATGTTTAATGTGAACAATTGGAGCCAACATGGAAAACCACGTGTATGGTTCCAGTGCTGTGTTAATTTATAAGGCTTGTCTTTACAGGAGTGAAGAATGTGCTGGAATAATTCTCCATTTTCTGAGTCTGAATCAAAGTTTGTGCTTTTGGTTCATGATTTGTTTTAATGAATTAAATGAACCGATAAACATTGACTGATGGATGTCACACACTCTTCGCACATGCCCGGATTTTGCACATTACCTTATCTCTTGTACCTTTTCAAATTTCTACTATTTAGTATTTTTTTGTTAAATTTTGTATTTTATTTTTATTTATTACCTTATTACACATGCTTGTGGATACTGCTGGAAGTTGTAAATTTACCATTGGGATGAATAAAGTATCTATCCATCCATCCATCCATCCATCCATCCAGCCATCATATCACAGAACACTGAGCCACTGTCACATAATATAATACTGGAATAATAGAATAAATAACCATTTTTTAAAAACTGTTTATTAGCCCGCATATTTTCCTTTATTTTCTTCTTTATGTTAAAGTTACACCCCAAAACATATCCACAACCCAAAATATGTAATATGTTTGGTTCTCTTCATGCAGATTGAAGGTCAAATCATGTTCTAACTGCAAAGATGGAAACACACTAGGGTTTGTGACCACACACACCTCACATATAAAAACCCCCCTAAAATATCTGGTATAACCTTTATTCACATTATTACGACTGACAAACTCCGAGCTGGTGATGTAATAGATAGCATTCATCCCGGTTCATCTGTCTTCTAAAAAAAAAAAAAAAGATCTATTTCTCAGGAAGTATTATTGTACATGGCTAAAAAACACCATTTCTCTCATGCTGGAACCAACTCGTACTGATGTCATGTCTTTGCAAAGAGCCAGATGAGCTCACAGGACAATAAAAACTTCCTCCCTGAGAGACACATTGACCAGCCTATTTAATCCCCATGAGGCCATACATCTCTGTGTGAGAAGCTGGGAATCTGTCATGTCAAGCTGCTGTCCTTCTACAAGGACATCTGTTTGTTTAAAAATAAATAAATAAAAAATAATGCACACTGGAACATGGTGTAGGTTACAGAGAGCACTAATGTCTGGCCCAGCCCAAGTAGAGGACTGCAGAATCAAGAAAAAATCTGTAATCGTATTTTTCTAAATGACTTGCAGCTTCCCTCATTTCTCTTTCTCTTCTCCGAATACGTTGTCATGTGCTATGTTGACACTAAACTACCCTCTACACCCCTTAGGCCAGTTTGACCTACACAAGAGATTTCTGCTGGGGAATGCTGTTGGCTGTTTAAGTGTAATGTTCTGGACAGTCTTTGAGACTGGGACAATCACTGGATAGTGAGGCTAGGTTTTGTCGAATGTCCTTTCCAGCTTTAGCTGCATGTGTATATGAAAAGTGACTGGAATTCATCCTGCATCCTTTATCTAAATTGGCACCAATGGAGTCCCCAGAGAATTAGAACGGAGGTGTGTGGGCTTTTTCTAATCACACTAATGGACTACACTCGCTCAACATCCGAGGAGACGCCTTCCTTTCCTCTCATGTCAGCAAAGGGAAGCGTTTTAGAAATGCCATGTCTGCATTCAGCTCTTTGCAATGAATTTTATGATGTCATATGCTGTACCTCTCTCTTGATTAACACTAATGGAATTTAATCTAGCTGTCTGTTAGTTAGCTAGTTAGCTATCATGGAATGTGATATTCATGTTGGTGAGACTTTTTATTTCATAGCAAATAAAAAGATAAAAAAAAAACATATGAGCATCTATCCATTATCTGTACCACATATACTTCACAGGGAATCTGTAATCTATCCTGGGGGACTCCGGGCAGAAGGTGGATGGGGGTGCCAATCCATCATAGGGCATAATAACACACACACACACTCACACAATATGGACAGTTTAGATATAGCAGTCAGCCTACAACACGTTTGACTGGGGAAGGAAACTGGAGTACCTGCAGGAAACTCCGAAGCATGGGGAGAACATGAAGATACACCATGCACACAGGGTGGAGGCAGGACGAGTCACCCAGGCTGTGGATTAATCACTATGTCCCCTGCATGTGTTGTATTAATTATACCCTGTGAAGTCTAGCCAAACCTCAAGAATTCATTTTTTAATTTAGAAGTCAATTTTATATTGACTTTTGCCAATGCTATTTATTTATTTATTTATAATCAGATAAGTAATTTAATTCACTTCAATTTAATTTAATGAAGTAAAGCAGATATGCAGTTATTCTGTCCTAACCACATAACAAAGAGAAGCCTGCCAGTTAGTTTAGTTTAGGCATGTCATATCAATGATGAATATTCATCTGGCATGGTATTTAATTCACATCTATTGAAGTTATCTTCTGAACAATGCCAGAATATCCATGATAGCAGTTGAAAGAAAGCATTTTAAGTATGCGTAGACGTCTACATGCTAAATGCCAGGTCACAACGAAAGCACCGCATTTCAGAAGAGTAGCAGTCTGCAGTAGTCCTTTTTACTTGGCAGTCTTGCTGCTAATAAATTATGAAGAAATGTCCTGTCTTCATGCAGTTTATTTAGCGAACATTTTACCTTCCTTTAGATTTATTCCTGTGCTTTGAAGGCAGTCTCGTTCTGCATTGTGTTAGTCTTTAATCAGATACTCCATACTGTTTAGTGCAGTCTAGACCACCCACAGGAAACTCCCCTGTGTAAAACTGACTCTCTGACTTCATCTCTGTCCACTTTAATCCTGTCTGATTGAAGATTGGCGATTCTACAGCGCTTTAGACACGGTCAGACATCCCGCCATCCACCTTCGGTCTCAAGTTATTTATTCCAGAGCATACCAGTTTTTTTTCAGTCCTGACTCGTAGAGGCCGCATTAGTGTCAGATATCACATGAAGAACGAACCAGCTCAAAACCACTACACATCCATTACACTCTGTTGGGGCATTTATTAGCTTAACCGAAACATCTGGTGCCTCACTGATGCTTAGATGTTAATCAGCTAGTGCTCGTTCTCCCCAACAGTGAAGTAGGTAATTGCTTTCTAGGCCGCCGTCATTGGCTGCAGTTCAATACCGTGTTTGGTCTGTGCGCCAAAGAAGGGAATGAGAGAGGATAAAAGGAGGTGGGTAGGTTAGGTCGAGGTGTAATGGCATGGACTTAAAGGCTTGCTTCAGAACAAGATTCCTTCAGAAAGTAATTTGGAGAAGTGGGCCGAAGCAGTTTGGAAAATCCCTCTGAGTAACAGAACAGTCTGTCTGTACTGGACATTTTCACAATGAATGCACCTTTACATCAAGCAGCTTCACAAAGAAGAAGTGGCCCATGTGGTTTTATTTTCTAGGAACTATAACATCCTTGAAGCTTTTAGTAGATTTTATGAAGATTTTATTAGAACAGGGTTAGGGTTAGGGTGTTGCAATAGGTATACATACTGTACATAGTTGTTTCCCCTTTTAATTGTTTCAGTTTAGGTTGAGTTGTGCATGGGTGTAACCTGTCTGAATTAAAATTCATGAAAGCCTGAGCTCATGAAGCTAAAATGATGACAATAGGTAAAAAAAATCTTAAAAGTGGAAGTTATATTGACTCGTTCCTATACCAATAAAAAATCTAATATTTAATAGTGTAACAATTAGTGCAAGAAGGCCTCAAAACTGGAGACTAATGACCAAAAAGATGAATAAGATGTGAGGTGAAAAGGAAATCAAATGTGACATCGAAAATGGAGAAAAATGATCCAAGCTGGGAAACACAGAGGTTTTTTTCATTCAAGTACATCAATGACTCAGCTGAATGTTTCTTTCGAACCAACCTGTCTTTCCTGATGCAGTGTTGGAAAAGAAGGAGGGCATGCGTCATAGGAAGCTGATACTGGCATGCTGCTCACTAGGGAGTGTATATAACACCTTGTAGCTTGAGACATTCCAACTCGGTCAGAGCATTAAAGGAAGATGTTACAGCAAACTCAACCGATTTACACATCGCCTGAACCAGTGCAGCCCAATGCCTTTTACACCTCTGCACAATCTTAACTGAATGAAATGTTTTATTTATCCTAATTTATGGACTTATATTGGCTTGTTGTCATTTTTAATATACACTGGATCCTCTGCATACGAATGCCCTCCCTTATGAATTTTCGCATTAAGAATTGAAAAAGAAATTTGCGTCGGCATAAAAAGCATTTTCACCATGCGAATGAACTGAAGCGAACACTGGTTAAATTGCACGTACATGGAAGCCGTTCAAAACTTGTTTGCGTCAGTGGAAAGCCAAGTGAAGCCAACCAATGCCAGGTTATGAATTTTGATATTTTTTTTTTAGTCCGCGAAAGCTGTTTCGAAAAAGTCAATGTGATTTTTCTATTTTTAGCCCAGGCTTGGTGGCATGACTTCCTGTGAGGACCATTGACATGGAATGCTTGGCTTGGGTCAATTCTTTGTAAGCAGCCATACAGTTTCCATACACTTCGTATCGGTAATATTAGTAATATTTTTGGGTGGCTGGAACGGATTATCTGCATTATTTCTTATGGGAAAATTTGTTTTGCAATACAAATTTTCCCCTTAAGAACTTTCCTCCAGAACAAATAAAATTTTGTATGCTATTTCTTTATTAATATGGGTTTCACAGAAGTTTCACTCAATTTGTGCGTGTAACTGAAGAACATGAACTACTTCTAAAGGATTAAAGCTAGTTTTATTATAAATAAATGTCTATTTACACACACTCAGGAGCAATTGAACCCAAACATTTCTTGCCAATTCTTCTAGGAATGATTTCCAAATAATCTGGGTGATAGCTTGATAAACGAGGCCCTTTATCAGTATTTTTTTATTCTAAGCTAAAAGACAGAGACAAAACTAAAGTGGCAGTGTGACTGTCTGTGCATGATAAAACTGTGCCCATGCTTCAGAGAATTGCAACAGAGAATTCTCTATAACAGTTGCAATTACACAGCTAAAGGGTTTTCAGTGAGGCCCAAAGTCCCCTGCAGAGAGAAACAGGGAGTCCATAGATGGTAGATTTGTGTAGACTTTTTTTGTGAGGTTGCGTCCAGATACAAAAGGGATGAAAACCACTAGAGGAAAGAATTTTATCTGTTGCAAAATTCTGGTTGAGGTAAGACTAGTCAAAGACTGTGACTAAGTGTGAAAGAGTGTGATCAAAGCAAACCCTAGCTCGATCAGACATCAACTAAATATCATTTTATCTGCTATTCTTTTGAAAATCCATCAACAATCCAGGTCTCTAAATGAGACCTCATTTCTTCTCAAATGAGCTTTTTTGTAAGCATAAACCTGGCAACCGAGAACCGGGACCACCCTGTTATCTCTCTCACAGATCAAAGTGAGCGATTCTTGTATTAGTGCTCAAAGCTCAAGGATTCACTGCAGCTTGAGGGGGAAGGAAAAGTATCTGAAATATGCCAGGCTAGCATAACTCCTTTGTTTTCTTTGCCTAATGTACAGTGCTGGAGGGGGGATGGGGTTGGCCTACGCTAGACGTGCCGTCATCAGATAGTTGTGGAACTGGGAACAATGGAGACCGGGGCATCGCTGGCCCCAGTATGTGCAAAAACCCCTGGAATCTTTATATCCTGAGGAACCATTAGAGGACTGACTATGGTGTGGGCTCACCAGGGGATTTTAAGATGATCATGTAGTCTTCACCTTCATTTCGCTGAGGTTGGTAATCAAACGTGGAAGCAGGATGCTGGCAGAAGTACAGGCAGGAAGTGTGTTGGTGGTGTGTGTGTGTGAGCTGTGTATAAGTAAGTAGTTTGCCTTATTGTAGGAAATGAAGGGAATCACGCAATGTTCAAATCTTATAAGAACAGCACTTGTATTAAGGAACTGAAATATCATGGTTGTAAATGTGTGAAGGTTGGAGTCGTACAGGCCGTTATAGTGACACTGACCCCTGGTGAAGGTCTGGCAGAAGATCTGTGTGATGCTTTCCTTTCCCGGTGCAGATGGTGCCTGACGTCATCCAACCTTCGTTTACTTACTTTTTCCAGAGACTCACTCACATACTCATTCACTCACTCGCTCACTCACACATACACACTCACTCACTCACTCATTTACTCACTCATTTACTCACTCACACACGCGCTCACTCACTCACACACTCGCTCACTCACTCACACACTCACTCAGCAAAACGTTTGCTGACGAATTTATACAGTGAGAACATTAGACTTTTGCACAAGTTTCAACCTAGTTCAGCACAGATTAAACTAGTTCAAGTTCAAAATCTTTATCGTCTTCTGTACTTAAGTACAATGAAATTCTTATTTTGTTCAATTCTTTCAGATAAAACAAGGTAGTAAGGTATAGTATATAATATAACAACAAAGTAGTAGGACATAAGAAACAACACGATGCAACAACAATAAATATACATATCAATAGTTACACCGTAAGAGACAATAAACTATAATAAAAGCCAATAGAGGCTGTTAAATATGGCATTATCATTGTCATTTTTAAGTGCATTTAGTTTTTCGGCATTTGGCAGATGCCCTTATCCAAAGCGACTGACATTTATCTCATTTATACACCTGAGCAGTTGAGGGTTAAAGACCCAGCAGTTGCAATTTAGTGGTGCTGGGATTTCAACTCAATCTTAATCATTAAGTTATCACTTCCCAAAGTGCACACTTACTCAATATTCTTGGGAAGTGGCAAAAAATGTCATGTTTATTGTTTTAGATTGACTCGTATGCTAATCAGGGCTTGATTGATGATAGTCCCTGGTCTGAAAGTCATCCCCTTGTGTAAAAACTACCATCTTCCTTTTCTATCTCCTTTGCATAAATGTTTTTACGTGACCTCATTGCTGTCAACATTTTAATTCCTTCTACATTTGAGGATTAGTAACCATGTTGTCTAGGGTGTATTGAGATTTCTTAAGTGTCTGTATCAGAATAAGTTTCGTTCCAGATCAGTGAGTGTGTGACACAGTATTTAATTCTTTGTAGGACTGCATGGCACTGTTCACTGGTTAATGAGTGAAGTGTTCGTGCAGCTATCTGTAATTACAGCCCAGAGAAAAGGCACAGCAAAGATATGTAGCTACAAGAAGTCTAACTTAAAAAAGAAAGTTTATATTGTTCTGTTTTAACTCGCCATTCATGATTGTTGTAGTCTGCATCCGTCCAACATTGGCATGTTCATCTATGCATCCATCCATACCTTCATCCATACAGTCACACCTCCATCCATACATCCCTACATACATAGATCCATCCATACATCCACACCTTTATCCATACATCCACACCTCCATACATCCCTTCATAGATCCATCCCTACATCCATCCATACCTCCATCCATACGTACATCCATTCAGCCATCCATCCATCCATCCATCCATCCATTTTTTGGGCTGTTTATCCTACACAGAGTCGCAGGGAGCCTCTAGGGGGACTCTAGGACACAAGACAGGGGACACCCTGGATATGATGTAAACCCACTGCAGAGCACAATCTTACACTCATGCACAATTATGGACAATTTAGAGATGTCAGCAACCCACAACACACGTCTTTGGACTGTGGAGGAAACCAGAGTACTGGGTGAGCAGTGGTGGCTCAAGTGGTTAAGGCTCTGGGTTGTTGATCGTAAAGTCAGGGTTCAAGCCCAAGCATCGCCAAACTGCCACTGTCGGGCAATTGTGCAAGACCCTTAACCTTCTCTGCTCCAGGGGTGCTGCATCATAGCTGCCCTTGTGCTCTGACCCCCAACTTCCTCAGCTGGGATATGCGAACAAATGTATGTGTTAGTTCAAGTTAAGGCTGTTAGTTCAAGTGCCGCAACCATCTGAGACCCACTTTGGCTCCTGACCAAAAAAAACCTGTGTCCAGTTTTGGATAAGAACATGATTAATGGAAAATAAATGCATTTAAGTATAACTCACAGCCAATTGATAGAACCAAAACACCAACAGAATGGTGTCTCTGGTAGGCTTCTAGTATATTATGTGTAGAACCTGGCACAGGCACGAGAATGGAATTTCGTTGTTCTCCAGCCCACTTGTCAGGTTCACAGTGTTCACAACATCAAGACGGTGCAGTAAAGCTGTCTCCGGTTTCTTTCGAGTAGCATTTTATAAGCCAAGCAGACTCTGCGGCACGCCCCATAAAGCGACAGATGTAACCTATACCCATGTTTTATGTTTAAATGAACACCCAGGCCAGCCTTTTAAGTGCTAACCTCAATTACCCCGTTTAAGTCCTCCAGGGTCAATTGGAACATGATGACGGAAAAGAATGAAGGAATGCCACTTCAAAAAAGCGTGTTGTCATAACATCACTTCAGTGGATGACAGGATGTAACCCTCACTCTCCATGGTGGAAGGTTGTGAAGAGCTAATAGCTGTAATGCTGTAGTGATGCTGAAAATCTTTGTGTGTGTGTGAGAGAGAGAGAAAGTGAGAGAGATCAACTCAGCAGTTTTCCTTTTCGAAATGATTTTGTCTTCAGTACAGAAATGTAGTCATAACAAGTAGATTAAAAGAAACTGAGCCAAAAGTTTGTCGCCTTCCATCTGAAGGTGATCTACAGCCATTGCAGTGGAAAATCATTGATTTCAACTTAAATCATTTCCACTTTGAAATCAGTAAATATCTATTTGGAAAAACCAATGTAACTTCCTAATGGGAAACCTAGATCTGACATCTAGACATATTTTAATTCAGTCTCAGCAGTACTGAACCTGAGGATCCAACCTTGATCGCACACAACATAAAAAATAGGGCTGAGATTGTAGTACACAGTAAAAGAAAAATACTTTCTCTGCCAGTTCACAAAGATTTTGGGAAACAGGATGCCTGAAATTCAGCGGCTTAAGTGTTTGAAATTATTATGAATGTAGATTTTATTTTTTGTTATTTATTTATTTATTTATTTATTTATTTATTTATTTATTTATTTATTTATTTACAAGCATTATCATTTCCAGGGTTAAGGCTTCTGGCACAAGTAGATTTTGGATTAACTGTTCGATTTTTATTTGAAGCTGCCTGCAGGATAAGTAGGTTTAAGGAAGAAAAAACTGTGGAAAAAAACCCTACTCCTTATTGACTTCTGAAAAACACAACCTTTTATTTCGTTTTTCAAGTGCAGTTCATAGCCATGCACCTCAATCCCACCATCTGCACCACACACAGCCTCTGCCCTGATTTTCGAACCGTTTTCGCTCACCAGATTATGAGCATGTGGACAGTTTTTTCAAAATCGGTAACATGATGTCTATGAAATCCCTGAAGATATTGAGCAAAATAAAATCTGAAGCAAAGCCAGTATGTAAATCTCATGCTTGCTACTCAGAGTCTTGAAAGTCATGAGGCATGAAGCAAATATGATATATAAAATACATAGCACTGTATAACACAGACTGGGGCACAATGGCTGAGAGGGTAGACTCATATCTCTGAGGTTGAAGGTTCGATTCCTGCCTCCACCTCCCACCTTTCCCCCCACAGTTTACAGATGTGTTCCCTACAACTCTGTGATGGGTAGGGGCTAGAAAATGGATGGATGGATGGATGGATGGATCAATCACTCATCCATCCATCCTACTGATTGAAAGGTTGTGAGTTCAAATCCAAACACTGCCTAGATGCCACTTCTGGGCCCTCAACTGCTTTGTTATATAAATAAGATACATTTTAATTCTTCTAAAAATGCAAACTAGATAAATAAAAAAATTTAGAAATTGCATTGGATTGCATTAAAGCACCCTGTCACAGATATACATTTACTTTTTTTTTTTTACCTGCCGTTACAGGACTACCTATTATAACTTTTAACTCAAACTTTTTTAAATCATACATCTTAATTATGACGCATAATTTAAGATTGTGAAAATAAAGTATCTTTCTCCAGCATGAAGCTTTGGGGCTTATTTGAACAAAATTCTCAGGAAGATTGGTGGAGTGGAGAAGCTTCTCATCATCCATCATCTCACAGAAGTGTTGCTGAAGCTTTCAAGCAGGTCCAGTGCTGAGTGCCTTAATGAGCGGGGAGTAAAGAGGGGATCGGATAGCACTCGAAGCGTCTAAATGCACAGAGCGTTTAAACCTCTGGGTTTGAGGTGATGCTAAATAGGAGCTGCTGGATACAGTTTCAGTTTACGCAGAGATTGTTCTGATAATCGCTCTGTTATAGCACTCCTCAAGCACTTACATTAGATGTGATTATAAAGATACTCTGAGCTCTGCGAGCAGTTAAGCCCTGCGGCTTGGAAGTGAGAGGGTTCGGTGATAGATGCTCCTGTCAGCACAAACAGATTCTTTCTTTTATCTTGCTTTGTCGTTGTTCGAGAGAGCACAGTTTTGTGCATAAATCGTTTTTTAGCTTTAATCAGCTGCTTTGTTTTAGAAAAGACTTTCTTTTCTAATTACGTTTTGGAAAGCTTTCAACCAGGGTTTAAATAAAATATGTAAAGGTCCAGTTATGTAGATTTCCTTCTTTACAAACGATCCACAAAGATAAACAACTGGCTTGACTGAAATCTACATTCGCTTTATTTTTAATGGTTAACCAATAATTTAAATTAAAACTATAAATTAGTTTGTTCAGAGAAGTTATGTTTTTTTTAATAATGCCAGTTTAATGTCGCCACTTCTGACTTCTTTAATGGACCATCCCCGAGCCCAGCCCCTGAAAAACAACAACTGAATTCAATGATTTGGAGGGGTGTCCCAAAACTTTTGGCAATGTAGTGTGTATAAACTCAGAATTTAAATGGTAAAGTTTAAATGTATGCCTAATGAGTTAGCCAGAAGTGACTGTGGCAAGGAAACACTCCCTGAGAAGGTATGATTTGATGTGAGGAAAATAAACACACACTTGTCTGTTCATTTGTTTTCAGACCAGACCAGAGTGAATAAATAAAACCCTCGCAAATTTGTAAAATGTCTCCCGTTAATGTAAAGTGTCTCTGGCTTGGCCATTTTTTGGTCCAGTGACCAGTCTGCATAAATGCATGTGATTGGCTGCAACGTTTTGCAGTAGTGAATATGCTACAGCTGTGCTAGTCATGAACTATGCCACTGAACTATGGCTGTTCTTTTACTTTTTCTTTTTTTCGTCTCCATAAATTGATCTCTGCTTTATAAACTAACCGAAGAACCATGGTCCAGATGCCAGTAAACCAGGTCACTGTGTGTGCATGTGTGGGTTGGTGTTGGTACAGACTAGAAATCTGTGAGGAATCGGGGACTGCAATGTCATGGGCAGTAAAAATGTTCTTGATAGCAGGAATGAGAAACGGCTTTGTAGTATTCCCGTATCGAAGTGTAAATTAACAAAAAATTGGTATGAGAACCCCAATTTCGTACCTGAGTAAATAAATGCTCTGGTAAGTTTAAGTTCAGTCAAGTGAGACTAGAAAAGTATAAATGTTAAATTTATTTTCACCTTTCACTTTTAAAATAAATTACATGATTACATGATAATAAATTACATGATAAATTACAATAAAATATAAGCTATGGCTAGCTAACTACAGATTTATTTGTAATTATTTTAAATGTTAGCTTTAGAGCAGGGCTTAATCTAGGATTGAAAGGTGTTTAGAGCTGTCAATCAAAACAACGGCAGCTGGACCTCAATAGCATGAGGTCATTAGGCTAAATACCAGATGGGATTTTTACATGTTGTAAAAAGTATAAACTAATATTAAATTTACTTTCACCTTTCACTTTTAAACTGGATTTCACCAAGGAATATTAGCTATGGCTAGCTAACTACAGTTTTATTTGCAATATCTCAAATGTTAGCTAGCATGATACAAACTAGCCGAATGCTAATAGCTCGCTCACACAATACAAACTGAGCATGTCGCACTAGATTTAGTCCAGTGATGGACATTAGGTCACATTTTTGCTGTCATATCTGTTAAAGCTACTTATTGTAGCTGTCAGGTGCTACAACATCACCTTATGACAAACAAAAATGTAATTATAAATGCACATCCTGTCTCTGGTAACGAATGGACTCTAGAAGAAATAGCTTCATAGTCCTTCACTACTAAATGATTCACTAACTCACTCTCTGAACAGTGATGGAGATGCTTAAAGAATGTTTTATGAGATGGTGCACTTCTGAGAATAAAGAAACTATATGTAGGTTGAGACATTTTTAGATGGTGCAGGGTGGAGACAGTGATGGGGCTGAGGAGTGTTATGGATGAGGTGAATGGTCAGGAATAGGACATCCACAATGGAGGTAATTATACATAATGTTGCTTTATCTGTGCTCTGTTAAGCCCTGGTAGGACATTCAGTAGGGCTGTCCAGGGTTAAACAGTCTCTCTTTTTATGCAGGTTCAAGTTCAGGTCATGCCCCGCCCACTTTTCCCTCACGGCTTGGCTGCACTTGTTATGATTATTGTTTATTCGAGGCCAGACGTCTCAGTGGCTTCATAAGACTGGCCTCTTGAAACGCAAGCCTGCATATCTTAATCCCCACAGTTTCCTCTCAGCGGCCAGCCTTTTTCAAAAAAGTAAAGATTCTTATTCTCCGTTCTCTGCTTCCCGGGTGGAATTTTTATATGTGATATCTTTTCTCTCATCTCAAGACTGTTATTTATAGCCCCGTTGTTTGGTCCGAAAGCTCTCTTTGTGCTGTGCTGGCCTCTTCTCGCTACTGCCTAGCTCATGAATGTGAACGAGGGCATTGTCCGTTCTTGCAGACTCTCCTGAAACACGACGCCTTTCAAAACCATGCCTTGCACTCTGAGCTACCGAGCGAGTATGAAATGTTTAGGGAGGAAATATTATGAAGAGCGGTTTCTGGAGGATTGGGAGACTGTGTGTGTGCTGCAGGATCCGGGTCGCTGAGGGATTTAGAGCAGGGTTTAGTCTGGGATTGAGAGGTGTTTAGGAGCTGTCAATCAAAACGGCAGCAGCTGAACTACAATAGTGTGAGGTCACTAGGCTAAAGACCAGATGGGATTTTTAACACTTTATCAAGACATAGCGAAGGAGCAACTTGTTCCGAATTGGATGCTGGAATATGTTTGATACCATGATTTGTGACGGTTAATACTTTGAGAGAGTGTGTGAGTGCAGACACACACTGCAGTGCCCTTGGCATTTTCTCTTTGGAGAGACTTGCCTGCCTGCTTCCTTTCGCTCCCCTACAGAGTAGAGATTGTTTCAGAATATTTTTAGGCTGTTGAATAATGAATTACCTGAAGACAGTGGGGATGCCAACACACACACACACACACCCTTTCTCTCGCTCTCTCTCTCTCTCTCTCTCTCTCTCTCTCTCTGTATTAATTTTCCTAGCGGATGTTTGTGAATGAGGGTTCATCTGTGTTTTGAATGAATGTTTTTCTGGTGCATTTGGGCCGCAATATCCAAAACTGCTATTTAGCATTACACTTTACTCATAAAGTCTTAAAATTGCCCCATGTTAAAATAAATCGAGCATTATTTTAACGGCTAGCTAAAAAATTGCCCATGTTAGTGTTTCTATATTGCTGAGAGTAACTCAAACCTCCTATGGATAAGTCTTAATGTATAATATATCACTGGTGTGTTTTGAGCAAGTCATGACTCAATCAAGCCATTCATTCATTTTATACATTCTACAATGATTGTTTAATGTGAGAAAATGTACCTTTTTTAGCTAGAATATTATTTTTCATATTCATAACATTTAAGCAAATGAGTTTCTTCTTACTACAGCTGGGTGTTTGGGTCATTTTAAAATATGAAATATATTATTTATAATCATTTTCCTCAAACCCTTCATTGTTGATATAGACACATTATATGGTCAAAGGTTTGTGGAGACCTGACCATCATACCCGGATGTGGGTCTTCTTCAAACTGTTGCCACATAGTCAGAAACACACAGTTGCCTCGAATGTCTTTATAATGTTTTGTACAGCTTAAGATCTCACACTGGACCTCAAGGGTCAAATATGTTTCAGTAAGATGATGTAACAAAATAAGAGCACCATGAAGAGTAAAGACATGGTTTCCCTATGAGACCTGATTTCAACCCACTGAACACCCAGTCCCAGACCTCCTCAGCACCCGACCTCTCATAGCTGAATGAACAAATCCATGTTTCTAGTAGTAGTAAATCTGGGATGGGATGGTGTATGTGAGTGCTATGGTAAGGTGTCTACAAATGTTTGGGCCCATAATGTGTTTTGGTTACCCTTGTAACTGTGAGATGGTCAAAAAGTACCTTAGTAGTTACATTAACTCGACTGTGACTAAACTGTGTGGCTACCATATCCTAATGCAGTGATTCTTTAAGTGGGATTCGGGAAACCCAGGGGTCCATGAAGCACAATCATCTGGTCCAGTAAGTGAGTGAGCCAGAGAGAGACAGACAGAGAGTGAGCCAAAGAGAGCGACAGACAGCGAGTGAGACATTGAGTGAGCCAGAGAGAGAGACAGACAGAGAGTGAGCCAAAGACTGAGACACAGCCCGAGAGTGAGCCAGAGAGAGAGAGTGACAGACAGACAGAGAGTGAGCCAAAGACTGAGAGACAGACAGCGAGTGAGACAGCGAGTGAGACAGAGAGAGAGACAGAGAGAGAGAAACAGCCCGAGATTGAACCAGAGAGAGAGAGTGACAGACAGACAGAGAGTGAGCCAAAGACTGAGAGACAGCCCGAGAGTGAGCCAAAGAGAGAGGGAGAGTGAAAGAGTGAACCAAAGAGAGATAGATCACCCGAGAGTGAGCCAGAGAGAGAGAGGGTGAGCCAAAGAGAGTGAACTAATGATAGTGAGCCAAAGAGACTGAGCGAGAGACAGAAAGAGAGAAAGGCAGAGAGTGTGAGAGACCAAGTCTGTAAGAGAGACAGAGGTATTTAAAGTATAAGACAAAGGTCATCAGAGTCTTTAATATGGGTCACATCAGTAGTTAAGTCTCCCCTTGCATAACAGGTTTTAAATCTCATCTCACAGGAAAGCACAGAGGATATAAATAGACCGAGTTCTTAGGATAGATTAATCAGTATTTACTGGGTTATCCAGGTATCCTGCAATAACAGTAATGAAACTGAAGTTAATTTACAGGTTATGTAAGGTAGGCCTGGAGTGATTCCTGCTATTTCTAACTTAGAAAATATATGTTTAAATGTGTTTCTTTCTCTCTCTGTAGGCTTTAGATGTGGATCGCAGTGTGCTCTACAAAATGAAGAAGTCAGTGAAGGCTATTTACACCTCAGGACTAGGTGAGTGATTGCAATTCTTTTCCATTAACACCTCTCTGTCTTTCTTTCTCTCTCTCTCTCGCCAGTATGTCCCCTGGTTTCTTTGCGCACTGCTGTTAATGCTGTTTTGTTCGGTTAGCGTGTGCGTGTGTGTGAATAGTGTGATATGGTTAGTTTGGGACTTTTTTTTAAAGCTTCATCTAAAAGAATACAACAGAAGTAGATGATTGAGCTACTGTTGCTGAAATTGCTAAAGAAGTTAAAGCTGGTTCTGAAAGAAAGGTGTCAGAATACACAGTGCATGCCGGGTCAGGGCTGTTTTGGCAGCAAAAAGGGGACCAACACAGTATTAGGCAGGTGGTCATAATGTTACGCCTGATTGGTGTAGCTATGGCCTTGTGAATACAATGCATCCAGTAAAAAGTAACAATGTGACTAAACTACTGTGATGGTTACAACAAGTAGCCTAGAAGTAACTGTTTATAGTCAACATTTATTCAGTATTATGAGTTAAGTATTGAGCTTCATTTATCTCTCTGCAGACACTCTCTCAAGAGTACTAAACTCCTCCCATAAATTTGGATTGACCAGTCGTATGCGACTCGCCCAGTCGTATATTAGGACTTTAAAATATAGGGATAAAATTAAAAATGTATATCTGGAATTGATGCATTTCTGTACAGCCACTTTGTGACATTGTTTAAATTGAATTGAATTGAAAGTATGTTGCTATATGATGTGTGTAAGTTGACAATGTATGGCTTCTAAAGTTGATCATTTGGGATAGTTCTAGAGGCTGAATTCCTCCTATAAGCTCAATAAACTCAAACCTAAGTACATAAGGCTGCACAACAAACAACACATTCAACACACTAACCATTTCCTTTATACCCCCTGGACCTTTGGTTAGAAGGTGCTGGATCACGTGGATCTTGGAAGGTGCTAGACCTTTTTCTTTGTACCATGGAGATTCTTAAGAAACAAAACAAACCCTGTGCATTTATGCCAGAAAGAGACCTGTATAAAATGACATGCAGGACGATATTATCTCTTCAAACCTGTCAGAACAACAAAGTACATAAACCCAGATGTCCGTTTTATAAATTTCAAATGAAGCCTGTTTTTTCATATTACAGATTTAAAACAAGATAATGTGTAACTGAAGTACAGTATAAAATTCAATTACTATGACGTGGAAAACGATGGCAGCCTGTAGAGAAATATTTAATAAAATTCAGTGGTGTGTTATGCCTTGTTTCCTACTGTGGTCTCTGCATGGATGCCTTGTTGAATTAGACTGTTGACTTTATGGCTTACATGGATACAAGTACATCGGAGACGCTTTCTCTACTCTCTGGAAGTCTTTTGAAATCCTCTTGGTAAACCTACCTTCCAGTTCTACCAATCTACCAGTTCTTCTATACCTTTGTGACTGATAACTCGCAGGCTAGGCTCGGAAGATTTGTCGAACGTTGCAACAGGAAACAAATTGGTGGTACAAAGCAAAAGTGGAAGTGAATTTGTGTGATGTTGGTAAAAGAAAACTGATGTCTAGCTTTCAAGACTGAAGAGAAGTCATCTCAAGAGGTCACAGCATGCTGAAGTAATCCAAAGAACACCATCCAAACCCGTGATTTAATCAGAAAGATTTTTATCGGCCAAGTCGGATTTCACTTACAAAGAATTTGACTTGGCAGTCCCTTGGTTAATACAGATTAAATAGAAACAAAGCCGTAAATTAGAAACGTTGAAATGGTGGGTCTTAACTGCTCTTTTCTTGGCCCTGCTGTCATAAAGGTTGGTGAAGGAGGACAAGTCACAGCCGGTGATCTCTACACATTGTGATGGTCATGTAGATAAGAAAAAAAATAATACACCAAGTGTAGATATTTTCCTTTGTGTTTTACCATTATATATGCTTTATCTGGTATTCCAGGTTAGTGTTTAGTATTTAAAAATGGTTTAAAAAAAAAAAGGCAGGTGGATAATAACAGTAATGAAGACTCCTTTAAAACTGCAGGTGAAGGGAAAAGGAACTGAATTGGCTTTGACAGATAATGGATTAAGTCGTAGCCTCACACATGCCTTGTGGAGCCTCTAAACTACTCTAGATTAGACAACACACATGCTGATCGGACGTGTTAAGAGCTGAGTTGGAGAGAAACAGGGTGGTCATCCTTCACAGTGCTTCTCTGCTTACACACAAATCCAACCCTTGCTACCTTACAGTGTTGACAAAGCTTTAAAGCTTTTAATTATATTTGACTACTCAAGCCTGAATTGAGCGACGTCATCCCCACTGTGAGATTTGTGAGCTCTGTCCTGCAGTGTGGATTGTCAATCCTGATAGCTGTCCTGCATGTGTGTGTGTTATTCTGGCCTCGCTTGTTCCGCTAGCTCTGATGGTTCCTTTTATTTGAACTGTATTGGGGAACGCTTTACAAAACACGTACACACAGAGCCGGAGCCTCACACTGCTGAGCTGGGCTTTTTCAGGAACACTGCGAGCACTGTTCAGACACCACAGTTGTGTTCCATAGAGAAGGACAGCTGTGCCAAAACACACCCTCTGTTGGTGTGTGTGTGTGTGTGTGAAACCCTTATTTACGCCGCAAACGGGGTTCCCAGAGCTGCTTTCATGTCATTACTCCAGGAGTCTCCAGAGGAGCACAAAAGCCTTATTTGATTAAGCAAATGTACAGGCCATGGGCTGGTGCTAAAATTAATGTGTAGCAAGGCATCTAGCCCACACCTGCATTTAAATTTTTACTGATCTACTTCATCACAACATCACAGCCTTAAGTATAGAATCGTTAGTATTCTTGTAGCAACTACTGTATTATATTAGCACACTCAAAGGTATGATCATTTTTTAATTCTTCTAATCACTGATCCTAAAAGCCTTTTTGGCCTTACTCCAGTGGCTGGATATTACACGATGACATATTTTTGAAATAAATTTCCTTATGATGAGGAAAAGGAAAACAAGATCAATTAAAAGAATATATTACTGCTTAAAGCCTTTTTTTGGGTATTGCCATTCCAACATAGAAAGCCATTCAACTGAAGTAAAACACTGATATTATTCACTGGAATTGTACACCAATGTTTATCAGTCTTGGCCATGTGGCTTTGTTTGGACCAAGAATTTATCACTGACCAGATAATATGCCATTTTTTCAGACTTATATTTACACAACTCAGCAGTTGGGGGTTAAGAGCCCAAGAGTTGCAGCTTGGCGGTGATGGGATTCGACCTCACAACCTTCACATCAGTAGTCCAACAGCGTAACCACTGAGCTTCTACTGCTCTTAGGCTTGGGTGGCTTTACACCATCCCTCACTACTCCCACACAAAAACCTCTCTAATGCTAACATATGACGCTTTAGATAGGCACATGCCTGTTTCAGGTTTTGATTCTGCATATGTAAGTGTTTTCTGTAGCCTGTATACTCGCTGGCTTGAGTGGAGCACATTCAAATGCCTTATTTGCATAAAAACAGTCCACTCTACACTCCAAAGGTAATGTACAACCACTACCACTACCAACCGAACGTAAACAGAGAGCAGTGACCCGTGAACTAGCTTTGACACATAATGAATTGCTGTTGTCCACACTTATGTTCTGGAGCCGGCGCAATCCATTAGATAACTCCGAGGCTTTTATAAGTTATTAGCTTCTTTGTTTTATGCTGATTTATGAGCCTCTTGGTGTCCAAATGCTGTAGTTTACTAATAGTACATAATTATTTATGGCCCTATACAAAATCTTCAGCCTTCTTCAGGCATTATTAGATTACTAACAGATATAAAGACTGATCACTTTAGCATTTCACGTAACGGTTAGGGTTTGAAGAGGACCGTGTGGGTTTGGTACAGAGATAAATGATGGACCGAATTGGAATTCCTCAATTGTGCTATAAGCCAGCTTGCATTTTGTGTATAATGTAATGGTGCGATCAGTTTGTCAAAATCAGTTTGTAATACACAGAAGTGGATAGTTTTGTAAAGGAGTAGGTGGAGGAAGAGGAGGAGGAGGAGGCACCATACTCTTATATTTGTAGCTTGTCCCCGAGTCTCGGCTGTAATATCTGGTTTCTTGTTCAAGTGCCTCTGAAATTGCATTATTAGCATCATATATACAATTCATAGCACAAAATAGAAGCCAGCGTAGCATATAATAGGGCAGATGGAGTCCGTGTATGAGAATATTTCGAATTCTGCATCTTTCATGGCTGCTTCTCACCTAATGAGATTCCATCCAGATTTTGCTCATTTTAATAGAATTTCTAAAAATGTTGGCTAAAGAAAACGGAAAACATTGCACGTTTCCATTAACTGCTGTTACTCCAGTGCTGTTAAGTAAGCAAGATGAACATTTTAGTCCAAGCGCCCCAGCCAAACACATGCTCTCATGCGGACGGAAACACAGGTACTTCCTACCTCATTCATTACTATTAAAAATCTTAAATGTTAGATATATTTTTTTTCTGTTTATTTGCACAGTCTTTTTTATTGGCAGTTAAGTTTTCCACTGTTTCAGTGTTTAGATGTTCAGGTGATGTAAATCTCGAATCTTTCGGTTTACGTTTCCATATGCAAATGTTCCAAATTTGCATAAAAACAGGAAAAATATAGACTGCATTCATTATTTCAACTGAAGTGGAAATGAACCGATGTTTATGATTAGAATAATGAATGAAGTTGTGTCCAGCGGTGCACACTTGCTTTCTGCAGACTTTAATAGTGCTATATTCGATTGTATGGTTTAAGTGTTTTATTTCGTTTCGGTGAATCAGTACCAGCGTTTGACAGTTTTAAGTGAAACTGAAAAAGCTTGCCACAGAGCAGTACAAAGCTGTAACATGGTGACTCAGTGTCTTTGGAGAAAAGTGGCGCTTTGGGAGTGTAGATTCTGAACTTTGTGCCAGAATGTATGCTAGGTCAGCTAAAGGTTAGTCACGCCAGGCTTTTGTTATTTTCATTCAGGCTGATTGAGGATTTTTTTAGCTGTTTGCTAAGGCACTTTGAACTTTTCTAGTTCTGTGTGTTCTCAGCCAGCTAAACTAACCGCTCTATAAATCTGGTTAACATGCTGTTGCTCTTGGTCAGGGTTTCACCATTACTGGATGTTCTGGAGAATTATTTTGGTGTACTCCCCTGCTCTGACGCACCTGTTGTAAACTCATAATGAGCTTGTTGGCTAGTTAACATGTTTTCACAGGTGTCCTGGGTGCAATAAAAAAAAGCCCCCGGTGCAGACATGGAGGAAGATAAGGAATCGATGCAACAGTAAGGTGTTTTTTTAAGGACACAGGACAGTTACAGATGGGTTAAAGGACAGAAGAAATGAGTTATGTATAATGGCTTTGAGTATGCAGAGGCTGTTCTCACTGCAGTGAATACCAAGTGCTTTATCTGGCATGCAGGAATAGGGAATGGTGTGTTTGTGCTATTTTCAATTATAAAAAGGGTGAAAGATGACCACAAGTGCTGAATGAATGAATGTTTTTATCAATCACATCCAACAAGACAACAATATCCAAAGTGCAAAGCTGTTTTTGGTTTGTGTCTCAAAAGGAAAGTATCTATCTGTCTGTCCGTCTGCCTGTCTGCCTCTCTGCCTGCCTGTCTGTCTGCCTGTCACTCCATCCATCCATCCATCCATCACATTATCCTTCTATGCATTGCTCTATCCTTCCCTAAATTACTCCACTGGTCTATCCTTCCTTCCTTCCTTCCGTCCTTCCTTCTTTCCTTCCTTCTGTCCTTCCTTTCTATCTTCCATCCATCCATCCATCCATCCATAAATCCATCCATCCGTCATCCTTCTATACATTAAAGTTTGAGAAAACCTCAGTTTCTTTGTCTATCCAAACAATACCAGCATTTTCTATAGACTAACTGCCACTTCAGCCAAGCTTAAGATATATAACACTTTTTCCAAATTTCAGACTCATGCCGGTTTGTTTTTTTTGTGCCATTTTTAAACTCTGGATGGAAAACTTGATAATGATAATGAGAGCTGGGTCAGAAAAAAGAAATGTTGAGATGGGAAGAGAGAGCGAAAGAGACAGAGAGAGAGAGACTGACAGAACTGGAGCATGCATTGTCCTTGCTTGTAGCGAACCTGAGGTTTGCTGAAGATACCTGACTACTGTGTGAGCTGTCATCGTATAGCACTAGCTATGACTTCTCCCAATTACAGATGACTGTGTGTCTCGGTGGAAAGCACACGTTCTGCAGAACAGACTTCTGGGTAAAAACCTCATAAACCTACACTTTGGGGATAGACATCAGGGCTTGAGCTAGACACCATAAGTGTGATTAGTAGCAGGGTGTAGAGAGCTGTACAAGCTACAGGGAAAAGTAGCCACAGAGGGGAATATTGACATCATGACTCAACAAAAATACGTGATTACACACCATTTTATTCGACATCCTGAATAAGTTGCTTTTTTTCTCTCCCACTTACATCTCCTCGTGGATTTTTTTTGTTCTGTGTGTTTATAGAAAGGCGGAGGGATTTCCAGATAATGGCTGAATGACATGGCTGTTTGTTTTAAATATGTCTCCAGGTGCAGCGAGGACAGGTGTAGTGCTCACGTTACTCACAACGTCTCCCATCCCCCATTTACTGAGGAGAAATTTTTAGCCATTAGCGCCGTTAGTTATGATGATGGAAATCTACTTAATTAAACATAGACAGCGGGAAATAAGTAACGAATTAATTGCTATGAATGATTTAAAAGATGTTGTATTGCTTTAAGTGTAAGAACCGTGACTCGATGAGTATTTTTAGCGCGTCCACGAACACAACAAATGAACTCGGACCTGTCTAAGTGACGCACATTTTGTACTCCACTTATTTATTCCGCTGTGAAAACAAAGTCGTGTCAGACTGCTTCATATTTTGCTTTAAAAAAAGCTCAAGAGTTGCTGTACATACATAGTGCCAGTATTCTGTCGCCTAACACAAAAACAACTCCTGAGTGGTGCAACAGAATTGCAAGAGTACCCCATCATCCCAAGATCACAAGTTTGAATCCTGATGATGCCACAGCCAGTCACAGCATGACCAGGAGTCTAAGAGAACAAAATTGCCTGTGCTCCCAGTGAGGGAGGAAGAAATGGAGGGGTGGAATACTCTCTCCCCCATCAGTCACATTCGCAATCGCCAATCATGGACGTCTGCGAGTTTGTGTTGCATGAGCAACAGTTCGAAAAGTTGAGGTCGGCTGCCTTCACTTGCCTCGGAGGAAGCAATTAAATAGCCTTCACTCTGCCTGGATGTTAGCTGTCTTGTGATACAGGAGAGCTGCCTGATGGGTTGGGATTGGTCATGATTAAACTAGGGAGAAAAGACAAAACCAAACAAAAAAGCACCCGTATGCCTTTCTATGGGATCATGTGGTCTAACAACAAGACCTTGGCTAATAGAGGGACTGTGGTATTAGCACGAACTAGGAACTCTAGTTACTATACACCGATCAGGCATAACATTATGAGCACTGAGAGATGAAGTGAATAACACTGATTATCTCCTCATCATGTCACCTGTTAGTGGGTGGGATATATTAGACAGCAAGTGAACATTTTGTCCTAAAGTTGATGTGTTAGAAGCAGGAAAAATGGACAAGTGTAAGGATTTGAGCGAGTGAGACAAGGACCAAATTGTGATGGCTATACGACTGGATCAGAGCATCTCCAAAACTCCAGCTCTTGTGGGGTGTTCTTGGTCTTCAGTGGTCAGTATCTATAAACAGTGGTGAACCGGCGACAGGTCATTGGGTGGCCAAGGCTCATTGATGCACGTGGGGAGCAAAGACAGGCCCGTGTGATCCGATCCAACAGATGGCTACTGTTGCTCAAATTGCTGAAGAAGTTAATGCTGGTTCTGTTAGAAAGGTGTCAGAATACATAGTGCATGACAGGTGAGGATAGTGTGACCAAGTGAGTGAGTCTGAGCCAAGGAAATACGTCTATCTACTCTCACATAATTAAACACGGATAAGTTACAACTCACGGCTGGGCACTGAGATAACGTCAGGATATCCTGTGCTGTGCGAGATATAATTAGACTCCTACAGTAGTCCTGAATATGTCAGTTTTAAACGATTAAAATATATAAGCAGAAAAGATTTTTTTTTTTAGATCATTTTAAGAGGCACGCTGCTCTGTGATTGGCTGATCAGTTTTGTTTGCTGAAGCATGTACATGATTGTGTCACTCTATTCAACCTGCTGTTCATACTCCCAATAAATTCTACCTGCTTCTGAGATTTCAGTGATAGATCTCGAGTTTAAGAGTATATACTAGGAATGTTATTACTGATACTGGTTTCAGGTTTCTATTTGATGCCATGCTCTGACCCTAACATCCAAGTACCGTGTGGTAATAAGTGACGTAAGCCTGGGGACTAATGAACAGACGACAGAATCGATCACTATCTGGATGTATCTGGATCACAATTAATGATGGTAATAAAAGCAAAGCAGACTGCAAACTGTACTGCACATAAAAACATCAAGATGAGGTACTGTAGCATTCAGAGCAACCTGCTAAAATGTCTTCAATTTAGCAGCACAGTAGGTCGGTGAAAATATCTAAGATTAAGGTTAGGTCAGTGAGAATAACAGTTCTTACACAATATATTATCAGTCACAATCGCCCCATGGGACTCATTGCAATGAAAACAGAGGAACATGCTGTACAAAAGCACCTTTTCGTGCACTCTCGGCTAAAACCCTACTCGATCAGAGGTCACAAATATACGTAGCTAATGTACCTTACTTCCTTTCAACTAGCTAACAAGCTTAGTAGCATGTGTGGACATGCACATGTGTGTAGATTTCATGGCCTGTGTTTAAATAGGAGGAAAACAAACAGAGATAAAGAACATGTTCCACAATGCCCCTAAGTGTTTATCAGCAAGTAAGTTCCTCAATTTGTTCTCAATACCAACAAATGCCAAAAATGACTTTGTTTTTAGTCTGGAATAAATGGTGTTGATGCAAGCATTGTATATACCATGTAGTACAGTTTAGATAATAATCTAGTTTACAGTTGTCAGAGGTTGACACAATTGGGTTAGGAAATAAAGCTTAATTCATATATGTATATCTGTTCCATGTGATTGAATTGAGTAACATTAACACCTTTGCTGAGAAAAGCTAGTGTTATGCAGTAGACCATTGGGCTATACTACCATGCATGCTTTAAATGCCTAGATTGATGACTGTATCTCTAGTTCACATCAGCACCAACATCCTCGTAAGATATCACACTGTAACTGGTTTAGATAAAATTGCGGGAATCGATCACTCTTACTCTACGTCATTCAAACTAGTCATTAGAAACATCTTTAAATGACGTTTAGTATAAGCAATGCCTTTTCGTTTTGTTGAGATGTGATATTTTTATACAAACTATATGTAACATTTTTTCATATTTCATTTTCCTTTTTTTTCCCCCTATCTCCATTGAACCATCAAAACGACATTGTCCTGGTTGATTAGCTAAGCTAAGCTAGGTCTGAAGCATATCTTCTAACCTCACTAAATGACCTTGTACATTTCTTTAAACAGAGCTACTGAGGAAAAATCTGTATAAATTGTGTGGGTTTAGTGCTGTGTTAACACATTTAACCCAAACATTATTAACATAATGCATCTGCCTGAGTTAAGTTGCTAGTGTTCAGTGGGTGACTTTTTAAGGGACTGCTGAAGAAATGCAGATACAGCGGAAGACAAAACTAGTCGTCAGCTCTTTGAGATGCAACGCTAAATCATAAGCTGCTTGCTAGCTTAAGTGAAATGAGAGAACCGTTTTCAGTGCTCAGCAGTCCACAGTCACGGATGAGCTGTTAAGGTTTCATTTTAGTGTAACAAAATAGCAAAAAATGCTCACAAGGCGCAGAGAGAGTGAGAGAGTGAGTGTGTGTGTGAGCGTGAGTGTATGAAAATGTGTGAGTGAGTGTGTAAGAATGTATGTGTGCGAGTGTTTGTGAGTGTGTGTGAGAGAGCGAGTGCGTGTGAGAGAGAGAGTGTGAGAATGTTTGTGCGTATGTGAGAATGTTTGTGTGTGAGTGTGTTTTTGTGTGAGTGAGTGTGTGTTTGTGAGTGTGTGTTTGAGTGTGTGAGTGAGTTAAAAAGACAGATAGAAAGAAAATGTTTCCAGTCCAAACAGAGTCACTGTAGACAGTGTATACACCACTAAGCTTGTAGAACTATTGTCATAACATAAGGTACTATTTTATTTTAAGCCAGGGAAGGGTCTTGATCTTAAGTTTCCAACTGTGAATGTCACACCAAGAGGCTAATTTTAAATTCGTCCCTACACACGCACTCACTCTAAGACTGCTAGGCATTCTTCTTTTTGTATATCTTATTTGTTGTATTTATATCTAGAAATGTTTCAGTGCTGAGGATCTTTAAGCTCTGAGGCCCTTGTCAGTATCCAGTACAGGTTTTATTCTCAGTGTATTCACACTAAGTTTTTCAGTCTGATGAGTCACAGCTCAGAAGCAGATGTTTGGGAAGTAGCAGCGTTTCACACTTTCCTGCTTGCTCTCTCACACCCCCTCAAGCTTCTCTCCTTTTCAGAGCGCAGCAGTGACACAATGTCTTTTCTAGTGTGAATGAGCTGCCTTGATTTTTAGCTGTTAAATCTCAATGTGGTGGCACCGAGACTTGATATGACCGTGTGCTCCTCTGTAGTTTGGGATACCATCATGGGGAATATCTGGAGTTTTGATGCAGTACTGAGGAAATACAGGTTTATTTAATTATTGAGAAGCCTTCTATTTAGTTTTGGTACATTTTTGCAGTCGCAGTAGTCATTTTTACTTTGCCAGTACATTTGTGCTACGGCTACAATTGGTGCTATAGCTACTAATTTTTCAGTAGCTCAGTGTTATTTCTTTTCTTTATTTGTTTTTTAATTTCTTTATTGTTTTAGAAGAATCTGAACACACTGATGAAAACATGAATCTGTCGAAAGGATGGCCTCCCATTTTTTGCTCTTTTGTTTTTGGGTATATCTTTGTTATTTCCAGCTCTGGGCCAATTCCAAAATGACAGCACGCCACTGCCTCATTTCCTGCCTCATTATGTCCTCTCAATACAGAGACAATGGCTGAGAGAGAAAGAAAGAATGCGACTGACATTGATCCTCACAAACTCCACTTTAGCCTAATGTATTATTCATCAGAGGCCAGTAATTCCTGTCTGTGTGTCCATCTTTCAGGGTGGTAGATTAGGGGTAAGTAACTGAGCTGTTGAGCTCGATTTCACAGTCAGTAAAAGTGTGTTACTCACTGTGGGTTAGTTTGAATTAATAGATCATTAAAAAATGTTATCATGATATTATACACCGATCAGCCATAACACTATAAGCACGCACTTACTGGGTGGGATATATTAGGCAGCAAGTGAACATTTTGTCCTCAAAGCTGATGTTAGAAGCAGGAAAAATGGGCAAGGGTAAGGATTTGAGCGAGTTTGACAAGGGCCAAATTGTGATGGCTAGACGACTGGATCAGAGCATCTCCAAAACTGCAGCTCTTGTGGGGTGTTCCCGGTCTGCAGTGGTCAGTATCTATCAAAAGTGGTCCAAAGAAGGAGCAGTGGTGAACAGGGTCAGGGTCATGGGCAGCCAAGGCTCATTGATGCACGTGGGGAGTGAAGGTTGGCCCGTGTGATCCGATCCAACAGACAAGCTACTGTTGTTCAAATTGCTGAAGAAGTTAATGCTGGTTCTGATTGAAAGGTGACAGAATACACAGTGCATGACAGGTCAGGGTTGTTTTGGCAGCAAAAGGGAGACCAACACAATATTAGGCATTATGCCTGATCGGTATATGGTATTTATGTCGTTAAATGTTTTGAGTGGACAGAAATCACCTTCTGAAACATTTCAGCTAAATTTACGTCCCATTTGACATCCCATAGTTTCGTGACTTTTATAGCTGTTTGTACAAAAACTATTGAACAAGAGCATAAAAAGAAAATCAAGCACATGGTACCAGTATTTATATTGATGTCAAATTTCATAATGAATTAATGAGCCAACCAGCTGTGCAATATTAATTTAACACTAGGACTGCATGGGTTCTTAAGTCCAAATTCAATGTAACCCCTTTTTTAAAATCTTTTTTGTTTTTGGTTATTTTTTAGTTAAATAATCTTTTATTAAGTGAAGTGGTTAAGCTCAGTGGTTGAGACAATAGGCTACTGATCAGAAGGCCATGAGTTCAAGTCTCTTTCAAGCTAGTACTTCTGGGCTCTTGAGCAAGACTGTTTAACCATCAACTGCTCAGTTGTGTAAATGATATAAATTGGCGTCTGGTGAATAGCATAAAAATGTAAATAATTCAAATCTATGTAAGAAATTGATGAACGTGAATAAAAAAATGTTTGTGATGTAAAAAGAAATAATTTAGGACAAACAATCTAGCTCTAACTGAAAAGGCTAAAGTTGGACAGTAATACTGTCTACTAGTAAGAGGAATATAGTCTAACTTAGTCTTACACTGACCGCTTCATTAAACAAGTGCACTTGCCCTTAATAAAGCACTACTTCAATCTCCCTTTAAAATCTTGAATAAGATTCTTCTGCATATTTATGGATTTGATTAAGCATCTGTGTAAATTTTCTCCTTGTTTACTTGCCAGTAGCTGATACACTATAATGAAATCTGAAAAGGTGTTCAGAAAAAAAATGGACACAAAATGGTGTTTTTGTTTCTTTTCTTTTCTGTGTCTGTTTCGTCTGATGCTGTATGATGTGCTTGAGCGTTGTTCCGAATATTAGGAAACCCAGACGGACGTTATAGGTATGAGTAACTGTTGAGCTGACGACCACAAAAGCAGACATAACACATATAAGCAGGACCTATAAACACTGCAGGTGTTGATTACAACCCCCACCGACACACACGTATAGCCTGAGATGCGCTTTTACTACATGTTTAGGCTTGTGCATTACACACTTTCCCCGAGGCAAACTGAAAAGACGGCTAATTGCTAACACTAGATAGTCTCCAGTGTGGTTAGGGGAATTACTAAACTCCGCTTTGCCATTTTTTTTTTTTGCATGTTCTCTCATGTTAACATGAGCAAGGGGATGTAGATAAGGAAAGGCTAATCCTGTTTGACTGGACACGGGGAAGTTCTGGGTTTTTGGGACATGTTTAAATTGGCTGCTATCTGTGGCATTTGGTCTCATCTCATGCAGAGTGGAAATAAAGGGATTAAAATAATAAGCGAATTCCATGTGCCTGGTTTAACACAATAGGAGTGAGAAGGAAAAAAAAGCCCAAATCCGAGGAGACAACGGGAAGTGAGATAGAAGAGCCATTTGATAGTGAAAATCCAATCTGTTTCAGTATGAGCTGGCCAATTTTTTTTTTTCTTCTTCTTCTTCTTCTTCTTCTTCTTCTTCTTCGTAACATATCTTTCAGCTTTTTTGGCCGCTCAGATGCCTCAAGTCGTATAATATTCAGCCTCCTTTTGCATTTGCTTCTACAGTCTTGCATCATAAAGGACTATCTTTTGTCATGAGCTGTGTCTTTTTGCTCTTAGAAAGTCAGATACTCTCCAGTTGCCTGATTACGTGTCACTTGCGAGCAAAGACGGCGGATGACAAAGTCAGAAAATTGTTCTTAAAATCTCACAGCTGCCTCTGTTATTATCTAACTGTCATTACAGACGTCTCTATATAATGTCTCATCACATTTGTATAACAACAAGGCAAAAAAGGACATGACCTGCAAAGAAATAGAGGATCAATTACAGCTTCTAGGTGTGTAGTGAGATAATTCATATGCCAAGGCTTAGTTCATAGAGGTTTTTTTTTTACCATTGTGAGATGAGATTTTAAAGCTTCCCAGTTGAATGGCTACAGGTCCGTGCTGTGTCAGTGCACATGCAGAATCTCAAAATGTAGTAGCTGTTGCCATCATTTATTCCAATATAAAGAACATGCTATCTCACAGTCTGTTATACAACTCTTATTGGGATTATTGTGTACCGTGTAAGTAATAAGTCCTACTGGGGAAAAAGACTGCTGGAATCACACTGTATAGAGCAAGCTTTAGTCTTATGCCTCAAATGATTATGGTCATGTGCTGTGTTAAGTGTGCTCATATTGTTTAACATTTCTGATTGTAATAGGTTAAAAAGGTCTTGCCTTCTCTCAAGTTTACTGCCGACCGTATTACAGGTCATGTTTTTACTTCTCTCCTTTCAGCTCATGTTGAGAATGAGGAGCAGTACACTCAAGCTCTGGAGAAGTTCGGTGAGAACTGCGTGTACCGGGATGACCCTGACCTTGGCTCAGCCTTCCTCAAGTTCTCTGTATTTACCAAGGAGCTCACCGCCCTCTTCAAGAATCTGGTGAGAGCTGTTTGTGCGTGTGAATGGAGTTAAAATAAATTGCATCTAAGCAAGTGAAAATATCATAAACATAGTCAAAATAACCATGTTTTTCTTATTATCATATTCAGCTTGTAATAAACCACATATAGGATTTATGGTTGTAATAAACTACATATATTACTAGACATTTTTAATTCATTTTAATCTTGAAATAAAATGACCAAATGTATCCGCCACTAAAACACGACTATTTAAACTATGAAATTCATTTAAGAAGTATAGAAATTGTTTTAGTAATTCTATAACTGGAATCTAGTTAAATTTGACCTTATTTAAGATATTTTCACTCGCTAAGATCTCATTCTTGCAGTATACTTTATTCAGGTCTTGAAGAGCAAATGAACTTTTGCATACGTTTCTTTTTGGTTGTTAAAATGCCGAAGCACTTGGCAACATCATCATAATTCGTGGCTTTATAGTAAATGTGGTGAAGTTAATTTCATTTTCGTAAACTGCTGAAGGGCCATAATCCATGGCTGTTATATATATTAATAATATATTAATAATAGTAATATATTATTAGAAACGCATCTATAGTCTAGGCATCAGTCAATAGTGCCCCCCCCCCTCCCCCCCAATGACAAAACATACCACAGTTTCGTTTCTGTAGTAATAAAGAAGAATGTTTCCAATATTTTTCTAGCTTGCTACGGTGGCTGATGTGTTCCTGCATTTGCAGTTGATCCTTTAACACTGAACGCATTTCCAGACACACTGCATGAAACACATATATTTGAGGCACAGTCTGAAAGAGTTCTGTGAGGCGTGTAAAACGTGAGCTCATGCGCCCTGTTGCGTTTGTTTGACGGTCTGTCTCTAGCCCACAATGTGTTTGTACGATAATTACACGGCTCACAGCTAACAAGAATAAACATAACACTATTGTAAATACAGCTGGCATAACATTCAACTATCCCTATCTCTAATGTTTTACGGACACAATTTCAGTTAGTTTCCTTTATATAATAATAATAATAATAATAATAATAATAATGATGATGATGTGTGCGGATACGTGTCATGTGGATTAGACGGATGGTCCGTATATGCGTGCAGAACACATCCGATGGGCTCGAATGATTTTCTGAGCTTGCCAAGTGGTTGTGTACTGACACCGAAATTGTATTCAAGATGGATTCTTTTCAAATGCTAATGAGAATCCTAATGTAATGAAAGCGGTCCTAATGTAAGGGGCTTCTGTGCCTCTCCACGTGATTATAATCTCCATTGCAGCGGGGAATTCTAGGAGAAATATTATTTAATACTGGTTCTTGCTCCAGTTTCAGAACATGAACAATATCATCACGTTTCCACTGGACAGTCTGCTGAAGGGCGATCTGAAAGGGGTGAAAGGGGTAAGTATTTATTATGTTGAGGTTTATTTGGTGCATTTTGTTGCGTTGAGATTACAACATTCAGTGAAGCCTTAGTTTGCCTCCTTGAATATACAATACGGTAAAAACATAGCAGTAAACATGGTAGTAAAGTGTAATAAAGGGAGAAACTAATAAACATCCCAAATCTCTGTAAAAAGGTTTAAATTGCACGTGTAATTTGCATCCAATAAACAATAAATGTTAAACTTAGGATGTTTTATGTAATTATATGGTGTGTTGGATGGCGGCAATAAAATTTCAGAGAACAAAGCAGTGCACTGGACTGCCATAGAAACCAGAGAGAGACTTAAAGTCTGTTATACAGTTAAGGAATGCATCAATTCTCATCCGAAGTATAGGTCCAAGTCTCCACAGTTAACACGTTTCCCCCTTGCATAAAGTCTAAAACAGAGCAGCTTTCTTATTACTCTCTTTTCATGTGGGGAGCTGAGAATTTTCTAGTCTGTGCTCTTTAGCTTATTAAATGTGAAGCAAAGTATTTCTTAATAGTAATTGACGCAATTAGTGAAAGCAGGGGGTCCCTAAGTTAAATACATCTGATCGAGTCAGTTGTGAGTGACACACTGAGTTTGTGTGTGAGACAGCAGATGGACAGATGGCTGTGATTACAGTATATTAAAATCAGTCCTGACCTCCTGACCCTCCCTGGCAGCATGTGACTACGATTCGTTAGCTTCTACATGAAGCATGATGCGATTTTCTCCTAATGAGACCGCTTCTCACCGCTACTGTCTCGTCTCCCTGGAGACTCCCTGCTTTATGCCTTCGCGCTCTCTCTCTCTCTCTCTCCCTCCCCTCCCTCCCTGTGTTTCATGTGGTGAAGGGGCCCGGAGTTGAGTACAGCAAAATGCTCTCATGGAGATGTTCTTTCATGAATGTATAACTAAAGTTGTTAGGCACTCCTAGCTAGGCTCTAATTGGGATAAAGTCCAGACTTAACACACTGGGCCTGTTCTACTCTCTGCTTAGAAAAAAAAACCCTCTCCATTTTCTAGAGCACTTCGGACCTTCTGACCTACCAAACTGCAGTGATGAGCTGTCAGTTAGAATGAAAATAATTTAGACACTGTTTTTAGAAACCCAAGCTCCAACAAAGTTCTTGAAGTTCAAATGAATACTTAAAATTTTTGTAACCTAATCTACACTTAACACATTGCCACATTTTTGCTGAAGTGTGAAATGAGTGGACAAAAAACTCGTGAATCAAAACTGACTAAAGATGATTTTTAAGCTATATTTATGTGTCCAGATGGGATTAGTCTTACATTTTGTAGAATTTGTGGTTAGGTAGTTGATGTACTGTAGACATCACTTAAACACACTTCAGTTTTTATCTGATGGCTTTTTACTGTACTGCTGTAGTGTTAGAGTGCTGGCCTGGACCTTAATAATCTAAACTCTAAAATCATTATCATTCTATAAGACCGTAAAACCCTAAGTGTACCAGGCTGAATGAACATGTACTGTAGTAACAACATCTGCCCCATAACTGCCTTCAGATAGCTAGTGTTTTTGTAAGTAAACTACAAAGCTAGTGGTTTTGTAAGTTTTTTCTGGTACAGGGAAATGTATTAAAATGAGTGTTTTATCATATATGTGACAGATAAAGAACATTTCTAACATAAAAAACCCTACCACTGTTAAAGACAGTGAAACGATGGCAAAAGCTAAGATGTTCTGAGCTTAACAATACTTTACAGGCTTTACAAAGTGTTTGTATTTAACCAGACTCTATAGGGTGGTCGGTTTTTTACCTTACTTTATAGAGTGTTTCTATTCCACCAGGCCTTATGGTTGTTTGTACTTAGCATCATGGAGTGTTGGATTTTAAACCAGGTTTTTTGATTTTGAGTTTTTGAAGGAACTTTATAGTGGTTTTAACTGGTTTCACAGTGTTTTTATATTTTGAAAGAGCCTTATAAAGTGTTTGTTTTAAACCAGGATTTATAGTGTGTTTGAGTTTAAGGAGCTCGATAGAGTATTTGGTTTTTTAAGGAGCTTTATAAAGTGTTTGTTTTTAATGGAGCTTTATAGAGTTTGTTATTAATGGAGCGTTTGTTTTTAATAGAGCTTTATAGAGTGTTTGTTTTTAATGGAGCTTTATAGAGTGTTTGCTTTTAATGGAGCTTTATAAAGTGTTTGTTTTTTAAGGAGCTTTATAAAGTGTTTGTTTTTTAAGGAGCTTTATAAAGTGTTTGTTTTTAATGGAGCTTTATAAAGTGTTTGTTTTTTAAGGAGCTTTATAAAGTGTTTGTTTTTAATGGAGCTTTATAAAGTGTTTGTTTTTAATGGAGCTTTATAAAGTGTTTGTTTTTAATGGAGCTTTATAGAGTGTTTGCTTTTAATGGAGCTTTATAAAGTGTTTGTTTTTTAAGGAGCTTTATAGAGTGTTTGTTTTTAATGGAGCTTTATAGAATGTTTGCTTTTAATGGAGCTTTATAAAGTGTTTGTTTTTTAAGGAGCTTTATAGAGTGTTTGCTTTTAATGGAGCTTTATAAAGTGTTTGTTTTTTAAGGAGCTTTATAAAGTGTTTGTTTTTAATGGAGCTTTATAAAGTGTTTGTTTTTTAAGGAGCTTTATAAAGTGTTTGTTTTAATAGAGCTTTATAAAGTGTTTGTTTTAATAGAGCTTTATAAAGTGTTTGTTTTAATAGAGCTTTATAAAGTGTTTGTTTTAATAGAGCTTTATAAAGTGTTTGTTTTTTAAGGAGCTTTATAAAGTGTTTGTTATTAATGGAGCTTTATAAAGTGTTTGTTATTAATAGAGCTTTATAAAGTGTTTGTTATTAATGGAGCTTTATAAAGTGTTTGTTTTTTAAGGAGCTTTATAAAGTGTTTGTTTTTAATGGAGCTTTATAAAGTGTTTGTTATTAATGGAGCTTTATAAAGTGTTTGTTATTAATGGAGCTTTATAAAGTGTTTGTTATTAATGGAGCTTTATAAAGTGTTTGTTATTAATGGAGCTTTATAGAGTTTGTTATTAATGGAGCTTTATAAAGTGTTTGTTATTAATGGAGCTTTATAGAGTTTGTTATTAATGGAGCATTTGTTTTTAATAGAGCTTTATAGAGTGTTTGTTTTTAATGGAGCTTTATAGTGTGTTTGTTTTTAATAGAGCTTTTTAAAGTGTTTGTTTTAATAGAGCTTTATAGAGTGTTTGTTTTTAATGGAGCTTTATAGAGTGTTTGTTTTTAATGTAGCTTTATAAAGTGTTTGTTTTTTAATAGAGCTTTATAAAGTGTTTGTTTTTAATAGAGCTTTATAAAGTGTTTGTTTTAATAGAGCTTTCTAGAGCGTTTGTTTTTAATGTAGCTTTATAAAGTGTTTGTTTTTTAATGGAGCTTTATAAAGTGTTTGTTTTTTAATGGAGCTTTATAAAGTGTTTGTTTTAATAGAGCTTTATAGAGCATTTGTTTTTAATGGAGCTTTATAAAGTGTTTGTTTTTAATGGAGCTTTATAGAGTGTTTGTTTTTAATGGAGCTTTATAAAGTGTTTGTTTTTAATGGAGCTTTATAGAGCATTTGTTTTCAATGGAGCTTTATAAAGTGTTTGTTTTTAATGGAGCTTTATAGAGTGTTTGTTTTTAATGGAGCTTTATAAAGTGTTTGTTATTAATGGAGGTTTATAGAGCGTTTGTTTTTAATGGCGCTTTATAAAGTGTTTGTTTTTATCTGGTTTTACAGAGTGTTTGTAAAACAACCAGGCTTTGCATGTTAACATTCCCTGAAGGCATGCTGATTTTGCTCTAAGATGGAGACATGCACTAATGGACTGAAATTAAAGGCCTAGATGTGAGCTGTCACACGAACCATTAACCCAGGTCTGTGTCTTTCACGCTCCAGTCGCTGCAGCCAAATGGCAAACCTGAGGCTAAATGAATGTGAATTTTAACTGTTGCTCCTTATAAAGATTCAGTTCAAACACAGCCCTCTGTGAGGTGATTTTATTTGGTAGAAGTGTGTTATATTGTACATGCACATTATAAGTACATGTATATTGATAAGTCATTAAAATGTACATATATAAAACATTTATATATCTATTTGGGGGCATATCATGCTTATTAGTCGGACACTGTTTCAGTAGCATGTTTAAGGAATCAAATAAAGGTGTTTTTTTCTGTAAAAGTCACCCATATCTAGGAATGGATATGCTGGAGCAGCACTGTGGTTCTTGCAAAGCTGATGTCATACCCAAATCTCCAAATCCCATTATCCCACTGTATGCCCCCCAGAGACCTCTATTGTCACACACTTGTGTGTGTATGCCGTTAATCCTCTGCTTGGCCTCCAGTCATGCAGACATTTACAAGAAAACCATTTGCGCTCTTCCATTTTTGGATGCTCTCAAATAGATCTACTACTATACAGGAAGCCTCTCTGTTGAGACTCACTGACTCGTGAAGCTCACCCATGCAGGCATTAGCTAACCTCCCTCCTCTCTAGAGTTATGGAGTTCCCACAGAGCTCTTATGATAACTCTGTGACTCAGATCATGAGAATCTTATCAGTGTCAGTGTGGGTTACACGGATGATCTATCAAGCATATTAGCTGTACAAATTCTACACAATTTTCTTCGTGAAAATGAATAACACATGAATCTTTGTGAAAATGAATAACACATGAACTATTGAGTCTTGAGATTTTTGAGTCTAAACTTTATTAAACACCTCCTCACATTCGAGCGCATTAATATTTCCTACTGAGAGACTTGAGAGTGACCTAAAAAATGGTCCAGATGTTCAATATAGCTTGAACTGACCATAAAGCCGCGTTATGTTCTAGTAAATAGGATAGCCGGAATGGCGCCTCTATAGGAAAGCACATGCACAACAAAAGCTTTTACACTTTGAGATTACATCTCATCTATAAAATAATGATGTTCTGTTGATCTCAGATGAATATAATCTTTAGTGAGTCTTTAGCAGTTCTTTCAGTGCTCTCGTGTTTGAGAGCATTCTCTTGTTGTCTTAATTGTCACATATACTGAAATTTACTTTGCTTCAACTCTATTAGTTCTACTGAACATCTGGATTATCGTGCTTATATAACGTCAGATCAGCGTACACGATGTACAGTGTTTATTTAATGGTGTTCACTCAGTAACCACACCCTTCTGGGTAGCATGGTCAGATTTTTTATAGAGCAATAAAAAAACGAGTATTTGGTTAGAATCAGTTCCAACCTTTCCACTTGGAGCAATAATATAAGAGCTGCAAGTGCTTTCTTTATAACTGTGAAGTAATGGTGTATGTCCGTTATATCGAGTAAGTACGTCAAACACCAAGCCCTGTTTATTAGTCTTCTAGTGCAATACGCTCTGGTTTTGTTATTTTTACATCACACTGTATGTCAGTATTAGGTTTAGAAGATTTTATGCCAATGTAAACCTTTTTACTGTTCATTACATGTTTCTGTTTTGTCTGTTGCAGGATCTGAAAAAGCCATTTGATAAGGCCTGGAAAGACTACGAGACGAAAGTGTAAGCCGTTTAAACTTTCTGCTACTGAGTGAGAACTGAAAATGTATAAAAAATTCAGTACGTGTTCGTACTTCCCGTTTTCATGTAGAGGTTAATTATTGCATTGACCTTCATGTACTCAGAATAATTGCTTAGTCTTGCATTTGAACATCTTACAGCAAATCTAAGATTAGCTAATGAAAAGAAGCACAATGTGACAACTACAGTGTCAGTTTTCTCCTCTGTGGGGATCATTTTAATGATCACCAAACTCCAGTTTACTTCCTTAAAGCCATACTCCAGCACTTACCAAAAAACTGTTAGTTCCATCTCCTCATCTCCTCTTCTCTTACTGACTCTCACTCTAATTGTGTTTTATTTTTTCCTTCCTTTAATGTATGAGATTTGTGATAGCTTTTATATATTTTCCAAGCAGCAAAGGACATTCTTTACTGAAAGGGTAATATTTTTTTCCCTATACCGTGCCATTTTGGTAAAGTCAAGGGTGGCTGTTTATGTGCCATTCAGTTTGAGTTCATTATCATTTCCTGTCATCAGTTGCTTCATTTTTTGCTGAGCTCTGAGAGAGCTTCATGAGATCCCTTTCCTGGTCCCATCAGCTCTCATTGTCCATGGGGTTTCTCTAAAACTCCTTAATTTGATCATTATTGACTTTCCAGATTACGCTGGATGAAATAATGGAGTTGAAATGCTCCTCGGTGCGCCTCTGATTCACAAGCACAGACTCTCATCACCGCCACTGCTTACGGTTTGATTCGGTTCTGATCCCTGAGCTGTACGAGAGCTGCTGGCTATCTGTGCAGATGTTTTTTGAGCACTCTTAAAGGTTTGAAGTAGTAGAGTATTGTGAACAGATGTCTGTCTAATGAAGAGCAGAGTCCTAAGTGTGCCCATGTGAGCACTGTAGCACAGATGAGACGGGCTTAAAACACAGCAAGCTTGAATAACATGACTGAAAAGATTAGCCAGGACGGATAAATTTATTGATTAAAGAAGCAGAAACTGGGTTTATATAAACGTCGAAGGATTATTTTCTAATTCTTATTAATCTAATTAAACAGATTGAGAAATATACAAGTACCAATGAATTCTTTTCTTTTTTTTTCCCTTAAACGTCTTTTCAGGATTTTAGTGAACTAATACTATACACAGCTCTTAATTAGACATAATTCACTAACCAAATAACAGATAACACAAGCTACAGTACTTATTATTGACAATATGTAATGGTATGACAGTATCAAGTGCTTTAATCGACCTCTGTTTTTTATTATCTAGATGAATTTTATAGATTATTTTTTATTGTTCTGTATACCGTTTGCCTACTGTATCTCATTGTGAGCAGTGGACCAATCACTGGACATCCTGATTTTTTGTTAAATTCAAAATAAAGGCACATATACACTGGCCAATTATTTTTACTTTTTTGAAAACACACAAAAGCTTAATTCCTGTTGCTTACTGTTTGCACTTAGTGAATCATTCAAAATGGAATCAACTCTGAAGCTTTGGAGTCGGTTCTTACTTGACTCTTCTAGGGATTGACTCCCAGCATCTTCTATGTGAACTGAAAACAGGATGGTGACGTAGCTGTTAATGGATTTAATGATGTATCGCTGCTTTGAAGGGTAACGGATTGAAATAGCTTCGCTTCTTATAGTGTGAAGTGGCGTAGTGCATACAGCAGAATTGCTTCCTATTAAAGACCAACTAATTGATAATGAAATTAGTTGTTATAGCCAAGCCACTGTGATACTTTTCTTGACTCATTTTGTTTGTAATACCTGCCCTGATGTTAGAAACCCTGTCTTTTGCGGCACTCCATCTGGTAGGAAATTGCTGAGTAAACCTGAGGTTACTAAACAGTTGACATTTCCAGCTGTTTTTAGAAGTGATGTGGAAGCATGTGTGTGGTCGGCTGTTCTCAACCTTACAGTCTGCCTGTAGTCTGCTTACTTTGCTAAATATGCCACAGTGCCAGCACATGCTATCACACCACTCTTTATACACTGAATCTCTCTTTTGCCATTTGCTATTTCCATTCCCTATATATCTTTTTTTTTTTTGGCTTCGGGTTTTGTCAACGCTGTTGACAAATTAATTAAAACCCGCTGGGCTTTTGACTCGCAGGCAAAGGATCCAGATGTGGCCATGATTACAGTTAATAGTTTTCTCTATCCATCAACCAATTTTGTATACTCTAGTACTTTGTATACTCTAGTATGGCATAACAAATACCTATATACTCAAGATACTCATATATTTATCTGCAGTGTCAATTTTAATACATCTTCCTGCTTAAAGTTGAAACTGTATTGGAAAATAAGGGGAAATAGTGATACTGAGAGTCCAGTTTTGCTTGTGTCAAATGTTAGTATCTAGAAAAGAAAGCCTTTAGACCCACTGTTGTTGTGCAGCTTACATCTGTGTTCACATTGAGGATCGTGGAAATCTGCATCCAGACAGAAAAAAAGTGCTAGTGATGAATTTGTCTGGCAAGGGACATTCCAACCAGCATGGTGACACGCTTGTGTGTGAATGAATGTGTGAATATATGTGCATGCTGCCCTGCGATAGATTGTGTATTCTCACCTCACTCGCAGTGTTCCTGGGATAGGATTCACCTCCATTACCATCCTTACAAATATATGGATATTTTAAAGAATTAGTAACAAAAATGGTCTTTGTAGAGTTTGCATGTTCTCCCTGTGCATCAGGGGTTTCCACCAGGCATTTCGGTTTCCTCCCCTGTCCAAAGACATCCACTGAAGGCTGATTGGCATCTCTAAATTGTCTGTAGCGTGTGAATGGTTGTGTGTGCCTCTGATGGATTGCCACCCTGTCTACAACATCTCGCACCTTGTGCCCCAAGTCCCCTGGCATAGATTCCAGGTTTGTAACCCTGTGTAGGATAAGTGCTGCAGTGGTACAGATGGATCCCTTGCCTGAAGTAGAAAGCCCTAACTCCATCATTGATGCTGATTTTGGAATCCTGTGACTGTTTGGCTTTCCTTTATATAAAGGAAATGCAGCGCTCCATAAGATAAAGTGCTGCATCTATAAGGACTGCTCTGTTTCACGAGTGCTGTTTTAAAAGAATGTAAATGTAAGCATGTGTATATATAGTGCACAAGGTTTTAAGATTTTCTGCTTTTTTGCAGCACCAAGATTGAGAAAGAGAAAAAGGAGCACGCCCGGCAGCACGGAATGATCCGGACCGAGATCAGCGGGGCCGAGATAGCAGAGGAGATGGAGAAGGAGAGGCGCTTCTTTCAGCTGCAGATGTGTGAGGTCAGTAGGTTCATGAACGTTTCAAGATACTGAGCAATAGCAGAAAGTGTATATTCTTTATTTGATGTGTTTTGTAATGGCTAAAGTGTGTAAGAGCGCACACTTAGACTAGTATTTCCTCATGTTCTCTGGGTTGTTGATTGGAAGAGCTGGGTTCAAGCCCCAGTACCGCCAAACTGCCACTGCTGCCCCCCCTTCCCCCCTTGCTCTATCGTGGCTGACCCTGCTCTCTGTCCCCAACCCTCCAAGGATGGGATATGCGAGGAAAGAATTTCACCGTGCAGTAATGTATATGTGACAAATAACGGCTACTTACTTACTTATTTTCGTTTCAGTACCTTCTGAAAGTGAATGAGATTAAAATCAAGAAGGGCGTGGATCTACTGCAGAACCTCATCAAGTATTTCCATGCACAATGCAAGTAAGTAACATCACTGAAGCTGTTAAAACATACTTCAGAAACATTTCAATGGAAAGGCCAACATCAATCTTTTTTTTATATATATACCTGACAGTAATAAAGATAATAATTGGGCCCATTAGATTTAGATCTTTTGATTAAAAAAATAAGGGATAATAAAACCTTAGAAAAAAGTCAGTTGAAACGTGTAAAACATGCAGAGTTAGAATAAAACATCAGTATTGGAAAGTGTGTGAACTGCAGCATGTACGACTGCAATAATATATTCATTTTTATTCGGTGTGTAATCGCAGCACGTCGCATGTATGAGGATTTGTTATGCCCCGAAGTGAACTGCAGTCATTTTAAAGTGAGCTTTGCTGTGCAAGAACATCTCGCGCATCTCATCTTATTAGGATATTCTGTTTGATTTAATAAGGTTTGGGCAATTAGCAACAGTCAGTTCTGCGCATAATTTCCTCCCCCTTTTAAAAGCAGACATAAATTAACTGAACTGCTAGGAACAGTGTTGCCAGGTTTGTGGTTTTCCCCCAGAATTGAATTACATTTAAACTGCCTGTGTGGATTGATGATGATGATGATGATTGTTTTATTGTCTATTTATTTATTTATTTATTTATTTTTTTATTTATTTATAAAAATGTACTATTTAATCTTAGGATTATGATATTATGAGAGTAAGAACAATGAGCTGTATATGCCATCAGCTGGAAACATAATAAACCTCACTAGCTAAGTGTGATTTCTTCAGATAGATATCTGAACTGTAATAGGCTGCGGTACATGTATATGTTTATCAGCATTAATGTTAGACACACATAACAGCTAGGTCAAGTCCACTTTGCCAAGCTCTCTCTCTCTCACATACATACATCAGGCCCATGGGAGAAAAGCTTGAAAAGGTTCTGGATCAATACTGTCTGTTTGGGAAGATGCATGCCAAAAATATTCCTGTTATTCTCCACTAGTGTGACAGAAGACAGATATTTTCCACATTAAGCTCTTAGACGTGGCCTCATCCTGTAGGTTTTTCCCAATTATTTTGGAAGTCAGGTGAAAATGCTCTTCCCAGAAGAGATTTTTAGACCATTTGAGAGTGTGTGTGTGTGTGTGTGTGATGGCTGGCAAGACAGTAGTGGAGGTTTAATGCTAATGTGATGTATTTTTACACCTGATTGGATCGCTTGCCTCTCAGTTTCTTTCAGGACGGCCTAAAAGCTGTGGACAACCTGAAACCCTCTATAGAGAAACTGGCTACTGATCTGCATACGGTGAGCACAACATCAGCACAGCTATGTGTTAACAGTCCCTGACCTAAGTGTATAATTATTCATTATGAATTAATTTGTTATTATTATTAATAGTAGTCGTATTTTGTGCTTGTTGGTGTTCTGTTTTAGATCAAGCAGGCTCAGGATGAGGAACGCCGGCAGCTCACACAGTTACGAGACGTGCTGAAGACGGCGCTTCAGGTGGAGCAGAAAGAGGTAAGGCTAGGCTTCATGGGCTGTGTGTCATGTAAAGTGGATGTTTTTTTGTTATGTCACTCACATTAATGTAGTAGGACTTAATAAATACTGTACATAGCGAGGTCTATCTGGAAATGGCTCTTAAAGCTTACACTGTTTGCTCTTTACCTCAAACAAACAGCTTTAGCTCGTGCAATCCTTAAACATGATGCAATTAAGTGCGCCTAATTTAAATGCAAACAACCTTCTTAACTCTCTGAGTGGCCACGGTGTAGCCCAGAGAGTTAGAGTATAGATTTAGATGACTGTGCTGTTGTGTTGGTCTTGTCATTGTTAAACGTGTTGTGTTTAAATTGTCTGATGGAAAGCTTTTTTTCCCTCTTCTTCAATGCCTCCACCCTTTGCCAACGAAGTCTAGGAGAGTAAGTGCCTGCTTGACGTCCACTTTTTGTGAAGAAAGGTGCAGGCCGTGGGAGACCACAAAGTTCCTACCCCCTGTACCTTTAACTTCGCAGTTCATGTCCAGAGGTGCCAACATCTGTATGAATGTCGTTTTCGATGTACTAAAAGAACAGACGGTTAACCGAAGGGGAAAGGACAGGAGACGTCGGACAACCACAGATTTGCAGTTGCTTTCACTTTATTTAATGACCTGTGAAATCGCAAGTCTTGGTTTTGTAAACAAAAACACAGAGTGAATACTTTTTCACTTTGATAACAAACAGGACATTCTATTTGCAGTGCAGTGCGTCACCATTTCTTCAACGATTTCTTTCAACGATTTCTTTCAACGATTTCTTCAGTCCCTCCAGGATTCCGTGGAGTTTTTTCTTTGTGATTGTTGAAGCCAAAAATACTTGATTTTGTTCAACACGATGTGCAAATTTGGTAATGTTAAACTCCATACAGTGAAGAGACATATATAATTACTTTCTCTGAGAGCTGTAATGTTCAGCACATGTGAATGGAACAGGGCTTTGCCTGGATGTGTGTTGTGATAATGTCACATGACACGTCTTGCCCCAAATCTGCAGAAAATCTGTGGTCCTATTAAGAAAAAATCACAAACCATTCTGAATATTGTGAAGTTTGCTTGATTTCAGTGATTGCGAAATTCTAGAGGGACTGATTTCTTGTTTCTCTTCGGCAGACAAGATGTTCGATATTTTCCTTTTGTGTCAATAATCTAATATTTTTTGTTGGTCATCAAATTCTGCATGCTTAATTATATATCATGGGCTGATATCCAGGATTTTTTTAAATAATAATAGTAAAAGTCCACCTAAACATTTCTGCAGATACACGTTTCAAACAATCGACATTTCATCATTTCGGCTGTTGACGCGGAGCAATCCTGCCCTCTGTCATACGCTTAGATGAATAGTTCCTCTACCTGTAGGAGTTTCTTGTTAGCGATGTCGGCACCTCTGCATGAAGTTTGAGAAATATTCCCGTTGTTTAATTATCCGTAGCTTCATCAAGTCAGAGAGTATCTTTGGTATGCCTTCAGGTGCAGAAATCAGACTTAGTTTCATGTGTTGTTTCTTTTTTATTTCTATCATATTCCTGACCTCACTAATGATGTTTCCTTGTGGTTTAAAGTTTTCAATATACATCAAATAATTGTCTCTGTTGAGCGATCTGATTTTTGCTGGCTTGGACATATGAAAAGCACTGTTGAAATCTCAGTCTGATACTGCACTCTCAGGCTTTACCACTTTCCCTAAGTTTCTAAATGTGTTTGTGAATGCGGTCGCCTCTCGACGGGGTTCTGGGACATCCACTGTGACAGTTTCCTCAAAGGAAGTGACCGCATGAGAGTGCAAGTTTTTCCCCTTCCTTTGACCCTGGGGATAACCACTTACTGTCCTTTTTTTTTAAAGATTAATTCGCATAAGCATCTACATGCATCGTTTTTTTTAATTTTCCAGGATTCCCAGGTGCGGCAAAGCACCACTTACAGTCTGCACCAGCCGCAGGGGAACAAGGAGCACGGCACTGAGAGAAGTGGGAACCTGTACAAAAAAAGTGATGGGTGAGTGAGTTAACTTCGTCATCATGTCCTACAGGATACGAGTACGCTAATCATGTCATAAAAGCCTTTATTAAACGGAACTGAAAGACTGAAGGGCAGCGGTGGTATGATGACTCTTCCTGTTTCCTGTCTGTAGTCTGCGGAAAGTGTGGCAGAAGAGGAAGTGCACGGTGAAGAACGGCTACCTGACCATCTCACACGGGACGGTAAGCCAAAGTGTTCATAAACTGCTTATTTTTTCTCTCTTTCTTTTTTCCTCTCACTGTGTATTTGTATATCCCACTTTCATGTCTTCCAAACGGCACACCGTTTTCTGTCCGCGTCTACTTTTTTCCTGGAGACTGGAGCGTGGATTGAGTAATACTACAAACTTGTTCTGTTTCTTTCTGCTTGGAATTTTCCCACTTTTCCCAGAAAAAAGGAAAAGAGAGAAACGGAGCCGCACCTACTTTTAGAACATGCAGAAGCATGGCTTTTATAACTCCAGAATGCCGTCAATCCTCAGGAGAGGACTTACAGCTGCGTCTTCAAAAGGAAGAAGTTTATTTTTTTTGACTCGCAAAAAGAAAAAACACAAGAAACTGATACTGAATTTGTCATGTTGGATGCAAGTCTCCCTCATTATCGTACATTCTTTTGCCTAATTCATTCTCTCTCTCTCTCTCTCTCTCTCTCTCTATTGTGCTCTCAGCCAAACAGACCACCAGCCAAGCTCAATCTCCTAACCTGCCAGGTCAAGCACAACCCAGACGAGAAGAAAAGCTTTGACCTCATCTCACGTATGGCAGTACACACACACACACACACACACACACACACACACACTCACACACAGTCCTGACTCTGTGAAGCTGCAAAATCTCTGATTTACAAAGGCCCAGTTATTCTATCTATCTATCTATCTATCTATCTATCTATCTATCTATCTATCTATCTGTCTGTCTGTCTGTCTGTCTGTCTGTCTGTCTGTCTGTCTGTCTGTCTGTCTGTCTGTCTACAAACAACAGACAGACAGATACACATTTGGCTTGCTTTTGAAAATCCAAGTTTCTTCACTCTCAGGCTTCACTAGATTCCAAATGATTTTGTAATTTGGCAATCGAGGGCAAAATCTCTTTTATGCAGTTGTTTGATTTTCCTCTCTCATTCCCACTAGTTAGATTTTGTTGTAAAGGATTCAAAATTGAAAATTTTAATAACGTCACTTGTTTTCCTTAAAGAGGCACAATCCTGGCTATAATCACTGTAGCTCTGTTCACTTTTCCTGGCCATTGCACAGTGTGTTGGAGGATAGTGTAGCTCTGTGTGTGTGTTAGTGTGTGTGTGTGTGTTGATACAGTGTGTGTACACTCACAGCCACATATTCTAATGCTGTCATGTGTTTTCTTATTGAATCACGACACTCTTTAAAGGCACTCCACAACTCCCCAATGATAAGGCCGCTTCCTGCTTTCTTTCTCCATTGGATTTCTGCTGTTTTAGAAATGAACATACTGAGGTTTTTTGCCTGACGCTGAACTTTAGACTCTTCGTTGAGATTGACTTCAGTAACACATTATTTAAACCCTGCATCATGAGTCTCTCATGATCATGTCAACACATCATGGCAGGTGTTATGAGCTGTTATGACAGTTTCTGTCAAGGTAATCTAAGCCACAGTTCAAAATGGCTGCGTCAGTGCTGGCAGGAGCACCATGAGCAGATTTTAATATCATTAAACATTGTCCATACTGTATGTGTGTGTGATACCGTCTGTCATCATCTAGTAACATACTATAACATGTCATTGTTACTTCATAAACTGCCATGGCGGTGTATATAATATATGATTGTCCTTTGCTTGGATTAAGGAATGTTATAAGGTGTTATAACAGTGCAAGCATAATGCTGAGGAATTTAGGCTAAGGGTGTTGCACCTTTGATTTCGATTAAGAGCCCATCAGTGCCTTTCTCACATAATAAAAGAAATTTCTTTTAGTGCAGAGCAAACAAGTAAAAACAGATGTTAATTATAGCTATTATAACCCCTATAATTAGGGGAGTTTAGCTGTACGTGTGTTTGTGTGTGTGTGTGTGCGTGCGCGCACACCACTGTATGTAAAAATTTAACAGATTATTTTTTTTTATTATGATCCTTTCTTTCCTTCTTCTTTCCCTCCCTCTCTCCCCTCTTACTGTCCTTCCATCTCGCAGATGACCGAACGTATCACTTTCAGGCAGAGGATGAGGCCGAGTGCCAAATGTAAGCATGTGTGTCTTTTGTATCGAGAGGAAAGCTTTCATTGTGCATTTCCTTTTCCTGGCCTCCTAATTACCTTTCTCAGTGTCTCTCATTAAAGTACTCTCTCATTCCTCTTCATTCACGCTGTCTTCCTGTGTTCCTCTTCCTCTGCCTCATCTCTGTTCAGCTGGATCTCTGTGCTGCAGAACAGTAAGGAGGAAGCGCTTAACAACGCCTTTAAGGGAGACCAGCACGTTGGCGAGAACAATATCGTTCAGGAGCTGACCAAAGCCATCCTGGGCGAGGTCAAACGCATGACCGGGAACGACGTCTGCTGTGACTGCGGCGCTCCTGGTGAGGGACTCGTAAACAGCTTGGAATTACTAGAGGGAGGGGGAGATTTACAAGAGGAGATCCAGAATGGATCAGAGCAAAAACAAAAGACGAGTCTTTTCATAGACTGAAATTATTCCGTCTGTTTGTTGATGGTGATGTAGATATATTTCTGATTGCAGTGGTGTGCAACCGAGGATCATTTTTTCCTAAACAACTACATGCATAAGTATTTACCCCCTTGACCTTTTCCACACTTTGTCGTATTACAACCTGGATTCAAAATGGGGTTATTTGGGTCACAATTCTATAAAATAGCCCTTAATAGAGAAGTTGGTTGAAAATCTATATAGTTAGTATTATTATTTCTGAATAAAAACACCCATAAAAAGGTGTGATTGCATTAGCTTTACTGTGAAAGATCTAGATCTCTCAGACATCAAGTAATTGGTTAAATGTCTGCAATGAAGTTTTTTATAATGTCATTATAAATGCAGCTGTTCCTGGAAAGTTCCAGAGTACATAAGTGAACATACAGAATGTAAATACACAAGTCATGAAGACTAAGGAGCAATCTGAGCAGTCTTTGGGATAAGTTCTAGAAATGTGTCTAAAATGATTTATGACCAGATTTGAAGCTCACTTGGAGCAGAAATAAATCCGTCTTTTAAAAAAAAGTAGGAATTTGGTACAACCGTGACTGTGCCTAGACAATACTGTCCAACAAAAGTCTGTGTCCAGGTAAAAATCAAGAGGAATGTGCAAAGCACGGTATATCACACGACACACCCCTGTTTTAACATCCTCTTTGATTCTGTGAAAAATTACACTCCATGTCTTTTCTCCAGGTCCCACATGGCTGTCCACCAACCTGGGAATTCTCACCTGTATAGAATGCTCCGGGATCCACCGAGAGTTGGGAGTGCACTACTCCAGAATTCAGTCCCTCACGCTGGATGTCCTCAGCACATCAGAACTCTTGGTCAGTGACTTTATTCATTTATTTATTTAAAAATATAATTAAAACAATTTTGTAAGTGCATTTCATGCTGATGACCTTATGCCAGATGTGGATCATTACATCAGATGATAAAGACTCAGTAGTATTTATAATTATAATTACTTCTTGTTTGGTCTGAAACTAATAAAAGCCTTAAAATAAAATAAATAAATAAAAATGTAAGCTGTGACTAAGTAGATGGAAGTATGACTGTGGCAGCCCCTTTTTTAACTTGGTGTGTGTGTGTGCGCGTGCGTGTGTGTGTGTGTGCGCCCTACAGCTGGCCAAAAACGTAGGGAATGCTGGCTTTAACGAGATCATGGAAGCGTGTCTGACTTCCGAAGATACGGTCAAACCAAATCCTACCAGTGACATGTAAGTGATGCTCTCACGTTCTCCTCTTTGTTTCTTTGTGTGTGTGTGCAGCTGCCACTAAAGATGGATGATGTAGCTCAGATGTTTTCAGTCTAAAATAGTGTACACATCAGTTTTGGCCATGTGATATAAATAGATGTTAATTTCACTCTGGAGCATTAACAAGAATATCCCCATTAGCACACAGTGTTTGGATTTGTTTAAACAATCAAGTAAACTGCACTGAAACAAACTCTGGAACAAATAAACACAAAGTGCATTGTGTGCATGGATTTTTCATCACAGGGACTTTGCACAACTCGGAGAAAGCAATCACACCTTTTCTCTGCAGCCACACCACCTCACGTGAAGCTGCATGGTTTAACTCAACTGCCTTTCTAGTTTTGGGAGTGGCAAAATAAACATTTTTTAAATAAACAAGGTTATCACAGCCGGTGTGTCGTTTATATAAACGGACAAAACACTGGTGCTCTACAGTGTCAGAGGTCCAGAGCTCTGGACCCCTCTCAAGTGTTTTTTCCTTGACAGTAACCTCTCCTTTCTCTGTGTCTCTCAGGCAGGCCAGGAAAGACTTCATCACAGCCAAATACACTGAGAAACGCTTTGCTCGTAAGAAAAGCCCAGACACCGCATCCAGACTGCACACCTTGTGTGAAGCTGTGAAGGCCCGCGACATCTTCTCCCTCATCCAGGTCTACGCTGAGGGAGTGGACTTAATGGAGCCCATTCCTCTGGCCAATGGACATGTGAGTCTTGATGCTTTTTGATTAAATCAGCTCCTGGTTTCGATATAATAGAAATAATTATATTATCATTATATTGTATAGAGTTATATATCACACTTTAGTTCAGTATTTTTCAACCTTGGCATATTTTTTTTACATAAAAAAAAAAATTATTACTCTGCCAGTAATAAACTAAATAATAATTTTTTGGGGGGCGAGTTAAGTGTAATTGGAGAATTTCCCACGGCACACCTGACGATCTCTCACGACACTTGTGTTCCTCGGCACAGCGGTTAAAAATCACTGCTTTAGTTTAGCAGGAGAACACGGTTAAGGAAACCTGGACAATTCTGGACTGGATTTGAGTTGTTATCAAAGATTGTTTTGATCTGATCTCAAAAATCCCCAATTAGTCATGAAGGTTCATGCAAAGTATTCAGCAGTTAGAGCAGTCAGAGATGCCCAGGATCAGTTAGTGTTAGTGTGATTGACAGGGAAGAGATAGTATTCATCCCTCACATCTACAGAGCAATTTTGCTACAAACTGCAGTGGCATCAAATTTATGATCTCCCAATGAAAGCTGAGCACTTCACCGAGTCACCGCTCAGGAGCTAAAGTTTGGGTCGTATTCGAGTTTTTTTGGGGATTGACGCAGCCAAAAATGCTAGATTTTGTGCTTTTTCAAAATGTGTGAATCTACATCGAGTGTGTGTGTTTTTCTGTAGAAAACAACTTGGATTGTTAACACTGCAAGTACATGAATTTTATTTCGAACTCCTTTCACTGAAGACATATCTAATTACTTTCTATGATCACTGTAGTCTTGTTTGACGCACATGAATCGAGCTTGTGCGTCGTGATTCGTGATGACGTCACATCACACGTCTTGGTCTGTATCTGCGGAAAGTCTGTTGTTTATAAATCACGAGCTCCTCCAAATGTCCTCGAGTCTTTTTTTTTTTTTTGTTCATTTGTGAAAAGATAACAAAATCCTGACTTCTTGTATTGTATTAGTACTTTTTAGACACTTTGTACAAATGATTAATAGGTAAAACATTTCATTCGCTCAGTAAGAGATCGTTAGGAGTTGCTTGTTTGACTTTGTTGTTATCGGCAGATGGGAGCGATGAGAGCTGTCATTATATAATATTACAAAAGAGCAGGAACTCTGCAGGATATTAATGTGAAATGTTTTCTGAGTTTGTTGTTGTTTTTATTTTGCAGGAACAAGGAGAGACAGCACTGCATTTGGCAGTGAGGCTGGTAGACCGAACCTCACTACATATTGTAGATTTCCTGACTCAGAACAGGTAATGACCTGCAGACCCACACAAGCTCACTGTTCTTTTTCTAGTGACAGAGCTCCGCTTAAGATATTCATGTGGGAGTTGATGTCGATGTTGATATGTTGAGTCGAGTGACCGAACCTTGTCCTTTTGCGCCTCAAGTGTGAATCTGGATAAGCAGACGGCGAAGGGAAGCACAGCGCTGCATTACTGCTGTCTTACAGATAACAGCGAGTGTCTCAAACTGCTCCTAAGAGGCAAAGCTTCCATAGACATCGGTAAGAAAGCATCGACTGATCCTGTAATTAACGTGTCCTGCTTTTCCGTTCCCTCTTGTGGGAAAATCAGAAAGGCTTCCAGTGTGTCTGTTCAAGTTGTTTTCCTTTTATTTGGCTTCATTCTTTCACGTTCTTCTGCTTGGGCTGTTTTGAGAGCTGGTTGTAGTGATAAGAGACAGGATTTGTGTTTGGCTTTATCCCCAGTGTTGTCTGTGGGAGTTGAGTTAATTAATGCTCTTCGGCACAGGCAAAAGAGCTAGAAGCAGTGTAGCATGGCTCTGTGGTGTGTGTGTGTAGGTGTGTATGGTTGTGTGTGTGCCCACGTGAATGTATGTGTGCGGGTGTGTGTGTTTGTGTATAGGTGTGTATGGTTGTGTGTGCGTGTAAATGTATGTGTGCGGGTGTGGGTGTGTGTATTTGTGTGTATGGTATGTGTATATATATATAGAGAGAGAGAGAATAAGAGAGAGAGAGAGAGAGAGTGAGTGAGTGTGAATTGTGTGAAATCCCCTTCCATTTCACTTCATCCTGCCGGTGTAGATTTTTTTAGAGCTGCTAATGATACGTCTGAGTATAAAACTATAAAACTATTGAATTGGCGTGTGCAGCTAACGAGGCGGGAGAAACACCATTGGACATTGCCAGGAGACTCAAACATCTGCAGTGTGAGGAACTGGTGAGTCACCTTCACTGTGTTTAACACTGCATATGGTTTCATGTAGCTGGACATTCCAGAGGGTTACACTATCTATGTTCTGTGTACAGCTGAACCAGGCGCTCGCTGGCAAGTTTAATGCACACGTGCACGTTGAATATGAGTGGCGGCTACAGCACGAAGACCTAGACGAGAGTGATGAAGATTTGGATGAGAAGGTACCCCAGTATTCCTCTAGTCCAAGAGTTCTCGAACCTAAAAAATGATCAATAAAGTCAGTGCACAGATTCAGTATATGAATCAAATCTACAATAATCCTCATTATGTAAATGTACATATACTGGTAAAGAGTACAGCAATAGATAGATAGATAGATAGATTGATTGATTCACAATGCCACTTTTTGGAGTAATAAATGAATGAATGAATGAATGAATGAATAAATAAATAAATAAATAAATAAATAAATAAATAAATAGATAAACAATTAATTTAGTTAAACATTTTACTCAAAGAAAATCAAACCAGTGACATAGATAGATAGATAGATAGATAGATAGATAGATAGATAGATAGATAGATAGATAGATTCACAATGCCACTTTTTGGAGTAATGAATAAATGAATGAATGATAAATACATAAATAAATAAATAAATATTTATATAATAATTAAATAAACTATTTAGTTAAAAATTTTACTCAAAGAAAATCAAGTCACACTGTTAAAAGAGAGAGAAAACGTTAAATATATATATATATATATAGATTCAAAATGCCACTTTTTGGAAAAATGAATGGATGAATAATTAAATATTTATATACTAATTAAATAAACTATATAGTTAAACTTTTTACTCAAAGAAAAACAATGACACTGTTAAAAGACAGAGATTCAAAATGAAATTTTTGGAAAAATAAATAAATATAATAATTAAATAAACTATTTAGTTAAAATAGCTGCTAGATAGAATTGACATTTGTTTGTTTTTTTAATTTACAGTTTCAAGTTAGATAAGGAACTGAACAATGTTGTGTGATATAGCTTCACCTATCTAATAAGCTTAGAATTAGAATTAAATTAAACTAAGACATAGCAAGAAGACCAGGATTTTAGATATAGTGTACTCTCTATCAACTCTGTGTGTGTTTTTGCATTTGACACTTTTCCGGATGTAGCTGTAAGACTATTGACGTGTGTGCTGATAATACTGTGAATATCTTCCTGACCTGTAACCTTCCTATGTCCAGTCCAGTCCCCTCCGACGAGAGGAGAGGCCGGTCAGTTGCTACACGCCTGGCAGCTCAGTGATGCAGCCCAGTGCAACCAGTGGGTCCAAGGACAAACAACAGCGCTGCTACGTCCCAAACCTGGTCAACAATGAGACGTATGGCACCATTGTCAACACCAGCCCCTCCAGCGGGGTCTTATCAACATCAGCACCTCCACTGCCTCCCAGAAATATCGGTACCTTCTGCTGAGCTGCTTATTTGTTCACTTGTTGTATCAGTTAATGTTGAATTAATAGTTGGCAGTGAGGACTGGAACATTAATTAAGGATTAATTGCACATGTATTAATGGCAGATGATTAGCTTTTGATACGTTCTACATAGATCTGTGGTTCAGAAATTTGTATGAAGTCTTGTTTCGGTGGGATTGTGAAATATATAACATCACGATGTGAGGGTTAAATATCCTTCTCAAGAAATTGCTTGAAAAGCTTATTCTGATCCCAAGACTCTGAGTACTGAACAGTTTGACCCTGATCCAATATTGATGCTGTCTTATGGTACTTTTTAGAGCAAAATCTGGACTCACTGGAGTCATGTAAAATCTGTCAGTCAAAATGTTCAAAAACACGGTGTACATGAGCGTAAACTTCGGCGTATCAGAACAGAAAACATGTCGAATCAGCTCTAATAACTGACCAGTATTTGAGGTCAGTATCGACTCTGCGTAAGTTGAATGAAAATATATCCATCATTAAAGCTACTTTACTTGATGTACTGTTACAATAGAATGTGGCGGAAAGGCTAAAAGCCATGACCGCATATTCGACAGCAGACGAGGATGAATGACTCAGCAGCACAAGCTATAAGTACCCAACATCCTTTATAGCAGCATCTCACATTATCAAGGCCAGTATATTAATAATTCCCCTTTAAGCAAGACCAGGATCCAGGATCAGGTTTTTGCCTTCTATCTTAGCGCACAAGCTTTTCCAAATTTAGTGGCACGCTTTATTTGAAAGGATACCGATAACTCCCATTGAATTTGTAGTTTTTAACCCTTGAGAGGTTTTTTTTGTAATGCTGTGTAGAACACATTATAATTATGGCAGAATAAAATAATGGCAGGTTTTTGTGACTTAAAAAAATTGAGCTAAAATAAATCGTGTCCGAACTTTTTTCACCCTCAGTGTGAAATTACAACATATAAAAATTAATTGAAAAACAAACAGAAGACTTTTTTTTTTTAAGGGAAAAGTATCCTAGTTGCATAAGTTTGCACACCCCTAAATTAATACTTTGTTGAAGCAGCTATATATATATCTCAGTAATTGTCAGTATCTTCCTGCAGCTCATTTAATGTTGCTGTAGGTTCCTTTTATACATTTTGGATGGACGTCACTGTTCTTGGTGATGTCACTGTGTCGCTCCATTTTCTCTGTTTGTTGATGATGGCTTTTATTGTGTTCCATGGCACATCTAATGTTTTGGAAATTCTTTTATACTCCTCTCCTGATCAATCATCATTCAACAAGATAGATATCATGCATGTTTTGTGGACCTTGGCTTCAGCAGTCGGATGAAACCACAAAGACTTAAAGAAGAAAATTCAACAGAAAGAGCTGATCTGTATTTGGGGTTAATCAGAATCATTTCATTGATATTAGCTATATGATAATTACTATGCCCCCAATTATGAAAGGGCATGAAGACTTATGTAACCAGGTTACTAACTTTTGCTTTTTTACTTTTAAAAACTTTACTATTTACGTTTGATTGCTTTTTTTAACTTTTACATATTGTAATTTCATCTCGATGATGGAAAAAGTTCTGACGATTTCATTTCTTCACATTTTACAGGGGTGTGTAGACTTTTTTATATCCATGGTATGTGGGTTGTTTATATTGCAGGACTGTTGCAGCATCATAAACTATGTGTGTGTATATAATATAGTTCACCAACCTAGACTTTAGTTAGGTTTGTCTCTTGCAGGACCGAGTCTCTTTGCCGTCTTGACATGACTCAGTTCACATTGTGGCACTGTGCCGTGTCCTCCCACACTCTAATGTAATTAAGACCTGGAGCCGAGCCACCGCTCAGAAAAAGAATCGGCCGGGAACTTCGTCTTCCTCTCCAGAAACAAAAAGCAGCCTCTTGTGGGGGTGTGTGGGGACTCTGGGGAAGCAAACTTTCCATTTCAGTCTGAAACATCTAAGGCCTCTCTTGTTGTCTCTCGGATCTCTTTAGGGCAGCTGACTGGTCACAGCGGAGTTCTCCAAAGTTCTCCAGCATGGAAACCTGGCTCTATAGATCTCTCAGGCAGGCAGAGATCCTCCTCAGATCCCCCGAACATGCATCCTCCTGTTCCACCCATGCGAGTCACTTCATCCTCCTGTGAGTTTGTGCTGCATGGAGATTAAACGATACACAAGAAGATACACAAGTGTCATTTTTGGAATTCTGCATGAAGATTTACACAGTAAACATGAATGGTGTTGATGTTACGTTGCACCATTAATACTGTGCTCTCTGCAGTCATAGCGCCATCCGCTCCTCCTCCTCCTGTATCTAAACCAGCCGGTGTGATGGACGCCATGACCATGCAGAGCAAAACCGGACCGGTGCCTCAGGGCCAGGGCATTACCAGGGGTACTGCTACAAGGTCAGAAATATAACACACACACACACACACACAGACCACTTAAGATTTTCAGATATATATAGCTGATAAATTAGTCCTGCAATGTCATGCGGTTTTATAATTAGCTTCATACTGTTACCTTGATGCTTAATTGATGCCGAATGCTTATTATTGAAGGACGTATATTTATATAATGACTGATCTTTAGTCTCAGAAAGAATGTTTTATATGAAATCACGTTCCTAGAGACTTGGCAAAACTGCTGCAACTTCTGTACAGCCCTGGTGTGCCTTCTGAATCTTTCAAATACGTTCATTATAAGGTTGTTGTACATGTTTTATTGCAAATTATACAGCCATCAAGATTAGACAGAATTATGAATGCTTATTATTAATATAAAAGTGTCCATTAGCTTTACATTCAAATATTCATTCATAGTCATTTTTAGGTTAAAAAAAATTCCATGAAGAATGTTTATATCACAGTTACTATTCAGAATTGTGACTACATCACACTACACATGTATGTATTTGTAGATATATGATTAAGGCACACATCTCTACGTACATGTGATGACTGACTAAATATTTGCAGCCTCTGTTTATTCGATCAACATTAGCTCGTCCCCCACTGCTCTTAATGACAGAATAAGATTAAACCAGAATCAAAGAGTTAGACGCTGGCGTCAGCATCGAGGCTCTTTTTACAGGAAATGTCTTTGTTGCCCACAGCTAACATCTCATCAGTGAACACAAGGGTCACTTTGCACATATATAATGCAAAAAAATGGTGGAAAAGGCCTACAGGGAACTGCGGCTTTGTTCAGATCATTAATTCCTCTTCAAGGACTTTTTCCAAGCACGTACATGCTAGAGAGGCAGAGAAGTAAGCCACATAGTGTGCTAAATAGGGCTGCACAAGAATGACTACAGTGATCATCATGGAGATAATGCAGAATAAATCAACACTGTACAGATGGGTGACAGATTAACGGTCCAAAAAAAGTAATGGATTTGTTTTTTCAGTTTTTGTTGCTCTGCGTTTGAGTGCGTTCGTTGCGAAGTTAATCAGTATTGAAATGGTTCCATCCTGATGGGAGTGGTCTCTTCCAGGGTGACCCCACCCCCATCCACAGGTTACCAATGGATGGAAATGATGATGCTTGTAGTTTTTGGGCTTTACAGTTAGGAGATGTTGAACCTGTGGGAGATTTTGGAGTGAGCGCTCTGCAACATCATCGTCAATGGAGGGAATATTTTTAGGAAGAAGGATGTTCATCCATCCAGCAAAGCTTCAGGGTTATAGTGGCCTAACAACTGACTTAAGTCACATATGTTGGTTTTTGCTTTAATTTGTCACTCGTCTGTATGCTATTCATGTTTAAATCAAATAAGGATGTTTCTCAGTCACCTCTCTGATCCACTGTGTTGATAAATCTACTTCTTCCATAATACAAAATATGCTGTGAGTTATTTTAGAGCTGATCTACCTTCTCTAGTCATCTTTACCTTCTTTATCTTGGACTAGCTTCAGTAAAAACGGCTCTAACTTTAATCAGTTAATCGATTCAGTCGATTATATAGATTTTTTTTTTTAGAGCTTGATGTTTTCTCCACATAGTTTGAATGATGTAGTGGGAATGTTTATCTGATCACCTGTGTGTGTGTCTGTGTGTGTGCGCGTGTACAAGTGTGTGGGCATGCACATACGTGTGTGTTTGTGTGTGCGTACGTTTGTGTGTGTGCATACGTGTGTGTGTGTGTGTGTGCGCATACATGTATGCGTGTGTGTGTGTGTATGTGTGTGTGTGTGAAAATGTAGAAAATTCAGTAGTTTAAATGATCCCTGAAATAAAGTTGTGTTTTATTTGTTTTGTATTCAGCTCGGACAAAAGCTACAGCAAGGGTCCTCCCTCCCACTCGGACACCACAGAGAGACCAGGTAGATGTCAGAGAAACGGCTTAATCTGTGAGTTAATGATTAAGTATGAAATCACACAACTGTACTCTGTGTGCGGTCTGAATAAAGGGTGCGGGTGCCTCAAGAATCGAGTTGCTTGAAGTTTTGCCATGTTGGCTGTTGCTTTGTTTTCACTGCGATGTCATTTCCTGTCTTGTGATGAGCAGCAAAGGAAGTTCCTGGATGCCCTCAGAGCACAAGTGGTCAGTCTCTGGCTCCTGGCCACATACCCAGGAAAACATACCCGGTAAGTTCCATCATATCAGGAGGAAATACCTGAACCTCATGTGATTAAACTGTAAACAGATGTTTCCATGTGTGCAACACAGACCAGATTACAGATGTTTATTCTGCGCATTGTGTGTGTGTGTATCAGAAGCAGAGGCCGAAAAGGGTGAAGGCCATCTATAACTGTGTGGCTGATAACCCTGATGAGCTGACGTTCACTGAGGGCGAGGTGATCGTTGTAGACGGAGAAGAGGATCAGGAGTGGTGGGTGAGTCTGTGTGAGAGAGAGAGAGAGAGAGAAGGAGGAAGAGCTGGCCTTTCTAAGTAAGTAGGAAGAATGAAGGAGGTCAGGATTTAGAACAGAGTGTGCGAGAAATAAGGGTGAGATAGAGGCTTTATCAACTTCCAGTTGCCATGGTGGCCTGGACACACGCGATGACCTCATTCTTTCCTTCTGGTTTGGGAATGCAGGCCAGCTGCTGTTTGCCTTTCCTCATATCTTTGTTCCAACGGCTGCAATTAATCTTTCGAGCTCCACAGAGCCTCATCAACAGCACACCCACACCACCATCACCACCATCATCATCAACATCATCATCATCATCTCAGAACATTTCAGTTGTATACAGATGTGAGTCTTTGGGGAATACATGACCATGCTGTGTTCATGTTTTTGTTTATCAGCAGCCGAGCTGTGCACATGTTTAGTACAGGAAGTGAACAAGAGGTCATTTGTTTCCAGTGGAAATGCCACAAAGCTCTTGACTGCATCAGGCTGTGTATAAGCCCTGTGTTGTGTTAAAGCTTTACACTAAGGGCAGTTATTCAAAATCTAGAGAATCACTGGGGACTTGAAAACAATCCGAAGTTACATGTTATGGATTCAGTTCCCTAATAACTATTAGGCTGTGTTAAATTAGAATTTGAACATATTGTAATTTAGGCTTAATATGATGTTATGTGTATATTTATTTCATATGAATCTATTTCGCAGACATTTGAAATTACCTGGTGTTGAGCTACAGCTAGAAGTATGTCAGTATAGGCATATTTAATCCTAATCAAGGTTTTTAATGCTCTTGCTGGTTAAAATCTGTTCCTACTGTGAACTCTCATGAAAGCTCATTGCATAATTCGATCGTGGGAACCATCTGAAAAGCTCTTGTTTTTTGGGGGTTTTTTTGCTTGTTGTAAAATATACACAGATAGACAGTTTCCCTTTTGCATGATTAATGTGAAGTGAAGTGCTTCTAGATTAAGTGTATTGTTATTGGCACTCCAAAATAGGTTGGGGGGGGTATCTCAGTTGACGTGAGGATCTGTAGCAGCAATGTACACCGATCAGGCATAACATTATGAGCACTTACAGGTGAATTGAATAACACTGATTATCTCCTCATCATTTGATGTGTTAGAAACAGGAAAAATGGGCAAGGGTAAGGATTTGAGCGAGTTTGATGAAGGGCCAAATTGTGATGGCTAGACGACTGGATCGGAGCATCAACAAAACTCTTGTGGGGTGTTCCCGGTCTGCAGTGGTCAGTATCTATCAAAAGTGGTCCAAGGAAGGAGCAGTGGTGTACCGGCGACAGGGTCATGGGCGGCCAAGGCTCACTGATGCATGTGGGGAGCGAAGGCTGGCCCGTGTGATCCGATCCAACAGACGAGCTACTGTTGCTCAAATTGCTGAAGAAGTTAATGCTGGTTCACCTTCAGGGATCTAGTGGAGTCCATGCCTCGACAGATCAGGGCTGTTTTGGTAGCAAAAGGAGGGCCAACACAATATTAGGCAGGTGGTCATAATGTTATGCCTAGTATTTACGATCCTACTCTTTTCCCGATCTTCAGCCGTCATGATTAGGTGAACCTGGGCTAAGTGTAGGCTCAGATTCATGTTTATGGCTGATGGGATCTACATTTGACATTTTGTGTATTTGGGAGATGTTTTTCTGCTCACCCCAGTTGTAAAGTGTGGTTAGTTGAGTTACTGTAGCCTTTCTGTTAGGTTGAACCGGTCTGGCCATTCTCCTCTGACCTCAGTGCTGGTCACTGGATGTGTTTTTGGCTTTGAAATCTGTTTGTTGTAGACATTAACTGATCTGCATCTATCTGATCCTATGCACTGTGCTGCTGTTACCTGATTGGATAATTGCACAAATGAGCATTAATGTTTAAATAATAATTCATTTCTTCTTGTTTTTCTTCCAGCTGGGCCATATAGAAGGTGAACCGATGAGGAGAGGTGCCTTCCCCGTCACATTCGTACACTTCATGGTGGACTGACAGTCAAAGATTTCCGATGCTGACCCAGGCTGATCTGATCATCCCCTAGCATGTTTCTAACTCCACACACCTGAACTTTATTAATAATTCTCATCATCTGTTTCACCTCCATCATGAAGCTTGTGCCTGTACTGACTCTTCCCAGACAATTAGCTTGCACCAGCGAGCATTGCTCGACTCATGTACTGGAGGTTTCTTCTTCCTGAATGTCTTAACACCTGACTCCTTTATGTTCGAAGACGGTAAATAGTTTGAGTGTTTCAGCTCATTTTGTTGAGTAGGAAAAAAAAATTGTAGTCAATGATGCACTTTTATGTAGTTCTTAAAAAAGGGGGGGGGGATCTTTATGGATCTCAACAATGAACTATTCCCATCCATGCAGCTTTTAGATGCAGATGATTCAGGAGGATTTGGTTTCTTCATGAGATCTGAGAATATGAGTGATATAGCATCTTTCCGTCTTTCACCTGGTTAAAGGAACTGGACAGAAGGAGAAATGGAGGTGGTTTTCTTTAAAAGCACTGCACTGGAGCAGAAAGGGAAAGTTTGCTGTTGCCTCCCCCTGGGATCCTTCACTGTCCCCGTTTCCATACTCGCTGCCCCACATCAAAACTTATAAATAGATCTTCCAATGCTCAAACCTGGGAGCTGGGAGCGCTGCACTACACTACATTTCTATGAGAACGACATACACAGCATGCATGTTTTGGAAGGAAACGGTCGACCGGAGTAATATAACGTGTGAGATATTACATACTATGATATTAGACTGAAAGAAAGAAGCAAGTACCTGATGCGTCATGAGAGATCGAGACGATTGGGACAACCAGCACAGATCACAGAACTATCCAAACATCTGGGTGTTAAAAAAGACGTGCGTCTTCTGAAGGCCTGAGCAGTTTGCTGTTCCCCTGATCTGCTGCTGTCTTCCTTTTTTTTTCCTGCAGCTTTGTCATCTTTTCACAATCGCATTGTTTCAATTCACTCCTCTAATAATAGTCTCATACTGAGTTTATACTAGCTTTATGTTAATATGACCAATGCTCATATTTATGTCCTGTAGTTCTCGTTGAGATTTTAATACTTTTTAGAGTTGGGTAATTAACTTCTACCCAGGTTTTAGGATATGTAGGACCAACCCTCCTGATGTACCCTTTAATGGAGAAAAGCATTCCTCAGTAACCGTGCATCTCCAGACCCCTAACCCCGAATCTCCCCTTCCCTCTTTCCTTTCTTTTCCTGAAGTGGAGGTTGCACGTGTAATATTGTACAGCAATACGTTTTATGTGATGAAGTCTTCATTTGGTTGCAGAGCAACTCTATAGAATGTTCTATGACATTTTAATTAAACTCTACATAGTCCCTGTTGAGCTTGAAACACAGTGACCTGTAACTTTAGCAATGAGAAGAGCCGTGTAATTAACTTCCAGAATCTTCCTCTGCCTTTTAACTCACTGGAAACGAATACGACCTTCTGTCTTATGTGGCGCTGTAAATAACTGAAGAGTTTCTATGTGTATATTTAATTGTAAACAGAAAACTGAACCGATAGAGCAATGATATCGTGTATCAAATTCTACACCGGGTGTGTAGACGTCCGGATATTTCGAAAATGAAGCAAGGAGGAACATTTCACTCTCATTTACTGTCACTGTTGACTCTTAATATTGTATAAATAAAATGGGAAAACTGGAAGTTAAATCAAACCTGTGCCTTGTTAGAACTTAATGAGATTTTATTGATTTATTTTGCTTGAATATGTGTTTGCAAAGAAAATGGAGCTTGAGACTTTCACTAGGATCTATCTTTTTTTAATTTATCCATAAACAATCACACTGGCCAGCTTGTTCCTTGACCCCTTGTTGAAGACTATAACAAGATCACCATCTAGTGGAGTACAGCGATAGACACTGGTGCACTGTTAGATGTTAAAGTATCAGTGAATAACATGAGGAAATCATTCATTAGTTCGCAATAATAAATCCACCATCATGTCTACGTTTTATTTATTCTAGTCCTGCTGTGGAAAAAGAAGCCTTTGTCACAAACATTACAGGACATATTCTTCACAGCTCAGGAAGCCAGGGTCAGCCAGCTCTACGGAAACAGGACCCAACAGTGGCAGTTTGGTGGTGCTGGGGCTTGAACCCCCATCCTTCTGATCAGTAGCCCACTACTAATACTTTTTGCTTGGCCTTGTTGTAGTTTCACAATTCAGCAATTTCCTTATGCATACTGTGTGCCCAATGAAGCTGTGAGGTTTTATTTTCAACGGCGCGGACACTGAGCTAAGCACTGCCTCTATACGATGAGCTCTGCAACAGACGTAAAGCGTAGTGTAGGTGTCCGGTGTCCTTCCCTGTGGATCAAATAATCGCCTGCTGGCTAGCGGTGCTCCTGCTTAACTTCAGCCGGATAGAAAATTACAGCCAGAAGGGAAGTGGAGACAACTCCGGAGCTCAAATTTAGGATTATAGCAAGAATAAAAACTGTAACCTGTCAAAAGCCCTATAGTCCTTCCAGCTCACATCACATTTAGCTGTAAATTAGTTCAGTGGTATTAGAACATGTATGTGTAACCTTTTGTAATGATTAAAAAAATGTGTTCAAGGTGTATCAGTGATTTCTAAAACATTGTCACAACCTCACACACGTACAGAAATGTGGATTCAGTGGATGGCCTGTTTTCATTGTTGTACACGGGTTACCGTATGGCAACATGGCGCTAAAATGAAAAGATTATCAAAAGATTATTATATAATTATATGTACTGGAAGCAATCGGATCAAATTTGTAAATAGTTTGGGGAAAAATGCTACAGTTTCATTGTATGAAATCTACACAAACCCATTTAATAACATAACTTAGAAAGAGGCTCCTTATTTATTTTATATATAAGTAATAAGTCCTATTTCTTAAAAGAACACATTGCTTTCTTTAATTTTTTACATGACATGACATTTACAGCGATGAAAAATCCACCTCCACTGGTGAGACGGACCATACCAGGCTTTTATCAAGGACAAAGACAATATGATTTCTTTTTAAAAAACAATCAATTGAAAAGTTTATTGTACCGGTTTTTTTTTTAGATTATAGTACCGTATGAACTGATCCAGCAGCATCTGGACCAGGATTTATGAGAGGACAGGAGAGGGTGATCTGTTACACACAGCACTGAACATCAGACCCCTCAACCCTCCTCCCTCAAGGCTACAGATAGCTGGAATTTACAGCATGTTTGATGAATAATCCCTTGTACTCCTTCGTACTCACTGTACCGCTGATAGCATTAATCCCACATGATGCTCAGTTACTGGAGAAACCGTATGCTGAGCTCAGTGTATATTTACATTAAATAAAATTAAATTAGGCTAATGATTTGCCTGGAAGGCCTTCAGGTGACAGAGATTGTAATATCAGAAGCAGAATGTACATGGCTGATGTAAACACTGCTCCCTGCAGAGGCTGCTCTTATATACTGATCGTGGAGCAGATTTATTGTATTGTAATCCTGAACTTAACCGCTACAAGACGAGGAGATTTCTTCTGACACTCTGAGCATTATCCAGGGATCATGCCTTCATGGCAGTTTGACGGTCTGTTAGAGGTGTGGATTTGACGGGAGGCACAAGCCTCAGGATTTGTCTGAGGCCAGAACACAGTCGAAGGAAGCGGAGAGTACTTTACAGATGGCTTGAGCTTGCTCCTGCAGTGGAGAGAATCAAGTGTCGGATAATACTGTGACTTTAGGACATCATGGAAATAAGATTTTATTTCAAAAAGCTTCAACACAAGTTTCTGCTGTATGTTCTGCTCCACACAGGCAATAGAATGAGTGTTTATTGGATAGTTCGTCCTGACCAACACACAAGGACTTATTCTTCATAGTGAGAAGCCCACTTTTACACCCAATCGAGTAAATCCCCTCCTTCTTTTTCTCACAATTCTGATGTGAGTGCAGCACATACAGAACATATCTACAGTTTTAAAATCAGCTAAAGCTATAATAACAAATTTATAAACTTTATGACAAGAGAAACTCAATACAAAGACTTGTACAGGTATGGCTACTGAATATGTCTAGAAAAATCTGATCTCTGTTTCTCATTAGGCACAAATACAAGGCACAACTGATACAGTACAATGTGGTTCTTTAAGAAATGAAAAATTATCCATCCATCCTTCCATACATCCATCCATCCTCCCATCTATCCTTCCATCCATCCTTCCTTCACTCCCTACACATGGTAGTGAGGAACTTGTAGTCTATCCCAGTGGAATTAGGGCACAAGGCTGAATGGGGTGCCAACCCATTACAGGGCACCCTCACAATACGGACAATTTAGAGATGCCAATCTGCCTTGTTTTTTGGACAGGGGGAGGAAACCCCTGAAGCACAGGGAGAACTCCACACGCAAGGTGTCGATGAAAATCGAACCCTGAAGGTAAACAAGCCCCCTGATTTTGGATTTTAAACATGATAATGTAAATACAGAGACTGTCAAAATGGGAATTTAACCACAGGATAAGAATCTTAACCAGATATGAATTCCTGACTCCAACAGGAAAACACTTAAATATGAAGTCCTCAGGCTAGTCAGTGATGTGGTGTATCAGTTTACCGCATTGCTGCACTGGTAGACCCAGATGCTGCACTCCTGCTGCTTGGCATCGGTGGTGTTGAGGGCCAGGAGGTTTCTCCCAGCTCCAAGACCGTCATCATAGCACAGCATGCGCACTATCAGGTAGAGAGGGTGGCGGTGTAACACGTCCTAACGGAAAGACAAACAGCAGCATGTGTGTTTTAGAGATAAATGAAAGAGCATTTGCTGTAACTTTTCATCAGTTCAGTTCACCTTTCCTTTTTTAGTTCGATTCATGTTGGCCAAGTAACATGCAGCTACACAGCACTGCATATTATTGTTCTGAGTAGAAAGCTACTGCATGACATGAAGTAACAACCGATGTCGATGTGGTTGTGCAATTTTTGATGAGACGCGAAATCTTTAGTTAACGTGATCATTTTGCTAGCTCAAAATAAGGAGTAAAAAGAGCTGGGATAGAAATCTAGCGTTCATTAATATTAAATAAATCTCGTTTGTTTGGTTTTTTTTGCTGTAATATCTCGGTCTCCATTATTGTAGACATCAGAATGACCTTCGGTAATGACGATGCTTGTTTCGCTTCAGTTTTGAAACAGCAGCTGGTTACAAAAGACTGACTTGAGAGAAGAGAAAACATCTGCTGGTGCTGATGTGCAAAATCCTTGAGAAATGACAATCTAATGAATATTATAGCACAGCACTGCTGAACGTTCGAATCAGAGAGTCATATCATATAACAGCACGGCTCTAATGATAGTGTTGAGGCAGATCACAGGCCTAAATGTTCTTGGTCTTGTACGGTGGACACTTCACATAATCTCAGACTAATAATAAACGCATTACAAAAAAAACCATGCCGTTATATAACAAATTAAAATATCTATTCTATAACAATGTAGAGATTTCCATTTAAGTGTCCTTGGTAACAGTAAAGTTTCCACTACAGAGTGCTCTGTGTGTTGAGATTTCTTTTTAACTCTTATTAACTTCAAGAAAAATAAAATAATGATATATTCTAGCATATAAACAGATAAGTTAACTGTTCTAGATCTTGGATTATGGATTATATTCTTTCATGGATTATATTCTTTGACAACATCATACCCATCATGTATTATTCTATACTCAGTGTATGTGGTGGTCACTCTCTTACAGAAGGCAATGCAAAATAAGGCCCTTAACTGTAAAATAAATGAAGATTCAAATATAGGATGCAGCAAAGTGTGTGTGGACTGTCTAAATGTTTTTAATCTGATTTTACTGTAACTAAAAACACATGAGGATGTTGCACTTCCCTTTAGTAGAACTGCCTTATCGTGTTATTTTCTTTAAAGACACGCAGAGCATCACAAGGAGACTTACACACTGGTCCAAAGACGCCACTTTGACTCCGTACTTGGACACTCCCAGGATCATCTCCTCTTCTCCGGGCACAAATGGCAGCTTTCCGTCTTGCTTTGGAGAGAACACAGAAGTTTCCAAGAATTAAAGTCAGAAAACTGGTAGCCTGTCAGCATAATAATAATAATAATAATAATAATAATAATAATAATAATAATAATAATAATAATAATAATAATAATAATAATAATAATAATAATAATAATAATAATAATAATAATAATAATAGAGAATCAGGGCAACAAGACAATCTGTGCATTGCCCTAAAAAAAATTTCTAGAGCTGTGGATATTTTCCAGAATGCTTCGATTCAACGGGAAGAATTACCTGAGCTGCATCGATATAGCTGATCAGGTCTAACGGCTCCTGGAGGGTTTTGCTCATCTCAAAGTCCAGCTTCTCAACAGCTCCCAAATATTTAACCTTGAATTCAGCGCATGTCTCAGACGCACTGTTACCTACAGGTTCAGCGTAGAATTTGTTATTTATTATAGATTAGGTATAGATGAATGCTGTATTGTTTAGATCAAATGTATGACAGATAACCTGAGCTCTTGGTGGAGTCTGTGTCAAGGCTGGCGACTGTGCTGGACCTGGACAAGCCTCCCAGACTGGAGTCTACAGACTAGATAAGAAGAGAACCGGCGTGAATGTCATGACTGAAGTCGACTCACAGCGGAGATCATGACTGCAGCGCTGCTCACCTTGCTCTTGGTGCTGATCTCACTGCTCTGGGAGCTGCTGCTGCTGTGGCGCTTCTTGACCTTGCGGAACATTCTTCACCACGACACCACATTCTTCACCATGACGCCAGCGCTGCAGGCCTCCTGACACCAGTCCTCTAAACACAATCCAAGCAATGCTTGGAAAAGGAGTAAAGAAGAAAGCAGATCGTTAATCAGTCTGCCTTTGTACATAAACAGTGGAGAGTTCTGCTGTCTCTATGCTGGTACAGACACTCAGCTGACATTAAGGCATCGATTTCTGGATCTATTTCTAGCTGAGAATTTTTTGCAAAAGATTTCCAAAAAAATGAAGAATAACTAGAGGACAATTAACAAAGATTTGCATTAAAAGTCTTATAGTCTCAGTTCTACACATACAAGGCAAGTCAGTAATTTTGGTGTATCTAATAAAGAAGCACTATACAGTATTTTAAGAATCCCAACAATGCTGCTGTGCTGAAACATTTGTCACATCACCACACACACACACCCACACAGCCATATCTGTGTCTCTTCTGTACTAAGAATAGACCACTACCCAAATTACTGTTTGGAGTTCTCATCACCTGAAAATCACTCACTGCTGCTAAGGATGGCCTCTCACACACAGCCTTAACATCACCATGACATTACTGTGGATGGCACCACAGAGAATCCATCAACATGGCTTTAGCTGTTCATGTAGATGTCCTCGGATAGTCTTAGGACTGCATTTGCTAACAAGTCTCCATGTTTGATATGATACACTTTAAGTTAAAACCAAAATTATGCTTATAGTCAGAATTTGCTCATACACTGATCAGGCATAACATTATGACCACCTGCCTAATATTGTGTTGGTCTCCCTTTTGTTGCCAAAACACAACAAACTACAATGCACTGTGTATTCTGACACCTTTCCATCAGAACCAGTATTAACGTCTACAGCAATTTGAGCAACAGTAGCTGGTCTGTTGGATCGGATCACACGGGCCAGCCTTCACTCCCCACGTGCATCAATGAGCCTTGGTCGCCCATGACCCTGTCACCGGTTCACCACTGTTCCTTCCTTGGACCACTTTTTGATAGATACTGACCACTGCAGACCAGGAACACCCCACAAGAGCTGCAGTTTTGGAGATGCTCTGATCCAGTCGTCTAGCCATCACAATCTGATCCTTGTCAAACTCGCACAAATCCTTACCCTTGTCCATTCCTGCTTCTAACACACCAACTTTGAGGACAAAATGTTCACTTGCTGTCTAATATATCCCACGCGCTAACAGGTGCCATGATGAGGAGATCATCAGTGCTATTCACTTCACCTGTCACTGGTCATAATGTTATGCCTGATTGGTATAAGTTCCTGCTTAAACAGTTGCACTCTTGGATCAATAATACACAGTTATTAGAAGAGGAATGATTTCGAATCACACTCTCACAGTGTCACTTAAATGAAGATAAGTTCCCTTTTGAGTCTGCTTCCACTCAAGGTTGCTTCCTCATAACGTTTCAGGAAGTTTTCCCTTCCCATCTTCGCCTCTGGCTTTCTCATTGGAAAAAAAAATATATATAAATATAAATATGGCATTTCTGTAAACACTGCAAAAAATATTGCATCTTAGCAAGCGATATCTTGGATCTAGTCAAATGTAGGTACCATTTCTTATCATAAAAATTATAATAAAGAAAATCTAAGACTACTAAGCCTATTTCTAGAAATATTTCACTATTTTTGGCAGATAATTTGTTTCTTTTTTAGAAATGAATAATTGAGCAAATAAATGAACAATCAGCCAATAGAATTCGAAAATTTAAATCTTGCTAAAATCAGAAGTCATTCTTGTGTAGTGAAGCTTCTTTATGGCCATTGCTACAAATAAAACTGAATTGATCTGAAATAATGTCGGGTCAGCAGCAGTCCTTTTACATGTAAGAAGGATGTGGCTCTAGTCAGGAACTGTTCACCTACAAATGACAGTTTATCAGACACTACAGCAAGTGAGTGTTGGTATCAGGTAGCGTAGACACTTCACAGCTCCGGGGTTCAATCCTGAGCTCAGGTTTCTGTCTATGTGGCATTTCTGTGTGTGTTCTCCAAGACTCTATGTCTGGTTTACTCCAGGGTTCTTTGTTTAAGTTTACTGGCTATGAATGAGAGAGAGAGAGAGAGAGAGAGAGAGAGTGTGTGTGTGTGTGTGGTGCCCTGCAAAGAACTGGCTTCCCACAACAAGTGTGTGTTCCCTTCACACTCCCAGGACATGGCTCCAGGATCCACTGTGGATCAAAGTAACTACAGATAACTTTACTGTAACATGAATCTCGTTTTCCTTTGGGGTCAAAAACAAACCAGTTCTCATTTTATTCATATATAACCGAAAGCCAGTTGTCCATGCACACCCCCATCCACCCCTGCAGTCCCTCACAGCGGCTCGGCGGTGTGATTGTTGTTGTTGTTGTTGTTGTTGATGTGCGGTCCCTGGACTCTAACCTACACACAGCTCATGGATCAAGTGCTGATAAAGAGCATTAATGTTACTGTAACTGTGAGACAAACCGAAACCTCAACAGCGGCACGTGCTTGTTTCGAGGCTCACGCACCCACACCCTTCTTGATCGTATAGTAAACTTCGAGCTTCTAACCGGCGCGCGCGCTCTCTTGGGATTATACAGTGCGCGCGAGCGTTAAAAAAATCTCCCGTCGTGGCTTTCTCATTAATGAAATTACCGTGGAAGTAACGGAAGCTCGTTGCTAGGAGAACCCCTTTGCCCCACCCACACACACACACATATATACACACTCTACCGCCGACTTTTATTATTCTTTTAAAGAAAGTGGACTTTTTTTTAAGAAACACACGCGGACCGGGGTCGGTGTAATGGCGTCGTGGGTCTCACCTCTGCTCTGGACTTGGGGTGGGTCAGTGTAAAATCGTACCGAGGCGATGACCATCAAAAAAAAAAAAAGAAAAAGCACCGCGTCTCCGGCTCTCTCTCTGTGTTTTGGCGAGCCTTAGCGTTGACACTTCACTTCCTTTGCGACTCCACCCAGCTGCGCTTAAAGGGGCCGCAGTGCGCGAGCCTAACTTTTTACACTACAGCTCGATAGCGTGATGGATTTGTGATCAAGGTGAAAAGCAACCAAGCTTCAAACTTCAGTGCAACTTAATGACAGGAAATAAGAGGTAATAATCAACGTTATTAACATGCATGGAAATACAAAAACATGGAGTTCAGCTAATAAGGAGGACTCAATCTTTTAACTTGAATGCAAATACACGCGTATGAAAAGGAAATCTGCAGAGCTTACATGAAAGCTTGCTTAGTAATGATCAAGATTAGTATTAAAGCCTGCTGTAAAAAAGAAAGAGATCATTTTTTAATGAAAATATCACTATAGACAAAAGCTTGGACAGAAAAATAGGACAGTACTTCACACCCAGACACAGCGTCCTTTTCTTTCTTTCTTTCTTTCTTTCTTTCTTTCTTTCTTTCTTTCTTTCTTTCTTTCTTTCTTTCTTTCTTTCTTTCTTTCTTTCTTTCTTTCTTTCTTTCTTTCTTTCTTTCTTTTTGTATTCAGACTATCCTAATATGTTTCCATGACTAAATTTTGAAATAGATGATGAAAGATGAAAGATCAGTACTAGAAACCACCGAGTTATTTAGGCCAAGTGAATAAAGAAACAACACTGCTGCTGGAGATGTCCAAAGCTCCGTTAGGGGGCGCAGGTGAGAAAGTCCTGCCCTGAACCACCGGCGGCTTGAAACAGGGAAGAAGACTTTAAAAAACATACCCAAGTACTTTCATTTAGTACAATGTCGAAAATAAAGAGTATTGTCTGGCCTCAGGTAGTTCTGTTTGGAGACTCCATCACACAGGTAGGATCGGATCAGATTCACACACAGACAGGTGCACAGACTTCCTCCATTCACACACACTTCGTGTCTTTCAGTTTGCTTTCCAAGCGAAAGGATGGGGCTCTGATATCGCCAACAGGCTCGCGAGGTGAGTTTACTTCTTTATAATCTTCATTATAAAGAGTAGGGAAATTTACAGGTGGAGGCCGTTGATGCTTTCTCCCCTACTCATCTTTTCACTAGTTTTGCATTTGGCTAGGGTCAGTGTCACTACTGGTAGCATGAGGAGATAACTGGACCCTACAGAGGTTGCACAGGCAGTCCGACTCCTCCAGCATGGCACATCAATACGTGCCATTGCCAGAAGGTTTGCTGTGTTTCCCAGGACAGTCTCAAGAGCATGGAGGAGATTGCAGGAGACAGGCAGTTACACTAGGAGAGCTGGACAGGGATGTAGAAGGTCTTTAACCCATCAGCAGAACCAGTATCTGCTCCTTTGTGCAAGGAGGAACAGGATGAGCTCTGCCACAGCCCTACAAACTGACCTCCAGCAGGCCACTGGTGTGATTAGTACTGGCCCTGACTGACTCACCCGAGTTAAATGAACCGATTCTGCATATTAACTCGTGATTCATGAGTCCGAGGTCTAAATTAACCCGATTCTTATTTGCCCTATGGCTGCATCGACTGATTCGGCTGATTCTTACCTGACTCGCGGAGCCGGTTCATCGACTGATTCAACTGATTCTTAGCTGACTCGCGGAGCCGATTCATCGACTGATTCAGCTGATTCTTAGCTGACTCGCGGAGCCGGTGCATCGACTGATTCAGCTGATTCTTAGCTGATTCTTAGCTGACTCGCGGAGCCGGTTCATCGACTGATTCAGCTGATTCTTAGCTGACTCGCGGAGCCGGTGCATCGACTGATTCAGATGATTCTTAGCTGATTCTTAGCTGACTCGCGGAGCCGGTTCATCGACTGATTCAGCTGAGACTCTTACGTTTAGTAGTCCACGGTCAGCGTGAAGTAGACCTACTGATCATGAGTCAGACTTGAGTTTCAGCACATTGTAGACTACGTGATGATTTATCCAGTAATACTGTAAAGTAATATACCATCCAGTAATAATTTAATTTAATTAATCAGTCATAATGTACGAGTCTGTAGTCTACAGTTTTCAGATACATACTGAATTCACTGAAGTCAAATATGTTATAAACAAGCAGTTGTATAGGCCAATACTATCGTGGTTAGCCACCATGATTAGAGTAGGTTCAAGAAACGAGGGCTATAAAAGAATCACTGACTCAAAAGAAATCACAGACTCGATTCATTTCTGTAAGTGACTCGACGAAACCCGAGTCTTTAAAAAGAATTGTTTTTACCACCACTGGTGTGAATGTCTTTGACCAAACAATAAGAAACAGACTTCATGAGGGTGGCCTGACGGCCCAACGTCCTCTAGACAACAGAATTGGCAAGTCTGCCACTGGCGCCCTGTGTTTTTCACAGATGAGAGCAGGTTCACCCTGGGCACATGTGACAGACGTGAAAGGGTCTGGAGAAGCCGTGGAGAACATTACGCTGCCTGTAACATCGTTCAGCATGACCGGTTTGGTGGTGGGTCAGTGATGGTCTGGGGAGGCATATCCATGGAGGGACACACAGACCTCTACCAGTTAGAGAATGGCACCCTGACTGTCATTAGGTATCGGGATGAAATCCTTGGACCCATTGTCAGATCCAACGCTGGTGCAGTGGGTCCTGGGTTCCTCCTGGTGCTTGACAATACCTGGCCTCATATGGCGAGAGTATGCAGACAGTTCCTGGAGGATGAAGGAATTGATACCAGTGAATGGCACCTGTGCTTGCCTGGGACATTATGTTTCAGTCCATCCAACACCGCCAGGTTGCACCTCAGACTGTCCAGGAACTCAGTGATGCCCTGGTCCAGATCTGGGAGGACACCATCCGTCGTCTCATTAAGAGCATGCCCCAACATTGTCAGGTATGCATGCAAGCACGTGGGTGCCATACAAACTACTGAGTACCATTTTGAGTTGCTGAAATGAAATTTCAGCAAATGGACTCAGGTTGATTATTTTCATGTCCATCAATGTGACATCCTTTCATTCCTAACACATTACTCAGTCCATATCAGATATCCAGCATGATATTTTCCCCACTGAAATGAAAAGTTAATTTTTTTGAGCTGTGTATAGGTATGTAAGCAGGAAAAATTTGAGCGAGTTTGACAAAGGGCCAGATTGTGATGGCTAGATGACTGGATCAGAGCATTTCCAAAACTGCAGCTCTTGTGGGGTGTTCCCGGCCTGCAGTGGTCAGTATCTGTCAAAAGTGGCTCAAGGAAGGAGCAGTGGTGAACCGGTGACAGGGTCATGGGCGGCCAAGGCTCACTGATTCATGTGGGAGAGCAAAGGCCAACAGACGAGCTACTGCTGCTCAAATTGCTGAAGAAGTTAATGCTGGTTCTGATAGAAAGGTGTCAGAATACACAGTGCATCACAGTTTGTTGCGTATGGGGCTGCATACCAGTCAGCGTGCCCATGCTGACCCCTGTGCACCGCCCAAAAGCACCAACAATGGGAGCAACTTACAGGACTTATCTACTGCTAACATCTTGGTGCCAGATAACACAGCACACCTTCAAGGATCAGGGATAGTGGAGTCCATGAAAAGGGAAGACCAACACAATATTAGGCAGGTGGTCATAATGTTATGCCTGATCGATATATATTATATTATATTATTATATATATTCTGTGTAGAGTTATTTTACAGTTAAATAGTTCTTTGGTTAAAAAAATAGTTTGAAAAGTCTTCCTCTATGTGTCCGATCGCTCTGCTGTACTGTATCTGTTATATTGTTTTGTCAGAAAGTGTGACGTGGTGAACAGAGGTTTATCTGGATATAACACTCGATGGGCTAAGCTGGTTCTTCCCCGGATCATCCCGGATCATGGTGCTTCTCATCCTTCCATCGCAGCAGTGACCGTGTTCTTCGGCGCCAATGACGCAGCCCTGGAAGGTTTAGCTTCCAACATTTAATTACATTAACTCTCACTCAGTTAACTTTATTTGTGTTTACTACTACTATTGGACGTTTTCTATTTTTCACTTAGATAAGGACCCACAGCAGCATGTTCCCTGTGAGGAATACTCGGAGAATCTGAAGGACATAGTGAAATATCTGGCCTCAGCTGGCGTGCCTAAGGACAAAGTCATATTCATCACTCCTCCACCAATTCAAGAGAAGCTCTGGGAAAAAGAGTGCATATTAAAAGGTCAGTCACCATTTTATTTATTTATTTGATAGTTTCTTTGCATTTTAAGATGAAGCATATCAATTTTGCCCCATGTTCTCCAGGATTCTCCCTGAACCGTCTGAACTCTGTGGCTGGTCAGTATGCTCAGGTTTGTGTCCAGACGGCAGGACAGTGTGGTGTGGATGTGATCAACCTCTGGTCTCTCATGCAAAAAGATGGAGAGGTGCTAGACACACACACACACACACCCCTATGATTACACTTACACTTACCAATTCAATTAACAAAAATACAAGCTGTATGAATACATGTATTAAGGGCTTCACAGTATATTTGTAAAGTGTTACAGTATTAGCAGTCACAAAGTTCATCTTTGTGTCTTGGTCAGCAGAGGACAAACCCAGGCTTTAACCAGCTTCAGAATATGTAAAAAAAAGTTCTCGCTCCCACATACACTCTCTCTCTCTCTCTCTCTCTCTCTCTCTCTCTCTCTCTCTAACACACTGTCTCTCTCTCGCTCTCTCTCCCTCTCTCTCACTCCCCCCTCCCTCTCTCGCTCTCTGTCTCTCTCTCTCTTTCTCTCTGTCTTCATTTCAGAAATGAAGCTATTGTTACACTAAAAGTATTTACTTATCACGTTAAACAAAATAGATATATATATTAAAAAAAAAGTGCAAGAGTTTAATGTAGTAGTGCAGTGGAGTGTAAACATTGTAGATATAAGCAGCTGGTGTGAGTTATTAAAGTAGCAGTGCAGTCTATACGTCAACAGCAGTATAACTATGATAAACCTTATCTTATTCCTTTTCCTTCAGGACTTCTCAGTGTACCTGTCAGACGGCTTGCATCTCTCCGAGAAGGGCAACCAGTTTGTAGCCGAGCACGTGTGGAGATTATTGGAGAGCAAAGTAGCTGATTTGCCCTTCATCCTGCCGTACTGGGCTGATGTAGACTGCAAGAACCCTGAGAACAGCCTGCTGTGTGATTAGAGTCAGAAACCACCGAATCTCTGATCTGATCTGACTGGTTTTACTGTAAATGGTTCCATCTTTTAGGTCTTTTTCAGTCTGATTTGCACTTGTATTTAAGGGAGGGATGAGATATAAGAACCGGGTGCTCAAGCAAGTGTGTTCACGTCATGCTGGAATTACAAGCCGGCGGTTCAGAGGTTCTGCTGTTAGCTTTTTAAATCTCCCTGGACTCATTTTGAATAGTTTCTAAAGCTAACACAAACTCACACTATTATTTGTCAATAAATAATAGAAATGTATAGAGTTCACTATTGCTTTTATATTCCTATTAATGACCCAATGACTGTAATTCCAGCATGAATCTATGTGAATATACAATAATGTGTAAATAGCAATATTAGATAATTGAGGCATTATTCGGAACACAGAACACGTAAATGCAGGAAATGCTCTAAACCTGAGACTTGAAGTCAGTGTTTAATCTGTAATGACAGGTTTTCTTCATATTCTCAATTATTCATTTCTCGTTGCACTGATACACAGTGATTGATGTGATTTTGATTAAACAGGTTTCTATCCAGTGTGTTTGCAGTCACGTTCAGTACAAGGGTGTAGTGGTCGAGTTTATTATTGTGTAAGTAAATACAATGTAGGTATATAAAGATATATACATCTAGAAGTGAACATTTAAACACCACGGAAAGTATTCCATGGGTTTATGGCACAGTAAATTTATATTTCATGGCCTATCACTAAGCCATAATTGATAACACTTAAGTAACAATTAGAGTGGTATTGAGTGTAGCATTTCATACATAACAAAATGGATATAAAATACATCAAGAGAAAGGCAAAATCTAGAGATGATAACCGAAAAATGCACAGCACAGCAAACATGTTCCAAAAGTCAGTGTCAAGAGTAAAATGACATTCACATCCATAGTGCTTTAATCATAAAGCCATAATGTTATCTGTTCTCTGAATCATTATGGACCACACACACACACACACAGAGGAGTCCACAGACACTAAGACCTAAACAACACCTGAAGTACACACAGTGCCTGGACATAAAACACACGTCGCCTGATATGTTTGTGTCTGTGCGTTTAAATTAGAATTCAGTGTATTTATATTTCATTGACTCTTCCAGTTAAAATTTCCAGGCAGTTTATGAAATAGAAAATCTTAAGCATGGTAGCTTGAAGTGCTACAGCAGAGCAGAGACAGGAATGGCAAGAGTGTTAAGAGTAACTTTTTCTTGTTGATTCATAATCAAATCACCGTTTCGAGCAGAAGTTAGTAGAAGTAGTGGTCACAACGCACTGGTGGCTTTCCTGCAGCAATTCTACACCTGAAATATCACGCCTTTAGACAGGAGCAGACTGAATTTCAGCACAGGTCTGCCGCTAATGAATATTTTAAAGGAAAAGATTCTAACATGCATTTTTAAGGCTGAACTTTACTCAAAAATACGGAGTAATCACATCCAAAAGCAAGGAAGAATACTTCCAAGTAAAGAATCCATACACACTGCAGGCATTTCAGTGACTAGTAAAACTATTCCAGCTTTTTCTGCGTTTAATTTCTAATGGGGTTCGGCAGAAGATCTACAAGGCACTTTTTTATGTATTATTCATTAACATCATATCTATAATTTAAAGGTGCAGTTTGTAATGCTTAAAAGTACAGTCTAATGCATGTTCACAAGCCCAAGCAACAGATCAGGCTAGTTTGCTCAATTCAGGTTTCTGATTACATATTTTCTGGCCCTGAAATGAACCCTGTCCCACAACAAAAAGGAGTGCTGCTCAGCACAGCTGCTTATTCCTAAAAGGCAAGCCATAAATTTTAATGCATGGGGTGGGATCAGATAAAAAGAGAACTGTGTTTATTAGCACAATCAACAAATGGCACCTTTAATATCCAGGCATGTAGACTGCAGCCTCAGGCATTTATACATTACTTTTCTGCTCTTCTATTTAAAAAATACAATTATAATTTACACACAAATTTCAACAACTAACCAAAAATACTCATCAGTTAGCACAAAACACCTGCACTAGAGTATACTGAGTTTGGATTGTCTCCAAACGGATTCTTTACAAAGGCTCATTTGTTTGTTGTGTACCAAAGTGCATACTTGTGACAGATTGTGTGTGTGTGTGTGTAAATTGTGTGAATTGACCAGTCACGCGTCTCTCAGCACTCCGTCTCTTTACTCTCAACACGTGCTTGTCTCTGCAGTCGCTTGTTTTGGCGGTTTAGTGGTGAATGTTCGGTGAGGTCCTCGAACGACTTGGCTGTCGCAGAGCTCGTGGGGAAGGCTGTCCCTGGTGGAGAGTCACCGCTGGAGTCCTCCTCGATGGTGGCCATACGCGGAGGATCCGCTCTGGGCTCGGAAGAGGAGGTTGTAGGCGGAGAGGTGCTGCTGCCGCTGGGGTGTCCCTGTACGGGTCGCGCTGCTGAAACAGAAGAAGGAGGAGGAGGAGGAGGAGGAGGAAGAAAAGGGGCTTTGATGATGCGCATGGGAGCCCCCTCCAGGCTGCTCAGTATCTCCATATTCTGAGAGAGGAAGAGAAAGTCATTATCAACAAAACTGAGAAAATAACAGTCAGTAAAAAAAATAAATAAAAAATAGTGCTTAAGTAGTCAGTGCCCTCAGTGATAGAGGTTAGTTTCATAAAAGCAAACATAAAACGAATTATTCTTTTGGTTTTAGGAATAATTGACATATTGCAAACTAGAGCTTAAGAAATTTGACTAGAACAACGAGAAATGTTGTAAACATGACAAACATGCCAGATTCCTTTAGCTACACTGACATAGCCTCTTACACACCCATGAGCTGCTCAGGCAAATCATCCACATCTCAGGTTCCAAGGGCACCGAGCGTTCTTGGGGGTTGTGCCATTTGTCTCAAAAAGCCATGCACTCATAACACTTCTACACTTCGGTAAACATTTACATCGACACCAACTGCACAACACTATACACCGCAACCGTGCTCAGCATTCGACACACCTTAGAAAACAACTAGCTAACAGACACACTACACTCTACACGGGCAAAGACCATGTGACACACTCACCTCAGGCTTTACTACACACTTCCACCATCATCTGCTGCAGTTCCACGGGGCTCAGAGCAAACAGTGGAGCCACAGGTCACATCTTCAGCCGCACTCACTCATACACTCAAACAATGTGTTTAGCTCCTCTGAAAAGGCCATGCTAACTGCAGCTTACACACTTTCACACACACAGTTATGCTGGCTGTCTTTTTGACCTGCTTATTATAGAGATTTAAAATGATTCTCATCTCTGGACTAATGGTGCATGGGTGAAGTAAACAGCCACTTACACTTGGATATATTAGAGACTTGGAGTTCTCCTCATATTGTCTGTCCAGCTTCTTGTCCTGCAAACAAGACAGACAGATAAAACGTTGATAAAAAAGACTTTTTAGACCAAGCCTTACCATTCTATCCACTAATAATAATAATAATAATAAACACCAGGGTACTGTTAGGTTCTCAAATCTGTTTTGTCAGAAGGGGTTGATTAATTTCCCCAACAGCATGGCATTGAAAGTCTCGGGTTAGGACCGAAGCTTTATCGTTACTATATTAACAGTTCATAAACAAGGTCTTGTATGGTTACCAAGCTAGTGAATGTGATAAGAGGAGCATAAATTGTATGCTAAACTAAAATGTATGTAATTTATTTATACATAAAAATTGTAATCACTGGCAAATTACTGTGCTATATAAGGAATAAAACACATGTTATGTGCTGCCATTGGAAAATGATTAATTTGAGGATAGTAAACATGTATCAGGCTGAATGGCCAAAGGTATGTGCACACCTGAACCATCACAGCCATATTTGGTTCTCCCCTAATCTGTTGCCACAAGCATATAGTTGTATGGAATGTCTTTGTATTGTGTAGTATTTTGCGATTTCTCTTCACTGGAATTGATCAGCCCAAACCTGTTCCAGCCTGACAATACACCTGTGCACAAATCAAGCTCTACAAATGCATGGTGTGAAAAGGTTGGAGTGGAATGAACTAGAATGCCAACTGCCCACTAGGCCTCTTCACCCAACAGTGCCTAACCTCGCTAATGATCTTATAGCTTAGGGTTACACACCAACATCTAGTGAAAAGCCGTCCCAGAAGATCGGACGGTATATTATAATGGCATAAAAGGGGACTAAATCCAGAATGCTATATACCAATAGCACCTATGGGTGTGACTGGTCAGGTGTCCACAAACTTTTGGCCATATAGTGCATCGTCTGGTTATTTACAGCCCATTCGGTCATTTATTCCTTAACAAAAAAAAAATACATAAATAAATAAAAACAGAGGACACACTTACCACACAGTGCACCAGAATGCTCAGAGGGATCCAAAAGAGGAGGGAAAAGACAACCACAGAACCCACTATATTGTCAGCCAGGAACTTTCCTGAAGAAAGAAGATGGTTAGACTCAGCTTCAGAATTACTGACAACGTTTGTAGTTAGACCTTCCCAGAAGAGTTGAAGCTGTTATAGCTGCAAAGGGCGGGCCAACTCTATTACATTCATGTGCATGTCCCAAAATGTTTGGCAATATTGTATATTAACATTCCTGCATGTAAGTACTTTATGTAACATCTAAATGAACAGCAGAGTATTTTCCTAAATAGCCTGATGAGATTAGAGAATACAGAGTATTCTAAAAAAAAACTCAGAGCCGTTCCTCTATACACAATCTCTCCACATCCTTCAGGGTCCTAGATACTCTTTAGTGGACTCTACATTTTCCGGGGTCTGGGATGCAGCACTCAAAAGGTTCTATGATCATTTTGGCATAGATCTGGATGTGTATTTGTATCATTGTCCTGCTGGAAGATCCAACCATGAGGCGTTTGCAGTCTCAAGGCAATGCAGCCAGATTTTCATTTAAAAGGATCATATTCTGTATCAGGATTTCTAGGGCTTTTAGAGGGAAAACCACAACTCCATTACAGATCTTCCACCATAACACCAGAGTTTTCTGTGTAATTGTCCCTCCTTTCATGCCAAAAAACCCACCTTGACTGATTAATTGCCAAAAAGCTCTAGCTTTGTCTTATCTGACCACAAATCCCATTTCCAGTCAAGGTTTCAGCAGCTCCTATTAAACTGCTTATATGTCTGCGTTTAGATGGAAATAAGCCGTTCTGACACGCCTTCTGATTAGTTTACTGCCACTGATGCAGCGTCTAATTGCAGATTGACTTAGTTATCCCAAATACGTGTCTGCAAATCTCCAACTGTGATGCGTGGGGAAATGATTGCCTCTCTCACTTCCTCCATACTGTGCATGGGGGAAGTATGCACTTTTCCCAGGCAGGTTCATTACAGCTCTGGTTCCTAATTATTGCTCTAGCATTCTATACGAGCATTTCCAGCTCAATAGCCAATGCTTGTTTAACTGATCTCTTCTCCAAATCTTTTCCACCCTGATGGCTAAGGAAACATGGCTTCTGTATGACCTTATCTTTACACCCAAGTCAAACAGGCACTTAGGGTTGATCACCTTTCTAGTGAATATATATATATATACACTGGAACAAGCTACAGTTACATTTTGTGATTTTCCGACTGTAGCTGGAGTCAAACAACAAAGCAATTAATCAACTATCACCACTTACCAAATGTGTTGATGTCCAGCTTGTCGATAAAGTCCCACAACCTCTCGACAACGTCTTGGACCTGCTTCATGCATTTACCCTAAACGAGACAAAGACTCAGGTTAATATTTTGTGGCAATAATTAAACAGAATTGTCTCAAAATGCATCACCACAAAAAGTGAAGGAGAGGGAAATAAAGGCGCTCACATGGCCATCGCAGAAGCCCACAGTGCAAGGCTTCCCCTTCCGCAGGTACAGATAATCTCCACTGGGAAATTTAAAAGGAGTGCACATTCCGTTGGAGTTCCTACAGCACACTTTACATGAGCTGTCTGTATCTGTAAGAAAGCAAAGCTTGAATTAGGTGGACATTTCAAAATTTCTGTCTATTTTAGTCTCTCCAGCTACCACTTCTAACTGATTGAAAACACCCAGAGACTAAAGTATGATAAACAGAAACAAAAACATGCATATGAAAAATGTACTGAATATAGATTTAGAAGCCTGACAGTAAATAAGTGCAAGAAACTAAAATGCCTTATATGTGGTACAATTTGGTACCAAAAAAAAACCCTTGCTATTTCTGTGAGCGCACTGAAAAAGATGGTCTCCTTCAAGGTCGTTGCTTCATGTGCCTTTTCAGTACATCTCCTGCCTTCAACAAGATGCATCAAGCAATACAAACTCACCCTTCCTATTAGTCCGGTAAGTCAGTGCAAGTGATATTCCTTTGTCTTTTAGTTGTTACTTACCTAACACATGCTACGAACATGATCATACAAAAAAAGTCTTAAATTATAAATCTGGAAATTTAAAAAAAATAAATAAATAAATAAATAAATTATAATAAATTATTATATAATTATATAATATATAATTAAATAATAATAATAACAACAACAACAACAACAACAACAGGGTAGTCAAGACACAGGGTCACTGGAAATTCAAGATTCATTTGCATAAAAATGTTAGGAAACCCCTGCTCTACAGAAACAGGAAGTATACTTCCTACTACTAGTATACTAACCCTAATTTATTCATAGGTCCAACACTAGGTTTAAAATAAATCTGCAAACTTGACTACAGTCTAGTGTATGATGCAAGACTTCACAGAAATACTGGTTTTACACTAGGAAGTTACACATGAATGACCCTTAATCACCACTTGGAAACTCCGAGGTTAATTTTGAGCAGAGTTTCCCCAAATGTCAGGAGTCCTAAATATTCAACATGGCAGAGGACTTTGACAGGTTTTATTAAATTTTCTAAATTCAGCTAATTGCTAGCACTTACCGTTTTGTTCATATTCATTTATGTACATCAGCAACCATTCTATGCATGTTGTACATTTTTACACCTTGAAAATAGCTTCAGTTACATCATCGTCAGCAAGCTAGCTAACTGTTGCGTCAGGTGAAAGAAAAAAAATGGAAAAAGAAACAAAACATTACTACGAGTGCGTTGGAAGTAGGATCATTCTGGTAGCACATGAAACCAGAATACTGTAGTTGGGTCAGAGTGTCTGAGATACAGTACCAGCTGAGATTCTCACCATTGCATGCGCAAGAGCTGAGTTTCTGTGTTGCCTCACAAAAAGGAATACACTCGCCTCTGCGGCACCGGCCTCTATCCACACACTCTGTAGAATCAGGCAGATTCCCAGGAGCTGGACACTCACTGCCGTTGCCTAGAGACAAAAAAAATGTTAGAGGTCTCTATCCAGAACTAACAGACTTATAAAATACAGACAAAAGCACATGTTTAGTTTTCATTTGACCGATTTGAATGGCGACAGAGAATTCCTCTACAACCAGTATAAAGAATTACACCGTATGAGAAGCAGTCTAAAAGGAAGAGGGCAGTATTAGCGTTCACCCTTTCCGGATAGTAACTGTTATATAATAGGGGAGAGCTGGGTGCAAACAGTCAGGTGACCAAATTGGTGAGAAAATCGATAGGGAAAAAAAGTAATATACAAAAATCACTGAAGACTGCTGTTAATTGTTATTGTTCCACGTGAACAAAAGTGTTTTTTTTTTTGTCTTAAAGCACTGCTGTGTGAAGTTATACATTATATAACTGTATAAATGTGTACAGCTTATAACTCTGGATAATAATGAGACTCTGATTCACCTGTGCACGATGAGCTCGCTTTACATGTGGCGTTGATGGACTCCTGACAGATTTTATTAGCTTCCTGGAACATGCAGTTGAAACAGCATGGACTATTCCTGTCACTGAGGTACAGACAAAATAAACAATAGATCAAAACTTGCTGGACGTATAATATCTATACATAATGATAATTTTCTATTAAATTAACCCCTAAGGCTGGGTAACATGATGATATAATATTAATATCATGTTAACTGTGTCACAATCTGTTTTCCTGTGAGCTTTATATACAATTTTTTAATGTTGCTTTTAAATAAGCATCAAACAGGATTTTCTTAAGATAATGTATTGTCAACAAACTCATACAAACAAAATGCCTTTGAGAATCATATACATGAGATTTTTTGGGGTGTATATGATTAAATACAAGAACAGTGTCTTCAAAGTTTCCCATTTTACTGGATTTGTGAATGATTGTTTTCACATATCGGAATCCTGAACTGATCCATCCGTTTCTTTCAAATGTTTGACATGAATCTGCTTTGTCTCTCAGCATACCTGCACTGCATGCCCTTTTTCAGCTTGCAGCTGGCCGTACAGCAGCGGTCATCTTTGAGATGGAGGAGCCCGGGGTCACACTCCTCTCCTTCTTCAACCCGAGAGTTGCCACACAAATTGCTGGTGCGTACCTTGAAGCATTGTGGAGCCTTGACCCTTAGTGTCCTGCTCACTGAGGCTTTACTGCAGTTGGAGAACCGCTGAAATAGATATAAATAACCCAGAACTTAAATAATAGGCCATGAACAAATAACCTGTATTAAACCACTGGGAAAATTTATTTAATATGAGCAGATGAAAGAATGTTAATTGTGTGGATGTTATTTATTTTTTTTAACCTCATCTTAAGTTTGTATGATTCAAGCTAGTTAATTATTTTTTGCTGCTTTACATTCCAGTTAGCTTATAAAATCTATGAGAGCCATCAATATCAGGAAAAACCCGTCAGTATCAGAGGACATAGAGTATGTAGACTGATACCTTGTTGTTTGGATGGTCTCCACTCACGGCGATGGGGTACATTACAAACTTGCCTCCTTGCTCGTCACTAGGAGCACAGTAAGCAATGTTGTCGGGGTCGTGCTCTGCTCCGAAGTTGTGCCCAAGCTCATGGGTGGTCACCAGGTCTGCTTCCTGCACAATAAGAGCATGTTTGAATGAACCAAAAACCACTCCTCTTAAACATGCTCAAGTAGAATGTGGTCACATGTGATGTATTTACACACAAACCTTGGTGAGAATGGTCTTGCCATAGTTCTTAGTGCTGGTTAATCCAGTGTTCAAGTAGCTGGCTTTTTTCACTGATGGGGACGGATAGTAAGCTGTAAAAAAAAAGAAAAAAGTCTTAGTTTAACCTGTTAACCTCTGCCTGCTTTTGAAAAGGTATATTCTGACTAATTTGAAACCCAGACATACGTTTTGAGCAGAGTCCTCCCAAGGCCTGGTCTCTGGAGGAGGCGACATACGCAAGTCCAAGAGTGCCTTCATCAAAGTCCTGATAGGTAAACAGGTGAGCCAGGCACACGGCTGAGGCGTTATCCGCTATGTCCAAACTGAATTGCTGAGAACAGACGGTCAACAGTGACAGAATTAAAGAAAGTCTTATTTTATTTACCACTTAGCCATGCTGTTGGCCAATTATTTTGGCTTTATGTCAATATAGCTGAATATGAAAAATACTTGTTCTGGTAAGGATCATGGTATCCAGAGAACACTGGTCTCACACAAACACACCCACACCAGGACACCACAGAGTACCAGATGCATGCATACGCAAATAGGTGTGACCCTACTGGCATGTTCTCAAATATCAGGACCATAATCAATATTTATGGCAAAGACACACAAAACCTCTGGACATATTAGAGTATCCTTCTGATGACAGGTGTGTGTGTGTGTATAAAAATGTTTTGTTTACAACAAACTTAGTTATTCTTTTGTCAAAATGACAAAAGTGTAAGATCATGCTATGTTCTAGGCATTAGAGAAATAACCGTGTGTGTTTTTTAATAAAAACATTTAAAAAAATTTATTTACAAAACCAGAAAACCTTAATAATACCTTAATACATTTACCAGATAATAAATGTACTAAAATAAACAAAAAAAGTGTTATAATATAATATAATATAATATAATATAATATAATATAATATAATATAATATAATATAATATAATATAATATAATATAATATAATATAATATAATAGAATATAATATAATATAATATAATATAATAGTTAAAATAGGAGCACTCACTTCTAGAAGCTTCTTCACATCCCACACGTGGTTGTCTTTTGGTCGTGGGCTGCCTTCCATATTATAGTGAAGCTGTCCTGTAGACACTGTAGTGGGATACTTGTTTATGATGATCTGTTACATGGAACAGAATGACAGCTTAAGCAGGAGGTATTACAGGGCACCACACACACCAGCTGAATATCAAAACAGTCACTACACACAGTGAAGAATCTAACCACATCATGATTATGAAGAAGACACTGAGGACATTGTGCTTGTTTGAGTGAATGTCATATGAGGAATGACTCAGTGGAGAATGGCATTTCACCATTCATGATAAATGGATAATGAAAAGTCAGTCAGAGAAAGACGGGAAAAGGTTTAAAAACCGTGTGTCAACCGAGACCATAAACATTACAGGCTGGAGGCCGCTTCCTGGTATAATAGGTTTCTTGTCAACTGTGTGGTACTGACCTGGTGAATCTGTACACCATAGCCTTTAAACTCATCATCCCATGACGTATTCCTGTAGATATCATCCACTCGGTCAATCAGCTCGATCTGTAAAATAAATATGCGTTATGAACATTTTTAGCAAGGCAGGATATTCCTAAAGTATATATGAAACTTCTTCACACTGTGAGGTTTTTCTATAATGTTTTAAAAACTACACACTTTCCTATACTGAAATATGTTTTGTATATGGCATATCTATCTTTATTCCTACCTTTATGAGTTGCCTACCATTGCTTTTGAAGCTCGGTTTGTTAAATACAACTCCTTTACTTGCCTAATGAGCTTTCTGTGGATAACCCATGTTATAGACAGAAAGCCCTACACCATTTTTGTTTTGTTTCACCAGACATTGTTCACTGAAATCTGTCCATGTGCATCAATTTTCAAATAATGGAAATGTTCAAAATCTTGAATATCCCATGTTTGAGCATCTTTACTATGTCTAGGCAGATCTGTGATATTGACCATGTGACTATTGTTGTAGAAAAGCTATCATATCATTTTCACTGAAGCAGGTGTTGATGGATTTCACCAGACATGGAGGTTGATCAGGTTATACAACAATTTGTTGATTCCATTCCAGCTCGAGTGGACATTAAATTCATTCATCATGAAAAATTGATTCATGTAAATATTTCTATGATGCCGTTTGTCACCTCAGTTAATGATGGTATAATACAAAGGCAAACATGAATGTAGCCTTGGATTTAATCAAGAAATAACCATATGCTGCTTTGCTTAAAAACTCTACAGATAAAGATCAAAACTGCCTGCTTGTTTTTCATAAACAGAGTTTAGTTCTCTCACACTTTTGCTCAGTGGCTTTAGCCATTATTGTTTACCAGGTAGTTCAGTGTGGTGCTCTCCTCTTCACGACCCATGTGCCTGTAGAAGCGGTAGTCAGCCACCAGTAGCAGCGTGCAGGTGTTCTTCTTGTGGTTGTGTGTCTGTCTCCGTACTCTCTGGCTTCTTTCTGTACAGATTAATGCAAAAAACATGATTGTGAATAATCAGGGATTTATTGGAGGCTAAAGGTCAGACCTCTATAAGTATATTTTTCCAAATTCCTTTCAAAGGGGTTAAAATATATATTCTGTGTTTTGTCTGGTACGCTGCTTCCTGTTTTTCTTGCTTTTGAGAGGACTTGGCAACCACAGATGGACTCAAACAGAAATTGGCAATTTCTCACACAAATACAAGTTGAAAAATGACACATCATACCATCATTCATACTGCCCACACCGCAATACCAAAAATTCAGTACTGAAACTGCATCATAACCAGCAGCGGAAAAGAACAGACAAACTATTGAACACGTGCCAAATAAAATATTTTTGTTTAGCTCTACTTTACACATCAGTGCAACCCTGTTAGTGAAGTTCATCTTCTTAGAAATTTTGACACGCTCCCTGTTGTAACACATGACACGCAGCACTTTGAGCAAAGTAACATTCATTGCCAGTGTAATCCAAATCAGGATGAAACGTGAGCAAAACCTCACTTGGTTTATAAAATCCAAATACTGTTGATTCACTCCTTTTAAACTGTACCCTTTTTTCTTCTCATAGGGTCTCAAGAGAAGCTGATGCTCACCTTGGTCTTTCTGTGCCTCTGCTGCTGTTTTGGCCATTTCAGGAAGCAACTGTGGAGTCTCAGCGTTGACGTAGCCACATACTTTAGATGAGGCCAGTCGGCTAATGTTCTTGATGTCCTCAGAGCGGTAGACCAGCAGGCGGCTGTCTGGGGCTTTTTCTGTGAACCTCCATAAAGGCTAACAGCAGTGAAGAGAAGAGAAAAAGGGAGATAGAGAGTTGCACTCATGAATTCTAACACACGGACACGTGAATTCAGATAATTCTCACACGCACACACTCATAGCTGTACTTTCATGTTGACTTATGCCCCAAGGCAGAAAAGAACGAAGCCACATTGAGGCAAGATTCCTGTCGTGCTTCATAATTACCTCCACATTGTACTCGGCTTCATCAGTGAGGATATGCGCTGAAAATTCGTCTCCATCCATGTGGGCCTGCACCCGCGAATGTTCCTCACCTGAGGATATGAGAGTGAAGGATCATCAAGTTATTCTCACATTAATCTTGTCTGCTTTTGTTTAGCTGTTTTATGCAGAACTTGTTTATTCTTTAGGTCCTGGCTCTAAACCAAGTTCAAATACAATATAATTTATAAATAAAATGATTATAATTGTTACTAACACTAATTATTATTAATATTTTCACTCCTGAATCAAAATGCGCACACACACAGAGTGATCAGTCTTCATGTCTGTCTCTCTCTTCAATTCCTAACTGAAAAGCTCACCTACTACATGCCCTCTGAAGTAATTTTGCGTTTCGATATCGTAATTCTCCTCCTTCCCTTTATCATCAATGAACACGGCTTTAAAACTGTCCGTGAAAAGCTCAGTGTTGGTGGTCAGGTACAACTTGAAATGCCTGATGGGGAGAGGGGGAGAGGGAGAGAGACAGAGAGAAGTAAATCAAACAAAATGGTTATTTTTATTATGGACAGTCTCGCATCTTCAGTGTTTTCAAGATTCATTTAAATCACAAAACAAAACTTTCGCCAGAAACATTTAGCCCATGCTACTTGGAACTTCAGGCTAATAACAGTGTGATACGGCACACACTGGTAAGGTTACTAATAAGAGTTTTTAGTACAATTAGTACTATTTGAACTACTTTTATGGTAGAAACCTTCTCTGGACTTCACAACTTTACCTCTTCAGTGCTGTGAAGCTGACTAGACGTTCGACGTGTGACACAGAGTTCACGTCTCTCTTCCTTAAAGAGTGCTGCTGGAGACTGGACGCAGGAAGCACTTCGAAGTCTGCCAGCATCGAGCTGAGGCTCTCTGTAACCGAGCAAAGCAGAGGGAAAATCAATCACGTAACACAAACCAAAGCAGAACTGAACAACAATTAAACCTAAACATCTATATTAGCTATAGGTACAAAGTCAGGCATCGTACTGTTTATTGTCATTATGATGGGAAAACCTAACCACCTTTTTTGATTAGCAGAATTTTATTCCAGTCTTGGAGATATCTGATTTGTGGGGTAAAGGTGACTGAATCAGTCATTTGGTGACTGAATAGTGGAGTAAAATTTGGCGAATCTGGGGTAAACCTACCATTCTATAAGTACTAGGGTTACAGGCAAATTATTATCATTTATTACATATATTTTAGAATTTGAAAGTGACTAACTTTCAAAGGAACCAAGCTGCTGTAACAAGAATTTCCCTCATGGGATCAATATCGATCAATCCATCTATCTATGCATCTATCCATCCATCAATCTAATTTGTCTAATGGATTTTCCATGAGATTAACCTGAACTACATAGATTGTTGGACTGCATCACTCTACCACACTGGTGACTATTTTTGAATTATAATAACATCATGTCAGATTTAATTCCTTCATTAATAAACGACAGGCCATCTGTTTTTCTTCACATACCGAATCATCGGGTCAATAAACAGCTGGCAAACCAAATCCCTACATATTTTAATGACTCAGTAATAGGCTAAAATTAATCAGCCTGACACATGAAGTGGTTAACACTATATTGCCAAATGTTTTGGGACGCCTGCCTTTATATGTATATGAATTTAATATAGACTTGGCTGGCCCTTTGCAGCTATAACAGCTTCAACTTCAACTGGGAAGGCTTTCCACAAGGTTTAGGAGTGTGTTTATGGGAATTTTTGACCATTCCACTAGAAGCACATTTGTGAGGTCAGGCACTGATGTTAGATGAGAAGGTCTGGCTCGCAGTCTCCACTCTAATTCATCCCAAAGGAGTTCTATCAAGTTGAGGTCAGGACTCTAAAGTTCCTCCACATCAAACTCACTCATCCATGACTTTATGGACCTTGCTTTGTGCGCTGGTGTACAGTCATGTTCGAAAAGGAAGCGGCTGTTCCCAAACCGTTCCCACAAAGTTAGGAGCATGAAATTGTCCAAAATGTCTTGGTATGTTGAAGCATTAAGAGTTCCTTTCACTGGAACTAAGGGGCCAAGTCTAACCCCTGAAAAACAACACCTGAATTACTTTTGGCAACATAGTGCATGTTGTGTGTAGTACAGTCAAAACCATCATACTAACACGCTACACAGAGTGCTATAACAATCAGCCATTCATGCCAGACAGTTATTTGAATGCAGCGGTATTAATAAAGCAGTATGCAGATTTGGATGTCGCTATCTTTTTAGAAACCAAAACAACAAGGAAGGAACCAAATGCTCTTTTATCTGTCAGGGAAATGACATAAATGACATGAACAGAAAGAACACCACAATCCAAAACATTTTCTGCAAGAGAAAATATCTTTATTTCCTACATTACTTTCGAAACTTCACACATGTGTCATGGTCCGTTGGCATGAGTAATGGACATTACTGACTGTGGGTATGGGTGTGTGTGTGTGAGAGAGCGAGAGAGAGAGCGAGCGAGAGAGCGAGAGAGAGAGCGAGTTAAGGTAATCTCTTGTGTAATAGTTACAAAGCATGACCTCAGTGTTTTTCTGGTATTTTGGTGGAAAAATGAGTGCTTTATTTTCCTTCTTCATATATTAGAGATTTATATATAAACCTCAGAGATTAGAGCTAGGAGATTCATTCACATTTGGAAAAATGTTTTTGCAACATGTATTATACGTTCAACTTTATCAAAAGTTTGCTCATTTCACGATAAACTACATAGTTGTTCAAATTAAAATGTTGTCAGCTTTCAGGGAATAAACTGAGAAAAATAAAGCTTATGGCTAAGTACATATACAGTGAGGGGAGGAATAAGTACAAATACTCCCACTACACATGTCCACTTCAGATTCACACACACACCATAACTTAATGTTCTTCTTAGAAGTATGAGCAAAACACATAAAAAAAAAAATGGATAAATAAAGATTTTGAGGGGGGAAAAAAATAAGGGAAAGATCGCTCAGGCATGACAAGGAAGGGACAACAATAGCAACATGAGCATTTGTTTCTACAGCTTCGAAGCATGAGAGAGAAGCTTTATTTACTTTATTTTATTGTATTGTATTTTCGCAACATGTTCCAATTTTTGCCCATTCCACTTGGCACATTGTATTAATTTCCCAAAATTTATGATGGACAAACTAATGCAGTCACAACTGAAATATATTCCATTCATTTTTTCACTGTATATACACTATATTGCCAAATCATTGAATTCAGGCATTGTTTTTCAGGTGTTGTTTGGCCCCTTAGTTCCAGTGAAAGGAACTCTTAATGCTTCAGCATACCAAGACATTCTGGACAATTTCATGCTCCCAACTTTGTGGGAACAGTTTAGGGATGGCCGCTTCCTGTTCCAACATGACTGCACACCAGTGCACAAAGCAAGGTCCATAAAGACATGGATGAGTGAGTTTGGTGTGGAGGAACTTGACTGGCCTGCACCTCAACCAGATAGAACATCTTTGGGATGAATTAGAGCGGAGACTGCGAGCCAGACCTTCTCGTCCATCATCAGTGTTGTATCAGGTTGAGGTCAGGACTCCTCCCCACCAAACTCCTTGTGCAGTCATGTTGGAACAGGAAGCGGCCATCCCTAAACTGTTCCCACAAAACTGGGAGCATGAAATTGTCCAAAATGTCTTTGTATCACTGGACCTAAGAGGCCAAACCAAACCACTGAATTCAATGATTTGGAGGGGTGTCCCAATACTTTTGGCAAGACAGTGCATCATAATGTGGTCTAAAACCGCGCAGAATGTCCATCTCTACTGAGTCTGTAGTAATTGTTGAGCTTTACTGTGACTGCTTCAGAAAAAAAGAGAGACATACAATCTTATAAAAGCTGAATTTAAAAAATCTAATGCTTTTTAATTTCATTAATGTACATTAAAAACGAAGGCCTTGTACTTGAGCTGTACCTTTAGCTGAAATGGTCTCTAAACATTTCTTTAACCCAGAAAACCGTATGATTGAAGTCATGGAACATTATTTTGTTTTTAAGACCTTAATGCGAAAAAATAAATATAAATAATACGCAATTATGTGATTTAAATGTGAATTTTTGTGGCGGTTTATACGCCGGATGTCATTTTGCAGCTCTGGGATGATTTACTTTACATTAAAGCCTTACGGCTATAGAAAACAGGGGGAAAAAATAATACTAATTTTTTTAAAAAACAGTTTTAAGACTAATGTCAGCTTTCAGCCAAAACAGAGAGAAACTAAGTCACTGAGGCAGACAGCTCGCGCTGAGAAATGAATGTTGTTGTTGTTGTTTTTAGATCAGCTTTGTGTTTCTGTGAGAAACGGAACTGGAGCTAAAATGTCTGTCAGCTAAAAGCTACTCACCAAACTCTTCCTCATCTTCCTGTGTTCTCAGCTCGGTCTCCGCAGATCTGGGGTGCAGTGCACACTTCACCCATAAAGGCGCTAACGCGAGGCTCAAAACGACCACAAACTTCATTCTATCTCAGTCTCACCTCACTCTCAGGAATCCACCAGATCTCTCAGGAGATCATTTCCAGCTCGTGCTCTTTTGATTCGCACTCGAATTGGCTTTTCAAGCCGCACCCATGGTGATATTTGCGGTCTACGTGTCTCTTAGTGTCTTCTCGTCAATTTTAGAAAATAAAATAAGCCACCATTTGCCAGAAATACTGTCTAATGTCCACTGAACTTCTCCGTAGGTCTGCTTCCGGATCAGAAATATTTACCAGGATATGGTGCTTGATTCGATTTTTTTCCCACCCGTATTTTCACTGTGACCGGTTAGTGAGTCGTTCTTACAGACAGGAATGTGATTGGACGGACACAAAACACTTAACCAATCCCGGTGGAGAAGGCGGGATTCCACCGGAAAGCGGTAGGAAAAAACATTCCCTTTTTGCCGACGCTGAAAACACTGCCCCCTGTGGCTGATGTCGGGTATTACAACCGATGGAGTTAAAGAGGAATAGAGACAGGAATAAAAAAGATTTGAGTGGACATGCACTATATTACCAGAAGTTTTGGGACACTCCTCCAAATCATTGAATTCAGGGGTTGGGCTTGGCCACTTAGGTCCAGTGAAAGGAAGTCTTAATGCTTCAGCATACCAAGACATTTTGGACAATTTAATGCTTCCAACTTCGTGGGAACAGTTTGGGGATGACCCCTTCCTGTTCCAACATGACTGCACACCAGTGCACAAAGCAAGGTTCATAAAGATGTGGATGAGCGAGTTTGGTGTGGAGGAACTGACCTCAACCCGACAGAATACCTTTGGGGTGAAATGCCTGACCTCACAAATGTGCTTCTAGTGGAATGGTCTAAAATTCCCATAAACAGATTCCTAAACCTTGTGGAAAGCCTTCCCAAAAGAGTTGAATCTGTTATAGCGGCAAAGGGTGGGCCAACTCCATATTAAATTCTTTCAGTAATATAGTGCAAGTTATTCAATTAGGTTTATATCACACTTAGAAAGACGAATGCAAACTTTTCAACCCATACATGGAGGCTTAAACCTCTCTTCTGTCCTCCGAGCAGTCTGTGGATCCGCACTGCGCAGTACGAAAACACTTTAAACTTTTATTTATTTACCGAATTGTGATAGAAGACTGGGTCTGTACATCTCCAAAACAGCTGGTCTTGTGGCGGTGTTCTTGGTATGCAGTGGCCACTACCTACCAAAAGTGGCCCACAGAAGAACAACCAGTGAAGCTTGGTTGCTCACTGTGTAACAGACCTATGAAGTGGGCAACCTACCATGTCAAGGTAAGATCACACCACGTGCCTGGAGCAGGAGATCCATGTCAGGAATTAGTATGGTCCAAGGGCTCACAATCCTCCGATTCCACAGCAGTCTAATGCCCTAACTAACTTCACAGCAAAACTGGCACCACTGTTCGAAGGCCCACTCCGCATCAGTCAGAAGCTCGGCCCTGTGAATTACAGACTGGCTAAGTTAGATACTGGTGAAGATGCTGGAGTCTATCTGGGGTGAACTTACAACCCTTTCACACATGGGAATCTACTCTTTACAACAAATGTGCTGTTCCTGCTGCTGCAGAACAATTATATTCAAATCCCTTGGAGGATTTGTGCGCCCTTGGACCTAATTCCCAAAATGGATCTCCTGCTGCAGGTGTGATCTCACCTTGACAAGGTTGCCCACTTCATAGGTCTGTTACAACTGGCCTCATCTAAGCCATGTTCGTCCTTGGACCATGGCATTCATGCGACAGTAATTTGACATGTACCACCTACCGAAATATTACTGTAGATCATGAAGTGGCCTCTTTCTGCAGGATAATGTTCTAGGTGTCGACTTGGCCTTCAAATTCCACAGATCTTAATCTAATCAAGCATGTGTGGGATGTGCTGAATAAACCGATCTACTGATCTGATGTCTGATCTATGGAGGCTTTCCCTCACAACTTACAGGAGGATCTGTTGTCTTGGTCTTGTGGAATCCACATGGGTTAACCTACACAATATTAGACAGGCGCTTTTACCGTTATGGATGATCATTGTAGATCTTCCTGATAACACCAATAAATGGTACAAATAAAATGAGAAATTCGTGTACAATTTCAGTCTTGATGGCACAGAGAATAACAAATACACAATTTTTAAGGGACAAACTATAATTTCTTTTTATGTAGAACTTTACACACATGCAAATGTACAGGTTTACCATCCAAATGAAAAGGGGGTGTGCATTTATTTTTTTTTTGGATGATATTCAGAAAATACAATTAATATTTATTTCTATGATGTATCAAAATCAAACAAAATTACACGTTAAAGGAAGGTCATCTAATAGCAGTTTCTGGAGCAAGGTTACAACACTGCCAAAGACCCCCGAAATTACATAACAATGGTCATACATTCTCTCCTTATAAAGCAAGTGTAAGGGGTGGACAAATGTCTGGAATAGGCAAAGCTGGAGAGTTAAGACACAAAAATCTCACAAACAAACTAGCTACAAAAAGAGCTATAGGCATGCAGTAAAAAGAGAACCATAACTGTAAAACTGTACAAAAGAAACTCTCTCCAAGAGAGACATCACATTGCTGAACAAATAATATACATGTATATATCTGGGCAAGAGCCATAATTGTTGCCTGTGTGGGGGAAACCGGCAGCTAGAATATTGTAGGTATTAAAGTGATGAAGTAAGATGAACATTTAACCAAATAAATCTAGTCATTTGGCTAATGTTCCTCAGTGTAGTCAGTGAACTCAAATAAAATCCCTGAATTGTATAGGATTTAAAAAAAAAATTAGAAGTACTACAAAAAAAAAAAAAAAAAGCATCTTAGCAAGCAAAAATCTCTTAACATTTCTTATAATGAGATTATTATAAATTACATGTTCAGCCTGTTCTTAGACACTTCTATGAATTTAAAGCTTGTAAAATTTCTTTAAACTTTCTAGAAATAAATGCTTACAATTTAAATAAATATCTGCCAGTCAAACAAGACTACATCAAGATTGAAATGAGTAAAATTGTCTAGAAAATTATTCAATATTCATATCATTTGCTGAGTGTAATCTTCGAATATAAAAAACTAGTCACATACTAATCTGATATATTCAAGAAATTCTCAGTTGCTAAGACGCTCATCTTTTTGCAGTGTGTGTGTGTGTGTGTGTGTGTGTGCGCAAATCCATAATAAAACGAAGACATGCTGAGTCAGCCAGATGAAAAATTTGGATCACAGAACAAGGGGGCCAAAATATACAAAGCACATATTTGCGTGTCAAGAACTCTTCCCTTTTTAAAAGCTGCTTGGCACAAATGTCATCTGTGGATGGCCCTGAAAACATATCTACATCGAAAAATTTAAAAAAATATCAGTGACAAACTGCTTCATTCAGGTAGACCTGAGAATAAATGACAGAAAACAAAGCTACAAGAGTGAGGGAGTTAGTGAGGTACTCAGAACTTAAGGCTAAAATGATCTTAATGCTGATCGCTACTCAAGAACGACATTAACCAATTAACAACGTGGAAAAAGATTTACTACTGCAAAAAAACAAAAACAGATGCTTTGTTATATTATTCTCTTAATATGGCACCTTTACTCGGTGAACACAGAAACAAAAGATCCACACGGCTCGAGCGAACTACATACTGTCCAGCTACATTAACACATTCTCATATCCTTGATGTGATGAATTCAGTTTTATTTATTTTTTGTTAATAAATGACGTGGCATAAGAGCTTGACTACACATGCCCCCCTGTAAGTGCATGACAATTTTCTTAGAAATTATAATAAGTTTCTAATTGATACAGGCTTCAAAGTGTTTAATAGGAAGGTGACCCCGGCCCTCATCTGTAACATTCACGTCTGCAACACGTCCTGGTGTCCTGTCGGAGGTGCTGTTTCGCCTGCAGGACAAACAGACCGCACAAACCACATCTCCAAGTTTCCAAACTTGCATAGATAAGACCTAAATTAGAATAAATCTAAAACAGTCTTGAGTTTAGAATCCCTGCCACGATGACTGTTTTTATTTTTTTTTTATGTGGATTTTCTCTTTCAAGTCACACGAACGAAATGCACATGCAAGTGGCACTGGTTGCACTGTTCTATTAAAGGGATCTGTTTAAGGGAAGGTTTGAACGTCTGTCATCTTAAAAATATTTTTGGTGCTTGGAACTTGGGCCGTTTTACTAACATGCTTCGGTCAAATTTGTAAAGTGCTTTGTGAAGAATTTCACATGCTGTAAGAAAACCTAACCTGATACAAGGAGACGAAAGTAAAGGAAAAAGAAAAAAAAAAAGTCAGCTAGCAAGAAGTTTAGTAATGGTATGTAACAGAACCTCCTGCTAATAGCAGCAATGCTGATGTGAGTTAATCATTGCATTAACAACAAGAACACATGACCATGTGATTAAAAAAAAAAAAAAAAAAAAAAAGGGTTAAAAAGTAAACACCATGCTGTACATTTGATTAAAGACCCTACTCACACAGCAGGCTGTAAAGTGACCAAAGAGCCCCTTATGTGTCCACGTGAGAAACCTGGTGTTGAGTGACCCAAGTGCTACTATACACACACAGAGCTACATGAAGTGCAGTGTGAGTATGTATTTCATTAATGAGCTCTCCACAAGCAGAACCACTATAATCCCAAAACCCCCGGCTAGAACAGGCATCAAGCTAAACAAGTCACGTCCCCTAAGAATCAGAACACCCCGAGAGTGCACGCTTGGCAACCCCACCGCTCTCATGTACTGTGTTACATCCAGCACATGTGTAAGGTCTTGCCTGGTGCCATCATGCCAGCGTGCCCACTATCTGCTACCTGTCTCCTGGAATTGAGCCAAGTTGTGGCGTGAGATGGGTCGCAGCGCGGCTTCAAATGCACTCCAAGAGCTCCAAGCCGGAGTGTGTGGGGGGAGAGGAAAAAAAGAAAACAAAAAGAGATGGCAGCCGTGGCGTCCGTTAAGTTGGTAAGGGGTCGTCGTCCCCTTTGCTGCACTTACACTTGCAGCACAGCACGAACGGTGTGGCCAGCAGCAGGAACGGAGAGGCTACTAGCAGGAGCAGGCCGAAACCAGCAAAGATACCGATGACCTGGAAACACATACACACACGGGTTAATATCATCTTCAGGCAAAACAAACAGGACACAAAACTTCAATGCAAAGCTCACATACAGAAGGTGTCAACATTTTTATGAGCCCCTGAAGGATCATAAACTAAGGCTACTCATTTTAGCCTATTCTTATATATTCAATCAAATGAACAGATCCCAAATAAATCTAAAACGATAAGAAAAATATTTAAAAAAAAAAAGAACTGTTTAGTCTGTTCAATGTCTTTTCAACAGACATACAGTATGCCTCTACACTAGTGTAATTCCAAATTTTGACATTTATACACCTGATGTGTTTCTAAACTGTTTTAGACACAGGTTTTAGAGCATGTGCTCAAAACTCCAAGGCTGAATACGAGCTGCTGCCTTTTTTTATTCAGCCCAGGAGGTTTGAGCTTGCCTCATGCTCTAAAATCTGCTAATACCTGATATTTAAACTACCCCAACAGCTTTCTGCGCTTTCACAATGCCATCTAAAAAGGTGCATTCATTTCCTGTGCCACAAACTGAGCAACTGCAAAAGGACGTTTTTCTGTGTCTGTCACCCAAGGATGCTCGAGCACCATGCGTGACTCATTCTGAATTCACAGCGACTTGATTTGGCTTAGACCACGAAGGTTCTCAGGAGACCAGGATTCATAAACACACCATGGGAAAAGATATAATCTTGGTATTTCCTTTTATATACAACTTCAAGTTCCCATCTCTTGTTAATCTGTTCACAGATGACTACAAATTCTTAGTGAAATGCGAAGAAAGGGCTCATGTGAAAGGAAAGAGAATCGGTAAAATGTCCTGCAGCTCTGCTCAGTGACGAGGGTGCAGTTGTAATACTGCAGAGACTAAGGTGGTGGTGTTGATGTCGACGTCGGCTCGTGGACTCCAAACTCCCTGTTGAGCAACAGATGGCTCTGCGTAAAAAAAACCCAACTTCAGCCCTTTTCGATGTGGACGTAAGCACTAAACTTAATCTGGATTCTAGGCACTGCATGTAGTTTAAATGTACAACTAATGCGGTCTGTGAGACATTTTCAAATTTATTCAACAGGGAAAGTAGCTTCAGATTTAAAGTATGCGCTAAATAACAGTAGATTCTCGCTCTTGTAATAAAACGCTCCTTTTTTAAAACATTATCTGTATTTTCTTTGTTCAATTTTCATTCTGCTTCTTGCTAAGGTCATTAGCATGTCATGCCTTGTGTCATTGTAATGAAAATGAAAAGAAAACAAGAACCCAGCACAGACTAGCATGCACAAAGAAGGCTATGTTTAGCACAGAATGTCTAAAAGATAACAGGTTTTGGACATAACACTAGACTTGTATTGAAAATAGACAGACTCGTTTTGTGTAGGTCTGTAACACAGTGCCTCTAAATCCCTTACTTGCCTTCCCAGAATGATGTAAGAAAGCTGCATTACATACAGAATATATAAGGAATAAAGCATGGCTGGGTATGCAGTCAGAGGAATACAAGCTCCCTAGTCAAAAATATTAGCTTTTTGTTATTTCTTTCCCCAACACTCAAAAAGGTAAAGCCTCTATTTTGCCTTAATAACAGCAGTAGTCCTGTCAGGTAAAGAGTTCAGCCCACTACTAACTGAGTGCACTGTTCAGTTTACTCAATTTTGAAAAGTCTTTTAGGATGGAGGTCCAGTAATTTTGGACATGAGTCACAGTTGGAAAAGAAATAGAAATAGCCTTTGTCTGTCACATTTACATTACAGCACAGTCAAATTCTTTCTTCACATATCCCATCCTAGGGGATTGGAGTCAGAGCACAGGGTCAGCCATGAGAGCCTTATTTTAATCACCTCCTACGTGAAACCGAACCATAGCAACGTCCGAACGACATTTTCCTTTTCATTCAAAGGAGCTCCGTCGACTCATTTGGTGATTCCCTGTGAATCAGCTGTTGCCATGGAAACCATGATGAATTAATGTGTGAAATTTACCGTCACTGTTGATACTACCGTCTGAGCCGTGCTGTTGCAGAAGAATATGACCACAAACAGAATTGTGAATTCAACATTAACGGTGATCCTATTGTATTTCCCAGTTGTCTTATTTTTTGTTAAATAATAATCAAATATGTTGCACATATTGCATATGCATGCATGTGTTATTCTTTCTTATAAACGAGGGAGGTTGAACTCCGAGTTGAACTGAACAGAATCCCCTGGAGACACTGTAGAATAATTTGTGATGTAGGACAACCTGTCATACTGTGAGTGGTACAATAAAAGGGTATTTAAACACAAATAACAGCTTATACTCTTACTAGGTGAGAGTATACTACAAACCTAGAATCAGCAGATAAATGGGTTTTGCACATATATATGTGCACGTGTGCTCTCCTCAGTGCTCTTTTCATAAAAGTAAAGGAGAAAATAACAGGGGGGAAAAAAAGGAGAAAGGAAGAGGAGGTGCCCACCTGTGTTCTGTGCCAAATCACAGAGGCTCTGGAGTGGCCCAGCTTGTTGCGGCAGGGTCCTTTATCGTAATGGATCAGGAGGAAGTCGTCCTGTCAAACACAGGAGAGGGCGCTGTTTATCTCGGCGGGTGTGTGGGACAGTCGCACAAAAGGCTTGGGATGTGGCCACAGCATGGCACGAGTGACAGGCACATGGCCACCAAGCAGCAATATAAGCATGCTAAGGATGTGTTTGTTCTGGGAAGCATGTGTGAGAGGATGCAAGATGGACAAGGTTAAAAAACACTTACGTCCAGAGACTCCAGGCAGTACCAGCAGAAAGCATGCTTGCAGTTCTTGCACATCATCTGGGCACATCCTTCGTCTCGCTCGATGTAAACCTTACATTTGGGACAGCGCTTGATCGGAGCATCGTCATCGTCGCTCTTGAAGAAAGAACTGGGACAGAAAGAGACAGGTTGTCATCCATCAACACAAGAAACTGAAATCACAAGTTAAAACATTTTTTTATGATGATCATCTCCAGAGAGCAGATTTAATCACGGTGTTCCTCTTTAACTGAACCGACTCCAAAGTGTAGAGCACTAAATTTCATCTGTAAAAGTTAGATTTCAAATTAAACTTGACAGACCGTAGACCGTTTCCATTTTGCTTAGAACACATTCACAATTTGCTGCAAATCTAAATAAATGTAAACAGTATAGAGAATTAAAAATTGGAGAAAGTCCAGCTACAGAAAATTGTGAGGTTACAAAGGTCGGGATAAGTATCTCACATGCCTCAATGTTGACACCAGTTACATTTTAACCTTCTAATACATGACCATTAATGATTAGCTCATGGCTATAAATAAGACACACAGATCTGTAGTGCTTTTGTTTTGGTTCATATTTTTGTTCCACTTATGAGGAGGACCAAAAACTATTATCAGATAAGATGCATCTATTTTGAGCCAAGAATAAACACAATTATCTTTAAAACATTCTTGGTTACAATATCAGATCAGTGAAGAAAAATTAAATAATACAAAAAAAAAAAAAAAAGTATGAAAGTCTGTGAAAACTCTTCTCTCTAGGAGATACCTTCAGGTAAATGTGTTACATAAAAGAACATCATTAGCTACAACAAGCTGCAAAAAAAAAAAAGAGATCTGCTACAGAAAGCACAATGGTTCGTGAGAAAAAAAAAAAAAAAACTGGAGTCACTGAGTACAGACTGTTTTTTCTTCAGTACAGTGAATAGCTCTGCTGCATTACTTTTCATTTCGGTGCGCTAAAATATATTTAGACTTATGCCTAAAACTAAAGCAGAGGACACGGGTGTGATCATTATCTGTACATTCACAGCTACATTCAAATTGAATGTCAACACAATGCCAAAAGCTTTTACACTGGGGCTCATGTAGGAACACGGAAAGTTGCGAGACTGAGGCTGAAGATGATTGTGATCTCAAGCGGTACCTGCTTTCGCCTGGCAGAAAGGCGGTGATGGGTGGGTTCTCCTGACACTCCTGGCCTGGGTGCCAGCTGGCCTTGCAGGCTGAGCAGAATTCCAGAGTGCAGTTACCACAGCGTACCAGCTGCGGCCGGGCGGAGTCCGCCTCCTTCAGCTGGCACACGGCCTGGCACGATGATGACGGGCACCATGTCCGGCACGGGTCCAAGAGCACCTCTGTATCGGGGGAAACACAAGAGTAGCGAGTGTGTGTTTACCCAAGCTGCCCAGCTGTTTACTGTCAAATCACCATGGTAACATCGAGGAGGGCTTAGTGCAAAACTATTCTCAATTAACCTGGCAACAGGGCTGGTTCTTTCAGCTCTGAAGCATTAGTTAAGACACACTCTGTATACTGAGCTGACCATGTCATAAGGTGGTCAGCGTTTAGCAACACATCAGACGTGCACTGATATCCCACAGTTCTTATTTTCTATCACAAGCTGAAGAGAGATTTCATGTTTTCAAGGTGACAATATACTGACCATATAAAATGCAAATTTTCTCAAGCTCTCCCAGACTAGATGGAGAATGCTGATGGACAGTAATTTCATGCCACAGATTTTCAGTTGGATTCAAGTCTGTTCTTTGACTTTGCCGTTCTCAAACACAAAGTGTCTTCGCTTTGCTTTTGGAGCAAATGCCTGAAAAGCATATTACAAAAGCTCTCTGATTTTGAGGGGGGAAAAAAACAAAAAAAAAAACAAAAAAAAAAACAAACAAAAAACCTCTTTCTCAGCAGTGGCTTCCTTCTGTCCACGCTCCCATAGAGGCCAGATTTGTAGAAAGCTACTGATATTGAAGTCTACAAATTGAGGTAACCCCTTCAGTGTTCTAGCTGAACTCTCACAACGTGCCCAGTTTGGAAAGCCGACCTGATTTTGGTAGTGTATGATCAGTGCCATATTTTTCCACTTTTCAGACAACGTTTTTGATCTCAGAGCTTCAAGGGCAATTTCCTGCTCTTTATGACATCAGACCAGATGTCATTTTAGCTGAGAGGCCTCCAAAGGTCAGAGATATTTGTTCTGCAACCATACAATTAAACACAGGTTGATTTGAAATGATCACATATTTACCACCCTATAGTTAACATATTTATTATGATTGCTTAAGAAAATTAAATACTTTAATTTAGACCAGTGAAATGTGTGGGGGATACTTATATACAGTTTTGAATGCTTAAAAAATAAGCATATATTTTTTTTTATATCTAAATTATTTATTCACAAATAAAGCAAAAAATACTTAAATATGATGTAGAAATACAGCAAAAATAGAAATACCAGGGGTGAATACTTCCTGGAGGCACTGTATATAATGGCAGCAGATCATCATGAGAGCTATACCAACCCTAACCCCATCGTTTATCAGAAATGAACCCACTTGTTTGATTTATGCTCTACACTGATCATACCTTTGAGATTATTACACAATACACTATAAATAATACGATATTTGCAATGCATTTTCATTCCAATTTGCCTGACCAATACAATATAAACAAGCTATACAACTTATCAGTTTCAACTGATGATTTCTGAGGGTTGCTATGAGCATGCAAGATTCTGTTGGCTAAATGTAAATCAGGTCATTTGGGACCAACAATGCATGTGAGAAGTGTTTATCCTCAGGAGTGAAGACAAGCTTAGGATTTACTCCTCTTTCGGAAATGGATGTGGAATCCAAAGACCTCCTGTGCTTCAGGAATAATAAAACAGTGTGAGCAAAATGGCAGCATATAGTTCTGGCTGACACTGATGAATGAAAGCAGGTGGTAGGTGGTGTGCATGTCTGTGTGTGTGTCTGTGTGCACCACGGGGACCTTCAGGTGAAAGAGACTGCACTCAGGCAACGTGACCTCCACAGGATGCACATGTACAGACACCGGTTTACTGAATCACACTCCTGCTCCCTCTCTCTCTCTCACACACGTTTCCATGCTCATGGCTGTGAAAGCGAAGAGAAATAATACAGGAGGAGAAAAAAAAAAAAAAAAAAAACACACTGGGAGAGAGAGCCATCGTGACATACAATCCCCATCAAACTGTTTTTCAGATATTTTCAATCTGTAAAACAGTAGAGCCCAAGTGACCTTGCAGTGCTTCTATAAATAAAAATAGATGTTCAATATCATATGAACATATGAAAAGTGAACATATTGCACTTTATTTTAATATCCAGTTCATATTAAAATCATTCTTGCTCTTTTTGACACACACATACAGATCCAGTGCTGCTGTTTAATCAAAGGTCTTCTTCATATTCTATGTCAGGTGTGTAGGATCTGTAAGGTCCAGACATGCTGTAAGAGCAACTTATAAGCACTGACCCTCATGTGCTCAGGGAACATTCAGTAATCAACTTCCGGCCATATCAGTGCCTTGTAACAGGTTTACTGTATATATTCTGAGGCCCTATTCAGCATTGCCAAATTAAGTTTTAAGGTAAACATCAGTATACACAGAGGGAAAGTTCTTCATATTCAGAATCAGGGTTTATAAGCACTGAAGATGATTTTCTGGCCTCTCCGTTCAAATTATTCAAATTACATATTTTTTCACACCTCTGAGAATTGTGACAGATCAGCAGAGACGTCAGACACTGGTTTCCATCAGCGTCTGAACAACTGACTTACACATATCTTTGCTTTCAACCGCAATATGAGGCAACAATTTAAAATGAGAAAAAAATAAATAAATTAAACAATTCATTAAATGTCTACCATTAGAGGACTCGGGGCACAAGGTGGAGGACACCCTGGACGAGGTGTCAACCCATCACAGGGTACAATCACACACTCGGACACAAGCTATGGACAATTCAGAGGACAAATCAGCTTTCAACACGTCTTTGGACTGGAGGAGGAAACCAGAGTATGTAGAGGAAACCCCTGAAGCATGGGAGAACATGCAAACTACATACACACACACACACACACACACACACACACACACAGAGTGAAGACTGAGGCAAACATGCTAACCACTAAGCCACCCGTTTGAGTGCTCCGGTGTTGTGCATGGTCAATCGGTCCTGTGAATGGAGTCTCGTCTATCAGCAGTGGGTGTGTATATAAAGAATGGCTTGTGCTTTGTAGATTCGGGCTTTATGCTGACCGTGTTATCTGCAGATTCCACCCTTATGCTGGCCTGGTGCTTTATACACAGAACAAAGAATACCAGAACACAGGAATAAGATGATTACATGAATACGGGGTTAACTCATGTTCAACCAAAATGTAATGCACAGAAGCTTCTAATACTGAGGTCATGATGTTTTGCCAGTGTTTGTACAAGGTAACTTGTACGTTTTATGTATTATACTATTATTCTTTGTTATTTCTGGTGCCATTTATTTTGGGATAATTGCATTTTCTCTCATTTCTGGTTGGGCATGTAGGGATAAAAGCAAGCTGCATAATATAAACTTGTATCATATTTTGCATTATTGCAGATAGTTTCAAATCTCAATAATTATTTTGTTGATTATTTTGGTATTACTCCCCTTGAAGAGATTTCCAGTACCAATCTACCTGTGCAAACATTTGGTCTCTATATGTTTATGAGTGTGCACTAATAGAACGAGCCAGCTGTTTTCCCTTTCGTTGTTGTTTTTTTTAAACAAGCTGGACCATGTCAAAAAGCACCTCATCTTCCTTATGATGTACTTAAAAGGCACTTAATGCGTTTGACCATCATTTTATGCATTGATCGAATATCAGTTCCATCAAACATAATGGACAGAGGAGCTTCTCACTCACCTTTTTCAAATTGCAGCTTCCTGTATCTCTGCATTATCTCTGACGCCACCATGCACTCAATCTGTGTGTGAGTGAGAGAGAGAGAGAGAGAGAGAGAGAGATGGTAACAGCATTAAAGAGACCCTACAAACACAGAGACATAGCATTAAAAGAAATTAAAGCTTCCAGATGAAGCGACTCAGATTTGCCTCTGTGACACATTGGGTTATACACACAGCAATCCTCTGCAAAGTAACCAGGGATCAAACACTCAACCCAAAGCACTTACCTCACACAGACACATCCAGTGTGTATAAAAATAAACACAGTGAGTGAGATTTATTTTAAAAGCTCTTGTCCATGACCGGTCTCTTCCCTTAATATTGTAATGCTTATTGCAGGAGGAGCTGACCAGCCCACACACTGTGAAGATTTTCTGTTCGCTAAGAAAGCAATCATCACTAAAAATGCCAATATTCAGGGAAATAAATCCTCTTAACTTATTGCTCTGAAAGGAGGTCATTTTTCAGAAAGACAAGTGAGGTCTGTTTTGCTCATTGCTTATGGTCATTGCGGAGTTTTTGCCATAATAGACTGCTGAGCTCCAAAATGTCATTTTCATATTGTAGGGGCAAAACTCCAAACTTGCTGACTACAGTTGCTTTAAAAATGAATACACAAACAACTAGGCGAGTAAATAAATAAAAATAAAGAAATGTTTGTTTCATCACTCAAGGCAATAGAAAAGGCTGAATTGAATTTACCTCATTTTCTTGTAAATGTCCTCGTTTTGGACAGGCAGAATCCGGACAGCTAATAGCAGTTTCAAGGCCCTCCTTAATGAGAAGCTCTACGTATTGCTTCAGGCACTGTGAAGAAAGTAAGGACAGCTTTTTAGTTTATCTGCTCAATATGCAAGTCTCAAGTAAAAAAATAATAATAATACACTTGGTGGTCAGGATCCATAGCAGACATACATGTCGTGTTTATATTAAAAACAATGTATGTAATTAAGGCTGAACATAAGTGTAATGCACTCAACAACCACTTTATTAGGAACATTTGTACACCGAGTTATTTATGTAGTCATGTAATCAGCCAATCATGTGGCAGTAGCAAAATGCAGCACTCACAGAGATACAGATCAAGAGCTCGATTCAGGTAATGTTACATCAGAATAGGGGGGAAAAAGTGTCATCTGTGTGTCATGTTAGTTCGGTGCCAGAGCTGTTCTGAGTATTTTAGAAACTGCTGACCTTCTGGGTTTTTCCACATGAAGAAAAACAAAAAAACAAGATGTTTTGTGCATGCTGAGATACGTTTCTGCTCACCACAGTTGTAAAGAGTGTTTATTTGAGTAACTATATCCTTCCTGGGAGCTCAAACTAATCCGTCCATTTTTCTCTGACCTCTTATCAACGAGTCATTTCCACCCACAGAACTGTCACATACTCACTGTTTCTGGATCGGTACCGATTACCATTCTGTGTAAACTGTTGTGTGTGAGAAAATCCCAGGAGATCAGCGGTTTCTGAAAGACTTAAACCAGCCCATCTGGTACCAACCTCCACGCCACGGGTAAAGTCTCAGAGGTCAGACTTTTTCTTCATTCTGATGTGAACATTTACAGATGCAGGTCACGAGCTTCAGTTAGAGTTGTGCTGCTGTCACATATAACTGCATGAATGAGCAGGTGTACAGGAGTTCCTAATAAAATGGTTGCTGAGTATTACATTTCTATACACCCTTAATTACATACACTGTCTGTGGACCGTGATTATACTGTAATAATGTAATATAGCGTGTACTGATAATCAGGATGCGTAGTAATTCGCTGCTCTTGCAACCAGACAGCAACAATAAGTGCTCAATTAGCGTAATTTCACAGTTGTCACTTCTCCTAGACTAACTGATCTCCAGAGAGGGAACAGTGATAAGGGCTTTACAATGCAGCAACAAATAGAGCATTCACCATCAACAACAAGAATGAATATATATTACTCTATAAAATTAAACCTTGTTACTGTTTGGCAAAGCAGACAAAAGGTTTTCCTGTCTTGGCTCCTTCCCACCAAAGATTTGAGTGATTTTTCTACTTTTAGGTGTCCACCCCCCCCCCCCTTTCTAACTCATGAACACAAAGCTCAGCTAAAGTTAAAATTAGCAAGGATCGTCATCACGTTCATGCACACTGCAGAACACAATGAGCAGGGAGCGATTGTGAGGGAGCATCTATAAAATGACTGACAGTATAGGCATATACACACAAACATGCAGTTGCCCAAAGAGGTTCTCTCATGACGCTTTTCTCCTGAGATTTTCTTTTCATCACATTGTTAACATTTTTCCAGCTTATTCATTTTATACTGTTAAGAAAAAATATCAACCGTCACATTGCTTTTCTATGCTGTGATGGTTCACACTAGCGGGCTGCTGTTGGTGTTTGAGTGAGCAAACCACACCTAGGCTAAACCTTTCCTCTTGGCAAAGGTTCACATTTCACTTCTTCCTTTAGCATCACATGCTGAATAATGAATCTGGCCTCAGATCAGTGTAAAGGGGCAGCTTGTCCCAACACAGTGCACAACCACAGGGGGCACGAGAGAACAAGAGCTGCTTCCAATGTTTATTCCTGGAACTGAATCACACTCAGCCATGTGGGCATAACAAACAGTCTTCTTGGCCTGTAACTGTTGTTTCCTAAGCGCTGGACTGCACTGCTAAAACTGTTGAACAACCCCCCCTTATATTCCCAGCTTTAAAACCCATTTATTTAACTTCAGCATCCAACATACGTGACGGTGATAAATTCAGTGTATTTACCTCTTCATTAGTTTCACACTTCATATTACACATCATCGAACCCGTGTTACAGACGTTTATTTAATTGATTTTTGGGTCTGCCGTGTTTGGGCCGCATTTTAATAGAATTCAGGTGCTATATTAACAAAGTGAATGATGATGGTGAGGCCAAAAACTGTGGTAGAAAAGCCAATAAACACAGACTGCAGAACAAAATTAAATAATATAACTGGAATTGATTTTGGCTCTAACAGGAGACAGGAAACAGCAGAGAAGGAAAATTCAGTGTGTAAACAGTAAACTGAGGCGACCACGGGGCCAGCAAGCAGCAAACACACCAGAATAACAGCAATATGCCACCTTTCATCCTCCACAAGCTAATCTAAATACATCAAATGCTTAATTTCATACACTGTTAGCTACCTGAGAATGTCTACATGTTTAAACTCATCTCTGTCTGGCACAGCAGCCCTGGTGGGAGATTGGATGAAATGTCTTATACTCACCAGTGTACAGAACACACACTGGCACTGTGTGATGGTGGTCATCTGCTCCAGGGGGAACTCTCCTAGACACAGCTTGCAGGACACCAGTGGGTCCAGAGCCAGGTCCCAGGTGGGCCTATAGCGAGCCGTCGTCATGGTTCCTGACAGCACAAATGCAAAGACAGACGTTTTTCCTCTTACAAAGCTTAAAAAATAATAAGATAGGTGCAAGCCGAGATCTGAGAGATCCAAGCGCTTTTTGCAAACAGTGCAAGTTACAAAGGACACTAAAGAGACCACAGAAAAACATGCTCTGCTTGGCAAACGGATAAAGGAAAGAATAATATTTAGAGCATTTCTTAGTCTCGGGATCAGACTGATGAAAGCTATGAGGAAGGCAGCAGAGAAAAATAGGTTTTCGGTTACAGTCAGTTAAATGAAATGGAGCTC